>NW_024062011.1:0-1482737 GCF_006381635.1 Hibiscus syriacus | reverse complement strand
GTGATATGTGAAAGTGAATCCTATGTTATATGAATATGAACTCATATGAGATGGATATGAACTACGTGATTACATGTATATGTGAAGGAAACCATGAGCTTATATGAATATATGATATGGTTACATGAATATGTAAAAGGATATAAAGATAATGCCCATGTTATGTGTCATGAGAGCTAGGGGTATAGTTGGCATGCCAAGAGTCGAGGGTCTATGTGGTCCATTCGGACATATATGTATTCTTTGGAACATGTGTGAAGTCTGGTGAGACACATACTGGATCCTTGGCATATGTATATCTTAAGGGATCGAATGATTGTTTCGGAATATATGTATTCTTTGGAACATGTGTGAAGTATGTGAGACACATACTTGATCCTTGGCATATGTATGATTCTTAAGGAATGATATGTGGTCCTTCGGACATATATGTATTCTTTGGAACATGTGTGAAGTCTGGTGAGACAAATACTTGATCCCTAATATATGTATATGATTCTTAAGGAATGATATGTGGTCCTTATGGACATTATTATATGGCACTACGGTGCAATTCTATGCGGCACTCGGTGCAATTATTATATGGCACTACGGTGCAATTACGCGGCACTCCGGTGCAATTATATGTGGCACTTCGGTGTAATTATATGATGTGGTGACAACATTAGTGCACAACCTCTATGTACTCGCATATCTTTAGTTCTCACATGAGTATCATGGGTTATTAAATATAATTAATAAAATGATATGATAATATGTTTGTTTCCTTGTAGAATTTCATGGGTGTATTGATTGTACAATGGTAACTATAAGACATATGATGAAAGGGATCAATGATAGTGATAAGATAAGAAAGAAATGAAGATGATAATATAATCGCTTGGGTGTACGTGTTTTATGATAATATATATATGTGTACACGACATGATATGTATTGTGCATTGGTTATGGTATATGTTATATGATATGACATAAGAGATCATAGAACATGAGATAAGAGATATGAATGATAACGACATATATGTATGCATATATTTGTTACATGTAAAAGTATGAGTGGTATGAATGATAGTAGTAATTGTTTAGGTATGATTATTAGTTACCGTTACCTTATATGTTTATATGCCTCACTAAGTTTTGACTTAGCGTGTAAGTGATTTACACATAGGTTTCGAGAAGAGTAAAGAGCAATGTGGAGCAAGATAGGTCAGTTCTTCTTACTAAAGGTCAGATCAGAAAAGATGGAATAATAGGTATTTAGTATACAAAGTTCTAGTTGGCATGTTTTCAAAAGAATCTATTGTTTAAGCTATGAACCGTTTTATAAATGTTTCAAATAGTTATATATAAATAATAAGTGAAAGATGCTCTGATTGGTTTTGTATAATGAAAATGTCTTTTATGTAAATTAGTTATTTATATGTTATAAAAGTTTTAAATTACTCACTATTTATACAAGTACATGTTTTTAAAGTCAATGTGACACCTCGGATTCGTATCCGGGTCGGATACGGGTTGGGGTGTTACATTTAATGGTATCAGAGCTACGGTTTAGCTGATTCTAGGCTTAAATCAAAATCAGAAGTGTTTTAAAAAGTGTACATGCCAACTCAAAGTGAAAAATTCTGATCTGATAGTGTAAGGAGTATGCTATATTGCTAATAAAAAAAATAGATTATTATGTGATAATGGAAGTATGATAATAAGAGCTTCGAAAGAGTGAAAGGTAATAAACCTGAAGGTAATAGCATTCACCTGCCCTGGCCAGGCAGGGGAAGAGCGAACACCTCAGGAAATGCCTGTATAAAATTTGGAAAATTATTCTTCATGTTGAAGAATGTTCTGATGTGTTTTCAATTTATACTTCTTTAACTCATAGAATGAATGTATCAAATTAGTTGATAAAGTTGCGAGCACCCAAGTTCAAGGGTGATTTGAGGAAGGTCTATTGTTATAGACCTTTGGTGAATGATATGATAGAAGGTTTTCATTTCTTCAAAGTGGAGATGTTGAATTGAGTAGGTTTGTTACTACTTTGGTAAGTTAGAGTGTGGTGGACAATTGTCACCATAAGAACGTTAAAAGATTAAATGATGTGATTAGAATTGTATAAGAGTTCAAGAATAAGTGCATTGATGACCACTTTATAAGATAGATGAAACTGGAATACACGAGCTTGAAACAAGGGAATTACACCTTGTATAAGTATGATTATAAGTTTATTAAGCTAAGCAGAATTGCTGTTGAGTTAATTCCTACTGAAAATGATACATGTGATTTGTTGTTAGGACTTGTGCCTTAAATTAAAGAGTGTTACTGGTTTTGAATTTGTTATCGTTCAAGAAATGGTTAATTGTGTTAAAGCTTTAAAAGTAAAAGCTCAGAACGAAAAGTTTGGAGAAATAAAATCTCAGATGATTAAGAGAATTAGTGCTTCATAGAATTTTAGCACCATCAAAGAAAGGTAGAGATTCTGGTTCAACTTTAAACCAGACTGAATTAGTTTATCTCCGTCAGAGAATCAAATCAGATGAGAGTTCGACAGACTCCAACCGTAGGTTTGATCTGAAAGATTAAACAAAGAGTTAATTGAGGATAAGTCAGGGTTAAGACAACCCTTGTGAAATGGGTTAAAAGCTCTTTTAGAAGTTATGTAAATCGAAGCAGAAAAAGTATTTTAATGGATTAGATGAGTATTGAAATCTGGTGATCTTTTTTTTAAACAAGTGGAGAAAACATAAGTATAAGAATGGTAAAGAATAAGGTTTTGTGCGAGTAAAGTTGACTATCAAAGTAATGAAAATGTGATAAGGAGTGATAGTTAAGGATAATATATGTGATATAAAAGAGCATGGGAGTATGAAGAACATGATATGGTTTAGTTATGTATAAGACATGCGGATTATAAAAGGATAAATGGATAAAGATCAAGGAATTGATTAAGTGTTTGCTAGAAATTAAATAATATGAAGGATAAAGTATTTTAAATGTATCAAGTGAGGTAGATACTGTTTTTGTATTTAAGATGGAAAGAGTTAGCGTGGGCTAACAAGATTATGGGACGGAATGTATTGAAATTACAAGATTTCAAGATATGGTAGGTTATGATAACCAAATATGAAGTGAATCTGGATACAGTTGTATACTGTGATTATAGTAAAGTGATAGAGTGAAGGAAGTGAGGATTCGAATGTTTGAGTAAAACTAAGGATTGATAAGAAGAGTTTAAGTATGGGTACATCAATGATCAGTTTATAAATAAAGGAAGTTAGAATGTTAAGCTTGAATAATGAAAGTGATATGGTGTATGAGATTGAATGTTTATTTGATTATTTGAGTAAACTATTGTTGAAATAATTCTGACTGCAAAGAATGTATATGAATGGTTCGATGAAGGTTTATGTTTTAGATTGGAAGAATCAATGTTGACTAACAGAGTTATAAGATAGTAGTGTACTAAAGTTAAAGGCTTTGAAGATGATTTAAGGGTAAGCTAATTATGTATGGTGTGGATTGAGATATGGTTATGTATTTTAATCATTGAAATGAAAGGTAATAAAGGAGACAAGGCATAATACTGTATATGAATGAGAGTATGGGTTCAATCAGTGAATTACACTGGGTTGATTTTAACTGAAATGATGTGTATGATTAATTTGATCAGGGCTTACGCCCTAGATTGAAAAGTTGTTATTAATTAGTTATAGTGGCATGGATGTTAGAATTATCAGATTTGAAGGAAACATAAAGTAAGTTAATCAAATGAGATACGATTCTGGATGTGGTTGTGTATTTTGATCATATAGATATGATATAGGCAAGGAGATAAATATTTATGTGTTTTAAAGAAAATTTTGATGGAAGAAAATACAAGCAAGATACGATAAGAATGAGGTTCTGTATAAGTGAAGCGATTAGTAAAGTTATAAAGATATAATAAAGATTGGTAATCAGAGATGAGTTTAAGTGATAGGAAAAGAGTATGTGAACATGAAAGAAAGATATGATTGGTGTATAAGAAGATTTTGAGTTATGAAGAAAATAAAAGGATGAAGTTTAAAGAATTAGATGTGATAAAGATTATGTTGAGATATAGGTTATAAGTTTAACCAGAAGTAAGAAAGGTATGTCAGGTAATATGAGAAATTGTTTAGTTATGCAAAGTGTATGTTTAATCAGTTATGATGAAGATTTAAGGTTATGGTTCTTGGTCAAGTGAATGTAGTCAGAGAAATGAATAAAGATTTATATGTATTAAAGAAGTTTTGGAGTCAGTTAAGTAAGGATGAAATAAAAGTTTGGTGATTCTTGAAAGACAATTGAAGATTGACAAGGAATTTGATTGATTTATGAGTTTTAGTAATAAGAACTAATGTTATTGTCTATTTGATAAGTGACATCATAGGAGATATAAAGTAAAAAGGTAGTCGAATAATTGGAAAGATAAGAACCATGTTATTAAAGATGATACAAAAGATTAAGTTCAGAAAGTAGCATGAGAAACGATTTTTTTAAAAGGATGGGAGATTTGTAACATCCCAAATTATGGGTTAGTGACCAATTTGTAAAGTTTCAGAATTTGATGACTAAATTATAAGAATGAAATAGTTCAATGATTATTGGATATATGATGAAGGTTATAGTAATTATTAAAGGAATTAAAGGGTAAAATGGTCATTTGATCATTTAAGGAATTAAAAATGGAATTATATACACGTGGAAAGGGAGAGAATTCTCCAGAGTTCTCTTCTCCTTTCTCCTTCTTCTTCACAAGGAAGCCAAGAGCCAAAGGTAAGTTTCTTTGTTTATAAATGAGTTGTTGATTTTAGGGTTGGGTTTTGATTATTAGATGATAACTAAGCTTAAGGAAAGCTTAAATCATCTTAAAAACAAAGGATGGTGGAATTAGGAGAGATTAAAGATTTTGAGTTTTTGAATGAAATCTTGAAATAAAGTTGATAAGTTGAATTTTAAGTTAAATTTGACTTGACAATAGTTAAATTAACAGATTTGGAGTAATAGAATTGGATTTGAAACATATTGCATAATTTATGTAATTATTGAATTACATATGGAAGATAGGATTTTGAGGTTTAAGATGAAATAAATGAATATAAATTGGTTTAAGTATGTGTACTAGAGTTAAGAATGAAAAAGGGGATGATATATGGAGTGCTTGGGAGGAAATGAAGTAATTTTCGTGCTGAAAAAAAATGATTTCTGGGTTAGGGGAAATCGGTACCCATTCAAAGGGGTACCGATACCCTCTCAAACGACAGAATTCCAGAATGTCAAAGGGGAACCGATACCCCCACAGGAGGGAACCGATTCACCCTAAAGGAAAATTGTAAATATTGGTTTAATAAGTTCGTTTAAGTTGCTAGTATCAAATTACAAGATGTAGGTATCTAATAATTATCTTAAAATGTATAATTATGTAGATTCAGAGCCTAAATGAGTTCCGGAATCATTGACAAGTAATATCGATAAAAAGGGAAGATAAGAGATTGGAATGGACTAGTGAGGCCAGGTGAGTGCAATTTCATTGTACTTATGTTATCGAATAAGCATTGGCTTGCAATGAGCCAGTGACGGAGTTACTATGGTAATAAGTAACTCTTAAAATGTTATTTGATTTGTGAATTTTATGTATGCATGAGTATATGTGACATGATTTATATGATTCATATGATATGTGATACTGAACTACATGAATATATGAGAATATTATATCAGTTGTGTGATATGTTTGACATGTTATTTTATGTTATACGTGTTTACATGATCACAAGACATGAGTTATATGAAAGAGAAAGTATATGTGATATGTGAAAGTGAATCCTATGTTTATATGAATATGAACTCATATGAGAATGGATATGAACTACGTGATTACATGTATATGTGAAGGAAACCATTAGCTTATATGAATATGATATGGTTACATGAATATGTAAAAGGATATAAAAGATAATGCCCATGTTATGTGTCATGAGAGCTAGGGGTATAGTTGGCATGCCAAGAGTCGAGGGGTATGTGGTCCTTTGGGACATATATGTATTCTTTGGAACATGTGTGAAGTTTGGTGAGACACATACTTGATCCTTGGCATATGTATATGATTCTTAAGGAATGATATGTGGTCCTTCGGGACATATATGTATTCTTTGGAACATGTGTGAAGTCTGGTGAGACACATACTTGATCCTTGGCATATGTATATGATTCTTAAGGAATGATATGTGGTCCTTCGGGACATATATGTATTCTTTGGAACATGTGTGAAGTCTGGTGAGACACATACTTGATCCTTGGCATATGTATATGATTCTTAAGGAATGATATGTGGTCTTTCGGGATATATATGTATTCTTTGGAACATGTGTGAAGTCTGGTGAGACACATACTTGATCCCTAATATATGTATATGATTCTTAAGGAATGATATGTGGTCCTTATGGACATTATTATATGGCACTACGGTGCAATTCTACGCGGCACTCTAGTGCAATTATTATATGGCAATACGGTGCAATTCTACGCGGCACTCCGGTGCATTTATATGTGGCACTTCGATACAATTATATGAGCTGTGGTGACAGCATTAGTGCACAACCTCTATGTACTCGCATATCTTTAGTTCTCACATGAGTATCATGGGCTATTAAATAGATAATATTAATAAAATGATATGATAATATGTTTGTTTCCTTGTGGAATTTCATGGGTGATATTGATTGTACAAATGGTAACTTATAAGACCATATGATGAAAGGAATCAATGATAGTGATAAGATAAGAAAGAAATGAAGATGATAATATAATCGCTTGGGTGTACGTGTTTTATGATAGTATATATATATAGTGTACACGACATGATATGTATATGTGCAATTGGTTATGGTATATGTTATATGATATGGACATAAGAGATCATAGGAACATGAGATAAGAGATATGAATGATAACGACATATATGTATGCATATATTTGTTACATGTAAAAGTATGAGTGGTATGAAATGATAGTAGTAATTGTTTAGGTATGATTATTAGTTACCGTTTACCTTATATGTTTATATGCCTCACTAAGTCTTTGACTTAGCGTGTTAGTGATTTACACATAGGTTTCGAGAAGAGTAAAGAGCAATGTGGAGCAAGACAGGTCAGTTCTTCTTACTAAAGGTCAGATCAGAAAAGATGTGAGTAATAGGTATTTTAGTATATAAAGTTCTAGTTGGCATGTTTTCAAAAGAATCTATTGTTTAAGCTATGAACCGTTTTATAAATGTTTCGAATAGTTATATATAAATAATAAGTGAAAGATACTTTCTCTGATTGGTTTTGTAATAATGAAAATGTCTTTTATGTAAATTAGTTATTTATATGTTATAAAAGTTTTAAATTACTCATATTTTATACAAGTACATGTTTTTAAAAGTCAATGTGACACCTCGGATTCGTATCCGGGTCGGATACGGGTTGGGGTGTTACATTTAATGGTATCAGAGCTACGGTTTAGCCGATTCTAGGCTTAAATCGAAATCAGAAGTGTTTTAAAAAGTGTACATGCCAACTCAAAGTGAAAAATTATGATCTGATAGTGTAAGGAGTATGCTGTCTTGCTAATAAAAAAATAGATTATTATGTGATAATGGAAGTATGATAATAAGAGCTTTGAAAGAAGTGAAAGGTAATAGCATTCACCTGCCCTGGCCAGGCAGGGAGAAGAGCGAACACCTCAGGAAATGCATGTATAAAATTTGGAAAATTATTCTTCATGTTGAAGAATGTTCTGATGTGTTTTCAATTTATACTTCTTTAACTCATAGAATGAATGTATCAAATTAGTTGATAAAGTTGCGAGCACCCAAGTTCAAGGGTGGATTTGAGGAAGGTTCTATTGTTATAGACCTTTGGTTGAATGATATGATAGAAGGTTTTCATTTCTTCAAAGTGGAGATGTTGAATTGAGTAGTTTTGTTACTACTTTGGTAAGTTAGAGTATGGTGGACAATTGTCACCATAAGAACGTTAAAAAATTAAATGATGTGATTAGAATTGTATAACAGTTCAAGAATAAGTGCATTGATGACCACTTTATAAGATAGATGAAACTGGAATACACGAGCTTGAAACAAGGGTAATTACACCTTGTATAAGTATGATTATAAGTTTATTAAGCTAAGCAGAATTGCTGTTGAGTTAATTCCTACTGAAAATGATACATGTGATTTGTTGTTAGAACTTGTGCCATAAATTAAAAGAGTGTTACTGGTTTTGAATTTGTTATCGTTTCAAGAAATGGTTAATTGTGTTAAAGCTTTAAAAAGAAAAAGCCCATAACGAAAAGTTTGGAGAAATAAAATCTTAGATGATTAAGAGAATTAGTGCTTCATAGAATTTTAGCACCATCAAAGAAAGGTAGAGATTCTGGTTCAACTTTAAACCAGACATGAATTAGTTGTATTCTCCGTCAGAGAATCAAATCAGATGAGAGTTCGAGAGACTCCAACCGTAGGTTTGATCCTGAAAGATTAAACAAAGAGTTAATTGAGGATAAGTCAGGGTTAAAGACAACCCTTGTGAAATGGGTTAAAAGCTCTTTTAGAAGTTATGTAAATCGAAGCAGAAAAAGTATTTTAAATGGATTAGATGAGTATTGAAATCTGGTGATCTTTTTTTTAAACAAGTGGAGAAAACATAAGTATAAGAATGGTAAAGAATAAGGTTTTGTGCGAGTAAAGTTGACTATCAAAGTAATGAAAATGTGATAAGGAGTGATAGTTAAGGATAAATATATGTGATATAAAAGAGCATGGGAGTATGAAGAACATGATATGGTTTAGTTATGTATAAGACAATGCGGATTATAAAAGGATAAATGGATAAAGATCAAGGAATGGATTAAGTGTTTTGCTAGAAATTAAATAATGTGAAGGATAAGAAGTATTTTAAATGTATCAAGTGAGGTAGATACTGTTTTTGTATTTAAGATGGAAAGAGTTAGCGTGGGCTAACAAGATTATGGGACGGAATGTATTGAAATTATAAGATTTCAAGATATGGTAGGTTATGATAACCAAATATGAAGTGAATCTGGATACAGTTGTATACTGTGATTATAGTAAAGTGATAGAGTGAAGGAAGTGAGGATTCGAATGTTTGAGTAAAACTAAGGATTGATAAGAAGAGTTTAAGTATGGGTACATCAATGATCAGTTTATAAATAAAGGAAGTTAGAATGTTAAGCTTGAATAATGAAAGTGATATGGTGTATGAGATTGAATGTTTATTTGATTATTTGAGTAAACTATTGTTGAAATAATTCTGACTGCAAAGAATGTATATGAATGGTTCGATGAAGGTTTATGTTTTAGATTGGAAGAATCGATGTTGACTAACAGAGTTATAAGATAGTAGTGTATTAAAGTTAAAGGATTTGAAGATGATTTAAGGGTAAGCTAATTATGTATGGTGTGGATTGAGATATGGTTATGTATTTTAATCATTGAAATGAAAGGTAATAAAGGAGACAAGGCATAATACTGTATATGAATGAGAGTATGGGTTCAATCAGTGAATTACACTGGTTGATTTTAACTGAAATGATGTGTATGATTAATTTGATCAGGGCTTACGCCCTAGATTGAAAAGTTGTTATTAATTAGTTATAGTGGCATGGATGTTAGAATTATCAGATTTGAAGGAAACATAAAGTAGTTAATCAAATGAGATACGAATCTGGATGTGGTTGTGTATTTTGATCATATAGATATGATATAGGCAAGGAGATAAATATTTATGTGTTTTAAAGAAAATTTTGATGGAAGAAAATACAAGCAAGATACGATAAGAATGAGGTTCTGTATAAGTGAAGCGATTAGTAAAGTTATAAAGATATAATAAAGATTTTTAATCAGAGATGAGTTTAAGTGATAGGAAAAGAGTATGTGAACATGAAAGAAAGATATGATTGGTGTATAAGAAGATTTTGAGTTATGAAGAAAATAAAAGGATGAAGTTAAAGAATTAGATGTGATAAAGATTATGTTGAGATATAGGTTATAAGTTTAACCAGAAGTAAGAAAGGTATGTCAGGTAATATGAGAAATTGTTTAGTTATGGAAAGTGTATGTTTAATCAGTTATGATGAAGATTTAAGGTTATGGTTCTTGGTCAAGTGAATGTAGTCAGAGAAATGAATAAAGATTTATATGTATTAAAGAAGTTTTGGAGTCAGTCAAGTAAGGATGAAATAAAAGTTTGGTGATTCTTGAAAGACAATTGAAGATTGACAAGGAATTTGATTGATTTATGAGTTTGAGTAATAAGAATTAATGTTATTGTCTATCTGATAAGTGACATCATAGGAGATATAAAGTAAAAAGGTAGTCGAATAACTGGAAAGATAAGAACCAAGTTATTAAAGATGATACAAAAGATTAAGTTCAGAAAGCAGCATGAGAACGTTAGAAGATATGTCCTTCTCAGGATGTGCAGTGAAAATTCGAGGACGAATTTTTTTAAAAGGAGGGGAGATTTGTAACATCCCAAATTATGGGTTAGTGACCAATTTGTAAAGTTTCAGAATTTGATGACTAAAGTAGAAGAATGAAATAGTTCAATGATTATTGGATATATATGATGAAGGTTATTTAGTAATTATTAAAGGAATTAAAGGGTAAAATGGTCATTTGATCATTTAAGGAATTAAAAAATGGAATTATATACACGTGGAAAGGGAGAGAATTCTCCAGAGTTCTCTTCTCCTTTCTTCTTCTTCTTCACGTGGAAGCCAAGAGCCAAAGGTAAGTTTCTTTGTTTATAAATGAATTGTTGATTTTAGGGTTGGGTTTTGATTATTAGATGATAACTAAGCTTAAGGAAAGCTTAAATCATCTTAAAAACAAAGGATGGTGGAATTAGGAGAGATTAAAGATTTTGAGTTTTTGAATGAAATCTTGAAATAAAGTTGATAAGTTGGATTTTAAGTTGAATTTGACTTGTCAATAGTTAAATTAAGAGATTTGGAGTAATAGAATTGGATTTGAAACATATTGCAGAATTGATGTAATTATTGAATTACATATGGAAGATAGGATTTTGAGGTTTAAGATGAAATAAATGAATATAGATTGGTTTAAGTATGTGTACTAGAGTTAAGAATGAAAAAGGGGATGATATATGGAGTGTTTGAGAGGAAATGAAGTAATTTTCATGCTGAAAAAAATGATTTCTGGGTTAGGGGGAATCGGTACCCATTCAAAGGGGTATCGATACCCTCTCAAATGACAGAATTCCCAGAATGTCAAGGGGGAACTGATACCCCCACAGGAGGGAACCGATTCCCCCTAAAGGAAAATTGTAAATATTGGTTTAATAAGTTCGTTTAAGTTGCTAGTATCAAATTACAAGGTGTAGGTATCTAATAATTGTCTTAAAATGTATAATTATGTAGATTCAGAGCCTAAACGAGTTCCGGAATCATTGACAAGTAATATCGATAAAAAGGGAAGATAAGAGATTGGAATGGACTAGTGAGGCCAGGTGAGTGCAATTTCATTGTACTTATGTTATCGAATAAGCATTGGCTTGCAATGAGCCAGTGACAGAGTTACTATGGTAATAAGTAACTCTTAAAATGTTATTTGATTTATGAATTTTATGTATGCATGAGTATATGTGACATGATTTATATGATTCATATGATATGTGATACTGAACTACATGAATATATGAGAATATTATATCAGTTGTGTGATATGTTTGACATGTTATTTTATGTGATACGTGTTTACATGATCACAAGACATGAGTTATATGAAAGAGAAAGTATATGTGATATGTGAAAGTGAATCCTATGTTTATATGAATATGAACTCATATGAGAATGGATATGAACTACGTGATTACATGTATATGTGAAGGAAACCATGAGCTTATATGAATATATGATATGGTTACATGAATATGTAAAAGGATATAAAAGATAATGCCCATGTTATGTGTCATGAGAGCTAGGGGTATAGTTGGCATGCCAAGAGTCGAGGGTCTATGTGGTCCTTCGGGACATATATATTCTTTGGAACATGTGTGAAGTCTGGTGAGACACATACTTGATCCTTGGCATATGTATATGATTCTTAAGGAATGATATGTGGTCCTTCGGGACATATATGTATTCTTTGGAACATGTGTGAAGTCTGGTGAGACACATACTTGATCCTTGGCATATGTATATGATTCTTAAGGAATGATATGTGGTCCTTCGGGACATATATGTATTCTTTGGAACATGTGTGAAGTCTGGTGAGACACATACTTGATCCTTGGCATATGTATATGATTCTTAAAGAATGATATGTGGTCTTTCGGGACATATATGTATTCTTTGGAACATGTGTGAAGTCTGGTGAGACACATACTTGATCCCTAGTATATGTATATGATTCTTAAGGAATGATATGTGGTCCTTATGGACATTATTATATGGCACTACGGTGGCATATGGCTACGGTGCAATTCTACGCGGCACTCCGGTGCAATTATATGTGGCACTTCGATGCAATTATATGAGCTGTGGTGACAACATTAGTGCATAACCTCTATGTACTCGCATATCTTTAGTTCTCACATGAGTATCATGGGCTATTAAATAGATAATATTAATAAAATGATATGATAATATGTTTGTTTCCTTGTGGAATTTCATGGGTGATATTGATTGTACAAATGGTAACTTATAAGACCATATGATGAAAGGAATCAATGATAGTGATAAGATAAGAAAGAAATGAAGATGATAATATAATCGCTTGGGTGTACATGTTTTATGATAGTATATATATATATAGTGTACACGACATGATATGTATATGCAATTGGTTATGGTATATGTATATGATATGGACATAAGAGATCATAGGAACATGAGATAAGAGATATGAATGATAACGACATATATGTATGCATATATTTGTTACATGTAAAAGTATGAGTGGTATGAAATGATAGTAGTAATTTTTTAGGTATTATTATTAGTTACCGTTTACCTTATATGTTTATATGTCTCACTAAGTCTTTGACTTAGCGTGTAAGTGATTTACACGTAGGTTTCGAGAAGAGTAAAGAGCAATGTGGAGCAAGACAGGTCAGTTCTTCTTACTAAAGGTCAGATCAGAAAAGATGTGAATAATATGTATTTTAGTATATAAAGTTCTAGTTGGCATGTTTTCAAAAGAATCTATTGTTTAAGCTATGAACCGTTTTATAAATGTTTCGAATAGTTATATGTAAATAATAAGTGAAAGATACATGCTCTGATTGGTTTTGTAATAATGAAAATGTTTTTTATGTAAATTAGTTATTTATATGTTATAAAAGTTTTAAATTACTCACTATTTTATACAAGTACATGTTTTTAAAAGTCAATGTGACACCTCGGATTCGTATCCGGGTCGGATACGGGTTGGGGTGTTACAGTATCGGTACTGGCACTTTAATGTATTTTAATTGTCTTTAAATGGTACGGATTTTGGTTCAATTTATGAATGGCGAAAAAGGACATTGGAGATACAATAGAGAAAAAACATGATATTTGATAAAAAAAAGTATTTGTGTTTCATATGTTCGATTACCAAGTATAATAACAAGTATCCTAAACATTATATTGAATTAAATGTTATTATTTCGGAACTAGCACACAAAAAATATATCATAACAAGTATAATAATGTTCAAATATTTGTCATAATTTGAAAATTTAAATACACCACTATTATTCACTATTGATGAAACTACATTGAACATCCTCTTTTTCTTAATCATGTATAGGCAGATTATGACAATTGAAAAGATCAACTTCATTGTGTTTTCTTATGACAAGTTTTGCCAAAATTTTCAATCGTTCAAATCCTATTTGTTGTGTCTACAAAAAAAATATAAAACGATATTCAATATCACACGATAGTTAAATGAAATTACATTGTAATATCCCAAAATCAGGGTTAGTGACTAAAATGTAAACTTTGAAAACTTTGTGTTCAATTTCAAAATAAGTTAAAAGTTTAGAGACTTAATTGGAAATTTTTTGTGCAGGATTGGATAGTAAAGAAAGGAAAAATATAAGGGCAAAAGGGTCTTTTAGCAATTAAATGAATTTAAAATTCATAGAGGGTACTTTATATACACGTGGGGACGAGATATTAGGGGAAAAAGATATCCAGAAAATTCTTTGGCTCTTCATTCTTCATTTCTTCTTCCCGTGAGCTTCTTCGTTAAAGTGAGTATGATTTTTTGGTTTATTTCTTTTATTTTTTAAGTGAGTTTTGATTCTTAAGGTACTAAGGAAGCTTAAGGAAAGCTTAAGTTTCCTTAAACCAAAAGATAAAGGAATTAGGAAGGATTTAAGATAAGAGGTGATTGAGAGAAATTTTGAAAAGAAGTTGTTAATTAAGGATTAAGCTTAAATTTCACTTGTCATTAGTGGAATTAAGAAGTATGAAGTGTTAGAATTGAAATTAGAACATATTGAAAAATTGGTATGATTCTTGAATTCCATGTAGATGATATAATTTTGAAGGAAAAGATGTGTTAAATGAGTATTAATGAGTTTAAGTATATGTATATGAGTTAAGAATAAGTTAAAGAAATTATATGATATCTGTGAACATAAGATAATTAAGTGTAAGATATGTGATATTGTATAAGTGATTATACGAGAAAAGATATGAGCTCTATGAGATATGAAATATGTGATCATATGAAAATGTGACAATGAGCTATGTGAAAGAAGCTATGAGATTATGTGGCTATGTGATATGTTTATATGAATATGTGAAAAGATAAAAGATAATGCCCATGTTATGTGTCATGAGATCTAGAGGTATAGTTGGTATGCCAAGAGTCGAGGGTTCTACGTGGTCCTTCGAGACATATATGTTCTACATGGTCCTTCGGGCCATATGTGTTCTATGTGGTCATTCGGGACATAGTGGTCATTTGGGACAAATTCTAAGTGCCCCTAGTGGGAATTATACGAGCTGTGGTGACAACATATGTGCACAACCTCTATGTACTCACATATCTTTGGTTCTCACATATGTACATGAGCTAATTAAAAGAATAATATGAATAAACTTGGTATGATCATATGTTTGTTTTTTTGAGAAGTGATATATGTGTTATGATGGTGTAATGCATGATATAATGATTACATAAGAGTATAAAGTTATAAGAACTAGTGTGCATATTGGTAATAATAGAAATGATTGTACATAAATATGTATGATTTGATATGATGCTACATGTACTCGTTGTGAAATGATATACCTGTTTTATGATGTGTAAATTGTTAAATACAAGAGCATGTGACTAAGAGATATGAATGATAATAATAATAAGAATATTAATAAGGATAATGAAAAGATATGGATATGTATGGAGTTATGTTCTGATGTATAATATGCTTTATAGTTTAATATGATTGCATAAAGTATGCATAATAGGAAATAGTAATGAGATGTTATATTTAAGTTTATTTATGCCTCACTAAGTCATCGACTTAGCGTGTGAATGTTTCACACGTAGGTTTTGACAAGCTTATGGATTGAAAAGGAGCAAGACATGTCAGTTTCTCCTTACCAAAGGTCAAATCAGAAGATAAATGAACAATATGTATTAGGATATAGAGAATGTAGTTGGCATGTAATTATTAAAGATTTTAATTGTATCCGCTCTGATAAGTTTTGTAAACTCTTTCACCTAAATTGTATAAATTATGTCTTTTGATTTTAATAAAAGTTTGAAATTTTGTTCTTTTGGAAAAAAGTAAATGTTTTGAAAAGTCAATGTGAAGCCTCATACTCGTATCCGGGTCGGGTACGGGTTGGGGTGTTACATTTAATGGTATCAAAGCTAAAGTTTAGCCGATTCTAGGCTTAAACCGAATTTAAATAAGTTTTGAAATATGTACATGCCAACTTAAAGTGGAAAATTTCTGATCTGATAGTGTAAGGAGTATGTTGTCTTGCTGATAGAATAAAATTAGTATGATATAGTAGAAATTTGATCATGAGAATTTCTGAAGAAAAGTGAGAGGTGAACCTGGTGGTGGTAGCAATTCACCTGCCCTGGCTAGGCAAGATGAAGAGCGGACACCTAAGGAAGTGCCTCGTAAGATCAAGGGTTGATTTCAAAAGTTGAATCATATTAGAATAATGATAGAAGGTTTTCACTATTCTGAAGTGGAGAAGTTAGAGGAAATAGTTTAGTTACTATGCAGAGGAATTGAAGTGTAGTGAACATATATTATCACGAGAATGATAGAAGATTCAGTGATGTGATTATTAGTTTAGAAAAGTTTGATAATAAGTATTTCGTGATAAGTTTATCAGAAATACGAAGACAAAGTTTATGAGCTGAAACGAGGGGAATCGTAATGTGTATGAATAAGAATGTAATTTGATAAGTGGAGTGAATTGTAGTTAAGCTAATTTGAATGAAAATGATACAGATATTGTTCGGAAGAGTTTAAGAATGGGTATATCGGTGATTAGTTTATAAGACAAAGGAATTTGGAATGTTGAGTTTTAGCAAAGGAAATTGTGTAGTGTATGAGAAGGATGTGGATTTGATAAGTTTAAGTAAATTATTGACGGGTTAACCCTGATTGAAAAAAAGTATATAAATGGTTTGATGAAGGTTTACATTCCATATTGGAAGAACTAGTATTGATTAACGAATTTATGTGATAGTAAGTGTATTTGAGTTAAAGGATTAGAAGATATGTCACGGTAAATTAATCAAATATGGAGTGGATTTGGATACAGTTGTATATTTGATCATATAAATGTGATGTAGTGAAGGAAATAAGGATTCTTATGTTTAAGGGAAGTTAAGGATTGATAGGAAAGTGTAAGGTAATATGAAAAGGGTAAGGGAGTATGAAAGAAAATATATGACCGATGTTATAAGGATATTGTGATCTATGTCTGTTACCATGCTTTGTGAAAACAATTTGCAAAAATATTTTTGGGCTGAAGCCACAAATACCGCTTGTTATGTTATAAACCGAGTAATGATTAGGTCAATTTTAAAGAAAACTACATATGAACTTTTCAAAAATAAAAGCCTAACATTAGTTATTTTCATCATTTTGGATGTAAATATTTTGTTTTAAACAACAGTAAAGAAAATCTTGGCAAATTTGATGCTAAAATTGATAAAGGAATTTTTCTGGGTTATTCCTTAAATTCTAAAGTTTATCGAGTATTTAATAATCCCCTTCCGAGGAAGGATTCTTGTGTTGATGATGACGTAGGTATTATAAAAGAAAATGACGTTAGACATGACGTTGGAGAACCATCATCAAAGGAACAAATGAAAAATGAGGAATCTTACGATGTTCTCGAGAATCTAACCATTGAAGAAAGAGAAGTCACTTACCCAAGAGAATACAACTATGTCAAGGATGGTGAGATAATAGGTGATCCATCAAAAGGGGTAACAACTCGATCTTCTCTTAGAAATATATGTAATTATGTTGTATTTATCTCATGCATAGAGCCTAAGAATATTAAAGAAGCATTAAATGATGAACATTGGATTATCTGTTTAGCGACAGACCTCAACTATTTTCGATCGATAGATCAAAATAAAAAGGTGTATTTTATTTCCATTTATTTTATCTTATCTTCTAAGAAGTTTAACCTTTTTGGTTTATTTTCTCAAGATTGATTTTGTCTCAAATTGTTATTTCGGATAATAATTTCAAGATAAGAGTAAACTTGTTCATTCTCTTAATCACTTTGCATTTTGATATTTTATAATGATATTTATTGATTATTATTTTTCTATATCATTCTCGGATTAATGTGCGTAATTTTTCTAACAATCTTAAGACATATTTGATTTTTTTATTTTTCTGAGATGATATAGAATTCGTGAGTTTAATCCTTGTTGCGTACAAAGGAAGTGCCAACAATTCGACAAAACAAATATTGGGTGAAAATCATGAGGAATTTACGCCAAAGATAAGTGTCTTTCAATTTTGAATTTATGAATTTCAAATTCTTTGAGGAATATTTTTGAATTTAATTTTAATGTGAGATATGACTCCATTAAATTCTGTGTAGGGATTCAAAGAGTTGGATTCCAAAATCTTTGCAAGATCTTACTGGTTGCGCACTTTGTGGAAGCACACCTTGAATCTTGATGTTTTAGGTTTTGATTAACAATGATGAAGTTAATAAAGATGATCAAGAATTCAAGTTTTGGTTGTCAACGATGAAGTCAATCAATCTCAATATTTCCCTTTAATCTGAAACGATTCAGAACTCTTTCTTCTACCTTTCTTAATCTGAAACGATTCAGATATTGTGAGAAAACGATATAGCAAATAAATTTGTTTCAGGATTTATCCTGTCTTTTTAACGGGTTTGCTAAAATCACAAAGTGGACAAATCTATATAACAGAAATTATCGTGAAAGTAACTTTAGTCACTGATTTTGTTTCATAATTTTGATTATGTCCGATAACAAAATTAAAAATAAACAAGAATTAATTTCCTGGAATCTTTGATTTCGTATTTGAAATCAATTGGGATTGTAATTCTATCGAGTAACTTAATTATTTAGTGAAGTAGAAGTGGAGATCATACTTAGTATTATTTTATCCAGTTTTATGCAGGCTGATTGTCGAGTTTGGGGTGGCGAGAAATCTGGAATTTACACAGTGAGAAGCAAAGTGCATGGTCAGGTGTTCTAATTCTAGATAATGAAGGGTCTATAATGGGAGCATGAAGAAGGAAAGTAGAGAGAATTTCCTCTTCATTCCAGGCTGAAGCAGTGGCCGCTGTTCATGCAATCAAACTGGCTTCGGTTATGGGTTTTCAACATATCATCCTTGAAGGTGATTCCACATCAGTAATGAATAAAATAAATTCTAACAAGGAAGATTTGTCGGAGATCAGTGCCCTTACCTTGGAGGTGAAGAGGGAAGCCTCGATTTTCGAACATGCAGGTTCAAATTCGTGCCCAGAACAACGAATGAAGCCGCCCACCTGCTCGCTGTCGATTCGAAATCTGGAGAAAACGATTTATTTTGGGTTGAAGAATGCCCGTGGAAGGTGGAGAAACAAGCATCGGATGACAAACATTGGTTAGACCCACCATAGACCTGACACAGAGAATGAACGGGGTTGAAGAACTTAGGCTCTATTTTGTTTTTTGAGTTTCTTTGTGCAAAGCGTTTCATCGAAAGAGTTTTCACACAAAGATAAAGAAAGGCCAGCAATTTTGTTCCTTTTGTTCAATGCATAGCTTGGGTTTAGTGTTTCTTTTTTTTACTTTCCTTTTCATCAAGATAGACTGACTCTTTCCTACGTTTCATATATATATATATATAATTGTTTATAAAATTAAATCTTTTTTTACATTCGTTACAACATGTTATATGTCAAATGTTGCATTACATTGCAAAGAGAGTGGGTTAGCATGGTGGTTTTGGGCATGAGTGAAACATGTCACAATCTAATAATTAAAATTAATAAAATTAGATTAAATGTGAAATTATGTTAATTTTGTTAGTTGCCATGTCAGTGCTTTGGTCAATTGTTAACAACATGTGACTTGATTAATAATAATTAAATAATTAAGTAATCTAATTACTAAAATTAAAAAATTGATGGTAAAAGTAAAATGGTTAAATAGTTGAGTTGTCAATAATATAATTTATCCAAAAAAAGATTATGAAAAATAATGTAATTAATAGTTTATTTTAAATAATTTAACTTTAAATTTTTAATTAATTTATAATTATACGTTGAGTCTTTTAGAATTTTAAATTTTTATAAATTAAATTAATGGTAATCTGCAATGCTCGTCGAGCGCGACAGACTCATCCTAACTTTTAATACTAAATTTTAAGTTTCTTTAACTAAAGAATAAAATATTCTTTGAACAAGATTGTTAATTAATGATATAAAATTCAATAAAGAATGGAGCTTAGAGTAGCTTAGTTAGGATAATTTACTTCTTTTCTTATAAAAAAATTAAACACTTAATGGGATTAATATTTTGAAGAATTGCAATTTTTTATAATTTATAAGTGTTGTTATATATTCGTTTAATGATTTAAGTAAAGATTAATTTTATCGATTCATGTAAGATCATAAAATAATAAAATTCTTTCATCAATAATATAATTGTTGTATTTTTAATAATTCAAAATTAAAACAAATTTAATAGATCAATATAAACGTTTTATGATTAATAAAATCTAATTCCTGACATGTGATGTGTAACAACAGCGTAAGCATCAAAATTAAAGCTTACATTATAAAAATAAAAGTAAACAACGCTTACACGTGGTTCCAACTTCTAAACCTAATTTTTTATATTAATCTGACTAATGTACCGAAATGGATGGTGTGGATTAATTGATGAACTACGCTGAGATGATAGGTTAAATTAGGACTTAATTTTATAAGAATTGTTCATTATGGTTTAATCTTCTAAAATAGTTAAATAAAATTTTAAGATTTTTGAATCTGCTAAAATAAATGTATAATTTTTAACAAAATCAAAAAGCAAGAAATATTTTTATGTAATAATACTTCCTCCAAATGCTTATATCCTATTGAAGGTTTTCTTTCTTCTTCAAAACTCTCAACCGAGTAAAGAGCCTTTGTTGCAAACATCTCATCTGTTACCGAGCCATCCTATTATCATCAAGCTGTAAAGTCTCTAACATGGAGGAATGTTATGAGTGATGAACTTCGAGCTATGAAGGACCTTGAAACATGGACCATTGTTCCATTACCTGATGGAAAGAGTACTGTTGACTGTAAATGGGTCTATCGGGTAAAGTACAATGCTGATGACTCGGTTGACCGTTGTAAAGCCAGGCTGGTTGCTAAGGGATTCACACAGGTTGAGGGAATTGACTACAAGGACACATTCTCACCTGTTGCGAAGATGACTTCCTTTCGAGTCATGCTTTCACTTGCAGCAACACGCAACTGGCACTTGTTACAATTAGATGTAAACAATGCCTTTCTCAATGGCATATTAGATGAGGAAGTTTACATGAAACTACCTCCTGGATACAAATCCGAGCTTAAAGGCTCTAATATGGTTTGTAGGCTCCACAAATCCATTTATGGTCTGAAGCAGGCATCCAGACAATGGTTCACTACCTTTTCTAATGTTGTAATTCAACTTGGCTTTCAACAATCCCCATTTGAACACTCTTTGTTCACAAAGGGATGTGGAAGTGAATTCGTTGCTCTTCTTGTATATGTAGATGATATCGTTTTGGCTGGGGAAGACTTACAAGCTCTTCATAAAATACAAAGTCTTTTACAAAAACATTTCAAGCTAAAGGAGTTGGGACCCCTGCGTTATTTTCTGGGTTTTGAAATTGCTAGGAATAGCTCTGGAATTATTCTGTCCCAGAGAAAATATGTGTTGCAACTGCTAGAAGATACAGGTTGTTTGGGTTCCAAACTAGCCGAATCACCCATACCTTCTTCCTTCGAAGTTAAGTGCAAATGAAAGATGTTGGGTTTTTCGGAAGCTCGAATCGACAACCGGAACGATTTGCAAAGAGGGGTCGGAATGATTTTGTGTTTAGGGAGTAAAGAGATTGAAAGATAGAGAATTGCATAACGATTTATAGTGGTTCGACTTTCTCAACCAAAGTCTACGTCCACTACCTTAGCTCCTCACCAAGGATTTTCCAACAAATTCAGTAATTTGTTCTTTCTTTTGAGGACAAAGAGATAACCATACAACTCCCTAGTTTTTCGGGCTGAACTAGAACCTTTCCCTAGCTTTTACACGGGATAAACTAGAACATTTCCCCTTTACAAAAGGATAAAATAAGTAAACAAGAAAATCTCTCTAAGGTAGGTGTTTACAAGATTGAGCTCACAAGAACAAAATATTTACAAGTGAAAGATGAAATGAGATTGAAAAACTCTTCTCTTGTGTTTGATTGCTTGGATAGTTGTTCTTATTCTTCTTTAAGTGTCCTTAGCTTGTATTTATAGCTTGGAATGTGTTTGATGTCGTATATAACCGTTGGGAATGTTTTTGAGCCGTTTGGGGATGATTTTTCCACTAAAAAAGGCTGCCTATAACTTGGTGCATCGGTGCACTATCATGGTGCATCGATACCCCTTCATTAAATTCAAATAAACTAGCCGTTGCAGCCTTCATGCATGGATGCACATCAAGATGCATCGATGCACAGTAGGATGCATCGATGCACATCAGGATGCATCGATGCACTAAGTGTATTTGAAATGGAGTGCATGGATGCACTGCAGGGGTGCATGGATGCACTTTGACACCCTTTAGCATTTTTGCTCAAATCTGAATTTAATGGACTTTGAATTATTTTTGAAACCTTTTAAAAACTTTGAATAAATTCAATTCAAGTCCAACAACATTTTTCCTTAAATTTGTTATATCGAAACATAATTCAACAATCTCCCCCTTTTTTATATAACAAAACATTTGAAAATTTGTTTTTGGCAAAACTCCCCCTTAATAAAATGTTTAATGAAAAAGATACCAATTGGTAACAAATTCCAGTTGTTTGAAAATATGTGAAAATGTTGCTCCCCCTTTTTCATTAAGAAATTGAATTTTTCAAACCAAAACTTCTCCCCTTTTGTTATATAAAAATAATTCAATCTTTGAAGTTCAAAATAACTTTGGAGAGTAAGTAGTAAATTTGACATTTTAAAACTTATTTGAAAAATCAAAGCTCCCCCTCAATAAATGCATTTCAAACAAAATTAAGCTTTTAGGATCATGACACTTAAACAAAATTGAATTTCAACAAAGAATAAAATTTAGTAATACATGAAATTCAATATATCCAAGTCTAAAATACTTCATGCAATATTAATTATTGAAATTAAGTGCATATGCATAAAGTTTTCCAAAAATGTTATGCATTTGAAAATTTTGATATCAACTGTTAGAGAGATATCATTTTCATTTAAATCACATGCATAAACATTTAAATTTAGGTAAAAAATTAAAATTTGTAAAATCAAAGTTTTTGAAAAATTGATATCAATGGTTAGAGAGATATCATTTGCATTAAAACCAATTTTGACCAAAATTTCATTATGATGAACTAAAAAAAATTATTAAAAATTTAAAATGTTTATTATAACCATTTTTTTAAACATACATGAGATTAAAAACAATGCATAATCATTTAAAATCAAAACTCATGCATGCATAAATCCTATGAGCAACCAAATAACTAAAATTAAAAACATTAAGCTTAGAGGTTACCCATTCCTTTTCATGTATGGCTAGAGCATCTTGAATATCATCATATTCATCACCATTGCTCCCACACACCTACAAGAGACATTCATTTTGATTTTGGTATCCAAATTGCTTTGGATCCTTGGACGTTAGTTTCAATGCCCCTTATTCCTTTAGGAACCCATACTTGTCTAATTTTAAAATGTTTTCCTTTCTTTAAAGGACAAGTATGTTCCAAATGACCAAAAAAAATAACAATGTGAGCATTTTTCCATTTTTAAACATAATAGGTTATTTTTAGAAATTAACTCTTTTTCTTTTGTTAAGCCTTCAAGCTTAACTTTTAAATCAAAATTTTCTTTTTCAAAACTTTCAATTTTTATTTTTGAAAGCTCTAAATCCTTTTTCAAAATTTCATTTTGGCTTTCAAAATCTATTTTTGTTTTCAAAAGAAAATCATTTTCGATTTTAAATTTTGAAATTATTTTCTTATATTTAGAGTTTATGGTCTTAAACTCCGAATATAACCTATTAAAAGCATCTTGTAACTCATCAAACGTATATGAATTAAATTCATTTGAATTAGAAGATACATCGGGCTCTTCACGATCCATTAGAGACACCACCTTTGTTGGTTCTTCTTTCTTGTTTCCATGGATTTCCTCAAGCTTATTCCAAAGCTTCTTGGAACTTGAACACAAAGAAACTCCTTCATAGATTTCAGGACCAAATGCACACAATATCATGTGCATTGCCTTGGCATTAAGTTGAGCTTTCTTCCGTTCTTTGTCACTCCACTTCTCTTTCTTCTTTGGAGAAGTGTAGCCGTTCTCGATTATCTCCCATGCATCAAGATCATTGGATTGGATGAATACCTTCATTAATTTCTTTCAATGATGATATTTGGCTCCATTAAAGTATGGAGGCTTGTCCATTGGTAGGGAGTCTTCCATGTGGAACGAGCCGGAGGTGGAAGCAATCTTCTCGGTTGTGTCAGGAATTGGTAGAGCTTCTTCGAGGATCATCTCAAGGTGGTTAAACCTTCTTAACAAGTTAGGATCTGATACCAATTATTGGAATTTTTGGAAGCTCGAATCGACCACCGGGACAGTTTGTAAAGAGGGGTCGGAACGATTTTGTGTTTAGGGAGTAAGGAGATTGAAAGATAGAGAATTACACAGCGATTTATAGTGGCTCGACTTTCTCAACCAAATTCTACGTCCATTACCTTAGCTTATCACCAAGGATTTTCCAACAAATTCACTAATTTGTTCTTTCTTTTGAGGACAAAGAGATAACCATACAACTCCCTAGTTTTTTCGGGCTACACTAGAATCTTTCCCTAGCTTTTACACGGGATAAGCTAGAAAATTTCCCCTTTACAAAAGGATAAAATAAGTAAACAAGAAAACCTCTTTAAGGTAGGTGTTTACAAGATTGAGCTCACAAGAACAAAATATTTACAAGTAAAAGATGAAATAAGATTGAAAAACTCTTCTCTTGTGTTTGATTGCTTGAACAATTGTTCTCATTCTTCTTCAAGTGTCCTTAGCTTGTATTTATAGCTTGGAATGTGTTTGATGTCTTATATAACCATTGAAAATGTTTTGGAGCCGTTTGGGGATGATTCTTCTACTCAAAAAGACTGCCCATAACATGGTGCATCGGTGCACTATCATGGTGCATCGATACCCCTTCATTAAATTCAAATAAACTAGTCGTTGCAGCCTTCGTGCATGGATTCATAGCAAGATGCATCGATGCACATCAGGATGCATCGATGCACTAAGTGCATTCGAAATGGAGTGCATGGATGCACTACAGGGGTGCATGGATGCACTTTGACACCCTTTAGCATTTTTGCTCAAATCCGAATTTAATGGACTTTGAATTATTTTTGAAACCTTTAAAAACTTTGAATAAATTCAATTCAAGTCCAAAAACATTTTTCATTAAATTTTTTATATCGAAACATAATTCAACAATCTCCCCTTTTTGATATAACAAAACATTTGAAAAATTGTTTTTGGCAAAATTCTCCCTTAATAAAATGTTTAATGAAAAAGATACCAATTGTTTGAAAATATATGAAAATGTTGCTCCCCCTTTTTCATTAAGAAATTGAATTTTTCAAACCAAAACTTCTTCCCCTTTTTGTTATATAAAAATAATTCAATCTTTGAAGTTCAAAATAACTTTGGAGAGTAAGTAGTAAATTTGTCATTTTAAAACTTATTTGAAAAATCAAAGTTCCCCCCTCATTAAATGCATTCCAAACAAAATTAAGCTTTTAGGATCATGACACTTAAACAAAATTGAATTTCAACAAAGAATAAAAAACATGTTAGTAATACATGAAATTCAATATATCCAAGTCTAAAATACTTTATGCAATATTAATAATTGAAATTAAGTGCATATGCATAAAGTTTTCCAAAAATGTTATGCATTTGAAAATTTTGATATCTATTGTTAGTGAGATATCATTTTCATTTAAATCACATGCATAAACATTTAAATTTAGGTCAAAAAAATTAAAATTTGTAAAATCAAAGTTTTTGAAAAATTGATATCAATTGTTAGAGAGATATCATTTTCATTAAAACCAATTTTGACCAAAATTTTATTATGATGAACTAAAAAAATTATTAAAAATTTTAAATGTTCATTATAACCATTTTTTTAAACATACATGAGATTAAAAACAATGCATAATCATTTAAAATCAAAACTCATGCATGCATAAATCCTATGAGCAACCAAATAACTAAAATTAAAAACATTAAGCTTAGAGGTTACCCATTCCTTTTCATGTGTGGCTAGAGCATCTTGAATATCATCATCTTCATCACCATTGCTCCACACACCTACAAGAGACATTCATTTTGATTTTGGTATCCAAATTGCTTTGAATCCTTGGACGTTAGTTTCAATGCCCCTTGTTCCTTTAGGAACCCATTCTTGTATAATTTTAAAATGTTATCCTTTCTTTAAAGGACAAGTATGTTCCAAATGACCATAAAAATGACAATGTGAGCATTTTGCCATTTTTAAACATAATAGGTTATTTTTAGAAATTAATTCTTTTTCTTTTGTTAAGCCTTCAAGCTTAACTTTTAAATCAAAATTTTCTTTTTTCAAAACTTTCAATTTTTATTTTTGAAAGCTCTAAATTTTTTTCAAAATTTCAT
The DNA here is from genome assembly GCF_006381635.1 of Hibiscus syriacus. NCBI lineage: Eukaryota > Viridiplantae > Streptophyta > Magnoliopsida > Malvales > Malvaceae > Hibiscus > Hibiscus syriacus. The sequence goes on along the minus strand of NW_024062011.1, from coordinate 1,456,253 downwards.
TTTGGCTTTCAAAATTTATTTTTGTTTTCAAAAGAAAATCATTTTCGATTTTAAATTTTGAAATCATTTTCTATATTTGGAGTTCATGGTCTCAAACTCCGAATATAACCTATTAAAAGCATATTGTAACTCATCAAACGTATATGAATTAAATTCATTTGAGTTAGAAGATACATCGGGCTCTTCACGAGCCACTAGAGACACCATATTTGTTGGTTCTTCTTTCTTGTTTTTCTTTCGTTCTTTGTCACTCCACTTCTCCTTCTTCTTTGGAGAAGAGTAGCCGTTCTCGATTATCTCCCATGCATCAAGATCATTGGATTGGATGAATACCTTCATTAATTTCTTCCAATGATGATATTTGGCTCTATTAAAGTATGGAGGCTTGTCCGTTGGTAGGGAGTCTTCCATGTAGAACGAGCCGGAGGTGGAAGTCATCTTCTCGGTTGTGTCGGGAATTGGTAGAGCTTCTTCGAGGATCATCTCAAGGTGGTTAAACCTTCTTAACGAGTTAGGCTCTGATACCAATTGTTGGAATTTTTGGAAGCTCGAATCGATAATCAGAACGGTTTGCAAAGAGGGGTCGGAATGATTTTGTGTTTAGGGAGTAAGGAGATTAAAATATAGAGAATTGCACAACGATTTATAGTGGTTCGACTTTCTTAACCAAAGTCTATGTCCACTACCTTAGCTCCTCACCAAAGATTTTCTAACAAATTCACTAATTTTTTTTCTTTTGAGGACGAAGAGATTACCTTACAACTCCCTAGTTTTTTGGGGCTAAACTAGATCCTTTCCCTAGCTTTTATACGGGATAAGCTAGAACATTTCCCCTTACAAAAGGATAAAATAAGTAAACAAGAAAACCTCTCTAAGGTAGGTGTTTATAAGATTGAGCTCACAAGAACAAAATATTTACAAGAGCAAGATGAAATAAGATTGAAAAACTCTTCTCTTGTGTTTGATTGCCTGGATAGTTGTTCTCATTCTTCTACAAGTGTCCTTAGCTTGTATTTATAGCTTGGAATGTGTTTGATGTCGTATATAACCGTTGGGAATGTTTTGGAGCCGATTGGGGATGATTTTTCTACTCAAAAAGGCTGCCCATAACATGGTGCATCGGTGCACTATCATGGTGCATCGATACCCCTTTATTAAATTCAAATAAACTAGTCGTTACTAGCCGTTGCAGCCTTCGTGCATGGATGCATAGCAGGATGCATCGATGCACATCAGGATGCATCGATGCACTAAGTACATTCGAAATGGAGTGGATGGATGCACTGCATGGTGCATCGATGCACTAGTGCAGATGCATGGATGCACTGCAGGGGTGCATGGATGCACTTTGATACCCTTTAGCAATTTTGCTCAAATCCGAATTTAATGAACTTTGAATTATTTTTGAAATGTTTTAAAAACTTTGAATAAATTCAATTCAAGTCCAAAAATATTTTGCCTTAAATTTGTTATATCGAAACATTATTCAACAAAGGAACGTTACTCTCTGATCATCATGAGTATCGACGGTTGATAGGTTGTTTGTTGTACTTGACCAATACAAGGTCAAACATCGTTCATACTGTATATTTATTGAGCCAATTTGTTTCCTCACCTCGCCTGCCTCATATGACTGCTTTAAAACACATTCTAGCATACATCAAAAGCTCTCCTGGTCTCGGGTTACTATTTCCAGTTTGATCCACCAATCATCTGAGCATATTTGTTGATTCAGATTACAGTTCTTGTCCTGATACAAGACGCTCCACGACAAGTTTTTGTGCTTTCTTTGGTCATAGCTTGGTGTCTTGGAAATCGAAAGCAGTCGTTAGCCGATCATCCTGCGAGGCTGAATATCGAGCTATGGTTATGGCTACATGTGAATTAGTTTGGCTTGCTTCTTTGTTATCTTCATTTCATGAGGATGTTGATTATGCAAGATTATATTATGACAATCAGCCTACAATTAACCTTGCAACTTGTAACACCCCAACTGTACCCGACCCAGATATGAGTCTGAGGTGTCACAATGACTTCTCAAAACATTTACTTTTACAAAATACCTAAGATTCAGTTTGATATTTCTAATAAAACCGTTTATTTTCTATGATATAAAACATATGGTTTTACAAAACTGATCAGAGCGTATCTAATACAAATCTTTTAACTACATGCCAACTAGATTCTATATAACAAAATACATGTTATTCATTTATGTTCTGATATGACCTTTAGTAAGGAGAAACTAACATGTCTTGCTCCTCTTAGCTTCTCTTCCTGCTTTCCTAAACCTACGTGTGAAACACTCACATGCTAAGTCATAGACTTAATGAGACATATAAATACATATGTAAATTATCAAATGCATGTACATATAATGTAATACAACGTCATACTTGCATGAATACTTTTTCATGTAACAATTACATACATACATGCATGTCATCATTTATATTTTCTCATACTCTTATATGATTATCCTTTCTATCTCTTATCTCTTGTTCATATGATCTCTTATTTTCATATTCTATATCTTATAACATGTTCTTACATCATCATATGAGTCATTGATATTTATTCATATATATATTAACATATATTCATGTACGTCACATAACAAATTCCATAACCCATAACACACATTCTTTCATGTAACACATACACACATTCACATATATCCTCATATAAAACATGTAACACATTTCTCATAACAACTCACATTTTATTGTTATCCTTTTTGGTTAGCCCATGCACATTACTGATAACTTAAGCTATGTGAGTACATAGAGGTTGTGCACTATGCTGTCACCACATCTCATATAATTCTCACTAAGGGCGCGTAGAATTTTTCCTGAAGGACCACATAGATGTCCCGAAGGACCACATATAACACATATGTCCCGAAGGATCACTATGTCCCGAAGGATTGTGTAGACCCTTGACTCTTGGCATGCCAACTGTACCTATAACTCTAATAACACATGACATGGGCATTATCTTTTACCTCATTACACATTCACATATTCATATCACATAGTTATTTCACATAGCTCTCTATCACATTTCATATGATCACATAGTCACGTAATTTACTTTCACGTAGCATTTTTCCATGAAATTCACATTATTCATCCTTTTCACATAGTCACATCACATAGTTCTTTATCCCATTTCATATAGTTCACATATACCTTTTTCTCATATGCATATAACATATTATTTCTTATCTTTTAACTTATATTACATATATATGAAATCTTATGACTTATTATCAATATCTCATAGATCACTATCATACAACACATATCTCATTACATGTAATGCAACAAGGCATATTCACCTAGATCACAAACATAGAGATGCAATTACATCTAAACATATGTATAGACTCGAATTTCTCTGATCATCATATCCCTACATGCTTACATTTGGGTACTAATATTACCTAATATCAGAATTAGACTTCTCGCAAGTCATAATTCCTTAACATAACTACACTTCATATCATGTACTCACCTGATCACCAATAACATTACCAAGCTCTTTCTCTTTCTTGCGTATCTTACTCTGAAGAACTATCTGAACTTTGCTTTCGATCGATGTCTACACAATCATGTATTAATACTTATCAGTATCCAATTGATATACTATAATCTATCAATTCTTAGACTGAAAGAAAGATTTATTCCATTTCCCATTGAAGTGCATCGGTACATTCCACAGTGTATCGATGCATCCCTTAACATGTGCATCGATGCACTACCCCATGCATCGATACACAATTTACATTCGATGTTTCCATTTTAAGGGGTTTATCGATGCACTCTCTATGCATCGATGCACTCATTGCATTCGATGTTCATTTATTTGAGAGTGCATCAGTACACAATGAATGTGCATTGATGCACACAACCCAGAAATTCTAGTTAGAGCACGAAATTCACTTTCTTTTTAGCTCAACTCTTCATATTTCATCCCCTTTTATATACTTAACTCATATACACATATTCAAACTCATTTCTATTCATTAATCACCTCTTTAACATCAAAATCCTATTCTTCATATGTAATTCAAGAATTACACAAATTTTCAACATGTTCCAAATTCAATTATATTGTTTCTAACTTCTTAATTAGACCCTTGACAAGTCAAATTTGGTCTGGAAATCCCATAAATGTCTTTCTACCAAGATTTCATTTATTCACTTTCTTCCTTTAATCCTTTTTATACCTTTCCTCTTATTGTTTTATGACAAATTAAGCTTCCCTTAAGCTTAAGAGTCACTTGATAATGAAAATCAAACTTAAAATTCAACAAGAAATCAATTAACCAGAAACTCAACTTTTCTATTGGCTTCCACGTGAAGAAGAAAGAAAAATAAAAAGAGAAGAAGAGAACTCTGGAGAAATCTCTCCCTTTCCACGTGGTTCCCTTATCTTATAAAGGAAAATAAAAATCTTACTTATCAATTGACCATTTTACCCTTTAATTCATTCAATAATTACTAAACAACCTTCAAATATATTTCCAATAAGTCATTGAACTATTTACTTATTCTACTTTTATCACTAAATTTCAAAAATTCTCATTTTAGTCACTGACCCAGATTTCGGGATGTTACAAGTCTCCCCTCCTTTAAAGAAAATTCATCCTCATTTTCATTGAACATATCAATAAGAACATATCTTCTAATGCTCTTATGTTGCCTCATTTACTTAACATTTCATTCTTTTATTTTTTTTCAACTACCTTTTTTCCTTTATACATTCATTTACTATCACTTATCAATTAAACAACAACCAGTAACTTCAATCCATTTCTATTTTTTCTCTCATTCTATTCTGCATTTTACTTTGACCATTTCTAAAATTTCATATAATGTCACTAATCACGTATACAGTAACATCAATTTTCATCACTTAACCTTATAAATCCATCTTTAATTACCTTATAACAATAACCAAACTCATTTTCCATCATTATTTGACCAAGAACACAACCTTAAATCTTCTTTAAATATGATTAAACATACAATTTAAAGAATCTTTTCACATAACATTGCACACTTTTCTTACTTCTATATCGAACTTATCATCTACACTTCCATATAACCTTCATCATATCTGATCCCTTAAACTCAATCCTTTTTCATTTCTTTATTCCATTATTCCTTTATTCATTCCAAATTGAAATCTCCTTATACATAAATCATATATTTCCTTTCATATTCATATATTCTTGTCCTATCACCTATACTCATCTCTGTGTACCAATCTTTGTTGCATCCTCGTAACTTTGATAACCCAATTTACTTATACAGAACTTCATTCTTTACATCTATTATACTTGTATTTTCCTTCCTTAAAACTCCATACAATTACTTTTCTCCTTGCCTACATCATAGTTATCTGATCAGAATACACAACTATATTCAGATCCACATCATAATTGATTAATTCCGGTACATTTTTATCACATAATCTGGTTAGCCAATGCTAACTTTTCCATCTTAACTGCAAATCCTTATCATATACACTCTTTCTTATACACAATATTATCCTTTCGTTTCAAACTCATAAGCTCTGACTTTATACATCTTATACACTTGTCACTAATACACTTATTCTTGAACTCTTCAACCAATTCTCACTACATCATTTGATCTTTTAACGCTCTTATAGTGACACTTGTTCACCATATTCTATCTTTCCACGAAATAACAAAACTACTCTATATCACTTTTCTACTTCAAAACAGTGAAAAACTTTCTATCCTTATTCAAATGTGATTTCAACTTTCTGAAATCAACATTTAATCTTATAAGACACTTTCTGAGGTTTTCACTCTTCATCCTGCCCGGCCAGGGTATATGAATTGCTATCACCATCAGATTTGTCAGCTATCGATTCACTTCAATAATTTCTATTATCCATTTCTACTATATCATACAAATCTTATTCTATTAGCAATACAACATACTTCTTACACTATCATATCAGAAATTTTCACTCTATGTTGGCATGTACACATTTTTTTAAAACTCTTTTACCTTCGGTTTAAGCCTAGAATCGACTAAACCTTAGCTCTGATACAATTAAATGTAACACCCCCAACCCGTACCCGACCCGGATACGAGTCTGAGGTGTCACATTGACTTCTCAAAACATTTACTGTTGAATACATTTTGATATTTCGATATAACAAATTAAGATAAATGAATTTTAAGATTTTCCTAAAGATTTTCTAAGTATATTCGATATAATTATTCGAATATCAAAATATTAATCCAAATCTTTCAAAAGTCATTTTAAATCCTTACTAAAGTGTAAAATTAAGTTTTAATCATAAAATTATTTCAAAATAATTTTACAAAGTATTTTGAACCGTTTCAAAGCCAAAAATTCCAGAATGTCCAGAGGGAACCGATTCCCCCTGAATGGTTTTGCTCCGAGAAATTCCAGTATGCTCGGAGGGAACCGATTCCCCCCAGGGGGTATCGATTCCCCCTACTGTTCAACTGTCGAATATTTGAATTTTACACTTAGGGAACCGATTCCCCAAAAGAGGGTACCGATTCCCCCTACACTCCAAGCAGAAATATTAATTGTTTTCACACTTAAGCGACTCCAACAACTTCATTAATGATCCCCAACATTCAGAAGTGATTCAAGGTGTATTTAAACAAGCTTAGAAGCCATTGATTAACAACAAACAACTAGAATCAAGAGAGAATCAAAGAGAAAGCATCAAACCTCAAGTTTGTGCATTTCAAGCCTATTTTTCATTCAATATTCATTTTTCTTTCAAGAACACTACTTGTACTCAATTGTATTCATTCTTGAGTGTTCTTTTCTTTGTTATAGAATTGTGCAAACAATCTACCTTGTGAGGATTTCCTTGTAAGTTTGCAAATTTGTAATTTTCTCTTTGGGAAAGAGTGTTATCAAGAATTAGGTTATATTCTTGAGGGTGTTGTAAGGTTATCTCTTTGGCCTCAAAAGAAAGAACAAATTAGTGAATTTGTTGGAAAATCCTTAGTGTGGATAGCTAAGGTAGTGGACATAGACTTTGATTGAGAAAGTCGAACCACTCTAAATCGCTGTACAATTACTTTCAATTTTCTGCAAAAGCTTCCATAAAATTTTAATTGCCAATTCACCCCCCTCTTGGCCGATTCTGTCAATCGATTAACTCAATAATTGGCATCAGAGCCTAACTCATTTGAAGGTTTAATCGCCTCTTGAGTCGATTCGGGAAGAGTTATATCGATAATCAAAGTCATCAATGGCCTCTACTTCAAACTTCGACTCCGGTCTCGATTCGATGCCCGTCAACAAGCCTCTTTTCTTCAATGGGGCTAACTATGCCTATTGGAAAAATAGGATAATGTACTTCAATCAAGCAAGTGACATGGGAGCATGGAATGCCGTAGAAGAATGATACATCAAGCCTCTCACTCATCCAAGATTGTGGAGTGAAGGAGAGACAAGAATGTTCCAGCTCAACTCCAAAGCCATCCATATCATATTTTGTGCTCTTGGACCAGATGAATACGGAAGAGTTTCATCTTGTACAACTGCCAAAGAAATATGGGACAAACTTCAAGTCACTCATGAAGGTATCGATGAGGTAAAGAAATCTAAAATTAGTATTCTAACGCATAGCTATGAAAATTTCAGGATGAAACCAAATGAAAATACGAAAGCTATGACAGATAGATTTTCTACGAATGTCAATGGTCTCAAATCATATGGAGAGATCATTTCAAATGAAAAGCTTGTGAAGAAGTTAGTTTACTCCTATCCAAAATCGTGGCAATCAAAGAAGACGACAATCATCGAGTCTAAGGACCTAACGTCCTTAACTCTTGAAAATCTAATCGGTTCCCTTCTCACTCATGAAATGATGCTTGAAGATGAAGTGGACCTCGATAAGATTGACGAGACACCAAAGGAGAAGGAGAAGAAGAAAAATATTGAAATTGCTCTCAAATCCACAAAAGTGAGAGTGATTCGAATGATGATGATGATGACGAGGAAATGACATTATTTGCCAAACAATTCAGAAAGTTAATGATGCCCAACCGAGGAAGAAAATTCAAACGTCATGAAGGCTTCAAAACTTAATCGAATGAGAAAAACCCGATCATTTGCCATGAATGCAAAAAACTAGGGCATGTCAAATATGATTGCCCATAATTGAAGAAAAAGGGTCAATCCAAAAAGAAGCACAAGGCTCATATAGCTACATGGAGCGATGAAGAAGGTTCCGATGAAGAGGAAAAAGAAGTTGCAAACTTGTGCTTGATGGCTATCGGGGAAGATTCTAAGGTAACCTCTAACTCATTCGATTTGGATGAATTATCTTATGATGAGTTATTAGAGGATTATAATGGGTTGGCTTTAGATTATAAGACTCTATTTTCAAAATACAAAAATGATATTTCAAAATTGAAAAACGAAAATAGTCTTATATCCAAGACCAACAATGAGCTTGAAAGTAAGATCAAAGAATTACAAATCAAAATTAATGATTTTGAAAAGAAAAATACTGATTTGCATAACTTACTTTCAAAAATTCATGATGATCATCAAAAGAATATTGATGGTCTTAAAACTTATTTTAATAAGGTTGGAACAAAAAGTTTTGAAAAAGGTGAGAATTCAAAATCCAACTTTGTTAAGAAAAGTTTTAGAAGCTACAATCATAGAAGTCCTCAACGAACCTTGAATGGTAAAATTGTTAGTAGTATATGGGTTCCTGAAGAATTCATTACTACTAAAGATAAGGATGTCCTTCATAAATGGATACCAAAGGGGACAAGGATTTTAGAAACTAATGAATATGGACCCAAAAGAATTTGGGTACCGAAAATTAGAAATTAATCTATGTTTGTAGGAAAATGAGCATTACTACAAGGCACAGGAAACAAATCCAAATTCATGGTACCTTGATAGTGGATGCTCGAGACACATGACCAGAGACAAAAGCCGGTTCATAGAGCTCAACGCCAAAAATAGAGGAGAAGTGACTTTTGGTGATAATTCAAAAGGTCACATTGAAGGTATTGGTACTATAGGTAATACCTCTTCTATACAAATTAAAAATGTGTTATATATGAATGGATTAAAGCATAATCTATTGAGTATTAGTCAATTATGCGATAAGGGATTCAATGTCTTGTTTGAAATTAATGGTTGTAAAGTCATTGACATTGCATCTAATCGGGTTATGCTTGTTGGTCATAAAATAGGAAACATATACATGGTGCATTTAGATTCTATTAATATGACTAATTTGTGCCTAGTTTCTAAGGATGAGCATGATAGTTGGTTATGGCATTGGAGACTAGGACATGCTAGCATGAGTGTTTTGCAACGGTTAGTTCAAGGAGAATTGGTTCGAGGGCTGCCTAAACTAAAATTTGATAATGATAAAATCTGTGATGCTTGTGCTAAAGGAAAACAAAAGAGAGTTTCTTTTAAATCCATTAATGATGTGTCAACTAGTAGAGTATTACAATTGATCTATATAGATCTTTTTGGGCCAACTAGGACTACTAGCTTGGGTGGAAAAAAATATGCATTTGTCTTGGTAGATGATTATTCTATATATACTTGGGTTCTATTCTTAAGTACTAAAGATGAAGCATTAGAAAATTTCATCACATTTTCAAAAGTAATCTAAAACGAAAAAGGTTACTCTATCACTAGTGTTAGAAGTGATCATGGTACTGAATTTGAAAATCTTGGATTTAATGAGTTTTGTAATTCTAATGGTATTAGCCATAATTTTTCAGCACCTATAACCCCTCAACAAAATGGAGTTATTGAGAGGAAAAATGAACTTTAGAAGAAATGGCTAGAACCATGCTTTGTGAAAATAATTTGCCAAAATATTTTTGGGTGGAAGCCACAAATACTGCTTGTTATATTGTAAATCGAGTAATGATTAGGCCAATTTTAAAGAAAACTCCATATATAATTTTTAAAAATAAAAAGCCTAACATTAGCTATTTTCATCCTTTTGGATGTAAATGTTTTGTTTTAAACAACTGTAAAGAAAACCTTGGCAAATTTGATGCTAAAAGTGATTAAGGAATTTTTCTAGGTTATTCCTTAAATTCTAAAGCTTATCGAGTATTTAATAAAAGAACTTTAGTTGTAGAAGAGTCTATACATGTTGTTTTCAATGATAATCTCCTTCCGATGAAGGATTCTTGTGTTAATGATGATGTAGGTATTATAAATACAAATGATTATAGACATGACGTTGGAGAATCATCATCAAAGGAAGAAACGAAAGATGAAGAAACTCATGATCCTCTCGAGAATCCAACCATTGAAGAAAGAGAAGTATCTTATCCAAGAGAGTACAACTATGTCAAGGATTGTGAGATTATAGGTGATCCATCAAAAGGGGTAACAACTCGATCTTCTCTTAGAAATATTTGTAATTATATTGCATTTATTTCATGCATAGAGCCTAAGAATATTAAAGAAGCATTAAATGATGAACATTGGATTATGGCTATGCAAGAAGAGTTAAATCAATTTGAGAGAAGTAAAGTATGGACATTAGTTGAAAGACCTAGTAATAAATCTACAGTAGGTACTAGATGGGTATTTAGGAATAAGCTTGATGAGAGTGGTAATATAGTGAGAAACAAGGCTAGACTTGTTTCTCAAGGGTATACTCAAGAATAGGGCATCGACTATGATGAAACATACGCTCCCGTAGCTAGGATGGAAGCAATTAGAATGTTATTAGCATTTGCATGTTCTCATGAATTTAAATTATATCAAATGGATGTTAAAAGTGCATTTTTAAATGGTTTTATAAAAGAAGAAGTGTATGTGGAACAACTTCCAGGTTTTGAAGATTCAAAATTTCCGGATCATGTTCTTAAATTGACAAAAGCATTTTATGGTTTAAAGCAAGCTCCTAGAGCTTGGTATGAAAGATTGTCAAACTTTTTAATTGAAAAAGGTTTTTCAAAAGGGAAGGTTGACACTACATTGTTTTTAAAGCATAAAGGTAAAGATTTATTAGTAGTTCAAATTTATGTTGATGATATAATATTTGGTTCTACTAATGATGTTCTTTGCCAAGAATTTTCTAAGCTAATGCAAAGCGAATTCGAAATGAGCATGATGGGGGAGCTCTCATTTTTCTTGGGACTCCAAATCAAGAAAAGAAAAGATGGCATCTTCATCAATCAAGCTAAGTACGTCAAGATATGCTTAAGAAATTTGGACTGGAAAATGGCAAGCCTGATGACACTCCAATGAGCTCTTCAACAAAGCTTGACTTAGATGAAGGAGGTAAATGTGTAGATGTTAAATTATATATGTCAATGATTGGATCTTTACTTTATCTAACTACAAGTAGACCAGACATTATGTTTAGTGTTTGCTTATGTGCTATATTTCAATCATGCCCTAAAGAATCACATTTACTAGCTGTTAAGAGAATCTTTATATACCTTAAGGACACTCCTAGTTTAGGAATTTGGTATCCTAGAGACTCTAGCTTTAGCTTGCATGCCTTTTCTGATGCGGATTATGGAGGATGCAAATTATATAGGAAAAGCACCTCCGGTACTTGCCAATTTCTTGGAAATATGTTGATTTCTTGGTTTTCAAAGAAATAAAATTGTGTTGCATTATCTACCACTGAAGCGGAATACATTTCAGCTGGTAGTTGTTGTGCACAAGTTTTATGGATGAAACAACAACTTTTTTATTATGAAATTGAAGTAAGTACCATTCCTATCAAGTGTGACAATACTAGTGCTATTTGTCTCACTAAAAATCCCATCCAACACTCTAGAACTAAGCACATTGAAATTATACATCACTTCATTAGAGACCATGTCGCTAAGGAAGATGTAGTTCTAGAATTTGTTGATACTTTTCACCAATTAGAGGATATTTTTACAAAACCCTTAGATAAAGAAAGATTTTGGACACTTAGGAGAGAATTAGGTTTAACTGACCTATCTTCACTTAGTGTTTAAAAAATAATTTTTAGCACTTTTAAGAATGAAAAATGCTTAAAATAATATTTTTGATTGCATTCTTGTTATTAGTTAGGGGGAGTTTATGATTATTAGTGAAAATTAATTGATTGTTCAAATGATGTTTAATGACAAATTTGATTGTTTGAACATAGTTAATTTTCGAAATATGAGTTGCCAATACCACTAGGATTAATTAATTTAGTACTATTGGATGTTTAAAATACATATTTTTTAAATATTTGGTAGAGGGAATCGATACCCCTATAAGGGAACCAATTCCCCCTTTGAATGGGAACCGATTCCCTCTGGGGTTCTGGTTTTTACGGGCAGAACACCCTATTTTTCTCAAACCCTTTTTTTTCTTCCTTTGCCACCTATCACTCTCTTCATCTCTCAAATCTCCACTTTGCCTCAAAACAATATTTTTAATCGGAATTCTCTTCAAATATCATTTCCTAAACCTGTTGGAATCAACAAAATCGTGCAAACTTCATCTAATCTCACTCAAATCTGAAATTCTTCAAGGTATTTTTCTAAAACCTCTATTTTATCAAAATTTGAACATATAACTAGTTTTAATTAGTTCTAGATTGAAATAGTGATCGGGCATTGATTGTTTAGTGATTAGAAACTAGATTTTACAACTAATTTCATCAAAAACACAAGAATTTTTCAAAATTCTTTGAAATTTTTGAAATAAAAAAATTCAAATTATTGTGTTTTGATTGAATTACGTTGTTGTTATGAAAACTATACATATATTGATTTTTCAAAACCTTATTTTTCAATAAGTTTTTCAAAAACTTTGCCCATTAGGATTGGTTTAGAGAACCTTGAAATATTGAGGACTCAATTGAGTTTTGGGATTGATTATTTTGCATATATATGTTTTAAAAAATACAGGTTATCTTTCCATTCCGATTATCTTAAACCATGTCTTATAAACGTTTTAGGGACTCCTCTAGTCATTCTAGTCAACCTCCAAACTCACCTCCAAATCCTCCACCTATCCCACAAATTCCTATTTCTAATCCCGATGATCCAAACATGACCATTCTCAATTATTATTTTAATGAACCCGGTCGTAAACAAAATCTCTACAATAGGTTTTGTCAATACTTTGAGTCCTACAAAATCCGGGAAGAACGTATCACATCTCTTCAAGCCATGCTAGACATCAATTTTCGTCATCTTCCTACTCTTCATGAGTGGAAATTTGACAAACTCTTTGAGCTTGAACCCATTGTCTACCATCAACTTGTTCGTATCTTCTACTCTAATGTTGTTTACATTAAAAATCGAGAGAAAACCTTAACCATAGGGATCCGATCCTATCTTCTAGGACGATTCTTTCATCTTGACTTGGAATCCATTTCCAAAGCATTAGGATTAGATAATGAAGGGTTAGACAATGAAAAACTTACGGTAGGATCTCAGTATAAGCGAAGGGATAGTGCAAGTGTTCTAGACCTTCATGACCGTTTTCTTCACCTCATGATCTCTTGGTGGTTTCGCCCATCCAGAGGCCGTTACTCTACTCTTCGAGCCTTAGATCTATTTTGGCTTCATTGTGTCCAAAATAATCACAAAATTAACCTTCCACAGATTATTTTTGCTGAACTTATCGAAACCGTAAATCTTGTTCCCAATAAGAAATTGTGTTCTTCTTTAGTTTACGGTTGTATTCTTAGTAATCTATTTAAGAAGGATGGGCTTAGAGTAGGTCTTGATGCTTCCTTTCCCCTCAAAAATCAAATCAATATATTCTCTTTAACTAAATCGGGATGGAAGATCAATGAAGAAACTGGTCTTTGGGTTCGTACCGGTGAGCAATCGCATGAAGTTGACTCCGACGATGAACCAGAACAGCACGAGGAACAAGCACGAGCAGAGGAACAAGAACAACCAGAGGATCAAATGCCTCCATACTTTCGATCCTTTATGGAGACATTCGATTTCCGATATGCTTCCATAGATTCCCGCTTCACTTCCATAGAATCTCATTTATCCACAATGGGAGCTCAACAATTGGAAATTCTCCGGGAGATGCGCACAAACAACGCTTCTATGAATGAACACATTGATGCACTCTCACATGAGATGGTCGCTATGCGAGCTCATTTTCCTCCTCCCGATCCTCCTACGGATGCTTGATTCTGTGTTATGCTTTAGTACTTTGAACTTAAAGTTTATTGTTTCAACATTTTGAATGTTTTTGGAATGCTTTTACTTTGGTTGTTGGATATTTGAACTAATTTGATGATTTATGGATGGTTTGAACTTATATTTCTATATATTTGGTGTGGTTAAATTTATTCATTATTGCATCATTTACATCATGTTAGCTATATGACCAATATTGTCATGTCACATTGTTTATGAATATTGAATTACGGAACTAATGGCTAATCTTTCTCTTGATTGTGATCTTAGCAGCTTAAGATATATATATATATATATATATATATATATATATATAATCAATTGGCTAAATGATTTCAAAACCTTGTTTAAAATCTTTTACAAGTATTTTTGATTTAACAAAAAGGGGGAGAAATGTTAAAAGCGTTTTTAAAGAGGAATAGTGTTAGAGTAAGGGGGAGTAATTTCAAACTTGAAACTTGATTTCAAAATAAAATCTTAAAATTACTAAAATGTTTTTTTATATCAAAAAGGGGGAGATTGTTGAATAAATTTTGATATTTCGATATAACAAATTAAGATAAATGAATTTTAAGATTTTCCTAAAGATTTTCTAAGTATATTCGATATAATTATTCGAATATCAAAATATAACTCCAAATCTTTCAAAAGTCATTTTAAATCCTTACTAAAGTGTAAAATTAAGTTTTAATCTTAAAATTATTTCAAAATAATTTTACAAAGTATTTCGAACCGTTTCAAAGCCAAAAATTCCAGAATGTTCAGAGGGAACTGATTCCCCCCCAAGGGGGTACCGATTCCCCCTGAATGGTTTTGCTCCGAGAAATTCCAGTATGCTCGGAGGGAACCGATTCCCCCCAGGGGGTATCGATTCCCCCCACTGTTCAACGGTCGAATATTTGAATTTTACACTTAGGGAACCGATTCCCCAGGAGGGGGTACCGATTCCCCCCACGCTACAAACATAAATATTAATTGTTTTCACACTTAAACGGCTCCAATAACTTCATTAATGATCCCCAACGTTCAGAAGTGATTCAAGGTGTATTTAAACAAGCTTAGAAGTCATTGATCAACAACAAGAAACAACAAGCAACTAGAATCAAGAGAGAATCAAAGAGAAAGCATCAAACCTCAAGTTTGTGCATTTCAAGCCTATTTCTCATTCAATATTCATTTTGCTTTCAAGAACACTACTTGTACTCAATTGTATTCATTCTTGAGTGTTCTTTTCTTTGTTATAGAATTGTGCAAACAATCTACCTTGTGAGGATTTCCTTGTAAGTTTGCAAATTTGTAATCTTCTCTTTGGGAAAGAGTGTTATCAAGAATTGGGTTATATTCTTGAGGGTGTTGTAAGGTTATTTCTTTGGCCTCAAAAGAAAGAACAAATTAGTGAATTTGTTGGAAAATCCTTAGTGTGGATAGCTAAGGTAGTGGACGTAGACTTTGATTGAGAAAGTCGAACCACTCTAAATCGCTGTGCAATTACTTTCAATTTTCTACAAAAGCTTCAATAAAATTTTAATTACCAATTCACCCCCCTCTTGGTCGATTCCGTCAATCGATTAACTCAACATTTACTTTTACAAAATACCCAAGATTCAGTTTGATATTTCTAATAAAACCATTTACTTTCTATGATATAAAACATATGGTTTTAAAAAACTGAGCAGAGCGTATCTAATACAAATCTTTTAACTACATGCCAACTAGATTCTATATAACAAAATACATGTTATTCATTTATGTTCTAATCTGACATTCAATAAGGAGAAACTAACCTATCTAGCTCCTCTTAGCTCCTCTTCCTACTTTCTTGAACCTACGATTGAAACACTCACACGCTAAGTCAGAGACTTAGTGAGACATATAAATACATATGTAAATTATCAAATGCAAGTACATATCATGTAATACAACGTCATACTTGTATACATACTTTTTCATGTAACAATTACATACACACATGCATGTCATCATTTATATTTTCATCATACTCTTATATGATTATCCTTTCTATCTCTTATCTCTTGTTCATATGATCTCTTATTTTCATATTCTATATCTTATAACATATTCTTACATCATCATATAAGTCATTGATATTCATTCATATATATATATATATTAACATATATTCATGTACATCACATAACAAATGCCATAACCTATAACACACATTATTTCCTGTAACACATACACACATTCACATATATCCTCATATAAAACATGTAACACATTTATCATTACAACTCACATTTTATTGTTATCCTTTTTGGTTAGCCCATGTACACTACTGAGAACTTAAGGTATGTGAGTACATAGAGGTTGTGCACTATGATGTCACCACAACTCATATAATTCCCACTAGGGGTGCGTAGAATTTGTCCCGAAGGACCACGTAGATGTCCCGAAGGACCACATATAACACATATGTCCCGAAGGACCACTATGTCCCGAAGGACCACTATGTCTCAAAGGACCGCGTAGACCCTCGACTCTTGGCATGCCAACTATACCTATAGCTCTTATAACAAATGACATGGGCATTATCTTTTACCTCATTACACATTCACATATTCATATCACATAGTTCTTTCACATAGCTCTCTATCACATATTATATGATCACATAGTCACGTAGTGTACTTTCACGTAGCATTTTTCCATGAAATTCACATTATTCATCATTTTCACACATGGTCACATAACATAGTTCTTTATTCAATTTCATATAGTTCACATATACCTTTTTCTCATATGCATATAACATATTATTTCTTATCTTTTAACTTATATTACATATATATGAAATCTTATGACTTATTATCAATATCTCATAGATCACTATCATACAACACATATCTCATAACATGTAATGCAACAAGGCATATTCACCTAGATCACAAACATAGAGATGCAATTACATCTAAACATATACATAGACTCGAATTTCTCTGATCATCATATCACTACATGCTTACATTTGGGTACTCATATTACCTAATATCAGAATTAGACTTCTCGCAAGTCATAATTCCTTAACATAACTACACTTCATATCATGTACTCACCTGATCACCAATAACACTACCAAGCTCTTTCTCTTTCTTGCGTATCCTACTTTGACGACGTATTCGAACTTTGCTTTCAATCGATGTCTACACAATCATGTATTAATACTTATCAGTATCCAATTGATATACTATAATCTATCAATTCTTAGACTGAAAGAAAGATTTATTCCATTTCCCATTGAAGTGCATCGGTACATTCCACAGTGTATCGGTGCATCCCTTAACATGTGCATCGATGCACTACCTCATGCATCGATACACAATTTACATTCGATGTTTCCATTTTAAGGGGTGTATCGATGCACTCCCTATGCATCGATGCACTCATTGCATTCGATGTTCATTTATTTGAGAGTGCATCAGTACACAATGAATGTGCATTGATGCACACAACCCAGAAATTCTAGTTAGAGCACGAAATTCACTTTCTTTTTAGCTCAACTCTTCATATTTCATCCCCTTTTATATTCTTAACTCATATACACATATTCAAACTCATTTCTATTCATTAATCACCTCTTTAACATCAAAAACCTATTCTCCATATGTAATTCAAGAATTACACTAAATTTTCAACATGTTCCAAATTCAATTATATTGTTTCTAACTTCTTAATTAGACCCTTGACAAGTCAAATTTGGTCTGGAAATCCCATAAATGTCTTTCTACCAAGATTTCATTTATTCACTTCCTTCCTTTAATCCTTTTTACACCTTTCCTCTTATTGTTTTATGACAAATTAAGCTTCCCTTAAGCTTAAGAGTCACTTGATAGTGAAAACCAAACTTAAAATTCAACAAGAAATCAATTAACCAGAAACTCAACTTTGCTATTGGCTTCCACGTGAAGAAGAAAGAAAAATAAAAAGAGAAGAAGAGAACTCTGGAGAAATCTCTCCATTTCCACGTGGTTCCCTTATCTTATAAAGGAAAATAAAAATCTTACTTGTCAATTGACCATTTTACCCTTTAATTCATTCAATAATTACTAAACAACCTTTAACTATTTTTCCAATAAGTCATTGAACTATTTAACTATTCTACTTTTATCACCAAATTTCAAAAATTCCATTTTAGTCACTGACCCAGATTTCGGTATGTTACACAACTAATCAAGTGTTTCATGAGAGGACAAAACATATAGAGGTTGATTGTCATTTTGTACGAGCCAAGGTGAAAGTTGGTTTTTTTGAAGTTGTTTCATGTTCGATCCTCAGACCAGTTGGATGGCATCTTCACAAAAACTCTTCGGCCTCCCATACATCGTGCCTTTATTGCCAAGTTGGGTCTCCTCAACATACATGCACATCCAACTTGAGGGGGGTAGTAGGATATATCAGCTCGGTATATCAGCTTGTATCGTTTTTTGTAATTAGTTAGTTATCAGTTAGCTCAGTTAGTTCAAGTTAGTTTATTAGTTAGCTGTTGGTAAGCTGTTGTAATTCAGTTTGTTAGTTAATCTTATAGTTGTATATAAACCAGCCTTGTAATCCTTCTTGATAATAAGAAAAAGCATTATTCATTTGCAGCATTCTTTGATTGTTCTACATTCATAATCTGCTCAAATTATGATATTTATTTAAAAGTTATTTTCAAGATATTAGGCTATTATTTGAACAAATTAGAAAAATATAAAGGTATTTACTCAACTGTTTTGAGATATTACTCTTATATAAACATATACGAAAAATATACATTAAACTGATCTTAATCAATTGTTTTCAAAGACTAAACTTAAGTAAAGTATTAATCTCCTATTTTAGCATTCAACTTATATAATATTTTTTGGGTACAAATTTGACTTATATAATATAACACGAACTAAAGAATATCGATGATAAAAAAATTATTGTTATTTTTTAAGATTACAGTTTCGAGCATCAAGAATATTACAGTATGAACGTCCAATGTTTGATGATTGAGACTTTGAAAAATATCTTTAAAAAGAGAGGCTAAAAGTATTAGAAAAAATGGAATGAGTTAAAATATTAGGTAAATATAATTTATTGTACTTTTAATTGTTATTTTAAATAGTAAAAAATGTGTTTTATTACAATAAATATTTTTGATAGATAAAAAAGTTTATTTTAAATGTGAAACCAAAATTGAGTTTACAGTAGTGTTATTAGGCTAGCAAAACCAGCGTCCACCCAAGAACAAAGCAGCAGCAAGCGAAGGCAGAGTTTAGTGCTTCTCATTGCAGAAAGCTTCAAAGAGGAAAAAATAGAAGAAGAAGAAGAAGAAATGGAAAAAGAAGATGAGATTGTAACGCCAGGAGTGGTACTGGGAAGAGTCGCCGAGCTGAAAGCAAGGAAAGGAGCGTACGTCGCGTCTCAGAACAACACCATCTACGCTTCCCTCACCGGCTTCCGACGTATCCAGTCGCCTCCTCCTGATTCCTCTGACTAGGTTTTGGGTCTTTTTTTTATACAACAGTTTTAATCCCTTATTTTTCTTGTTACTTTTCTATTCTTTCATTAATATAACCCATAATCCTTTTTTCCTTGTTTGGTGTATGTCAATTGTTTCTCAATGTGTTTCTGGGGTTTTAATTTAGATTACTTTGAACTGTTTTTACCAACATGTTTATCATTATATTCTCTTAGAAATAATCTCAAAGGTTTTAGCTTTATGATTTAACTTGAGATAACTTCTTCTCTCTATTTTGTTCCATGGGATGGAATATATTCTTGTATGTTTAGGTAGATATAAATCCTTCTAGGTATAATTCTTACTTTAAACCACAATTTCATACTTTAAACTGAATTAGTGCTCTGAGAATCAAAATTAATGTTATATAATGATACTATTCTGGACAATTTTATTGAACATATTTTATCATAATCATTTACAGAGGCCAATTGTGGAAGTAACTGGTCACAAAGCTCATGGTCCTGTACCAGAACCCGGTTCAGTCGTCATTGCCCGAGTAAGTATTGGATTTATCCTTCATTTTTGGTTGAAAATATGATGTTGATTGAACGTGATTTTCCATTATAACAAGCATAATTTTACTCTGTGGTATCAAAATGTGATTTTTATTTGAATAAAACAGGTTACTAAGGTGATGGCTAGGACAGCTTCGGCTGATATCATGTGTGTTGGTTCGAAGTCCGTGAGAGAAAAATTCACTGGTATAATTAGGTACATAGTCTTCTTTTCTCTTTTATTAGGACTATGGTTGAGTTTTTGTATTTGAAAATGATTTAATCGATTCACGTTCAGGGTAGTCAGTATTTCTGACAAGGACTGTTAAGTTTTAAATATCCTTGTTGTATTTGTTATCCCAAAAGCTATATACACCTCCTCTTTATCGCTAACATGAAAGAACTGTTCTCTTTCCTTTTAGAACCACATGATGTACTTCGGTTCTATGGCCTCACAATCAATCTTTTCTGGGGGATATTTGTATTTTGGTGTAGCACATGATTCATTTGATAAAAGCCATGTTTGGCAGCTAGCCGTTCCATATAGCCAAGTATTCAGACTTAATGGATTGATGAAATTCTCCTGCTAAGAGTTTAGCATATCCTCGCTCCATCTCTGTGTGTGTGTGTGTGTTAATAGAAATATGTGGCTGTTGACGATGCTTACATTCTATTATAAGTTTAAACACGCTGTTTTTCCTTCATTTTTGAGTTGGATAGAGTCTATGAGATTTTCAAATGTTTGATCAATTTTATGTACTTCTGGCTACATCTTTCAAGAGCAGTATGCATTAACTGCAAGACTGTTTATTTTAACAGGCAACAGAATGCTAGAGCAACTGAAATTGACAAATTGGATATGCATTTGTCGTTTCGTCCTAGTGATATTGTCAGAGCTATGGTGGTATCCATTATATTGTTGCACCATCTTATTCGTAGACCTTAAAAATTTTGAGCGAGTCAGTTTAAAATTCAAGAGATGTGTTGCCATTTATTTGTTCTGTCATGTGATTAGTTTTCCTTAACATGGTTCCTTTATTAAGCTGTCTCTTGGAGATGCATGGGCTTATTACCTAACAACGGCTAAGAATGAACTGGGCATTATGTGTTCAACAACTCCTCAACTTCTGCTTTGTTGTTTACCTTAGGTGCAACAATGGTTCCAATAAGCTGGACGGAGATGCAGTGCCCATTGATGGGCCAAATCGAGCAGAGAAAGGTGGCGAAGGTCGTTAGTTAAACCCAAATGATACCAAACTAAGTTATGTAACATCCTCAAATGTACCCGTTTTCAAGTTTAGGCTTGGAAAAGTTGTATTTGGGAAACGTGGTTATAGGCAATTTTGTATCTCATAGGTACCCATTTTCAGACATTAACTTTCTTGTTCCATTTCTGTAATACTATATGTCAGTTGAAATTTTGAAACATGCATTGTTTCTGTTTGACTTATTTATTTTCTCTTTTCATTCAGAGAGGAAAAATCCTTTGGTTTTAGTTCTATGCAATGTTATTCGGGATATGTATTGAATGAATGTATCGAGGATAGGCTGCCACGTGGATTAGAAAATCTGCTAGAATAAAAGTAGATTTGTCTGTTAGAGTTGGTTTTTGTTAACCGTGTAACCACCTCCGCCATCTCTGAAGTTCGTTGTATTTACCATATAAGTCTGTATGAATCTTTGTGTGAATTAATGAAGTAAACATTATTTTCATGTTCTTGTGAATTTCTTTTGTGCATTTCAATATGGCATCGATCGCTAAGAATCTTGGAGATCTGTAGGGCTTTCTTGATAGTTCTTTCGCGTTTGCTGTCAGAATGTCTCAGAGTTCGTTGGGCCACTCAAATGATGTTTTCATTGATCTGCTGGTGGAGTTATCCTCCAGGAATGTTCGAGTTTTCACAAACAAGAAAGTGAACATTGTTTTGGACGAGATGAACTTACTATTGTAGAAGCAACAGGTGTTGTTTACCATTCATAGTCACTGTCTAGAGCGTTTGTTGACCGGAAATATGAAGGCGCCTCCAGAGACGGTGGAAGACAGCACTGGTGCGATGGTTATCAACGAAAAATACGAGGAATATGTGGTGTAAGACAGTCCGCTTGCATCGTGGCTTCTTTCCACTGCGAATGCAAATCATTTACCTAATTTGTTGGAGTTGAATCAGCTGATGCTGTTTGACATACTATTCTTCAGTTTTTTGCCAAATGATCAACGAAGGTTGTGATAAGCTTGAATTATAAGCTTTAGTCCCTCAAGCAGGGTGATGATAGCATGAGAGTTTATCTCACACGTGTTAAGGAGGTGTGTGATGCGTTATCTTCTTGCGGCAGTCCTGTTTCTCCAATGCAACAAATCACGAGTATCTTGAAAGGCTTACCCAGAGAATACCATCCTTTCATGGTTGTTATAACAACCAGAGAAGGGTTAACCTCACTCGATGCAGTCCGCAGTGTTCTTATTGATGCGGAGGCTCAACTAGTTGATTTCAATGAGCAATTTGATAGTTTGCCTTTAAGTGCCAATAGCAAGATGGATATTTCAGATTCATCGTCAAAAACCTCGGGAGCAGGCAGTCAAAAGCAATACAAACATCCATCTAATTTTGATGGGCGTCATGTAGCGCATAGTCGCGATCGATCTCGAGTTCAGTGTCAGTTGTGTGAGAAAACTGGACACTTGGTAGATAGATGTTGGCATCGTTTTGATCACGATTTTAATTGTTTCATCAACTGATGGGCGTTCTTGTGAGTCTGAAAGTTCTCGTTATGTTGGGTATAATGATCGAAGCCGTGGATGCGAGTGTTGTGCTCCAAAGTCATCCATTTTCTGCGTTGAATCTGCGCAGTCGTCTCAGAGTTGTAGGGGAGTGACTGGGCAATAGAAATAGGATGTGGATTCAGGTGTCACACATCATGTTACACCTGATGCAAATAACATTGCACGCAAAGTGGATTATGCGGGACCATATATAGTAGGTAATGGTGGGTCATTAGATGTGAAAATGACTGGTAAATCTGCTTTACTTCCTTCCTCACCTGTGTCTCGTGCTTTGGTTTTAACTAATTTGCTGCATGCTCCTAAGATAACAAGAAATTTGCTCTTTGTATCCAAGGTTACTAGGGACAATGATGTTTTTATTGAGTTTCATGCGAAGTCTTGATTTGTTCATGATGAAAAGACGAGAGAGGTTTTGCTGCAAGGAAAAGAGATTGGTGGATTGTATACTTTTGATATCAAAGGTAGTAGATCAGTGCAATCTACAGCTGAAGTGTATTCGGTGCAAGCTGCTTCCAACGCTTATGAGTTGTGGCTAGGGATGGCAAACGGGCGGGTTGAGTTCGGATACCCCCTCTCTCATCCTCATACCCACATAATATTTTTCAATCCACCACCCGCCCACACGGGTACATTCTCAAATCCATCCTCACACCCACTACCCAACTAGAGACGTATCCGGCTAGATCCGCCTAATAGTTAGGGGTGTGCAAAAAAATCCAATTCGATCCGTTGACCCATTGATCTGATCTAAAAATTCGGATATTCGATTCGTTTTTCAATTTTCGGATAGTTCGGATCGGGTATCCGAAATTTTTCCAGATTATCGGATCGGATACGGATCAATAAAAAATCATGTTCGGATTATCCAAAAACCCGAAAAAAATTGGGATATAGTCGAAGACCAAAGGAGGTTTTTGCATAAGGCGTGGGCACTACTTATTCATCCTAAGCTATCGCAGAAGAAGTCTGCAGTTAAGGCGTGGACACGCCTTATCAGTCCGTACAACCCTAAATTGAGACTTATTGTATACGACGCCATCGTCTATAAACTTCAAAACCACCGTTGTTTTTATGGATTTCATGTCTCCCACCACTCCGTTTATAGACCACCAACCACACTACCATATTAAGCTAAACCATATACTAGTAGTCATTATCTGTCTTAATCATCTTCCTATATAAGACCAAAACTTCAACAAACCATCCACGATAAGAATTACAAATGTTGGATAGACACCTAAATAAATTCATTCTTTGAGTTGTAAAAATATTATGGACACAACTTTCTCTGAGTTATTTAATCAGTAACTCTTTGTTTGTTGTTGCACTTGTTTCTAATTATAATAAAGTTTTACCTACCCAAAATTAGAACATGATTTCATCTCTTTCCCCACACCATCAACCAAAAAAGCTTATACAAATCTAAGCAAATGATCCAGGATGCATAAAATATAGCTCGGTGTTTGCATCTTTACCTTTGCATTATTTCAATCCATAAAGAGAAGATCAAATCTAAGTTGTATTGGTTTTGGGCTTTTTTTTCAAGATTTTGTTTGTTTTTCAATGCATGATTATACAAATTATAATGCATAAATTATTCATAATTTTCAAAATCAGCAGAATGTGTGAATGCTCTTAAATTCAGAAGAATACCAAAATTGATAATTCAATATACGTACATATAACGTGTTTCTTAAAAATCAAAATCAATATACGAATGCTCTTAGATTCAGCAAAATATCAAAATCAAAATAACGGAGTATTAACTATTGGCCTTGTATCTTGAACATAACTAAGAGGATTAGATCTGAAAACCGAAGTATTCACCTTACGACAAATTAAAGCGGCCACAAACAACTTCGATGCAACAAACAAGATTGGGGAATGTGGTTTTGGATCTGTGTATAAGGTGACATAGAACTCTACTACCCGCAGAGGAGACCAGAGTAAATAAGAGGAAGAATGCGTACCTGAATGAGCTGGAGACCAAAGTTTGAAACTTGGAGTAGAAGAAATACCAGAATATCGGTGTAGTAACCAACAAACAAAGCACGAGGGGTTTGAAAGAAAAAATTTGATTCATAAACTTATCCCTAATATTTGGTTAAATTATAAGTTATATCTTATACAATATTAAGATTTATGAATTAGTCTCTAAAATTATACCTAAATTCATAATGGTCCAAAATTTAATGGATATTTAGTGGGCGCGGGGCGGGTAAGGTCTCAAACCCATCACCCGTCCACTACCAGCGACGGGTACCACTTTCTAAATCCACACCCGCCCACTACCCACTAAAGTTATAGCCATCCTTGCCCCAATTGGAGCGGGTACAGTGTGGAATCCACGAAATTGTACCCGTTTGCTATCCCTAGTTGTGGCATCGAAGACTTGGCCATCCTAGTGCTGATACTCTTGTTAATATTTGTAAAACAATTGATGTAACATTTCCAAACAATATGAATAATACTTGTGTTGTTTTCATATGGGCAAAAGCCACAAATTGTCATTTTCCAATTTGACTAATGTGTATACAACATCGTTTCAGCTTGTTTTTACATATATGTAGGGACCTTCACATGTTTCTTCAAGTGATTTTGGTAACTATATCTCGTTTCTAGACGTTTTTTCTCATCACTCGTGGGTGTATCTTATGAAGGATAGATCTCAAGCAGTTTTAACATTCTTGTTGTTTGAAAAAATAGTTAAAACATAATTTAGAGTCGAGATCAAGGTTGTGCAGAGCGATTAGGGCGGTGCGTATATAAGCTTGTCTTCGATACTACTTAAGACTGGGAAGAGCGATTGGATGTCTTCTAATGGATGTAGTTACAATCTAGAAAATTTCAGCACCGAATTCTTTCTATAAAATTCTATGAAAATTCGTCAAGAACCAATGCTCAAATCTGTGCAATTTGTGGATTTTTTTCTTTTTTATGAAAATCAACGAACTAACAAGAAGGAATTAGAACTAAACTAAAAAATTGAAAAGAACCTGAAAACGATGATCTTGTGTGAACTAGCTCCGTTGGAGTACCTTGGCGATGAATGCGTGCAAGGAGAAGCAAATTCACTTGATTCTTTACAAGAATTGTCCTAAATCTGATATCGATTGATATAGATGCGGCAGCGAATGATTAACGTTGCTCGTCGTTGAAGAATCAAACCTAGAAAGCTCTAGACTCGATCAAAGAACGAGAGAGAAAGAATGAGAAGTTGTGTGTGGAAAAAAAGAATGTAGATATTTGGATTAGAGTTGCTAAAAATTAAGACAAAGAAACAAAGATTAAGAAATGAAAAATAAGGACAACAAAAGAGATATATAAAATAAAGATAAGAATATATAAAAATAAAAGAGAGATATGTAATGGAAAGATTAAACTTAGCCAATGGAGGTGGACGAAAATAATGGAAGAAACGGAAAATGGATTTGTGGAAGATGAAGATAGATGGATAAATGTCCTATAGAACTCCTAGTTGCAATGAAAAGACAAACTCGATAATACGACTCTAACCAGCCCTCCAAATCACAATGAAAATACAAATCGGAGTGTGAAGATCTTTCTCTCAAGAACTTGAAAAGAACTCAAATGAAAGAAACTTTGAAGGCACAAGACAATCATCACTTGTAAAAAGCGTACTCACATTGTATTATTATTCAAGAAAAATATGTTTTTACAATTGTGCGAGGAGCAACCTTTTTATAGGGTAAAAGGTGTCATTTCTCTAACATGACTAATGAATAAAATATTAATAAAATAATGTTTTAACTTTATATTAAATTTTAAAATAATAAATATAATCCTAAAAGATAATACATCATCCTATATTAAATTATATTATAAATAATTAATAAAAATATTGAAAATTCATAATATTTACAAAATATCGAATTAATCTCGTATAGGATTTTCTACATGCGTTATCTTCACTAAAATAGACATATCTTGAGTTCCCGATATTAGATTAAGGCAATTCAATAACTGTTGGAAAGCTAAGAGACATACAGTTGTAACTCCAGAAGACATGTCGTCCAAAAAAATCAGGATCCCATTTAAAAATCAGTTGCAAGTTTGCTGCTTTTCTATTCTTCTTTTCCGAGGCTTGGTCGTGTGGATTAATTGTAAGCGTCAGCCCATCTTTTTTTGATGTGATCCTTGTGATGCATGTATCATCCTCCCTCTCTTTAAAAGGATTCAACCTCGAATATGAAACATCAAATGGAGAATTGTTAGAATCTTTTAATGATTCACTTGCATTATACTTACTGAATAGATGTGATTTGAATATTCGAGACTTTGTTCTTCTAATAGGTTCAAGCAGAAATATTAGTCTAGAGAAGCATGCATCGTTGTCCTTATGGCTTCTGGTGCTTGTATCACTTGTTCTTATTGCTCAAGCTTTCTTGCCTCTTCGTTTCTGGTCTTATGCAGTCACCACTGTTGTATAGTTGGTTAATAGATTACCTACCCGTGTGTTGCATGGTAGGTATCCTATGGAAGTTTTGTTTGATAGAAAGCAAGAATATAAGGAGAGAGGACATTCGAATGTCGTTGTTCCCTCATCTGCGTATGTTCAACATTCACAAAATGGAATTTAGGTCTTAGCTGTGTTCCTTTCTAGGGTATAGTCTGATTCATAGAGGGTAAAACTTGGAGGGGGTCGAGCAGCTCAAATTTTCATAGAAATGTACAGCAGAGTGCTCAGCAGTTTTTGTCTGGTGAGTAAAACTTGGAGCATTCTGATCAGAATACTTAAAAGGGTGAGCATCAAGGTGACACTATTGTTGCACGTTCAAACAATCACTTAATCACTACAAGAAGTAAGAATGGCATTTTCAAACCAAGGATTTATTTAGCAGTAAGTGAGGATGTTAAATCTAGTAATGTTCATGAGGCTTTGAAGTCTGAAAAGTGGAAGGAAGCAGTGCAAGTTGAGTTCGAAGCATTAAGGAATAATGAAACTTGGTCAGTTGTTGAGCTACCTGAAGGTAGATCAGTTGTGGGGTGTAAATGGTAGTTTAAATTGAAAAGAAACTCTGATGGTACAATTCAGAGGCACAACGCTCAGTTGGTTGTCAAAGGGTACTCCATAGTGGCTGGACATGACTTTAGAGACACCTTTAGTCCTGTAGAGAAATTCTCAACACTGAATGTAATCCTGGCCTTATCAGTAGAAAAGAATTGGCAGTTGAGGCAAATAGACATAAAAAATGTCTTCCTTAATGGAGACTTGGAAGAAGAATTGTTCATGCAGCAGTCACCGGGGTTTGAAGAAAGTTCAAACAATGGTACAAAACGGATGTGTAAGCTTCACAAAGCTTTGTATAGCCTGAGTCAGACGCCTCACAACTAGCATGTTAAGCTTAAAGCGTAACTGCTTACAATAGGGTTTAAAGGGTAAAAAACAGACACGTCTTTGTTCATAAGAGAAGAAGGTGGATCCATCATATATATGTTGGTGTATGTGGATGACATAGTGGTCACAAGACCATCTAGTGCTGATGTTGCAGAAATGGTGAGACAATTGCAAGTGGCATTCTCGTTGAAAGACTTAAGGCAACTACACTACTTCTTTGGCATTGATGTACATCATGACAGTGGAAGTCTATTGCTTAGTCAATGAAAGTTTATTGTTGAATTGTTGACTAAAACGAAGATGTTAAATGCTAATCCAACCTCCACACCAATGGTTGTGTTGTCTAAATTAGCATAGGAACCTGATAAAGTATTGAGTGATGCTCGTGAGTATCGAAGCATCATTGGGTCTCTCTTGTATTCATGCCATACTCATCCGTGTATAAACTTTAGTGTGAATAAGGTTGCTCAGTTTATGCATGCACCTAGTGAAAGTCATCTTGCTGCAGTAAAAAGAATCTTACGTTACTTGGTTGGGTCTCTAGACTATGGGTTGTTGTTCACTCAATCTTCTTCTGCACCTCGAGTTACAACATTTGCATATGTTGACCGGGGAGGGAGTCCTGATGATCGGCACCCTATATCAGGTAATTGTGTGTTTCTTAGTTCGAATATAATAATATGGAATTAAAAAAAGCATAAGATTATCTCACGCTCAACCATGGAGGCGGAGTACAAATGTGTTGCAGACGTTGCGGCCGAAGTAACTTGGCTCTAAGCGTTGCTTAATGAGGTGAAGGTAGCTCGACCAGAGGTTCTTGTGGTATGGTGGGATAACACCAGCACTGTGACGTTAAGTTTCAATCCAGTTTATCACTCATGCTCCAAACACGTTGATCTTGACGTGCACTTTGCTAGAGAAAAAGTGGCAGCTCAGCGGTTACAAGTCAATTATGTTCTAGTCAGCCAGTTGGTGGCTAATGGGTTGACCAAACTCTTGTCTTGATGTATGTTTGAAACTTTCAGGAAAAAAGTGCATGCTTAAACTTTCAAAGAGGAGAAGAATAAGCATAGAGAATATGGAAGGAAGTTATCGAGGATAGATTTTCAAGTAGATTAGAAAGGCGGCTAGAATAAAAGTAGTTTTGTTTGTTAGGGTTGGTTATTGTTAACTGTGTAACAACCTTTATCATCTTTGAAGTTTGCTACATCTAGTATATAAGTGTGTATGAATCTCTGTGTGAATCAATGAAGTAAACATTCTTTTCACATTCTTGTGAAGTTCTTTTGTGCATTTCAAAATATATAGAAGATTATATATTCAAATTTATGTGGGTTTAAATATTAGAAAGGAGTACTTAGATAAAATGAAAAGAATGTAAAGTTTAAACTTTAAAGGGATGATTTTTCCACCTTCGACGAATACTGCGAGTCACTAATGATGAACATTATTAATTTAATTTATAAAAAATTAAAATTCTAAAAAACCCAACTTATAATTGTAAATTAGTTAAAATAAAATATTTATTATATTATTTTCTATAATCGTTTTTGTTAAACTATATAAGTGATTACCTAACTATTGCCCCTTTTTATTTTGACCACTATTTTTGAATTTTTTTCAATCATGTCATTAAACTATTTAAATGCATTCAATCAAGCCACTTGTCGTTAACAATTAATGGAAGTGCTTATGTGGTAGTTAATAAAATTTATATAATTACATGTTTAATCCTTATTACTTAGACAATCTATTAAATTGGTCATAATTTTAAATTAATTCAATATATTTTATCCTCCAATCATATAACTTCAAAATCTTTTATATTGTAATATTAACAAATGATACACAAATAATTATAATTTGATGATTTTATCATGTCAATTGTTAATTGTCTAATGATTAAATAGATTTTAAAAAAAAAAATTTTTATTCGAATAATATCAATTAATTGTTTGAAGTTCATCAATGATAAAACTATTGTAATTAACAAATGATACACAAATAATTAATTTGATGATTTTATCATGTCAATTGTTATTGTCTAATGATTAAATAGATTTTAAAAAAAAAAATTTATTCGAATAATATCAATTAATTGTTTGAAGTTCATCAATGATAAAACAAATAATATTTTACTTACTTTTTTAAGAAAATTTTAAAATATGTCTTAATAAAAATCAAAATTGTAACTTAATCTATATGAGACTTATAGATATAGATATTAAACAATATTAAATAAAAATATAAAAATAATAGAAAATATTATAAGTATTGTTACTAAAATAATACCACGTGAAACTTGGTTTATTGTATACATATTGATATCAACAACTACAAAATCATCTCAAACATGTTTCGTTGTCGATCCAACAATCTTTTTGTTTCCCTTATTTATTTTAAATCATCAAATTATAATTCAAAATGTGAAGTTATATGATTGGAGGATAATTTTATGTGTATCATTTGTTAATATTTCAATATAAAATATTTTAAGTTATATGATAGGAGGATAAAATATATTAAATTAATTTCAAAATATGACCAATTTAATAGATTGTGTACTCAAACTATTATATTACTCAACATATTATATAATTAGATATTATAGTACTCAATATATTATATAAATTAAATGATAAATAAATTAAATATAATTATAAAAATAAAATAATTCTTAAAAAACCATATATGATGCATATAACGAATTATCCAAAAAAAAAATCAGCAGTGGGTCCTCAGTCATACTAAAACGCTAGCCCATATCCACAAGTGAAGTTAAAATAAAATTTGAAGTGGAAGAAGCTGTTTTCCAAAACCACAAAAAATCCCAAGAGGCTTTGAACAAATCAAAAACTTGGAAACATGTCTTCTCCTTGTTTTTCTCTGTTTCAATCTCTATCCTTTCTTTCAACTCCATGCCCGTCTCATGCCCTTCTGTTTCACAATTATCCCAACTTTATCCCCTTCAAAACCACTTTCAAGAACTCCTTTAACTCCAAAACTCTCCACCTCTCAAAACCTCTTAACGTCTCGTTTGCTCTTACAGAATCAGACTCTCCAAAATCCCTTGAACCCGACCTTCAATTCCTTCTCCAACAAGTTGCTGTAAGTTCTAATTCGTATCCTTTCTGATCGAAATCTGTTATTTCCATTGTTTTTTTAATGCCATTTGTATGGTTGCAGGATAGCTTTGATCTTCCTTCAGATTACTTTTCCCAGCTACCGGGTGATCTTCGATTAGATGTAAGATGAAATTCGGTGACCCTTTTGGATATAATTAACAGTGTTTTATTGGTTTTCATTGGTTTTTTAAAGCACGTAAAAATTGATGTTGTTTTGGGGTGTTATGAATGTGTGCTTTTAGTTGAAGGATGCAGCTTTTGATCTTTCAAATGGACCTGTGATGAGGTTAGTTATCATTGCTCTCTGTATTGCTAGCGTAATTTCTTGAATTAATATTTTGGTCTTAAAAAAAACTTTGAGATGGTTTGAAAATAATGAATTGCAAGATTATTTAAAGATTAAATCATTTATCTTTTGCTAGGAAGAATTCTGGAACATAATCCGAGAAGTGGCTGATGCTTTGCTGCCTCATTGAGTGTCATTTCAATGGATTCTTTTCTAGTTATCCCTATTAAATCTTAGGTTTCCCGAGGTCTTGTATTTAAGATCATGTGTGTTTATATCCGGAAAAAAAAGATCACGTGTGTTATGTTCTTCTTGCTTAATTCATGTGAGGTTGCTTAATCTATTATGTCCAGGGTTGCCTCAGATCTTGTATTCAGATTTGACGAATCTACTTTTTGCCAATTGGTTTTAGGTTGAACGCTTAACACTGTTGTGTTGTTTCTGGCTCATGACTGTCCTCATGTCTCCGTTCCACCGTTATTAAGTTTAAATTCACATGATAGGGTGCCTAAATCCATTCAGGAGCAATTCATATTCTGTCATGTTTTCTGGATTGGACAAACTGATCAATAAACGATAGTCTTGTTGGTCAATAAACTGGTCACAAGGAGCTTCTTTCTTTGAATTATCTTTTTCAGTGTGGCTAGAATTGGGAGAAGCATTATTAAATCTCTCAAGAGCTTGGGAGTTAGCTGATACATCAACTTCCTATACAATAGCAAGCAAGATCCCAGCACTAGTGAACTCTTTGAACGACAGTGCGAAATCAGGCGAGAAAAAAGCATATGCGAGTGTCGTCTAAATATCAATCTTAAAGAAATTTATTTCTGAAATCTTGTTTGTTTCCAACTGTTTGCTTCTTTAGCATGTGGAAGGCGCTTGGTAGCTGCTGGAAGAAGGTTCCGCTCAATGGGACAGTATGGTCAAGGGAAACTTCAAAAGGTATTTCAAGTAGCCTGGAAATAGATGCTTTTCTCGTATTCATTTTCCATTTTATGAACCTAAATACTCGACTCTTCATTTTCCCTAAAGTATCAATTTCCGAAACCTGTATCCAGTACATATTTGGTTGGACCTAGGTATGGAGGGTATGGTCCTCTAAATGTATGAAAAACTTCGAAAAAGTTCAGCATACCGGTGCCAGACACATACTTGAATCCAGTGCCTCGAGTCTTTGTAACACAATTATGAACATTCTAACTTATTTTCCTACAGATTGAAAAAGTGTTCTCTAGATTTTTGCCTCCAAGGGCATGCCTATTATAATTGTTTTAACCCTGTGAAACTTTTCTAGTGTTGTAAAATTTTAAAAACATTCCATTGAACCATTGCAGATTGCAAAAGCAATGAATGCTGCTGGAAGACTTCTGTCTGCAAGTTCAGTATCTGCAACAACTGAAGAACAACCAAAAACAGAAACTAGAATGTTTAAGGTAGATGCCATTACTCCACCTGTTCCAGGATGTATACTCGATTGCATGGGTCTAAATCACTGAGAAGCTTTTACCACTTGCAGTTTGGAGAACTTCAGGTTGAGGTAACATCGGAGAAAGCTTACATTGGAGCTGCAATAGGTTTCATTTTCGGGTAAACATCTCATTTGCATTGTTGTGATTTCTACAAAACAAATTCTAAAAGAATGTTAAAATAACTGCTCTTAATACTGAAAACCCAGGATCCTTTCATTGCAAATAGCACAGGGCATCCAAAGCGTACCGGAGAGTTCATTGGAATATGCAAATGACAATGCTCTGCTTCTAGCTAAGGTTCTTAAAAAACCACAAACTCGGATTACATCGAGACTTATTCATAACTGTTAACCCATTGCTAGATACTAAAAAAAACTCGAAAACTCTGTGATGCAGTCATTAAGGGGAGCACTACTTGCACTTTTCTATTCGTCCACGATCTTGTCTGCTTTTACCATGATCGGACTATTCTTACTTGGAAGACAGCTAAAGTCCGAGGGAAAGTAACCTTATATTTCTTGGCTCAGTTTTGCTTGTAAGTTGGCTAGACTCTAACCGCTTTGGACAATTATGGTATTGAGCTTCCACCAGGAAGAACGGCATGAAGGATTAGGACTGCTGTCTGGTGTGTTCTCAGACTTGAGTGTGTTTGATGCACATTTGTATATAACACGAGAATACTGATATTTTTCCAAGGTTTTATTGTACAATAAGCAGATACAAATGAATTCAAACATCGGATAAATTGCGTCCAAAATTCTGGTCTTATTTAGACAACAAAATATTTAATTCAACATGAATACATCAAGGTAAAGAAACCATTAAATCCTTCTAAGGCCCGTCTATATCATTGTACAATAATCCTCTCACTTTTCTGGTGCTAAAAGTATCAAAGTATCTGGAAACCTTTACAAGCTATGGCCTTATGAGATGCTAAACAATCATATCTAGTAACAAAAATCAAAAGTTACAACAATGTTGTTCACCATCGGATGTGATATCAATGACTAGACCGAGACGAATGTTCCTGATTAGGGATGGCAACGGGCCGATCGGATCGGATATTGATCTCCCGTCCCCGTTTAAAAAATCCGTATTCATCTCCGCTTAAAAAACCGCAGGAATTTAAACGGGGATCCCCATCGAGTAATCAGAGAAACATATCTTCGTTTAACATAAACGGTTATTTAAACAAGTATCGAGTTGGATATATATATTTAAATTAAATATATAAATATTATATATATTTTTTAATTTAAATTAAATTTATTAATATTATATATATATAATAATTATTATTTTTAATATTTATCGGGCCGGGTATCAGGACGGGTATCAGGCCGATAATAATCGGGACAGGAATTACTAAACCCGTCCCTATCCCCGTCCCCGTTTAACATAAACGATTTTTCCCTGTTCCCGTCTCTGTTTAGCATAAACTGTTTTCCTCCATCCCCGTTTAATTCAGTTTTTGAGTTTTTCCGTCGAGTTCGAGTTTTTTTGCCATCCCTATTCCTGGTGGCTGTTATCCAATCCATCATCAATCTCATTTTCATATCTGGCTGAACCATGAGACCTTGGTGAATGTCTTGAAGAACTATGGGAACCATGACTAGCAAAATCTTCATAAACCAAGGGGCTCCTTCTACCCCTCTCATAATAGGACCTTCCCGAGGTTGGGCTTCGCTGCCTTAAAATAGGCTGTCTTGAACTTTGAAAATTGTAAGCAGAATCATGATTACCATACCTAGGGAGAAAGGTTGAGCTGACTCTAGTGTCAACTCCAGGAGGGCCATCATCTTCATAATCATCATAGTACCTTCGTTCGAGCCCCCTGCTACCAGGTTCAGAAGAATGGTTTAACCTATAGTGTGACTGTCCTACTCCTAATCGATTCGGAACTTGAATGACAGGAGCCCAAAGTTTTTCATCTGCCTCTGCAGGGATAGATGCATTTATTCCTGGAAATTCAACTGTCATTTTCATCCTTGGTTGAGGATGCACCATCTCTGCAATTTCGCCATCTTCGTGTCCATCAGTTTCTACATCAGCATATATCGCAATTCCAGATGGCTCATCCTCAACTTCAGGTACTGAAAATTTTAGAGATTGTCAATTTTATACGAGAGAATAACAATGACGTTTAAGCAGGCTAACAAACAATTACTGTCAAACTATGGTTGAATCTTAGACAGTGGTTTGAGATCAGAAGATAGAATTTAAGAGGTAAAAGGGGAAGCCATTTTTATTTGTGGCCAGGAATCAATAAGATTTGTCTTCATGCAATTCTTGACGAAGATGCGGAGCCCTTATGACATTATTGCTCCAATTATTTGCAGCAACTAACTGAATAGTTTATTGGTCAAACACTCATCAGTTATCTGTGAATATTATAGACGACCAAAATAGTTGGGGGATTGGGGCAAAAATGGCATGGCCCTTCAGAGATTGCAGACTGCAATTTCTTCCAACCGTGATTATTTACCAAAAATGTTTCAATGCAATAACTAAAATGAGGTTCAAACTCAGTTGAGAAGTGTTTAGTTACCTAGATATCCCGGTGGATACCCAATTTCTCGCATTCTGTTAAGCCACGGTGGTGGATCGAACTCCTGTGTAAGGAGATAAACAAGGAATTAACATATGTTTCCTGTTAATATATATATTCATCCATAGATAATGACGGAATTGGGACTGCCTTTCTTTTTCCATTGACTTTAGTATGCATCTATAACAGCCAAATAAGACTTCAACTTAAAAATGACCACATTTCTTACTGCTTTGTGACTTGAAAAGTCAATCATCCGTGCACATAATGACCAAAATGAAAATGCACCAATAGCCATGCAGAATAAGTCATTGATCCATGGCCATTGCGAACAAAAGAAGGCAGAATGCATTCGTCAGATATAATCGACACCAATTAATGGAGTGGACATGCTTGCCACTAAGGCTAATCATACAATTCAGGAAATAAAACTAGATGAAAACATGAAAAAACTTTTGGAATAGGTTGTTGGCTAATCATACAAATGTATGATGACTGGGAACTTTAGCACTGTGTGCAAAATCTAGTTGATTTCCATGTAATATATTTGGGTGTATCATTAGGTACAACAAAAAGAAGGGAGCAGGGGGGGAGCTGTCATGTAATTGGAGGAGAATATTACCCCAAGGCTAATAGTTCTCGTGTTTCACCACCAAGAACACCAGGCTTTAGATCATCATACTTTCCACCTTGAGAGCTCTGATAATAGCGAATTGCATTGCGAGAAGCAGCATTCTGATTACGCTTGAACTTTTGGTGTTGCTTTCGAGCATTGTTGACAGCAACACTATCACGAGGCTTTGGGCATTGCTTCAGGGAATGACTATAAGAACCACAGTTGAAACAACGGAAGCCTCCTCTTTCAACTCCAGGCCTCGGCAACATGCAACACAAATAGGTAAGAAAAATTGAACATGCAAGGTGGAAGAGTGGAAGCACAGGCATAGACAGAGGAGAGCCAATACAGGACACAAGATGCACCATGCTTACAGTTATATCTACCAAACTGGGATTTAATAGAATAGATTGGCAAGAAAATATCTCCTTGCTATGACATATATTTCGTTTTTGATAATTCCGACTGGTGACTGGCATTAACAGATTTAGCAATAAACCTACCACTGCTACTTATCAGACATAATTATTCTTATCTTTTTTTTTCGTGGGTTGTGCAAGGACATAAAATAGGCCCTAAAGGCTTATAACAAACTTGCATGTCAGCATCAATTTACATGGCAAACAATATTTACAAAATCACAGATGATATTTACCCTTCCAAATTACTTGAAGCATCAGCTGAAGTCAAACCCATTGCAAACCCACGATCGTAAAGCGGCACAACGTTACTGTCCAATGGGATGAACTCCGCATCATGCAGATTCCTTGTTTGGTTGTCAATCCAGAACGACTACAAATCCAATAACAAAATTAAACCAAAATATTGAGAAAATACACTAAACTCTACCAAACCATGAGCCCTTTTGCAACAGAAAGACAGACTGAGAAACTTTAACATGCATAAAATTTACAATTTTAAGGAAGGAATGGTAAGGGTTGCAATGTCAAATCCATTTAGAGAGTAAATAATTGAATGATTTTTTTCAATAGAAAAACAAATTCACTCAAGATTCAGAATTCTGATAATGAAAAATTACTAAACAATATAACAGATCTCTAATGACATTAATTGAAAAAAATGTTAAAAGGTACAAAACTGTACCTCTACAAAAAAAATATTCAAACTACAAAGATCTAAATCAGTTCAAAACATGATGCCTAGGGGATAGAGATAAGCTTACCACAGATGAAGGTTTCTCTGCACCAATGCGTAGAGCAGGAAAGTATGTCTCTTCCCCTGATTCTGTAAGTTCATTTTCCTGACCAGATTGAATTACATTCAGTTACGCTTCATGTTAAGGATGAGAAAAAATGCAATACATAACAATATAATGGACAGATGCGTACACATCTGTGCTTATGCACCCACATGTGCATACATTGATCCATCTACATATGCACATGTATATTCCCTTACAAGTACACCTACCAACGTACTCATCCAAACACACAGATACAATCAAACAAAATATGCATGACCCGTCCATCTATAACACAGCTTTCGGTAGGAGACACGGGTTCAGATATAACATCTCTTTGGAAGTTCCCATTTAAGAATAAATTCAAAATTCTATCTTACAACTTACAAGAGAACATTATTAGAAGGACTGGATGCTCCGAATGAACTCCACAAGTTCATAAGGATACCTAATTCAATCTAAATGTAGGTACTGTGAAACAGTAATTGCCATTAGATTCTCAAACATAAAAGTATACGATATGCTCAAGGTGAAAACGAAAATATACAATCTGTTGATAGGGTATTACAAATCATGCAAGATAAAGAAAGGTAAATCAATGCTCTACCCTCTTGTAAATGAATTTAATAAGTGATGAATAGAGGTAGAATATTGAAAACCAAAATTTCAACCAGACATACTTGCAATGATGAACCATGTTCAGCTTGCCACTCTGACCACTTTCGTAAAAGTTCCTCAAGCTTCTGCTTACTAGCTCTGGAAAAAAAAATAGGAGATAATAATAAGGAATATAACTAAAAAAATGTAAATTACTATTTATCTTAACAAGTCCTACTTCAGTCTATTAAACAAGACTAAACTTCAACAAAAGGAATAAAAACGTGAAGCTTTTCATTCATTGATTTTCAGAATTAGCCTCCAGTCCTAACCTTGTTAAGAAACTATACACAATACGAATAGAAGGTTGCTGGTCATCAAAGGTCATCCTGCTCTTAACACCAGATATAGCTGGCACATTGAATTATGGAAAACAAAAACAATCATACCATAGACTCTAGAGAAATATTTACTTCTGTCACATGGAATTGAGCTTATGAAACATACAATTGCAGAAGCAAAGTTCTTAAGCTAGAGTCAGCGAATACACAATAAAGAAAACTACGATAATGGAGAAGCAGGATACAAATACCATCCATTGTGTGGTTCTGGATGGGACTTCCATTTTGGACATCAAGACACCGCTTTTTGGTAGACACTGATGAGACACCCAATTTCTCTTCAACTGTAAAATGTATAGAATGAGCTCCAGAGCTAACATCATCCAATTTCGTTTCAGCTCTAAGAGTTTCAGTTTCTTCATTACTTATTTACATATCGTACGAATTGCCTGCAAGAGTGTTGTCTACCTTTGCTTCCGCATTTAAAAGTTTCTGAGGGTTTCTAATACCCCCTTCATTCAGCTCCAGGATCTCAGCTTTCACTTCACCATATTCAAACTCAATATTTTAGATTGAGAATCTATTTGATGGGGTCCATCATCCACATCCTGAAGTTCACCACTCTCACATCTAGACATAGAATTACTAGATGCAGGAAGAGTAATTAAATACTGCCCTTCTACAATTGTATTACTGGATATAACATGAACCCTCATTAGCAAACTCCAATGTAATGAATCACAAGATATATTATTTTCAGTGCTTTGGACCAATTTATGCGTTTAGAGTTTCATCTTTAAAAACTGTTTTATTAGAGGAAGAATTCCAGGCCTTCTTATTATTTTCTTCTTAAAATTAATAAGTAATATGTTATCATTAAACATTAAATTCGAAATCAGGAGTGAATTGTTCTTTGTCCTCTTCAAAAAGGAAATTCAATTTACTCTCTTAAATATTACAGAAAAGCAATAAAATATGCTATAAATGAAAAAGAAACCCCATAAAGTTTAAAGGCTAAACAAAATGACCAAATCTAGTTTTTGCACTACTAACCTTTCACTCACGATCCACTAATTTGGACGTGGGTAGAATTGAAGGATGCAAGTCACACTACAAGAACAAAGATCAAAACACCCATAAGAACTAAAATCAAATTCCAATCCCCTTCTTATCAAAAAAAAAATCCAATCCCCTGAAATATAAAAACAGGGCATATCCAAGTTTCTTCTTGCAGGCGAGGGAATATTGCAGCATAGGAAACATGAAAAAATAAATAGCTAACTTAATCATGCACTGACAGATAAAACAAGTCAACCAGTGAGTCTATAAAACCAAGATAATATTAACCCAATTCGCCCAAACAATTGTACTCTATGCAAAATTGAGAAGAAAAACTCCACACATGAAAGTAGTAAAGGTAACCAATCCCAACAAGTATAGAACAATAAAGAGACAACAACCAGATTAATTTAATGCCAAATAAAGCTGAAAATTATTTCAGTTCCCAGATCACTTCACATCCTTGCAAAAATTATTTATCTCTTCTTTAATGTACTCTGAATCTAACTAAACTAAAGAAGAATAAAACGAAAAACCTATGGAACTTCTTTCGTTGTTTGTTTTACATGCCGACTATAATTTTTTTTTTCCTTTTCAGATCTCAATGGCTCATTTATGGTTGGGGGAGAGCAAAAGATAAACTAACCAGCAATTTTAGGGATGAGAGCCTAAAATATTATTCTCCTGAAAACAAAAAGCATTAATTTGGGTTAATCAGAAGCTTTCCGAAAGAAAAGAAAAAAACTTGACAAGAAAATTTTACAGCCCTAGAATTTCATAATTCTCCAAAGAAATTACCAAACAGGGGTGTTGGAGTTATAGTCATAAGGCTGTAAAGAGCAAGAATATGAGAGAGAAAATAAGAAAAAGAAATGGAAGCGCCAGTGGCGGCGGCGCGCGGCGGTAGGTAGGGAAATCCGCTGCTGCTGGTTGTGGCTGTGAAGATTTGAGGTTTTTGTAAATCCAAAGGCCTAAAAGAAAAGAAAAATTGGAGGCTGAAGGCCAACGCTTAATTATTAAATATTATTTACCCGCCTTTTTTTATATATAAATTAGATAAAATGTCCTTCACGTAAAGACATTAACTCCTACAAAATGCGTAGAATCAATGATAAATATTAGGCGTTTTTACCCAAAAAATCACACAAACAATTAATAATTACATGTCAAACACTTTTTCTCTTAATATTACCAATCTAACATGATAATAAAGTGTGTTTCAGGATATACGCCTTGTAGACGTGGATAGAAGGCGCTAATCATGAAGTGAGCCTTCTTGGGGTTCTGTTCGAGCTGGCGTCACGATAAAAAAATATAGATTGTAATTTGTGCCTTCGCGGGGTTTTCTGACACGTTAGAGAGGCACGGATCATAAAGCACGCCTCCGATTATTCCACCCTCAATTATTGCCCATTCTATTATTACCGCAGGTGCCTTAAATCTCGGATAACTAATCCCCTCCCCCTATAAATACCCTAAATTCAAATATCAAATCACACCAAAATTACATTCACATTATTCTTCTATAAATTCCTTCTATCAAGTAGATTTTGTTACAGCTTTTAGAAGGTGAAATTGTTTTTATTATATTATATTTATTTCATTTTTAATTTATTTGACCAAATTTTATTGTATTAATTATTTTTTATTACTTTTTGCAGTTGTAAAATGGAATACATGGTCATATCTCGATACATTTTGTCAATACGATAACAATATTAAATTGGGTTATTTAAATCATTGTGAATATTTTTAATTTTTTTAGTATTAGTTTATATTTTAGTTCTTATATTATTATTTAATTCAGAGAATGTTGTATATTAGAAACAACTATTCGTTTTTGCAGATATAAGACTTTCAATCTTTCAAACTCTTAAACTCTCAAAATGAGGCATATTTCAGCTATTGCTTACTATGATGAAGAAATTTGGGAAGATGAAACTGGCGTTATATTTCGCATCAAATTATTCTGTTACCTTTCCTTCAAGAGAAATATCACTCTTGAGAGCTTATCACTAAAATTTCAAGGAAAGTTCATGTTGGAAGTATTAAAAGACTGTCCTCACTTCAGTACAGATTTCCAACTGCACTATTTTCGTTAACTTATACAGCGTTCGAACTCTCTAACGATGGCGATGTTGCTATGATGGTTGTGTTCATAATCAAAATTCAAATGTTGTTACACAAATGTATGTCACATTTGTTGAAGTGTCTACTATTCGTGGTATGTCATTATGCTCCCATTATTGGCTGACTTCAACAAGCTGATCAAATTGACAGTCCAACTCAAGTAATGTGTAATGATTTAACTCATTAATGGGAAACCACATCTTGGTATCATCCCATCAAGTTCAATGGGGAGATATTGTTGGGATTTGCGGAAGCTCGAATCGACAACCGAAAAGGTTCGCCAAGAGCGATGGAGTCGGTTCTTGTGTTTAGGGAGTAAGAGATTAGAAAGATAGAAAATTGCACAACGATTTATAGTGTTCGACTTCTTAACCAAGTTTACATCCACTGCCTTAGCTATTCACCAAGGATTTTCCAACAAATTCACTAATTTGTTCTTTCTTTTTCAAGGACAAAGAGAAAACCTTTACAACTCCCTAGTTTTTCACGGGCTAAACTAGAACCTTATCCCTAGCTTTTAGCGAGCTTAACTAGAACCAAAACCCATTTACAAGGAAAGAAATATAAATAAGAAAACTCTCTAAGGTAGGTGTTTACAAGAAT
Organism: Hibiscus syriacus; assembly: GCF_006381635.1. Taxonomy (NCBI): domain Eukaryota; kingdom Viridiplantae; phylum Streptophyta; class Magnoliopsida; order Malvales; family Malvaceae; genus Hibiscus; species Hibiscus syriacus. Next base: position 1,413,945 of record NW_024062011.1, on the reverse strand, counting down.
TAAGCTCACAAGAACAAAAATATTTACAAGAGAAAGATGAAATAAGATTGAAAAACTCTTCTCTTGTGTATGATTGCTTCGATAGGTGTCCTCTATGTTCAGTGTCCTCAGCTTGTTTTTATAGCTTGAAATGAATTTGAAGTCGTATCTAGCCGTTGGGGATGTTTTGGAACTGTTGGGATTCATTTTCTGCAAAATAAAATTGCCCAAAACAAGTAGTATCGGTACTCCTTCAATGAGTATCGATACTACCTTTGTAATATTTGAATTTTTGACCGTTGGGCTTGATATTACTGTAGCAATAGCGATACTACTGTAGCAGTATCGGTACCCATTTTGCATTTGTTATTTTTGAGCATTGGTAATGTTCATTACTGTTTACACAGCATCGGGACTGTTTATACAGTAGTGGTACTATTTATACAGTACAATACTCTTCATAAAAAAATTGTGCTCAATTCCAACTTAAATGGACTTTGAATTATTTTTGAAAACTTTAAATAAATTCAATTCAAGTGCAAAAATATTTTGCCATAAATTGTTATATCAAAATATAGTTCAACAATCTCCCTCTTTTTGATATAACAAAACATTTGAAAATTGTTTTTGACAAAACTCCCCCTTAATAAAATGTTTAATGAAAAAGATATCAATTGAATTGTTTGAAAATATATAAAAATGTTTAGCTCTCCATTTTTCATTAAGAAATTGAATTTTTCAAACCATATTTCTCCCCCTTTTTGTTATATAAAAATAATTCAATCTTTAGAGCCCGTCTGGATTAAGGATTTGATGATTCCCGACAGGCATATTTTTTCCTGATTAAGGATATCCATGTTGGTTGGGTAAGATACCCAAGTGAGGGTAATATTCCAATACCAACAGTAAATGTTGGCGTGTTTATTCCTGGGAATGTTATTCCCACATGAGTGTTAGGTATTCTTTTATTCCTGTGCTAAGGGCTAAAATACCATTCTTTTCCGTTTGCCTCTGTGATATCTTCTTCTCCCCGTGAGTTGTCTCTGTGAAAAATTCATCGTTTTCCCAGTGAGATTCTCATGGTAAGATTTCTTCTCATCTCACTTTCTTTTATTTTCCCAGTAATATTACTTGGTTTCTATTTTCTCCCCTTGCTTCTCTCCATTTTCTCCATTAAAATTTTCTTTCTTTTATATTCTTTTCCCCAGCATTGCTTCTGTCCAGGAATTTAATTTCGTGGTTTTTATCCTTGATTCTTTTCCTAATGTTGTGTTTGATTCCTATTTTGACGTCTTATTTTGCGTTTGATTATTTTCCCCTGCGTTAGATTCTTTTCCAGTAAGATTTTCGTTTGTTTAGCCATCCATGCCATGGGTTTTAAGTTTCTTTAGCCATCGACATGTGGTCCGTCGAATGCATCTTCGCTGAAATGGTTAGAAGGCAAACACTTTTCCCAGGGATTCTGAGTTCCAGCAATTGCTCCACATTTTTCTGGTAAATTTGTTTCTTTCATTAGTCTCTCCCTCCATAGCAGTTGCTCTCTTACTTATTTTTTTATGCTCTGAAAAGGTTGGTGGGCACTCTAACTGATAAGCAGTGCCTTGGGGTTACCGCTTTAAGGGATTGGCATGTTTACCCACGATGGGAGCCTCAGAGCTTGGACCGCGCTTTTCCTTCCCTGTCTCCTGATGAGGTTGATCTTCTCTCCGTATATCTATCTTCTTTTACTATAACAAAACATCATATTATACTCATGTTTTGTCTACTATATGTCTTGATGAAGTAGTTTCCTTTTAGCATCAACGATGCTACATGTTATAGTTTAAGAAGAAAAGAAGGTATGATTAAAAATTCTTTTGGTGCTTCTATTAAGCTGCTAACAAGCACACTCCAATAACGTTCATTTATGTATTCAAGTATAGAGTATAGTTTATTGAATATGATCCTCAAAATATATGAAAAATATTTAGAGAAAATTAAGCACATTCGTTTTGGATGATAATTGTATTAAACTCTTATCCAAGTATAGGTCTAAATTATCAGGAGGTCTAAAGGGTCTTCAAATCTTCATTCTTCAACACTTATCCAAGTATGCTTTGATCATGTCTCCACTTGTGATTAAGACCAAAAGGGTAGAGAATATATAGAGAAAAACCATTGAAACAAATTAAAATCCACATGGAATTTCGTTGCATGTTAATCAGGATTATAGCAATGGTTAGAATGATTCAAAAGTAAAAACTATTTAAAGAATAGGAACGAATAATTAGCATATAAACGAAATTTGTCAGTTATATCTGTCAACCAATCTTTGTACATAGGTATATACACTGTAAAAGAATGAATTGAATATAGTTGCATTGGTGCCTTCATTTACTCGTTTAATTTCTATTTCCTTAGCCTCTTGCAAGTAGGTCAGTTTCAAGTTGCAAATAATTTCTTAACAATAGAACACATAAATCTTCATGTTCATGCTTTATTGATTTACCTCTGCATTACTTGCATATTTTTGGAGGCTAATACCTTGTTGTTTTTTGGTTTTCCAGCTACGTTATGCGCTTGTTTTGCTTCATTTTAAGTTCTATACTATTTGGAGTAATGTTGAAGAAGGATAGGAAATACAGAGACGAGAGATTTAGAGGGAAAAGGGAAACTACAATTTATGTAATTCTTCTTTTGTGAACTTGTTTGGTGTTTATCTCCATAGGTTATTATAAATTAGTCTTATCATGTTAGTTGTTTACGCTATGAACATATCCTATTTTCTTTGTGGTTATGAACCAAGTGGCCATCGGTAGCTTAAGCTCAATTTGGTAGTATCCATTGACCGAACTGTTATATGGGTGTAATCGGTTTGCCAACACATTAACTGTTGACTTAAACTTATGCTGTAAAAAAAAATCGCTACTAAAACTTCATGACAGACAACATATGTTGAAAAAAAGAGTCGGTGGTTGGGTGCAGATTGGGAAAATTAAAGGTATGATGAACAATTAGATCCTCCTTGACTTTGCATTACTCGACTAAATCAAGTGTCTAAACCCCAAGGCTTTTAATTGATAATGTTAAATCATTTTTTATTTATAATGTTAAACAATGTTAAATCTATTAAAATTTTCATATGCTTATTTAGTTAAATGTTGATGTAAAATTTTAATATATTTTTATATAAATAATGTAAAAATTAATATTATTTATAATTAAAATAATACATGATATATTTACTCTTTTATTCTATCCATTTATCTTTTAAATTTTGTAAAAAAAATTATATATAAATTTTATTATAAAGTATATAAATTTAAAATAATAAAACAATATATTTCGATAATTTTTTATATAAATATTTTCATTTAAATATTTAGAATTTCACTTGTTAAAACATATAGAACAAGGACAATTTGGTAAAATATATGTTCCAGTAATCTCTTATTCCTTCAACCAAACACTGTAATCTTACATTCCTGCCAAACAAACCAAACACAGTAATGTAACATTCCCGGAATGTATCAGGTAATGTTACATTCCTGGTAATCTTATTCCCGGAGGTAATGCTACATTCTGTGAACCAAACGCACCCTTAAAGTTCTAAAATAACTTTGGAGAGTAAGTGATAAATATGACATTTAAAAATCATTTGAAAAAATCAAAGCTCCCCTTAATAAGTGCATTTCCAAACAAAATTTAGCTTTAAAAACTTGACTCTTAAACAAAATTGAATTTAAACAAAGAATAACAAACATGTTAGTAGCACATGAAATTCAATTATCCAACTATAAAATACTTTATGCAATATCAATTGTTGAAATTAAGTGCATATGCATAAAGTTTTCTAAAAATGTTATGCATTTGAAAAATTTGATATCAATTGTTAGAGATATATCATTTTCATTTAAACCTCATGCATAAACATTTAAATTTAGGTCAAAAATTAAAAATTAAAAAATTAAAACATTTGAAAATTGATATTAATTGTTAGAGAGACATCATTTGCATTTAAAACTAATTTTGACCAAATTTCCTTATGATGAACTAAAAATTATGAAAAATCATTAAAACATTAAAATGTTCATCATAACATCTTTTTAACATACATGAGATGAAAAACAAAAACATAATCATTTAATATCAAAGCTCATGTATGCATAAATCCAAATGAGCAACCAAATAACCAAAATCAAAAGCATTAAGCTTAGAGGTTACCCATTCCTTTTTCATATGTGGCTAGAGCATTTGAATATCTTTAATTTCATCACCATTGCTCCCACACACCTCAGATTCTTCTTCGTTGGCCATGAGGCATAGGTTTACTATTTCTTCATCATCATTGTAGTCATATTCATCACTCCAAGCTGCAACAAATACCTTCTTTTTAGATGATCCCTTCTTTCTTAGAAGGGGACAATCATACTTGACATGCCCCGTTCTTTGACAATTGAAACACACCGGGGGACTCTTCTTTTTGGTTGATTCATGCTTCACTTCCTTGGAAGTCATGAATGTCTTTAACTCTTTGAAGAGCTTGGACATCTCATCTTCTTATTCATCATCGTCTTTATCTACCTCATCACTAGAATCTTGATAGCTTTCATTGGTGGATTTGAAGGTAATGCCTACCTCTTTCTTCTTCTTGTTTTCGCTCGTCGAGAGTGAGAGACTTTAGGTCTCTAGCTTCGATAATGGCCATATTCTTCGATTGCCAAAACTTTGGAAGAGTGTAGATCATCTTCCTCACAAGCTTCTTATTAGGGATCACTTCTCTAAATCTCTTGAGACCGTTGACAATCACGGAAAATCTATCCGTCATAGCTTTGATGTCTTCATCGGGTTCCATCTTGAAATTCTTGTAGCTATTATTGAGAAGACTTATCTTAGTTTCCCTCACTTCGTCGATTCCTTCATGAGTAACTTAGAGCATATCCTAAATCTCCTTGGCACTGGAACAAGATGATATTATTCCATATTCATTTGGGCCTAAAGCACAAAATAGAATGCGCATAGCCTTAACATTAAGCTGGAACTTTTTCTTTTCTTCATTGCTCCAATCATCCCAATCATCGGGTGGAGTGGAGTAACATTTCATGATTGAGTTCCAAGCTCCTAGATCGTAGGCTTGAATAAAGAACTTCATCTTATTCTTCCAATAGCCATAATTTGCTCCATTGAAGAAGGGTGGCTTGTTGACCAGTTGTTAATCTTGAATGTGTGAATCTTCAATGTAATAGGCACCGGAGGTTAAAGCCATCTCTTTATTGGTTGCATTGGGAATCAGTAGAGCTTCTTCTAGGATCATCTCCAGGATGTTAAACCTTCTAATGAGTTAAGCTCTGATATCAATTGTTGAGATTTACGGAAGTAACAACCGAAAGGGTTCATCAAGAGGGGTCAAGACGGTTCTTGTGTTTAAGGAGTAAGGATATTGAAAGATAGAAAAATTGCACAGCGATTTATAGTGGTTCGACTTCTCAACCAAGTCTACATCCACTACCTTAGCTCCTCACAAAGGATTTTCCAACAAATTCACTAATTTGTTCTTTCTTTTCACAGAACAAAGAGATAACATTTACAACTCCCTAGTTTTTCATGGACTCAACTAAAACCTTTTCCCTAGCTTTTAGCAGGCTTAGCTAGAACCAAAACCCCTTTACGATGAAAGGAAATGTAAACAAAAAAACCTCTCTAAGATAGGTGTTTACAAGAATTAAGCTCACAAGAACAAAAATATTTACAAGAGAAAGATGAAATAAGATTGAAAAAATTTCTCTTGTGTTTGATTGCTTGGATAGTTGTTCTATATCTTCTTCAAGTGTCCTCAGCTTGTTTTATAGCTTGAAATGAGTTTGAAGCCGTATCTAGTCGTTGGGGATGTTTTGGAGCCGTTGGAGATTTATTTTCTGCAAAATAAATCTACCCAAAACAAGTAGTATCGGTACTCCTTCAATGAGTATCGGTACTACCTTTGTAATATTTGATTTTTTTACCTTTGGGTTTGATATCACTGTAGCAATATTGATACTGTAGCAGTATCAGTACCTATTTTACATTCGATATTTTTTAGCATTAGTATTGTTCATTACTGTTCACATAGTATCGGTACTATTCATACAGTATCAGTACTATTCAGGTAGTACAGTATATTCATAAAAAAATTTGTGCTCAATTCCAACTTAAATGTACTTTGAATTATTTTTGAAAACTTTGAATAAATTCAATTCAAGTCCAAAAAATTTTTGCCATAAATTGTTATATCAAAATATAGTTCAACAGACATTCATCAATAACTTGTTACAATCTCTATCGAGGTGGCTCCACGAATAATCTGTACGACAACATCACTTCCAATTCAAGGGGAAGACATTCATCTGTAAATTTATTTAACCTTAATATAGAGATGCCCTCGACGCAACAATCTGTTTAGTATCCATTTGACACGATGCCTTCAAGTTTCAAATGGAGGTATTCAACTACGAGCTACTTCGACCTCAATGTAGAGATGTCTGCGACACAACACTCAGTTCAAAACTCGTATGACACGGTACCTTCAAGTTCAAGGGGAAATAATTTAACTATCAGCTTGTTCGACCTAAATATCGGCATCACAAAGGAACCCTCATCTCCACCAGAAGAACCTCTTCGTGAACCAAGTGCAAATTGTGTTAATACTGGACTATTCATTGAGTCAGAATCACCTCAGTTCAATATAGACTCCAATGATTATGATTTAGATGAAGTTCCCACGATTATGGCACACACTGAACCTCTAGCACACATGTATGAAGTTGACTATGATGCAATGTACGGGCCAGAATTTGCAGTTATGCTTAATATTGGTGACTACAAATTTAACTCATCAGTCAATGATGGTTAGTTATATATTAGAATGGAGTTTCCATCCAAATAAGAAGTAATGATTGTAATTAAGAATTACAATATTTGTAATTATGTTCACTCCAGAGTCGGTCAATCCACCACTGAAAAGTTTGTCTACCACTATGTCCAACTTGATAACGATGCAACTGGATGGTTAGTGTATCGAAAAGGAAGAGGAAAAACAACATATGAGAACTAACATTATGCAATGGTTCTCATACATTTGTACTAGAGGGATCAACCAGGATCATCCCAACTTGGACTCCGATATTATCTGTCAAACCATCACGCACATGGTGAAAGCAAACTCCCATATAACTATTGTGGTGTTGATTTCAGCTATACAATATCAATATGGGTACACCGTCTCTTACAAGAAAGCATGGAAAACAAAGCAGAATGCCATTAAAAAACTTCACGACAAATGGGATTCATCTTACAATGAACAACCAAGTTTGTTTAAGGTAGTGCGCAGACTGAATCCTGGGATAATAATAGACTTTGAAACTTATCATGCATACCACAATAATCGAGTACTTCACGATCGATGTCAATTCTATCGGTTTTTTATACTTACCCAAAGTGTATTAATACTGTGAAATACTACAAGCATGTGGTCCAAATTGATGAGACGTTCTTGTATGGAAAATACAAGTAAGTATTATTACTGACAGTTGTCCAATATGGTAATCGCAACATTATTCCAGTTGTTTTTGCCCTTTTTGAAGGTGAAGATACATATTCTTGGGCTTTTTTCCTCAGAAACTTATGCTTACATGTTGTCACGAGGGAAAAAATCTATATCATTTCAGATTGCAGATATGAGATTAAAGCAGCAATAGACTCTTTGGGTCCAATATGGCAACAACTCCATGTCCAATATCGGTATTGTATATGACATATTGCCGCGAATTATTATGGAAAATATAAGAATAATGATGAACACCAATTACTTGTGCGTATGGGTATGTCACAATGCCTAATTTCATTTCTCAATCATTTTCATTTTTATGGGAATTTAACAGTAAGTACTACATTTGACGCACAAGATACGAACTATTACCTCAATATTTGCGAGGAAAAAAACGAACAATGATACAATGAAAATTCGACCTTAAAGTGGGTGCCATTTATAAATAACAGCTTTGGTTAAAACAATGTATTTTCATTTGAGAGCGCTTTTTGCCAAGCTCAGGGGACAAGCTCAAACTTGGATGCAAAACGGTAATGTTTATCACCCAAGATTAGTTGTAGGTCTACAAAAAAAGATTGTTGCATAAAATGTAATGTCTATAACAAGTTTCTCTTGAACCCATAAATTATTTCGTATCACAAAAATGTCACTACCTCTTCAAGGGATTGAAGTTAACTCGTTCAGAGTTAATCTACAAGATATGTGATGTGATTGTGGGTTTTTTCAAACTATGAAGTATTCATGTTCTCATGTCATAGTAGCTTGCTCTTATACCCATCAAGACTATAATCGTTTTGTAGATCTCATATACCGACTTACAACCGTATTTAAGGTATATGAATTTGAGTTCCTCCCAATAGGTAATGAGAAAGACCCATATGAGGTTCAGAATTGGCTTCCGATTGTATCAGATTCATCCTTATTGAGAGAGGAAGATCGTCTAAATCCACTCGAATTCATTGTATTATGGATATTCCAAAGACTTCTAAAGAAAACAAAAGATGTGGGCATTGTAGAAACCTAGGTCACAATAGGAAAAAATGTCCATATCTTTTATCGTCACGTAACCGTTGAGCATTACAATGTAATTGTAATTTCTGAAATCTCAATTTGTGTTATGTCATTTTTATTTACTTTCAATTAAATTCATTTGAGCATCAACAAGTAACAGGCTACTCAAATAAAAATTAAATAAAAATATTACAAACTAAATAGTAAAAATAATTAAAATAATTAAATACAAATGTTACAATTCAAACAATTAAATAATAACAACATTAAGAAACAAAATCAATAAGAAGTCTATATTCAATACATTCACTGATAAACAAAGAAAATTAGATAAAAACATTACAAACTAAACAAGATTATCGATGTCTGCATCTTGAATGTGTTCCACAGGGCGGCGGCTATCTATTTCGATAGAGGTTTCTTCGTATAACTTGGTCTTCCTCCTCACTCTCATCATCATCATCAGTAGCATCTATATTTTGTTGATGAGGGACGGATAACGATGTAGCACCTCCATAGAATAAGAACCCTAGATGTGTATGACTAACCATCCCACCATTCATAGAAAACTACAAAAACATCGACATCGATGACTGATATCCATATTGAGCTGGAGGTCTCTATGTTTGTGGTGAATCACCACCTACCAAACAAAGCAACATATGAAGCCCACACTGGATCTATAAGCATGTCAGTATAATATCTGGCATGAGATGTCATAAAACCCTACGGTGGTGGCATCTGAATTGGTTATGGTGGCATTTGAAACGGTTGCGGTGCCATCTCAAATGACTGCGGTGTACCCATGTATAGTGGCAAGCTGAGAATACAAACGGTGTAAATGGTAACTGATGTGTTGGTTCTGGTGTTGTAGCTGAGAATAAACCAGAAGAGTCTTCTCTCTATCCACGAGTCGGAGGACAATGATGTTATAGCGGTGGACATTTTTCTCGATGCAGATGAATGCTCCCGCCTCGTACTTCCTAGAAAAGTAGGAATAACTTTTTGATCGTGTTGAACCACTCATAATAGTCACCCGCAACTGAATAACGATCCACATAAATCATCTTCATAGGGGGAATACATCCACGTCAATCCTCCCAGATCATTATCCACTCCCTATGCTTTAGCAGCCAATTGACATCCTTTTTGCCTCGTCTATCGACGTTATGCATATTTTCAAGATTCTTAGGTGCTTCAAGAATGTGTTGTACAAAAACAAATTGGTGGAGCATGCGATAAATATGATACCACTCGATAATAACATAACATATCAAAGGAACTACCGTGTTGAGTTAATCAATCGATGGAATCGGCCAAGAGGGGGTGAATTGGCAATTAAATATTTTGTGGAAGCTTTTGCAGAAAATTGAAAGTAATTGCACAACAATTTAGAGTGGTTCGACTTTCTCAATCAAAGTCTACGTCCACTACCTTAGCTATCCACACTAAGGATTTTCCAAAAATTCACTAATTTGTTCTTTCTTTTGAGGCCAAAGATATAACCTTACAACTCCCTCAAGAATATACCCTAATTCTTGAGAACACTCTTTCTCAAAGAGAAGATTACAAATTTGCAAACTTACAAGGAAATCCTCACAAGGTAGATTGTTTGCACAATTCTAGAACAAAGAAAAGAACACTAAAAATGAATACAATTGAGTACAAGTAGTGTTCTTGAAAGCAAAATGAATATTGAATGAAAAATAGGCTTGAAATGCTCAAACTTGAGGTTTGATGCTTTCTCTTTGATTCTCTCTTGATTCTTGTTGATTGTTGTTTCTTGTTTTTGATCAATGGCTTCTAAGCTTGTTTAAATACACATTCAAATAATTCTGAACGTTGGGGATGATTAGTGGAGTCAATAGAGCCGTTTTAATGTGAAATCAATTAATAAAACAGCTTGGAGTGTGGGGGAATCGGTACCCCCTCATGGGGAATCGGTTCCCTAAGTGTAAAATTCAAATATTTCGACCGTTAAACAGGGGGAATCGGTACCCCCTTGGGGGGAATCAGTTCCCTCTGAGCATTCTATTTTTCTCGGAGCCAAACCTTCAGGGGGAATCGGTTCCCTCTAGACATTCTGGAATTTTTGGCTTTAAAACGGTTCGAAATACTTTGTAAAATTTTTTTGAAATAATTTAAGATTAAAACTTAATTTTACACTTGAGTAAGGATTAAAAATGACTTTTGAAGGATTTGGAGTAATATTTTGATATTCGAATAATTATATCGAATATACTTAGAAAATCTTTTTGGAAAATCTTAAAATTCATTTATCTTAATTTGTTATATCGAAATATCAAAATGTTTTCAACAATCTCCTCTTTTTTGATATAACAAACATTTTAGTAATTTTAAGATTTTGAAATCAAGTTTTGAAATTACTCTCCTTTACTCTAACACTTCTCCCCTTTAAACACTTTAACATCCCCTTTACTCTAACACATCTCCCCTTTAAACACTTTAACATTTCTCCCCCTTTTTGTTAAATCAAAAGACTTTTAAAAGATTTTAAACAAGGTTTTGAAATTATTTATCCAATTGATTATAAATATATATAGCTTAAGCTGCTAAGATCACAATCAAGAGAAACGTTAGCCATTAGTTTCATAATCAATATTCATAAACAATGTTATATGGCAAAATTGGTCATATATCTAATTGATGTAAATGATGCAATAATGAATAAATTTAACCAAACCAAATATATAGAAATATAAGTTCAAACATCCATAAATTCAAACAAATTCAAAGTCAAACAATCCACAAATTCAAACATTCCAAAATATCCAAAATGTTAAAACAATAAGTTTGAAGTTTTGATCCAATAAAACTAAGCAAGAACAGGGCCTAATCGTCTATCGGTGCATCAGGAGGAGATAAATGTGACCAAATATTGGTCACATCACGTGAAAGTGCATCGACCTTTTCGTCCAACAAATCAAAATGACGATTCATCGTTTCGGTGGTAACAGTCAGATTTGAATCGATAGATGCAATCCTCAAATCAGTGTTCTCCATAAAAGATCGAAAGTATGGAGGCATTTATACTCTAGACGAGGTTGTTCCTCTGGAGGTGCTTGTTCCTCGTGCTGCTCTGGCTCATTGTCGGAGTCGTCTTCTTCCGGAGGTTGCTCACCGGTACGAACCCAAAGACCAGTTTCTTCATTGATCTTCCATCCCAATTTAGTTAAAGAGAATAGATTGATTTGATTTTTTAGGGGAAATGAAGCATCAAGACCAACTCTAAGCCCATCCTTCTTAAACAGATTACTAAGAATACAACCGTAAACTAAAGAACAACATAATTTCTTATTGGGAACAAGATTTACGGTTTCGACAAGTTCAGCAAAAATAATCTGTGGAAGGTTGATTTTGAGATTATTTTGGACACAATGAATCCAAAATAGATCTAAGGCTTGAAGAGTAGAGTAACGGCCTCTGGATGGTCGAAACCACCAAGATATCATTAGGTGAAGAAAACAGTCATGAAAGTCTAGAACATTCGCACTATCCCTTCGTTTATACTGAGATCCTACCGTTAGTTTTTCATTATCTAACCCGTCATTATCTAATCCTAATGTGGTGGCAATGTATTCCGAGTCAAGATGAAGGAATCGTCCTAGAAGATAGGATCAGATCCCTATGGTTAAGGTTTTCTCTCGTTTTTTAATGCAAACGACATTAGAGTAGAAGATACAAACAAGTAGATGGTAGACAATTGGTTCAAGCTCGAAGAGTTTGTCAAATTTCCACTCTTGAAGAGTAGGAAGATAACGAAAATTTATGTCTAATATGGCTTGAAGAGATGGGATTCGTTCTTCCCAGATTTTGTAAGACTCAAAGTATTAAAAAAAACCTAAAGTAGAGATTTTGTTTTCGACCGGGTTCTTTAAAACAAGAATTGCGAATGGTCATGTTTGGATCATCGAGATTAAGATTACGAATTTGTTGGATGGGTGGAGGATTTGGAGGTGAGTTTGGAGGTTGGCTAGAACGACTAGAGGAAGCTCTAGAACGTTTATGAGACATGATTTAAGATAATCGGAATGGAAATAATAACCTGCAATTTTAAAACACATGTATGCAAAATAATCAATCCCAAAACTCAATTGAGTCCTCAATATTTCAAGATTCTCTATACCAATCCTAATGGGAAAAGTTTTTTAAAACTATTGAAAAATAAGGTTTTGAGAATCAATATACATATAGTTTTCATAATAACAACATAATTAAATCAAAACACAACAATTTGAAAATATAATTTTTTTTCTTTTTTAAATTTCAAAAATTTTCAAAATCTTAGAAAATTCTTGTGTTTTTTAATGAAATTAGTTGTAGAATCTAGTTTCTAATCACTAAATAATCAATACCCGATCTAAAGTTCAACCTAGAACTAATTAAAACTAGTTCTATGTTCAAAAATTGATGAAATATAAGTTTTAGAAAAATACCTTGAAGAATTTCAGATTTGAGTGAGATTAGATGAAGTTTGCACGTTTTGATGATTCCAACAGGTTTAGGAGATGATACTTGAAGAGAATGCTGATTAAAAATGTTGTTTTGATGAAATATGGAGATAGGGAGAGAGTAGAGAGGAGAACGGCGTGAAGAGAGAAGAAGAGACGTTTGAGTTTAATGGGAATTCTACCCGTGTTAAAAACAGAACCCCATGGGGGTATCGGTTCCCCTACAAGGGGAATCGGTTCCACTTCAAGGGGATATCGATTCCCTCTGCACCAAAACTGATAAAATAAGATTTTAAACACTCAAAATGCTAAATTAATTTTCTCTAGTGGTATTGGTAACTCATATATTAAAATTAATCATGTTCAATCAATCAAATTTATCATTAAAAATTATTTGAACATAAAGTTAATTTTCACCAATAATCATAAACTCCCCCTAACTAAAAGCAATGAATGCATGCAATCAAAAATTACTATTATATGCATTTTTTACTTATTCTTAAAAGTGCTAAAATTATTTTAAGCACTACGTGAAGATAGGTTAGTTAAACCTAATTCTCTCCTAAGTGTCCAAAAATGTTCCTTGTCTAAAGGCTTTGTAAAGATATCCGCTAATTGATGTAAAGTATCAACAAATTCTAGAACTACATCTTCCTTAGTGACATGGTCTCTAATGAAGTGATGTCTTATTTCAATGTGCTTAGTTCTAGAGTGTTGGATGAGATTTTTAGTGTGACAAATAGCACTAGTATTGTCACACTTGATAGGAATGGTACCTGCTTCAATTCCATAATCAAAAAGTTGTGTTTCATCCATAAAACTTGTGCACAACAACTACCAGCTGAAATGTATTCGACTTCAGTGGTATATAATGCAACACAATTTTGTTTCTTTTAAAACCAAGAAATCAACATATTTCCAAGGAATTGGCAAGTACCGGAGGTACTTTTCCTATCTAATTTGCATCCTCCATAATCCGCATCAGAAAAGGCATGCAAGCTAAAGCTAGAGTCTCTAGGATAACAAAGTCCTAAACTATGAGTGTCCTTAAGGTATCTAAAGATTCTCTTAACAGCTAGTAAATGTGATTCCTTAGGGCATGATTGAAATCTAGCACATAAGCAAACACTAAACATAATGTCCGGTCTACTTGCAGTTAGATAGAGCAAAAAACCAATCATTGACCTATATAATTTAACATCCACACATTTACCTCCTTCATCCAAGTCAAACTTTGTAGAAGAGCTCATTGGAGTGTCATGAGGTTTCTCATTTTCCAGTCCAAACTTTTTTAGCATATCTTTGACGTATTTAGCTTGATTGATGAAGATGCCATCTTTTCTTTGCTTGATTTGGAGTCCCAAGAAAAATGAGAGCTCCCCCATCATGCATCTCGAATTCGCTTTGCATTAGCTTAGAAAATTCTTGGCAAAGAACATCATTAGTAGAACCAAATATTATATATCATCAACATAAATTTGAACTACTAATAAATCTTTACCTTTATGCTTTAAAAACAATGTAGTGCCAACCTTCCCTTTTGAAAAACTTTTTTCAATTAAAAAGTTTGACAATCTTTCATACCAAGCTCTAGGAGCTTGTTTTAAACCATAAAGTGCTTTTTTCAATTTAAGAACATGATCCGGAAATTTTGAATCTTCAAAACCTGGAGGTTGTTCCACATACACTTTTTCTTTAATAAAACCATTTAAAATGCACTTTTAACATCCATTTGATATAATTTAAATTCATGAAAACATGCAAATGCTAATAACATTCTAATTGCTTCCATCCTAGCTACGGGAGCGTATGTTTCATCATAGTCTATGCCCTCTTCTTGAGTATACCCTTGAGCAACAAGTCTAGCCTTGTTTCTCACTATATTACCTCTCTCATCAAGCTTATTCCTAAATACCCATCTAGTACCTACAATAGATTTATTACTAGGTCTTTCAACTAATGTCCATACTTTACTTCTCTCAAATTGATTTAACTCTTCTTGCATTGCCATAATCCAATGTTCATCATTTAATGCTTCTTTAATATTCTTAGGCTCTATGCATGAGATAAATGCAACATAATTACAAATATTTCTAAGAGAAGATCGAGTTGTTACCCCTTTGGATGGATCACCTATGATTTCACCATCCTTGACATAGTTATACTCTCTTGCGTAAGATACTTCCCTTTCTTCAATGGTTGGATTCTCGAAAGGATCATGAGTTTCGTCATCTTTCGTTTCTTCCTTTGATGATGGTTCTCTAACGTCATGTCTAACGTCATTTGTATTTATAATACCTACATCATCATTCAAACAAGAATCCTTCCTCTGAAGGAGATTATCATCGAAAACAACATGTATAGACTCTTCTACAACTAAAGTTCTTTTATTAAATACTCGATAAGCTTTAAAACTTAAGGAATAACCCAGAAAAATTACTTCATCAGTTTTAGCATCAAATTTGCCAAGATTGTCTTTACCGTTGTTTAAAACAAAACATTTACATCCAAAATGATGAAAATAACTAATGATAGGTTTTTTATTTTTTAAAAATTCATATGGAGTTTTCTTCAAAATAGGCCTAATCATTACTCGATTAATAACATAACAAACAGTATTTATGGCTTCTGCCCAAAAATATTTTGGCAAATTATTTTCACAAAGCATGGTTCTAGCCATTTCTTCTAAAAGTTCGATTTTTTCTTTCAATAACTCCATTTTATTGAGGGGTTCTAGGTGCTGAAAAATTATGACTAATACCATTAGAATTACAAAATTCAGTAAATCCAAGATTTTCAAATTCAGTTCCATGATCACTCCTAACACTAGTTATAGAGTAACCTTTTTCGTTTTGGATTACTTTTGAAAACATGATAATTTTTCTAATGCTTCATCTTTAGTACTTAAGAATAAAACCCAAGTATATCTAGAATAGTCATCTACCAAGACAAA
Organism: Hibiscus syriacus; assembly: GCF_006381635.1. Classification (NCBI taxonomy): domain Eukaryota; kingdom Viridiplantae; phylum Streptophyta; class Magnoliopsida; order Malvales; family Malvaceae; genus Hibiscus; species Hibiscus syriacus. The sequence continues at coordinate 1,397,966 of NW_024062011.1, read as the reverse complement.
TGTATATTGTTTTTCACCCAAGCTAGTAGTTCTAGATGGTCCAAAAAGATCTAAATAGATCAATTACAATACTCTACTAGTTGATACATCGCACCATGGAAATTTTTTCATATTCTATGACCAACAAGCATAATCCGATTAGATGCAATGTCAATGACTTTACAACCATTAGTTCAACATGACATTGAATCCCTATCACAAAATTGACTAATGCTCAAATGATTATGCTTTAATCCATTCACATATAAAACATTTCTAATTTGTATGGAAGAGGTAGTACCTATTGTACCTATACCTTCGATGTAACATTTTGAATTATCACAAAAAATCACTTCTCCTCCATTTTTGGCGTTAAGCTCTATGAACCGGGTTTTGTCTCCGGTCATGTGTCTCAAGCATCCACTATCAAGGTACCATGAATTTGAATTTGAATTTGTTTCCCGTGCCTTGTAGCAATGCTCCTTTTCTTACAAACATAGATTAATTTCTAATTTTTGGTACCCAAATTCTTTTGGGTCCATATTTATTAGTTTCCAAAATCCTAGTCCCCTTAGGTATCCATTTGTGTAGGATATCCTTATCTTTAGTAGTAATGAGCTCTTTAGGAACCCATATACTTCTAACGATTTTTCTATTAGAGGTTCTTCGGGGACCTCTATGATTGTAGTTTTTAAAACTTTTTCTAACAAAGTTGGATTTTGAATTTTCTCCATTTTCAAAATGTTTTGTTCCAACTTTATCAAAAGAGGTTTTAAGATCATCAATTTTCTTTTGATGATCATCATTGACCTTTGACAAAAAAATTTGCAAATCCAAAATTTTCTTTTCAAACTCTTCTAGTTTGATTTGCAAATCTTTGATTTTACTTTCAAGATCGTTGTTGGTTTTGGATATGAGTTTATTTTCATTTTTTAATTTTGAAACATCATTTTTATATTTTAAAAACAATTTCTCATAATCCGAAGCCAACCCATTATATTCCTCTAATAGCTCATCATAAGATAAATCATCAAATTCAGATGAGTTAGAGGTTACCTTAGAATCTTCTCGAATGCCATCAAACACAAGTTTACTACTTCTTGTTCGTCTTCATCGAAACCCTCTTCATCGCTCCATGTAGCCACATGAGTCTTGTGTTTATTTAAAAAAGGGACAAATATTTTAGAAAAGCAGTCTTTTTTGGATAAATGTGCATTTAGAAAAAGCACTCTTATTGTCATAGTTTATCGATTTGTGTTGCTCTTTAATAGTTTTAATAATATCTTTAATGATAGTGTTTTTATTAACAATAATTTTCAATCCGATTAGTTGTTAGGGTGTAAAGTGTCATTTACTTCTTAGAGGATTAATCTTTTATAGTTGGACTTTAGTAGGGACCAATTTGCAACGCCTAGTTTCTTCTTGTGTGGGCGTCCTCTCTTCCTTTTCATGTTTCAAAGGCTTTTTATCGTATAAAATACTCGTGGGACAATCTGAGAAAATTGCTTGAACCTTCCCTTTTAACTCCGTTACAGTTAATCACTTCCACCTGTGGGGTTTTTTTCCCAATAAACCAGGCGGGCCAATTATTTAGGGTAGTGGGCCATCAAGAAAATTAAGTTGGAAATTACGACATTTTTTATAATGAACCCCGAACTTATCGTCTCTAAATGACAAATTCCATTGAATATAATGTTTTAATGAGATTAGATGGGTAAATTCTACGTGGACCATTAAATTATTTATTTTATTGAGATTCGTCACGTTGAGGTGATGAGTCCATTAAAGAAATATTTTTTTGTTACAAAAAATATAATTTAGAAAAAAATAGGGGAGGTGACAAGTCCTTTTGAATTAAAAAAATAAATTTCTGCTCGTTTGTCACCTCGACGTGATGAGTTCGTTTAAAAATTATTTTTAAAATTACAAAAATTAAATTAAATAAAGAGTATAAATTTAAAAAAAATTAAGTGAAAATTATCACTTCGACGTGAAGAGTTCCTTCAAATTAAAAAAAAAAGGTGTTGGTCAATGGCTATATGGGCAACGATCATGGCCAAAGTCAATTGGAACTCGTCACCTCGAGGTGACGAGTTCAACCGTGTATTTTTCTCAACTAGACGTTAATAGTCGTTGGATGTAAGGCTATAAATAAGGGTTTGGAGTTTTGGTTTCTCATCAAACCCAAAATTTGAAAAAATACAAAAAAAAAACATATCTTCTGTCAAAATCTTAAAAAATGACAATCCGAGTGGTGAATGGAATATTCGTAAGCACGAGATGACATACAGAGAGCCACATCAGCAGACCGTGATATATCTATAGCAATTCGGTCTATTTTTTGCCATATTTATGCGTGGCTTCAAGTTGTACTCGGCGTTGATTGAGGCTCTGATTGAACATTGGCGGCCCGAGAAGCACACGTTCCATTTCCCGAGTTGTGAAACGACAATTACTTTGGAAAATATCGCTCACCAACTCGTTGTTCGTGTGAATAGAGCCCCCGTGGTGAGTCAGAACATGTACGACCTCGCATCGTTGGTCTACCAAGTTTTGGGAATATGGCCACCATTCGATGCCATCGACGACTTTCGGGTACGGATAACATGGTTGGAATCGAAATTCCAAGTGACAGACGAGACTACTGATGAGGTGGTTATTTTCGCGTCTCGAGCATATCTTCTCCAACTGATCGGTGGGGTATTATTACCGGATAAATCCGGTAATTTGGAGCACACTCAGTATCTGCGATATTTGGAAGACTTCGTTGTGTGCCGTAATACCAGTTGGGACTCGACGATTTCGGCCTTTCTGTATCGGGATCTTTGCAATGCTACAATTGTCCAGTCGGTTCGAAAAGCCAATGTCGCGAGCTATCTAATACTGCTACATGGTATCGATTCTCGTTTATGATGCCAATTACAACATCCCCTATCGAGTTTCCTCTAACTGCCAGGTAATATTTTTTATGATTTTTTGAATTTCAAAATTTTAGTTTTTTTTATTTGTTTATAATTTTTTGTATTTTTAAAAATTTTAGATGGTGTCATAAAATATCCGTGATAAAATTGACGGGTGCCACTACATAAGATATACGGATGAAGATCGACATCGTCGGTCGATATGCAGTATGACATATGATTTTTTTTAAATTTTTTTGAATCTTTTAACTTTATATATATTAATTTTGATATTTAATATTTACAACTCTCTTGGCTTCCGTGTTGACGAGGAGATCAATCATTTAGTGCCAAGGAGGTTTTTTGAGGGGTCACTCTTATGGTGTGTCGTAATGCTATTATTGCATTATGCGGTTATTGAGGGGCACGTTGCTGATAGGATGCGACAGTTTGCATCGCATTAGTCGATTCCTACGCAGATGGTTGATATGGACATGCTCTATAGAATTGATACGCGTGGGAAACATAGCGAAAATTGGCTAGTGAAACACGCTATATACATCGACGCGTGGAATCAACGTGAACAATTGCTCCCCCTGTGTCTCGACATTACACCGCTGGACCTAGATTTCGACTATTCTCTCTATCTCCAAAATTACAAAGCAAATGGGACGTCATATCTCATGACACCGGAAAAGATGGGAGAATGGGAACATCATCAGGTCATATGTGCTAAGTCCAAGTCCAAGAAGAAAACAACGTCGTCGTCGTCTTCTGCTTCAACATCTGCAGCTGAAGAGTACTATTATGCATCTTAGGCTAGTTTCAGTTTCTATCCTCCATTTCATACTTCAGCCGAGACTCAGCCGAATTAGGTTGGAGGTTCATGGGATGCATCGCAATACACTTAAGCATCTTCGACAAAATATGTTGTTGCGGGTGAGTGAAACCATATCCTATATGATCAACAAAGTATAAGCCAAGACGAAGCAATTATGACAATGATGGCTTCAAATGTCATAAATCAATCACCGTATTTCGAAGATGGATCACAGAGTGTGTTAAATACACCTCGGCAAGACGACGACGGAGGCGACGATCAAAGCCTACGACCCCGACGTACTCGACGAGCCCCGCGGTATTATCATTCGACCACTCCACGACATCGTCAAAAACTTAGGAAATATAAATAAATTTTCTTTGTAAATATTTCTTTCTTTCAATTATTTACTTACTTTTTATTTTTTAAAATATAAATAAATTCATTTTTCTTTTTATTTTATTTTTTAACAAAATTTTATATGGTCGGACTCGAGGTGACAAGTTCCAATTAACCAATGACTACTTTTTTGAATTTGAAGGAACTTGTCACGTCGAAGTAACGAGTTTCACTTAATTTTTTAACTTATACTTTTTATTTTATTTTATTTTTGTAATTTAAAAAAATATTTTTTAAATGGACTCGTCATATTGAGGTGATGAGTCATTTTGATGATAATAAAATAATGACCCACGTAGGACCCATTTCACAGTGAAAATTTAAAAATAATATATGCAGGAACTCGTCACCTTATTGTGACGAGTTCAAAGTTCACCGTAGAGAATGTCATAATTTCTAAAATAAAATTCATGTTGACCTAATACCCTAAATAATTAATCTGTTTGGGGGTATTGGCCCCAAAAAAACCCTTGTTTATCATGGTATCATAACTCAAAACTTTCATCATAGCCCACCCTTCAATTTAGTCCTATTCCCCTCCATTTTTAAGTCGCCGTCATACATTAGGAACGATAATAAAGCAGATTGAAGTTTTATCTGCTCCCATTTTGATCTTACAAAGTAAAATCGTAATTCGATTCTAATTGTTATATTATTTAATCTGATTCGATTCTGACTCTAAAAATAAAACATAAATTCGACTTTAACCTGATATATATTTTTAAAAATAAAATAAACTAATTAAAAAAATCGTTAACATCAGCGTTCTATGATTTTTTTACTACCAGTTTATCAAAAATTACAAATCTACATTAAATCCCTAAAAATCAAAGATTTTAAATTTTCAATTTAGCTAAAAATCTACCATAATGTCTTCAATTTTCTCTTCATATATAAAAAATATTAAAATAAATTTTCATAACATAAAATAATTTCAATAAAACTTAATCAACTTTTTCACAACATATACTCAAAGTAAAAGAAAATAGAAATATAGATAAAAAATTTAAAATAAAAGAAAAAATCAAAAGAACTAAAAAAAACCAAACCTTTAGTTATAATAAGTCTGAAAGTTTATATTTTTCTTTGAATAAAAAAAAGAGAAAAAAACTTCTTAACAATGTAATATTTGATCATCTGGATAAATAAATAAAAAATAAAGTTAAAAATTATTAACATTCAAATATTTGAATACGAGGAGATAAGATTTGAGGAAAGGAAAAGAAAACAAATTAAGAGAAAGATTGAAAGTTTCCAAAAAAAAAGAAAAAATGTAATGGTAAACCCCCTAAAATATCATATATATATATATATAAATAAGGTGACATTTTAATAAATAATTCAAACTATATAATATAATTAAAAATATCCGAATTGGGTCGGATTGAAGATTTCTAACTCTAAACTCAACTCTCATCTAAACCCAAAAATTTTATACACTGAACCTAACTTGACTCGACCCGAACTTAAAATTTAAAAAAAATCATTTTAATCAAATCAAATGGAGTCGGAAGTCATCGAAACCAAATTAAATTACTATCCCTAATCATACTTGTTCCCTATTTTTGACACTTCAAATTGTTGCTTCTCCATCATTTCATACGAATTTACACTCCCTCCATTCCCTATTTCATCCGAGCATAATAACCCCTTTTGTGGCTTTGTGACTGCTATTATGCCATGGCTTAGTTGTGCGAGAAAGTAGTGTTTACAAAATAATAATATTTCTTTTGTAAAAAAAAAAGTCGGGTGCTAAAGGAAAATCTCATTTGGTAGAAACCATAATATTGTAGGGACCCATGCTTTCTTGTTTGGGATTCATGATTCATGGTTTTCTCAACTTTAATTCCATGATTAATTGAGTAGGATTAACTATTAATAACATTATATTTTGATTTTAGCGGTTCTGAAGCAAATTAAGATCTTTTTCTAGTATTTTTCCTAGATTTTTTTTACCTATATTTATTTATTTTAACTATAACAATCGAATTTCATTAATAAAAACAAAAATATAGAATTGCAACGTATCCAATTATAAAGAGAAATTAGCGCCAATAGTCACACACAAAATTCATACAAAAATCAATATTAAACCTAAAGATACAAAAAATATTCCCTTGATATTGACGATTAACATCAAAAAAATCTAATAACTTTAATAAAATCTCATTGTCTCTATCGAACAAGACATTTTACAAAATGATAAAAGAGTGATGAGCGAATTAAATTATCTGGCAGACTACTTTGTACAAAATTTCAATTTTATCGCAAACATCTTTTTACCAAAGAGATGATGTTACTATACTTAACCACCGACAAACCAATCAGAAAAATATTGTTTGTGCGAGCAACAAATCAATTGTAAATCTATGCGAAAAACTGAAAAAGCCATAAGGATTATGTCATAAGAGCAGAGAAAATATGTACTACAAAAACAGAGAAAATGTATCACAAGAATAAAGATTCTTATTCAAAATTGAAAAAAAAAATTAACAATGTTACTGGCTAAACAAAAATCAAGGGGAAAAAAAGAAAGTGACTGAGAAAAAATAAATTTCAAAAATAATTAAAATTTATTTATTTTATATGTTAATCAGACGATTAACTTTTGATTAAATATATGTTATTCATATTTTATCATATGTTTTTGTTGTGTTTTCTTTTGTATTCTCTTTATTTTTTATTTTTTAATTTATTGTTTTACATATTCAAATTTTTGTGTTGTTTTGTTTAATGAATCTTCTCTTCTTTATAAAACCATTGTTTTCCTTATGTTCATAGAGCATTTTTTCCCTATTTTTTAAGATTGAAGTTGATACTACTTCTCTAGTTAGTTGTTATTTGATTATCTTATGTATATCTCTCTAATTTGGTTATCTTATTATCTCATATTTATAGGTATTCACAATCATTTCATATAGGTTGCATTTGAGTTATAATAAATTTAGTTACATACATTTTATGTTATTATTGATGGTGTTTATCTTTCGACATTGATGTTTGTTTGCATCTTATATTTTTTTTCAAGTTGTTAGGTAGAGTTTTTTAACTCTTTATTTATAATATCTTATTTTCATTATATTGTAATGATGTGATTAATTTATTTATTTTCTTATAAAAAACCAATTACGGAATTAGTTTTCCCAAAAATCCCGTGTTTCTTTCATGTAATTCGTTTTCCGGAAAATGTTTTCCCCTGTTTGTTTCACGTAATTCGTTTTCCGGAAAATGTTTTCTGGTGTTTGTTTCACGTAATTCGTTTTCCGGAAAATGTTTTCCCGTGTTTGTTTCACGTAATTCGTTTTCCGGAACGTAATTCATTTTCCTAGTAACAGAATTTCCTTTGTGTTTTCTGTAAAATGACTTACGGATTCATTTTTCGAAAGTCATTTTCCGAACTTTTCACTTCAAACAATAAATAATCAAAATAATTTTATTTTATGAATTTAATATTAATAAAATATTTTAATATCATTTTCATCAAAATATTATTATTAAAATATTTAAAATATATTTATTAATATTTATTAATATAATATTATATTTTTAATATTATATAAAATAATCAATTATATTATAATAATATAAGATATTATATTTTTATTTTAATAATATATAATAAAAAAATTTATATATTTAATAATGAATAATATTATTTATATATTTTAATAATATTTTAATAAAGATATTTAAAATATACTAATTAATATTTTTTAAAATACAATATAACACTATTACTTTAATAAATAATTAATATACTTTATAATATTTTATTTCACTAAAATATACCAATATTAATATTTTTATTAATAAAATTATAAAACTAATATTCAATAATAAAATAAATTATTTTAATACTTTAAAATAATAATATTAAGTTTTATCATAAATAATATTATTTATTATATTTAAAATTTTCCAGATATTTTTTAGAAAAATGTAATTCATTTTACGGAAAACATTTTCCGGAAAACGTTTTCCAGAAATGTAATTCATTTTCCAGAATTCAAACTCCAGTAATTTATTTTCCAGTAATTCAAATTCCAGTAATTCATTTTCCGAAAAACCAATTACAGCCAAACAAACAAACTCAAAATTTGAATTCTAAGAGTACATGGGTTTTGAAATAGTCTAGTTTAGTTTTACACTAAATAAATGCCTCATTGTTTAATAATATATATATACCCACACGAATAATCTTTCAGACTTGAATATTTTGGCGTTTTTTCCGAAAAAATCACCGGTGACTGGTATATTTACATATCTAACACCGGTCAGATTATATTTCCCGATCTAACACCCGTAGCAGTAAAGCGTGCTCCCTGCCCCGCGTTATATGTTGATTTGGCGCCACGTGGGGTATAGTGCGCCCCATGTACCGCGCTCTATGCTGACATGACTTACAGGTGGGTATAGCTCGCCCCCTGATTCGCGCTATAGTTGTTTATCTGACACGTGGGGTATAGTGCGGTACAGGGGACGCGCTATACCTTTAATTACCCCCCAATCCTCCCTATAAATATCACATCCTCTAACTTTCATCACACCATATTCTCTCAAATACTCTCTCTATTTAAGGTATCTTTTATAATATTTGTAATATTATGTATTTAATTTATTTAAGCATTTTACTTTATTTAATATTTTACTATTATAATTTTTTTTGCAGATATATAATGGAAGGCGGTCTACTTCGCTTGGATGGAAATCATATATCTCGACACTTTGTTGATACGGTAACAATTTAACGTTTTAATTTAATTTAAATTATTTGTAATAATTTGTTGATTTATTTAATGCATGATTATTAGATTAAGAATTAATTTGTGTAATTATTTAATTTTAGGAGAAGGACCGTGTATTAGATCCTTTTATTAGGAATCTTAAGTTAGTGATACCTAGTCGTGTCTTGCTGTATTTAGTAGAGGCTAGATTTGGTTACATAGGTAGATATCAGGGTCACTGTAAGATAGAACCAGACCTTATTTTTGCCTTAGTAGAGCGGTGGAGGCCGGAGACCTACACGTTTCATCTTCCGTGCATATAGTGCATGATTACACTTGAGGATGTTGCTATGCACCTAGGGCTTCCGGTGGATGGAGATGTGATATCAGGGATCTTACAGGGTTCCTGGACTACTTTGTGTCGGGATAATCTAGGACGTGTCTCGAAAAGTTTTATCGGAGGTAGGATACCGTTAAATTGGTTAGATGCCAATTTTCGGGAGTTGAGCGCAGATGCCTCTGAGGATGAAATTAAGATGTATGCACAGGCATGCATACTGCAGTTGATAGGAGGGTTGCTGATGCCAGACAAATCGCGCAACCTAGTTTACTGCATGTGGTTGTGACATCTTAGCGACTTTCGTCTGGCCAGATCATTCAGTTGGGGCTCGGCAGTTTTGGCTTTGCTGTACAGGGAGATGTGTGTAGCCACTGACTACAGGCGTAATGCTATCGGCGGATGTCTCCTGCTGCTGCAATCTTGGGCATGGTATCGATTGCCCTTTTTATGTCCCGTTGTGAAGAACCCATTTATATTTCCACTACTTCTGAGGTAATTATAAAACTGATTTTGTATATTAATAATTTTTTTCCTTGAATAGGTGGTCTACTGATAGGAAAAATATCAGGAGCTACCTGATGATTTAGAAAAAAATTAGGGTGCTAATCGATCAGAAGGCTGACACACATGTATGAATTTTAATGTTTAAAAATCGATTTTAGATTATAGTTATATAATTAGATTATTATTTTGATAAAAAATTATATAATATTTGTTTTAGTTTGAATGGTGTCATACTGTACTAATGATGTGAGGGCGGTGATCCCACCTGAGTTGAGGGGCCCATCAGATGTTTGGATGGCGATGGTCCCTCTGATCTGTTATGCGACCGTCGAGTGCCACTCTACTGATCGCGTGCTCTGGCAGTTTGGTTGTTTTCAACCAATTCCGAAAGCACCTCACAATATGGATGAGTTGCATAGCATAGATAGACGCGGCAAGACAGATACATATTGGCTGGTAAGGCATCATGAGTGGGTCGTGTTGTGAGAGGATCGACATCGGCGTCTTCCCCCGTAGAGAGCCCATTTTACTTGACCTCTTGAGTGTTGCTGACGGTTATTATGAGTGGTTCAACAATAACGGGAAACCGTTTCTGCTTCCCGAGGATGCACGAGGGCAGACCTTTCCGCGACGTCGACAGAGACGTTCACCGACACAACACCATCGTCCCCCGACTCGTGGACGGAGAGCAGGTGCTTTTGGTTCATCCTTAGCTGCACCAGCAGGACCTTCACAGTAGCCACCGTAACCATTTATGATGCCACCGCCTTTCCATTACCAGATGCCGCCATCGCCTTCACCTGGTTTTATGACCCCGCCGCCGCCACCGTCACAGATGACCCCTCCTAGAGGCTATTATGGGTCTATGTTTGCAGATTCGACTTGGGGTTCATATGCTGGATATCTGGCGGGTTCAACCTCATCACCCATGGCCGCAGCACAGACACCTCATGTACAGTTTTCACACTCAGCGATGTCTGGGTTTTATGAGTTTTCCCAGTTTTTGCAGGCCGGTGGGATAGTCAGTCATACACCTCCAGGGTCCTTATTCTATGGAGGTGCTTCATCGTCATCAGCTCCTCATCAACCTAATGTACCTGCTCAAGATGACGACGACGACGACGATGACGACAATGGTGATGATGATGACAACGATGAGTCAGAACCAGTGATACGAAGAAATCCTCCTCGAGACCGACAGCCACCGCCCTGCGGAGCACATTCGCGTCGCAGGCATCGATAGATTTTTTTTATTATATTTGTATTTACTTTATTTTGTTAAATTGTAATTTTTTATTATTTCTCATTTAATACTTTCTTTATTTTGTTAAATTTGTTGGACTTTTTTTTAATGTATTTTAGTTAATTTTGTTTATTACCATTTAATATCAGTTATTGTAATTTGATTATCATTTACCATTTAGTTCTTATTGTAAGTTTGTTGTATTTAAAATTATATTCAAATACCAAATTGTTATTAGTTTGATAAAATTTAATGATTGTGTTCGTTTTTTTAATCTTCATCAGCGATTATCGAATGATATTAACTTGAAGTAAATGCAAATCAAAGTACAAGAATTATTATTTGATAAACAAATACATAATTTCCTCATCAATTGTTACTTGATGGCAACAGAAGTGGACATGTTTTTCTAGTGTGTCACGGGTTTCTACAATGCCCACATCTTCTGTCTTGTCTAGATCTTTCTCGAATATCCATATCGCAATGAATTCGATTAGATTTTGGACGACCACGCTCCCTCAATAAACTCGGATTTGGTACAATCGGAAGCCAATCTTGAACCTTATCAGGGTCTTTGTCATTACCTATGTGGGGAAACTCAAATTCGTATACCTTAAAAACTTCAGATAATAGGTATACGAGATCCACAAAATGGTTATAGTCTTGACGTGTATGCGAGCAAGCTACTATCACATGAGAGCATAGATACTTCAGAGCTTGAAAAAACCCGCAGTCGCACGTTCTGTCCCTTAGATTTACTCTTAATGACACAGCTTTAATCCCTTGAAGAGGTCGCGACAACTCTGTTACACGAAACATTTCATGCCTTCTAGAGAAGCTTGTTACATACATTCCATTTGATGCAGCAATTTTTTTCTGTAGATCTGCAACTAATCTAGGGTGATAGACATGACCGCCTTGCATCCAGGTTTGAGCTTGTCCTCCGAGCTTCGCAAAAAGCGCCCCCAAACGAAAATATGTAGTCTTTACCAAAGCCGCTACTGGTAAGTGACGTGCACCCTTTAAAATTGAATTGATTGCCTCTGCCAAGTTGGTCGTCATGTGTCCATATCGATATCCACCATCATATGCGTTCGTCCACATTTCTTTATCGATGAGGCTGATGTAATCGTATCCTTCCTCGTTCTTCACCCGTAAATCTTGAAGCATTGATTCAAACGTTCGAGGAAGTAGTTCGTAACATGATCAAAAAATGTATAACTTACTAACTTACTTTCTTTGCAAAATTAAAACGATTGAAAGAAAACAAACTACATCAATTTCACTTACCCATTCGCACAATTAATTGACGCTCATCATTCTTCTTGTACCTTCCATGATAGTTCACAACAATGTGTCGGAGACAATACCTATGTTGGACAAAGGGTAGTTGCCACATTGGACCCAAAGACTCCAATGCTGCTTTGATCCCAGCTCCGCGATCTGAAATGACACAGATGTTTTCCCTCGTCATAACATGTGCACGTAAATTTCGGAGGAAAAAAACCCAAGAATCTGTATCTTCTCCTTCGATAAGAGCAAAAGCAACTGGAAGAATGTTGCGATTGCCATCTTGGACAACTGACGATAATAAAACTTGCTTGTATTTTCCATACAAGAAAGTCCCGTCGATCTGGACCACAAGCTTGCAGTATTTGGCAGCATTAACGCATTGTGGGTAACTCCAAAAAACCCGGTAGAATTAGCTTCGATCACGAAGAACTCGATCATTATGGTATGCATAGGAGGTTTCGAAGTCCACAATTGTCCCACGATTCAACGTCCGCACCAGCCTAAACCAACCTGGAAGTTCGTTGTAAGATGCATCCCATTCGCCATGAAGTTTGACAATAGCATTTTGTTTTACCAACCAAGCTTTTTTTATAGGAGACAGTGTACCCATACTGCGATTGTATAGCTGAAATCAACACTGCAACAACTATATGAGAGCTTGTTTTTACCATGGGCATGATGGCTTGGCATATCATTTCAGAGTCCAAGTTGGGATGATCTTGGTTGCCCCCTTCAGCACAACATGTGTGAGGACCGTTGTATACTGTTAGTTCTCATATGTTGTTTTTCTTCTTCATTTTCGATACGCGAACCATCCAATTGCATATGTTTTCGCGTCAGGCACAATGGCATACATATTTTTCGGTCGTCGATCGATTGACTCTGGACTGAACAGAATTACGGATATTGTAATTTTTTATAGCCATCACCGCTTCTTCTTTGCTTGAAAACTCCATGCCCATACATTGCACCATAATCAGCTTCATACATGTGTGCTGGAGGGTCAGTTTGTGCCATATTTCCTGGAACTTCATCATCATCGGAGTTAAATTGTGGTGATTCTGGGTGAATGAATAGTCCAGTCTCAGCACCATCCGCACCAGGCTCACGAAACGGTTCTTCTGGTGGAGATGATGGTTCCTCCATGCTCTCCACATTTAGGTCGAAGAACCTACTACTTGTACGCCTTCCCCTTGAACTGGAAGGCAGATCGATATTGAGATCGAAAAAGCTTGCAGTCGAATGCCTCCCCCTGGAGCTTGAAGCCATCGTGTCAAATGGAAACTGCACAGATGGTTGCGTCGATGGCATCTCCATATGGTCAAAGAAATTTGCAGATGAATGCTTTCCCCTTGAACTGGACGCGGTGTTGCCATACAGATTGTTCGTGGACCCACCTCGGTACATATCGTAAGGAGTTGCGGATGAATGTCTCCTCATTATGGCATTAAAATCATTACACATTACTGTAGTTTGGCTGTCAACTTGATCAACTTGTTCAGCCAGCCCATAGTTGGAGCTTAATGATTGACCCCGAACAGCACACACTTGAACAAAATATGCATGCATCTCAATAGCGGCGTCTGAATAATTACTTTGAGCTTCAACCATTATTTGAACATCATCATTGTTCGAAAGTTCGAATGCTGTATAAGTTAATGACAACAATGATGTTGGAAATCTGTACTGCAACGATGACATTCTTCTACTACTTCCAACATGAATCTTCATCGAAATCTTCGTTATCAACTCCTCAAGAGTTATGATTCTCTTGAATGATATTTTAACACGCTCATTTGATACTAAAACAACGACGGTTTCATCTTCTCGAATTTCACCATCATAATAAACAATAGTTGAAAGTCGCGTCATTCTTTGAATTTAAAAGTGCGACAATATTATATCTGCAAAAAAAATAACTGAAACAAACCTGATTAAATAAATTATATATGAACGAAAATATAACACAATAAACTTTTTACACATCAACGTAAATAATTTAAATAATATAATTTTATATTATTACTTGTACCGCAGAACTATTTTGACGTATGCTCATGCTTTTCAATTTTACAAACACAAAAATTAATTGAAAATAATTAGTATAATATTTTTTCAAATAATCATAATAAACAATAAGTATAATAAAAAAATTTATAACAGAATTTATAATGAAAAATCGCACGAACTTTTAAATCAAATATGAAAAAATTATCAGAATTATTATTCATTGGCAGAATTGTTGTATTAATTTATAAGTTGAGAGGAAAGATGTGAGGAGATGTGAGAAACTTAACCGAGAGTGAAGGGTATTTATAACCATATAAGGCGCGATACCTACATCGCGCTATATGTAATTAAATAAAAGGTGTAGCGCAGACCAGAGTCCGCACTAAATATAATTCATACCCAGGTATAGCGCTGAGCAGGGGCAGTGCTATACCCCTACGTGGCTTATAGCGCAGATCAGGGGGCACGCTATACCTACGTGTAAGTCATGTCAGTGTATAGCACGGTACAGGGGGAGCGCTATACCCCACGTAACGCCAAATCAACATATAGCGCGGGACAGGGAGCGCGCTTTACTACTACGGGTGTTAGATCGGGAAATATAATATGATCGATGTTAGATCGATAAATATACCGGTCACCGGTGATTTTTCAGAAAAAACGCCGAATATTTTCACCCTTTCTTTAAGTAGCTTCTGAACTCTTATATCTTCTTCTCAACTTTTGCCTTTTAGAGTGGAGGTGTTTGGATAAAGGAGAAGGAGACGATGAGTACGGAATTGCTCGAAAAATGGAGAGGAAGAAGATCATTTCAAGACCAAGTTCTGGAGTTCAACAAAGGTTTTAAAATTTTCATCAATTCAGATATGGCCTAATTGCAGCAAATTAAAATGAAGAAGAAGACTTCGAGGGAATATTAACCTCCAAGGCAAGTCTAATGCTTGGCTTTGTATGTATTTCTTTTTTCAGATTTTATCATGTTTGGCTGTTGAGAAAATGAAAGATGTGGAATCAAAGCTTCGTGTAAGATTCCAAAGCTATGTCTTCCAGAAACCCAACTTTTTTTTCATGTAAAATAAAAACTTTGTGAATTGCAAAGATATTAAATATTTGTTTAATTGTTCTTTCTTTTGGATTTTGACAAGTTGTATTCATCAAACAATATTCTTAATTAGAACTAATTATATGAATCATCACTAGAAATATTGATTAAATAATGTAAATTATTCGGATTTCATGTCCAAAAGTTCGTTTAATCTGTATTGTAGGGTTATATGTCTTGCAATCCAAGTATTATTTATAATTGCCTCTGCGTAATTCTCAGATCTATGCGCATTTCGCGTCCACGATTATGTATTATTGCATTTAGAACAATATTTTTTTATAATTAGAGTAGTTCTAGAGAGCTTTAACTTTGGGGTAAGGATGATGATCCATCAAAACTCCACTTTATTTCATAATTAAAGTTAAGTTTAGCTGCCACGCGTCTTAATTAATTGAACACCAAACTGGAAATAAGTTAAGAAAATAAATAATTAATCAGTAATCTCCCGCCAATTAACGATGCTAACCTGATATTTTTTTAATTATTCAAATGTTTGAAATTCATATTCAGCAGTGTTTTTTAAAAAAAAAAAAATCAATTAAATGACATTGATAATCAATCAAGTGGTAATATTTTGTTCAAGGTTTTATATACAGCAAAGACCTAAAGCATACATTATGTTTAAGATACAACAACCTTGACAAACAATTTCAGATCTTTTGGCTTTCTTCTTTCCAGATTCGCAAATGAAATTCAAAGATTTCATGGGAAATCTGTAAGTCCCTTAACAAGCACTACTATAGCAGCTATGAGCATGACCACAATATTTAAGAATCAATCACAGTGAATGGCAACTGCAGAGGTTTTATACTTTTATCAATGTACCGGTCGAGAACTGGAGTTCTGGTTGCATCCGAAGCTACTTTCTGCTTGCCTTGAAAAGTTTGTATATATAAAAAGAGAGTGCTGAACAGAAGCATGGTACCTCTGCAACATGAATGTGAGTGTTGCTGTTTCGAAACTAAACCAGCGAGGAGCGGCAATGCTATCCTTTTGTTCTAGATGACGAAATCCGATCACTATTTCCAACAACTTGACACACGAAAGAAATGTGCTTAAGTACATTAGAGGTTCTTGAACATACCACATCTATGCTTAGTATGACGATATACTCAAAAAAAAGGGAACATATCCATGCTTAGTAGGACTAACATCTTTCATCTTCTCCCAATTATCCTTTTCCTTCGGTCCTGTAGGCCCCTCCTCGCCGTAAAGCTCTGTCGGAAACAGGTCAAAGATGTTCTCCACTGAAAATCGAACAAAAAACGGGAGCAAATGAATTATCCTATCCAGTTCCGAACGTGAGTCATATACTATAGTTGGACCCCATTCTCTCATGTAATTCAACCAACATGGTTCTGTAACTACTCCGTCTCCAAGATACTCGGCTGCAATAATCTGGTACCTGGTGCTTGAGTCCACAAAATACTGGCTTCGGGCAGCATCGTTCCTAATCCCTATCCCGAGTTTAACTGACCCTTGGAGGTACATACCTGGATGTGGAAAACTAGCATGTCCGTGTTTGGACGAGTAAACAATCGGCTTATTACCTTCAATATATTCCAAGTCGAAAGCATCAACCCACTCACCACCACTATGCTGTGAGAAGTAAGCCTGCCACAGTTCTCCAGTGAAGTTGCTTATCCGGAGAGTGAAGTGTTCCCAGTCGCTGACATGTTGCCCGAGTTTGTTCATCTGTATGTTCATTAACCCGATCTTAAGGTTGGCCGGTCCGTTGAAGGGACAAAATATCCACATCACAATATCCGTAAATGTTCCACCCAATGCTGGCTTTACATGAACATATAGCTCTGCACTCTCCAAGTTTCCTTTCTTAACATTATTTCTTGCATCATCTTCTACTGGCAAATCTATCCAAAATGCACCGTCATTTGTCCCTCCACAAGGTAAATTCGAGCCCCAATAATCAATCGGTTCACCTTTAAGTTTGCCATCTTCACATAGAAGTGCACCATTTTTGAAAAACCATTGTACCGATGAGGGCAGATAGTCTTCATCAGGATGAAAGAAAACTCTTGCACCGTAGTGCTTGATGAGAGCATGAATCTGGCTTAAATCCGGCATCGCATGTAGTGTCGGATCCAGATTCTTCAAGCATGCAATCTCCAATTCATCATCTTCTGAAAAAAAGTACGTACTGCAGAAGAACGTCCCAGCCGAAACACCTTTGCAAAACATTCCCCTTCTGCACGGTCTTGTGTTCCAAACCTGAAATGGATCTGCACCAGCGGAAAGTATGGCATCCTTAATTTCACAAGCCTCAGTAAGGTCCTCTCGCACACATCTAATTTCATCAACGTTAGGCTCATCCGGAAAGTTGGTAACCAAAATTCCCATCGCTTTGTAACCGACCGGCGCATTTGGCTGCCAGAAGAAACCACAACCATTGCGAAGTGAATCCGAACTCCAAATCAACGAGTAGTTGACAGGTTTCCTCAGTGCGGGAAAGCCTGAATCCGAGTCATGGTCACCGAAGACTTCCGGAGTCGAAGCTACCCTTTCCCGAGCCGCAAGAACATACCCTCTAAGGGGCTGGTCATTTGGTTGACAGTAATAACCGAGACGGAAAAATCCATCCGGAATCCCCACAGGTTTATAAAATGTGACAGCTTTAGCATTACCACGCAACAAATCGCAGCTCCAAACACTCTCAAACTCGGTGATTTCAACCACTTCTAATTCTCCCAGGTTTATTTTTCCAGCAGCAAATCCTCCACCTGAGAAAACGGGTACAAAACATATCTTTTAGAGTCACTATATATAGTATTGTTGTCTAAATGATCAGCTAAAAATCTTAATAAATCATAATCATCATGCATACTCCAAAGTTAAATAAATAATTTAAAAGAAAGACAATTTCTAAAATAGGAAAAAGAAATATCCCAACTCATTGTAATATTTTGGAAGGAAAATAGAAAACACAAATTCATTTTAATTCCCCCAAAAATCAACAAAAAAGAAGTCCGGGAATTCAAAGGATACATACCTGAAGGCCAATCTGGGATTGGAGAAGGCAAAGAAAAAGGTTGAGGTAGAGTCAAAGGTAAGAACTCGTCATCATCAGTGCGTTTATTATGCCAACAAAAACATTCACACCCAACATATCTTCAAATCTTTAAAACCCAAAAGACCACCAAAACCCAGAATTTATCGTCAGTAATCCCACCCTCCCCAACCCCCCTTTTCAGCTTTCTTTCCAAATAGACGAAAGAGGCAACCAAAAGAAGGGAAGTTCAAAACAATCCCATCTATCCCTCTTTCTTCAAGGATCAAATTAATAGTGAGACGAAGTTTCAACTCGATTTGTTTTCTTTAGGAAAAGTGTGAAGATGACGATGATATTTGTGTAATACCTGTAGATTTTATTTAATCTTTCCGATTTGCGTAGTGGCCAAATGGGTTGGTTTGCCTCCGCTTTTTAACTGTTCATCTCAACTCCCCGCCTTTGATATTTCTAACCTTTTTCTTAATTTTTGAGATGAAAATAGTCCCACTTTCAGTTCAATGAGTGTACTTCAAACTTTCTTGTTTAATGGACTAAATTCCTTATGTATAATCAACCTTTTTGTTCCTGGCTCTCTATCCCTATTCCTCTATTATTGTATTTCCTATCCTCGTTCACTTCTCATAATTGGTATTTGAATTTAAAAGTTTTAAAATATAATTATTATTCATTAAAATCGATTAGGTCATAAAAATAAATAAAATCTCTTAATAATTAAAAATAAAAAATAATATATTTTATAAGCAGATAGTAACACTAAATTTCTAAAATTAAAAGATTTAAAAGAGATGTAATCTTAAAAGAAAATTTTGACAAGAGTTTATAAACTTTTATGAGTGGAAAATATAGTTTATTATAAAGAGGATTTGTAATTATATATTTTTGTTTATATAAGAATTACAATTTAGTATAATAATATTTCATTATTTTAAAATTATAAAGATAAATATAAGTGTCAAAACACTTAAAGTTCTAGATATGATTAACTTTTATTTTCTTCATCAAGAGTCGATTTATTTTTTATTTATAAATTCTGATTTTTTTATAAACAATTCTTGTTTTAGGACTTTGAAAGGGCACATGATTAGTATTGTGATTACAGATATTATTATGTTTTCATTATGAAACAACCATATAATAGAGTACAAATTTTCTTCATGAGAATGTAAAGTTCACGCTCCTCAAATCGCGTATCTTTTTCAAAGTATAGTTTGCCGTTAGCCGAAGCTGTTTCCAAAAGAAATTATCAGCTACTTCGTCGTTACTCCGTAATTATACGCTCGTCCAATAAAATGGCGCGTATAAACATTTATTTCATGAGTTATTTCGCTCTTCTCTTTCCTCACCAGCTTACAGTGAATGACCGACAGAATGGATTTGTTTAACAGGGCCTCTTTTAGGTTCCACGAAAGACATCAATCAATATCTTATTCTTCGTTTTACTTATTTGGACGATAGATGAATCACGGTCATTTTTATATTAAGAAAAATCAAATGTGATAGGAAGGTATTTATTTAATAATAATATCTCCCAATAATTGGGTTGGTCTTCAGTCTCACAATTGGATGTTTCATCCTAATATTTTCAATATTCATTGCATGGGTGTATCCCCAAATTTGCATGTCCTTATCGAGTTCACATAATTTATTATTATTATTATTATTATTATTTATTATTATTATTATTATTATTATTATTATTGTGTTGAGGGGTTGGCTCAAAATATATAGAAATAACCGCCTCATTAGAAATAAACGCCTCTTAAACAAATTCAACATAAAGTTAAGGGTAAAGTATAGTAATGGTCATTGAATTTTTCTAAAACTTTTATTTAAGTCTCCCAACTTTTAAAACTTGTAATACAGTCCCTCAACATTTAATCCGTTTGCAATATGGTCTCCGACGTAATCGGTTGTTTGCAATGATCCCCGAAGTAACTGGCTATTTGATATCGTTACTACGTTTGCAATATGGTCATTAAACTTTTCAGGAGCTTGCATTTAGGTCCCCCAACTTTTAAAAACTTGCAATAATCCTCAATTTTATTCTAAACCCTAAATTCCTTTTCGATCTCAAATTTCCTTTTTCGCTTCTTTCTTTTCATTTCCAGTGTAACTTTTCAGTTGGGGATGCAAGGGAAATTCTAATCTAATTTTGAATTATGTGGAAGTATTGACTTGAATAAGGGTCCATTGAGAGAAGACCCAACCAAGGGACTATCGGGACCATCAACGATTCAAGGTGTAATGTTAGATACATGTCATCTCAGGTGAAGCATAGATGTTCGATGAAATGCTTGTGAAAAAAATGGGGTTAGAAATATAGAGTTGACTAATACAACTAAGATGAAATAAGTATCATTGTTGAAAGCCACCAACAAAGCTGTAATTATTTTGTATAAATGACATATAATAATTTCTTCGTTTAATCCTTGTGGTTAAAGATTTTCCAATAGATGATCAAATATAATGAAATCCCAAACAACGCATTCACCTCTTAGTCTCTTTCGCAACTCGAAATGTAACACCCATTTCCCGTATACGTTTCCGTACACAAGTCATAGGTGTCACATGACTTTTAAAAACATTCACCCATTTGCAAAACCCATAAATTTTGTTTGAAATTTAAAACCAAAAACATTTTAATACAACCATAAAACAGTCGTTGAAAACTATTATCAGAGTTATCACTTTAAATACATTCTAGAGCAATTTTTCTTAATTTTGATTACATGCCAATAATTTTTCAAAATAACATGATTGTCCTACTGTTACTGATGAGAGTCAACCTTAGATTGATGATAGCTGCTCCTGCTCCTAGTACCCGACTAGTCTTTGCTTTTACCTACGCGTGCAATCAACACACGTTAAGTATATACTTATTGAGACATAATATTAAAAAAGCATTTCTATATATACATAAGTATATCATGTTTATTTGGTTTTGAACTATTCCGCATCATCCATAAGGATTATATAAGTCCCTATTATTTAAACCAAATTTCCTTCATACCATCATCATAAACATTCTTAGTATGTCCAACATACCTTTCTTTCTATACATATTTTTAGTAATTATTCATCAATTTCACATTTATGGCATCCCTTCATGCCTGTTATGCACCATTATGCATTTCATTTATGGCATCCTTTCATGCCTTTAATGCACCGTTATGTATTTTCATTTATGACATTTGTTCATGTCTTTAATGCACCGTTATGCATTTTCATTTATGGCATCCTTTCATGCCTTTTATGTCAAATAAATGAATGAAACCATTTATGTCAAATTGCACTGTTAAGCATTTAGTCTTTACCCAAAGGCATTTAGCCTTTCATCTAACTTGCATAATTGACACCTTCCTGCCAAATGCACAGCTATGCCATTAATCTTTTACTTTAGAATAATTTCTACTCTAATAATTATTCATAATTTCAATTAACTCTTTCAATTCATTATAACTCTATAGTTTGCACACGTAGTGCCAATACGGCAAATTACCAACTTTTTAGTCGTTATCATTTTATTAAGATGCACACGTAGTGCCTATACGGTCGTTCATCAACCTATGATGAATTTCATGAGTTGCACACATAGTGCTTGTACGGTTGTTCATCAACATATGATGAATTCCGTGAGTTGCACACTTAATGTCGAAACGATTGTTCATCAATATATGATGAATTTCGTGGGTTGCACACTTAATGTCGAAATGTTGTTCATCAACATATAATGAATTGCGTGGGTTGCACACTTAGTGCCGAAACGGTTGTTCATCAACATATGATGAATTCTGTGGGTTGCGCACTTAGTGTCGAAACTGCTATTCATCAACATATGATGAATTTCGTGGGTTGCAAACTTAGTGCCAAAACGGTTGTTCATCAACATATGATGAATTCTGTGGGTTGAATACTTAGTGCCGAAACGGTTGTTCATTAACATATGATGAATTCTGTGGGTTGCACCCTTAGTGTCTGTACAAAAATTCATAAACTTATTATGAATTTCTTAGTTTTACATACACAGTGCCTATTTGGTAATCACCATACATAATTTAAGCAATCATACATCTATGATTATCATAACATATATGTACATAATAAATGCACTCACTTGGCTTGCCTCACTATCGTATCCAAAATACAAATCTGATTACTTAGGTACTTTGCCCTTGCCCTTCGTTTTGCTGGACTCGGGAACTTGTTTTCGATCTACTCAATCACCTATTAAAGACATATACAATATCAATTATTGGTATATTTCCAAACCATTATACTTAAACAAAACTCAAGAGTACTATTATTATACTTTCTATAACAATCTCCTATTTTCACATTTCTAGCTCATTAGTATAGATACCCATACCAAGGTATCGATACTACTATACAATGGTATCGATACTCTATTACGGTACCAAAACTATTTTTGCATTCTTGATCAATGGTATCGATACCTTCCTCATAGTATCGATACAACTCAACCGATTCCTTCCAATTTTAAGCCTATAGTATCGGTACTGTTCTATCAGTACCAATACCCTTACCTATATTTTCTATTTCTTAGCTCGAATCTTACCCAAATTTGGTCAAATTTCCTTATGTTTACCCCCAACAATACTATTAAACTCTTCTCTACTTATCCCTACTAAATTTCCTTCATTCAGCTTCTTAAAACATCTAAAAACTACCAACAATATTTCATTCTAAAAATCATACCACTTTTTCTAACATGTTTTAATCCCCTCAATGCTTCTAATCTCTTATTTACTTCATTGACAAGTCAAATATACTAGTAAACATCAATAAAAACTCATATTCTAACATATAATTCAAAAACCCATTTTCTCCAATCTCAAATCATCCATCTCCTAGTTTTAATCTTATTTAACCCTTCCTTAAGTTTCTACAATACTCAATGTTCCAAGAACAACCCAAAAAAAAAGATGAAGGGCTAGTTAAATTAAGCCTTACCTTGGTTATGGTGGTTTGTCCTTAAACGGGGACGAAGAACAAAAGAGATAACATATTGGCTTTATTTTCCCCTTTTTCTTTCTTAAACCCCTAATAAGGAATAAATTTTAAATTCATTTCTCCTTAAGGGACCAAAATACCCTCTATATTTATTCATGATTACAAATTGGTCTGAAATACTATTCCAATCATTTATATTTTTATCATTATTCAAATAAGCCTACAAATTTTTAAATCTTTTCAATAAGGTCATAAATCTGATATTTGGGGTATTACAATTCTCTCCCCTTAAGAAAATTCGTCCTCGAATTTGAAGACTTTATGTATTTACCACAACACTTCAACTAGATGAATTGTTTTATTACGCAGTTTCTGGATTTCTCGAGTCCAGATCTGTATTGGCTCTTTTTTCATAATTCAATTTTAATTGAATCTCTATTTCCCCCAAAGTAAGAACATGCAATGAATCTAATCTTTAATTAATAAGCAATGACACATGAAAATATTATAGGTCTTGTCCATTTCGGGAGACAAAAGCTAACTGATAAAATCTCCTATGGTTCAATAATTCTCGGACTTAGTCCAAACCTCAATACTTCCTTCCAAAGCAATACTTTCAGAAAAACTTTATCACCTTCTTTCCATTCAATCACTTTTCTCTTTAGATCAACAAAAAACTTTTTTCAATTGGAAGCGATCTTAAAATTTATCTTGGGTAACTTTCATTTTATAATCCATTTCTTTTATTAAATCAGGGCCAACTAGATTTCGATCTTTTAACTCAAACTAATTTAATGGTGTTTAACCATTTCTCCAATATAAAGCTTCGTATACAACCATCTTGATGTTTAGTTTTTCCTCTAATATTACGTCAGACATTTTACTAAAATTTTGGTGATGGCTCTTTTCAACTCAGGCCACCCAACCGAATCTTTAAATCTTGGTACCTCTTGTTTCCACCTGAATACATAGTCAACGGACTCAACAAGAATATCTTTCTAAATTCTTAATCGTCGGGAATACACAATCTCCCACGATAATACGAACATCCGTTGAACCTGACCTCAAAAGTCCTTAATCTCTTTATTTTCTACTTATAAAATTCTTATCAAGAAATTTTCGTCTTTCCTTTGTAATTCTATTATTAGCTCTAATAAAAGCATTGGTGTCATCTTTAATTTATTCCACAGTGTCATTTTCATTCAACGCTAATTGCACATGCATAGTTCACAAAACTGCAAAAAGGTTCTGAGCAAGTACCTCCACAACAACATTGGCCTTTCTTGGAAGATAATCAATGATCACTTCGTACACCTTTAAAGGTTTTGTACATCTTTTTTGTTTCAGGTTCACTCTCTTCAATTCCACTAGTATTTAGGCTTTTATAATTAGCATAACTATATCACCACTCACTATACAGATAATGACGTCAAATCCTTTAAGAAAACTCGACTACTGCGACTCTAGATCATGCGTAAATAATTCCTCTTGTGAGTCTTTAACTTTATTGAGGCATATGCCACAACCTTACCTTTTGTGCATAAGCACACTTCCTAAACCGTTGATAGATGCATCAGTAAAAAACACATAATCCTCTTTAATTTCAAAGCTCTCTTGACCCTTTTTCGTTCTACAAAAGACATATCTTTCTTTAAAACTTGGTTAGCATCAAAGATAATGTCGAAAAGTTTTTTTTACTAGCCTTCGATAGTAACCAACAAGCCCTCCAAGAAATCCAAACTTTAAGATCATTCTTTGGGAGTTTCCAATTACTACAACATGAGTTTTTCTTAAGATATCTTCTTATACTATATGCTAAAGCAATCTGGCCAAAGAAAGCCATCTCTGCTAACTAAAATTTCACATTGGTATAATCTGGCATACAAGTTCTTCTCTCGAATAGTCTTATTTAACTGTAAAAAAAATCTATGCATAACAGCATAAGTTTATCGATGAAATACTCAGATTGATAAAATTTTGATCAATCAACTCTTATAATTGAGCCTCTACTTTTCTTGGCTTACTTAAGTCATTTAATACAAAATCAGAGAAACATGTTCAATACCTTAATAACCATCAACTTTGAATTCCACCTCTCGATCTGGAGGTAACCCCATGAATTTATCTAAAAATACATCTATAAATTCCCAATTTGGTGAAATTATCTGACAATTCTACTTTAATTAATTGAGTATTTATCCCATTAGCCATAAAAGATATATATATATATATATATATATATATATATATATATATATATATATATATATATTTCTGACATCATTTCTTCACAATCATTATCGATATCACCTTGAGCGATGATTTTACTTTCTCACCAAAAACTATAACTTCTATACCCTCTGTATTTTTCTGAATTAATCATCTTTGGAGACAAACAACCTATACCCAATATGATCTTAACTCATCAAATGATAATTCCACCAGCTTCACCAGGAACATAACCTCTGGAATCTTTATCAAATTTTTACTATCTTTCCAACTCACACTTGCATTATGACCCACTAGGGTTTACCACTATCACCTCACTCGAGATAGTAAAGAAATTTAATATTTTTCCTATCATTACGAACTTGACAATTTTCCAAGTTTTCGAGAATTAATCTCGATTTTAAATAATAATTTTATTGTAGTGTTACATGGGTAGAAAATCATTTTCATAAATTACCTTCTACCAATAGCTCCATTAGGTCCATAAAACTTAACATTTATTCTTAACAAACTTATAATCAGTTGATCCACTAATAACTCCTCTTTCTATAAGCTTTTTGTAATACCCCAAAAATTTAGACAATGACCAAAATGAAAATTTTGATAGTTGATGGTCAAAGTAGAAAATTAGGAAAAAGTTAAGGAATTAAGTGATAAATTTCCTAAAGAGAATTTTATTCCATAAATAGATGATTTACTCTTGAGAGTGGAGTTTTTATAGAAATCATATTTTTGGATTTGGAATTTTAGTAAAGAAAAACTAGAAAGGGTTAAAGTCGATAAGAAATCGGTATTTCAGATCGAATTGGAATTTTAAAAAAATTTGAAGGATGCTATAAAATGGTTGGAAATATTATTTTAATATTTTGGATCAGAGAAATTTGGTTTGGAATTATGCAATTTTTCAGATTTAACCGAAACAGTGAATTTAGTGACTAAAACGCAAGATTTGAAAATTCAAGGTGAATTTCGGAAATAAAAGTCAAAATAATTCATGTTTGAATTTTTAATATGATCATGATCAAATTTCTTGGTTTTATGGTGAATATGGAAATTCATTAATGGAAAACATGGAAATTCCTATAGGATTGAATAAAAAAATGATATCATAATATATATTGCCATGTGATGGATTAAATTATCATAAAATATCAATCATGGAAGAGAAACTTCATCTTCTTCTTCATCATGACTGACACCCCCAAACTTGCAAGGTATGTATTCTTGTTTTGAATTTTGAAGCAATCTTGTTGAGAATTAGACTTGGGTGTGATTAGGAAAAATGTTCTACGTTAAATTCTCTACATTTTGACATGAATATTACTAGGGTTTCATGTTCA
Organism: Hibiscus syriacus; assembly: GCF_006381635.1. Classification (NCBI taxonomy): domain Eukaryota; kingdom Viridiplantae; phylum Streptophyta; class Magnoliopsida; order Malvales; family Malvaceae; genus Hibiscus; species Hibiscus syriacus. The sequence goes on along the minus strand of NW_024062011.1, from coordinate 1,371,081 downwards.
AGTTCATCTTGAGTTGATGAAGAGGATTTTGATTCTTGTGTTTTATGGGTTTTGAATAGTTAAGTGATTTTAAAGAATTGATTGTAAGAATTGATGAAGAATCTAAGAATGAAGTTAAAGAAAACAGTTTGGATTTTGAATCTGGCAGTAGGTTCGAAAATTCACCAGAAATTATATAAAAATAATTTCGAGGTTATTTTTATATATTGTGTTCATATATTGATCTAGTTTTTTTTAAATAAACGGGGATCAATTTCAAGGTGTATACAAAAATATATGAATTTTTAACCAAGAAAGGTCAGAAAATTCGGACAGCAGATTCTGCAAAACAGATTATGTTGGTCAAATTTGAAAATTCACCATAAATAGTACAAAATGAATTAGAAGGATTTATTTTTATGGATAGATTCGTATTGAAGTCTAGTTTTCAATGGAATAAACGGAATTAAATTCCAGTGTGTATATCAATACAGAATATTGATTCTTTAAAGGCAGCGCAAGTTGTCGGAATATGGAAATTTTAGAAAGTTTGGTGATTGTAATACAAATTTCAAATTGTTGGGAGTGTTTATTGTAATTATGCCTTCGTATGGGTACTTGGTTAATAATACTTTCAATACTGGAATTATTGGTATTAAGAATCTAAGTGGTAAAATGGTGAAGGACCATTTTGGGTAAATTGGAAAAGTTGATTACAAGGTTAAAAGAATTATTAAGAGCTAAGTATTTTGATAGATAATGAGTATCAAAAATATTATGGAGTTATTTGGGATATGTTTATGTTAGTACAATACTAACATATGTATTATTATGAATTTGTGAATTATACAGATTATGATTGATTTGCGATTGAAGCAAATCAAGAGGGTTTATTGTAGAACAATAGTGAGGCTCATATTTTGGAAAATTATAAAGTGTCAAGGTGAGTGCAATACATGCATGAAATTATACATGGATGTATTTTATACATCATAAGGAAGACTTGCGATAAGTCGACCTTGTTTATATGAGCATGATATTATGTCATTTTTATAAATTGACATGATATTGAGATGTCACTGTATGAAATTATAATGCATTGATTATGGAAAATGTGATATTTTACCATGAATGTTTTTGGGTATGAACTGCCCCATTGTTAAATTATGATAATATACTTTGCCATGGATGGATCAAATAAAATTGACTATATATCCAAGTATGTTATTAAGGATCAGTGGTATTAATGGCATGCCATAGAGTCTAGCAGCTGCAATATTAGGTAGTACTAGAGTGTCTAGAGAAGACACATAGTGCAGGCCTCAAAGTGTAACATCCCAAAAGTCGGGTCAATGACCAAAATGGAATTTTTGGTAATTTAGTGACCAATCTCAGAAAGATTAAAAGTTTAGGGATTTTAATGAAAAATGTTGGTGTTGGATTTAATAACAAAGTTTGGAAGTAATTAGGGTATTATGGTCATTTCTCAGGAAATATTTTATTTCCCTTTATAAAGGGTAATAAGCACGTGGGAAAGGAGATAATTCTCCTGAGCTTTCTTTCTTTCTTTTTCTTCTCCAGCCGTGAGCTTCAAGAGAAAATATGAGTTTTATGAATTCTTGATTATTTGTGGAATTAAAGGTTGGGTTTTGATCATTAGATAATAACTAAGCTTAAGGAAGATTAAGTTATCTTAAAAATCAAAACATAAAGGAGTTACGAAAGATTAAAGAAAATGAGTTCCAAAGTGAATTTCTGAAAAAGAGTTAATAAATGAATGTGGAGATGGAATTTGACTTGTCATATGTGTGAATAAGAAGTTATAAGTGTTAAATCAAAGTTTGGATAACATGAAAAATTGGGAATGATTCTTAATTTTATGAATCATGAAGAGATATGAAAGATAAAGATAGCTTATATGGATATAAGTTGGTTTATAAAGTGGTAGTTGAGTTTAATGACATGTTAGGGGCTTAAAATAGAAGAATTGAGTGAAGAGTTGATGATTTTCAGGCTTGAATATAATTTCTGGGCATGATGCATCGGTACACATTCAATATGTACTGATGCACTCTTAAAAGAAGAACACCGAATGCCCAGAATGCATCGATGTAGTTTGAGTGTGCACTGATGCACCAAGACAAATTTTGAAGGTGCATCGATGCATTAAGGGGATGCATCGATGCATGAGAATTCGAAGCTATTTTGTGTATCGATGCATCTATAGTGCATCGATGCACCCCTAAGGAAAAAATGTGAATATGGGTTTATTAAGTTCGTTTAAGTTGCTAGTATCAAATTACAAGGTGTAGGTATCTAATAATTGTCTTAAAATGTATAATTATGTAGATTCAGAGCCTAATCAAGTTCCGGAATCATTGAAAAGTATGATCGATCAAGGGAAAGATAAAAGATTGGAATTGACTAGTGAGGCCAGGTGAGTGCATACAAGTTAGTTTATGATGTTTAATGGAAATAAGATTTGCGACAAGTCTACTTCCTATATTAGAAGGCATGAATGTATGATCATATGCATATGTTTGATTTGGGTATATGTGATATATATTATAGTATGTATTAAATGATTTGTGTGAATACATGTAGTGTGATAAGTTATAGGAATTAATACGATTGATCTATATGATTACATGGGAATGTGAAATAGGTTATATGATAAGTGACCATACATGTTACCTAGTAAATGTGATCAATAATAAGAATCAATATAATAGATTTATATGACTACATGAGAAGGGTGATGAGTTAAATAAGATTAGATTATAGAATAATATATTAGTGAAGGGAATTAAATATAAATGATGATGTCAAACTATAAGATAAGTGTTATAGAGAAGAAGTATACTTAAAGAGAATTATGGTATAGGAGTTATGTAAAATTTAACTAAACAAATATATTAAACTGGTACAAATGGAAAATGAGATAAGTTAGGTAGCATTTACCTATGAGATAAAATAAGATTATATGAATAAGTAACATAAATGGCATAAGGAACACTTATGTGTTATATGATTTAAGCATTGAAATGAACATAAGATATTATTCATTTAAATTTATTCGGTAATATGAGAATATGACATTACTATACGGTTTAGATGAAATACTATACATGAATAAATGTTTTTGAATCAAATGGTTTGTATTATGTTTTGGTTTTAGCTAAATAGTATTTTAAATGCACTATTTTGATTTCAGTGCTATGAAAATGTATATTCTATGTGAAATACTATAAGTATATGTTCTATGTGAATAATTCTATAGGAAATGCTATGAGTAATTGATTTATGTGAATAAATGATAAATTTGAGTAATGTTATTTGAAATATTATATGTTATCTGAATACAAGAACATGAGATATGTGACATGTGAATTATATGGAAATGATCTATGTGTAAGTGAATTACATAACTATGTGATTATATGAAAATGTGATAATGAGCTATGTGCAAAAACTATGAGACTACGTGCAAAAACTATGAGACTACGTGCCTAGGTAATATGAATATGTGAACATGTGAAATGACATAAACGATAATGCCCATGTTATGTGTCATGAGAGCTAGGGGTATAGTTGGTATGCCAAGAGTTGAGGGTCTACGCGGTCCTTCGGGGCATATATGTATCCTTTGGAACATCTATGAGGTCTTTTGAGACACATACTTGGTCCTTGGAATATGTATATGGATCTAAAGGAATTTTCTACGTGGTCCTTAGGGACATCTTATATGGCACTTCAGTGCATTTCTACGCGGTACTTAGGTGCAATTCTACGTGGCACTTCGGTGCATTTATATGAGCTGTGGTGACAGCATTAGTGCACAACCTCTATAGACTCACATATCTATAGTTCTCACATGTGTACATGGGCTAATAAAGAATATGATATAAAAGAATCTTGTATGATATTAGGTGCTTTGTTGTAACCTTTATGTTGAGAAATGATATATGCGATATGATATTGATGTGTATATAGCCTGATTAAGAAGAATAGGTACAAGGACATCAGACTAAAAGATAAAGAACGAAAATAAAACTATTAAGAGATAATGATAAATGTATTACATACGCTTTATATGCTTTGTGTGTTAGGAAATATATTATCAGAATTCTATGAAGATATGTGTGTGTGTTTCTTGTGAAACAATATGTATATATATATGTGTTTATGTTTGGAAGCATTTTATAGTTTATCATGAGTACATAAATTGTATATAATAGGAATTAGTTATGATATACTATAATCAGTTTATTTATGCCTCACTAAGTCATCGACTTAGCGTGTGAATGTTTCACACGTAGGTTTCGGAAAGCTAGAAGAAAGGTTAAGAGGAGCAAGACATGTCACCATCTCCCTTACAAAAATAATTTCAGATTAGAAAATAGAGGATTTAAATGACTTTGGTTATTTTGAATATAGTTGGCATGTACTAATTGGTTGAGTTAAATATGCTCTGATTGATTCTGGTTATTGTGGTCAATTTATGTAACTAAACCGCTTTTACTTTAATGAAAGTTTTAAATTTTCTTTGAATTTTGTCAAGAGTCAAAGTTTGAAAAGTCAATGTGACACCTCAGACTCGTATCCGGGTCGGTACGGGTTAGGGGTGTTACACAAAGTGTCTAGCGAAGACATGGTACAAGCACTACGGTGCGTTATTAGGTGAGCAAAACTCGACCTTAGCACTTCGGTGCAATATTTGACTCCTATATCGGGTTCCTCATACAGTTATACTATGGGCTATGAGTTATGGTTTAATGGTTAATAAATGATAAGTATACAAATAAGCTTACGAGCTTATGGAATTTAAATGGTAAGTATTTTGGTAAAATAAGCTTACGAGCTTACGGGATAAATGGTAAGAGATTTTATATTATTTTGATCATGGTAAAATATTGGATATGTTAGTATAATGATTTTATGGAAATTGATTTTTGATATTGAAAATCATGCATTAGTTGTATTGCACTGTTAAATGTTTTAATTGCCTCACTAAATATATACTTAGCGTGTGATGATTTTCACGCGTAGGTAAAAAGTCAGTAATTGAATAAAGAGTTCAAAGTGATATCAAGCATCGAGAGGTATATTTCAATATCAGTAAGACATCCTACGATGGAATTTGATTTTAGATAGTGGCATGTAATTTGAAAATGTTCAATTTATTTGTTGAATAAATTTTGGAATTTTTTTACAGTGATGAAAGGTTAATTTTTATGAATTTATATGTATTTTTGGAAGTTACTGTAACAGTACTGTAGCAGTTACTGTAGCATGAACAATAACCACGTTTTAAGCAAAATTTCCATAATTATTTTGGGTATCGATTCCCCCTACAGGAAACTGATTCCCTCACTGTTCACGTTCACGGGTACTATTCACTATTCATAAAAAAATCTTTTGAATTAAATTTTTTTATAACGTAATATAAATTATATAATATGATATTTTTATAATATCAGTTACCATTTTAAGGAAATAAATTTTAAATCGATTTTTTAAATGAAAATGGTTTTAGAAATACAGTGATATCTATAATCTGTATAGGTATAATTATACGGGTTATGGGTGTTACATTTATTGGTATCAGAGCTACATGTTTAGCCGATTCTAGGACTAAATCGAGGTTATTTTGAGTTAAAAAGTATATACATGCCACTAGGATGTCAAAAGTTACTGATATTTGTATATATACTGTGATGATGTTTATAGGGAGTAAAGTTACTCTTTACTAATGTATGATGATTCTGACTATGTTCAGATGTTGGAATTAAAGACAAAGGTAGAAAATCAAAAAAGTTGAAAAGAAGGTTGAGATTGAAATCGACCAAAAAGGGACCCGACATGAACTATGTAAAACACCATAGAATGGTGAATGTTATAAAGGATTTTTCTCCATTTTGTGGAAGATATGTCATAGCTTTCAACGAAGTTTTTAAATGGAAGAATCGATTAAAAAGTTTGAACGACTAATAAGAAAAGTTGAATTGGATGAGGATCCAGAGGAGATTTTTAAATCTAGCAATGATTCTGAGGTTTCTCCAGATAAGCTTAAATAAGTGAGAAATATTTAAGCTAAGCATTAAATTGTTTAAATCATTTTTGATTGAGTAAGAGGAAATGGATAAGTGGTAATAAGTTGTCCGCTAAAAGTTTAAACGAAATTGAGTTATTGGTGAAACAAATGATTAAGAGTTGGATTGATAATAGATATCAAGTCCATAAAATTGGATAGAGTTACCTTCCGAAGGTAAATATGAGAAAATGGATTGTCTAACTTTCCATACTATAATGAATTATTGTTTAGATTGAGATTGATTCTCAAGAACTTGAAAAGTGTCAAGTTAGTAATGATAAGAAAAAGGAGTAAATTTGTTTACTAGTGTGATTTTAGCATTAACTACTATGAAGTTATTGCTACAAAGTGCCAAATTTTCTTATTGAATGATGTGGATATTTTGACTATCATTTGTAATGGAAAATGTTTCAACTGCTCGAGAATATTTTCTTTGGAATTAGAAAAATTATATAGATTTCCTTAAGAATGAAATAAGGAATTCCAAAGTAGAAATATTCAATTCTACTTGATATCGAGTGATATTATAGCGGAAGACCCATAGGTCACGGTCATGATACAAGTGTTAGTCGGACAAATAGTAAATGTTCGATAAAGATTCAGGAGCATGAATCCTACGGGATTATCAGTAACGAGTTTAAGATCATTTTAATAATGAATTTGTTTTCTCTGTATTAAGGTTGGGTTAATGGTCGCAAGAAGCGATTATTTAGAAAAATGCGGAGAAGTTAAGAATTTTAATGATTGATGAAAAAGTGAAATCATCACTAACGTGATATCAGCAATGGTTGCGATTAAGATGATGTAAAAAGGATGAATAGCTTTTCTAGCTAAGTTGATAAATACTAAAGTATCTAAGTAAGATCATATGATATTTCCATAACTTGGGAATTTTCTTATGTATTTTTAGAATTAATTATTCGGGTTACCTCCAGATTGAGGGGTGGAATTCAATATTAATGGTTATCAAGGCATTGATCTTGTATCTATGAGTTCATATCGAATGGTTACGATTGAGTTAAGAGAATTAAGAACCAATTGCAAGAATTGATAGATTAAGGATGCTTTAGAATGAATAGTTCACATTGCAGTGAACCGGTGTTATTTATATATAAAAAATGGATATGTGTGATTATGCATAAATTATCGATAGTTAAATAGAGTAACTATCAAGAACAAATATCCTATTTTGAGGATTGATGATTTATTTTATCAGCTTAAAAGAACATCAATGTTTTCTAAAATTGATATTCGAATGGGATATTACGAGTTAAATTTTAAAGAGGAAGATGTTCCAAAGATAGTTTTCAGAATACGGTATAGACATTACGAGTTCATAGTAATGTTATTTGGTTTGAAAAATGCTATGGCAATATTCATAGACTTGATGAATCGACTATTTCAATTTTTCTTGGATTAATTTGTTGTGATATATATTGATGTCATTCTGGTATACTCGAAGATAAAGATAGAGCATGATGCTTATCTTGTACTGTACTCAAGATATTTAAGGATAAAAAGTTATATGCTAAATTGTCAAAGTGTGAGTTTTGGCTATCAAAAGTTGTTTTTCTTGGTTATGTTGTCTCGACAGAAGGTTTAAAAAAATCAAACAATATTGGAGTGGAAACCTCCAAAGAATGTTCAGAGGTCCGAAGTTTTTGGGACTTGTTGGTTATTATCGAAGGTTTGTGAAAAAAACTTTTTGATGGTTGCTTCTCCTTTGACCAAGCTCTTGAGAAAGGATGTTTCATTTGCTTGGACTGAGAAATGTCAAGAGAGTTTCAAAGCTTTAAAGAATATTTTAACGGAAGTACCAGTGTTGGTACAACCGGAATCGGACAAAGAGCATGTGGTGTATGTTGATACATCTCATAACGATTTGGGTTATGTACTTATGGAAGAAGGTAAGGTGGTAGCCTATGCTTCTCGACAACTAAAGACGCACAAGAGGAATTATCCTACTCATGATCTTGAGTTAGCAGTGATAGTTTTTGCTCTAAAGATTTGGCGTCATTATTTGTATGATGAAAGATGCACTTAGTTGGAAAAAAATTTCAGCGTTGCGAGCCATAGATGCGACTATTGTTGAAAGAAATGACGCACTAATGGATGAATTAAAAATAAAGCTAATTCTTTTAGATCGGATAGTACAGCTACAAAGGAAAGATGGTATATACTTGAAAAGAATTTCACTAATGGAAAAGGTGAGACTAAAGATTTTGAAATCAAGTCATATGGATGGTTGTATTATCGAGGAAGAATTTGTATTACACATAATGATTAATTAAAGAAAGATATTATTTCTAAGGCACATTATAGTCTACTGACTATGCATACAAGTGGGAATAAAATGTATCAGGATGTAAAGAGTCATTTTGGTGGCCAGTATGGAAAGAAACATTATTAAGTTTGTTGCTACATGTTTGACATGTCACCAAGTAAAAGCTGAGCATAAAGTTCTTTCGAAATTGTTACAACTGATTTCTATTCCAAAGTGGAAGTGGTAAAAGAGTCACTGTGGGTATTGTTACAGGATTATCTTTGATATCAAATAAAAAGGATTCCATTTGGATGATAGTGATCGGTTAACTAAATTGGCACATTTCATTTCGATGTGAATGAACTATACATTGTATAAAAATAAAGAGTTGTATATCAATGAGATAGTTCGATTTCAAGAAGTATCAGTATCCATTATATCGGACAGAGATCCAAGGATTACTTAAAGTTTTTGAAAGTATTTGCATAAAGTTTTGGGTACTTGATTGAATTTCAGTACGACTTTCATCCACAGATGGATGGTAAGTCAGGAAGTATTATTCATATATTTGAAGATATGATGAGTGCAGGTGTGATTGATTCCAAGGAATCATGGAAAAATAAAAAGTATTGGATTTTAGTAGAATTTTCCTACAATAGCATTTATTAATTGAGTAACAAGATGGATCCGTATGAAGCTTTATATGAAAAAAATGTTGAACACCATTGAATTGCTTCGAGGTAAAAGATCGAAATTTTGTTGGCCCAGATTTATTGAAATAGGTTGAAGATAAATTAAAGATAATCTCAAGATGATATTTGATCGACAAAAGTCTTATGCAGACTTGAAGTGAAAAGAGATTGAATTTTATGAAGGTGATAAAGTTCTCTTAAAGTATTTCTTTGGAAAAATATTTTGCGCCCAAAACGCAAAGGAAAAATTAAATCCAAGATTCATTGGACTTTATGAGATATTAAAAAGAGTTAGACTAATGGATTATCAGTGAACATTAACTTTGGGAGTAATTGAGATCCAGAGTTGGAAAAAGTATACAATGTTTTTCATGTGTCGAAGCTTAGAAAATATCGATTGGATCATTCACATGTCATTGCATCAGAGGAAATTAAGATCCGACCAGATTTGATTTATGAAGAAGAACCAGTTCGGATATTAGTTCGAGAAATTAAACAACTACATAACATGATGATTTCCCTAGTCAAAGTGATTTAGCAAAATCATAATGTTGAGGTCGTTGCTTGGGAAAGAGAGGATAATATTAAAAATTAATATCTACACATCTTCATATCATGTAGAAGTTTTGGGTTATACAGGTTCAAAATCTAATGATTTACATTATCTTTACAAAATTCCCAAAGTAAAGAAGAAAGATCGAAATTCAAGAAGTTGGCAGAAGAGGTTTTCGCATAAGGCGAAAGTAGTTTTACCAGTTCGTATAACCCTAAATTAGGGTTACAAATTTACAATAGAAAGTATAATCCTTATAAAAGAGGAGTTATAGTTTTCATGGAAAGTTTTAAAATTCGAGGACTAATTTTCTTAAAGAAGGGAGAATTGTAATACCCCAAAAATTTAGACAATGGCCAAAATGAAAATTTTGATAGTTTGATGGTCAAAGTAGAAAATTGGGAAAAAGTTAAGGAATTAAGTGATAAATTTCCTAAAGAGAATTTTATTTCATAAATAGATGGTTTACTCTTGAGAGTAGAGTTTTTATAGAAATCATATTTTTGGATTTGGAATTTTAGTAAAGAAAAACTAGAAAGAGTTAAAGTCGGTAAGGAAATCGGTATTTCAGATCGAATTGGAATTTTACAAAAATTTGAAGGATGTTATGAAATGGTTGGAAATATTATTTTAATATTTTGGATCAGAGAAATTTGGTTTGGGATTTTTCAATTTTTCAAATGTAATCGAAACAGTGGAATTTAGTGACTAAAACGCAAGATTTGAAAATTCAAGGTGAATTTCGGAAATAAAAGTCAAAATAATTCATGTTTGACTTTGTAATATGACAATGATCAGATTTCTTGGTTTTATGGTGACTATGGAAATTCATTAATGGAAACATGAAAATTCCTATAGGATTGAATAAATAAAATGTTATCATAATATATATTGCCATGTGATAGATTAAATTATCATAAAATATCAATCATGGAAGAGCAACTTCATCTTATTCTTCATCCATGACCAACACCCCAAGCTTGCAGGGTAGTTATTCTTGTTTTGAATTTTGAAGCAATCTTGTTGAGAATTAGACTTGGGTGTGATTAGGAAAAATGTTCTACGTTTAATTCTCTACATTTTGACATGAATATTACTAAGGTTTCATGTTCAAGTTCATCTTGAGTTGATGAAGGGATTTTTATTCTTGTGTTTTATGGGTTTTGAAGAATTAAGTGATTTTAAAGAATTAATTGTAAGAATTGATTGTAAGAATTGATGAAGAACCTAAGAATGAAGTTAAAGAAAACAATTTGGATTTTGAATATATAAGTAGGTTCGAAAATTCACCAGAAATTAGATAAAAATAATTTCGAGGTTATTTTTATATATTGTGTTCATATATCGATATAGTTTTGTTTAAAACAAACGGGGATCAATTTCAAGGTGTATACAACAAGATATGAATTTTTAACCAAGGAAAGGTCAGAAAATTTGGCAGCAGATTCTGCAAAACAGATTATGTTGGTCAAATTTGAAAATTCACCATAAATGGTACAGAATGAATTAGAAGGATTTATTTATATGGATATATTCATATTCAAGTGTAGTTTTCAATGGAAGAAACGGAATTAAATTCCAGTGTGTATATCAATACATAATATTGATTCTTTAAAGGCATCACAAGTTGTCAGAATATGGAAATTTTAGAAAGTTTGGTGATTGTAACACAAATTTCGAATTGTTGGGAGTGTTTATTATAATTATGCCTTCGTATGGGTACTTGGTTAATAATACTTTCAATACTAGAATTATTGGTATTAAGAATCTAAGTGGTAAAATGGTGAAGGTCCATTTTGGGTAAATTGGAAAAGTTGATTACAATGTTAAAAGGAATTATTAAGAGTTAAGTATTTTGATAGATAATGAGTATCAAAAATATTATGGAGTTATTTGGGATATGTTTATGTTAGTAACATATGTATATTATGAATTTGTGAATTATACAGATTATGATTGATTTGCGATTGAAGCAAATCAAGAGGGTTTATTGTGAAACAATAGTGAGGCTCATATTTTGGAAAATTATAAAGTGTCAAGGTGAGTGCAATACATGCATGAAATTATACATGGATGTTTTATATATCATAAGGAAGACTTGCGATAAGTCGACCTTGTTTATATCAGTATGATATTATGTCATTTTTATAAATTGACATGACATTGAGATGTCACTGTATGAAATTATAATGCATTGATTATGGAAAATGTGATATTTTACCATGAATGTTTTTGGGTATGAACTGCCCCATTGTTAAATTATGATAATATACTTTGCCATGGATGGATCAAATAAAATTGACTATATGCCCAAGTATGTTATTGAGGATCAGTGGTATTAATGGCATGCCATAGAGTCTAGCAACTGCAATATTAGGTAGTACTAGAGTGTCTAGAGAAGACACATAGTGCATGCCTCAAAGTCTCTAGCGAAGACATGGTACAAGCACTACGGTGCATTATTAGGTGAGCAAAACTCGACCTCAGCTCTTCGATGCAATATTTGACTCCTATATCGGGTTCCTCATACAGTTATACTATGGGTTATGAGTTATGGTTTAATGGTTAATAAATGGTAAGTATGCAAATAAGCTTACGAGCTTATGAATAATGGCAAGTATATTGATAAAATAAGCTTACGAGCTTATGAAATTTAAATGGTAAGTATTTTGGTAAAATAAGCTTACGAGCTTACGGGATAAATGGTAAGAGATTTTATATTATTTTGATCATGCTAAAATATTGGATATGTTAGTAAAATGATTTTATGGAAATTGCTTTTTGATATTGAAAGTCATGCATTAGTTGTATTGCACTGTTAAATGTTTTAATTGCCTAACTAAGTATATACTTAGCGTGTGATGATTTTCACGCATAGGTAAAAAGCCAGTAATGGAATAAAGAGTTCAAAGTGATATCAAGCATCGAGAGGTATATTTCAATATCAGTAAGACATCCTACGATGGAATTTGATTTTAGATAGTGGCATGTAATTTGAAAATGTTCAATTTATTTGTTGAATAAATTTTGGAATTTTTTTATAGTGATGAAAGGTTAATTTTTATGAATTTATATGTATTTTCGGAAGTTACTGTAATAGTATTGTAGCATGAACAGTAACCACGTTTTAAGCAAAATTTCCAGAATGATTTTGGGGTACTGATTTCCCCTACAGGAACCGATTCCCTCATGTTCATTGTTCACGGGTACTGTTCATTATTCATAAAAAAATATTTTGAATTAAATTTGTTTATAACGTAATATAAATTATATGATATGATATTTTTATAATATCAGTTATCATTTTAAGGAAATAAATTTTAAATCAATTTTTGAAATGAAAATGGTTTTAGAAATACGGTGATATCTATAATCTGTATAGGTATAATTATACGGGTTATGGGTGTTACACTTTTAGCAGTCAATGTATGTACCGCTTACTCATTTCCTCTTACTCCAATTAACAACACTTTAAACAATTTAATGTTTCACTTAAGTATTCCTCAATTATTTAAACCTATATGAAGAAACCTCGGAATCGTTTCTAGATTCATAAATATTATCTAGATCCTCATCCGATTCAACTTGTCTTGGGTCAATTTTTGATCTCGACCTTCTTTTCAATATCATCTACTTTCTTACCTATGTCCTTAGTTTCTGACATCTATTAGGACATATAATAATAACACTCAAGTTAATAAGGAGTGACATCAATCACACTCTAATTGACACCATATCAGTAACTTTGACAATTTTAATGTCATATAATCCTTTTTCTCAATTCAATTAAACTTGGTTTGAGAATCGACTAAACCTGTAGCTCTGATACCAATAAATGTAACATTAATTTCTCGTATATGTTTTCGTACAAAAGTCATAGGTGTAACATGACTTTTAAAAACATTCACCCATTTGTAAAACCCATAAAATTTTGTTTGAAATTTAAAACCAAAAACATTTTAATATAACCATAAAACAGTCGTTGAAACATATTATCAGAGTTATCACTTTAAATACATTCTAGAGCAATTTTTCTTAATTTTGATTACATGCCAATAATTTTTCAAAATAACATGATTGTCATATTGTTACTAATGAAAATCAACCTTAGATTGATGATAATTGCTCCTGCTCTGAGTACCCGACCAGTCTTTACTTTTACCTACGCATGAAATCAACACACGTTAAGTGTATACTTAGTGAGACATAATATTAAAAAACATTTCTATATATACATAATTATATCATGTTTATTTGGTTTCGAACTATTCCACATCATCCATAAGGATTATATAATTCCCTATTATTTAAACCAAATTTCTTTCATACCATCATCGTAAACATTCTTAGTATGTTCAATATACCTTTCTTTCTATACATTTTCCCATTATTCTTTAGTAATTATTCATCAATTTCACATTTATGGTTGCCCTTCATCTCTGTTATGCACCATTATGCATTTCATTTATGGCATCATTTCATGTCTTTAATGCACCATTATGCATTTTCATTTATGGCATCTTTTCATGCCTTTTATGTCAAATAAATGAATGAAACCATTTATGTCAAATTGCACTGTTAAGCATTTAGTCTTTTACCCAAAGGCATTTAGCCTTTTATCTAACTTGCATGATTGATACCTTCCTACCAAATGCACAACTAGGCCATTAATCTTTTACTTTAGAATAGTTTCTACTCTAATAATTATTCATAATTTCAATTAAATCATTCAATTCATTATAACTCTATAGTTTTCACACGTAGTGCCTATGCGGTAAATTACCAACTTTCTAGTCATTATCATTTTATTAAGATGCACACGTAGTTCCTATACGGTAGTTCATCAACCTATAATGAATTCCATGAGTTGCACACATAGTGCTTGTACGGTTGTTCATTAACATATGATGAATTTCGTGGGTTGCACACTTAGTGTCGAAACGGTTGTTCATCAACATATGATGAATTTCGTGGGTTGCACACTTAGTGTTGAAACGGTTATTCATCAACATATGATTAATTCCGTGGGTTGCACACTTAGTGCTGAAACGGTTGTTCATCAACATATGATGAATTTCATGGGTTGCACACTTGGTGGTGAAATGATTGTTCATATGTTATCAACATATGATGAATTCAGTGGGTTGCACACTTAGTGCCTGTACGGAAATTCATAAACTTATTATGAATTTCTTAGTTTTGCACATACAATGCCTATTTGGTAATCACCATACATAATTTAAGCAATCATACATCTATGACTACATAACATATAGGTGCATAATAAATGCACTTATCTGGCTTGCCTCACTATCGTATCTAAAATGCAAAGCTGATTACTCAGGTACCTTGCCCTTCGTTTTTCTGGACTCGGGAACTAGTTTTTGAATTACTCAATCACACAATAAAGACATGTACAATATCAATTGTTAGTATATTTCTGAACCATTATACTTAAACAATACTCAAGAGTATTATTATTATACTTTCTATAACAATCTTAACCTATCTTCACATTTCTGGCTCATTAGTATCGATACCCATACCATGGTATCGATACTACTATACTATGGTACTGATACTCTATTACGGTACCGATACCATTTTTGCATTCTGTGATCAATGGTATCGATACCTTCCTCATAGTATCGATACCTTTCTCTCAATATCGATACTGATTGCATCAATATCGATACTACTCAACTGATTCTTTCCAATTTTAAGCCTATATTATTACTACTGTTCTATCAGTATCGATACCCTTACCCAGATTTTCCATTTTTCATCTCGAATCTTACCCAAATTTGGTCAAATTTCCTTATGTTTACCCCCAATAATACTATTAAACTCTTCTCTACATATCCCTACTAAATTTCCTTCATTTAGCTTCTTAAAACATCTAAAAACTCCCAAGAACATTTCATTCTAAAAATCATACCACTGTTTCTAACATGTTTTCATTGACAAGTCAAATATACTAGTAAAACATCAATAAAAACTCATATTCTAACATATTGTTCAAAAACTCATTTTCTTCAATCTCAAATATTTCATACATCTCCTAGTTTTAATCTTATTTAACCCTTCCTTAAGTTTCTACAATACTCAATGTTTCAAGAACAACCCAAAAATCAAGAGGAAGAGCTAGTTAAATTAAGCCTTACCTTGGCTATGGAGGCTTGTCCTTAAACAGGAAAGAAGAATAAATGAGATAACATATTGGCTTTAGTTTCCCTTTTTTCTTTCTTAAACCCCTAATAGGGAATGAATTTGAAATTCATTTGTCCTTAAAGGACCAAAATACCCTCTATATTTATCCATGATTACAAATTGGTCTGAAATAATATTCCAATCATTATTATCTTTTTATCATTATTCAAATAAGCCTTCAAATTTTTAAATCTTTTCAATTAGGTCATAAATCTGATATTTGGGGTATTACACGAAAGGCATCATGACAGGGTCAAGTAGCTGCTCCAAATTTACTACCTTGTCTTGATGCCTTTCGAGTTGCGTGCAAGAAGAATTGTCTTTTAAAGTTATAATTCAATACAATTCAATTGTAAAATTTCCAAAACAGAGATAAAAAAATCCAATTCATTCACGATATATCAGTCCTATAATCAACATGAACTTATTAATAAGAATACGAGCTCATAGGATACCGAAAACCACAGGTCGGATCAATACAATTCCCAATAAACTAGTACCAACAGTCTCTCGGATTGAGCCTGGTGATTTCACTATGTTGATACTCACAACAAATTCCCTAGTTTAAAGAAAAACCAAACAAGAATATAAAAAAAATTAGCCGATGACCATATTTCACTTCTATTCTGATGGATTGAATATATTTCCTAAGGAGTACTAAAAGTCTTGATTAGGAATAAAGAAATAAAATTAGATGGTTTTTGTTCAAAACTAACACTGAATATCCAGATCATTGACATGCAGTTCCGGAAACATAAAAATTTCAACAAAAAACACACAATGCGAGCTGAAAATGGGAAAGTGCGAAAGAGAAAAAACTTACTTCCGGATAGCCCAAAAGAGAAAATAAAATACCTTCTTGCAAGTGAGGGGAGAGGCTACAAAATAAACACAATCGGTGTTGCGTTCCAGCAATTCTTCCTCTATTTTTTCTTTGTAAATAAAAAACTGAAAGACAGAGCACTGCTTGAGTTTACAATTTTACATGGCATAAAATTGAAGAACAAAAACCAAACGAGAGTGCATATGAGCCAAAGAGACTGAGAAGTGAATGCGCTATTTGGGATTTCATTATATTTGATCATCTGTTGGAAAATCTTTTACCACAAGGTTAAACGAAGAAATATTATATGCCATTTATACAAAATAATTCCAGCTTTGTTGGTGACTTTCAACAATGATACTTAGTTCATCTTAGTAGTATTTGTCAACTCTGCATTTCTAACCCTATTTTTTTCTCACAAGCATTTCATCGAACATCTATGCTTCACCTGAGATGACTTATATCTAACATTACACCTTGAATCGGTGATGGTCCTGATAGTCCCTTGGTCGGGTCTTCTCTCAGTGGACCCTTATTCAAGTCAACACCTCCACATAATTCAAAGTTAGATTAGAATTTCCCATGCATCATCGACTGAAAAGTTACGCTAGAATTGAGAAGAGAGAAGCGACAAATGAAATTCGAGATCGAAAAGGAATTTGAGGTTTAGAATGAAATTGAAGACTGTGTTGCAAGTTTTAAAAGTTGGGGGACCTAAATGCAAGCTCCCGAAAAGTTCAGTGACCATATTGCAAACGTACTAACGGCAGTGTAACGGTGTCAAACGGTCGGTTAAGTCGGGGACCATATTGCAAACGGACTAAATGATGGAAAACTGTATTGCAAGTTTTAAAAGTTGAGGGACCTAAATGAAAGCTTTAGAAAAATTCGGTGACAATTACTATACTTTACCTTAAAGTTAATATAGAAGCAGCCTCAATTTGGAGAATAATAATAGTTTGAAAGAACCGGATGGTTTTAGGCCCAATTCATGAAAACTAACTCCAATTAATTGATACGGAATATCATACATGTTACAGAAACAAGTGTTTAAACCATAAAAGAGATCACAAGCTAAGCTTCTCCGGTGGAGGGTCCATTTTATATATATCATATGATTTTTGCAGGATACTAGTTGGTCCCCCTTATAGTTGTTCTGATTGCATGTATACGCTTCATGAAAGCTGCCATGCAGCCCCCCTTAAATATATATTTAGAATCTATCAAATTTCGTCGACATTGAATTGAATATTTTTACTTATCATTCGTCTCTTTTGTAAAATGAGTTATTGCTTAATTCAATAACTTCAGAAATGGCAACGGCATGTTTTACTCCCACCTTTTTATTCGATAACAAACAAAAATTTTGAATTTCACAGATAATTAAACCAATTGCTTAACCTATGTTCACAACAGCACAACTAAAACTGAATAACTAGACCATGACCTGATCCAAACCAAAATTCCTATGCTCAACAATAACATTAAAAGCATGAAACGAATGAACCGGGACATGACGGAGGACTAGACGGACTTCCGTTGTATCTTTGAAATTGAGAGTGGGTAGGATAATAAATATCGTTCAGATCTGTTTTAAAACTGGATGTTGATCAGTACCTCCCAGCAAAAACTCATCAATGCGGGAAGGGGGTTAGATAAAGTAGAGCTCCACTTGCGATATTCATCATGTTTGATTGAACCGTGCATGTACAAAGGCCTGAAAATCCATCACCGGTGGTTGGGAGTACATCCTAAATTCCTCCAATGAGACCGATATAAGCTTCCTCGTTGATTCGAGGCAACATTTCTCTTTCTGGTGCCCAGTATAGAAGAAGTTTGTTGAGCTCCTCTGAGCACCTGTATAGACGATTAGATCATGGAATATAAGCATTGATATAAGAAGTTAATAGACATTTATTCCGAATTTGCATGAAGTTTAGGGTTGCTAGATTATAAATGTTTTGCTTGGCTTACCCTATTCAACTCAGAAGGGAGCCTCAAGTGATTCATCCCAAACTTCAGCACTTCCATTAGAGGCATCTTCAACATCATCTTCCATTGAAAGCCTAATATATTCTCGATGTGCAAAACGGCCCCATTCTGTCAACGTAGGATTTTCACGCTCCTGGTTCGTTCCAACATAAATGAGGATGTTATCAAAAGTTGCAATTAAAAGTAAAAAAAAAAGTGCTGAAAGTGTCTTGAGACACTTACCTGACGAATGAGGAATGGATCACGAGTTTCATAGGCCATGAATTTGTTAAGATTGAAAAGGATATTGAAAACACTTCCAGAAAGTTTAGAACCTTTCAAGTCACGCAGCATGATAAAACTCTCATTCTGCAAATAAGAAAATTTCAATGGTCAGAAATGGCAATAACAAGATTCACTGGGTTAGTTGGTCTAATGTATGCAAATCAAAGAATGAAGGGGGTTTAGGAGTTCTGAATCTCAACTTGATGAATAGAGCGCTTTTAGGGAAATGGTCGTGGAGGTTAGCCAATGATAGGGATTCTATTTGGAGGGAAGTTATTTGTGCTAAATATAAACTGTATTCTTCTTTATTACTGTTTGACAGTAAGACTCCACCAAAAGTTTCCTGGATTTGGAGATCAGTGCTTAATAATCATTTCAAAGAAGACTCTTTTGACTCTAAGTTTAGAAGCATGTGCAGTTCTCAAGTTGGTGATGGTAAAATTATTCGGTTTTGGCAAGATATTTGGGCTATGGATCATCCTCTTCTGGTCATTTTCCCCAGGCTGTTTTCTATTTCCTCAAACAAGAATGACAAATTATTTGAATTTGGTGATTATAACCCTTTGGGATGGATTTGGGATGTGACGTTTAGAAGGAATTTGAATGATTGGGAGTTTGAACAGTGATCTAACTTGATGGCTGTCATTTCGAATTTTACCCTATCTATTGAAATTTCTGATGGGTTGATTTGGAAAGGCACTAGGGATGGGGTGTATACTGCAAGATCTTGTGTTAATCTCGGTTCATCGGGTTCTTTAGGATCGGAGGAGGTCTATTTCTGGAAGAAGATAATTTGGAGGGGCTTGTTACCTCCAAGAGTGGAGACATTTCTTAGGCAAGTTGTCCTTGAGAAGCTGGTTGTTAAGACAGAATTAGTCAAAAGAGGAGTTAGGTCATTGAAGATCTCTTATGTCCTCTTTGCAAGATGGTGGAAGAGTCTTCCTCCCATTTATTTTTCTCTTGTTCGGTTGTGTGGTCGTTATGGAACAAATTTATGAATTTTTTGAAGATCAATTATGTTTTTCATGCTAATGCTAAAAGTTTTCTCCTAGTTTGGGATGCTTTGAAGACTAACTCAATATATGGTCACTTATTCCAAGGGTTGTTCTTTGGACCACTTGGAAAATTAGGAATTTTATTGTGTTTGAAGGGGGAAGTTAGATCAGGCTGAATACTTCTTCTTAGCAAGGTTTAGGCTTGCTTCTTGGTTCTTAGCAAAGCATAAAGAGGCTTATATTCCTAAGGATTCTCTTATATCTAATCCTTCCTTAGGGGACTCTTGTTCTACCTATTCTAATCCGATTGTATCTATGTTTCCTTGGTCTCCTCCTCCTAAGGGTTTTGTCAAATTGAACGTTGATGCTGCTACTACAAGTGATTGGCAGAAAAGTGGGTTAGGAGGAATTCTAAAAGATTTCTCAGGATTGATCTTAGGCTTTTTCAAGGAGTCTATTGGTCCAAGGCCTCCGACCTTGATGGAATTAAGAGCTATTCAAAAGGGGTTATTATTCTTTGTCTCTTTTCGAGAGCGGATCAAGGATCGTTTGATAATTGAGAGTGACAGCAAGGTGGCAGCAGATTGGATTAAAAAAGTTGAATTATGTCCAGATGTTTATGCTTTTATTGTTAAAGATATTGTTCATAGGCTTAAAGTTTTTGAAGGTGTTATTAGATGGGTTAATAGGACTGCTAACCTAGAGGCAGATGCATTAGAAAAGGATGGAATAGGTTGATGTATGTGATGTTGTTTTGGGATGTTTTTTTTAGGTTTCTTTTCCCATATAGGGAGTTTAAGGATGTTGTACTTTCTATGTACTATTCTTGATTTTAATGAAATTTAAAGGCACTCTTTTCCTCCTTCCGCTGATTAAGGAGCTTTTTACGAGCTCCATTAATCATGAAGGTGGTTTTTAACGAGGCCTCTATTCTTATAAAAAATGGTTAGAAATGTAAAGTGGTCCGCCATCATTACGTGTATAATAAAAGAGCATTCAATGGAAACTTGGCTCCTAAAACCCAATCCAGCATATGGTAAAAAGTTGTTCATGGTATAATTCTCAGAGCCTTAAATGACGCAAAATGATATAGTTATAAAGCAGCCATGAATAGCCTGCTTCAGAGGAAATTTAAGAGACAAACTGATCTCCCAACAATTTGATCAGACCGAAACATGGCTACATACATTCTCATTTTGAGAAGGGGTCATTTGAGTGTATCTAAATAGATACTATGTTTACATATGGATCCCTATGTCATTACTATCACACAAATCTTTTTTATATTACAAGGGGAACTTAAGTATGAGGATTATTATTCATTCCAGCCATTTTGCAACATATTAAGCAGCCAAGGAGATGAAAAGGGAGCAATGATAAAATGGCAAACCTCCGGTTTAATCATGTCAATCATCTGACATAAGATGTCCTCAAAGAGAACAGGCCCCTGTGCCATGCATTCCATTCGGTGTAACTGCTCCTCATAAAAGAATTGCATTTCATTACGAGTTATAACTTCATTGCCATCCAAATCTATGCACTTGAACCTACAAGTTTAAATGTCTCAATCACTGGCTAGTAATAGCATGAAAATGTGATTTAGAATATACAATATCAGGAAAAACTAGAAAAAAATAGAGTTGCTCAGATATTCAATCTTAACGTGATCATTAAGAGCCTCCACCACCTCAAAACACAATGCTATTTCTAACCCTTCGATAGCAGGGGCAGAAAGCATTAAGGCAAATATATCTAAGATACTGAGAAATGCAAAAAACAAAAAAGTTATTGCCAAATTTTTAGGGGGATTTTTTCGAACAAGTGAGTTCATATGAAATATAGGTGTAATTACTTCGACATTAAGCATGTGAGCTATCAAAATGATACTCTGATCATAAAATCCATTATGATACCCTTAAGTCAATAAAGAAAGCGCACAAAAAATACCAATACTCAAGACTAGGCTCGGATGACTTATCCTCCTCTGCAAGGATGAAGTAAACAAAATCTTCATACCCCATCTTTCCTTCAACCTTACCGGTAAACTTTCTGGGAACCTAAGATGACATGGAAGCATTAAAAGAGTGAAAGTTCAAAATTAATAAATAAATAGACAAATGAATGAAACAGAAAACATATAAAAAGGGAATGGTGGAACATAAATGTTCAATCAAATAAAAAACTTCTTTGACCAGGTAGAATGTGGTCTGGACCAAGGAACAAAAATATCAACAGACTCGGACAAACCTGAGAAAATATTCTATCGACAATTCGGTAGGTAAGCGCATGGTTACCATATCTGATAAGGTTCTCCTTGTCAATCAAGAAATCATGATCTGTATCCAGCTCCCAAAACTTGCAGTATATTACATAAAAATGCTCGTACGAAAAGTAACTGCGCATATGATGATAATCATTTCGAAAGATGATGAAAAGATGTGTACCAAAAAGCAATTATATAAACATGCATGTAAGCTTGGGGAATTTGAAAGAAAAATGAAAGTCAGTGTCATACTCTATATATTCCAGGAGATTCCGTCAAATACTTGCCTCAAAACTTTATTAATGTCCTCTTCCTCATCAGCATGTAGCATGGCTTCAATCAAGTTCCCACGTTTCAACTCTCTAAGAGTGAGTTGACCATTTCCAGATCTATTTATGTAGTAGTATATTCTGTATATGACAGTTTCAGCTGGCCATGTGCAACAACAGTTGTATTAATATTTGGAAGCACTGTGGCAATCTGGACTATAAAACAATTGAAAAACACAGAGATAGAGGTTTATGTTAATGTTTAAGCATTAGTAAACAACATATAGAATGAGGCCCTAACATGGTAAGACAGTATCAATATGCTGTAATGCATCAATAGGTGTAAGATATTTTAATTTCCTTTTCAATTGCACAATTATACACAATTTACTATTTCGACTCGTACAGTCACCAATTTGTCAACAATCAGTCATTCTAATATGATCATATGAACATAAGATTATTTTACATTAAACTAAAAAAACGATATTATAAAATGCCTTGGATATCGTAAAAGGAGGGGGTTATGAAGAGTAAAAAAAAATCATAGCATCCAAAAATATCCAATTTCAGTGAGAAAACAGTCAAAAGAAATCAAACATATGAAAAACAAACCATATCTGTCCTGAAACTCAGGTGTACTCTGTAAGAATTCCAACCCTGGATGAGTTGCCAATAGTTCTTGGAGTAAAGGTTTGAAGTCCTCCTGACAGATTGAAAAGTACAAAAGAAGATAAGCTTGAACAAGGACACACAAATATCAACCAATATTGCAGTTGATTTAAGCAATGTCAAAAATGTATAAGAACCTGAGCAAGGTATTTGAGATCTGGTTTCTTTAGTATGGTATAAACTAGGGTTGCTATATCTTTTGTCAGCATGTTTCCATTGACCCAATAATCCACAAATGCATCCCTGAAGATTAAGTAAAAATAAGAAAAAAGGCTACTAGTAGAAATAGAGTTTTCCGGTTCTGGTAAATAGGGTTTTTCGATTCTGAAATTATTTTATTCAAAGAACAATTGTATATTACACAAGAGGATACATGAGATTTTTAAATATATGAATTAGAGTCCTAGATAAGATAGGAGTCATATTTTCTACAAATTAGGAGATAGATTTAGAGATAAGTTAAGATAGGATTCAAAGTTTAACTTAAACACTCTTACACTCCCCCTCAGGTGTGAGAAATGTATGGGAGATGCATATACCGTTGGACAATTACGAGTGGGTCAAGCGTTCATTAACAGGGATATTGAAGTCATCCTTCGAGCAGGATTCATTAAAGGAAGCTTTGGAGATACAGGGTGTGGGAGTTCAAATATCCAGATGGGGCTAACATGGAATGCCTGCATTATTACATTCAATACGGTGGATGAGTTCTCATATGTATGGATGAATAAAAAAATGAGTTGTTATTATGCTTCGATTGGTTAGCTCCTATGCTGAATGATAAAGGAGTTCCGATGGCCCTTTGCCAAGTAGAGATGCTTGGAATGCCTCTATTGTGCTGGAATGAGAATTTCATTAAGAAACTTACGAGGAAGTGGGGTAGTTTCGTTTATTTTGATGAGGATTCAAAGAGAAGTTCTGATCTTTCGTCGGCAAAAATACTGCTCAGGGTGGAAAGCCCTTTTGATGTCCCTGAAGTAGTTACAATAGGTTCCTATGGCAGATCGTTTAAAGTTAAAACAGCGTTGGGGTCAATCTTGAAAAAACCAGAAGAACCGGCTTGGAAGATGGGTGAGAATTTTTCAAAAAAAAAAGAACAGTAGTTTTTCCCGGTCGATGGAGGATAGACGGGTTCCTATTCTGGCAACAACTGTCAACCATGATTTATCAGAGGAGTCCAGGTTTAAAGTCATATCTTGGTTGAATAATGGACAGAATATTGGTGTTAATGGAGTTAGTGGGGGACAAGTTCCCTCGATCAATTCTACTTCAAAAACATCTAATTGTGGGCTGTCAGTTTTCTTTGGAAAAAAATGAAAATCAGAGTGGGAATCACGTGGGTCTGGGATTGAGGAAAACAATTTGCACGGATGATAAAGCACAATCTGTTGACAATGGAGTTGTTCTGTCACCAATTAAGAAATTAGTTCTTACTGGGCCAAAATATAATCCAAAGTGGGTTGTGGGGAAAAGTTTTATACCTCAGCCCAATAACAGTTCAACTATTCCAGTGGAAGCAGCTGAAGTGGGTGTTGCAAGTTGTTCGAAAGATACTACAGGGGGCAGAATGTTGTAATTCAAAGTGAAATGGAGGTTGAAACGAATTTGGAGCAGACAGTAGGGTCGACAGGTGGTGAAGGGGTACAAGTTTTCAATACTAAATATTCTGAAATCCAAGAGAGGGGGAAAGCTAATGATGAACATAGGGCTGGTTCAAAGAAGATGAAGGTGGTAGAGGATGATTATCAGTTGGAACTTAATGCCAGCAGCATAAAACAAAAAACAGAAGGAAAAAAGGTCATCAGTTCTAAAAATTCTGTTCATTTGCTGTCTCGCTCAAGAAGTTTTGACAATCACAGGAGATTAAGGGTTGCTCCAAGGCGTTCTGGCAGCGTGTGCTCGGGGGGTGAGGTTTCTATTACTTTTCACGATAGAGTTTATAGAAGGGTGATGAGAGGTAAGGTCAGAGTTACTCCGGATCAAGAGAGTGATGCTTCAGATTATTCAAACGATGTTGTATCTGTCAGGGATGGGAATTATTTTAATTCGACTGTAATTCAACAGGGTAGCTTGTCACCAGATTTAGAGTAACATGGCTTTAACGATCCTTCTGCTGGAAGAAGTTTGGGTGTTAGAAGTATGCAAAGGGAGGTAGAAGGAGTGCATTACGTGGGAGGAAGTCCAAGCTCTAATTCTGGAATTTCTAATAGAAGAGCTAGAAGACTTTTGTTAAGGGAAGCTCTAGAAAGAGTGAGCATTTCAACAGCTTCCTCTGCAGCCTTTTCAGATTTATTGGAGGAAGCACTTGTTACCTGGGAGATAAGTAAGCTGTTGGGGATTTCTTTTAAGCAAGGTCAACAAACCTTTTTGAATAAGATTATTAGTTTGGAGGAGGATTTGAGATTCGATGGGGGTTTAGATGGATGATTTTTTTATGATGAAGTTGAAACTATCCATAGTTACATGGAATGTTAGAGGTTTGGGTAGAAAAGAGAAGCATAGGGTTGTTCAGAGGTTAGTTTCTAAATACTATCCTCATTTTCTTTGGTTGCAGGAAACAAAATTGGAGAAGATTCCTAGATCTTTTCTTAGAAGAAAAGGGTTAAATTATTTACAAGGGATTATTGAGTCTCCTTCGATTGGTTCATCAGGGGGACTTCTGAGTTGCTAGAATGATAACTATTTTGAGCTGGAAAATCAGTACTTAAACAGAAGATTTATAGCTATATCAGGTAGGTTCCGTGCTAATAATTTCAGATGTAGATTTATTAATGTGTACAGCCCTTCGGTTGAGGAGGAGAAAGAAAGTTGTTTTGAAGAGTTATGTATGTTCATAGGTGGTCACAATGAACCTATTTGTATAGGAGGGGATTTTAATGTTTTCCTTCATGAGGAAGAGAAGATTGGTAGAGCTGAAAAAAGGAATTCAATGAGGATCTTCAGTAAATTTCTTCGACATATTGGTCTAATTGATTTGCCCTTGAATGATGGAAGGTTTACTTGGTGTAACAATCAAGACTCTCCGACTTATGTAAGACTAGACAGATTTTTGGTTGATTGTCAATTCATGGCTGCTTTTCCAGATTTAGTTCAGTTATTACTGCCAAGGTCAGTGTCAGACCATAATGCAGTTATAATTGAAAATGGCGGTGTTAATTGGGGAATTAAACCTTTTAAACTGTTCAATTACTTGATGGATGAAGTCGAATTCGTAGATTTGGTCAGCTCTTCAATTCAAGAAGGTAAGGAGAATCAGAGGAATGCTGGAATTTTTAGTATTATGAAAAAAACCAAATCTGCCATCAAAGATTAGGCAGGGAAAAGAGATAAATTTCCAATAGCTATAATTTTAGAAATAGAAATGAAGATTCAGAAGTTAGAATTGGTTGTTCAACAGGGGCAAGCTGGGTCCAATGGTGAGAAAACAACTGAGTTGAAGGTGTTAAGGACAGAATTATGGAGGCAATATAAGTTAGAGGAGCAGATTTGGTTCCAGAAATCAAGATCGAAGTGGGTTGAAGATGGGGACAGAAATACCAGATTCTTTCATACTTGCGCTTCAGTTAGGAGGAAGAGAAATGCTTTAAATGCTCTGTATATTAAGGGAAATGTTATTCATGACCCAAATGTTATTAAGGCCACTGTCAAAGAATACTTTTTTAAGGCTTTTAATGAACAGACAACCTTAGAAGTGGAAGATATTGAGCTGGATTTTTCCAGTATCTCATTAGAACAGAATTTGTGTTTGGAGAAAGAATTCACAGAGGATGAGGTTTGGGAATCTTTAAATTCTTGTAATAGCAATAAAGCTTCGGGACCAGATGGTTTAAATTTGGGCTTCTTCAAAAGATTTTGGCATGTCCTTAAGGGAGACATTATGAAGTTTTTTAAAAATTTCTACTTGGGGAAAGATTGGGAACATGGCATTAACCACACATTTATTACTCTCATTCCAAAAAGCTCAAACATTGGTGACCTTGATGATTATAGGCCTATTAGCTTAGTTGGTGGATTATATAAGATCATTTCTAAGTGTCTCTCGAGGAGGTTACGGAGTTGTATTTCTGATATTATTAGTCCTTCACAGTTTGCCTTTATTCCAGGCCGAGAAATTTTGGATTGTTCTGTAGTTGCTAATGAAGGTGTTGATTTTTGGAGGAAAAATGGACTTAAGGGATGTATTTTCAAGGCTGATTTCAGGAAAGCATATGATTCGGTTGATTGAGATACTTTATTACTAGTTAAGGAGAAAATGGGATTTGGTTCCAAATGGAGAGGTTGGATAAAAAAATGTATTACCACAGCTTCTGTTTCTGTTTTAGTTAATGGAGTGCCTTCGAAAGAATTCCCAATGGCGAAGGGATTAAGACAGGGATGTTCCTTATCCCCTTTGTTGTTTAATTGTATAGGTGAACTTCTCAACTTATTGATTCGAAAGGCTGTTGCAAAGGGGCTGTTTTCTGGTTTGGTTATGGGTAGGGTAGAGGGGACCTTTAATTTATCTCATCTACAGTTTGCGGATGATCTCATTATCTTTTGTGGGGCTTCAAAAAAAAGATTCTTAATGTGAAGAGGGTGCTTAGAGTGTTTCAAGTGATTTCGGGTTTATAGCTTAACATGAAGAAAAGCAAACTATTTGGTGTTAATGTGAATGAAGAAGAAGTTCAGGTTTGGGCAAACACATTCGGCTGTTCAATAGGCAGATTTCCTTCTGATTATTTAGGGCTTCCTTTGGGGGCTACTAGAAATTCTACAGCTCTTTGGAATCCAGTGGTTAATAATTTCAACAAATTATCTGAGTGGAAAGCTTCTTCTCTTCATTAGCAGGATTGGTTTTGATCAAGTCGGTTATGTGTTCGCTTCCAACATATTACCTATAATTGTTTAAGCTTCCTTCTTCGGTTCTCAAAAACCTCAACTCTATAATGTCAAATTTCTTATGGGGATGGGTAATGAAAGAAGTAAGATTCATTGGGTTAGTTGGCATAATGTGTGCAAATCAAAGTTTGAGGGGGGCCTAGGTGTTTTGAATCTTAATTTGATGAATAGAGCACTTTTAGAGAAATGGTCATGGAGGTTTGCCAATGAAAGAGAGGTTGTTTGGAGGGAATTTATTTGTTCTAAATATAAGCTGGATTCTTCTTTGTTAATGTTTGACAATAAGATACCACAGAAAGTTTCTTGGATTTGGAGATCGGTGGTATTGAATCATTTCAAAGATGACAATGTAGGCTCAAAGTTTAGAAGCATGTATACTTTCCTAGTTGGTGATGGCATTTTTATTCGGTTCTGGCATGACATTTGGGCAATGGATTATCCCCTTTTGATCATTTTTCCTAGACTGTTTGCTATGTCAACAAACAAGATGGGTAAGTTATCTGAATTTGGGGATTATAGTTCAGCCGGCTGGATTTGGGATGTGCAGTTTAAAAGGAACTTAAACGACTGGGAATTAGAGCAGTGGTCGAATTTGATGGCTGTTATTTCGACTTTCTCCCTTTCTAGGGAAACTTCTGATGGGATGATTTGGAAAGGTAATGGGGATGGAGTGTACACGGCTAAATCAAGTGTTAATCTGTGTTCATCAGAATCTTTGGGATCGGAGGAGGTCTTTTTTTGGAAGAAGATCATTTGGAGGAGTCAATTACCTCCTAGAGTGGAGTCCTTTATGTGGCAGGTTGTTCTAGGGAAACTGGTTGTTAAGACACAACTTATTAAAAGAGGTATTCAAGGAATCGAAGATGTGTTATGTCCTCTTTGCAAGATGGAGGATGAGACTCCCTCGTATTTGTTTTTCTCTTGTTCGGTGGTGTGGGCTATTTGGAACAGATTTATGAATTTTTGGAAGATTAAACTGCCTTTCATGGCAATGCTAAAAGTTTTCTCCTAGCTTGGGATGCTTTGAAGTCTAATTCTCTAATATGGTCTTTTATTCCATGGGCCGTTATTTGGACTACTTGGAAAATCAGGAATTTAATTGTTTTTGAAGGGGGGAAGTTAGATATGATAGAATTCTTTTTCTTAGCAAGATGTAGGCTTGCGTCTTGGTTCCTAGTTAAGAATAATGAGGTTTCTATTTATAAGAACTCTCTTATTTCAGATCCTTCTATAGGGGACACTTGTTCTTTCCATTCTAATCAGATTGTTTCTACTTTTCCTTGGTCTCCTCCTCCATTGGGGTTTGTTAAACTTAATGTTGATGCTGCTACTACAAGAGATTGGAAGAAAAGTGGGTTAGGAGGAGTTTTGAAGGATTCTCCTGGATTTATTTTAGGCTCTTTCAAGGATTCTGCTGGTCCGGGGCCTCCGACATTTATGGAGCTAAAATCTATTCAAAGGGGTTCGTTATTCTACACTTCTTTTCGAGAGCGGATCAAGGAGCGTTTGATTATTGAAAGTGACAGCAAGGTAGCAGTGGATTGGGTTAGGGAGGTTGAATTATGTCCTGATGTTTATGCTTATATTATTAAAGACATTGTTCATAGACTTAATGTATTTGAAGGTGTTATTAGATGGGTTAATAGGACAGCCAATCTAGAGACGGATGCCTTAGCTAAAGAAGGAATAGGCTGAATTTATGTTGTTGTTTTTGATTGTTTAGGTTTATTTTCTGCTCCTAGTGTTCTGTTTGAGGTTTTCTAGATGTACCTTTTGTAACTTCTTTTGTTGAATAAAATCCTAAGGCGCTCTTTTCCTCCTTCTGCTGATGAAGGAGCTTCAATACAAGCTCCATTAATCATGAAGGGGGTTTTTAACGAGGCCTGAATTCCTTATAAAAAAAAGCTTGGATGTAATTTGATCAAAGGTAATCCTTGGAAGTGCATTGGTCAATACATCTGCTAGCTGGTTTTGTGAAGGGACGTAGTTTAGTTTCACAGTTCCGCCATTTACTTTTTATGCAATAAAGTGTATGTCGATCTCCACATGTTTTGTTCTGTCGTGGTGCACCGGATTCTTTGCAATGTTTATCGCAGATTTGCTGTCACTCTGAAGTTCAAAATTGTTGTTGTCGCACATCTCTAGTTCAGTTAAAAGTCTTTTAGCCAAATTCCTTCACACATTTCGAGTGCTATTGCTCTATATTCTATTTCTGCACCGCTTCTCGAGACTACTAATTGTTTCTTGCTTCTCCATGTCAGTAGGTTTCTCCACACAAATGAGCAGTATCCCGTTGTTGACCTTCTATCTGTTAATTCTCCAGCCCAGCTTGAATCTGAGAAGATTTTAACTATTTTGTCTTCATGTTTTCTGGAAATCAACCAATGCCCTGGTGTCATCTTTATATATCTTAAGATTCGATTAACTGCCTCCAGATGTTATTCTCTTGGATCATTCATGTATTAACTAACAATGCTAACAGGAAAAGTAATGTCAAGTCTAGTTAGAGATAGATAAATGAGTTTACCAACTAGCCTCTAATAATGTTCCTTATTTACCGGGTTTTTATCTTTACTCAATTTCAAGTTAACTTCCATAGGAGTTTCCGAGGGCTTACAATTAGTCATTCTAGTTTTAGAAAGTAAGTCTATAATATACTTTCTTTGATTTATGACAATTCCTTCTCGTGATCTCGCTACCTCAATGCCTAAGAAATATCTCAGAGTTCCCAAATCTTTGGTTTCAAACTCTTTTGCTAGTAATGTCTTCAACTTCTCGATTTCTACCAAGTCATCACCTGTGATGATGATATCATCAACGTAGACAATCAAGATTGACTTCTTCTTATCAGGAGCAGTTTTTACAAACAGAGTGTGATCGGATTGACACTGTTTGTAGTTGTCTTGTAACATTACCTTCGTGAATCTATCAAACCAAGCTCGAGGTGATTGTTTTAGACCATATAAGGATTTCAGTAATTTACATACCCAGTTATTTCCATAATGAATTTCTGGTGGAACTTGCATATAAACTTCTTCTTCAAGATTACCATTGAGAAATGCATTTTTTACGTCTAGTTGGTAAAGTATTCAATCTTTGTTCACTGCCAAGGATAATAAAACTCGAACAGTGTTGAGTTTTGCAACTAGATCAAAGGTCTCCTGATAGTTAACTCCATAAGTCTGAGTGAACACTTTTTCCATAAGTCTAGCCTTATATCTCTCAATTTTTCCATCTGCCTTGAATTTCACAGTAAAGACCCATTTACAGCCGACTGGTTTCTTGTCTTTAGGTAGATCAACAATGACTCAGGTTTTGTTATTTTCTAGAGCTAAAATTTCTTCTTCAACTGCCTTCTTTCACTCAGGACTTTTTAATGCCTCCTCTATGGTCTCTGGAATGTGAATATGATTAACCTGTGAAAGTCTTAAAACCAAACATTAGTTTCCCATAAGCAACAAATTTACTAATAGGATGAGTTGTACATCGTCTAACTCCTTTTCTTTGAGCAATTGGTAACTCGTTGTATCAATTACCACATTTAACTTACTTTGGTCACTATCTCCTTTGTATGTCGATAGGTTTAAACCCGGTTCTGGCTCTTGACAATGCATTGGCTGCGGTGTGAAAGGTAGGGCTTGTTTGGGTCGTCTTTTGTGGATGAGAATATCGGTACATGGTATAGGTGTTTCATGAGAGTCGATGGGATTAATGGATTGGTTTTCATTATCAGATGTGGTGGTGTTAGGAGGTTGTGGAGTGGTAGGTTTTTTAGTAGAAGATGGACTGATGGGTAACTTAGTAATAATCGATAAAAATTGAAATTCAGACTCACTCTCCCCCTGGATTTCGATTTTTGACAAGAACGGTTTATTTTCTTGAAAAGTGACATCCATAGATGTGAAGAACTATTTTGTAGGAGAGTAACAACGATAACCTTTCTGATGGGATGAATAACAAACAAAGACACACCAAATTGCTCAAGGATCAAGTTTAGATTTATAAGGATTGTGGTCATGAACAAATGCAATATAACCAAGGACACAAAGAGGGACAGAAGAGGTAAAAGATTTGAAGTGAGAGAATTTAGTGGAAAGGATATCCTGTGGACACTTAAAGGCGAGAATATTACTAGGCAAACGATTGATTAGAAAAGTAGTTGTTAAGAGAGCCTCACCCCAAAGGTATTTCGGAACATTAGAAGAAAAAATAAGTGCTCGGGTTACCTAAAGAAGATGATGAATTTTACGTTCGACGACCCCATTTTGTTGTGGAGTGTCAACACAGGAAGTGAGGTGGACTATTCCGTTTTCCTGGAAGAAGGATCCCAATGACTGAGAGAGGTATTCCCCACCATTATCAGATTTAAGGATGCCAATGGAACTTTGGAATTGTATTTCAACCATTTTGTGAAATCGTTTGAAGATGGTACAAGACTCAGATTCGTCCTTCAGAAAAGTCCAAGTGGTACGAGAGTGGTCGTCAATAAAAGTAATAAACCAACGAATTCCATGTAAACTTGTCCGTGAAGGTCCCCAAATGTCACTATGAATTAAGGAAAAAGGTTTAGGCAAGCGAGATGAGGAAGGAGGATAATAACTCCAAATGTATTTTGCAAAAGAGCAAATGTCACAAGAAAATGATACGAGATTTTTATTAATAAATCATTTGGGAAACAATTTTGCAAGATAAGAAAAAATTAGGTGACCGAACCTAAAATGCCATAACACAATGTTGGCAGTCGCATCTGTTGGAGAAACTAAAACAAAAGAAGAGATAAATGGTGCAGGTGAGTGGTTGGGAATGAGAGTATAAGGAGGAACGTCAAGGATGTAGAGTCCACCACGACACCTAGCATTGACAATCACCATCCCCAAGGTCAAATCCTGAAATTCACAATAAACACGAGTAAAATGAGAAGTACAACCTAAATCGGTAGATAATTTGCTAATTGAAAGAAGGTTGCAAGTCAAACTAGAACAAAAAGAACATTAGACAGAGTAATGTAGCTATTAATGCAAACTGAGCCACTACCCTTAACCGGTGATAGGGAGCCATCAGCAGTACGAACACTGCATGAGATACCATTTTTATGAAATGTGGAAAGTAAACTAAAGTTGCCTATCATATTATCACTTGCTCCAGAATCAACAATCCAAGAGACACCTTGGTGAAAGGGATAAGAAGGTAAAAGGAGAACTACCTTCACTAACAGTGAAGACAGACTTGGACTCGGTAGCAGGAGGAATCCGTAAATGACCAAACATATGTCGTAGATCGTCCAGTTGTTAACGAGAAAAGAAACCACCCTCCAATGTCATTACAACAGAGTTACCATGAGATGGACACGAGTAGGATTTTGATGGAGTTCAGTTGGTTGGACGGCCATGGAGCTTCAAACACTTATCACGAACATGACCAGGTTTCTGACAGTGATCGCACCAGGGACGACCTTTCTTGATACGGGTGTCACTGGATGAATGGGTATTTAAGGCAGAACTTTCAACGGGTGGAGGAAGCATCAAAGAGAGGCAGCTTTCTTAGCAGCGAACTTCAAAGAATACCTCGCGAAGAGACAGAAGAGGCTTGATGCCCAGAATCCGACCACGAACATCATCAAGAGAGACGGACAGTCCCGATAGGAATTGAAAAATACGTCGTTTTTCAAGTAGCCCTTTGTAGAGTTTGGCATCTGCAGCAGTTTGCCAATCGGGAGACTCAAATAGATCAATTTGCTGCCATAAGTGAGACAACTTAGTGAAATATTGGGTAACAGTAAGATCGCCCTGCTTCAAGTCATTTGTTCGACATTCAATGGCAAACAGAGCGGACGAGTTTTCCTGATTGGAGTACATCTTCTTGGTAGCGTTCCAGATTTCTGAGGCATGGTGTAGAGCATGAAGTTCACGCTAATGTCAGGCAGCATAGAGTTGAGGAGCCAGGACATAATCGTGGTGTTCTCGGTGAGCCAAGTGTCGTATTGGGTGTCAGAGGGATCGGGGACGAGCATATTGTCAAAAAAGATATTGTTGTTTCCGGCGACTGGTGATGAACAGACGCACGGATTGAGACCAGACAATGTAATTCTCACCATTTAGACGATGACAAGTAATGGATGGGGAAACCGAGTCGGAAAGAGACGACTGAACAATGTAAGTTTCAGCCTCGGGATGGCAAGTCAGACGAAGAAGGATAAGCCATGACTGGCAAGGAATTGAGAGCTCGGGATACGCCGTGAACTAGCAGGGAATACTGCTATAAGTGACAATCGGAGATTTGAGGAGATCGGCGCTAGGATGAGTGTCGAATGGGCTGTGCGACGAGGAGACAGTGTTGGCCGAATAGTTACCAACAGCGGCGGAACAGGTACAAAACAACGAAATGGGAAGGGATGTCGCTGTGATGAGGGCAGCGCTGGACCGGTAGCGCGACAAGTGCAGTACGGCGAGGAGAGCAGTGTTGCGACAGAAGCGGCACTGTTGTGGTTGCACAGCAAGGAAGACGAAGCTGTGAAGGAGAGGTGATGCGAAGAGGGTGGTGCTGCGATGCGAGGAGAACAGGGTTGCAATAAGGACGGTGCTGCAAAGGGTTCGACGATGGGAGAAGAACAACTCTGTGATGGGTGGTGTGTTGAAAGGATTTCACAATTGGAAGAAAGGCAGTGCACAGAAAGCACACCGATGGTCAGAAGGATGTCGAACGGCAACGGTAGCAAGGCTGGGATCGACGCCGACGACTAATACCATGTAGAAATAGAGTTTTTTCGGTTCTGGTAAACATGGTTTTTTGATTCTGAAATTATTTTATTCAAAGAACAATTGTATATTACACAAGAGGATACATAGGATTTTTATATATATGAATTAGAGACCTAGATAAGATAGGAGTCATCTTTTCTACAAATTAGGAGATAGTTTTTTAGATAAGTTAGGATTCAGAGTTTAACTTAAACACTACTTACACTATCTATTCTAGAATGAAATGTATTAGATCACAGCTGAAAAGCAACTACCAGGAGAAACAGTATGAGATTAGGAGCCAGATTCTAAACTAGCAATTTAAAGTTATAACACATCATTCTCCAACAAGGCCCAGCATGATTGAGCACCTCACCACAGAAAAGGAATCCAAACATAAAATGATAAAACTCTCATTTTTTTTCTAAGAAATTTCCTAACAGTTTCAAAGAATATGATGGAACTAAGATAAAGATATAAAATTCACTTCCATGAACAAGAAAGCCCACCTTGTAACCAAACCAGTGCCATTAACATCAATTTTTTTGAAAAGTGGCGTGGAGAAAAATGAAGGCAGCTTGCAGACTTCCTTGGTGACAAGTTTGAAATCTGAAAATTTTAGAAAGTAAAACATGAATATCAAATGAGTACCAGAAATATCAGTCAAAGCGAAGCACACATGTTTCTTACGTGGCAGCTGTAGTCCATCAGGGTGGCCAGCAAAGAACTGACTGATTTGAGACATGCATTGTTCTTTTAGATCATTTGGAGGTGGACGACCATTTTTAAAGTAAAACTGGATGCAGTTTCAAGTACCAACATAATAAGTTATCACAACTTCGGGATAGAAATGAAAATATAGCACATAAAACACAAGCAAGGACAACAATGGCAAAAGAAAAATATCATATCAATTAAAAAAAGATCCAAACCTGAGGTATAAACTCTTTCACGGGTTCGCTAACTACTTTCAGTGGAGAACCCAAGTTTGAAGGACCGGGCCTTTGTTTTGTTGTTATACGAGGGGAATCAGATGTACTTCTTGGTGAAAGAGGAGGAGCACTGCCGGCAGGAAACATGGAAGGTAAAGAATGGCTTGAGGGAGACCCTCCACTGGAAGCATTTCCAGGAACGTTCAAGGGATTACCTGCCTTTGCATCATTAACCAATGATGTTACCTAGCAAAGCAACAAGAATTAAATGTAATAAATTACATGAATTCCATATTCTCTGCTTCAAAAGATGCTAATGAGTGAAAATTCAAAACACCATATTTAAAAGCAAAACACCATATTTAAAAGCAAAACATAGCTTAATCATTCAAGATTAGACAACAGCAATTACTGGATACATAACTTAAAATCGATTTGCAGAGAAAACTAAACGCAACCAATGTAAGATAAGAGTCCTTAACAAAGCCAGCTGGAAAATTAACAACAAGATGTTACCATATTCTGTTTGCATTGATTTAATCCATTATATATCTAAGTAATGCGGAATTCAGATAAATATACGCATAATGAACTAATTAAAGCATGTAACAGGCGCAAAATAATGCTTAAAATAATCATAAGAAATACTCTTTTAAATATAAAAATAAATAAAATTTACCATCAAATTACCTAGCAATGATCTAACTTGTACAATGTTAAGGCAACAACAATAGATCATTTTCAATTCAAGTATCAAAATTCAAATCAAACATAACGAAGATCCGGAATTAGAAACCGAAGAGTATACCAACTTGATAGCGTCGGGAAGCGAAAGCCACTGATCGAAAAGCTTTTGAGTGAATTCAGGATAGGATTTGAGAGTTAAAGGAGACATCTCCTGGAGATGTGTTATGTATGGCTCATAAAAAGTCTCGTTGTGGGGTTACGAATTATGTGGGTTGGGGGTGTGGGGGCGCAGCCCCCGCGGTACGGTACAGGGTTGATTTTGTAATTATGTACCAGGGTTTTCTATTATAACTAGAGATGTAACCTAGACCTAAAATATCATTGAATAAAACTTCTAGCGCCGCCTAGGCACCGAGGACGTAAGCACATTGCCGAACCTCGTAAAATTCTCGTGTTCTTTCGTTTTCTTTACCCGTTTTCGTCAACAATTGGTATCAGAGGTCAGGAGCAAAATTCGAAGTCGCGAAATTCGATGGCCAGGGTAACTTCGGATTATGGAAAACGAGGGTGAAGGATCTATTGGCGCAGCAAGGGATCTTGAAGGCTTTGCGACCTACAAAGCCGGCGTCGATGGATGAGGAAGATTGGGAAGAATTGCAGCAGCGAGCGGCAGAAACCATACGATTATGCTTGGCAGACGAGGTCATGTATCACGTCATGCATCTATCGTCTCCAGACAAAATTTGGAGGAAGTTGGAAAGTCAGTTTATGTCCAAATCCTTAACGACAAAACTGTATCTGAAGCAGCGGCTGTATGGGCTGAAGATGCAGGACGATCACGATTTGGCGCAAAACGTGAATGTCTTCAATCAAATCGTTTCTGATCTGGCTCGGCTTGATGTGAAAATTGAGGATGAAGACAGAGCGATGATTCTGTTGTGTTCGTTGCCTTCCTCTTACGAACACATGGTGACTACTCTTACATATGGGAAAGAGACTATCAACGTTGAGGAGATTACTGCAGCCTTGTTGGCTCACAACCAGCGGAAGCAGAATGCAGGGGAAAGCTCTCAAGCCGATAGCTTATATGTCAAGGGTAATCGAGATCGTGGACGGAAGCCAGAGAAGGCAGGGTCCGGGAAGCGGAATTCCAGATCCAAATCCAGGGATAAGAAGACGATTCACTGTTACAAGTGCAAGGAGGCGGGACATATGAAGCGAGACTGTCCGAAGTTGAAAAAGCAGACCGATGAGAAGCGTGATGGCTCATCCAAGTCTGTGAACGTGGTCGAGGATGATACTTCTGATTGCAGTGAGGGTGATATGCTTTCTATTTCAACGACACAATTGACGGATGCTTGGATTCTTGATTCTGGATGTTCTTATCACATCACGCCAAATAGGGAATGGTTTTCGACATACAGGCCGGTTAATTCTGGTTCGGTTTATTTGGGTGATGATCGATGTTGCAATATTGTTGGTATTGGTGATGTCAGAATTAAGATGCACGATGGCTCCGTTCGGACGTTGAGTGGTGTTCGACATATCCCAGACTTGAAGAAGAATTTGATTTCCTTGGGCACTTTGCACAAGAATGGTTTTATCCCTAAGGCTGACGAGGATAGGGAAACCATTCGGATTGTTAAAGGAGCATTGACTGTGATGAAAGGCAAGATGACTGCAGGGAATATCTACAGATTGTTAGGGAGTACCGTTGCAGGTGGAGTTCACTCTGTTGAGTCCTGTGATGATACGACAAAATTGTGGCATATGCGCCTTGCTCATCTTAGTGAACGTGGTATGGCAGAATTACACAAGAGAAACTTGTTGCATGGTGTCAAAAGCTGTAAGCTCGATTTTTGCAAGTATTGTGTTCTTGGTAAACAGACTAAAGTCCGTTTCAAGACTGCGAAGCACACAACTCAGGGATTCTTGATTATGTGCATTCTGATGTATGGGGGCCTTCCACGACATCGTCTTTGGGTGGATCTAGGTACTATGTTACTTTTATTGATGATTTTTCACGGAAAGTTTGGGTGTATTTTTTGAAACAGAAATCTGAAGTTTTTGAGAAGTTCAAGCTGTGGAAAGCTGAGGTAGAAAACCAAACAGGACGAAAAATCAAGTGTTTGCGGTCTGATAATGGTACGGAGTACACAGATTCACAGTTCCTACAATTCTGTAAGGAGCATGGGATTCAGAGGCATTTTACAGTGCGCAAGACACCACAACAGAATGGTGTTGCGGAACGAATGAACAGGTCGTTGAATGAAAGAGCCAGATGTTTGCGGTTGAATGCGGGGCTTCCCAAACACTTCTGGGCTGAGGCTGTTAACATGGCGTGTTACCTTATCAACAGATCGCCAAGGGCATCGCTGGCTGGGAAAGTTGCAGAAGAGGTATGGACTGGTCATGATGTTAGTTTTGATAACTTACGGGTTTTTGGTTGTCCTGCTTATGTGCATGTACCTGCTGATGAGAGATCTAAACTTGATGCAAAATCGAAGGAGTGCATTTTTCTGGGTTACAAGAAAGGTGTCAAAGGATTCAAGTTCTGGGATCCAGTTGCGAAGAAAGTTGTGATTAGTAGAGATGTCATTTTTGATGAACAGTCTATGTTGCAGCAGAAGCAAGACACGACAGTGGTAGATTTCGAGCAGTTTCCAGTTGAGAAACCAGAAACTTCTCAACCGACTTCTGGTGGTTCCACTACGGATGATTTGCAGGATTATAGTCTCGCCAGAGACAGGGTGAGACGGACGAATATAAAGCCTCCGAACAGATTGGGTTTTGAAGACTTGGTATCTTTTGCACTTACTGTTAGCAATGATGATCCAGTTACTTTTCATGATGCCGTTACTAGTCAGGAAAACGACAAGTGGATGGCAGCCATGGTTGAGGAGATGGAGTCTTTGAATCACAATCGCACATGGGAGTTAGTTCCCCTTCCTGAGGGTAAGAAGCCGATTGGTTGCAAATGGGTGTATAAGAGAAGAAACCAGCAGTAACAGAAAAAGAGGGGGAGAAGTTCAAGGCTCGTTTGGTAGCGAAGGGTTTTTCACAGCAGAAAGGAGTTGATTATGATGAAATCTTTTCTCCTGTGGTCAGGCACACTTCAATCCGAGCAGTACTTGCATTGGTGGCTAGTTGGGATTTGCATTTAGAGCAGATGGATGTTAAAACTGCTTTTTGCATGGTGATTTAGAGGAGCAGATCTACATACGGCAACCTGAAGGTTTCACTCAACCTGGAAACGAGCATTTAGTTTGCAGATTGAAGAAATCTTTGTACGGGTTAAAACAGTCTCCGAGACAGTGGTATAAACGGTTTGACTCCTATATGATCAAGATTGGCTACAACCGATGTGAGTATGATTGTTGTGTCTATGTTAAGAGCCTTGATGATGGTTCTTTTATTTTTCTATTATTGTATGTTGATGATATGTTGATTGCTGCGAAGAACATGGATGATGTTATCGGTTTGAAAACTTTATTGAGTCAGGAATTTGATATGAAAGATTTAGGTGCTGCAAAGAAAATTCTTGGAATGGAAATTTGCAGGGACAGAGACTCAAGGAAACTGCGGCTATCTCAACGGGGTTATGTTGAGAAAATGCTAGAAAGGTTTGCGATGAGCAGCGCGAAACCAGTTGGCACTCCATTGGCGAATCACTTTAAGCTCTCATCAGAACAGTGCCCTAAGACAGATAAGGAAGCTGAAAATATGGCAAAGGTTCCGTATTCTAATGCTGTTGGCTGCTTGATGTATGCGATGGTATGTACTCGTCCTGATTTAGCTCATGCTGTTAGTCAAGTTTGTAAGTACATGTCTAAACCTGGTAAGCAACATTGGGATGCAGTCAAGTGGATCTTTCGGTACTTAAAGGGTACTGTGGGACATGGAATTGTTTTTAGGAGTCAGCGGGATAATCCTTTGGTTGTAGGATATGTGGATTCAGATTATGCAGGTGACTTGGATAATAGAAGATCTACGACAGGGTATGTGTTTACTCTTGGTGGAGGGCCTATTTGCTGGAAGTCTACTGTTCAATCTGTCGTGGCACTATCTACAACTGAAGCTGAATACATGGCAGCGGCTGAAGCTGCAAAAGAAGCTTTATGGCTTACTGGTTTAGTGAAGGAGTTGGGTGTTCAACAAGGTGGAGTTCAGTTGCTTTGTGATAATCAAAGTGCTATTCACTTGGCTAAGAATCAGGTGTATCGTGCTAGAACTAAACATATTGATGTAAGGTTCCACAAGATCAGAGAGTTGGTTGCATCTGGAGAGGTTTTGTTTCAGAAGGTACATACTGATGAGAATGCCGCTGATATGTTCACCAAGCCAGTTACGACAGACAAGTTCAAGCATTGCTTGGACTTGTTGAATGTTTCGAGTTGTTAAAGAAGCAAGGTAACCCAACCCACATTGAAGTTTCCAAGGGGCAGGATATTCGCCAAGGTGGAGATTTGTTATGTATGGCTCATAAAAAGTCTCGTTGTGGGGTTACGAATTATGTGGGTTGGGGGTGTGGGGGCGCAGCCCCCGCGGTACGGTACAGGGTTGATTTTGTAATTATGTACCAGGGTTTTCTATTATAAATAGAGATGTAACCTAGACCTAACATATCATTGAATAAAACTTCTAGCGCCGCCTAGGCACCGAGGACGTAAGCACATTGCCGAACCTCGTAAAATTCTCGTGTTCTTTCGTTTTCTTTACCCGTTTTCGTCAACAAGATGCAATAGCTCCACATCCAAACACGCTAAATCTCCAACAATAACAGCCTCCATTTTCTTTTC
Source organism: Hibiscus syriacus (assembly GCF_006381635.1). NCBI lineage: Eukaryota > Viridiplantae > Streptophyta > Magnoliopsida > Malvales > Malvaceae > Hibiscus > Hibiscus syriacus. The sequence continues at coordinate 1,329,979 of NW_024062011.1, read as the reverse complement.
TTTGCATAACCAAAACACAGCTCAACCAAAACTTTCCGCACAGATCAAATGACAATCAGTTTCCAAAAATTAATCCCCTATTAAGACAGCTGATGTAAGCTTAGTAAAATAGTTTTAATAAATTAATAAAAAATATGAATAGAGAAACTTCGATTTAGAACTAAAAAACGTAGAACATCCTAGATCTTCATTGCGGAACGGAGCTCCAATTTTGTTTTCAAACAAAAAAAATTATTTTGAGAGATGAAAAATCGATGCGATTCAAGAAGGATATTAGCTAAGAAATTGCAGAGATTTGAATAGCATTTAGTAAATTATTAATAAAGAATATAAAATGTTTTTTCCTGAATAAATTAAGAAAAAAGAAATTACAATTTCTCCTTCGTCACGCGTCGAGATTACATTTAGAGAAAATAACCTCAGTGACCAAAAAATCTCATATAATATACGATTTTAACCAACTTTTTTCGGATTTGCCAAAATGACCAACAAAATCGCAATGCGATCGCTAATTCGCAACGCGATCTCCATTATCGTAAATTCGCGTTGTATTTTCGCAATGCGATAGTTGAAAATCGCGTTGCGATGGTCTACAATATCGTTGCGATTTTCCCAATTCGCAATGCGAATAAGTAAATCGCAACGCGAATTGGGAAAATCGCAATGCGAATAAGTAAATCGCAATGCGAATTGGGAAAATCGCAATGCGATACTTACTATCGCAATGCGATAATACAAAATCGCAACGAGATACTTACTTTCGCAACGCGATACTGACTTTCGCAACGCGATTTACATAATCGTAATGAGATTTTCAAAGCGCCATTAGTATCTTGGCCAAGTATTTTATTTTTAAATTCCAAACATGAATATTAATATATTGGAACACTGAACTGTCCACAGTATATCCCGTAATCGCAACTCATAACCTAAAACCTAAAATCACAACTCAGTCCCATCTCCATCTCTCACTCTCTCACCCATCTCCGACGAAATCTGTCCCCATCTCCGGCGAAATCCGTCTATCTAAATCTCTCAGAGTCACCCTCACAATCAGAAATGGAAAATCAACCAAATCAACCAACGAGGGTTAGTTTTTTAATTATTTCTTTTTGAAATTTTTGCATTATTATTAGGTTTTTCATATTGAAATTGATGATAAGTTTACTGGTAATTTCAATAATAGATTAACCATTTCACTTAGATTGCTTATTAAATCAACCAAGAATCGCAACGCGAAATGCAAATCGCAACGCGATTTTAGTTTCGCGTTGCGATTCTCTCGTTGCGATAGTCATTTTCGTGTTGCGATTTTCATTTTCAGAAACTATTCTTCTTCTGCAAATTGAAACTTGAATGAATTGCATTACTTCAACCAAAAAACAAAGACAAATACGAAATTCACAGTGTTGCATATTTAAGTTTGAAGAATAAACTACTACTATTTATGTTTATTATTGTTTTTGGTATATCTTCACAGTGTAGTTTTTGGTATATCTAATTTAGTATGTTTATTGTTTTTGTAGAACTTTTATTCGGCTCAATTGACCTTGAGAAATAAAGTCAGCCTGGCCAAAACAATTGCGTCGAAGCTTTCACCTGCACAAAGAAAAATGTTTGAGGATACATGCTTCGGGCCATGGCTGAAAGTACAACATCCCGGTGGAGATGCGATGTTGACACCTGTTTCTTCAAACCATGACTAGAGATCTACCAGAGACTATACAACGTCGTGATGAAGAGATATGGTTTGATTTTCCACCGGCGTATACGTGTTTGGGCGGGAGGAGTTTTGCTTAATCACGGTCTACGCTTCGGACACGATGATGTAGGTCGGTACACTAGACACATACCCGCCCATCATGGCTATCCCGGGTTTTTCCTGAGCTGGAGAGGCCGAGTCTACACGTAGAAGACCTGACAAGATTTTTGAATAATAAAGATGGTTTTATTCGGATGGATGACGTCGACGTTGTCCGAGTATGCCTTCTAATTCTTTTGCATGCCGGCTTTTTAGGCAGAGAGGCCAGACAACCTATTCCAAATGATCTAATCAAATTGGTAGAAGACCTAAATGCGTGGAACCTGTTTCCGTGGGGCTCGTATTTATGGAAAGCTACATGGAATAAGTTATCGTCTGCCTTGGATGATCGAAAAAGTTTGCATGGCGATGGTTCCAAATACACTTTGACAGGCTTTATTTGGGCCTTTAAGGTAAGAATTTTTATATAATGTTTCCAAAATTATAAGTAATTATTTAACAATTACTAATGTTTGTTATTATATTGTTTGTATATTTGGATATTTGAGGCCTTTCCCGCCATGAAGACATATGCAATAAAAACTTCAAATAATATTCCCATGGCTATTTCCTGGAAGAGGAAACGAACCTTGCAATGGGAAGATTTACTACGGTATACGACAATAAATAATGTAAGTTAACATAAATACTACCATATGTTTATAAACAAGTTATTACTAGTACACATTTAACTTTGTTTGAGCTTTTATATTGTTAGGAGGCCAACACTCCTCTACAGAGGCTGACACCCACGGAAGCTGAGCTTGCCACTGATTGGTGGCAAGCTAGTAAGCGTTTTTTTGATGGAACGGTTGATGAGCAGCCTCCACTTCGGGAGCCATCACCTCGCCCAGAGCTATCACCCCACCCAGAGCCATCATCTGATCGACCCGGCTATACACCTCCACAACGACAGCCATCACCTATTCTGTCACATCATCGAGCCTCTTCTCCACCATCACCACAAGATAGGCGACCGGAAAAGATGCCACGACGTTTATCTCCATGTTCTCCACCTCCACCTCAATGGGATGAGTTAGGGGAGTTACGTGATGAGGTCAATTCCTTGCGTGAGGAGGTCGGTACTTTACGCAAAGACGATGGTGCATGGCGTGTTGAGGTGTCTACATTACGCGGTGAGGTAGCCGCTCTACGTGAGATGGTAGCATCGTTGCAGAATGAGGTTCATACTCTACGCAACGAGGTAAGTTTAATATTTTTCATACTTGTAATTCATTCGGTTGCTGCCAATCTGTTTTTGTTAGTATTTGTTTTTGGTTTTGTTTTTGTCTTTTGGTTGAAGTAATGCAATCCATTCAAGTTTCAATTTGCAGAAGAAGAATAGTTTACTTTCGCAACACGAAATGACTATCGCAACGCGGAAATGGCTATCGCAATGCGAAATGAAAATCGCAACGACAAAATCGCAACGCGAAATGAAAATCACAATGCGATTTGTGTTTCGCGTTGCGATTTTGTCGTTGCGATTTCATTTCGCGTTGCGATTTTGTCGTTGCGATTTTCATTTCGCATTGCGATAGCCATTTCCGCGTTGCGATAGTCATTTCGCGTTGCGATTTTAAGTTTCGTGTTGCGAAAGTAAACTATTCTTCTTCTGGAATGTTTATATATGTTGTCCTTTTAAATGTTTATATAAGTGCTTACTTCTGGAATGTTATCTGAGCATTTTGTGAACTGTGATAGAATAATGATTTGGGTGAATACAATGCTAGTTTGAAACATATTTGTCTTTGTTTAATATCATGTCTGTTTATTTACTGATTTATGTATTAATTTTTTTAGCGGCCCGATAAGGTGGATGCTTTACGTCGGGTTTTCCTTGCATGACGGAGTTCACGCATCAGACGGCGTGGATGTGCTATTACGTCTCCGTTCACCCCAATGGTGCGAAGACTCCGCAAGAAGAAGCCCGACTCACCGGTCATCCCTCAAGAGTCCCCTCCAATCGTTCAAGAGGCCCCTATTCTCACTCAAGATTCCCCCCCACCGTTCAAGAGGCCACTGTCATCGTTGAAGAGGTCCCTCCCACCATTCCAGAGCCCGATTCACATGGGGTAATATATCGAAGTATTGAGAAACCCCCACCGGTTCCGGACATGATGGATGAGAGTTGGCTCTCGTATGAGTTACCGGCTAGTACCCTTCCGGTATCTGAAGTGGAGAGGAGACAACTACCGGAAACAATTGTGGATAATACCCTTTGGGCTAAGACCGCAGTTGATTTTTATCTACATGAGCGGAGCCAAGGGTGTTACACTGACATCAGCAAACTCAATGATGAAATGTTTTTGTTGCTTGATCGGTCTTGGTGGGGTGTGCTATTAGGGGTTGAAGACAGTGGCTATTTGGATGGGGAGGTAAGACTATATTTGTCTATATATGATTTTGATTAATTTGTTTAAAAATTAATGTAATTCACTAATATATGTATTTTTTTGTAAAACAGCATATCGATGCGTGGGTGTCACGTCTACTAATAATAAGGAAGCTTAGGAAAAATAAAAAAATTCGCTATATACAATAATGCCGACGGCTTTTCACGCAGTTCACTTGAAGAATCAACGAGATGAATCATTTTTGTTGGGCAATGGACAAGCTAAACTTTATCCTGCATGGTGGGAGGTCGATAAGGTTAGTGTTTATTTTTTAAATTTTTTAAAGGTGTTAATAAATAAGTGCGCAAATAAATGAATTATTACTTATGATCGCAGGTGTTTATCCCTGTTTTGGAACGTCGTCACTGGCTTCTCGTCCAACTTCAGCTCCCATCCCTAAAGATAATAGTGTATGACAGCATGATCAATTACATATCACTGTCTGATTTGAGAGATATTTTCAAGGGATGGAGCTCTCATTTTGCTAAATTCTTGGATGGGATTAAGTATTGGAGTCATTCTGGACACAAGAAGCCAAAGAAGTTCAATGTCACAGTTGTCAGAGACGAGACCGCGCCACAGCAATCGCCGGGAGCCAGAGGGGATTGTGGTCCTCTCGTATGCCTTTGCTTGGCGCGTTTGACGACGGGAAGCACAGAGTTTTTACCTCCCACCGATAGAGATAAAGCTGCAGTAGGCTTGTGGTTTCGGCATTATATGGCTAGAGCAATATATTCGAGACGCTGCCTACCTGCATCCGCGTTATGAAAGTGTCCATTGTTAATTGGTAAGTCAAATGCAAGTTTTGTTAACATATATACTCCTTTTGGTTTGAAAATGTTTGGTTAAGTACCTAGAATTCAATAATTTGCTGTTTGTAGGTTTTAGATGTGTAGGAAGTCTTGTTTGAGCAAATGTTTGGTTTCTGCAGGTTAATCCTTAAGTGAGCTGCGTGAAATGGATGTACGGGGTCACAAAGTTGTTGATTCATTGATTCAATAATTGATGAAGAAATAAGAATAATTATTATTTTTTTGATTGTTTAATTGATTTGTAAAAGATGATTTGTAAATCTTGATTTGTTTAATTGATGTGTACATAATTTGTGTTGAAATGTAATAGTTGATTTGTTGATTTTCAATCTGCTTTATGTTGAAGGCAAAACAGACTATCGCAACGCGATATGGAAATCGCAATGCGAAATGAAAATCGCAATGCGAAATGAAAATCGCAACGAGAAAATCGCAATGCGATTTTCATTTCGCATTGCGATTTTCTCGTTGCGATAACCATTTTCGCGTTGCGATAGCCATTTTCGCGTTGCGATAGTCAAATGAATGTCTAATAAGTGATGACAACTGAACAGATCATAGCAATGTTCAAACTCAAGTTACTAATACATGCCTAACTGAAAATGTTAAAAGTGCACACATAAAATACACATAATGCAAGTTTTGTTAACATATATACTCCTTTTGGTTTGAAAATGTTTGGTTAAGTACCTAGAATTCAATAATAATTGTTAAAAGTTTATGCATATTAATCCTCGTTGCCTTTTTCATTTCGCATTGCGATGGTCAAATGATTGCCTTTCGCTACGCGATTCTGACTTTCGCAACGAGATAATACAGAATCGCAATGCGAGTTTCAAAGTTCGCAACAGGTTTTAGTTTCGCAAGCCAAATTTTGAGTGTATATATATACGCAGCAACAACTCATAACCTAAATCCCTAAATCGCAACTCATTCCATCTCCATCTATCACTCTCTCCGGCGACATTCGTTCAAATATCCAACGACATCCTTCCCCATCCGGCAACAGGTCTTAGTTTCGCATCTCGTTTGTTTAGTTACAACCATGAAATCATCTAATGTTGATCATGTTTGGATAGATTTGTGTTTTGGAGGGTCATGGGAGAATGTTCATGGTGTTTTACAATATATGCCTTTACCCATGAATCTTCAACTAAAACTGTCATTAAAGAAGTTAACTTATGAAACCCTAATGTTACGTGTTTCAAAGAAATTGAATTTAGAGCCCCTAAGTGGATTTAGGCTATCTTATCAGAGAAATGGTAAAGTTTATTTGTTAACCGACAATGAAGATGTTGAACGATTCATTGCTTATATTAATGTTTCAAGTGATGATGTTACATTGTATGTTGTTGAACCTAGAAGTAGTATTGTTGGGTCAGTAGCGGGTAGTAATCAACTAAGTGGGTCAAAAAACCCACAGCCTTTCTCTAATCCAAATCCAAATCAACTTTCAGCACCAAATTCCGGTTTTCTTATGACCAATTAGACGATGATGAGCCAAGAGAAAAAATTGTGAGTACTAGTCAGTATTCGAAATTTGATCTTGGTCAATACCCGGACTTTGATATTGGTCAATACACGGATTTTGATGATGTTTCAGAAGAAGAAACAGACCCTGCGTGTAATGATTTTGATATTGGTCAATACCCGAATTTTGATGATGAAACACCCGTTGTCGAGGAAGATGTTGTTGATGATAATGAGGAGGAAGTTACGACTGTCAATGAACATGTTGAACATCCATTCTGTAATTCATATAATCCTGAAGAAGAAAAAGAAGAAGAAAAAGTCCCCGAAGAAAAGAAAATGCCACGGGAGTATAACTGGAATATGCCAGAATTACTTCAGTTACCGGAAGAAGAGTTGGCAAGAAAGCAGTTGATTGTTACACAAAAGTTATTCGTATCAAGAAAGATGATTGTTTTGATACAAAGGAAGACTTGAAGATAGCTTTGTATACGAAATGTGTGGAAGATGGCTATCAACTAAAAGTTAACAAATCAAGCAAAGATCGTTTCGAAACAAGGTGTACGATTGACAAAAACTGTACGTGGCGTATGATTGCAAAGAGGATAAAAGATTGCGCAATGTTTCAAGTTAGGACTTTTATTGATAAACATACATGTTCAAGAACCCAAGTTTTTCCTCACCATAGACAGGCAAACAAAAAGGTGTTGGGTGGTTTTCTGGCTGAGTTAATGTTTTTGAATGGCAGGGTATATCGGGGACATGAAATTATGACTGACATGAATGCTCGGTTCAAGATTAGTATATCATATTCTCAAGCTTGGAGAGCCAAATGTTATGCCTTGGAATTGTTGAGGGGGTCTCCAGAAGCATCGTTTGCCCAACTGCCGGCTTATTGTCACAATTTAAAGCTGAAAAATCCTGGGTCGGTAACTCATATCAAAACAGATAGAGATGGACGCTTTGAGTTGCTGTTTATCGCCATTGGTGCTGCGGTTAGTAAATCAATATAATTCTGTTGACTCATTTCTGTTAGTTACATGCATTTCACATTTAAATGATTATTTCTTGTGTATATTATTTTGTAGATTCGTTCGTTTATTACTTGCATGCGCCCAGTTATTATAGTTGACGGAGCACATTTGAAAGGTCGATACCTTGGAGTAAACTTATTAGCAGTAGCCATGGATGCTAACAATGGGATATTGCCAATAGCTTACGGGGTTGGCAAATCTGAAACCTCTGATTCATGGACATGGTTTATGGGGCATCTTAGGGATTGCATAGGTCCTATTAGCAATCTGACAATCATATCCGATAGGGCAAACTCAATTGACAACGCTGTTAGAAGGTGTTTCCCAGATGCTTTTCATGGACTTTGTGGTGTTCATTTGTATAGAAATCTAAAATCAAGGTCTGCTGGTATAAAAAAGCACAAATGGACATACTGGAAGGCTGTAAAGGCTTATCGGGAAGTGGATTTCAATAAGCATATAAACTGTTTAAGACGTGTTTTGCCTCAGTGTGCTCAAACACTAGAAGATGTCGGGTTTGAAAGATGGTCAAGAGTACATCAACTTGGAGCAAGATATGGTTTCATGACGTCTAATAGTGCAGAATCAATTAACGCTCTAAGTCGTCATTCCCGGAAATTACCCATTACTATGTTAATGAGTTTTTTCGAGCCTCTATTCAACAGTGGTACTACAAGAAAAGAAACCATGCAGGTATTATTTCTTTGAATTCGTAACTTATCATATATTTTACTAAGTATTATTTATTTAAATTTACAGGAACATTGGAACATCGTGTTACACCATGGACTGAAAAAAGATAACGAAACGTGTTGTGAAGTCAACGTCATGGAGAGTTGAACCATGTTCAAACACTTTGTTTGAAGTACTGGATAATAACTTAAATGGGCTTGTCGATCTAAATGCAAGGACGTGTAGTTGTATGAAATGGCAAACATCTGGTTATCCATGTGGCCATGTTATAAAAGTTGCTCTTCATCTAAACCAAGATGATTCAAGCACATACGCTATGGATTGCTACACTACAGAAGTATATCGACAGACTTATGCCGTTGTCTACCCTATTTCACATCCTTCTGAGTGGGACATACCAGATGACTTACAAACAGTTTTGCCACCAGCCATGGACAGAAGGCTACCTGGCCGACCAAAAAGTCACGATCGTATACCGTCTAAGGGTGAAGAGAAGAAGAGATCGACATGTAGTCGGTGCAAGGAAAGTGGTCATACAAGGTTGACATGTAGATCACCAGTGCCATCACAATCATCTTTTCCTCTACCAAAATATGGATCATCATCAAAATCCAAAGCTCATATGGTGTCAAGAAAAAGGCAATCAAAATCACAATCATCTTTAAAATCCCAATCACAACTGGCTTCACCTTTTGAGACTGTTAACTTAGGTGATTTTTAAATGTAAACGTTGTATTATGTAGATTTTATGTGTGAACTTTTAACATTTTCAGTTAGGCATGTATTAGTAACTTGAGTTTGAAAATTGCTATGATATGTTCCTTGTTATCACTTAATAGGCAATCATCTTAATGTCCATCGCAACGCGAAAATTACTATCGCAATGCGAAATGAAAATCGCAACGAGAGAATCGCAATGCGAAATGAAAATCGCAACGCTAATTTCGCAATGCGAAATGAAAATCGCAACGAGGGAATCGCAACGCGAAATGAAAATCGCAATGCGAATTTAATTTCGCGTTGCGATTCTCTCGTTGCGATTTTCATTTCGCATTGCGATAGTACTTTTTGCCTTCAAACATAATGCAGATTGAAATCAACAAAAATCAACCATTACATTTCAATCAATTAAACAAGCACAAATAAGAATTATGTTAACATCAATTAAACAAATCAACTTTTACAAATCACCTTTTACAAATCAATTAAACAATAAAAAAATAAGCAATAATTATTAGAGAAAATAACACTTATACTATTGAATCAACTTTTGCAGCCATACATCATTTTCACGCAGCTCACTTCTGAGATTAACCTGCATAAACCAAACATTTGCTCAAACAACACTTTCTACACATCTAAAACCTACAAACAGCAAATTATTGAATTCTAGGTACTTAACCAAACATTTTCAAACCACAAGCCTATAAACATACCAATTGTTTATGGACATTTTTATAACGCGGATGCAGGTAGGCAGCGTCTCGTATATATCGATCTAGCCATATAATGTCGAAACCACAAGCCTACAGCAGCTCTATCTATATCGGTGGGAGGTAGATACTTTATACTTCCTGTGATCAAACGGTCCAACGCCAAGCATACGAGAGGACCACAATCCCCTCTGGGTCCTTTCGTTTGTTGTGGTGCGGTCTCGTCTCTGCTAACTGTAATATTGAGCTTCTTTGGCTTCTTGTTTCCAGAACGAGTCCAATAATTTATCGCATCCAAGTATTTAGCCAAATAAGAGCTCCATCCCTTAATAATATCTCTTAAATCAGCCAATGATATGTAATTTATCATGCTGTCATATACTATTGCCTTAAGGGATGGGATCTGAAGCTCGACGAGAAGCCAATGGTTACGTTCCAAAACAGGGATAAACACTGCAATCATAAGTAATAATTCATTCATTTGCGCACTTATTTATGAATACCTTTAAACTCAATCTAAAATAAACACTAACCTTATCGACCTCCCACCATGCAGGATAAAGTTTAGCTTGTCCATTGCCCAACGCAAATGATTCATCTCGTTGATTCTTCAAGTGAACTGCGTTAAAAGCCGTCGGCATTATTGTATACCGTGTATTTCTTTTATTTTCCTTAAGTTTCCTAATTATTAGTAGACGTGACACCCACGCATCGATATGCTGTTTTACAAAAAAATACATATATTAGTGAATTACATTAATTTTTAAACAAATTAATCAAATGAAAATATAAGAAAAATATAAGACTTACCCCTCCATCGAAATAGCCATTGTCTTCGACCCCTAATAATACGCCCCACCAAGACCGATCAAGCAACAAATAGATATCATCATTGAGCTTGCATATGTCAGTGAAACACCCCTGGCTTCGCTCATGTAGATAAAAATCAACTGCGGTCTTAGCCCAAAGGGTGTTATCCAGAATTGTGTCCGGTAGTTGTTTCCTCTCCTCTTCAGATACCGGTATGGTACTGGCCGGTAACTCATACGAGAGCCAACTTGAATCCATCATGTCCGGCACGTCAGAGGGTTTCTCAAGAATCCTATATATGACGCCATGTGAATCGGGCTCTTGAATGGTGGGAGGGACCTCTTCAACGATGACAGTGGCCTCTTGAACGGTGGGAGGGGACTCTCGAGGAATGATAGGGGCCTCTTCAACGATAGGAGTGGACTCTTGAGGGATGATAGGCGAGTTGGGCTTCTTCTTGCGGTGTCTTCGCACTATTGGGGTATACGGAGACTTAATAGCACGTGCACGCCGTCTGATACGTGAACTCTGTCGTGCAAGAAAAACCCGACGTAAAGCATCCACCTTATCGGTCCGCTAAATAAAAATACAAATATCAGTAAATAAACAGACATGATATTTAAACAGTGAAAACAAAGATAAATATATTTCAAACTTTCAACCAAAAGACAAAACAAAGACAAATACTAACTTCACAGTGTTAAAGTAAAAAGTTTAGCAGTTTTGGCAGCAACCGAATAAATTTACTAAGTAATCTAAGTGAAATGGTTAATTTAAGTGAAATTACGAGTAAATTTATCATCAAGTTAAATATGGAAAATCTTAAACTTACCTCGTTGCGTAGAGTATGAACCTCATTCTGCAACGATACTACCATCTCACGTAGAGCGGCAACCTCACCACGTAAAGTAGACACCTCCACACGCCATGCACCATCGTTATCGCGTAGAGTACCGATCTCCTCACGCAAGGCATTGACCTCATCACGTAACTCCCTTGACTCATCCCGTGGAGGTGGAGAACAGGGAGATAGAAGTCGTGGCATCTTTGTCGGTCGCCTATCATGAGGTGATGGTGGAGAAGAGACTCGATGATGTGACGGGATAGGTGATGGCTCTCGTTGTAGAGGTGTATAGTCAGGTCGATCAGGTGATGGCTCTGGGTGAGATGATGGCTCTCGAAGTGGAGGAAGTGGAGGCTGCTCATCATTCGTGCCATCAAAAAAAACGCTGACTAGCTTGCCACCAATCAGTGGCAAGCTCAGCCTCCGTGGGTGTCAGTCTCATTAATGGAGTGTTGGCCTCCTAAAAATATAAAAACTAAACAAAGTTAAACGTCTACTATTAATACTTGTTTATATATGATAGTATTTGTGTTAACTTACATTATTTATTGTCGCATATGGTATTAAGTCTTCCCAATCCAACATACGTTTCCTCTTCCAGGAAATAGCCCTAGGAATATCATCTGAGGATTTTAATACATATGTCCGCATGCTGGGGAAAGCCTCGAATATCCAAATCTACAAACAATATAATAACAAACATTAGTAATTGTTAAATAATTAATTATAATTTTGAAAACATTATATAGAAATTCTTACCTTAAAGGCCCAAACAAAGCCTGACAAAGTGTATTTCGACCCATCGCCCCGCAAACTTTTGCGGTCATCAAAGGCAGACGACAACTTAGTCCAGGTAGCTTTCCATATATACGAACCCCACGGAAACAGATTCCATGCATTTAGGTCCTCTACCAATAATATTAGCTCCTGAGGAATAGGTTGTCTGGCCTCTCTGCCTAGAAAGCCGGCATACAAAAGTAGTAGAAGGCATACTCGGACAACATCAACGTCATTCATCTGAGTAAAACCATCTTTCTTATTAAACAATTTCTTCATGTCGTCGACGTGTAAGTTCGGCTTCTCTATTGACTCATCAGGAAAAACCCTGGATAACCATGATGGGCGGGTGATATGACGAGTGTACCGGCCTACATCATCGTGTCCGAATCGTAGACCAGTGATTAAGCAGAACTCCTTCCGCCCAAAACAAGTATACGCCGGTGGAAAATGAAACCATATCTCTTCCTCACCACGTTGTATACTGTCGGGTAGATCGTTAGTCATGGTCTGAAGCCACAAATGGGTCAAACTAGCATCTCCACCCGGATGATGTACTCTCAGCCATGGCCCGAAGCAGGTTTCTTCAAACAATTTTCTTTGTGCAGGTGAAAGCTTCGAAGCAATTGTAGTGGCTAGCCTAACTTTATTCCTTAATGTCAATGAAGCCGAAAAAATTTTCTACAAAAAAACAATAAACATACCAAGTTAGATATACCAAAAATTACACTATCAAGATATACCAAAAACAAAACAATAAACATAAATAGTAGTTTATTCTTGAAACTAAAATTTGCAACACTGTTTTTGTCTTTTGGTTAAAATGAAAATCGCAACGAGATAATGAGAATCGCAACGCGGAAATGACTATCGCAACGAGAGAATCGCAACGCGAAATGACTATCGCGACCAGACAATCGCAACGCGAAATGAAAATCGCAACCGCGAAATAAAAATCGCAACGCGAAATGAAAATCGCAACGCGAAATGAAAATCGCAATGCGATTTTGGTTTCGCGTTGCGATTTTTATTTCGCGTTGCGATAGTTATTTCCGCGTTGCGATTTTCATTCTCGAAACTATTCTTCTTCTGCATTACTTCAACCAAAAGACAAAGCAAAGACAAATACTAACTTCACAGGCTAAACAGTTTAGCAGTATTGGCAGCAATCGAATGAATTTAATAAGAAATCTAAGTGAAATGGTTAATCTATTATTGAAATTACCAGTAAACTTATCATCAATCTCAATATGAAAAACCTAAAATAATGCAAAAATTTCAAAATAAAAATAAAAAAAAAAACTAACCATCGGAGGTTGATTTTCCATTTCTGAATGATTGTGAGGGATTTTTGACTGTGAATGGTTGTGAGGGATTTCGCCGGCGATGGGGACGGAAATCTTCGGAGATGGGTACGGATTTCGCCGTAGAGAGTGAGAGATGGAGATGGGACTGAGTGTTGTGTTTTTGGGTTTGAGGTTATAAGTTGCGATTACTGTGGACGGTTCATTTTCCGATTTATTAAGAAAAAATACGTGTTTGGAATTTGAAAAAACGTGTTAATACGAATGGCGCTATGTAAATCGCGTTGCGAAAGTCAGTATCGCGTTGCGAAAGTAAGTATCTCGTTGCGATTTTTTATTATCGCATTGCGATAGTAAGTATCGCATTGCGATTTTCCCAATTCGCGTTGCGATTTACTTATTCGCATTGCGATTTTCCCAATTCGCGTTGCGATTTACTTATTCGCATTGCGAATTGGGAAAATCGCAACGATACTGTAGACCATCGCAACGTGATTTTCAACTATCGCATTGCGAAAATGCAACGCGAATTTGCGATAATGGAGATCGCGTTGCGAATTAGCGATCGCATTGCGATTTTGTTGGTCATTTTGGCAAATCCGGAAAAAGTTGGTTAAAATCGTATATTATATGGGATTTTTGGTCACTGAGGTTATTTTCTCTTACATTTATTACATATTTGACTATACTTTATGAAAGTTAATTTACTGATTTTACTATTTTGAATAAAATATATTTGATAAATAACAATACGATGAAAAAAAATTGGCATATAAGATATAATTTTTTTTTCAAATAAGGTGTTTTGTTATCATATTATTGAAAGTGTATGATCATAATAATATAATTTTTTTAAGGACGTTTAAATTATTTGATAACCTTTGCAACATAACTAGTTATTTTTATTATCGTACATACATAAAGTATAAGAAAGACGCTGTATAATTCATACGACTTTTAAAAATCATCGTATATTTCAAATGTCTTCTAATGTATACCATAATAATATTTTATTTAAAAAAATACTTTTTCAACACATTATCCCAAAAAATGTATCAAATATATTTAAACAGACAATTAAACTAAGAACATCGAAATATTTCTTCACAACTAAAAAGCCAAATCCTTGTACAACGTTCACGAGATCTTAAAATTCGGTGAATAAATTACGATTTAGAAACAATGTTTATAACACATTGTTTGTAGATTAAAAAAACACCTTAAAAATAATTATTGATATTATTATTTTATAATTTAATTTATACTACTCTTAAAATACAATTTCAAGTTCTCGAATATTATATTTAAAAGTAATTAAAAAATCATATCCCTTCCTATGTTCAAATATGTGGGAAAAATTCGAGAAATAAAATTAAACGTAGCCGTGTTAGACACATAAAAACTCATTCTGATTCTAGATTAAAACTAAATGCAATCTACAGAAAACAAAGATCAACACAAGCTAAACGAAGAGACTCGATCAAACCCAAAGGGCAGTGGAAAAACTCTTTAGCCAAAAGTATTGGCCATCAAAATCCATTGAAACTTTCTATGAAAACTTCCCATTCCGTCAACTTTTGATGCAATTTGTTAGCTTTTTGTTTCATTCCGGCATTGATTACACCTCTGATTATAGTCGAATACTCCTCCGGTTTACTCCAATTTGAGACCATCATTTCCAGCACTTGTATCGCCAAATCTACCTTATCGATTTTACACAATTCAAGTACTACCATTTTATAACCACTAGTTCCAACCCTGTGTTTCCGATCCGCCATGACCTTTAGTATCCCTCTAGCTCCCTCTACTTGATTCGACCTGCAAAATCCCCAAACTAAGCAACGATGAGTTATGTCATCAGGACTGATCCCTTCTTCTAACATCCGATTGTATAATCCCATTGCTTTCTCCATATAACCGGTTCTAGTACATCCATCGATCACAGTATTATAAGTAATCAAACCTGGGGAGCACCTGCTCCCACTTAAAATTTGAAGTAGTTGAAGAGCCTCTTCCGCCATTCCTTCTTTAGAAAGAACACCAAGCAGTGTATTATAAGTAACAATGTCCGGGGAACAGTTTTGAGAAACCATCTGATCAAAGATGTTGATGGCACGGTCCAAAAGTCCGTGTTTACACAAACCATTTATCAGCATATTGTAAGTAACCACAGTTGGAGGATGTGAAGTTTCCTTCATGATCGCTACTATCTCATCGGCTTCATCCCAACACCCATGATTACAGAGAGAATGGATCATGGTATTGTATGTTACAGCATTTGGCTCCAAGCCATAAGATATAATATTGTAAATGACTAAAGCAGCATCATCTTATTTCCCCTATTTGCAAGTTAAATTAACAAGGGAGTTGTAGGTAACCATATCAGGATAACATCCTTCTATCGCCATATCATGTAATACTTCCATTGCCCGAGCAGTTCCACCATGCTTGCAGACTAGTTCAATGAGAATCGTATAGGTGATTAGATATGGGGGGCATCCCTTTCTCAATTGATCCTTCCAAAACCCGACAGCCTGGTCAAAAATCCCATTATCGAACATGCAGCGTATTACTGTATTGTAAGAAATCACATCCGGAGGGCAACCACTCAAGCTCATGTCTTCCAAAAGATCAAAAGCAGATCGTATCCGTCCTTTCTTACAAAGCCCACAAACCATCATGTTATATGTAATATTATCAGGGATCCCACCAGACATGATCATAATCTGAAGAACTTTGTTGGCTTAATCGAGCTCATTTACCTTTACAAAGCCCCTTATCAAGTTTATGCAAGAAGGGAAATGGGGAATTTGATTCTGACGTGCCATAATTTCTATCAGCCGTGATGCATCATTTAGTTTCCCGTTGCTGCATAAGTTTTGAAGAATATCATTGTTCGTTTCCTTGTCATTTCTAACAAAAGATCCATCTAAAGCAGATGTCAAAGGATTCAGAAGCTTTTTTGAATTTATTTGCTCTTTGGATTTTCTCTTAGCACTCACATTCGAATCCTTTGAATTCAGACATTCATCCCGATCAAATTCATCCGTGTCAATACAAGGACTTCTCTGCAGTCCTCTGCACACTAAAGATACTGCCTCTCTTTCCAAACCATTATCGACCCTCCATGGCACGCAAGAGTGAATTCTATGACTACATTTGTTCGAACAAGTTAAACGAGAAGTAGACACTTTTACTATTGAGCACTTCAGAGAGCTACAACCCAATCCATGTTGTTTTGAACCCCACTGCATGCCATGAAAATAGCAAATCTCAACTGGAGAGTTATGAAGGGTAATTGTGTATCCCATTTTCTGATCACTTATTTAAAGACTATATCTTCAAAAAAAAAACCCTGCACTTATGACTTAAGAAGTCAACTATAGGCAATTCCCGGCACAAACAAAACAAATCCTCCCACTTTGTCTGCTGGTCAAATCTAGAACAAGCATCAAAGCTGCAACAGTAGAAGCAAGCAACATCAAAACCATGGACTCCTATACCAAAAAAGAAAACCCCATGAATTTGCATAGATACGTTTATGAAGAATAAGAATGAGCAAAACGTGATTAGATAATGCAAAACCCTAAACCCAAAGCTACCCTATCCTAAAGTTAAAACAGCCAAAGTCTGCTGGGGGGAAAGGGCAATGAAAAAAGAAGAAGAAAAGTCTCAAGGTTCCAAGTTTTAAATTCCCCAAAAGCGTTATAATTCTTCATTTAAGGCATACATGCTAAGGAACATAAGAAACCAGAAGGTTTACATTGTTAAAAGTAAAGAATAAAATAAAAAAAAAGCAAAGCAAAGAACCCAATTCACATAATTCGAAAACCATAAACAACTTACATCAGATATATTCACAGAAGAGAAAATAATCCAAAAGCTTCAAATTCAATAACCCATTTCCGGTAATTCAACCCATTCACCATTTACACCTTCATAACATCCCAATCAACGAAAGAATGAAAAAGAAAAGAAAGATTTTCAACAACCCACAAAAAGAAAAAGAGCCTTACCTGAATAGCAATTCAAAGCTTTAACTCGAACACGGAATTGACAAAACAAAGGATTGGAAAAAGGAAATTACGCTTTAGCAACCTCATTACCTGCATAAGATAACGAATGCCCAAAGGTGTCGTCTTTGTAAGGAATAGCGGGCTGAATCAATGGGCTTAGATAAATATACATTTAAAATTTTAATTTAGGAAAATATTTAATAATCCATCATTTGATGCATAAATATTAGATGGGGTGTTTTTCCCGAAAAATCACCGGTGATCGGTATGTTTACTGATTTAACACCGGTCAGATTATATTTTCCGATCTAACACTCGTAACAGTAAAATGCGCCCCTGAACAGCGCTATATGCTAATTTGGCGCCACGTGGGGGTATAGCGCGCCCTGTACCGTGCTATACGCTGACATGGATTACACGTGTGTATAGCGCGCCCCTGATCCGCACTATACCCCTACGCGTATAGTGCGGATCAGGGGCCGCGCTATACTCCACGTAAGGGTGAATTATATTTAACGCGGTCTCTGGTCCGTGCTATATCTTTTATCTGAATAATTATATATAGCGCGGTGCAGGTACCGCGCCTTATATGGTTATAAATACACTCCTCCGCCGGTTAAATTTCTCACATCTCCTCGCATCTCTCCTCTCAACTTATAAATTAATACAACAATTTCGTCAACGAATAATAATTCTGGCAATCTTCTCATATTTGATTTAGAAGTTCGTGCGATTTTTCGTTATAAGGTAATTTTGTTATAATTTTTTAATTATACTTATTGTTTATTATCATTATTTGAAAAATATTATACTAATTATTTTCAATTAATTTTTATGTTTGTAAAATTAAAAAGCGGGAGCATACGTCGATTTCGAGAAAGATTCATGTTGGAAGTAGTAGAAGAATGTCGTCATTGCAGTACAGATTTCCAACATCATTGTTGTCATTAACTTATACAGCATTCGAACTTTTGAACAATGATGATGTTCAAATGACGGTTGGAGCTCAAAGTAATTATTCAGACGTCGTTTTTGAGATGTATGCATATTTTGTTCAAGTGCGTACTGTTCGGGGTCAATCATTAAGCTCCCACTATGGGCTGGCTGAACAAGTTGATCAAGTTGACAGCCTGACTACAGTAATGTGTAATGATTTTAATGCCATAATGGGGAGACATTCATCCGCAACTCCTTACGATATGTACCGAGGTGGGTCCACGAACAATCCGTATGGTAACACCTCGTCCAGTTCAAGGGGAATACATTCATCTGTAAATTTCTTTGACCTTAATATGGAGATGTCATCGACGCAACAATCTGTGCAGTTTCCATTTGACACGATGGCTTCAAGCTCCAGGGGGAGGCATTCGATTGCGAGCTTTTTCGATCTCAATGTCGATATACCTTCTAGTTCAAGGGGAAGACATGCAAGTAGTAGGTTCTTCGACCTAAATATGGAGCGCATGGAGGAACCATCATCTCCACCAGAAGAACCGCTTCGTGAGCCTGGTGCGGATGGTGCTGAGACCGGACTATTCATTCACCCAGAATCACCGTAATTCGACTCCGATGATGATGATGTAGATGAAGTTCCAGGAAATGTGACACAAATTGACCCTCCTGCACACATGTATGAAGCTGATTATGGTGCAATGTACGGGCCAGAATTTGCGGATATGCCTCATCTCGGTGACTATGGATATTACTTATCAATAAATAATGGTGAGTTATTTTTAGGCATGGAGTTTTCAAGCAAAGAAGAAGCGATGATGGCTATCAAAAATTACAATATTCGTAATTCTGTTCAGTCCAGAATCAATCAATCAACGACCGAAAAATATGTATGCTACTGTGCCCAACGCAAAAACGGATGCAATTGGATGGTTCGCGTATCGAAAATGAAGAGGAAAAACAACATATGGGAACTAACAGTATACAACAGTCCTCACACATGTTGTGTTGGAGGGGTCAACCAAGATCATCTCAACTTGGACTCTGAAATGATATGCCAAACCATCATGCCCATGGTAAAAGTAAGCTCTCATATAGCTGTTGCAGTGTTGATTTAAGCTATACAATCGCAGTATGGGTGCACTGTCTCCTATAAAAAAGCTTGGTTGGCAAAACAAAATGCCATTGTCAAACTTCATGGCGAATGTGATGCATCTTACAACGAACTTCCAGGTTGGTTTAGGTTGGTGCGGACGTTGAATCCTGGGACAATTGTGGACTTCGAAACCTCCTATGCATACCATAATGATCGATTTCTTCGCGATCGAAGCCAATTCTACCGGGTTTTTTGGAGTTACCCACAGTGCGTTAATGCTGCCAAATACTGCAAGCCTGTGGTCCAGATCGACGAGACTTTTTTGTATGAAAAATACAAGCAAGTTTTATTATTGGCAGTTGTCCAAGATGGCAATCGCAACATTCTTCCAATTGCTTTTGCTCTTGTCGAAGGAGAAGATACAGATTCTTGGGCTTTTTTCCTCCGAAATTTACGTGCACATATTATCACGAGGGAAAACATTTGTGTCATTTCAGATCGCGGAGCTGGGATCAAAGCAGCAATAGAGTCTTTGGGTCCAATGTGGCAATCACCCTTTGTCCAACATAGGTATTGTCTTCGACACATTGTTGCGAACTATCATGGAAGGTACAAGAAGAATGATGAGCGTCAATTAATTGTGCGCATGGGTAAGTGAACGCAAGTTAGTAAGTTATACATTTTTTGATCATTTTAATTTTGCAAAGAAAGCAAGTTAGTAAGTTATACATTTTTTGATCAGGTTACGAACTACTTTCTCGAACGTTTGAATCAATGCTTCAAGATTTGCGGGCGAGGAAGGATACGATTATATCAGCCTCATCGATAAAGAAATGTGGACGAACGCATATGATGATGGATATCGATATGGACACATGATGACCAACTTGGCTGAGGCAATCAATTCAACCTTAAAGGGTGCACGTCACTTACCTGTAGTAGCTTTGGTAAAAACTATATATTTTCGTTTGGGGGCACTTTTTGCGAAGCTCGGGGGACAAGCTCAAACCTGGATGCAAGGCGGTCATGTCTATCACCCTAGATTAGTTGCAGATCTACAGAAAAAAATTGCTGCATCAAATGGAATGTCTGTAACAAGCTTCTCTAGAAGGCATGAAATGTTTCGTGTCACAGAGTTGTCGCGACCTCTTCAAGGGATTGAAACTGTGTCGTTAAGAGTAAATCTAAGGGACAGAACGTGCGATTGCGGGTTTTTTCAAGCTCTGAAGTATCCATGCTCTCATGTGATAGCAGCTTGCTCGCATACACGTCAAGACTATAACCATTTTGTGGATCCCGTATACCTATTATCTGAAGTTTTTAAGGTATACGAATTTGAGTTTCCCCTCATAGGTAATGACAAAGACCCTGATGAGGTTCAAGATTGGCTTTCGATTGTACCAAATATGAGTTTATTGAGGGAGCTTGGTCGTCCAAAATCCAATCGAATTCATTGCGATATGGATATTCGAGAAAAATCTAGAGAAGACAGAAGATGTGGGCATTGTAGAAACCTAGGACACACTAGAAAAACATGTCCACTTTTGTTGTCATCAAGTAACAATTGATGAGGGAATGATATATTTGTTTATCAAATAATAATTCTTGTATTTTTAATTTGCATTTAATTCAAGTTAATATCATTCAATAATCGCTGATGAAGATTAAAAAAATGAACACAATCATTAAATTTTATCAAACTAATAACAATTTGGTATTTAAATACAACAAACTTACAATAAGAATTAAATGGTAAATGATAACCAAATTACAATTACTGATATTAAATGGTAATAAACAAAATTAACTGAAATATATTAAAAAAAGTCCAACAAATTTAACAAAATAAAGTAAGTATTAAATGAGAAATAATAAAAAATTACAATTAAAACAAAATAAAGTAAATACAAATATAATAAAAAAATCTATCGATGCCTGCGTCGCGAATGTGTTCCGCAGGGCGGTGACTGTTGGTCTCGAGGAGGATTTCTTCGTATCACTGGTTCTGACTCCTCGCTGTCATCGTCTTCGTCGTCGTCATCCTGAGCAGGTACATTAGGTTGATGAGGAGCTGATGACGATGAAGCACCTCCATAGAATAAGGACCCTGGAGGTGTATGACTGACTATCCCACCGGCCTGTGAAAACTGGGAAAACTGGAAAAATCCAGACATCGTTGAGTGTGAAAACTATACAGGAGGTGTATGTGGTGCGACCATGGGTGATGAGGCTGAACCTGCCAAATATCCAGTATATGAACCCTAAGTTAGATCTACAAACATAGACCCATAATAGCCTCCAGGAGGAGTCATCTGTGACGGTGGCGGCGGCGGGGTCATAAAACCAGGTGAAGGCAGTGACAGCGGGCATCTGGTAATGGAAAGGAAATGGCGGCATCATATGTGGCTGCGACATCATAAATGGTTGCGGTGGCTGCTGTGAATGTCCTGCTGGTGCAGCTGAGGATGAACCGGAAGCACCTGCTCTCCGTCCACCAGTCGGGGGACGATGGTGCTGTGTCGGTAAACGTCTCTGTCGACGTCGTGGAAAGGTCTGCCCTCGTGCATCTTCGGGAAGTAGAAACGGTTTCCCGTTACTGTTGAACCACTCATAATAATCCTCATCATACATCAAGAAGTCAGTAAAAATGGGCTCTCTACGTGGAAGGCGCCGATGTCGATCATCCTACAACACGACCCACTCATGATGCCTCACCAGCCAATCTGTATCTGTCTTGCCGCGTCTATCTAAGCTATGTAACTCGTCCATATTGCGAGGTTCTTCCGGAATTGGTTGAAAACAACCAAACTGCCGGAGCACGCGATCAGTGGAATGCCACTCGACGGTCGCATAACAGATCAGAGGGACCATCGCCATCCAAACATCTGATGAACCCCTCAACTCAGGTGGGATCACCGCCCTCACATCATCAGTAGAATATGGCACCCATTCAAACTAAAACAAATAATATATAATTTTTATCAAAATAATAATCTAATTATATAACTATAATCTAAAATCGATTTTTAAACATTAAAATTCATACCTGTGTGCCAGCCTTCTGATCAATTAACACCTTATTTTTTTCTAAATCATCAGGTAGCTCCTGATGATTTTTCCTATCAGTAGACCACCTATTCAAGGAAAAAATATTATTATACGCTGTATAAAATTATTAATATACAAAATCAGTTTTATAATTACCTCAGAAGTAGTGGAAATACCAATGTGTTCTTCACAACGGGACATAAAAAGGGCAATCGATACCATGCCCAAGAGACTACAGCAGTAGGAGATATCCGCCGATAGCATTACGCCTGTAGTCAGTGGCTCCACATATCTCTCTGTACAACAAAGCCAAAACTGCCGTGCCCCAACTGAATGATTCGGGGAGACGAAAGTATCTAAGATGTCGCAACCACATGCAGTGAACTAGGTTGCGCGATTTGTTCGACATTAGCAACCCTCCTATCAACTGCAATATGCATGCCTGTGCATACATCTTAACCTCATCCTCAGAGGCATATGCGCTCAACTCCCGAAAATTGGCATCTGACAAATTTAACGGTATCCTACCTCCGATAAAACTTTCCGGGACACGTCCTAGATTATCCCGACACAAAGTAGTCCAAGAACCGGAAGCTATCCCTGAGATCACATCTCCATCCACCGGAAGCCCCAGGTGCATAGCAACATCCTCAAGCGTGATCGTGCACTCTCCGCACGGAAGATGGAATGTGTGGGTCTCCGGCCTCCACTGCTCTACTAAGGCAGAAATAAGGTCTGGTTCTATCTTACAGTGACCCTGATATCTACCTATGTAACCAAATCCAACCTCTACTAAATACGGCAAGACACGACTAGGTATCACTAACTTAAAATTCCTAATAAAATGATCTAATACACGATCCTTCTCCTAAAAATAAATAATTATAAAAATTAATTCTTAATTTAATAATCATGCATTAAATAAATCAACTAATTATTACTAATAATTTAAATTAAATTAAAACGTTAAAATATTACCGTATCAGCAAAGTGTCGAGATATATAATTTCCATCCAAACGAAGTAGACTGCCTTCCATTATATATCTGCAAAATAATTATATTAGTAAAATATTAAATAAAGTAAAATACTTAAATAAATTAAATACATAATATTAAAAATATTATAAAATATACCTTAAACATAGAGAGTATTTGAGAGAAATTGAGAGAATTTGGTGTGATGAAAGTGATTGAGGATGAGGGTATTTATAGAGAGGATTGGGGTGTGAACGGGTGGGTAATTAAGGGTATAGCGCGCCCACTGTACCGTGCTATACCCCACATGTCAGATAACCAGGTATAGCGCGGCCCCTGATGCGCGCTATACCCCTACGTGACGTATAGCGCGGATCAGGGGGCGCGCTATACACACGTGTAATCCATGTCAGCGCATAGCGCGGTGCAGGGGGCGCGTTATACCCCATGTGGCGCCAAATCAGCATATAGCGCGATTTAAGGGGCGCGCTTTACTGCTACAGGGGTTAGATCGAAAAATATAATCTGACCGATATTAAATCGATAAATATACCGATCACCAGTAATTTTTCGAGAAATACACCATATTAGATTGGGATAGTAATTTTACATTGTGGAGAGCTCATTAACAGTGCAGCTAATTTAAAAATCCTTTCATTTCTAACTTGTGATGAATTCAGTTGTTGTTTTCTACGAAAAATCTAAAATTAAGTTAAAAATATATATATTTGATTCAATCATTGTTATGTTTTGTCATTTGTCAAAGTTTTTTTTCTTTGTAAATAATAAAAAAAGAAATCTCCTAAGTTCAGTAGATTCTGGTGAATCACCTCCCGAATCATCTGAACGATCAGCCTCCCTAAATAAATATTATTTTCAACAATGAAGAGAAGTATAATCAACACTAGTATAATATAAATTATGACAAATGTAGGTAATTCATTTTATCACGATTTAAGTATGACATATTAACTTCTTAATATAATTTTTTGAAGTCATCAAAAAGAAAATTTATTTAAAATAATTTATAGTATCGATAAGTATGATAGTGATGAGAGATTATTTTTATTAATAAACAAATATACAAAATAAAGAGGAGAGTTTGAGTTTGTGTAGAACGAAAAAAAAAAGGAATTTAATGCAGAGATGGATTCTATAACTTAGATATTAATGTATTAGTTCAAGGCTTAAATCATTAATCTTCACGAAAAATAAGATTACATTAATCTCAAACAATTTAATTATAATTTATTGAAGTAAAACACTCGTTCTCTTTTAATTAATTGACAATCATAAAAGAATATGAATTATCACTTCATTTATATAAATACAAAATAAAGAAAACCTCATCGATACATAATTTATTTTAAATTTAGTATAAAATCTTGCTGTTTTTTTTTACTTTAATTTTTATCTTAGTATAAATGACTCATATGTACGTTACTATAAAAAAATCAATTTTTAACATTATTCTATAATTTATAATTACTAGTTTAAGAGTTCATCATTCTAAATCTAGGAATAATAATAACAGATTAATTAATTAAAAAAAAAGTTTACTCCCTAAATGGCAAAAGTAGGCGATACCTAACAAGGGAAGAAAGGAAACCGAGAGGAAACTAAAAAAAATAAAAGAAAGAAAAAACAACAATTATTTCGTACGGACAGAAGCATCTGACGAGTGATGTCAAACCACGTGGCGTAAATCGGACGAAGAAAAAGTGAAACACGTGATACGAGGCAAAAAACATACTGCTCCGTTCCCGAAAGGTGTACAATTGTCCACGTGGGAGCACGTGGCTTAGTAGGGACAAGCCGGTGGATGCACGTGTCAACCAGTGCACTGTTCATCGTGGATTGCGGAGATTTTTGTACGGACGATCTTTTATTTTCCTCTCTTTTTAAATTGGGGATTGTGCCTTGTGCGTCCAAGGTAGCCTTTGCAAATGTTGTCTTCTTTCCAAAGACCAAATATTTTATTTGGTCTTCCTTTTTATATACTATAATACATTAAACTCGAGTAGTAATTATCGACGATAGTGATTTTTTTTTAAAATTTTAGTTCCTTTTTAATTTTAGGAATTATTATTATTTTATAAGGTTTGGTAAACTTCCAATCAAGAACATTATCCTTAAGCACCAACCATTGGATTGTGCGTATACGTTAAATCATAATAGTATTTACCATCTATCATTGTTTAAAAAATATATATAACAAAATTTGTAACTGAAACTTACTATTTGATTTAATGATAATAATATTTTATTTGAATTACAAGATTAATAATATGACTTTGTAGTGTATGAATTTATATATAAATATTTTTTTAACATTTTTGTGTAATGTGCGACTAAAAATTGCATTACCGTTATATGTGCTACATAATTATCTTTGCATGAAACCTTTAGATTTCTTATCTTGTTTCCAATTACAAATCTCACATCATTATTCGATAAGGCATAAGACATTGCTAAAGTACGTACACAACATAGAAGAACATCATTAAAACGCAATTCAATTTATAAAATAATTTAAAAGTGATAAGAATATATAAATATTTTAAAATTATATAACATATCGCTTTTATTAAATTGTAGTGATTATAAATTAATATATATTTTAAATATTTTAAACAATTTGTCAAATAATAAAACATCTTCCTCGATTTGCAAACGTAAGTGTTCAAACCTAAATTCTTTAGAGATAATGATCATCTATTTAATCACTGAGATAATTTAACTCTTCCATGTAACATAAATTATTAACCTAGTAAAAGTTATAGTGTTGAATATTAGGTCATTGTAGCATACTATTAGGTAATTAACGTAAATTTCCATTCAGTTTCTGCTTTAGATCTAATTAGGCTATGTTTCAGGGGATTTACATGCAAGTCTAGCAGCTAATCGTTCTGGCCAATTGCTTTTATCGAAAGGTTCAACTCATTGCTGTAATATTCATAGTTGAATCAAAATACCCATTTCCCCCCAAATTTAATTGATATTCATGATCCAAGTGATAAATTGGCGATGAAATCATGAATTAATACATAGCTGGAGAACACCTTCATGCATGTATTCAAAGCAAAAGGTCTTTGACTAATGCACTTTATTTTGATATTTTTCTTTTGCTATAAAAAATAATAATGCAAACCGATAAGTATTAGTGTAAGACAGATTATACTCACTAAAAATGTATGAATTAAGAGGTATAATTAATCACAAACCCTTAACATGAATCATAAATCAAACAAAAAAAATAAAAAATAATACAGAAATTTAAAAACATTTTAATGCAAACATATTGAATGTTCGATTTAGCAAATCTGCAAAAACAAACGAATGAAAAACTAGATTCATAAAAATAAAATCAATGGGAAACTTGGTATGTCCCAAGACTGTTTTGAAAAGGCAATGTCGGGTTGTGTGCTGGGCTGATACGACCAGCAGTGTAATATGACAACTCGTGTTGGGGCATCCATATATGTATGAAGGATTCTGTAAGTTCATTTCAAGGACTACATTCCTTCCAACATAAGAAAAATAAACCATGAAAATAATTTATTAGGACTCATGCATATTAATATGGATGGCTCAATATATACAAATCTACGTTAAATATAAACGTTTGGTTCAAACCATGACAGATTCAAAAAAATAATCTGTTATAACTATATGAACTCATTACAAGTTCATTTGTTGCAGTGTTTAGACAATTCAGGCAATGCATTCGTGTTTGAAATCTGTCACTAAAAGGAATATACGATTCCTTGTACATATTTAAGTGAACAAATTCATATACATATTTGCATTCATGACATGTTTTCATATCAACATAACATAAATCAAGAATGTTTTAAGAATAATAATACTTTATATGGCATGTGTGTGTTTTGTTTTAGCTGTCACCATTCACCGATTTTGGAAAAGATGAATCTAGGTTGTCTTTTTTTGCAGCATAGTATATCTGTTTTTGATTATTATAATTTATAACTATAATATAACTAATTTCTCACGTCCGAATGCATTGTCTTTCAAATATAAACACTTATTTCTCTCTTAATTTCGGTAAATTCTATAGATATGATTATTTAATTAAGCAAACGGGGAAATGGTTGATTCACGACAGAAAGAGAGTATTTAGATAAATGCTATGTTTATATATGAAACAACATAGACATCATCACATTAATATCTACTAGTATTGGCACTGACCAATACACATATCATATATATATATATGTCTTAACGAAATAAGCCATTGAAATATAAAAGTAGACCACAAGAGAGATACCTTAAGAAAATAAAACCAATAGAAACGATATCGTTCAGACAATTTGTTGATAGCAAAAGGAGCCTATTCTTCTTCCAATTATATGGTACTTCCTGTAAAAAAGGGAAAAAGAAAGTCTAGATTAGTACCAAACAAGTTTCCAAAAACCCAAGCATGCCAAAACTAGAAGTATATCAGGAAAACTGAAGTACAATATTAGTTTCACAGAATACCAAATGGCATTCACTTTTGATACCATCATTTTCTTTTTGGTACTTTTCATCCCCAATAGGCAATTACCTCTGCTTCCCAGTAACTGATCATCCCTGTCACTACCATTCAAAAATGTCCCCTAAAAGAAGGGTACCAACTAAACTTGGTATACCCCAAACATGGGGGGGAAATCATAAAATATGATCAAGGTGCAACACAGATTCCTGTAATCAAGATAGTCTGAGTTTAATTATTTACTTGTAGCAGTGGCATCAGCAAAGGCTGCTGGCGCCGGCGGTGGAGCTAGTGATGGCACCACCTTTTGCTTAGGCCTCTTCCTTTTCTTCTCATAGCTAACACCTCTTGCTTTGGACTGGAAATCCCTGACTTCCCTTAAGAAAATCCTAACAGCTCGAGCTCCAAAGGGTTCCCTTCCGGTCTGCCCCAATGTTCATCATAAGCGGCTCGGAGTCGACCAATGAGAGCATCGAGGCTACCCCAGGCTTGTCTAAGGACAAGGGCAAGGGGCCGGTGGGTTCGGGAGACCAAAGAAAGGACATGTCTGGTTATGAACCTTGGTCTTCCCAAACTGATCAAGGTACCTAAGGAACTCGAGAACATGAGCACCGCTACACATAGAAAGCGACAATGGTGGCCTGTGGTTTCTCAGGTATTGACAAAAAGTGTTCCAATCTCTGCGCTTCTGGTTCTCATAGCGACTCGGAGTGGTCGGTGCAGGTGGAGCCGCAGTGGTGGTGGAAGTAGGCGTTACGGTGCTGTTTGCTACGAAGTTTGAGCCTAAGATCGGGGTTGGAAAGTTATTTGGATTGTTTAGTGGGGAAACCAAATCCATTATTTTGCTGAAGAGTGTTTAATTTGTTTTAGAGTTTCAGGTTTCGCTCGTTTCTTCTATTTTCTTATCGAAAGAAAGTCCGATCAGGATTATGAGAGAGAATCTAGATATGAATCGAAGATAGATAAATAAAGAGAGAGAGAGAGAGAACAGTTTCAAACTTCGATTTTCACTTCAAGTATACAAACTATGATAGCTCAAGAAATGATGAAATGCAAGATTCTGCATGGCTTCCATGGCAGAACTGATGAAAACGTATAGAAAGAGAAACGATTAGAATAGAGAGAAATTATAAAAGGGTTACCCTTTGTTTCCTTTTTTAGATCGAAAATATATTCATAAAATAAAATTGAGAAGTTGTTTCAGTTTGATGAGACTGGAGAGGAATGGATGAAAGAGTGCAAATTTTGGGGTTTGAGATAGGGTTTAGAAGGATGAGAAGAGAGATGAAATGATCAGATCTTCATCTTCCAGCAAACTGAAGTTCAAAGATACTATTGATAAAGTAAGAGAGAGATGAAGACGAACTGAAAACAAAAACTAAAGAGAGAGAAATTGAAGTCACAGTCCAATGGCTATAGAGAAATGGGGAAGGGTTCAGTAAATGAAAGACCCAATGGTTAATAAGTAGTTGTGTATTATATATAAATAAATAAAATAAAACTGCTTTCCCAAAATAGGACAAGTTTCGCAGTGAAGCTGCAGTTGACAGTGACACAAGTTTTTTTAATTTTTTCTTTCTGATACCGTTTGACTAATATTTTCAGAAGTAGCCTCTTTGTTGAACTGGTAAAGGCGCGTCTTCGGGGACGTATTTTATCCGTGTTTTCGCTGAGTTGAATGCCACGTGTGGAATGCGCATCCCTGTGACGTGCCTTTGCCAACTCAGCAGACACGTATTTTATTTAATAATAAATAATTTATTTTTATTATTATTATAAATTAATAATATATTATGTAAAATGTTTCGATTATAATATAATAATTATCAAATGTAAGAATCAGCAGACACGTATTTTATTATTATTATAAAATGTTTCGATTATAGGAAAAATGTATGAAATTATAATATTACACATATGGTTATATTATTATTTTTGATTTTGATTATCGATCTATTAATTTTATCAGTTAATTATTTAAATGTTATCAATCTAGTCATCTTATATCAATATTTAACGAAAATATTGATGTATAAGTTAATAAATTAGTATAATTACATATTTAATCTTCAAGACTTACATATTTTATAAAATTAGTCTTATTGAAAATTTAATTTAATAAATTTAATCCTCCAATCAGAATATGAAATGTGTCATCGTATACATAAATTTTTTAATAACTTTTAATTTGTTTAATTTAATATTTTTCTCTACTTAGAAGGTGGAATTATTATTATATTTAAAAAAAATTATAACTAATAATATTAATTATTATATTAAATAAATATATTAAATATATTTATGTATTTAAAAGTTAAAAAAAATTATTTAGGTGTACATACATTGACAAATTATATAAATACAATAACATTAAATTATTAGAAACAAAAACATTCATTTAAATACAATATTAATTACATAAGAGTTAACGGTTATATGATGATAACAGAGCTGGACATTTTTTTCTATTGTGCTCGATGTTTCTACAATGCCCACATCGTTTTTGTTCTGTTGACTTCTCCCGAATATCCATATCACAATGTATTCTAGTAGATTTTGGACGACCTGAGTCCCTCAATAGCAATGGATCTGGTACAATTGTAAGCCAAGTTTGAATCTCATTTGGGTCTCTTTCGTTTCCTATGGGCGGAAACTCAAATTCATATACCTTGAATACTTGTGAAAGTTGGTATACGGGATCAACATAATTTTTGTAGTCCAAATGCGAATGTGAGCAAGCAACAATGACATGAGAGCATGGATATTTGAGTGCTTGAAAGAAACCACAATCGCACCACCTCTCTTGCAGATTAACTCTGAAAGAGTTAGCTTCAATCCCTTGCAGAGGACGTGGCATTTCGGTTACACGAAACAATTCACGGGTGCGAGAAAAATTTGTAACTAACATCCCATTTGATGCAGCCATTTTTTTCTGTAAATCAACTACTAGTCTTGGGTGGTAAATATGTTCGTTTTGCATCCAAGTAAGAGCTTGTCCACCGAGCTTTGCAAAGAGTTGACCCAAACGAAAATAAGTCGTTTTAACCAACGCCGTGACTGGTAAATGACGCGCCCCCTTTAAGGTTGAATTTATTACTTCAGCTAAGTTTGTTGTCATATGACCATAGCGATACCCCCGTCATATGCATTTGTCCACATTTCTTTGCTGATGTCCATAATGTACTCGCACCCCTTTTTATTTTTGCCAAACAGCTCTTGTAGCATCGACTCAAACCTTTGAGGTAAGAGTTCGTAACCTAAGCCATTAGGAATATGTAATAGTTAATATGAAGTATAAATAAGTAATAAGAAATTGATAGAAAAATTGGGAAAAAGTAACATACCCATCCGCACGACTAACCGACGTTCATCGTTCTTCTTGTATTTTCCGTAATAGTTTGCAGCAATATGACGGACACAATAACGATGTTGAACATGTGGAGGTCTATACATTGTACCCAAAGAGTCCATTGCTGCTTTTATCCCGGCTCCTCGGTCTGAAATAATGCATACTCGTTCCCTGGTGACAACATGTAAACGTAAATTTTTAAGGAAAAAAGCCCAAGACTCAGTGTCTTCTCCTTGAACGAGGGCAAACGCAACAGGAAGAATATTGCGGTTTCCATCTTGGACCACAACCAATAATAAAACTTGCTTGTATTTCCCATACAAGAAAGTACCATCAATTTGGACAATTGGTTTACAGTACTTGACTGCATTAATACACTGAGGGTAAGTCCAAAAGACTCGGTAAAATTGGCAGCGATCGCGAACCATTCGATCATTCACGTAATGATGTTGAGTTTCG
Source organism: Hibiscus syriacus (assembly GCF_006381635.1). Taxonomy (NCBI): domain Eukaryota; kingdom Viridiplantae; phylum Streptophyta; class Magnoliopsida; order Malvales; family Malvaceae; genus Hibiscus; species Hibiscus syriacus. Next base: position 1,298,212 of record NW_024062011.1, on the reverse strand, counting down.
AACTCAACAATTGTCCCGGGATTAAGTCTTTGCACAACATGAAACCAACTGGCAGCTCGTTGTAAGAGGAATCCCATTCGCCATGAAGTTTGCAAATGGCATTCTGTTTTGCCAACCACGCTTTTTTATATGAGACAGTGTACCCATATTGTGACTGTATAGCATAAATCAACACTGCAACAACTATATGAGAGCTTTGCTTCACAATGGGCATGATTGCTTGACAAATAATGTTGGAGTCCAAGTTGGGATGATCCTGGTTTATACTTGTTGCACAACATGTATGAGGACCGTTGTATCTGGTTAGTTCCCATAAGTTGTTCTTCCTCTTCCTCTTTGATACACGGACCATCCATTGATATCCGTTGTCACGTTGGACGCAGTAGCAGACATATTTCTCCGTGTTAGATCGATCAACTCGGGACTAAACTGAGTTACGAATATTGTAACTCTTTATTGCCATCATTGCTTCCTCCTTCGATGCGAACTCCATTCCAATATGTAAATTACCGTCATTGACTGATGATTGAAGTCCATAGTTGCCAACATCAGGAAGATCTGGAAATTCAGGCTCATACATTGCATCATAATCAGCCTCATACATATGTGCAGGAAGTTCGACTGGTGTTGTATTTATCGGAACGTCATCCTCGTCATCATCAGAATGTACGTTAAACTGTGGTGAGTCAGGTTCAACGAATAATCCCGTTTCAGCACCATCTGCACCTGGCTCCCGAAGAGGTTCTTCTGGTGGAGATGAGGGTTCCTCCGATAATCCAATGTTGAGGTCAAATAAGTTCCCGCTTGCGTGTCCTCCCCTTGAACTTGAGGCCATTGTATCATGTGGGATGTGAATAGACTGTCGTCTCGTTGGCATTTCCATATGTAAGTCGAAAACATTGGCAGATGAATGTCTGCCCCTTGAAGTAGAAGAGATGTTGCCATATGGATTATTTGTGAAGCCACGTGGGTTGAGATCATAAGCAGTTGCAGATGAATGCCTTCCTATTGAACTTGATGGCATGGTATATGGCGTTGGATCTGCCATTAATGATGTGAAATCATTACAGATCAGTTGTGTCGGGCTATCAACTTGATCAGTTTGATATGCAATGCCAAAGTGAGAGGAATATGAGAGACCACGAGTTGCACGAACCTCAATAAAAGTGGCATACATTTCAATAAGAGATTGTGAACTCCCAATATGAGCATCAACCATCATAGAAACATCATCATCGTTTGAAAGCTGAAATGATGTATACGTGAGCGGAAAAAGTTCAGTAGGAAATCTGTACTGCAGTGAAGATAGTCTTCTCTGGCCTGCTACACGAATCTTTAACGAAATTTTTGTGATTAACTCCTCAATTGTGATGTTTCTCTTCAAGGTTAAGGGGAATAGATGGGAATTTGAGAATTTCAGATTGTGAACTGAAAAAGTTTATAATACGTTGCATATAATAGTGTCTATAATCGGAGTATTATTCACATGAAGGAGCGTTCCCGGGGACGCGCCTTCCATTATTTCGTCAAAGAATATGTTATCATTGCCCTATTATGTCACTCATGTCCCTCGGGGACACTAGATATATCAGTACTTATTATTTCACTATTCACATGAAGGCGCGTTCCCGGGGGCGCGCCTTCCATTATTTCATCAGAGAATATGTTATCATTGCCCTATTATGTCACTCATGTCCCTCGGGGACACTAGATATATCAGTACCTATTATTTCTCAGGGGACATGAAGGCGCGTTCCCGGGGGCGCGCCTTCCATTATTTCGTCATAGAATATGTTATCATTGCCCTATTATGTCACTCATGTCCCTCGGGGACACCCGATATATCAGTACCTATTATTTCACTATTCACATGAAGGCGCGTTCCCGGGGGCGCACCTTCCATCATTTCATCAGAGAATATGTTATCATTGCCCTATTATGTCACTCATGTCCCTCGGGGACACTAGATATATCAGTACCTGTTATTTCTCAGGGGACATGAAGGCGCGTTCCCGGGGACGCGCCTTCCATTATTTTGCCATAGAATATGTTATCATTGCCCTATTATGTCACTCATGTCCCTCGGGGACACCCGATATCAGTACCTATTATTTCACTATTCACATGAAGGCGCGTTCCCGGGGGCGCGCCTTCCATTATTTCATCAGAGAATATGTTATCATTGCCCTATTATGTCACTCATGTCCCTCGGGGACACTAGATATATTAGTACCTATTATTTCTCAGGGGACATGAAGGCGCGTTCCCGGGGGCGCGCCTTCCATTATTTTGCCATAGAATATGTTATCATTGCCCTATTATGTCACTCATGTCCCTCGGGGACACCCGATATATCAGTACCTATTATTTCACTATTCACATGAAGGCGCGTTCCCGGGGGCGCGCCTTCCATTATTTCGTCAGAGAATATGTTATCATTGCCCTATTATGTCACTCATGTCCCTCGGGGACACTAGATATATCAGTAAATCAGGTAAATTATAACCAAAATTTAACTTCTTTTGAAAGTTCAGCAAGTTAAGAATAACTTAAATTAAAACGTTATGTGAAGTTTGAATAAATTAGATAAAATGTTATGGATAAATCGAATAAATGTGAAGTGATAAGTTGATTGTGAAATTGAAATTGTATGGAATGAGCATTGAAATGTGACATTGAATAAATTGCCAATTCACCCCCCTCTTGGCCGATTCCGTTGATCGATGAACTCAACATAAGTTGATTTTAATGTATACGTTTTAATATATATGTTAATGATAAAATCATATGTATGGATAAATTTAATTTCAATTTAAGTATTGTGAACTATAATTAGAATATAACTTTTAATTTCGAATACAATTGGAATATTAAGTTGAAATTTAATGTTAAATTTCGAATACTATAATTTATATTTTAAATTTAAATTTGAATAATATTATTTTTATTTTTATTTTAAATTTCGAATAATATAATTTGTATTTTAAAAACATTTATCAAACATTTAATGTTAAATGTGAATAAAAAATAACATTAAAAAATATGTATGTAACAACCATGAAACATTTAAATAACATAACCAAATTACATAAAATTCTGAAATATAATTATTTAAATAACATTAAATATAACTGGATCACCGATGTCGTCTTCTCGAATGAGTTCCACATGGCGGCGGTTGTCTATTTCGTGGAGGATTTCTTCGTGGAACTTGTTCTTCAGTCTCCTCATCTTCACTATCATCATCAGCAGCATTTTCTTCATTTGGTGTAGATGACGCTGAAGGGGCTGAAGGGCCTGTATAAAATAACGACCCTGGAGGAGTGCTAGTAACAATCCCACCGCTCCCCGGGAACTGTGAAAACTGTGGAAACATTGGCATCGATGTCTGTGATCCAGATGGAGATTGAGGTGTCTGCGGAGAAGCACTACCAGCCAAATAAGATGCATATGAACCATATACTGGATCATTAAACATAGTCGTATATGCACCTCCATATGGTATAAAACCCTGCGGGCTAGGCATGTAACCTGGCGGGCTAGGAATGTAACCCTGCGGGCTCGGAATGTAACCCTGCGGGCTCGGAATGTAACCCTGCGGAGATGACATATAAACTAGTGGGCTTGGCATATGAAGTAGAGGGCTGGGCATGTACCCCTGCGGCATCGACGAATAAAGATATTGTGGTGGGACTGATGCAGAACCGGTAGCGCCTTCTCTCTGTCCACGCGTCGGGGGATGATGATATTGAGACGGTTGACGTCTTTCTCGGCGCCTAGGAATGTTAACCCCTCGTGCTTCCGCCGAAAGTAGAAACGGCTTCCCATTTTCATTAAACCAGTCCATATAGTTATCCGTAACCATATGACCAGTTTCAGCGTAATATTGTCGAGGGGCCACCAGTGTATATCGGTTCTCCCAAAGCACAATCCAATCTCTGTGTCTCACCACCCAGTTAACATCTTTCTTCCCTCGTCTATCTATGTTATGCACGTCGTCTAAATTCCTAGGAGCTCCAGGAATATATTGCGTACAACCATACTGACGGAGCACGCGATCAACTGGATGCCACTCAATAATAGCATAACATATAAGAGGTATAACCGATATCCATACCTCTAATGACCCACTAAGGTGGGGTGGGATGCAAGCTTTCACTTCATCGCTCGCATAAAGCATCCACTGAAACTGAAATATAAATATACAATTCAAATAAATAAAATATTCTAATTATATCTAACATTTTAAATTAAAATATTAATAATTAAACAAATTTAAAAACATACCTCAGACCCAGCTTTCGTATCAATAAGTAAACGAATTTCCTCTAACCCAGTAGGTATACTTTTATGGTCCTTTCTTTTCATCGACCACCTATGAAATATAATATAAACTAAATATCACCCTATTTAATTGAAAATATTTAAATCAAAATTTAGTTCGAAAATTACCTCAACAATAAGGGGAATACGTATGGTTCATTCACGATCGGGCATAAGAAAGGCATGCGGAACCACGCCCATGATTGTAGAAGCAGAAGACATCCACCGATAGCAGTTTTCTTATAATTCGTCGCCCGACACATTTCTCTAAAGAGAAATGCCAAAACTGCAGCACCCCAACTATATCTTCCAGCTTCATCAAAATCGATCAGATGCCGCAACCACATACAATGCACCTGGTTGCGAGATTTGTCGGGCATCAATATTCCTCCAATTATTCGTAGAATATATGCCCGAGCACATGCCTTTGCTTGATCCTCTGAAGCATTTTCATTTAAAACCTCAAAATTAACTTTCAACCAAGATAAAGCTATTCTACCTCCATTAAACTCTGGCGGAGCAGCTCCAAGATAATCAATGCACATTGATTGCCAATCACCATCCGCCATACCACACATCATATTTCCGTCGACGGGAAGCCCCAGATGCATAGAGACATCCTCCAATGTAATTGTCGCCTCTCCACGTGGAAGGTGAAAAGTGTGTGTCTCGGGCCTCCACTTCTCAATCAGTGCAGAAATTAGGACAGGTTCGAGTTTGCAACCGCCTATAATTGTTGCAATATACCCGAACCCGGCAGAAGCCAAATATGGCAAAATACGTTCCGGTGTCGGTATACGTGGATTTTTAATAAAAGTCTCTAAAATACGATCAGCATCCTAAATAATATACATTATAAAAAATAAAAATTAATATAAATTCATAATAACTTTAAAATAAAAATAAATTTAAATATTAACATTAATTATAAAAAAATATTACCATATCGCTAAAATGTCTGGAGATATGATCAATATCCAATCGCAACAGCATTTCGTTTTCCATTATAACTGTAGACAAAACAATATAATTAGCAAAAAAAAAAAATTAATAATTCTAAATAAATAATAATTATATAAATATTATTTTAATAAAAAATATAATATTTACATAAATATATTAATATAAAAAATAATAACTATTTAAAAAAATACTAACATAAAAATAAATTTCTTACCACTAATAACAAATTTAAAACTCAAATAGTTGGAGAATTTGAGTTATATAAGAGAGGAGAAGATGATTTTGGTGTGAAGAATGAGGGAGGGTTGAGAGGGTTTATATAGGGGAGGAGGAGGGGTAGTTAGGAAAAACGGATGGGGGCATTTATGACATTTAATGGAAGGCGCGTCCCCGGGGATGCGCTTTCCACACGTGTCTGCTGAGTTGGCAAAGGCGCGTCCCCGGGGATGCGCCTTCCACACGTGGCATCCAACTCAGCGAAAATACGGGTAAAGCGCGTCCCCGGGGACGCGCCTTTGCCAACTCAGCAGAAAGGGTGCTACTTCTGGAAATATTGGTCAAACGATGTCAGAAACGAAAAATTTAAAAAAAAAAGGTGTCAGTTATGTCAAATAGCCCCAATATTCCCCACTTTTATTTATTCTTACCCTTTGAGCTGGTGTAAACACGAATCTAAAAATACAGTATAATTCTTTTTAGTATATTCATATATTTAATTAAAAAATTAAATTATTTTTTATTTCATATGTTTAAGGTTCTTTTAATTAGTACGTGCATATATATTTATTTATGCTTTAAAAATATTATCTTCATTGATGAGTTATTTTTACTTGTCAATTATTTTATCTAGTTCACTATTACATGTGAAATTAAAGCATCTTTAACTGGTTTTTGGAAGTTTGAGTCTTAATTTCATTTTTACATTGATTTTGGCATATGGGTTTTGGTTTTTAAATAATTTAATGGAATAACAATCAAACCTAAAATTTTAGCAAAAAAAAATAATATTGACATCTGTTAAAAAAGTAGGGTTAAATCGAAACTTGTCAAGATCAAAGAAAGACGATATTACATAAGAAAAACACTAATATGTAAACACCCTTAAACTTTCCAAAAGGCTAAAACCAAAGAAGATTGAAAGCTAAGTTCACAATTTTGTACAGTGTAGGAACCTTCACAACAACTGGCCAAATCCCTCTTAGGTTTTTTTCATGCCTCCCACCCCCCAAGGCTTGTAGGATAAGCCCTTGAGCAGAGTGAAGGCTCTCTTGAGTTTTCACAAACAAAACATGAAGCACAATATTACTCTGTAATAGTCAAAAGGAATTTTAGTCTTTCAATCTCGTATTGACATTGACCTTTCAGGCTAAGTTCAAAACTATTTATTTATGGTGTACAAAATTAAGTTAACTTCCCTTTTACTTTACTTTATCCCCAAGAAATACAAAAGAATGGATTAATACATAATACAAAAACAATTTGAGAAGGTAATAATACAAATTAAAATAATCACAGCAAAACCACAAGATCGCAACCACCCAAATCCCTAAAAATAATTGACAATTAATTGAAAAGAAAACCGAAGCTCAATAAGCATAAAGGTCACCCAAGCATTATCCTCAAATCCATGAAATCGGTGCCTGCAAAAGTAAGCAATTTATCAATCGATGGCACCATTTGTTTGGCAAATATTTGAGAGACATGATTGAAACATTTTGGGCTAATGTTGTCGACCAACGAATAGTATATATGATTTTTAATAGATTATAAAACATATAATTTATGATATGCATAAACAGAAAAAAACCCCATATCATTCCTCGATCGTAAAATAAATTTATGATTTATATTATTTTTATGATTCTATCATTCCTATAATTTTTAATTTTTTTTATAGTTTTGTTAAATTTAAATTTTGAATTTTTTATTTTGATATCTTTCTAATAATTTTATATGTAAAATTTATTAATTAGCGAAAACTATCCCCCAAAGGACTTTATTAATTTTTCTGCTAAAGGGTTGATTTGATTTATTTATTATCTTTATGAAGATTTAGTTGATTTTTTGCCATCAAGTTCCTTTTTTACCATTAACTTATAACTATTTTATAATTTAATCATTAGATGGGTATGATTTTATACTAACTATTTTCTAATATATTTTAATGTTGAGGCAAAATTTTATTCACTGAAGAAGCAAATATTTTATTGAAAGGATCGTTGAGAAAACTTTATTCCTTTAGAAAATTATTGATAAAGAAAAGGCCATCCATTTGGTTTGATTTATGGCATCTTACAATTAAGTTCACTAAACAATGGCATGACTTTTCATTTTCATTTTTAATTTATATTCGATATATCACAACCACATATATGTAAGGTAATTTTTTTAGGGTTTGTCGTTTCTGTAAAAATAAATCTTGTTATATATAGGAAGTTATCTTTAAAAATGATTAATATTTAGATACCTAAGAATAGATAATGTGTTATTATAATTTTCAAAGAATTTGTTTATTTTATTAATCTGGAGTGTTTATAAGTGATAATATATATTATAAAGATTTTCAATTATTTGATAATATTATAAAGATTTTCAATTATTTGACAATGAACACACAATACTTGTCGTTGGTGGTGTTTTAATATGAGACCTCTAAGCATGATAACTACCCATTTAACCATTTAAATCACTTTATTTAAGCATATTATTTGAAGATAAGTCTTAGAGTCATTATTAATTTGCACAAATATTATCAATTACGATCACTATAAATATCTTTTAACTATAATTGAGAAATAAAAGATTTTCTCTCTCAAACTTTTATTCGATATTTTTTCTCATACACCACTTTTCCTCTCCAAGGCGTTTTTACCAAAATATCATCCTTAGACTCAATAATTACCTGTAAGACACCCTCTTCCCTAATATTACCGATCTAGCACCTTTTTTGACACGGTGGCAATAAAACATGGATCGTCAGCCGCTCCTTCATGGGGTTCTGTCTGAGTTAGCGCCACGTAAGGAAAGGCACGAGAACCTATGACACGTATGGAAGGCGCGGATCCTTCCATTATGCACGTTGAATTATTAGTACTCCATTATTACCCGAGCCTGAAAACTCGGCTTTTAAACGCTCCCCTCCCCTATAAATAACAACCCCTCTAAATGCAAACATCACCACACCAAAATTACTTGCTTATTCTCACTTCTATCAATTCCTTCTATCAAGCTAAGTAGATTTTGTTATTGTTTTTATAAAGCAAAACTCAATTCCTTACGTGATGCCAGCTCGAACAGAACCCCGCAAAGGTGCGGCTAACGATCTACGTTTTCTTATCACTGTGTCAGAAAAGGTGCTATATAAATAATATTAGGAGAAAGGTTGCCTGTGTAATACCCCAAATTTTATCTAGTGACTAAAATGTAAGTTTTGAAAGTTTAGTGGCTAAAGTATAAACTTTGAAAAGTTAAGGGACCATAATTATAATTTTTAGAAGTTATATATTTTGGCCTGAACAATTTGGATTAAAACAGATATTTTAGTGGGGATCAAATTTTCGGTACGAGATTTATGTTAAAAGCTATTAAGCGGTAAAGTTTGGTATTGAAAACGGATATTCTGATCGAACCAGAATTTTATGAAAATTTGAAGGATGCTAGATAATGGTTGGAAATATTATTTTTATATTTTATATAAGATAAATTTGTCTCAGAACAGTGTAATTTTTCAGATTTGACCGAAACAATAGAATCTTAATGACTAAAATGCAAATTTTGAAAGTGGCATGGCCAAAGTGAAAAGTCAAAGCCAAGTTGGTTCATCTTTGACCAATGAATATTTTAATGGAGAATATGATAATAGAAATTGGTAATTTTTAAGTTTCATTAATGGCAAAAATGGAATTTCCTAATAATTGAATAAAAAATTCAATTATATTATTTTTAAGGCATGTGTTAAGGCTAATTATCATTAGAATAATCAAGAAAACTTCATCAATTTCAGCTTTCTTCTTCTCAAGGCCGAAACTCCAACTCTCCCAAGGTAAAAAAATTTATTTTGATTTTTGAAGCTATATACTTGATTTTTGAAGTTAGTTATTAGATAAAGAATTAATCTACATGAATTTCTCTATCATTTGGTAACAAAATTTTTTTGCTGAAGATGATTGTGTGATGAGATTTGATGATTAGGGTTATGAAGAGTTTAGTGATTTTAAAGAGTTGTTGAAGGAGTTTTATGTTTTTAATGTTAGTGATTATTTCTAAAGCATGTAAAATGATTAGAATTAATTGTAAATGTGTATATAAGATTTGGCCATGTTAGGGTTTGTGAGAATGATGAGATTTTGATTCAATTTGATGTTGTGATGATTGGAAATGCATGAATTTAATCATAGGAGTTTGAATTCATGCTTGAAATTGAACAAAAAGTCCCCTAGGTAACTTCAATTATTCGGCCATAGGGAAGAAAATTGGGGGAAAATGTTGAAAATTTTCCTATGGATTAGAAATGATATTAGAAGTATTCTATGTTATTTGGAGTTTGATATCGATCAATTTGGAACCTTAAAAGTGCAAAAGGATTAGTTTACAGGTTTTTGGAATTGTGGGATATTATCGTAAGATTTAAATACTTGAAGGATTCAATGTTGATTTTTGATGTTTGTAATGCTGGAAAAATTAGTTGGGAAATTATTTGGAACCAAATTGCAAATTTGGTAAAAGTTTGGGTTGCAATTCGAAAGGTCCTAAAAAATGGGGACTTGTTTGCAAGTTGGTACATGTAGAAGTATTATTTGGGTAAATTAGGACAATTCTGGAAATTCTGGAAGCTTGCTGAAATTTTTGTTTAATTATTAAGTTTTAATAAAATTACAAGTTTACAGAGATCGGAAGTTTAATTGACAAAGTTTAAGAAAGTTTAGGATGAATTTTTAAGCTTTTGAATGTTTAAGTATTGATTTGGATATTTTATTAAGGTGCTGAAAATTCTATGTTATTAATGTGAAATAATTATAATGGTGAAGGATCATTATGAAGTTAGTAGAAAAGTTAAGGTGAATTATAGAAAGAATTCATAATTGGTGATTTGATTGTGTAGTTGGAAAAAGTTGAAGGGTTGATAGTGAATATAAATATTCATAGAATTGAATAAGTATTTTGAGAAGTTTGAAATTTAAGATGAAAGTATGATTTAATTTTATATTTAAGCTTAGATTATGTTAGTTCGATGCTAACATATAGTTTGAATATTTTATGATATTATATAATGTCATCAGATCAAGGTAAATCTAGTGATTCAAATAGCTTGAAGAGAAGGAAAAAGTATGGGATTGAGAAGATTATCAAGGAGAATGTTCGATAGCGAGGGAAATGTGAGTGCATTTAATTCGTGTTTGTATTATCTTACAAATATTGGCTTGCGATGAGCCAGTGATGGAGTTACTACGGTAAGAAGTGATTCCTAATGTTATGTGAATTGTGATTCTAGCATAAAGTTTCATTTATTAAGCTTACAAAATTATGAAATTAAGATAAGGATGCTAATTAAGGAAAGTTATCTAGAAATTTGAATTTAAGCAGTGAGTTTAAAAATTCACCATAAATTATACAGAGTTGATTAGAGGATTATCTCTATACCGTTAGATTTGTATATCCGTATAGTTTCGTTTAAAACAGACGGTGACTGATTTCGAGGTGTACACAAAAAAGATATGAAATTTTAATTGGTGAAAGGTCAGAAAACAGGACAACATATTCTGCCGAAACAACTTCTATCAGTCAACTTTGAAAATTCGCTATAAATTGTATAAGTGTAATTAGACAGAGTGCCTTATATGGTTAGACTTGTATTCGAGTCTAGGTTTCATTAGTGCAAACATAATAATTTTTCAGTATATTAATTAATATAGAATAATATTTGTTTGATGGTAGTGCAAACGGCCAGAATTTAAAATTTTGATAAATTGTATATTGAAAGTAGTGGAAGGTAAATGATTTAAATCTAAAGCTTAGTGAATCTTATATTTTGATTTAAAATAATAATAATAAAGTGTTAAAGTGAATCTAGTTTGTTTATTTGATAATTTTTATAGTCAAGGACGACTTGCGATAAGTCAATCTCATTTTATTTTCCAGTATGATTTATAAAATTTCAGTATGAAATATTTCTATAATATTTTGTTTTATCAAGCTTTATGAATGATTTTGGGTATGAACTGCCCAAGTACGACATTTTAGATGATGAATTCTAAATGTTTACAGTTATAAGATGATTTACAATTATCAGATAATTATAAGATCATATATTTCATAGTTATCAGATACATAATAATAAATGATTCTATGATGATAAGTATAAGCCCATTGTATGTTGCATTGAAAGTCGTAGGTACATTTGACATGCCATTAAGTGAGTGCTTATCAGTTCAGATTTGATACATTCGTGTATCAATGTTCAATTATCAGTTCAACTTTGGTATATTTATGTATCAATGTTCAACACCGTTAGTGCTTATTCAGGTTATGATTGCACTGAAGTGCATCATATCTTAGTTTCAGTTATGATTTGACATCGTGTTGTTCCTAGTGCGCACCTTAAACTCACGTACATTATATTCTCTTACATATACATTGGGCTACAACAGTAAATGTGAAAGTTATGACAGTATGTGAAAGAAAGGAACATAGGCTTGAAAAGAAAGTTTTGAAACATGTTCGAATGAGTAGAACAAACGTTATTTATGATATTCGATATTGACTTACATTATTTTTGATAAAATCATGAGATGATGATTTTTCAGGTTTTCAGAAGGAAAAAAAAAACAACTTGACCATCCCGGTTTGAAGTTTAATGTTTTTATTTAAATTATAGTTTGTTTCTTATATTTTATGAAATTTATGGTTTTATATTATTTTTAATTATATTTCTACATCACTAAGTTTTATTTAGTGCGTGATGATTTTCATGTGTAGGTTCAAATAAAGTAGAGGTCGTGAAGTAAGGAGCTTGCCAACATCTTATGCAAGTTCAAACCTACTGACAGTATCAGTAAGACATCCTAACTTTGACTTATTAGTGGCATGCACATTATATTTGTTGGGTTGCCTTATTAAATTTATTTTAAAAGGGTTTATAATAGTAATTAGGGTTATTTTATTTAGTTTTGTCTAATTTTAGTATTAATCGTATTTATGAGTGAATATTATAAATGTTATATTTTAAATGATTTAAAACGCAACGAAATTAGGCAGTTGTATTTGGATATGAAACAACACTGAACTGCCTAATTACTAATTGAAAACATATAAGTTTTCAATGATCAAATAGTGTTTTATAAATTTTTATGATTAAAGAAAAAAATTAAAGTTAAAAATGAACTTATTAAATGAATTTTTTTAAAAATATTTAAGTTCAGAAAATATCAGTTGAGTTGATATGACATTTGTAACTCGTATTATGAAATATATATGTGTTATGAGTGTTACAGCCTAACAGATAATTATTGAATCTAAGGGTTATATTTCAGTAAAACGCCTCCTTACTATTGCTTTTAATCAATTATGACTTTTCTCTTTAATTAAAAAGAATAAATCCAATAAAAATAATTTATTTCCATCGATAAAACTTTATTTGTTTAATATCCCAAAACATAATGAGAACATATTCTAATATGTATTGTTCTTACATTTTTGTTGCTATATCTAATTCCATTTACAAGTAAAATAGGTGTTGAGTTAATCGATCGACAGAATAGGTCAAGAGGGGGTGAATTGGCTATAAAAATTTCCGTGTAAGCTTTTGCAGAAAATTGAAAATATTTGCACATCGATTTAGAGTGGTTCAACTTTCTCAACCAAAGTCTACGTCCACTATCTTAGCTATCCACACTAAGGATTTTCCACAAATTCACTAATTTATCTTTCTTTTAAGGACAAAGAGTAACCTTACAAATCCCTCAAGAATTATACCCCAAATTCTTGAGAAAACGCTCTCCCAAAGAGAATAATACAAATTTTGCAAACTTACAAGAAAATCCTCACAAGGCAAGATGTTTGCACAATTCTAGAACAAATAAAGAACACTCAAGAATAATACAATTGAGCACAATAAGGGTTATTGAAAGCAAAAATGAATATTGAATGAAATAGGCTTGAAAATGCTCAAACTTGAGGTTTGATGCTTTCTCTTTGATTCTCTCTTGATTCTTGATAATTGTTGTTGATCAATGGCTTCTAAGCTTGTTTAAATACCTATTTGATCACTTCTGAACGTTGGGGGATCATTAGTGGAGTCAATAGAGCCGTTATTATGTGAAAACAATTAATAAAACAACTTGGAGCGTGAGGGGGTATCGGTACCCCTGCATAAGGTATCGGTACCTGCAATGTAAAATTCAAATATTTCGACCGTTATGAGACAGGGGGTATCAATACCTCCTGGGGGGTATTGGTATCCTCCGAGCAATATGTTATTTCTCGAAGCCAAATCTTACATAGGGGTATTGCTACCCTCTTGGGGGGGTATCAGTTCCCTGTGGGCAATCCGGTTTTTCGGTTTAAGATATATTAAGAGAATATTTTTGGCTCGATTAAGGCTCGAAATACTTTGTAAAATTGTTTAAAAGATTAAAACATACTTTTACACTTGAGTAAGGATTGAAATTGACATTTGAAAAACTTGGACTAATATTTTGATATTCGAATAGTTTAATCGAATATATATTTGAAAATGATTAGAAAATCTTGAAATCTAATAACATTTAATTTGTTATATCGAAACATCAAAATGTTTTCAACAATCTTCCCCTTTTTGATATAACAAAACATTTTAGTAATATTAGGATTTTCTAATTGAAAATCATTTTTGAAATCAAGTTTTGAAATTACTCCCCCTTACTCTAATACTTTGATAATAAATTACCCCCTTACTCTAATACTTATCCCCCTTTTTGTTAAATAAAAAAGATTAAAAAAAATTAAACAAGGTTTTTGAAAAAACATAGCCAATTGATACCTATAGATATAGCTTAAGCTGCTAAGATCCACAATCAAGAGAAATGTTAGCCATAAGTTTCATAATTCAATATTCATAATGTGAAATGACAAAAATTGGTTATAATGCAACTAATATGTAAATGATGCAAAAAATAAACATTAAGCTCAAAAAGAAAATTTAAACAAACCAAATATATATATATATATATATATATTAAGTTCAAACATCCAATCATACAACAAATTCAAACATCCAAAATAAAAGCAATCCATGGACAACAAAATGTTTCACAATTCAAAGTTTTGAGTTCGAGATTTAATTCAAGCAGACTAAAGTAAGGTAGGTCTAGTCGTCCATAGGTGGATCGGGAGGAGGAGGATAATGTGCTCGCACTTCAAGTGTGAGAGCATCCATACGGTCACGCATCTCTCGTTGAAACTTAGTCAGTTGAGACTCTATGGAAGCAAACCTTAGATCAAATGACTCTATAAATGTTCGAAAATATGGAGGCATTTGTTCCTCTTGTTGTGCTTGTTCCTCGTGCTGCTCTGGTTCATCATCGAGAACTTCGTCAATGTCTTGCATCAGCTGTTGAAGTTCAGGATTATCGTTTACTACCGATGCCGGTGGAGCTCTTGAAGAATTAGCTCCCGGTGTTTGCTCAGTAGATCGAACCCATTATCTGGTTTTCTTATCCTTTATCCATCCCGATTTTGTTAAGGCAATAAGATTAATTTGATTTTTGAGAGGGAAGACTACATCAAGTTGTACCCTAAGCTCGACTTTGACAAACAGATTACTTAGAAGATAATCGTAAACTAGAGATGCACAAAGTTTCTTATTAGGAACAAGGTTTATGGTTTCAACAATTTCAGCAAAGATAATCTGAGGTAAGTTTATTTTATTATTGTTTTGGATACAATGTATCCACCAAAGACCTAGGGCTTTAAGAGTGGAGTATTTTACTCCGGATGGTCGAAACCACCAAGAGATCATCAGATGAAGAAAACGATCATGGAGATATAATACACTCGCACTCTCCTTTCTTTTATAAGGAGTACTTACCATTTGTTTTTCATTGTCTAAGCCGACATTATCTAATCCAAATGCACGAGCTATGTATTCCGGGTCAATATAGATGAATTTTTCTAGAAGGTAGGATCTAATTCCTAAGATTTCGGTTTTATCTCGATTTTGGACACAAATGGAATTGAAATAGAAGATTCAAACAAGTTGATGATAAACTATTGGTTCGAGTTGAAAACGTTTATCAAATTTCCACTCTCGTAGGGTAGGAAGATATCTAAAATCTATTTCTAACATAGCTTGAAGAGAAGGAATTCATTCTTCTCGAATTTTATATGACTCAAAGTATTGAGAATACCTGAAGAAGAGATTTTGTCTACGACTAGGTTCATTGAAGCATGAATTACGAATAGTCATATTAGGATCATCGGGATTAGGAATTTGTTGAATATGAGGTGGATTTATAGGTGGTTTTGGTTGACTAGTGGACGTCTTAGGGCGTTTGTGAGACATGACTTAGGAAATCAGAATAGAAAAGATTAACCTGCAATTTCAAAACACATGTATGCAATAATATCAATCCCAAAACTCAAATAAGTCATCATTATTTCAAGGTTCTCTAAAATAACCCTAATGAGCAATTTTGAAAGACTATGAAAAATCAATATACGTATAGTTTTCATGAAAACAACATAATTAAATCAAAAACAATACTTAAATCAATTTTTTTTTAAATTTTGAAAATTTCAATCATTTTGAAAAATCTTGTGTTTTTGATGAAGTTAGTTGTAGATTATAGTTCTAAACCAATTAGTTGTAGATTATAGTTCTAAACCAATTAGTTGTAGATTATAGTTCTAAACCAAAATATAAACAATGCCCAATATACATTTCAACCTAGAACTAATTAAAACTAGTTCTATGTTCAAAATCAATGAAATAATGGGTTTAGAAAAATTACCTTGAAAAATTCGGATTTTAGTGGGTTTTGTTGTTGATTGCACGTTTTTAATGATTCCAGCAGGATTATAAGTTGAAAATTGAAGTAATTTCGACTTGTATTTGAAGATTTTGGCAAAAGTGGAGATTTAGAGAGAAAGAGAGGAGGAACGGTGTGTAAGAGAGAAAAGAGGGTTTTGAGAGAAAGGGTTCTTATGAGCGTTTAATAACCAAAACCCATGGAGGGTATCGGTGCCCTAAGGGAGGGTATCAGTTCCCTAAGGGAGGGTATCAATACCCATTCATAGGGGGTATCAGTACCCATTCAAAGGGGCTATCGAGACCTCCTACGCTAAAATGTCCAAAAATCTGATTTTAAACACTTATAAAGCTAAATTAATCAACTATAGTGGTATTGACAACTCATATTACGAAAATTAACAATGTTCAATCAATGTAAATCTATCCTTAAACATTATTTGAACATATAATTAATTCTCACTAAGAATCATAAAATCCCCCTAAGCAAAGGATGTAATCAAAAGTGTTATTTTTATAAGCATTTTCCAAAACTAATTAAAAGTGCTAAACTTATTTTAAACACTAAGTCAAGGTAGGTTGATCAAATCTAATTCTCTCCTAAGTGTCCAAAATCTTTCTTTATCTAAAGGTTTTGTAGAGATATCCGCTAATTGGTGCAAAGTATCAACATATTCTAGAACTATATCTTCTTTAGCGACATGATCTCTAATGAAATGATGTCTAATTTAAATGTGCTTAGTTCTAGAGTGTTGGATGGGATTTTTAGTGAGACAAATAGAACTAGTATTGTCACACTTGATAGGTATGGTACCTACTTCAATTCCATAATCAAAAAGTTGTTGTTTCATCCATAAAACTTGTGCACAACAACTACTCGCTGAAATATATTCCGCTTCAGTGGTAGATAGTGCAACACAATTTTGTTTCTTTGAAAACCAAGAAATCAACATATTTCCTAGGAATTACAAGTACCAGAGGTGCTTTTCCTATCTATTTTGCATCCTCCATAATCCGCATTAGAGAAGGCATGCAAGCTAAAGCTAGAGTCTCTAGGATACCAAAGTCCTAAACTAGGAGTGTCCTTAAGGTATATAAAGATCCTCTTAACAACTAGTAAATGTGATTCCTTAGGGCATGTTTGAAATCTAACACATAAGCAAACACTAAACATAATGTTCGGTCTACTTATGGTTATATAGAGCAAAGAGCCAATTATTGACCTATACAATTTAACATCCACACATTTACCTCCTTCATCTTTGTCAAGCTTTGTTGATGAGCTCATTGGAGTGGCGTGAGGTTTCCCATTTTCAGTCCAAACTTCTTGAGCATATCCTTGACATACTTAGCTTGATTAATGAAGATGCCATCTTTTCTTTGCTTGATTTGGAGTCCCAAGAAAAATGAGAGCTCCCTCATCATGCTCATCTCAAATTCACTCTACATTAGCTTAGAAAATTCTTGACAAAGAACATAATTAGTAGAATCAAATATTATATCATCAACATAAATTTAAACTACTAATAAATCTTTACCTTTATGCTTTAAAAACAATGTAGTGTCAACCTTCCCTTTTGAAAAACCCTTTTCAATTAAAAAAATTGACAATATTTTATACCAAGATCTAGGAGCTTGTTTTAAACCATAAAGTGCTTTTGTCAATTTAAAAACATGATTTGGAAATTTTGAATCTTCAAAACCATGAGGTTGTTCCACATACACTTCTTCTTTTATAAAACCATTTAAAAATCCACTTTTAACATCCATTTGATATAATTTAAATTCATTGAAACATACAAATGCTAATAACATTCTAATTGCTTCCATCCTAGCTACGGGAGCGTATGTTTCATCATAGTCTATGCCCTCTTCTTGAGTATACCCTTGAGCAACAAGTATAGCCTTGTTTCTCACTATATTACCACTTTCATCAAGCTTATTCCTAAATACCCATCTAGTACCTACAGTAGATTTATTACTATGCCTTTTAACTAATGTCCATACTCTACTTCTCTCAAATTGATTTAACTCTTCTTGCATAGCCATAATCCAATGTTCATCATTTAATGCTTCTTTAATATTATTAGGCTCTATGCATGATATAAATGAAACATAATTACAAATATTTCTAAGAGAAGATCGAGTTGTTACCCTTTTGGATGGATAACCTATTATCTCACCATCATTGACATAGTTGTATTCTCTTGGGTAAGATACTTCCCTTTCTTCAATGGTTGGATTCTTGAGAACATCATGAGTTTCTTCATCTTTCGTTTCTTCCTTTGATGATAGTTCTCAAACTCATGTTTAACGTCATTTGCTTTTATAATACCTACATCATCATTTACACAAGAATCCTTCCTCGGAAGGGGATTATCATCGAAAACAATATGTATAGACTCTTCTGCAACTAAAGTTCTTTTATTAAATACTCGATAAGTTTTAGAATTTAAGGAATAACCCAGAAAAATTCCTTCATCACTTTTAGTATCAAATTTGCCAAGATTTTCTTTACCATTGTTTAAAACAAAACATTTACATCCAAAAGGATGAAAATAGCTAATGTTAGGCTTTCTATTTTTGAAAAATTCATATGGAGTTTTCTTCAAAATAGGCCTAATCATTACTCGATTAATAACATAACAAGCTGTATTTGTGGCTTCCGCCTAAAAATATTTTGACAAATTGTTTTCACAAAGCATGGTTCTAGCCATTTCTTCTGAAGTTCGATTTTTCCTCTCAACAACTCCATTTTGTTGAGGGGTTCTAGGTGCTGAAAAATTATGGCTAATACCATTAGAATTGCAAAACTCAGTAAATCCAAGATTTTCAAATTCAGTTCCATGATCACTCCCAACACTAGTTATAGAGTAACCTTTTTCATTTTGGATTACTTTTGAAAATGTGATGAATTTTTCTAATGCTTCATCTTTAGTACTTAAGAATAGAACTCAAGTATATCTAGAATAGTCATCTACCAATACAAATGCATATTGTTTTCCACCCAAGCTAGTAGTCCTAGATGGCCCAAAAAGATCTATATGGATCAATTGTAATACTCTACTAGTTGATACATCATTAATGGACTTAAAAGAAACTCGTTTTTGTTTTCCTTTAGCACAAGCATAACATATTTTATCATTAACAAATTTTAGTTTAGGAAACCCTCGAACTAAATCTCCTTGAATTAACCGTTGCAAAACACTCATACTAGCATGTCATAGTCTCTTATGCCATAACCAACTATCATGCTCATTCGTAGCAACTAGGCATAAGTCAGTCATATCTATAGAATCTAAATGCACCATGTATATGTTTCATATTCTATGACCAACAAGCATAATTCGATTAAATGCAATGTCAATGACTTTACAATCATTAGTTTCAAACATGACATTTAATCCCTTATCACACAATTGACTAATACTCAATATATTATGCTTTAATCCATTCACATATAAAACATTCTTAATTTATATGGAAGAGGTATTACCTATAGTGGCTATACCTTCAATGTGACTTTTTGAGTTATCACCAAAAGTCACATCTCCTCCATTTTTGGTGTTAAGCTCTATGACCCGGCTTTTGTCTCCGGTCATATGTCTTGAGCATCCACTATCAAGGTACCATGAGTTTGAATTTGTTTTCCGTGCCTTGTAGCAATGCTCATTTTCCTACAAACATAGATTAATTTTTTATTTTTGGTACCCAAGTTCTTTTGGGTCCATATTCATTAGTCTCTAAAATTCTAGTCCCTTTAGGTATCCATTTGTGTAGGATATCCTTATCTTTAGTAGTAATGAGTTCTTTAGGAACCCATATACTTCTAACGATTTTTCCATTAGATGTTTTTTTGGAGACCTCTATGATTGTAGTTTTTAAAACTTTTTCTAACAAAGTTGATTTTTGAACTTTCTCCTTTTTCAAAATGTTTTAAATCAACCTTATTGAAAGAAGCTTTAAGATCATCAATTTTCTTTTGATGATATTCATTTACTCTTGAAAGTAAGTTATGCAAATCTTTATTTTTCTTTTCAAATTCATCTAATTTGATTTGCAATTATTTGATCTTACTTTCAAGATCATTGTTGGTTTTGGACATAAAACTATTTTCATTTTTCAATTTTGAAATATTGTTTTTATATTTTGAAAATAAAGTCTAATAATTCGAAGCCAACCCATTATAATCCTCTAATAACTTATCGTAAGATAAATCATCTTAATCAAATGAGTTAGAGGTTACCTGAGAATCCTCCCCAAATGCCATCAAGCACAAGTTTGCTACTTCTTGTTCCTCTTCATCGGAACCTTCTTCATCTCTCCATATAGCCACACGAGCCTTGTACTTAATCTTTGATTGACCCTTCTTTTTTAATTATGGGCAATCATATTTGACATGCCCGGCTTTTTGCATTCGTAGCAAATGATCGAGTCCTTATCTTTTGGTTCATTCTTGAAGCCTTCATTTCATTTGATTTTTCTTCCTCGGTTGGACTTCATTAATTTTATAAACCATTTGGAAAATAAAGTTATTTCCTCATCATCGTCATCTTCATCTGAATCACTCTCATCTCTTGTGGATTTGAGAGCAACTCCCACGTTCTTCTTCTTTTCCGACTCCTTCTTTGGCTCGTCTCTTTTCTCGAGGACTTCCTCCTCTTTAAGCATCATTTCATGCGTGAGAAGAGATCCAATAAGCTCATCAAGGGTCAAGGATTTTAAGTTCTTAGCCTCGATGATCGCCGCCTTCATTGATTGCCAAGCTTTTGGAAGAGAGTAAACTAGCTTCCTCACAAGCTTGTCATTTGGAATAATTTCTCCATATGATTTGAGACCATTGACAATCGTGGAGAATCTATCCGTCATAGCTTTGATATCTTCATCCGGTTTCATCCTGAAATTTTCATAGCTATGAGCTAGAAGACTAATTTTGGATTCTTTTACCTTGTTTGTGCCTTCATGAGTGACTTGTAGTTTATTCCATATCTCCTTGGCGGTTGTACAAGATGAAACTCTCCCGTATTCATCCAGTCCAAGAGCATAAAAAATAATATGGATAGCTTTGGAGTTGAGCTGGAACATTCTTGTCTCTCCTTCACTCCACAATCTTGGATGAGTGAAAGGTTTGATATATTCGTCTTCTATGATATATCCGTCTTCTATGATGTTTCATGCTCCCATGTCACTTGCTTGAATGAAGTACATCATTCTATTCTTCCAATAAGCATAATTAGCTCAATTGAAGAAAGGAGGCTTGTTGACGGGCAATGAATCAAGACCGAAGTCGTGGCTTGAAGTGGAGGCCATTGATGACTTGATTATCGATGTAACTCTTCCCGAATCTACTCAAGAGGTGATTAAACCTTCAAATGAGTCAAGCTCTGATACCAATTGTTGAGTTAATCGATCGACAGAATAGGTCAAGAGGGGGGTGAATTGGCAATAAAAATTTCGATGGAAACTTTTGAAGAAAATTGAAAATATTTGCACAGTGATTTAGAGTAATTCGACTTTCTCAACCAAAGTCTACATCCACTACCTTAGCTATCCACACTAAGGATTTTCCACAAATTCACTAATTTGTCTTTCTTTTGAGGACAAAGAGTAACCTTACAAATCCCTCAAGAATTATACCCCAAATTCTTGAGAACACTCTCTCCCAAAGAGAACAATACAAATTTTGTAAACTTACAAGAAAATCCTCACAAGGCAAGATGTTTGCACAATTCTAGAAAAAAGAAAGAACACTCAAGAATAATACAATTGAGCACAATAAGGTTTCTTGAAATCAAAAATAAATATTGAATGAAATAGGCTTGAAAATGCTCAAACTTGAGGTTTGATGCTTTCTCTTTGATTCTCTCTTGATTCTTGATAATTGTTGTTGATCAATGGCTTCTAAGCTTATTTAAATACTCCTTTGATCACTTTTGAACGTTGGGGATCATTAGTGGAGCCAATAAAGCCGTTATTGTGTGAAAACAATTAATAAAACAACTTGGAGCGTGGGGGGTATCAGTACCCCTACATAGGGTATCGGTACCCCTATATAGGGTATCGGTACCCCTACATAGGGTATCAATACCCCTACATAGGGTATCGGTACCTATAATGTAAAATTCAAATATTTTGACCGTTATGAGACAGGGGTATCGGTACCTCCTGGGGGTATCGGTACCCTTTGAGCAATCTGTTATTTCTCGGGGCCAAATCTTACATAGGGGTATCGGTACCCTCTTGGGGGGGTATCGGTACACTCTGGGCAATCTGGTTTTTCGGTTTAAGATATATTAAGAGAATATTTTTGGCTCGATTAAGGCTCGAAATACTTTGTAAAATTATTTAAAAGATTAAAACACACTTTTACACTTGAGTAAGGATTGAAATTGACATTTGAAAAACTTGGAGTAATATTTTGATATTCGAATAGTTTAATCGAATATATATTTGAAAATCTTGAAATCTAATAACATTTAATTTGTTATATCGAAACATCAAAATGTTTTCAACAATAGGCTTGAGCAATGAAACCACAAAAAATCGAGAAATCGATTTGAATTGAATTATGCGGTTTGAATTTTTATTTTATGGTTTGTTTTCAATTCATTTTAAAAATATAATTATACAATTTAATTTAGTTTCATTTTTTCTATATAGAAACCGTTTGTTTCAAATTAAATTGAGTTAGAAAAAAGAAAATAAAATAATTATCCAAAACAAACTTATTATGGGAAAAACTTCAATAAATAAAATCTTAAAACTAACAATATTTTTTATGAATTTAAATGGATATATTTACATTCGATTTAAGCTTTAAGTTATTTTTTATGTTGAGTTTTAAAAATAATAAATACTCAAAAATCACAAAATCAAACCAAACTGAATCAAATCAAACCAAATCAAACCGAAAACTACGATTTTATACCGTTCAATTTCAAATTTCGATTTCAATTTTTAAAAATTGAAATATATCAAAATTCTTTACTACAAGAGGAGATGCCCATACGATATTTTACAGTCCACAGCTGGAGGTTAATGTTTTATACATACATAAAAAAAAGGAACCGTACTATCCTAATGCACCCCAAACGTAAAATTTGATGTAGTATATGTAACGGATGACGTAATATTTTATACATACATATTATTTCTACATCTATTTAAAGTTATATTATTTGTCCAAGCCATCGTTTGAATTTAAATATATCAAAATTCTTTTAATTTTAGGTACAATGTATATCGATGAAGTGTTCTCTAATATAAACACTTGAAATAATATCACATGATTAGTGTATAGACTATAGAATTTGTAATGAGTTTAGCTTGTCTTATTTAGTTTTATACAACATATTTAGTTTATTCTTATATTTGTGAATATACATTTTGTTTCAACTACAACTGTTAAAATAAATAGTTAACGTGAAATTGAGTTAAAATTTAAAATCACATTCGACAATTATTAAACTTAAAACTCAAGTTTCCCTTACCAAGAGATGATAAATGAATGAACAAATTCATAGAGTTGGAAGCTATCAAGTGCAAATAATATGTAAACAATGAATAGCTACAAAAATTAGGAACCTTCGTACCACTCCGTAACTCTTCTTTTTCTTGCAAGTTCAATCTAAGGATTTATGACGACTTAATTAAAATGTTTAATTATCTTTCCGATAAAAAAATAACTATTAAATGATAGAAATCATATCTAAATTAATTATAATATTAATTGTACACACGAAATTTTAAAAGGTTTTAAAATTAATTAATTTTAATTATTATATTTGATATATAAATACTGATTTTTTCACAAACATCATAAATCCATCATCACGTATATTTTTTTAAAATTATTTGTTACGACACCATTTTAGAAGAACATAATTTTTTTTATCAAAACGACGTTGTTTTGTATTTATATAAAGACTCATTTATAACATCGTTTAGTGAGAAAACGGCTAAATGATTAAAAAAATTGAATCGATTTAAAGTACAGTGAGTGAAATAAGAAAGTGAATAAAGTTTAGTGATGATTAGTATAATTTACCCATAAAAAAATTCACCATCCGTGCATCAAATAAGTACTACTCTATTTACCCCTTGGATGGTTGAAATCTTGAAGTTTAAGTTAGTTCTATTAGGAAGCTACATTAACATGAAAAATGATTCCCCCTCCCCTTTGATATGGTTAATTGGTTTTGAAACTTGAAATTTAAGTTTGTCCTTTTTTTTTTTTTTTGATAAATCAAAGTTTGTCCTTCTTTCGTTGTCCTTAAAACACTCCATTTTTTTAACCGAAGAACATTTGGTAATTTTATACACATTTTGAATATATAAATTACTATCCTTTAACAAGTGTAACAAATTAATTATGTAGATAGATTTGAATATATCAAAAATTATTTGCCAGGTATACAGAGTCCATTAAATTATTTGCTATAAGTTGGATAGAAGTAACTACCATCCCATTAATTAATAGCTACTAAATGATTTGATTCTAAGTTGAAGTGGTAAGAAGCTTGATATCGCTTAAGCAAGTTCTCGAGTTCGAGTCTTTGTATACGCAAAAAATCTTTGCTGGGAGACTCACCCACCAAAACTAGGTATGCGACGCGGGTCAATCTGGATTAATGAAGGTGAAACCTTGGAATCGAGAGGGAAAAAACCTACTAAAAAGGCTTCAATAAATTAAATTATATGTACAACCTATAAAAGGGATTTCCAATACCACATCAACAATCAGCACAGATGAAAACTATCAGCATGCACCTAAGGGAATGAACCATATTATAGGGTGTTGATATGGAGAGTCTAAATCAATGAATATATCTTAATTCTTATCATAATATATATTAAGTTTGTTTATAGCAATTCAAATAATTTTGTAAATAAACTTTCAAGGTTACAGTTAGGGTCAATTGTAAATGACTACTATTATAATAAACTATGAAGAATTGTTAGACTAATAATCTGGACTAAATAATTTTGTAAAAAAGCTCAGACAGAGTAGAACAACTGGAAACCTATAAAATTCCATGTTTTCCTCATTTTAGTTACGCTAATATTAGCTTTTTCTATTTTGAACATTAGATTATCTTATAGTATATATAAATTTCGAAGTCGGAACAGTTGGTTCGCGTGGCCTAATGGATAAGGGGCTCGCCTCCGGAGCGGGAGACTGTGGGTTCGAGTCCCGTCGTGAACGATTTCTGCGTTACAGAAGCACGACAGCTTATCTTCTTAGAGACATATTTTCGTTTTCCTCTTATTGCTGGGCGTAATAATTTGAGTATATTCATTATAATGATATTTTGTGTGTGGAAAATCTAACCTAAACCGATCAAATATAATAAAAAATAAAAAACCAATTCCAGTTTTTTTATAAATAATTCAATTATTATTATTATTTCTTAAATAAACTCACTCTACGAACACCTAGCATATAATACTATTTGAATCTATATCATCTAGATAAAATATATTATCTTTATCACAAGAATCTCTCTTTAAATTCTAAAAAAATATTTCCCTTAATTTAAGTGCCAAAGACACTTGTATCCTAAAAAACCTTACATTTGAAAATCAAACAATGAATTTAGATTTAAATTCAAAACTTGTAAATTTTTTATCCCCTTAGTTTAATCTACCATAGTAAAAAATACTTAGGGGTGTTTGGATCAAGGAATGTGAGATTCCATGGGAATGAAATCCACATTTCCATGTTCGGTTGGCTGGAAATCTCATTCCCGGTAATGTTTTATTATCAATAGTATATTTTTTTGGGGTATATTACCGGGAATGTCATTACTCCCTTTCCTTAGGTATTGTTGGATTACCGGCATTTTGGACTAAAATACCCTTAAATTATTTTTTTTTTCAAAAATATCATTCTTCTGTCATTGAATAATAAAAATTCTACGAATATTAAATTACAAATTTATCCTTAAACTATTTTAGATTTACAAAAAAAATCTATAATTAAAATTTTATATGAAGTTCAGGCGTTAAAATAAAATTTTATCATTTCATTAAACCTTTTTATATTTTCAATTTTGTAAAAATATATATATAAATTTTATGAATTTAAATTTTTTAAAGAAAATATATAAATATTTTTTAACTTATTAAAAAAACAAATATATAATAAGGACAATTTAGTCAAATATACATTCAAATAATCTTTTATTCTTTTAACCAAACACGATAATCTTACATTCCTGCTAAACCAACCAAACACAAAATACAACATTCTCAGTAATCATATTCCCACTGGTAATCTTACATTCCCACTGGTAATCTTACATTCCCACTGGTAATCTTACATTCCCACTGGTAATCTTACATTCCCACTGATAATCTTACATTCCGTGAACCAAACGCACCCTTAGCTCAACCGTCAATTGATATTGAATTGGTTGGAAAAAGATTCTGTAACATATTTCCACCGTGAGAAGTAACTCGTCTTCCAGTGAGACGTTTTTAGCATCTTATTCAAACAACCTTGTTTCATATTAAAAGGGTAAATTACAAACTTGGTAATTGAACTTTAATCTCTTTCTTAATTTACTCACCATATTTTAAATCTTTTCAATTTCTTCGTTGAATTTAATACATTGATTTTTTTGTCGCTCGGTCATTAAATAGTTAACAACGTTAAAATGGACAGTTATATATATGCAAAACGACATTGTTTTGATGGAATTTTTCCTCAAAAAGGCATCATTTTTAACGCCATTAATTATTTAACACAAAGTGATCAAAATATGAGAGAGTAAAATTCAATGATAAAAAAACTAAATATATTAAGTACAATGAGAAAATTGAAAACTTTTAAATTTCATTGAGCAAAATAAGAGAGTAAAAGTTTAGTAATGAAATTCGTAATTTACCCATATTAAAAAGATAAAATATATCATGTTGAGTCGAACTAATCTGAATATCGAGGGGAAAAAATGGCCCTACCGGAATGGATAAATAATATGGTCTTGAATTAATCTAATACATGCTTTGGGTTATTGTAGTTTAGAAGAAAAATATAGATCATAAATATCTTTTTACGGAGCTTGGTTCGAGATTCTCTAAAATAATACATTGAGAGGTATATTCTTATGTAAAAAGTGCTAACAATTATGTCTAGAAAAGGAACCCAAAAATACGAGCTTGTTATCTCCACGACATGAATTCATAGCAGAACCCGCAAGACCTTAATAAATTCATAGCAGCAACTACTAGGTGTACAAGGAGGCAGAAATAAATTATTTGCATTACTTCCTAACGATTTCTTCCTTCCATTTCTTTCTTTTACCGTTTGAGCGTATTAGTCGGAAATCACAAGGACCTCGAAGTTCTCTTCAATGCAATTCTGGTTCATGACATAATTCTGTTCCGGCTTGCCACCACGCAGATGTCGCTCTCATACCTTTGTACCAAGGAATGACTGAAATGACATCGAAAACAGATTGGGAGTTGGCCACATTTAATGAGTGAAGTAAAATGAGAACGGAAGCTACAATGTGAGATCCATGGGAGATGATAAAAACACCGGCAAATAAAAAGAATTAACTTATAGCCACAAGTGCATATATTCCTTTAGTTAAATAGTCGAAGAAGATATAATCGTAGCATTTACCTTGACTCCTGCAGGAGAGTTTCCAGGCTTAGCTGTTGTTGTGCTCCCAAAGACACTGGAAGAAGGGTTCCCTGGCCTAGCTGTGGTCGTGCTCCCAAAGTTGAACCTGGGCTTTTTATCAGCAGGCTTCAATATTTGAAAGGAGCACATCAAAGTCTCATCCACACTCATCATGGCCCCAGCATTATCGAACTCTCCACAATAATTAGGTGCTGAAAATATAGTTACAAGCTGTCGGTCGGCAAAGAACTCATACCCATCTTCCACAACCTGTAAAAAATATATCAGAAAAATCTTATTTAAGAGAAAAAGTAGTTAAGCTGATGATCATGTCCTCTGTGATTAGTAATGAGGAATATGTAGACAGTTGCCTGCACATAGTAGTGACATTCGAAGGCAATGTCAAAGGTTCAACAACTCTTGTAAAGGGATACAGTAATTGCACAAGAGTGTATGGTTTCTGGATAATATCCTAAACCAAATGAGTTATGCATTCTTCTCGAACTAGATTAACAGCAGAAGATATTAACTCCTAATACAAGCGAAGCATAATGCAAGCTATTAAAGCAAGTAAAACCTGGTGGGCACGGCAAATGAGATCTAGGTCATGCTTCTGTAAAAACTCCGACACTTTATCAGGACCAAAAGTAAATGAAACACCTCTGTCGTTCATTCCCCAGCCTTGAACATCTTTACGGGGATCAGACCATAGAAGATCGCAGAGCAAACCGGTGTCCGGAACATCAGTCGGACATTGTAAATTTCTAATCTCATCCAAATTATTCAGATCGGGAGAAAGGCCTCCATGCATGCACAGAATCTTCTCATCAATTAGTGCTGCCACTGGAAGGCAGTTAAAACATTCAGTGAATGTCTTCCATACCCTAACATTAAATCTTCTCTTACACTCATCAAAGAACCCATATATGCGGTTTATAGAAGCACATTCATGGTTACCCCTCAATAGGAAAAAATTATCGGGGTGTTTTATCTTGTAGGCAAGAAGAAGACATATTGTCTCCAGACTTTGCTTGCCTCGATCAACATAGTCCCCCAAAAATAAGTAGTTGGCATTTGGAGGCAACCCACCATACTCAAAAAGCCTTAAAAGATCAGAATATTGACCATGAATATCACCTGAATGTCGTAAACAAATTTCAGACAGGAAAGAAGGTCATAAGTTATCTATGCATCAAATTTGTAAAGTAAACATGCGGCATAACATTCTAGACTTCATGCTAGAGCTCTTCAAAGCAACAGAAATTTCAAACTGGAACCCTTGCAGGTTGTTCAGCTAAACTGTAAATTTCAGTACACAACACATGTGAGACAACACTAGGTCATAAAGAAAACACTCACGCAAATTCTCCAAAAGATTCAGAATACGACAAACAGTTCAGAATTTCTGGAAGGAAAAAACGATCATACAATCAAGACACTCGAAGTCCAATTCCCCCACCACAGCAAAAGGGGAAATGAGGACAATCAAATAGAAAATTGAAGAGATGGGAGATTGGAAATAACTAGCATGGCACATGTAATTAAAGAAACAAGACTAATGGAAACCCTGACTAGATCAACATCCAATGACGTGAGACTCACCGAAAGAAAAATTTAACCAACTAAAGTCATAGGATGAACAAAAGGAGCTGGTTTTCAGGGAAAAGAAAAATGCATGTGTAGGTACAAAATAAAATACAGTGAGGCATGCTGACCAATTCGAAAAACCACCGCGAAATCCAAAGCACGAGCCAGCATTATTTTGAGTGGGTCACTTTGATCAACACTTATTCATTCAATGCAATAAAACTTGCGAGGTTGACGATAACCATAATAACATTTCTGCTAACTTGTTAAAACTTAAAAGATGGAAAGAACCTTCTCCAACTTTAAGAAATAGAAAACACAGAAACCAGATCATTCGTCTGAACAAAAACGCAGTCATCAACAAACCAACAAGCAAAAGCATCACTCGATGAATTCATTACAAGTGTCCATGGCTTTAACTAATAACCGAAAACCATCCAACATACATGTAAACCACACTTACCTAATAAATGAATAAAAAATAATAAAATAAACTGCATATCCTGGAAGGTAAATTAAACATCATAATAAATCGTAATCAAACTATAAATAAGAAGTTCAATTCCCAAAAATAAATCTTAAATTCACAAAATTAACTTTCACATCATCGAAATAGATCATAAAAAAAGTAAGCATTGGGTAATAAAAAAAAGAAAAGAGAAAATACCACAGATTTTGATGGGTGCTTCAAGTTCCAACAAATTAGGCTGCTGTAAGAAAATCTCCTTAGAAACAACACAGAGCTGTCGAATCTCTGATTCAGATAGCTGAACTTGTTTCCCCGGTCGACCCCTGACTTCCAAAAGCCGGTTTATAATATCATCAAGTAACCCTTGCTCCATTTTCTTAACCCCTCTGTTTCTCTATCTCTTATCTCTCTTTTTAAACAAAGAAGGGTCTCCGAGATTGACACAAAATTTTAAAAAAGAAAGAAAAGTCAACGACTTTTTTTTCTTCTTTTCTAAGGGATGCGAAGGAGAAAGAGAGACGAAGAAGAGCATGCCGTCGGCGAAAGGCAAAAAGATAAAAATGATAAATTACGTGTTTAGTACTTAAATGATCAGTTTTGATCCGATTTAGTATTTAAACTTTCAATTGTTTTTAAAATCATACCAATATTTAGTTTTTGTTTTATTTTAGTACACTGTTCAAAATTTAACGTTAAAATTTAAAATATTAAAAATTTAGGTAATAAAACAGATCAAAATTGATAAATTAGGTATTAAACATGTTAAGTTTTTAACGTTAGGTACTAAAATGAAATAAAAACTAAAAATTAATTATGATTTTGAAAAAATTAAAAATTTAGGTGACAAAATTAGCCTGATAATCCTGGCGCAATAATTATTTAGGTTTTTAGAGCAACTTAAAAATTAATTAGCAATCTACGACATTTACTACAATGACTTGGAACTCGTCACGTGAGTATAACAAGTTCTAAAAAAAAATATTTTGCCTTGATGCGATAGATTCTAATAGAAAATTATATTTTTTTAGAACTCGTCATGTCACATGATGAGTTCAAAAGTGATGAGTTTGAATAAAAATATTTTTTTGAACTCATCACCTTCGTATAACGAGTTCGTCCTTCACTGTAATAAATGTCGTAAATCCTAAAATAAACTTTGAGCAACCTTATTGGACTAAATAATTTATCCGTATGGATTATTGCCCTCATTTTATCAATTTAGGTACTAAAGCATACCAAAATTCAATAGTTTAAATATTAAATGGTTAGTTTACCTAAAAAAATGTAATGGGTGAGAAAAAATGTCCATCTTAATTGGACGTGTAATATCACGTGTGGAATACAGTAAACAACACTCTAGTTTCTTCTTCAACCTATTGCCGAAACCCGGATTTCGCCGGCGTTTCTTACCAACCAAACGGTGGTACAGAAGAAAATACAAATGAAATGAGAAAAGGAGGGCCAAGAAAGGAGGGGAACTACACAAATCCATGTTTAACGATGCATCAGCCATGGGCTTCATTGTTAGTTTATGGGATCAAACGTATTGAAGGCAGGTCTTGGCCTGCTCCAATAAGAGGTAGCCGCTCCCTTATTTTTTTAATAAAGCTTTCAAATTGATGAATGAAACCAAATGTCGAAATATTAGATTATTTAAGAAAAATATAAAGATTTATTATGTATTTAAATTTAAAATTTAGTATGAAACAAGCGGTCTTAGTGATTAAGGGATTGTTGTTATTCTTAGGTCCCGAGTTCAAGCACGTATGTAGGGTATGAGCGTTAATTATCAAATAGTTGAAACTCTTTGTACAAATATTACCTTGTATTCACCCTAAATTAAAAAAAAAAACTCAAAACTTAAAAGACAACTTCTAATTTGTCTAATATTTAAACTTTTAATGACTTAAATTATAATTAAACCAAAAATTTGAGAACACATACTTATCATTCTTTAGTTCGATCCTTACTTGATTAAATATTTAATAAATTTTTATATTTTTATATTTTTTAAATTTAAATATTTATTTTATATAATTTTTTTTATTAAACTAAAATTATACAAATATATAAATTTTAACATGGGCCGAAGCCCTTGGGCCCTAAGGAGCTCCGTCACTGGTTATATTTAATGGGATTATCTTTTTTTTCGAGAAAATAACTAAAATATGTTTGGAATTTTGTGGTAAAGCGCCAAACTTATGCTTTTGGTGGCTATATTTTCTCCAAGTAGGTTGTTGTAGGATTTAAAGTCGTGGGGTTGATTGATATAGTCTTTACTCAATAATGAAGAAAATGGAGCTGCCTCTTAAGTGATATTATATTTTTGTTCCAGGCCGCCTTTAGATACGTGCTGCCAGTAAAGTTCCTGATGAATCTATAATCAAAGCAATGGAGGATTTCTATCGGGAAATTTATGCAGCGAATGGAATTACCGATAATAAATTTCCAGAACATTACCCTGTCTTGAGAATGCTAGGTAAGTCCTTTTTATGCTCATTTGATCTCTTTTGATATTCCCGTTGCTTTATTGCTTATTTTCACTTTCTTTTTGCATATGAATACATCACAAATTGATAAAATGATTTTAGGGGTTCAGTTTCTAAAATGTGGAAAGCTTACCTGAATTCTCAATGGCCAATCTAATCTAGATTCATTGTTCTTTGGCATAGGGTGTGTCGAAGTGGTTGGCTGTTTGACATGCAAAGAGTTAGTTCGATGGGAGGCGCTGCCTGAACGGGTGGGTGACTAAGCTTTTCTCACTCTTATATTTTTCGGCATGATATGCAACAATTCCGATCCGCTGGTTTTTGTTCCTTCTCATTTTTCTTCTTCATGCTCCCAGGTTAGGCTAGCTTGAAGGACAAACTGATTTTTGCTGGCTTTGTGAACAGCCAAAGGTTTTACTTTCATTCTGGATAGTTGCTATTCTATTTGTTTGTTAATCCGTTTCTCTCCAGTTAGATTTTATATTGTGATTTATTTTCTTTTCAATTTTTTGTTGCAGAAATTGTTAGTCCCATTCAAGATGCGAGGCTTCACGTGTTTATAATCTGGAAAAGAAGGTAACACCGTGCAAAAAGTTATGCTTATGCAGCTTGTAGACATTAATTTTTTCATCATATTATTATTATTATTATATTATTATTAATATTATTAAATAAAAAAAGTACAGATCCGACCCATTTACACCGGAGCCCAGTTCTGGCCCAACAGATGACCCAAACCCTTTAGGGTTTGTAACATTTCAGCTAGGGTTTTCTAACCCTAGCCCAGCCGTCAATGATCCAGAACCCTCCACGCCGCCGCCGCACTTGCTGCCAAGTGCTCCAACCAGCTATTGCCGACGCCTACTGCCACGACTCCACCCTAGCCGAGGACTCCATAAGCTCTGCTGCCATGACAACGTCCGTCCACGTTGAAGCTATTATGGTGAGTCACCACATAGTTCGGTGACTCACCGAAATCCACTCTTAGGATCGGTTCAAGGCGAGCCTCGGTGGTGGCTTTAAAGCCATCGAACCTGCAAGAACAACGAAAAAGACGAGAGCAACGGAGAACAGAGAGCAATTAAGAGAGCAAGGACAGAGAGCAACCCAAAAAAAAAAACACAGCAACAAGAGAAACCAACACAGCAAATAGAAAAGAAAGAGAGAAGAAACGGAGAAGAAACTTACCACCGAGGAGCCTCCACGAGCCACCGGAGAACCAAAACGTCGAAGGAAACTATACTAGATCTACGACGTTTGGTAAGCTTTTAGGTTAAAACAACTTTAAATCGGGCTTTAGGGTAAACAAAGATTTGATTTGGGAGTATTTTGTAATTTCCGACCACCATTCACGGTGCCCGATGGTGGTGACGGGCACCAGAACACGGCTGCCGGTCGGATGTCAAATTCCCTCCGGTGGAGTTTTTAGAGAGAAGACAGAGAGTTTCTCTCTGTTAGAGAGAGAATAAAAAAAATAAAATGAAGAAATTTGGTCTAAAAAGCCGGTTAAATGGTATTTATACCCTCACCAAAACGACGTAGTTTTGGTGAGGGGCATCTGTGTAATTTGAGAATGAGCAAACCATGTGCGCAGTCCCTTTGACTTTATAAAATTTTATTTTGGTCACCCGAATGAGTTTTTACATATATTAATTGTGTAATTGAATTTTATTTAGTTATAATTTAGCCATTAGCTTTATTTATATAATATTTTAGGTTAAATACCTTATTTAGTCCCTCATAATTTAATTAATATTTATTTTAGTCCCATATTAATATTTAGGCTAAATTACACTGTAGGCCTCTATATCTTATGATATTTTGAAGTAGAGCACTAAGTTTAAATATTATACATTTTGATACTATATTTTTAATTTCTTTTATTTTAACCATTATTTATTTGCAATATTATTATTACTTTTGATATATTTTAATTATTACTTTCATTATTATTTTATTATTATTTTTATCTTAGTCATATAAATATATATATACATATTTGTTTAAATAATAATATTTATTTATTTTTAATATCAAAGAAAAGGGCAGTCTTAAAGTAACTAGATGTTCTATTATAGTATTTTAAAAATAAATAAATATCCTACTTATAGAAACTAGAAAATACATATTGTTTTATTTAAATTATTTTCTTAGAAAAAATTATTATTTTTAATATTCATTTATTTTTTAATATTAAGAAATGGGTTGTCTTAAAGCACCTAGAAATTCTTTTCTGATATTCTTAAATAAATAAATATCCTATTTTTATAAATTATATATAGTAATTTATTTTAATTATTTTTAGAGAAATGTCTTATTAATATTTATTTATTTTTTAATATTAAAAAATGAGCTGTATTAAAGCACCTAGAAGTCCTTTTTATGGTATTTCTAAGTAAATAAATATCTTATTTATAAAAATAAATGGCTGTCCCTTGTTCCCATATGTAATGGGGTAAGGGGGAGGTAAGATAGTAGGTTGCCCCTAACACTAGATTGAGAGTAGCTTCCGTAGGAGACCTCCGAATTAAATTAAATATATTTTTGAATTTTTAAATTTCCAATAATAGAAACAATTTATAATTAATGAGTACCAATTTTGGGCGTTGTGGGGGTGCTAATCCTTCCCCAAACATAATCGACCACGAATCCCTTTTTATTATTAAAAAGAACGAATTTTTGGTTAAAACGCAGACTAGTTTATCTTTTAACTGATGTTTTCTTAAAAACTCTTTTAAAAGATAATTTTTAGGTATCCGACCTACCTGACCCAAAAGGCCGACGGCGACTCCCAAAACATTTTAAAACCATTTATTCTCATCACTTTTCCCGTCAAGTAAAAATTCGTGCCCGGGCGAAAACTGGTTACGACAGCTTGGCGACTCTGCTGGGGACCGATCAAGCTTTGAAATTAATTATAAATTGTCTCTATCAATTAGAAATTAAAAATTCATATTTATTTAATTTATAATTCTTTTCTTTCAAAATTTTTATTACTTATAATATTTATTATATATATTTTATTATTATTATTAATGTTTTTATTTTATTTTTAGATATTAAATTTCATTTTTATTTGATTGTCAAAGGTTTGAATATTTCTCCTCACACACAACACTTGCATTGCATAACATAAGCTTTATAATCAAGCTTGTCCCTTTTAAGTGGGAGTGAAAGCGACGTCTTCGTGAGAATTTATTCTCCGTGTTAGACCTAGCAAGTAGCTTTCGGGGATCATATGCTCTATGTCTTCGTGAGAATTTATTCTCCGTGTCAGGCATAGAGAAATGTGTCCCCTCGAATTGAACTCGATCCATTTAAGTCTGTAGTGGACTAGGATTGAGGGTTGGCAGCCTAAGGGGGCACCAACAAGGACAATTCGAGTACCTTTTACTCCTAGAACTAAAACCTTGCATATACTAAACCATAGAAATTCTCCTGATCTAAGACTGTACTGAACCTCTGTCCGTAGGTATACACAAAGGAGAAATAAGATCTAACTTTTATTTTATTTTATTTTATTTTCTTTTTCCTGAATAAATGCATGCGAACTAGAAATCATGCAGTTAGGTTAATTTTTCCATACAAAGCATGGAACTAGAAAGCATGAGGTTAGGAATTATACCTTGATAAATAGAAATTTTTTTCTTTCCATTAGTTGGTACTAACCATTTTAATTTTTTTTGTTATTTTTTCCCATGCATGTTATTTTGCTCTAACTTGTTTATATTGATTTCTTTTGTTTGCATTGCATGGTCATGGCATAACCAAAAGGTGTTGACTTGAAAGACTGTTCATCAAATTGGAAAGAATTCATAAATGGACAAAAAATTTTATGATCGAACAAAATATGACGCAACCATAGAATGACATACTGAGGGAACTCCGAGGATAGAGAAGAGCTATGCACCCAAAGATCGTATGCCCATTGAAGAGCAAAAGGAGATACGAGAAATAAGAGAGCAGATGTCCAAGATGATGGGTAGAATATCTGTTTTGGCCAAAGGAAAAGAGATTCCCGCACAAAAAGAGAGAGAGGTCAATGAACATAACCCTGCAATCTCAGATATACAAGAAACTTCTGATCCTAATCAATTTGAGAAATTACAGGTAGTCATCATTCGTATTCACAAATTGTTCAGAGATACCAAAGAAATGGTGACAACTGTAAAAGCTCATAAAGATGAGATGAAATCATGCAATTTGAAATCATCAAAATTTAATTTGCTCCCGACGTCTAAAACTCAAGTTTAATCCAAGACAAAAGGTGGTTCTTATTTTGATGCTATCACTATATCATATAAAGAGTTGAATGAGAAGCTACTTGAAGCACGAGAAGTGGCTCTGTACTACATAAAACCATTCCAACCTCCGTATCCAAATTGGTATGACATCAACGTTTATTGTGAATATCATGCTGGAGCTCAGGGACATACCATCGAGAATTGTCTTGCCTTCAAACATCGAATCCAAAGTCTTTCGGATCATGGAACCTTACAATTTATGATAAATAATCGACCTAGTTGGGTAACTGAAGGTCCTGCTAGATCAATACCAAAAGTCTTCAAAAGTAAAAGTATCAGTAGGGATATCCAGAAGGAAGAAGATTTGTTGAGGTCCGAGGCTCAAATACGTCATTTAAAGATTGAAAACGATAAATTAAGCACTAAAATGGAAACTATGCATGAAGATTTTCAGTAGGCCAGTCAAACCTTTCAAAATGCTTGCATAGGAAATACCCCAGAAGAGTGGATAACAGGGGTCACCAAACTGAAAAAGAACTGCAACATAATTGAAAGACGAGCCAAGAAGTTTTCTCATGATTTATGAGTTGCAGAAGAAAAACACAATACATCTGTCAGTGAATTGAAAAGATGTCAAGTCGAAAATCAAAGGTTGAATAGTGCTATAACCAACATGGAAGCATCATATCAGATTTATCAGCTTGAGATTGATACTGAATTAAAAACCACTATGGCTGAGAACAAGACATTGAATAAATGTTTAGATGATTATGGATATCTTGTACGAGAACTTCTTGAACATAAAGATTCTCTCACCAGAGAACATGAACAACATTGTCTACAACTTCGAGAATTGACACAGAAGATAAAGGAAAAAGAGAATGTCATGGAATAAGCTGCAGTCCAGACAAACAATATGGCCCATAAGCTGATAGACCAAGCTGACTTTACAAGGAATTGAAACAGACTGATAATTCAACTGTTGAGCATGAATGGAAACTAACTTGACTTTAGAGAAGTTAGAAGGGAAAGTTATCCCCTGTATATAAAGTTTTGTTGAAGTTAGGACTGAAAGCTGTCCCCTATATGTAAAGTTTTGTTTGATGCACGAAAACTTTTGTGTTCAATGAAATCTG
Source organism: Hibiscus syriacus (assembly GCF_006381635.1). Taxonomy (NCBI): domain Eukaryota; kingdom Viridiplantae; phylum Streptophyta; class Magnoliopsida; order Malvales; family Malvaceae; genus Hibiscus; species Hibiscus syriacus. The sequence goes on along the minus strand of NW_024062011.1, from coordinate 1,260,370 downwards.
TTCTAAGATGATCTCTCTTGAGTAACACCTTTTCATACACGCATTTGCATTTTGCATCTTTGTATTTGCATTTATACTTTTATGTTTGCTTTTGTATTGCGTAATTTGCATTTTTATTATTACAATCACATATTTACATTTGCATTTGCATTTTGCATTTTCATTTTTACATTTGTATTTATATATTCATTTTTGCATTTGTATATTTGCATAATTACATTTTATTTTCAAACTATTTTACAAGCATTTAATCATGACAACGTGGAATAATTCGTGGAGAATTCCATGACAGAATTTTTGAAATCAAAGTGGAGCTAACTTGGTCTTCCTAAAGAAGGATAATAGCCATAAATGAGATTTTAGCAAGGGTTTGTATAATCGAGAAACTGCAAGAGCAATTTATTGAGACACAACAAGAGATGACTGATCAAGTAAAAAAGTTCCAGGATGATTCAAAGGACCAACTGACCAAATTGATGGACCTGGTGAATATTGTAATCCATGGAGAGAAACCCTTAGAGGATCCTGTTGTGAAAGATTTGAATGGGATTATGAATGCTATAGCTGATGCAATAGAAACAAATGACCAAGAACTTGTCAAGAGATGTGGAAATCTAATAAAGCTCCCAGAAAAAGCGACAGAGATCAAGCTGAAGCGAAGTATAGAAGAGGTTCAAAAGCTATTGAAGAAAGCTAAGAAAGGAAAAAATAAAGTGATACCTCTTATTCCAATTCCAATCTCATATTCAGACTTGTTACCTTTTCTATTTGAAAATGGTCTCATAACACCCATTTCTCCTAGAGCTTATTGTTGGCATCCAAGTTGGCAAAATGTCAAAGAATTATGCAATTATCATTCTGGAGATTTTAGTCACTCTGCAGAGAAATGTATAACTTTGAAATTAAAGGTCCAAGATCTTATAACAAAAGGATTGCTATGTTTTGAAGATGGGAAACCTAAGCTCCTAAAAAACTCAAAATTGGTCGAAAAGTAGAAATGTTCGAATTACTGTCTGTCTCATGATGTTCAAGAGTCAAACATTCAAAGCAAATATTTTGATCATCAGTCACAAGGTCTTCAAGAGAGCAAAGTAAACAATTGTAAGGAGACAGTGATGTCAAGGGAAATTTTACCCAAGTTTCCTTCAATTTCGTGCAGCAAGTTATATCCTGAGTTACTCAAAGCCCAACTTATTGCCCCATGTCAGGCTAAGCCTTTATTGCCTCCTTACCCGAGATGGTATAATGAAAAAGTCTTCTGTGACTATCATGCTGGAGCACGAGGGCACTCCATTGAGAATTGTGGTAACTTGAAACGAGTGGTTTAAGACCTTTTGGTTCAGGGAATCATATAAGTGTATGTTAGTCAGTCTGTTTTGGTCAAACAATTGGGAATCAAACCCCAAAATAGAGATGATAGTATCAAAACAAGTGAAGTACATACCGCAAAGAACGAGGAAAACAAAGTACTTGAGCCAAAGATAAAACGTTCAATTTTCAATACCTCTCTGATTATAAATAATAAAGAAGTAAAATGAGAGGTAATTTGAGACTGGCCCACATGTTTAAGAATGAATGGGAAAGATGCAACTCTGAAGAAACCTCAAACACCTATATCAGATTTTCTGAGGACCAATGAGGCAGTGGGCAATACAAATGGTCTGGATACAAAGAGTCTGGTGAATACTACTCCAATTACAGCCGCAAAATGTGTTCAGAATCAAGACAAGGCTATCATCCTTAGTAAAAGTTGTTCTGAATCTAAAAATGAGCTCAATTTCCAGCCAGAGAAGAAAAAGATGATGATGGAGACTGCTCAAAATGAAGCAAAGAGTTGTGTATCTGAAGGCTTACCCAAAGGATTTGACACAAAAGATAATCAAGAAATGGGGGAAAATGAGGAAAATAATATTGGGCCAATTACACACCCAACATTATTGGAATGATGGGGTAGGCTAAATAAATAAGTGGAAGTTATTATCTACCACTGTAGTATCTTCCTATTTTCAACATCCTGTTCAAGCTTGTTTTTTGTTTATTTCTCTGCCTTTTGTGTAATAAATAAATTTGTGTTGCTTTTAAGGTTATGAGCATTGAATCAATTTTGCAATCTTGCAGTTCTTTGAATATCAAATGGATTAAAAAGCTCTTAATGATTAGAGTTATAATCTTTGACAAAATATCAGGATTGAAAACCAGAAAAACAAGAACCCTTGACCTTACCTCAATAGAAATATACCCAAACACTACCCTTTCCACAAATATGAGATAGCCTTCTCCTATTGAAAGAAATTATAAAAAGGCTTGGTATTTACATATAAAGGTGTACAATGTGGGGCATCTTATGTACCATTACAAAGTAGACTAGATTGATTTTCTATTGATGATGTTCGATGATGAAACTTTGACAAATCTAGTCTAAAGTCATTTGATAATGAGATTTTTTAAATTCCACCAAAACACCTAGACTATAACATGTTCTTCTTAACAAGCTTAAGAAATTTGGATACCTATATTATACTATTATATATATAATAAAGCTTGAGTTATCCCCCTAAAGCAATTGGTTAATAGCCCCGACTTTATGGATAATATTTAGCTAGTTTGTTATGATTGAGTTTTCCCTCTAGAGCAATTGATTAATCGCCCTGGCTTTATGGATAATATTCAGCTAACCTATTATATTATATGCAATAAAGCTGTCCCTCTAGAGCAATTGGTTAATCACCCCGGCTTTATGGATAATATTCATATTATATGCAATAAAACTGTCCCTCTAAAGCAATTGGTTAATCGCCCGTTATAGTCACTGAATAGACTAAGGGACTAAGGGACTAAATAAAAATGGACTAAGGGAGTCACGAAACACCTGTTATAGTCAACTTCACACAAGCATTCATAAATTTCATTATTAGATCGATGTTTTCACATTGCTTTATCAAGTATTTCAGAGAATTGAAATGGAAGTATTCTAGAAGGTATAGTAACCATTATGCTAGATTGTGTCATTTTGTACGCATCCGGTTAAAATACCAAGTCCTTAAAGTGAGGAATGTGACAAAGTTCACAAAGAGCGAGAGAGGAGTGACATCTTAAATAGATGTAACCATAGAAAAAAGGAAAGCCATCCTAAAACCATCCCAAATTTTGATATTTGTCGAAGAGCTATAATTCTCAAACGTTTAAGAGTTGATGATTCTTTTGATATTCTTTGAATTCAAGCTTATGATTTGATTCTATTGTGAATCTGTGATAGGTAACATTTTACAAAATTCTTTCATTTTTCGATAAAGAAAGGAGGAAAAACATTTTCAAACAGGACAATCTCAAATGAGGAAGGTCCTTTAATCAAGTTGTGGCCTATTATACCTCTATTGAAGAAAAAGATTAAACGAGGCTAGAATGATGAAGCATTTCACTTTCTTGAAAGTAAGTGGTCCAAGAAGCCAGAAAGTTTGGAGAATTGAACTTGTGACGCTCTCCTGTGACATTATTAGCAATTCATCAAGAAAGATTATCACTTATCTCATGCTGAGGGCGATAACTATTACCAGACATATTATTTTCCCCAGTCATCAATCCATGTCTCTAGCAGATTCTCCAATCACAAAATCATAAGTCCCATTAAGGTGTATTATGGGAATGAACAAGTCATCACTTGCACTCTGGTTATACCGTGATACTAGTTCAGATCTTGATGGATCATTGATGCCTATTCCATGTCGATCATTTTCTTTGTCAGGATTATATCCATTATGTCCTTCAGAAGATTGTTGAACTTGAATTTGAGAACTTATGACACAAAATAAGACATTGGAATAGATTCTACACTTATAGATCTTTCATATTGGATAACCTTGGTTACTGGATTCTAAAAATAGAGATAATCAAGTTTTGATATCAACTAAACCTTTCCATGTTTCGGGAAGAGTGAGATATGGCAGTGCATATCTTGGGGTTATAGCAAAGAAAGTTGTTGTAGAAGCCATTGCAAGAAAATGCACCCACAAAAATCTTCTAGTTCATCCTGATGATATTTATTTATTCCGGTAAGGTTGTTACATGGAATGCTACCGACAAGAAGGTCGAATTTTCCAAATCTACTCATTAATTGCTCTAACCAATCACCATTCAGTTCTTGCGCATCTATTTTCAAAGGAATGCAAAGACAGTAGAAGTCAACCTCTGTATCATTAATCCTAGAGAAAAGAGACAGGACATTGATACCACCAGGAAACATGTCTCTAGCAGATCCTCCTCCTCGTGTATGGTTTTTAAGGAAACCTAAAAGCATTTACACCTCATCAGGTTCAAGTGGAACAACTTTATTTCTTCCAAACCATACCATATTCCATTTTCGACAATCATCAAGAACATACTTCTGGACACTCGAAGGTGGCTCATCGTCATAAGTTTCAAGAGCCTTACGCATCCTTTCTGTCAATTTGGTACTTTATGTACATAAACAGTTCAACTTTGTTCTTGGATCCCAAGAAGGCCACCAATTTTTTGTCAATGGAAAAACATCATGTATGGTGCGTGGAGGAAGCAGAATAAGAGGAAATATGTTCTCAATTGACAGATCATGAATATAGCCCCTTTTCCATGCAGCAACATAAAAATACTTCGAATCTACAGATTCTGGCTCTACATCGTATAAGTACCGTGACATTTCGGTCCAAAAACAAACTGGAGTAAGTGCCATATTCTCGTAGTAGAAATAAGGAGTCCCAATAGCATCTTATGGAAGTGTTCTTTGAATTATCTGATATGGTTCAGTAGGAACCCCAAAACTAATCATTGGATTTGGAAAATAAACTGCATGATCGTCTTCATTAAGAAACTTCTTTTCAAGTTTCCTCTGCTTCTTCCTTTCCAAAAATCATAGCCCGAGTTTTACCTTTGCTTGTAATTATGGTCATTGCATAATGGCTTCCTATCTTCTACCGGAAGAAGTGCGTCAGCAGCCTTAGCCATTTGAGCAGTACATATAAAATCTGTCAACTCTACAATTGATGAATTCAGACCACATCTCTCCATGGCTATTGAATCCTCAGCCTCTGAGTACCCCATTTTCTTCAAGTATAACAGTTTATTCTCCTCATTAGAATTAGAATTCAAGATTTCCTCGGTATCAGAAGAACTATTAATAACTGTGAAATCATCCTGAAAGATCGCTTCATAATCAGAGAAAAGTATATTCCAGAAATACCCTTCACTGAAAACAAGGTTCACTGTATCGACTTGGAATGAATTACCAAGCGATTTATACCACTCTATCCAACTAGATCCCTCTAGATCCAAAAAAATGGTCACCTCATTCAGAAGAGGCACATATATCAGACGTTTCCGTCAGAATGATTGAGTACTTCTTAAGTTTGTGACAACATGAAGAGAACTCCTAAAATTATTTGATAACACTGCTATTTTGTAACACCAGAATGAGAGCATTCAAGATTAACAAATTGGGGCACAAATAAAGCCACAAGTACCCACAACAGTGCATTTTCAAAATTAGACCTCGTGGGATCATGATATTCAAGTCAAACAAACATTGAGAGTGAATTAGAAGCAAAATGTTGGGGAATTTTTAAGGCCACTTCAGATAGATCCACGTTGGGCATTTTGAAAGCTCACATCAACAAGAAGCAAATACTGGGGCATGATGAAACCCCATTTCAATCAAAATCAAGAATATTAACTCATTTTGAACTGTTGTATCAGCAAATATTGGGGCATACTGAAAGCCCATTTCATCAGAAATAGGAATTTTGACGCATTTTGAACGTTTGTATCAGCAAATATTGGGGCATGCTGAAGGCCCATATCATCACGTGTCAAGATCATTGACTTGAGAAAATATTTCCAATGAGATAGAAAGGTATGAAGAATGAAAATGGAGAAGCAGCGACAATCGAGCTGACGATACATAATTGCTTCGTTCATCAAACAGTTGCATTAGGGTCCTGATATTGAACAAATATTTACTCAACAAGTATGGTTTCAAATACCCATTCTTCTTAACCATATGTCACATGACAACATGTTCTTTGTTAAGCTATATCACAGTTAAAGATGGTCCCTATGTCGAACATTCGATATAGGGTTCAATTCCTCAAAATCTCAACTTTGAATTTTGTATTATGTGTGTCGGTGATGATTGAAAATATTTCTTTGAGATTCCTGGAAGTTAGTTTCAACCATACTGTTGGGGTTACGAAGCTGTTTTACATATCATTTTTTGTTTACTTGATGACATTGAATAAAGAGGCTCAACTTACGTATATTACCCTTATTCCCGTTGTTACTGGGGTTATCATTACCAGCCAGGGTGAACTAAGTTTTCATCTATTGGGTTTTATCATGTACATTTCATCTACAATAGTAAAAATTCCATGGAATTTTTTCTGGCTCATATAACTGATGTGTCTCTACTTCCTACAACACTTATTATGGAAGAAAACATGATCAGTATCACACTGGCCCATGCCCGAGATGATATCAAGATCAGTTGGCATCTCTTATTCAATTCGGCATTAGTATATTTTGTAAATTTGACCAACTTTTTGGTCATGAAATATGCCAACATCTCACTTGTATTCCCACTGAGTTTTCTTCTCAAGTGGTCTTATGACATCATATAAAAGCTTTGAACACAATGCAAGGAGCTTCAATGATTGATAAATCTTGGCAGAAGCCATAGGAAATGATGAATGTGTTGTCAAATGTTTTACGAACATCTGGGCAGAAAGCACAGGAAATAATGAATGTATTGTCAAATGTTTTACTAGCATCTGAGCAGAAACCACATGAGATGATGAATGTGTTGTCAAATGTTTTATGAACCAGTTATTCTGATGTTGAACCAATGTTGTGATCATATGGTTTTCATTTATTGAAGCAAGATAAAGCCGGTCTTCTTCAACCCCAAGGTTAGAAGTGAGATATGATGAAGATTTCTTTCCACAGAAGGGAAGTATAAATTTTAACAACAAGAAATTAGTGGAGCCAACTAATGTTGAAAGACATGTTGTTGTTAAACATCTCGACATGATATGGTCCAAGTTACCTTGTTCGAGATCCAATTAGATGTGGAGACATGAAAGGAATTAGGATAAATCCTCCTTATGATGTGTTTCAAGAGTCAAATCAGAACAGACGCTGATCTCCTAATTAATTTGCTGAGTCAGGCATATCTACATCTACACTCTTCAAAGATGATATATTCTCTTTTCAAAGATGAAAGCTTTATTAGATTTCTATACAAGTCCAAGCAAAGAAAGCCGATGTTATCAAAGACAAAAATGGGGCATCAAGGTCATAATTCTGACTACTACAAAAGTTCCATAAATGAAACATTTATTCTGAGACTTTCATGAAGCAAAGAAGACACAAAGATACCAGTTGATCAAATGGTTCTTCATAAATATAGCATAAGTTGCTACACTGATATCCGAAGGTAACCATGGAAATAAATGATCAAGTGAAGGAAGACCAAGTTCACCACTTTGAAGTCGAATGAAGATTACATCAACATTCATGCATTCATAAGAACATCATTTGCATAATAGACAATGCATTACATTGATACATCTGATTGCATTCAAACATAAGGTTTTTTTTCTTCAGATTTTCATATGAAAAAGAAGATTCATGATGAAAAATACCTTACAAGAAGAATGTAGAATTCAAAACCTCAAATGCAGGAATCACACAAACATCTGAAGAAGAGATGGATGCAATCCACAAGAAGAAGCATTATTTTAAAATGAGGCATGTTACCCAATCAACAAGTTATTTTAATGAGAAAACGCTTTCCAAAGTTTCTCATTTAATCTTTTTTGAAAATGAAATTGTTGAAAAGTAATAAAACGATTTTCATAGTTTTTTTACTTAGTAAACTATTTCCCACATCTGTAAGCCCTTCAGTGCATGATGTTTTCAAAACCTTCGGGTCATCTGTAAGCCCTTCAGTGCATGATGTTTTCAAAACATTCGGGTCATTTGTAAGATCTTCAGTGCATGATGTTTAAAATCCTTCGGGTCATCTGTAAGTCCTACAGTGCAAGATGTTTTCAAAAAGCCTTCGAGAGCTTTTTGATATTTTCAAAGCCTTCGGGTCATCTATAAGCCCTTCAGTGCATGATGTTTTCAAAACCTTCGTGTCATCTGTAAGCCCTTCAGTGCATGATGTTTTCAAAACCTTCAGGTCATCTGTAAGCCCTTCAGTGCATGATGTTTTCAAAACCTTCGGGTCATCTATAAGCCCTTCAGTGCATGATGTTTTTAAAACCTTCGGGTCATCTGTAAGCCCTTCAGTGCATGATGTTTTCAAAGCCTTCAGGTCATCTGTAAGACCTTCAATGCATGATGTTTAAAATCATTCGGGTCATCTGTAAGACCTACAGTGCAAGATGATAGGACCTGTGGACAGAATATTTTCAACATTTCCATCATACTCAAAAGAAGCCAAATGAAAAAATTATTGTCTTTTTCGTCTTTGCTCTATTCTTGTTAACACAAGAATGAGCAAAGAGGGGCAGCTGTAGACATTAATTTTTTCATCATATTATTATTATTATTATTATTATTATATATATATTATTAATATTATTAAATAAAAAAATTATAGACCCGACCCATTTACACTGGAGCCCAGTTTTGGTCTAATAGATGACCCAAACCCTTTAGGGTTTGTAATATTTCAGCTAGGGTTTTCTAACCCTATCCCTAGCCGACAATGATCCAGAATCCTCCACGCCGCCACCGCACTTACTGCTAAGTGCTCCAACCAGCTGTTGCCGACGCCCACTGCCACGACTCCACTCTAGCCGAGGACTCCAGAAGCTCTGCTGTCACGACAACGTCCGTCCATGTTGAAGCTATTATGGTGAGTCACCAGATAGTTCGGTGACTCACCGAAATCCACTCTTAGGACCGGTCCAAGGCGAGCCTCGGTGGTGGCTATAAAGCCACCGAACCTGCAAGAACAACGAAAAAGACGAGATCAACGGAGAACAGAGAGCAACCAAGAGAGCAAGGACATACATCAACCCAAAAAAAACACAGCAACAAGAGCAACCAACACAACAAACAGAAAAGAAAAAGAGAAGAAACGGAGAAGAAACTTACCACTGAGGAGCCTCCACGAGCCACTGGAGAACCAAAACATCGAAGGAAACTATACCAAATCTACGACGTTTGGTAAGCTTTTAGGTTAAAACAACCTTAAATCGAGCTTTAGGTAAACAGAGCTTTGATTTGGGAGTATTTTGTAATTTTCGACCACCATTCACGGTGGCCGGTGGTGATGACCGGCGCCGGAACACGGCTGCCGGCTGAATGTCAAACTCCCTCCGGTGGAGTTTTTAGAGAGAAGACAGAGAGTTTCTCTCTGTTAGAGAGAGAAGAAAAAAAATAAAATGAAGAAATTTAGTCTAAAAAGGCGGTTAAAGGGTATTTATACCCTCACTAAAACGACGTAGTTTTGGTGAGAGGCATCTGTGTAATTTGAGAATGAGCAAACCATGTGCGCAGTCCCTTTGACTTTATAGAATTCTATTTTGGTCACCCGAATGAGTTTTTACATATATTAATTGTGTGATTGAATTTTATTTAGTTATAATTTAGCCATTAGCTTTATTTATTTAATATTTTATGTTAAATACCTTATTTAGTCCCTCATAATTTAATTAATATTTATTTTAGTCCCATATTAATATTTAGGCTAAATTACATTGTAGGCCTCTATATCTTATGATATTTTGAAGTAGAGCACTAAGTTTAAATATTCTACATTTTGGTACTATATTTTTAATTTCTTTTATTTTAACCATTATTTATTTGCAATATTATTATTACTTTTGATATATTTTAATTATTACTTTCATTATTATTTTTATCTTAGTCATATAAATATATATATACATATTTGTTTAAATAATAATATTTATTTATTTTTAATATCAAAGAAAAAGACAGTCTTAAAGCAACTATATGTCCTATTCTAATATTTTAAAAATAAATAAATATCCTACTTATAAAATCCAGAAAATATATATTGTTTTATTTAAATTATTTTCTTAGAAAAATTATTATTTTTAATATTTATTTATTTTTTAATATTAAGAAATGGGATGACTTAAAGCACCTAGAAGTTCTTTTATGATATTCTTATATAAATAAATATCCTATTTTTATAAATTATATATGCTAATTTATTTTAATTATTTTTAGAGAAATGTCTTATTAATATTTATTTATTTTTAATATTAAGAAATGAGTTGTCTTAAAGCACCTAGAAGTCATTTTCTGATATTTCTAAGTAAATAAATATCTTATTTATAAAAATAAATATATATATTAATATATTTTCTTAAAATTATATTAATAAATTTTAATTAACAAGATTATAAATTAAATATATTTTTGAAATTTTAAATTTTCAATAATAGAGACAATTTATAATTAATGAGTACCAATTTTGGGCGTTGTGCGGGTGCTAATCATTCCCCAAACGTAATTGACCACGAATCCCTTTTTATTATTAAAAAGAATGAATTTTTGGTTAAAACGCAGACCAATTTATCTTTTAACTGATGTTTTCTTAAAAACTCTTTTAAAAGATAATTTTTAGGTATTCGACCTACCTGACCCAAAAGGCCGATGTCGACTCCCAAAACATTTTAAAACCATTTATTCACATCACTTTTCCCGCCAGGTAAAAATTCGTGCCCGGGCGAAAATCAGTTACGACACCGCTCTCTTTCGATTGGCTTTGAATTTGTAAAGACGGGTTTTATGTTTTATATGTATTTTTAAAATGATTAAATTTTTAAAAAGAAGAAGTTATTGTTATATTGTAATCTTAAGTTATTCAACACCATCTTCTAACGGATTATCTTTATTGGATCGTGGGATGGTAACGAAAAAACAAAGGATAGCGTACAACTCAAGAAAATACCAATGTTCATTCAATGCTACTTGAATAGCGTCTTTCAACCACACACTGCTTATTTTGGCTATGGGAATACATGTACTTATTCAATGCATAGAGTTGTCACCCGATCGTTGGGCAATTTGCTTGCTTAAGATGCAAAGAGAGTGGGAGTGAAGCGTGCAACTGGAACACACTTGAGATCATTAGCCTTTAACATCTACAATATTATCATCAATGAAGAACCTCTTGAGCTGAAACTTTAAGGGATCCTCCTAGCCCTTAGGAACCCTGGCTATGCTCCCCATGTTTACAAACAACAATGATTGAGCTGGGATTGTGTTGTTGGTAATGCTCAATCCCACATAGAGTTGAAAACACTAGTGGGAATGGTATTTAAGGTTCACATTCTCCATTCCCTTATTGAGTGATAGAGAACAAGGCGTGGTAATACGTGTCTTTGACACATTCGCACGGATACTATCTTTTTAGAGAAAATTCGTATAAAATTTTTCTTTGAAAGATTACATGAAAAATGTGAAAGATTCATCTGATATTTATAGGCTACCGAAGAATGTTAAAGTTATTTTCCTAAATTAAATCATAACTTAAGATGTATCTGGACTGATTTCCAGCTTTGTTCATGGGAGAGACAAACTGTTAATATCAGAAGTTACAGGAGTTATATGATTTTAATTCAGGAGTTAACTATTGAGTTTTTATGCAATGAACCTGAAATATTTTTGAGATGAATTCATCAAGATATTTCAGGAGTTACAAAAGAGTTTAAATTCAGAATTAAAATCAAATTTAATTTGATTTTCTTGTTAGACAAATTTACCCTTACTTCTAGCCTAGAAATAGAGAGCTGAATTCAGCTTCTCAACTTATTCTCTACATTTAGAATTCACTCTCCAAGTGTTTTCTAAAGTTGTTCTACTCGTGCTTTCCGATCAGAAGTGCAATACCACCAGCAATACACTTCAGTTTTGGGTGTACAAAATTTGGAGCGACCGTGTTAATCTCGGGGGACGATCCACCTATTGGAGCGATTACACACATCGGGGCAAATTCGTTTCTAAGGTAGTGGTTAATTCCACGACATGGTTAATTGATTCTTTATTTATATATTTCAATATTTATTTTTTCAGTCAATGCTAATTCCTCATTTTGCAGCAGTCTATTTTATCAACAATTTAGAAACGAATTCTTTATGTTGCTTTTCGATTATGGCTTTGTCTATTATTTGCTCGTGTTGAACTCAAAATCTGGGTTATCAACGGAGGCCTTGAAGAGTCGGTGTTGTTCAGCCTAAATAGTAAGCTTTCTTTCAGTATTTCACAATTACATGCATTCTGCCAAAGTAGAAGTAAAATGGTAGAAGTTGAAATGCCCTAGAAACCAAAGACTGAACATGAGACAAGGGAATTAAAGATATATGGCATAACAATATCAAATGATTAATACGATACTTATTAGAAATGTTTTTAAACGTTTGTAAGTAATGCAGTATCTGAATAATGCTCAGATTAAAAAAATGCAATTATTACTTGAAACGACAAAAATGTCATGTCAATGCATTTACATGCATTAATTCATGCAATTACACGTAAATATGCACATTTCTTTTGGTTAATGTGTATTAATATGACTTTTGAAATGTACATATACTCTTCGTTTAAGAACAATGTGAACTATAATATCATATTAATAAATGGTAATTATTGGTAAGCATGAATGTGTTATAATCATTATGGCATTATTGTTATGCTTTAATCATTGAAACAGTTTATTTATATTAAAGGTGTAAAATTAGGTATATACCTTTATATATATATATATATATATATATATATTTTAGATTGCAAAGTTACAAAGCTACCATAATTGAATATTAGTGGTATATTCAATGCCTTGAAGAATGATTGTACATAAGTTATGAAATTTATAATGGCAACTTATGTGAATAAATGTTTTTGACGTTTGCATTGTTTGCATTTATAAATGCACAATAATATATTAATCATGTGGTTTGAGATATTAATATTAAATTAACACATCATCAAGTTATGAATTGATGATAGTTGATATATGGGTACGAGAGATAATGCATGTGTGATATTTGGTTCATGTGGAGATATAAAATAAATTATTCCCATGTGGGGAAATATAGTTCCTGAAAACTAAGGTGAAAATAATTATATATATATTTTTACCATACTAATAATTTTCTTTGAGAAATTTGTAAAGATACAGGAAATGTGTAATTTTTGGAGAAGTATGGAGCCGGTGAAGCTGAAATGAGAAGATTCTCCAAAATTGAATAGTTGTTAAATTCGATCTGATTCCATAATTTCTTGAAGATAAAGAACCCAAATCCAAAACATAATGATCTTGTCACTATCAATAAATTATTTTAATTATTGTTAGTAAATTAATTTCGTGAGTAACCATTTATATTCTTCATTTGACTTCAGAAGATACAAAAGAGATGTTAGTTTAGATGAAGTGATTGTCATGATGGATTTTGGGATCATGCTGATTAAAAATGATGATGCAAAGAATGATGTTGTATGCATGGTGAACAAGTCTATTTGGAATTGTGATTCTACCTGCGAGGTCAGATTATTTAGACTTGTTGCCTGTTAATTCATGCCTTTTAAATACATGAATTAGATTGCATGAGCCTTTAAGATAGTCTTTAAAACTTAGTGGATACTATGAAATGAGATAAAATCACTATTAAAGAGTAAGGTAGTACTACTAAGGCTAAGGCAGTAGTGTGAGCCCAAAAATATATATGCTTAATATGATACTATTGTGAATAAAAATATCAAACATAAATCTTTAAGAAGCCTTAAGAAAGAGAAAATCTATAATAATTTATTGGAAAGTAGTGTGATGAGTATGAAAGTGCATGTCAAGGATTGGTTCTATTAAGACTTAGTACTTAAGCGTGCCTAGTGCACCACCTCTCTTTTATAGAAACCTACCTGGTGCATTGTTCATTACTATGCTCACTATTGCAATACTATGACAAGATAAAAACTCTTAAAACTTAGTGCAGAAGTTAAAAGAGTAGAGATTAATTTGGTTGAGTGGAATACAAAATTTAGTCATAGTAAATAAAATATATGATGATCTCTTTAAGACTAATATGTTGAATATTATGAATGAGAATATGATAGAATATATTGCTACTAAAAGTGTGTTGTAGCTATTAAATCTCGTTAAGTGATTTTCTTATGTAGAGGAAAAAAATAGATTATCTATTTCAGAATTTGTGTTAAAATCTCTTGTTTTAAACTTGAGATCATTTTTCCTGATGTTAGGAAAAAATCGAAATTCTTTTTTAATGACGAAAAATCATAAAGAATTTCATATTGGTTTATACATTTTAATCTTAATGATTTGTAACTTCTCAAAACTTTGAGAATATAATTATGTGTAAACAAAACTTGAGTTTGTTAAAATATAGTTTTATGGTTAAAACTCATAACAAACTTTACTCAAGTATGATTGAGTATTTGTTTACACGTTTTACAATACACTTATGGATATCCTAAAATTTTAGAAATGTGGGGGTGTCTTAAAATGTAGATTAAATGCAGAAACTCAAATAGAAAATATTATATCCACTTCTTCTAGTATTCATGCTAGGTCTTCTCAAGAAATTGATTTCGAGCCTAGAATAAGTAAAAGGCTATTTGGATCAAATTTTATCACTTCCTTTATTTTTGAGATAAATGATTTAGACTCTCTTTTTGATCATATAGCTTAAATATTATATGAGGATCCTAAGAAAGATATAAGATCTATCGATGCTAGTTTCTAGAAAAGCACTATCAAAGATGAACTAGAATCGGTAATGTCTAATCATACTTGGGAATTAGTTGACTTACCTAGAGGATTTAAACCAATCTGTAGCAAATGAATCTTCCGGAAGAAAATGAGACCAGATGGTTTGATCCAGTGGTACAAGGAAAGGCTAGTTGTCAAAGGGTTTACTCAAATGTTTGTTTTAGACTACTTTGATTCTTACTCTCCCTTTATGAATATCTCAACGATCTGTGCATTATTTGCACTAGCCTCCATTTATAAGTTGTGAGTACATCAAATGGATATTAAGACTGCATTTCTGAATGAAGATCTAGATGAGGAGATCTATATGGGAACAATGGTACAAGAAATTTCATAAAACTATACTTAGTTTTGGTTTTGTTGTGAATGGTTCGGATGTTTGCGTGTATTCGAGGATGTTTGGTACTGATTGTGTCATCATAAGTTTTATATGTTGATGACATGTTGGTTTTCAGTTCTAACATTTGAGTCCATTAAACAAAACAAATAGTTTCTTGTCCACTAAATTTCAGATGACGGATATGGGAAAAGTCAATGTAATCTTAGGAGTAAAAATTACCAAAAATGAAAATGATTTTTTTTCTTTAAGTCAAGAACACTATCTTGAGAAAGTGTTAAGGAAATTTGATAGTTTTGATGTCTTCCATGTTCAAACCCTTGTGACCCTAACATATATCACTTTAAGGAAGTAGCGTTTCCCAAACAAAATATGCTAAATTAATCGGAAGCTTAATGTTCTTAATGATCTATACTCGGCCTGATATTTCTTATGTTGTGAAATATACTCATAATCCGAATGGTGATTACTAGATTGCCCGTAGAAGCTTACTGAAGTATCTTAAGGGTACTTTGGATTAGAAACTTGAGTTTGTTGGCTATCTTGTGGTACTGTAAGGATATTATGATGCCAACTGGGTTTCTGATAATGATGAGGTAAGCTCTACGAACGGGTATGTTTTTACTTTAGGTGGAGCAACAATCTCGTGGAAATCATCAAAGCAGACTTGTATTGCTCGTTCTACCATGGAGTCAAAGTTTATAGATCTTGACCTAGCTAGGCAAGAAGCCGAGTGGATCAGAAGCTTGTTAGCATATATTTCATCATGGGGAAGACCGACTCCTCCGATTTCTTTGTTGTGTTATTCGCAAGGTGCAATATGTGTACAATGGTAAGAAAAGACACATTCGCATAAGACATGAATCAGTTAGACACTTAATAAAGAATGAAGTGCTATCTTTAGAGTATGTGAAGTCGGAAAGGAACCTAGCAGATCCTTGGTCCTAGATTCGTCGAGGGTGATGGGCCTAAAGCCCATTGGTTAAGGAATTCATGGTGGATACCCAACTTAGTTATCTAAGTTCCATGTAGTCAAACGAAACCATGTAAAGACTCATAGTGCATATTCCTACTGTTTATCCCTATGATGAATAATGTGCGTGCCCAAGATGAGCTTAATTGCTCTTAATAAATTCATAGTCCAGGCTTTGGGTGGTCTTAGTGAGAAAGACTTGATGAATTTACCAATTTTGGTTGAATATCTATTCTTAATAAGTTCATAACCCAGAGTGAGTGGGTAATCCTAAATGAGAAGGAAATAATGAATTTACCGACAAAAAGGTTGAGTTTGTTAAACTCTTAATTGTAACAACCTCAATAACGGGTTAGTGACTATATTGTAAAATTTTAGAACTTGGTGATTAAAGTAGAATAATTGAATAGTATTGTAATTTAATATAGGGTTAATTTGAGAGGAAGAAGGAATAGAAGGATAGAATGGTCTTTTGGCAAGGAAAATAATTAAGAAGGGATATATATTAGCTCCACGTGAAAGAGAAGAAAGAAAAACAAAGGTTCCAGAGTTCTCTTATTCTCTTCTTTTCTCCCAAACGTGAAGACTTATAACAAAGGTGAGATTCTTCATAAGCTAATTGTTTGCTGAAATTTAAGTTGGGTTTTGCTCCTTAGATGCTAATTAAGCTTAAGGAAAGCTTAGTTTATTGTAAAACAACAAAATGAAGAGTGTAGAAGGATTTAAATATTTGGAGTTTTTGAATGAAATTTCGAAATAGAGTTTATAATTGGAATAAGAAGTTGAATTTGACTTGTCATCTACCTAATTAAGGAAGATGAAGAGTTAGAATTAGATTTTGAACATGTTGGAATTTGGGTGAAATTCTTGAATTCTATGTGGAAGATTGGATTTTAAGTTTAAAGAAGTGGTTATTGAGTAGTAATGAGTGTAAGAATATGTATGCGAGTTAGAAATCTTAAAGGAAGTGAAATAAGAAGAGTTGTGTTGGAAAGGGGTGAATTTCGTGTTGAAAATGACAATTCTGGTTTGAGTGCATCGATGCACCTTCAAGGTGTACCGATGCACTCTCAAATAAATAAACATCGAATGCCATTGATGCATCGATGCATAAGGAGTACATCGATGCACCCGTTTAAAATACAAACATCGAATGAGATTTATGCACCGATGCATAGGTAGTGCATCGATGCACTTGTCAAGGGATGCATCGATGCATGGTGTAGTGCATCGATGCATACCTTCATTAAAAGTTGGAAATAGCTTTCTTTTTAGCCTAAGGAGTGATAGTTCAGAATATATTAATTAATATACTGATTAGTATCAATGTATTACTATGTATATATAGAACATAATTTCGTTATGGAACAAACAAAGGATTAGGATCAAGTCGAAACAAGCAAGGCCAAGGTGAGTGCATTTTCTAGTTAAAGTGTATAGAGATAAGACTTGTGATAAGTCTATCTCTGATAGTTGAATTCATGATTTAATATTCATGTACATGCATACATGTATTATTTTTATAGTGATTTCATGCATAATTTCTTATGCTTCAATATGATATTATGGGAACGAATTCCATTACAAGAGAAATAATCCAGGTATGTGGATTAATGAAAATGATTATATGTGTTTATATGAAAAGTGATGAAAGAGATATGAAATGAGAAATGTATTCATATTTAAGCCCATGTTATATGATACGAGAGCTATAGGTATAATTGGCACGCCAAGAGTCGAGGGATTATCAGTGGTCATTCGGGACAGAGTGGTTCTTCAGAACAATCAGTGGTCCTTCGGGACAAATATTCAGTGCCCCTTGAGGGAATTATACGAGCTGTGGTGACAACATAGTGCACAACCTCTATGTACTCATATACTTTTGTTCTCAATAAATCCAAAGATAAATTAAATTGGAATTGGCATGAGAATGTATGTGTTATATGTACATGTTATCATCATATATGTTATCGTGTAATTGATACAAGAACATTGAAATGTCTTGATTCATGGTAAGAATGCATGTTCATAAATTCATGATTATATATGTGAATACATACATTTATATTATGCCTCACTAAGTCTTTGATTTAGCGTGTAAGTGATTTACAGGTAGGTACCAAGAATCAGGAAGAGCGTAAATAGGGTGGCAAGAACAGCAGCACTGCTAGCGGATCAAATCAGAAGTAACTGATAAAGTATGTATTTTGTCGTGTATAGTATGTTGGCATGTAAGTAAGTGTCAGTTATGAATGCTCTGATCGATTTTGGTTGTTTTGGTCAATCCATGTAAATAAACCGCTTTTATTTTAATAAAAGTTTTAAATTTCCCTATTTTCTTTAAGTGTCAAAGTTTGAAAAGTCAATGTGACACCTCAGACTCGTATTCGAGTCGGATACTGGTTGGGGGTGTTATATTTAATGGTATCAGAGCTACGGTTTAGTCGATTCTCGATATAAACCGAAGTCTAGAGTGTCCTATAAAGTATACATGCCAACAAAATAGTTAAAACTTCTGATCTGATATAATAGTAAGTGTGTTGTTTTGCTAATAGAAAGATATGGGTATGTTTTTATAGATGTCCAGACATGGTAGCTCTAAAAGTGAAGCGGGAGATGATAGGCCTGCTGAAAGTAGTAATTCACCTGCCCTGGCCAGGTAGAGTGAAGATCAGACACCCTCTGGAGTGACTGTAAATGATCAAGATGTGTTATTCAGAACACTGGACGCGGTATTGGCGCGTTTTCAATAGGAGCACCAGAGTTTAGAGGTGAAGCCGAAGAAGGTCCTGTTGCTGCGGATCTTTGGCTTAATGATGTAAAAATTATGGTTAAGGGACTCCATTGTTCCGATCCAGAAAAGCTGGATGGAATAGTCTCATTGCTCAGAGGGCAAGCAAGGATTTGGTGGACCAACGTTACATTGAGAATGCCTGGTGATCAAGTAACTTGGTCCTTGTTCTTAGAAGAGTTCAAACATAAATATATCAGAGATCAGTTTATCTGAAAAATGAAGCAAGAGTTCATGAATTTGAAGCAATGAAATCGTACAGTTTATGAGTACGAATGTGAATTTAACAAGTTGAGCCGTTTTGCTACGGAGTTGATCCCTACCGAAAAGGATGTTTGCGATTGGTTTGTGGAGGGATTACGTCCTCGTTTGAAAGAGATGTTAATTGTGTTAAATCTATCCTCATTTTAAGAAGTGGTGAACCGTGCTAAAGCTCTAGAAAGAGCTCAGAATGAAAGGTTCAGAGATTCGTGGGTTCAGACATCAAAAAGAACAGGTGCATCATCGAGTTTGACACCATCAAAAAGGGGCAAAGATGCTGGTCCTCGACCCCAAGCAAGATCAGAGTCAGTTACATCCTCTGCAAGGGGATCAGAGCCAGTTGCAAGAAGATCAAATCAGATGAGGGGTCGACAAATACAATCAGTGGGATCTGGAGCAGGGAGATCTAACCCGAGCCAAGTCAGACAATGTCCACATTGTGGAAGGAACCATTCGGGGATATGCAGGATGATTTCTGGAGCCTGTTTTAAATGTGGGGACACTGGACATTTTGTTCGGGATTGTCCCATGTTAGCGGGTGAATCTGCTCAGCCAGAGAGGTCTGCCTCGGCTACACAGAGAGGTAGAGGTAGAGGCAGAGGAAGAAGTCAATCAGAGTCGTCAGCTCTACAAGAATTACATTATACAGCTCGTGTGTATAATCTCAGGACTAGCGAGGATAGAGATGACCTAGAAATCATAGCAGGTATTTTTCAGTTGTATGATAAGAATGTGTTTGTATTGATACGGGGTCCACATATTCTTACATTTGTAGTAAGTTGGTGAAAGAATTGAATATTCTGTTAGAATCTACTAGCAATGATGTAATAGTGACTAATCCGTTAGGACACAGTGCTCGAGTCAATATGGTGGGTCGAGGGTGTCTCATACGGATTCAGGGAATTAAATTCCCTAGTAATCTGATGGAATTACCTTTTGATGAATTTGAGGTGATACTGGGGATGGATTGGTTATATCATTACTATGTTAATGTTGATTGTAGACTGAAAAGAGTAACGTTGAGAAGTTCAGAAGGTATAGAGGTTATTGTATTTAGTGAAGGATGGAACCCATTGGCTAATGTAATATTAGTGATGCCGGTAAAGAAGTTATTGCTACAGGGATGTCAAGGGTTTATGGCAAGTGTGCTTGATGTGAGAGCAAAAGAGAAGGGGATGGAAGAAATTCCTACAGTTAGAGAGTTTTCTGACATTTTTCATGCAGAGTTGCCGGGTTTGCCGCCAGATAGAGAGGTAGAATTTCAGATTGAATTAATGTCGGGAACTGCACCTATTGCCATGTCACCATACAGAATGGCCCCAAAAGAGTTACAAGAATTAAAGATCCAATTACAAGAATTATTGGACAAAGGGTTTATTAGACCGAGTGTCTCACCATGGGGAGCTCCAGTTTTGTTCGTCAAAAAGAAGGATGGATCCATGCGTCTTTGCATTGATTATAGTCAACTCAATAAAGTGACCATCAAGAACAAGTATCCACTCCCCCGAATTAACGATTTATTTGTTCAGTTAAAGGGAGCTTTAGTATTTTCGAAGATTGATTTACGTTCTGGTTATCATCAATTGAAGATTCAAGATAAAAATATTCCAAAGACATCATTCAGAATGAGGTATGGTCATTATGAGTTTATTGTGATGCCATTTGGAGTTATGAATGCTCCGGCTGCTTTCATGGATCTTATGAACCGAATATTTCAACCCTATTTAGATCGGTTTGTTTTGGTATTCATTGACGATATATTAGTGTATTCGAAGTCGAAAGAAGAGCATAGTTTGCATTTGAAGATAGTTCTACAGACTTTGAGAGAAAAGAAGCTTTTTGCCAAGCTTTCTAAATGTGAATTTTGGTTGAAGGAAGTGACATTCCTTGGACATGTGATTTCTGCTAAAGAAATTTGAGTGGATCCTCAAAAGATCAAAGCTATTTTAGAGTGGGAAATTCTAAAGAATGTGTCAGAAGTCTGGAGTTTTCTAGGGTTAGGTGGTTATTACCGAATGTTTGCTAAAAACTTTTTGATAATAGCATTACCCCTAACTAAATTATTGAGGAAATAAGTAAAATTTGTATGGACTCCGGAGTGCCAAGAAAGTTTTGAAAGACTGAGGAATGTCTTGACAGAAGCTCTAGTGTTGATTCAACCCGAGTTTGACAAGAACTTTGTAGTGTATAGTGATGCGTCTCATAACGGTTTGGGATGCGTGTTAATGCAAGAAGGCAAAGTGGTAGCGTTTGCATCGAGGCAACTAAAACCGCACGAGAAGAATTATCCAACGCACGATCTAGAAATGGCTGCAGTAGTGTTCGCTCTTAAGATCTGGCGTCACTACTTGTATGGTGAGCGATGCTACCTGTATACGGACCATAAGAGTTTAAAGTATTTGATGACTCATAAAGAATTGAATTTAAGACAGAGAAGATGGGTGGAATTTTTAAAGGATTATGATGTAGTAATCGATTTTCATCCAGGGAAAGCGAATATGGTAGCGGATGCCTTAAGTCGAACCACATTTGCAGCATTACGAGCTTTGGATGCCAGACTATCACTAAGAGGAGACGACGCCATATGTGCAGAATTGACTCTCAAGCCATCATGGCTAGATCGAATTAAAGAATTGCAAGCTAAAGATGAAAAGTGTTCAATGAAACTACAGCAGATAAAGAATGGAGAGGTTACGGATTATGAAGTGAAAGCTGCTGGAAACTTATATTATTAAGGGAGGCTAGTAATTCCAGATGATGATGAATTAAAGAAAGACTTGTTAATGGAAGCTCATTGCAGTCCATTGACTATGCATCCGGGAGGAAACAAAATGTATATGGATCTTAAGAGTCGATATTGGTGGCCTGGAATGAAGAGAAATATTACGAAATTTGTATCCAAATGTTTGACGTGTCAGCAAGTTAAAGCTGAACATCAAGTTCCGTCAGGACTGTTGCAACCTATGTCTATTCCTCAGTGGAAATGAGAGAATGTAACAATGGATTTCGTAACGGGGTTGCCTTTGACTCTGAATAAAAGAGATTCGATATGGGTTATTGTAGACAAATTGACTAATTCAGCTCATTTTATTCCAGTACGAGTTGACTTTTCTATTTATAAGTATGCTGAGTTATATATCAGAGAGATTATACGTTTACATGGTGTACCTGTTTCCGTTGTTTCGGATCGAGATTCTAGGTTTACATCACGGTTTTGGAAGTCATTACATAAAGCGTTGGGAACTCAGTTGAACTTTGGTACAGTGTTTCATCCACAAACCGATGGGTAATCCGAAAGAACAATCTAAATTTTGGAGGATATGTTGAGAGCTTGTGTTATCGAGTTCAAAGGATTGTGGGAGAGGTACTTGCCACTTGTTGAATTTACGTACAACAATAGTTATCAATCAAGCATTAAAATGGCTCCTTATGAAGCTCTTTATGGAAGAAGATGCCGTACGCCTTTAAATTGGTTCGAGATTAAAGACAAAGAAATTATTGGTACGGAGTTGATCAAAGAAGTGAAAGAAAAGGTTCAAGTAATTCAAAGTAATCTCAAAGCAGCAACTGATAGACAGAAATCGTACGCAGATTTAAAGAGAAAAGAGATAGAATATCAAATTGGAGATAAAGTGTTTCTCAAAGTGTCTCATTGGAAGAAGATTTTGAGGTTTGGTCGAAGAGGAAAGTTGAGTTCTCGGTTCATTGGACCTTATGAGATTGTAAAGAGAGTGGGACCAGTGGCATATCAATTGGAATTGCCACCTAAAATGGAAAAGATTCATGATGTCTTCCATGTCTCAATGCTTCAGAAGTATCGATCTGACCCCTCCCACATTGTGACTCTAGAAGAGGTTGAGGTTCAACTGGATTTGACTTATGAAGAGGAACCGATTAAAATCTTAGCTCACGAGATTAAGCAACTAAGAAACAAGACTATTCCACTAGTCAGAGTATTGTGGAGAAATCACAACGTAGAGGAAGCAACATGGGAGCGTGAAGAATATATGAGGATTCAATACCCCCATCTCTTTGTGCAATGAAAATTCAAGGATGAATTTTCTTTAGGGGGAGATTTGTAACAGCCTCAATAATGGGTTAGTGACTATATTGTAAAATTTTTGAACTTGGTGATTAAAGTAGAATAATTGAATAGTATTGTAATTTGATATAGGGTTAATTTACAAGGAAGAAGGAATAGAAGGATAGAATGGTCGTTTGGAAAGGAAAATAATTAAGAAGGGATATATATATATATATTAGCTCCATGTGGAAGAGAAGAAAGAAAAACAAAGGTTCCAGAGTTCTCTTCTTCTCTTCTTTTCTCCCAAACGTGAAGACTTATAGCAAAGGTGAGATTCTTCATAAGCTAATTGTTTGCTGAAATTTAAGTTGGGTTTTGCTCCTTAGATGCTAATTAAGGTTAAGGAAAGCTTAGTTTGTTGTAAAACAACAAAATGAAGAGTGTAGAAGGATTTAAATATTTGGATTTTTTGAATGAAATTTCGAAATCGAGTCTATAATTGGAAGAGTTAGAATTAGATTTTGAACATGTTGGAATTTAGGTGAAATTCTTGAATTCTATGTGGAAGATTGGATTTTAAGTTTAAAGAAGTGGTTATTGAGTAGTAATGAGTGTAAGCATATGTATGCGAGTTAGAAATCTTAAAGGAAGTGAAATAAGAAGAGTTGTGTTGGAAAGGGGTGAATTTCGTGTTGAAAATGGCAATTCTGGGTTGAGTGCATCGATGCACCTTCAAGGTGTACCGATGCACTCTCAAATAAATGAACATCGAATTCCATTGATGCATCGATGCATAAGGAGTGCATCGATGCACCCGTTTAAAATACAAACATCGAATGGGATTTATGCACCGATGCATAGGTAGTGCATCGATGCACCTGTCAGGGGATGCATCGATACATGGTGTAGTGCATCGATGCATACCTTCATTAAAAGTTGGAAATAACTTTCTTTTTAGCCTAAGGAGTGATAGTTTAGAATATATTAATTAGTATACTGATTAGTATCAATGTATTACTATGTAGATATAGAACATAATTTCATTCCAGAACAAACAAAGGATTATGATCAAGTCGAAACAAGCAATGCCAAGGTGAGTGCTTTTTCTAGTTAAAGTGTATAGAGATAAGACTTGTGATAAGTCTATCTCTGATAGTTGAATTCATGATTTAATATTCATGTACATGTATTATTTTTATAGTGATTTCATGCATAATTCCTTATGCTTCAATATGATATTATGAGAACGAATGCCATTACAAGAGAAATAATCCAGGTATGTGGATTAATGAAAATGATTATATGTGTTTATATGAAAAGTGATGAAAGAGATATGAAATGAGAAATGTATTCATATTTAAGCCCATGTTATATGATACGAGAGCTATAGGTATAATTGGCATGCCAAGAGTCGAGGGATTATCAGTGGTCCTTCGGGACATAGTGGTTCTTCGGAACAATCAGTGGTCCTTCGGGACAAAGTGGTCATTCGGGACAAATATTCAGTGCCCCTTGAGGGAATTATACGAGCTGTGGTGACAGCATAGTGCACAACCTCTATGTACTCACATACCTTTGTTCTCAATAATGTACATGGGCAATCCAAAGATAAATTAAATTGGAATTGGCATGAGAATGTATGTGTTATATGTATATGTTATCATCATATATGTTATCATGTGTAATTGATACATGAACATTGAAATGTCTTGATTCATGGTAATAATGCATGTTCATAAATTCATGATTATACATGTGAATACATGCATTTATATCATGTCTCACTAAGTCTGTGACTTAGCGTGTAAGTGATTTACACGTAGGTACCAAGAATCAGGAAGAGCGGAAATAGAGTGGCAAGAACAACAGCACTGCTAGAGGATCATATCAGAAGTAACTGATAAAGTATGTATTTTGTCGTGTATAGTATGTTAGCATGTAAGTAAAGTGTCAGTTATGAATGCTCTGATCGATTTTGGTTGTTTTGGTCAATCCATGTAAATAAACCGCTTTTATTTTAATGAAAGTTTTAAATTTCCCTGTTTTCTTTAAGTGTCAAAGTTTGAAAAGTTAATGTGAGACCTCAGACTCGTATTCGGGTCAGATACTTTTTGGGGTATTACATTAATAAATTCAAATCTAAGTATTTGGATGGTTCTAGTGAAAAGGACTTACTGAATTTACCGACAAATAAGGTTGAATATTTATTCTTAATGACTTCTTAGCCCAGAGTTTGGGTGGTTCATTAATAATGAACTTGAAGAAAGTCAACATACTCTTTGTGAGGTTGAGCTATTGTAAAAGCTCTTAATTATTTTATATCTCTGTTAAAGGTGGTTTATATCGAGATAAACTTGATGAAATAACCTATGTAAGTGAGAAGGGTTAGTCGTCTTCTATGAAAAATGTTGGGTCATTTTTGTAGCACACTTACTAGAATTCTGAGGTAAGATGAACAAAGATATACTTTTGTATATATATATATATATATATATATATATCTTGCACATCGAGGACTCAGGTGGATAAAGGGGTTAGTTTTGTGTCATGAGTTTACCCTTATCTTAGAAAGTTCCAGACTAGTTTCACTTATCTAAGAGAAGGATTGCTCATCAGCACTATGTACTAGTTCCAGATACGTTCACTAGTGCTTAAGCAACTAATCTCGCTATTGCTCTTCTGGAAAGATTGTTTTCGAGTTTCAGAAGAATTCTTTCACATTAGTGGGGGAATATTGGTAATGCTCAATCCTACATAGAGTTGGAAATACTAGTGGGAATGGTATTTAAGGTTCAAATTCTCCATTCCCTTGTTGAGTGATAGAGAACAAGGCGTGGTAATACGTGTCTTTGACACATCCGCACGAATACTATCTTTTTAGAGAAAATTCGTAAGGAATTTTTCTCTGAAATATTAAATGAAAAATGTGAAAGATTTATCTGATATTTATAGGCTACTGAGAATGTTAAAGTTATTTTCCTAAATTAAATTAGAACTTAAGATGTGTTTGGACTGATTTCCAGCTTTGTTCATGGGAGAGACAAGCTGTTAATATCAGGAGTTACATGAGTTATATGATTTTAATTTCAGGAGTTATTATTGTTGAGCTTTTATGTAATGAACCTAGACTCTTTTTGAGATAGATTCATCAAGATATTTCAGGAGTTACAAAAGGATTAAATTCAGAATTAAAATAAAATTTAATTTGATTTTCTTGTTGGACAAATTTACCCTTACTTCTAGCCTATAAATAGAGAGCTGAATTCAGCTTCTCAACTTACTCTCTACATTCAGAATTCACTTTCCAAGTGTTTTCTAAAGTTGTTCTATTTGTTTTTTCCAATCAGAAGTGCAATACCACCAGCAGTCCACTCTGGTTTCGGGTGTACGAAATTTGGAGCGACCGTGTTAACCTCGGGGGACGATCCGCCTATTGGAGCGATTATACACATCGGGGTGAATTCGTTTCTAAGGAAGTGGTTAATACCACGACACGGTTAATCAATTCTTTATTTATATATTTCTATATTTATTTTCCAGTAAATGCTAATACCTCGTTTTGCAGCAGTCTATTTTACCAACATGTGTATCCGTTGATCTTAATTCCAATCAAGTCATCGACTGTTAACGAAATTGTTAACATGATAATTATGTAAATTTTATAACAATATATTTTATTCTAATTATCTAAATATCCTATCAATTTAATCTTAATTTTATTAAAAAATAATTTAATAAAATTAACATATGTCACCATCAAATCGAATGATAGTTTAACAACACCTAACCATTAGGCCAAGTCCTTTATTTGATTTATTCATGACAACAAATTTTATATACTTAGTCATGGATGACAAAGAAAAAGTATAGACGTAATTTATCACCGATTTAAGTTCAATACTTAGGGGCTATTTGTTTAGCTCTTAATTGAACCATTCAGATCTTAAGCGCGTTTGGTTCGCATAAAATCATGGCTCTGAATGATTTGGAGGGGCTGACCGATTCAGACTAAAAAAGGACGCCTAATCATTCAGACGTAAGACGTTACGCTAATACCCTTTTGCTTACCCCTCTCGTTCTTGTTTACAAGCCCAAAATAGAGATCGATTCCTCCTACGTTCTGCAATCGATTCATTCTCCTTCGGTCGTTCATACTTCTTTAGTCGTTCACCTCCTTCGGTCGATTCATCCACCGTAGAGAACACAACCAAGTAATTATTTCTTTGTTTTAAATACATTTTATTTCTCTGCAATTATTCCATTTTTCAGCTTTGGGTTTTGTCGATTTCAGTCTAAAATCCAAAACCCACCCAGAATTGTCAATCTCCACACTCGATATCGAGTCCTTTATGGTTGTTAGTGAAGGAAATTGAGAGATTGATAGAAACAAGCAAAATTTCTCCATGGATTCTCAAGTTAAGGTGGCTCTTGCTCTATCTCTTGTCAGCAAATTCAGTACTTCTTTGGGTCAGTTAACAGTCTTCTTCTTCATCATCTATTCCCCTATTTTTCTAAGTTGTTTTTATCAGTAAAATTTTAATTGTTTCTTTTTTTATGTATGTGTTTGTGTACTTTGATTGTGCTTTTTTTCCCCTGCTTGTTTTTGTGTAAATTTCTTTTATGTGAGATATCAAATTTTCTTCATTTTTTGAAGTATATTCATCACATCTAAAGTTTTCTATTGCTTGTTTCTTGGACTTTATCTGTACAGATGTGATGGACTTGTGCTAAAATTCTAGTCCTTCGAAAGCATAATATGAATTGCAATCTTTGATAATTGCTAAAGTTCTCTATTGTAGTTGGTTATATTGTTTAATAAAAAAATTGATGTTGAGATGAATTTTTGATTTTAATATTTATTTATAAAGTTTTAAGTCCCAAACAAGTTAGAACATGCTTTTATTTTATGTTACTCGGGCTTAGGTGCGAGTGTCGGATACAAATATGTTTGAAAAAAATGAAGCCGGAGATACATAGCTTTTCATGTTATCTATTCATAGAGATTTTGAACATGACAATTACTGGTCTTGGTGTTGTAGGATGATAGAGAATGTTAGAGACCATAAACCCTGTTTATTACAGTGAACCTTTTCTGTTTTATGTTAATTGGAGAAAGGAAATAGATAACTGATTGTGGTTACATGTGACATTAGCCTCTAGCCTTTGTGATTAGTTGCCTTTTAAGATTAAAAGCGTCTGATATCTTGTAGAAAACGAGGTGGCTTGTTTTGCTCAACTGCTGCTCTTTGGTAGAAAATGTAGGAATATTTT
Source organism: Hibiscus syriacus (assembly GCF_006381635.1). NCBI lineage: Eukaryota > Viridiplantae > Streptophyta > Magnoliopsida > Malvales > Malvaceae > Hibiscus > Hibiscus syriacus. The sequence goes on along the minus strand of NW_024062011.1, from coordinate 1,231,916 downwards.
TGCTTCAGATAGTTATGCAAAAAGCACACCCTGGCACCTCTGTTACACCCTTCGTCACTATCAGTTTCACTAATAGCTTCGATTTTATTGTTGAAGGTAGTCCTAAGTTGCTTGATTTTATATTTTGTTATGATTGTTGATAATTTTGACAAAAAATGTGTTTTTATAAACATCAAAAAGTAAAATATTTTGTTTAGCATTTATTCACAAGGTAGAAACAAATATATTTAATTTTGGCACAAAATCATGCAGAAGGGTAATATGGTCATTTTTTGTCATTCAGACCAGCCATTCAGATGTATTATCAAACAAATTTTCTATTCAGAATTGTATCATACATAGTCTTTTAATCATTCAGACTGCTAAATCATTCAGTGCGAAACCATTATGTTTTAACAAATAACCCCTTAGTCATGGATGACAATATTGAATAAATAACTATGAGGATTAAATATCTTATTAAACTAATTTACTTAATTGACATGTTAATAGTTAATAATGGGTGGCTTGTCTGAAATCAAATTACAGTTTAATAATTTAATTGATAAATTTTTAGCTAAGTGAAAAAAATATGATCGAATCAATAGTTTAGTGACTTTTAGATAGTTTGCCCTAATATTTAAAAATTGAATTCCATTGTGGTATTTAACAAACACAAATTGTATTAAAATTAAATAAATATTACAAGTGGGAACTATAATATTGCACGAAAGTAATTAATTAATTGATTAAGGTCATAATGGAGTCTTTCAATATTGTTTCATGGAAAATGTGGACGACAATAGATAATGGGCTCGCAAGTTGTAAATATAAAGCTTCGGTGGGTCGAGGCTTTCATAAACTTTTACAGCATATAAAAAGAGCAATTATTTTCAGTGTGATGCCTGCAATAACCAGCAACAATGGCTGCCTTTTCAGGCTTTTTCGCAGTCTTTCTGATCTTGGGGCTCTTAACATCCGATACTGGTTTAAGGGTTGAAGCCATTAAAGCATCTCCTGGATCTTCAAAATGTGTAATGCTTTCAGAGCTCCGCAAAAAACCTCCCTCACAGTCACCACCTTCCCCGACTCTCAATTGCGCATCTCATCATCAGCGGATGCCATCACCACAGGAGCCGCCGCCTTCCACTTGATCAAAGAGTACAGTCCTCGATTCCATCTTCTTTAAGTGTCTGCGATCGTCAAATATAAATGAAGTTGAAAGGAATATATACAAATAATTGTGTGGAATGTCGTTAAAATGTCAATGCTATCTTTTTTCTTTTATATATAAATGTCATTGTTGATCATATAAATTGATAAATAAAGATTGGAAGAGTCATGATATTATGATGCTAATGCTCGTGTTCTGGGGAGGCCTTGAACGACCATGAATTTGGTGTATGTTAGTGCGACATTATTCTCTCTCTTGTAAGGGTTATGGTCTGGTTGCTGTTTGTTTTCACTGGAAGTTTTCCTGCTGTATCGGGTATACAATAAATCCACTGGCGTAATATCTTTATGTTTTTTTATTAACCTAAGATTATAAAATAGTATTTGTTCTAACGTCATCATACTTTTATCCCGGCTTTTGCGTGTATTTTTGAGCCGGGTGTTTTTTTTATATTACTGTAGTGTTTTTCTCCTCATGCTTTTGAATACGATGCTTTTGAATACGACCTGTTGGTGGTGTTGAGTTTTTGTGAGATGAAAGATGACTCTAATTTGGGAAGTTGAATAATTATATGTTTTTTTATATACATAAGGGTGAGTCTAAATATACCAAGAAAATTACTAAACCCACCAACTTCTTTATTTTTTTAATAAAAGTGTAAGGTGTATGAGTGACAAACAAATAAAAAAGGACAAATGAGTTATGCTAACTTATGGTGTTGGGAGTAATTTGGGAAGTTGAATAATTATATGTTTTTTTATATACATAAGGGTGAGTCTAAATATACTAAGAAAATTTTTAAAACCACCAACTTTTTTATTTTTTTAATAAAGGTATAGGATATATGGGTGTCAAACAAATAAAAATGGGCAAATGGGTTATGTTAACTTGTGCCGTGGGGGGTTTGGAGCTTTGTTAACGTGTGTTGCACAGTTGAAATGAGATTATTTTTTTGCATGAAACACCATTTCAATCATTGGAAATTACGGTTATTAGATCAAAAGTTTCAGATCTGCTTCAAATTTGTTCGATTAAAAATATTTGTGATACCTGAAAATTCAAAGAAAAAAAATTAATATGTAAAAAAGAATTAAATTTAAATTTAAATAATTTAAACAAATCAGATCCTACTAATTTTTGTTGGACAAATCTATAATGAAAAAAAAATTCTCTCAACAATCCTGACAAAAAACATAAATGGATGTGGACTATAAGCTTCTCAATGTAATATAATTAACACTTAGTTGAGCCATTTTCTAGTGTTATGTGTGGAGACTTCAGCTCCGGTACTGTATGGCCTGCAAGTATGGACCATAACAGTAGAGTCTCGACAAGGTCAAGCATTTGCAGACATCAACAAGCAATGGGCACTGCTTCTAATACTTTTAGATCTAAGGGTTTGTTTGTTTATTTTAGAATGATTAAGCGCTGAATGATTCAAATACTGAATGATTCAAAAGCTCTGAATGTGACATGTTGTTTGATAATGACTCTGAATCATTCAGAATGTACTTTGATACTGAATCATTCAGCACTGTTTTGCTAAATCAGTCAGTATTGAATCATTCAGAGGTGCGAAACAAACGAGCTGAATGCTGAACGGTTTAACATTCAGTGCTGAATGGTTCATTCAGATCCAAACAAACAACCCTAAATTAGCAATGCCATAATGGAACACGTGTAAAGTTAATAAAAGGACAACCATTTTGTAACTGTTTATCTTTATTAGATCGTGGGATGGTAGTACAGAAAAAAAACAAGGGTAGCTTATAACTCGTGAAATCACCAATATTCAGTGCTAGTTGAATAACGTCTTTCAACCACACGCTTGCTTATTTTGGCTAAGGGAAAACATGTATACTTGTACAATGCATAAAAATGTCACCAGATCTTTGGGCAATTTGCTTGCTTAAGATGCAAAGAGAGGGGGAGTGAAGCGTGCAACTGGAACACACTTGAGATCATTAGCCCTGGGCACTACAAGTCCGGGCCGCTCAGTCATGTCAACACAGCCATCTCCACTGCCAGTATTCGGCGTCTCTTCCACCTTCCATTCAAAGCATTGAATCATGGCTGCCTCTCCTCCCTGTACCGAAAGGCTAATAATGGAAGCCTTTAACATCTATAGTATTATTATCAACGATGGGGCTAAAACTTGTACGTTTGGTTCACGGTATGCAACATTACCAGTGGGAATGTAAGATTACTAGTGGGAATGTAAGATTACCAGGGAATAGGATTACTGTGAATGTTGTATTTTGTATTTGGTTGGTTTAACAGGAATGTAAGATTATCGTGTTTGGTTAAAGGAATAAAAGATTATTGGAATGTATATTTGACCAAATTGTCCTTATTATATATTTTTTTTAACAAGTTGAAAAATATTTATATATTTCTTTAAAAAATTTAAATTCATAAAATTTATATAAATTTTTTTTACAAAATTGAAAATATAAAAAGGTTTAATAAAAGGGTAAAATTTTATTTTAACTCCTGAACTTCATATAAAATTTAATTATAGATTTTTTTTGTAAATCTAAAATAGTTTAAGGATAAATTTGTAATTTAACATTCGTAGAATTTTATTATTCAATGACAGAAGAAGTATATTTTTGAGAAAAAAATTTAAGAGCATTTTAGTCCTAAACGTCGGTAATCCAATAATACCTAAGGAAAAAGAGTAATGACATTCTCAGTAATATACCCAAAAAATCCACTATTAATAATCTTACATCACCGAGAATGAGATTTCCGGGTTAACCAAACGGGAGAATGTGGATTTTATTCTCATGAAAATCCCACATTCTCCCGTCCAAACCCCTAAGGGATGCTCCCAGACCTTACAATCCCTGGCTATGCTCAATGACTGAGCTGGGATTGTGTATCCATTGATTTTGCATTCCTCAATGGCCTTTCTGATGATCATTGGGATTGGTGGGTGAAGCCTAAATGTTTCTTTAATTACGGCTTGAAGGTACGGGAGACGAGTAGTGTCGGATTCTTGAACCAACCTGTCTTTTCCCACAACTTGATCAATCTCTTTGTGAGCTTTCCTTAGCACCTCTGGGTTGTTTATGAGCTCCGCAAGTGCCTATTCAATCGAACTCGCACCTGTGTCTGTACCGGCTGTTAGAAAGGCCTAAACAAATTACTTGCATTTGTCACTGTCAAGCTAACAGGAGTATATGAATGAACAAAATTTAGTAAAAGATCAATAAGAAAAAGTCAAAAGTAGTTGCATGGAATATATATAAACTAACCAAGATTAAGGCCTTGATATGAGTTCTGGTTAATTGAACATCCAGTGAGCATCTTCAGAGGCATCAAGTAACATGTCTAGAAAATCTTGGACTTGATCATCGTCTCGCTTCTTCGTTTTTCTTACTTGTTCTCTGTCACTTATAATCTTTTCCAACAATGTATCGTACCTTGTATGAATATCCTCAAATCTCTTTCTGCCCCCTTGCATATCCATGTGCTTGCAGAACCATATAACATCCGAGACATTGAATTCCCCAAAGATCTGACTCACTTCTCGCACAAGTGTTCGGAACCCATCCGGATGTTCTCCTGTTCCCGAGCACCTAATACCGACCATCATTTGAGATATAACGTTGCTGGTTAATGTCAACAGCTCTTCGGTTAGGTTAACTGTTTCACGTGCTTTGGACTTGTGCGATGGCCTAGCAGCTCGATAGTTCTAACCTTTCTGATGAATTTCCATTAAGGTCCGTAGGGTGCGAAAGCAAAAGAGGAGTTGTAACTTGTAAGTAAGGTGGTCGATAGCAGCGTTGTGCTTGCGGGCGGAGAAGGTGAGCTCGTTAGTTTTGAGTAGCTCCTCGGCGAGCCCCGGGGTAGAAGCCACAATGCAGTCGTTGGACTCAATGCGGAGATACATCAAGGGGCCGTAGATGAAGGAGAGCTTGTGGAAAGATTGATGAATGAAGGGGGAGAGGAGATGGAGGTGGCCGACGACCGGTAACGCCATTGGACCTGGCGGAAGCTTGGAACGTTTTTTTTATGGAAACCATTAATTTAACTATAAGAAATGAAACTAAGAACAATATGACATACGATAAGAATTGGAGATTCATGGCCGACGGAAGAACCATTTGAAACACCAAGAGAAATGATACACAAATCTCTACGAATCAAAGGGCTCTGTCCATCTTGTACTTATTTCGATAGGATAAAGCTACTCATAATTAGATCATTAATTATAGTGAATAAATTTTTGTATCAGTTTATTACTCTCAAAGCAAAATGTGTGATGGAGATGAGTCCTGAACAATATTAGGTTATTCCTCAACCCCAATTGAAAATCTCTTCCTGAAAAGTGAAAACACTTCTGTGCCCAGGCCGTTCTATTTTTCATACAAAGAGAATAGGGATAATTACGATGGATCATTTTTATTTAAATATTTCAACTTTTTTTTATTAAAATAAATATTTAAAGGTTTTCTTTTTTATTCAATAATAATATTTTATTTATTTATCGTATCTAAAATTGATAAGTGATATTCATTAAAAATATTATATAACTATTTAAATGAAAAAAAAGTATATTACTCCATAATTTAAGTACCCAGAACTTTTTGCCCTAATCGGTGTTTGGTAGTAGTAACTTTCATTATTTATTACTCCTATTTAGTATTTTTTTTAAATAATAAGTATTTAGTATTTGGTAGTATTGACTTTCACTATTTATTACTAGTACTTAGCATTTCTTTTTGAAATAATGAGTATCTGGTATTATTAACTTTCATTATTTATTATCATTTTGATTTTTCTTTTCTTTTTTTGAAATTATGTGTTTTGTATTTGGTATGGGTAACTTTTATTATAAAAATAATAATTCAATTTTTAAAAAATATTTAAAACATATCATATTTTTTATGTATTTAGAATATTTTTTAGTGCAAGTAGACATTTAAAATATTCATCTATAATATTTTTTAATCAATATCAAATATTTAGGTATCCTAAATAAAAATAATACTATATTTTTAATTGTTACTTTTACAAAAAAATATTTTTGATATATAAATAAAAAACGTTAGCATTTATTTTAACAGAAAACACTTTAAATATTTTTAAAAAATTACCCAACTTAATCCATATTCTCCTTGTATGTTAATAAAAAATATTTTCCTTGTATGAAAAATAGCACATGCCTTAACAAATAAGTGTTTTCATTTTCAGAAAGAGATTGAAATTGGAGGTTGAGGAATAAGTAATACAAAAATTTATTCACTATAATTAATGATCCAATTAGGAGTGAGCGTTTGATCGAGTCGAGTAAAAAAATTTCAAGTTATTCCAGTTAATGAGTCTTATTTTACGACTAAGAGTTGACTTAAAATTTTTTCGAGTTGAGTTTAGAAAATACGAGTCGAATCGAGTCGAGTGAATTTTTTGAGTTTCTATTTTAATTTAATTGTAAATATTTATAATATTATAATATTATTTTATTTTAATTTAAATGACTTTCTATAAATATATATACAATACAAATATGTATCTTCATATTTTCTTCATATGTGATATACATATATCATACAAAGTCCAAGGGCTTGACTCCAACTTAAAATAAATTCACTAATTACTAAAAATTTTGAGTTATTTGAGTTGCATTTGACAACACGATTTGAACTTAAATTTTTTTCGACTCGAGTCGAGTTTATGAAATTGTAACTCAAAGTCAATTCGAATCGAGATTTTTCGAGTAAAAAAATTCAGTTTTTCAACTCGAGTCTAGTTTCACCCCAGATCTAATTACGAGTAGCTCTATCCTATTGAAATAAATACTAGCTGAACAGAGCTCTTTGCTTCTTAAGGCTTCGTGTTAAAGTATGGAGTAGGTTCTAAATTTACTCACCGAATTCTTTCTTATTTTATTTATTTTATTTTTATTTTTTTAATTTTATCACTGAATTTTATATATTAGATTTTTTATCACTTTACTGTTAAAAAATTAATGACATTATAACATTACAGCCTACACCAAAATAGTGTTATTTTGGATTTCAGTATAAATTAAATTTAAAACGACGCCATTTTAATTTCTTATAATTTTTTTATTTCTCCTCATTTATTATTTATTCTTCTTCTTCTTCGTCTCCCTTTCTCTCTCATCCTAAAACAATCAAAATTTGACCATCGTGTTAGTCAGCATTCTAACATATATTTTTCGTATTTTGTATTACTCAAATTTAACCTGTAACAATATCCAACAACTTGCAGTAAATTTAATTACTATTCGAATTAAGTAATAATACATAAAAACATAAATAAATCAAAGTTTACAAAGATCGAAGTTAAGTATATTGTAGTTCAATATTTTTCAATAACATAAAGTAAGCATTAAGCTAAGAAAGCACCTAGAATGATGAATTCTTCGTTTGATTCTATTGCATCATCAACCTCATAGCTTCAATTTGTTTTTGGAGTTCTTCATATGTAATACCCAAATATTTAGAGAATGACCAAAATGAAAATTTGGAAAGTTTGAACGTCAAAGTAGAAAATTGGGAAAAAAGTTTAGGGGATTAAGTGATAATTTCCTAAAATGAATTTTATTCCATAAATGGATAGTTTACTCTTTAGAGTGGAGTTTTATAGAAATCATATTTTTGGATTTGAAATTTTAGTAAAGAAAAAAAAAACTAGAATGAGTCAAAGTCCGATAAGGAATCGATAATTCCGATCGAATTGGAATTTTAAAAAAATTTGAAGGATGTTATAAAATGGTTGGAAAAATTATTTTAATATTTTGGATCAGAGAAATTTGGTTTGGAATTGTGCAATGTTTCAGATTTAACCGAAACAGTGGAATTTAGTGACTAAAATGAAAGTTTTGAAAATTTCATGGCATTTTCGTAAGTCAAAGTCAAATTAATTTATATTTGACTTTGTAATATGATAAGGATCAGATGGCTTGGTTTTATGGTGATTATGGAGATTCATTAAGGGAAAAAATGGAAATTCTTATGGAATGGAATAAAAAATTCCATTATTATATTATATTAAGCATGTGATAGATATAATTAATATTAAAATAACAATATTGGGGGAACATTTCAGCTTCTTCTTCATCCAAGACCGACACCTCCAAGCTTGCAAGGTAGGTATTTTTGTTTTGAATTTTGAAGCAATCTTGTTGAGAATTACACTTAGGTGTGATTAGGAAAAATATTCTACGTTCAATTCTCTACGTTTTGACATGAATATTACTAGGGTTCATGTTCAAGTTTATCTTGAGTTGATGAAAGGGGTGTTGATTTCTTGTGTTTTATGGGTTATGAAGAGTTAAGTGATTTTAAAGAATTGGTTGTAAGAATTGATAAAGAACCTAACGATGAGGTTTAAGAAAACAATTTAGATTTTGAGATTAATAGTGGGTTTGAAAATTCACCAGATTTTATATAAAAATAATTTGGAGGTTTTTTTTATATATTATGTTCATATATCGATCTAGTTTTGTTTAAAATAAACGGGGATCAATTTCAAGGTGTGTACAAAAAGGCATGAATTTTTAACCAAGGAAAGGTCAGAAAAATCGGACAGCAGATTCTGCAAAACAGATATTTCCAATGTTAAAAGGAAATTATTAAGTATTAAGTATTTTGATAGATAATGAGTATCAAATATATTATGGAGTTATTTTGGGATATGTTTATGTTAGTACAATACTAACATATGTATCGTTATGAAATTGTGAATTATACAGATTATGTTTGATTTGCGATTGAAGCAAGTCAAGTGGGTTTATTGTGGGCAATAGTGAGGCACATATTTTGAAAGATATAAAGTGTCAAGGTGAGTGCAATACATGCATGAAATTATACATGGATGCTTTATACATCATCAGGAAGACTTGCGATAAGTCGACCTTGTTTATATCAGCATGATATATGTCATTTTTATAACTTTGACATGACATTGAAATGTCATGGTATGAAATCAAAATGCATTGATCATGAAAAATGTGATATTTTACCATGAATGTTTCTCCATGTAAGCTTAAATAAGTGAGAAATATTTAAGCTAAGCATTAAATTATTTAAAGCATTTTTGATTTGAGTAAAAAGAAATAAATAAGTGGTAAATATGATTTCCACTAAAAGTTTACATAAAGCTGAGTTATTGGTGAATCAAATGGTTATAAGTTGGATTGAGAATAAATATCAAGTTCATAAAATTTGATAAAGTTACCTTGTGAAGGTAAATATGCAAAAATGGATTGTCTAACTATTTCATGCTGCAATGAATTATTGTTTAGATTGAGATGGATTCTCAAGAACTTGAAAAGTGTCAGATTCCTAGTGAGAGGAAAAATAGTAAATTACTTGATAGTGTGATTTTAGCATTAACTGTTATGCAGTTATTGCTACAAATTTATCAAGTTTTCTTATTGAACGATGTGAACATTGAGACTTTCATTTGAGATTGAAATTGTTTCAATTGTTCGAAAATATTATTTTTGGATTTGGAAAAATTATACAGATTTCTTTAAGAATGAAATAAGGAATTCCAAAGTAGAAATAATCAATTCTACTTGATATCGAGTGATATTATAGCGGAAGACCCATAGGTCAGGTCATGATACAAGGGTTAGAAGGACAAATAGTAAATGTCCGATAAAGATTTAGGAGCTTATGTTATTGATGAATCTGATGGGTTTATCATTAACGAGTTTAAGATCATTTTTTATCATGAGCTGGTTGTCTCTGCTTTAAGGTTGGGTTAATGGTCGCAAGAAGCAAATAATTTAGAAAAATGAGGAGAAATTAAAAATTTTAATGATTGATGAAAAAGTGAAATCATCACTAAGGTGATATCAACAATGGTTATGATTAAGATGATGTAAAAAGAATATATAGCTTTTCTAGCTAAGGTGATAGATACTTAAGTATCTGAAGTAAGATAATATAACCTTTCCATAACTTGGGAATTTCCATTTGTCTTGTAGATTTATTATTTGGGTTACCTCCAGATAGAGAGGTGGAATTTAATATTGATGGCTGTCAAGGCATTAATTATGTATCCATGGATTCGTATTGAATGGTTGCAATTGAGTTAAGAGAATATAGAACTAATTGCAAGAATTGATAGATGGAGGATGCATTAGACCGAATATTTCACCTTGGGGTAAACCGTTGTTGTGAAAAAGAAAAATGGATATATGCAATTATGCATAGATTATTGATAGTTAAACAAAGTAACTATCAGGAACAAATATCCTATTTTGAGGATTGATGACTTGTTTTATCAGCTTAAAAGGAGCAACAATGTTTTCTAAAATTGATATTTGAATGGGATATCACCATTTAAATTTTTAAGAGGAAGATGTTTCAAAGATAGTTTTCAGGAAACGGTATAAACATTACGAGTTGTAGTAATGTCATTTTGTTTGAAAAAAAATGATATGGAAACATTCATAAATTTGATGAATCAAGTATTTCAACCTTACTTAAATCAGTTTGAGGTGGTCTATATTGATGACATGCGGGTATACTCGAATATAAAGATAGAGCATGATGTTCATATTCATATTGTGCTCGAGATAATTAAGGGTAAAATGTTATATGCCAAAATGTCAAAGTGTGAGTTTTGGCTATCAGAAATTGCTTTTCTTAGTTATGTCATCTCGACAGAAGGTATAAAAAAATTCAAGTAATATTGGAGTGGAAACCTCCAAAGAATGTTCAGAGGTTCGATGATTTTGGGACTTGTTGGTTATTATCGAAGGTTTGTGAAAAACTTATCGATGGTTACTTCTTCTTTGACCAAGCTCTTGAGAAAGGATGTTTCACTTGCTTGGACTGAGAAATGTCAAGAGAGTTTTAAAAGCTTTAAAGAATATTTTAACGGAAGCACCAGTGTTGGTACAACCAGAATCGGACAAAGAGTATGTGGTGTATAGTGATACATCTCATAATGGTTTGGGTTGTGTACTTATGCAAGAAGGTAAGGTGGTAGCCTATGTTTTTTGACAATTAAATGAGAGGAATTATCCTACTCATGATCTTGAGTTAGAAGCGGTAGTTTTTGCTCTAAAGTTATGGCGTCATTATTTGTAAGGTGAGAGATGTCATATCTATACGAATCATAAGAGTTTGAAATATTTGTTAACTTAGAAAGAGCTCAATTTGAGACAACAAAGATGGATAGAATTTTTAAAAGACTATGATTTGATCATTTATTTTCATTCAGGTAGGAAAAATGTTGTAGCAGATGCACTTAGTTGGAAAACTTTTACAGCGTTGCAAGCTATAGATGTGCGACTATTGTTGAAAGAAATGACGCACTAATGGTTAAATAAAAAAACTGATGTTTATATATCGGATAATAGAGCTACAAAAGAAAGATAGCAGATGCTTGGAAAAGATTTCACTAGTGGAAAAAAAAGTGAGACTAAAGACGTTGAAATCAAATTAGATAGATGTCTGATTATCGAGGAAGAACACGTATTCCACATAATGATGAATTGAAGAAAGATATTCTTTCTCAGGCACATTATTGTCCACTGACTATGCATACAAGTGAGAACAAAATGTATTAGGATGTAAAGAGTCACTATGGATTTTGTTACAGGGTTACCTTTGACATCAAATAAAAAGGATTCCATTTAGGTAATAATGACCGGTTAACTAAATCAACATATTTCATTTTGATGCAAATAGACTATGCATTGGATAAATATACAAAGTTATATACTAAGGAGACAGTTCGAATACAAGGAGTATCAGTAACCATTATATCGGACAGAGATCCAAGGTTTACTTAAAGATTTTGGAAATATTTGCATAAAGTTTTGGGTACTTGATTTAAATTTCGGTACGATCTTTCATCCACAGACGGATGGTAAGTCAAAAAGTATTATTCAAATATTAGAAAATATGTTGAGTGCATGTGTGATTGATTCCAAGGAATCATGGGAAAAGAAAAGTATTTCCTTTTAGTAGAATTTTCCTACAATAACAGTTATCAGTTGAGTAACAATATGGCTCCATATGAAGTTTTATATGGGAGAAAATGTCAAACACCATTGAAGGGGTTCGAGTTAAAAGATCAAAATCTTGTTGGCTCAGATTTATTAAAAGAGATTGATGATAAAGTAAAGATAATCTCAAGATAATATTTGACCGGAAAAAGTCTTATGTAAACTTGAAGTGAAAAGCGATTGAATTTCATGAAGGCGATAAAGATTTTCTTAAAGTATCACCTTGGAAAAAGATTTTTGTGTTTTAGGTGCAAAGGGAAACTAAATCCAAGATTCATTGGACCTTATGAGATATTAAAAAGAGTTAGACTGATAGCTTATCAGTTAGCATTAACTCTGGAGGTAATTGAGATCCAGAGTTGGACAAAGTATGTAATATTTTTCATGTGTTAATGCTTAGAAAGTATCGATCAGATCCTTCATATATCATTTCATTAGAGGAAATTGAGATCTGACCAGATTTGACTTATGAAGAAGAACTAATATGGATCTTAGCTCAAGAAATCAAAGAACTGTGTAACAAGACGATTTCTCTAGTCAAAGTGATTTAGTAAAATCATAATGTCGAGGATGTTACTTGGTAAAGAGACGAGGATATGAAGAAATAATATCCATAACATTTTCATATCAGGTTGAAGATTTGGATTAAATAGTTTCCAAATCTAATGAATTCCATGATCTTTACAAAATTCCCAAAGTAAAGAGGAAAAATCAGAATTCAAGAAGTTGACAGAAGAGGTTTTCGCATAAGGCGAAAATATGTTTTACCAGTTCGTATAACCCTAAATTAGGGTTACAAATTTACAATTGAAAGTGCAATCCTTAAAAAAGGACTTAGTGTTTTCATAGATAGTTTTAAAATTCGAGGACGAATTTTCTTAAGGAGGGGAGAATAGTAATACCTAAAAATTTAGACAATGAACAAAATGAAAATTTGGAAAGTTTGATGGTCAAAGTAGAAATTTGGGAAAAACTTTAGGGAATTAAGTGATAATTTCCTAAAAAATAATTTTATTCCATATATGGATAGTTTACTCTTGAGAGTGGAGTTTTATAGAAATCATATTTTTGGATTTGGAATTTTAGTAAAGAAAAAAAACTAGAAAGAGTCAAAGTCCGATAAGGAATCAGTAATTCCGATCGAATTGGAATTTTACAAAAATTTGAAGGATGTTATAAAATGGTTGGAAATATTATTTTAATAATTTGGATCAGAGAAATTTGGTTTGGAATTGTGCAATTGTTCAGATTTAACTGAAACAGTGGAATTTAGTGACTAAAACGCAAGTTTTGAAAATTTCATGGGATTTTCGTAAGTCAAAGTCAAATTAATTTATATTTGACTTTGTAATTTGATAAGGATCAGATGGCTTGGTTTTATGGTGATTATGGAGATTCATTAAGGGCAAAAATGGAAATTCTTATAGAATGAAATAAAAATTCCATTATGATATTATATTAAGCATGTGATAGATATAATTAATATTAGAATAACAATATTGGGGGAACATTTCAGCTTCTTCTTCATCCAAGACCGACACCTCCAAGCTTGCAAGGTAGGTATTTTTGTTTTGAATTTTGAAGCAATCTTGTTGAGAATTACACTTAGGTGTGATTAGAAAAAATATTCTACGTTCAATTCTCTACGTTTTGATATGAATATTACTAGGGTTCATGTTCAAGTTTATCTTGAGTTGATGAAAGGGGTGTTGATTTCTTGTGTTTTATGGGTTATGAAGAGTTAAGTGATTTTAAAGAATTGGTTGTAAGAATTGATGAAGAACCTAAGGATGAGGTTTAAGAAAACAGTTTAGATTTTGAGATTGATAGTGGGTTTGAAAATTCACCAGATTTTATATAAAACTAATTTGGAGGTTATTTTATATATTATGTTCATATATTGATCTAGTTTTGTTTAAAATAAACGGGGATCAATTTCAAAGTGTGTACAAAAAGGTATGAATTTTTAACCAAAGAAAGGTCAGAAAAATCGAACAGCAGATTCTGCAAAACAGATTTTGTTGGTCAACTTTGAAAGTTCACCATAAATTGTACATAATGAATTAGAAGGAGTTATTTATATGAATAGATTTTTATTTGAGTCTAATTTTTAATGAAATAAACAGAATTAAATTACAATGTGTATATCAGTACAGAATACTAATTCTTTAAAGGCACTGCAAGTTGTCGAAATATGAAAATTTAAGAAAGTTTGGTGATTGTAATACAAATTTCGAATTGTTGGGAGTGTTATTGTAATTATACCTTTGTGTACTTGGTTGATAATAATTTCAATACTGGAATTTTTGTATTGAAATTCTAAGTGATAAAATGGTGAAGGACCATTTTGTGTAAATTGGAAAAATTGGTTCCAATGTTAAAAGGAAATTATTAAGTATTAAGTATTTTGATAGATAATGAGTATCAAATATATTATGGATTTATTTTGGGATATGTTTATGTTAGTACAATACTAACATATGTATTGTTATGAAATTGTGAATTATGCAGATTATGATTGATTTGCGATTGAAGCAAGTCAAGTGGGTTTATTGTGGGCAATAGTGAGGCACATATTTTGAAAGATATAAAGTGTCAAGGTAAGTGCAATACATGCATGAAATTATACATGGATGTTTTATACATCATCAGGAAGACTTGCGATAAGTCGACCTTGTTTATATCAGCATGATATATGTCATTTTTATAACTTTGACATGACATTGAAATGTCATGGTATGAAATCAAAATGCATTGATCATAAAAAATGTGATATTTTACCATGAATGTTTTCGGGTATGAACTGTCCAATGTTAAATATTGATGATATAATTTGCCATGGATGGATCAAATAAAATAGACTATATGCCCAAAGTAAGTCATTGAGGGACACGGTATAGTTGGCATGCCATAGAGTATAGCAGCTGCAGGTTTATATTAGCACTATAGTGTGTGAGGACACTAAGTGCAGGTTTATGTCTGGATTAGCACTATAGCGTAAGCTTAGTGTAGGTGGTGGGTATGACCTTATGTGTATTATCCGGATTAGCACTATGGTGTAAGCTTAGTGGAGGTTTAGCACTACGTTGCATGTATTTTACTCGTATACTCAGGGTCCTCAGGGTCGTATATTGGGATATAGGCTATGATTTATGGTTTATTGCTTAATAAATGATAAGCATGCAAATAAGCTTACGAGCTTATGGAATAATGGAAAGTATATGGGTAAAATAAGCTTACGGGCTTATGGAATAATGGTAAGTATATTGGTAAAATAAGCTTACGAGCTTATGGTACCACTACAGCAAAACTGTACATTTGCGGCGTTTTTAAGCGCCGCTAAAAGCACTTGCGGCGATTAGAAAAATGCCGCAAGAAGCGCCGCTAAAACCAGCACCACTAAAGTTAGCGGCGTTTGAGAACAAAAAACGCCGCCATATGTCAAGATCTATTGCGGCGTTTATTCCAAAATGCCGCAAAAGGTTGAGATCTATAGCAGGGTTTGTTCCAAAACGCCGCAAAAGGTCGAGATCTATAGTAGAGTTTTTGGAACAAACGCCGCAAAAGGTTGAGATCTATAGCGGTGTTTTTGGAACAAACGACGTAAAGAGTCTGATCTATAGCAGCGTTTATTGGAACAAACGCTGCAAAAGGTTAGATCTATAGCGGCGTTTTTGGAACAAACGCCGCAAAAGATTGAGATCTATAGCTGCGTTTTAGGAACAAACGCCGTAGAAGGTTAGATCTATAGCGGCGTTTTTTTATACAAACGCCGCTAATTACATTTTTTTAGCTTATATTAATTGCTTTTGCATATTTCATTTATGCTCTACATCACCTAAATTTAATATCATGTAGCTTCATCTAGTTAACAACAACCATAAATTTTAACTAAGACACATTATGCAGAAAAATACTTAACAACAAAATAAATTAAAATTTATAAACATTACAATTAAATGTAATATAGTTTGACATTATTCTCTAGAATTTAATCTAGGTTCTTTCACTTTCAATTACAAAAATATTGTTCACCCATGTAGGCCAAGAATCTTGCACACCCCAACCATTGTAGTCTTTTCTGGTTAGTTCATCAATCCATCATGTGTTGCCTAACTCTGAATGTTTCGGTGCATCAGTAGGACCCCAACTGTTATAACTTTCTGCGTTTGTAGAATCATCCGGATCTTACCCATTTGCAAGAACAACCCTAGAGAACATGTTACTATTACAGTATACAGGTTGAGCAGTAGTCTGATGTGCATTTGTTGCACTTGCATCAAGAACTGTTGGGGAAGGGACAACCTAGAACAGATTCAGTAAGACAAAACAATAATTTATAATGAAGTATAAAACTAATCAATTATCACAAATAATATAGTCAAGTTTAAATGAAATGTATTGCATTCATTCTCTTTCTATGATAGTGAAAAAAAAGAAAGGAACATTAACTCTAGAATGAATATATAAATATTCTTGATAAGCAAGGAACGGATGAGAAATGAAAATACCAATTTAGTTCACAACTCTGTAAAAAAGAACCAAGTACTCTTCCTCTTTTACCTCAACTAGACGGTAGGCAATAATTTGACACATTCATCTACATTAACAAAGGGAAATTTGATATCCTTGTACAACAGTTGTATCTGCAAGATACTAATTAGACACAAAGGTCGCTGAGATGAAATAGAACTTGCAGGCACCAATGTGAGACAAAAATTGAGACTCGAACCATATAGTAAGAGTCCATTAGGTTCTTTACTTGTTGAAGTCAATGCACTAATAAGTGGAGTAGCTTCTGTAATGGCTATAAAAGACTGCTTTGACTTGGTAACCTATTAAGCAAAAGAATGGGAGAAAACAAGTTTTGAGTGTAATAAATACGAGGAAGGTAAAACACATTACACTTACTGAAAACAACAATGTAAAGCATATATACTAAAAGAGCTATTTTTAAGGAACTGCAAGTGGATAACTAGAAGAAAATATAACTAAAATCAGTAATTCCTCGTGACATTGTGGTGCTTCCTAATAATATTATATGTTGAAAATCTGCATACCAGCATCAGATGAAATATAACCTTAGAGAGCAAGTAACTATAAAATTTGATATTCACTTAAATATTAAAATGGAAGAATAACTCACAAGAGGTATAAGCTTATTAATCTTCATGGGATGATTCAATTTCATTTCATACAACCGTTGGCCTAAAAGAAAAAACCACAATTCATACAAGGTAGAGAACATCAACTTTCACAAGAATATTAATTGAATCGTTAGAACAAACAGGAAACCCAAAAAAGAAACTAATATCGAGTGAAAGCCAAGAAAAACACATAACACCATGATATATTATATCCCAACCAGACATCTAAAATGACACGCTGCAATCTCTCCACTTGATTGTCATAAACATAAGTAAAATCGAGTGCAGCTAAAATGACACGCTGCAATCTCTCCACCCGATTGTCAGAGATGGTAGAAGAACGTTTAGTGAGCAAAGGTGTTATACTACTAGCTCCCAGTTCCTAGAAAGTTGAAAACAAAACATTATAGTAACAAAAGTAACATAAACAAAATAAAAAGATATACATATATAGTTAGAAATGTTTGTAGTTCCATAAGACATAATGACATACAATACACTTCTCAACAAGCCAGTCAGCTCAACCACCCTTGAGTGAACCTAAATAGAAACATGATTTAGCAAATGAAATAAATTTGGCAGCTGCAATTATTTTCTTTTAACTAAAAAACTTACCAAAAGCAGAAAATATATGCCATTGTGGGGTTTGTGGAAGAACAAGCTTTGGATCTTCCAATGAAACAAAATTAATCGTTGTAAGATCAATGTTTTGTATGAACAATGTTTTGTATGAACCCTTCTACTAGACCTCCTCTCCCATTGAAGAGCACTAATATTCATAATTATATAACATCATTAAACAAATAAACATTAAACAAAATGAAACAAAACCCATAGTTTCTATAATTTCAGTAATAAAATATAGTTACAAATTTGGATGAAAAATGGAATTGTCTGATGATAAAACAGTACATGTCGTCAGTTTTTAATCTTAAAACTTTAGTCATGTTCCAGAATTCATCTCCCTGAACGCGAATGACACCTCCCTACTTTTATAAATTTGTAAACAATTGGATAAAAGATTGCAACTTGTGGTTAAGATATAAATATGTCGATAAAGAGAATATATTACCTTGGAAGAAGGAAGAGTTTCAGAGAAGAAGCGAGGAAGGGCACCACGAGACTGGTTGGAGTATTCACAAGAAGGAATAGAAGAGAATGCTCTCAAGTTCAATGGTTTAATAAGCTGAGGACGCTTCAGCAGCAATGTGGGGTTCAAGCTTTCAATTTGTGGTGCGGATGCGGTTCAATTCATAGAGGATGAGTATGGTTATGTTGGCTTTCACTCAAGTGCAAGGCTTGGTGAATTCAAGGAACTCCAAGATTCTAAAACTTTAAATCTGGGTAATTTTTGTTCGATGCAAAAACCATCTTTAGTAGGTAAAGCTAACGAAAATCCCTTTAGGATGTTGGTGAAACTTATACTCTTACGTTCATCGTAAAATGATCCCCTTGGCTCTGACATTTTAGTGAACATTTATCGTGCACTGCCAAAACCCTTCTATGACAGCTTGAACAACACCGTGTTAGCTGGATTACCAGTTTACTCAGTACTACCGCCTTCCGAAATCCTAAAACCCAGAAAAACTTAAATTGGCTATCCCTTGTTGCTTTTCCTAGGAAAAAAAAAAGAAAGAAATTAAATTTCTCAGGAACCAAACAGGCCAAAATTCGATTATTCTTTTCTTTTTGTCGGTTGGAAATGAAAAGCTTGGGTAGTAGCAGCATCACTCGTAGGTCGCAGCAGTCCTTAGGTCTACGCTTCTCTTGCATGCCAAATACCCCATTTCATCACACCACTGTTGAGACTACTCCACCAGTGGTCTATTGATCTAAGCACCAGCGTTAGTTGCAACCACCACCTCATTTCCAGAGATGAAATCAGAGATTGAGAAGCGGGAAGAAGAGTTGGAGCCACGAGAGGACCAATAAATCGGGGAAGAGAATGAGAAAAGGCGTCTTGAATTAGAGTTTTAAATTAGAGAACGGCAGGAATGAAAAATAGGTGCGAGAAAAAAATGGAAAAGCGTTAAAGGGCGTGGGACTTAGAAACTGTAAAATTGTGACGTTTGTAAATACAAACGCCACTAAGTACGAGTCATTAGCGGCGTTTGTATTCAAAATGCCACTAAAGTATGAGTATATAGTGGCGTTTGCATTCAAAACGTCACTAAAGTACGAGTTTATAGCGGCATTTGCATTCAAAACGCCACTAAAGTATGAGTCTATAGCGTCGTTTGTATAGAAACGCCACTAAAGTACAAGTCTATAGCGGCGTTTGTATAAAAACGCCACTAAAGTACGATTGTATAATGATGTTTGTATAAAAACGCCACTAAAGTACAATTCTATAGCGGCATTTGTATAAAAACGCCACTAAAATACGTACTTATAATGGCGTTTATTGGAAAAATGCCACCTTTTGTCTTTCTATAGCGACGTTTTTGGGAAAAACGCCTCTAATGTTTACATTTACTGGCGTTTTTCAAAAAAACGCCGCTATATGCTAAACTTGCTGTAGTGTACAAATGGTAAATATTTTGGTAAAATAAGATTACGAGCTTATGGTTAATAAATGGTAAAATATTTGTTATGTAAATAAAATGATTTTATGGAAATTTGAATTTGACATTGAAAATCATGCATGAATTGTATTGCACTGTTTAATGTTTTAATTGCCTCACTAAGTTTATACTTAGTGTGTGATGATTCAAAGTGACATCAAGCATCGATGAGTATATTTCAATATAAGTAAGACATCCAATGATGGAATTTGATTTAGATAGTGGCATGTAAATAAAAATATTCAATTTGTTTTGTCGAATAAATTTGGAAACAAAATGGTAACTTTATACGATAAAAGGTTGAATTTTTATGAATTTTTATGTATTTTCGGAATTTACTGTAGCAGTTACTATAGCAGTGCATTGATACACAATTTTAATTCGATGTTTTTATGTATCGGTGCACTATTCACGTCACTGCAGCAGTGCATCGGTACACTTTTCACTGTTCACGGGTACTGTTCATAAAAAAAATCTTTTGATTTAAATTTGTTATAATGAAACATAATTTATATGATATGATATTTTTATAATATCAATTACCATTTTAAGAAAATAAATTTTAAATCACTTGAAAAAGTGGAAATGGTTTTAAGAAATTCGGGGGACATTTATAATCTGTATAGGTATAAATATACTGGTTATGGTTGTTACATCATATTTTCTCTGAAATGTTGCTTCTCTCTTTTCTTCTATCGCTGCTCTCTCAGCTTCTCTCGCTTCAGCTTCGACTTTCATTTGAGCAATTTTGTCATCAACTTGACTTAGCTGTTGTTTTAATCGAATAACTTCTTATTGAGAAGACTACTTGTGTGATGACATGTACTGAGACGAGTTGGATCCAAAGAATTTGGTTTGAGTAACGAATGATCCCTGACAGCGAACTCGACCATATCTTTTAGGACTGAAAACTTCAGCAATAACTTGATTTTCAATCTCCTCTGCATTAATAGAAGCATGGGATGAAGCTGTAGCTTCGTATCTACCCTTTTATCGCTCATTTTTTCCTGATAATCAGTTAAGAATGTAGAAAAAATTCAAGAATTATTTAAAATACACAATTTCATACTATAAATATAACAGAATGAAAATTTTATATCTAGTAAATATACCATAATTTCTGCAGCTTCAGCAGCCATAGGAGAGCCATCTTTTTTTTATGTGTCATTTCAAAAAGCTATATTCGACTAACTCTATTGTTGGACTTTATTTCCTACAATGTAGAATATAAATTAATACTTACAAAAAGGTAAGAAATAATAGAAAAAATGTTAAAAACTATATGCTACCAACTTAAAATGAGTATATGAATAATCATAATTAAAACGCGAATATCTATTCATGAGCTACACGAGCAAAGGTCTTCGATCCAAAAGTGTGAGTAAACTTTTGTTGTTGTCTACTACAAATACCAATGTGCTCTCGGTCCTATAATTTGAACTCCAGATGACTTATAAAGTCAATAATTTAGTGACATAATATTATTTTTAAAGTATGTCATACCTCTCCTTTCTTTGAACTCCAAAACCTGATTGTATCTTCCCATTGATATCTGAGCATTCCAGGTGGGAAATTTTGTAGCTTTCCTTCAAGGCTGAGATTGTTCTTAAAATATTTCTTTTTTAAGAAACTCTTGTGGTCTCTCCATTTATTTCTTAACGCTTGCTTCAAATATGCATCTGAGACCTCTAAAGAAAATTTCTCCTATAATTTATACAAGTGTTGAAAGTAAATATACATTACTATTGAAGTACAATAATAATTTTTACAATGAAATTATTACCTTAATGCAATCCATAGCCTAGTTTTTGCTACTATTCGACATCGCACGCCATGACTCATATTGATCGGTAAAATACTTGCATTTCATGCAATTACGCCTAGGTAACCTGATAGAACACGTGATTCTGTCCCAATAGGTTGACCGACATCGTTACTTGAAACTCTAACGCTGTTCCCAAGAGGAAGTTGGTACAATTCCTTCATTATTGTACGGCCTCTACTCTTGCACCTTTGACCATTTTCAGCTACATAAGAAATAATTTAGTGTGGTTTTTCAAAATCAAGTCAATAAGAAAATCAGTCACCATTTAAATAAGGAGTTGAACATTACCTTCAATTTCTACAATTTCTTCAATGGTATTCGGAACTTCTGTAGTTCCAACAACAATCGACTCTTCATTATTTGTTTCTTCCTCCTCTGTAGGATCTCGAACAATTCACATATCACTTAATTTTTTCCTAGGCATAATATCTGCAATAAACAAACAAAAATATTAGTAAATACCGACAACAATACTAGTAATATATATATCCGACGACATCAACATATATAAATGATAACATTATAAATTACTCAATTAAGATATAAGATCTAACTACATTGTTATGTCATACAAATTTTCATAAATATCTTCATCCATGCCCGAACCCATTGGAATTGTGAACTAGTACCAATAATAGGTTCATCTAAATTTTGTTCAAAAAAAGGCAAAGTTTCTGATCTTGTTTCTATGTTATCACTACTTTCATCCCCGATGTCTATCAAGTCTCTAGGGGTATTATGAAGTACAACATACCAACCCTCATCCATTGGATCGTGGCAGTAAAAAACTTGTTTGACTTGAGATGAAAATACATATAGCTCATCCATCAATTGTTGACCAGTGTGAATTAATCGAGAAAAGTTCACCATTTTAAAACCTAATTGATTTCTTTTAATACCTCGACTACTATTTGCATTAGCCCAATCACACTGAAATAACACAACCTTTCGTTTTCCATAATAATCCAACTCAATGATATATGTAAGGATTCCATAATATTCTACATCTCCCTCTGCAGGATGGTTATCTCTAGCACTAACATAACTTGTAGTTGAAGAAGTAACAACTACTCCACAATTTTGTGTTCTTCTTAATCTTTCACGAGATTTTGTGTGGAATCTGAACCCATTAGTGATGATGGTATTATATTTTTTTTAACAATTCTATTCAGACCTTGAGAAAGCCATTTAACCTCTTCACTAACTTCTCTCCCACTCCAAACCTATTACGCGTGAGAATTAAATCGATTAGCATTTATATCAATATATTAAAACAATAAGAGTTGTACATAATTTTTGTGTCATGGAAGGAGTTATTTGCTTACAATATGCCCTAACCATTCATGAAAAGTTTCTGTGAATAACTTTTGAATGTGTTGATGATGTATTCTTCTGGAGATTGATTGAGATCTTAAGACTTCTTTAAACTCACTATAAAGAAGATTATGTGGTTAAAGAAAGAGAAATATGAAAGTTCACGAGAAAGTACATTAGGATTTTTATTGTAAAATTTACATGCGTAAAGGATCTAATGAATCGTGATGGAAAAGAACATATCGGTGTGCTTGAAACCAAGACTTTTCATCTAACTGTGCAATTTCAACTTTGCCGAGTGGTTCACCATAACTTCCAAACAAATAAGTATCAACTAAGTTATTCATATTGGACACTTCATTTCTATTTGGTCTATTCAATCTTGTTTCAACATCTTCCAAATATCAAGAGCAAAAAGTCATACACTCCTCTGCCAAATACCCTTAGCAATTGATCCTTCTGGATAACGCTTATTACGACAGTAAGACTTCAACTTGCAAAAAAACCTAGTCAGTAATGGCAGCTAGCTTTTTAGTATTTAGAGCTATTGGCTTCGGATGCACATGTCTATTTACGCTCTTTACTTGTTTCCAGAGGTCAAGCTACTTGGCATTCACGGGCATTTAATTTCTTATTACACAAATCAACAACACTAGTTACACTACTATCCTTTTCTTGCTTAATAATTTAAAATATTCCCATCCCAAAACCCGTTAAGATCGAAATCCAGGTGTTATGAGGTGTTCGGAACCACTATAGCACAATCTGGACAGAGAAAAGATAAGAGGTGTATAACTATATATATATATATATAATCAATTTTAATAGTTAAAATTATTAATGTTATGCCCCACTAAATTATATATGTTGATGAAAAGTGCATTCCCTAATAAAACCCAATCTACTTACACACCAAGTCAAGCATATATATAAGACAAGTATAGATCATACAAGATAAAAATTCTTGAAATTAAAACACAAGGATTCAACTGACTTCTGGTACATATTGCAATCACTCATGAATTTTCCAAATGTTTACTTCCTTTTCTGCTATATGTCCTTATGATTTTCTATATTATAGTGTTAACTATTCTTTTCTTATTATCTTTTAAATTAATCAAGAGGGGTGATACCTTCATGGAAGCAACCAGCTCATGAAAAAAGAGCATTCACCTGCACTTCGCAAGCTATTGAATCAAAGTTGGTTTGTTCTTTGTGATTAACATGTTTAGTAGACAAATATTTAACTTTACTTTTTAATAAAACTTAAAATAGTAGATCAAAAATTAAGAGCTAAAAGTAGATTTGGCATAATGCCTGGCCCCTTAACCGTTTTCCAGTATCAGCTACTCTTATCAACAAATGTTGGTAGTTCTCAGTTAAAAGATTGTTAAAGTACAGGCATTATTAAGAACTGAAACTGTATATCCACGGGAATGGAATTTTAACTGTTGTTTTATGTCCGAAGTACAAGCACAAATTCACTTTTTTGCTTCCAAAATCAAGTAGGGAAAGTGATAGAAGCCCAAGTGATTTTCTGGATTCGGTTTCTAGTTCTTACAGGTGATTTTCTGAAACACGATAGTCATATTTATGTGCTTAATTCATAGGTTAAATCGACAGCGAAAAACACCAACAAACAACAGCAATATTTAATTTGAAATCAGAATCCAATGAGTTTTTATGAAGTAAATATAGGATTCTTCTTAGGGTTTTTATTAACATGGATTCCATGAGAAGAGATTAAAAGTGTACCTGGATTTTGAGCTTTGAGGAGTGACTGGCAGTGTGACGGTGGTGACTGACGACGCGATGGTGATGACTAGCGTGCCGATTTGATGAAGATGCTCGTTGAGGATGGAGGAAGAAAGGTTTAGGAAGAAACAAATTAGGAATTCAGGGGGAGGAGATTTATGCATCCCAAGGCGGCATTGTAATAACAAACGCCACTAATGTGCACCTCTACTGCGGCTGTAGACACCCGTTTTGTCCGGGATATTATTATTATTATATTATTATTATTTTATTATTAATAATAATGTTAACATTATTTATGTTTTCATTTTGCAGACCAAGGTACACCAAGCACAAATCAGGCCCCAAATTACAAACAGTGCACGTCAGCCATGGTGATCGCCAATTTTGAACATGTTACGAGGATATTTGGATGATGAAGTCTCTTATCATTTAATCCTCTATCTCTTATCTTTCCAAAGCACTTTGAACCGTATTAATCCGATATTTGGAGCTCGAGATATGGCTAAATTAATGAAGACAGTGCAGGCTGGAAATAGTCCAGTGGGCAGATCACGACAGTCAGATGTATCGCCAATTTTGAACCTTTTCCAAGCATCTTTGGGTGCTGAAGTATTATTCCATTATCTCTTATCTTTCCAACTCACTTTGAATCATATCAATCTGGTATCGGTAGCTCGAGATATGATTAAATAACTGAAGACTGTGCATGGAAAATTAATACGGGAATTATGAATTCTGTTCAACAAACTTTTGTTTTCCATTCACTTGCACAAATGGACGTTGGAACAATCTGATGGGACACTATAACAATGTATTACAAGTGGAATTTACGTGGGAGATAGTTTATGATAGAGCAATAAGTGACATCCATTCAGCAAGCATAAGCAGCACAGAAAGAGAGAGGGAGCAGCACGTGGAAGACAATTTCCAGCATTGTTTTAGCCAGCCCATGCTTGATGACTCACCTATGCACTCACATAGTGGAGACATGTCATATATGCCCATAATAAACCAATTTCCAGTATTGTTTTTAGCTAAACATGTCCAGCAAATAGCATGAGGAACAGAATGCACGGTCTAGTGGAGCACTATCAAAGCATTTCCAGCTCACAATCTATGACTGAAGAGATATTGGAAGCAAGGAATCTATTTGGCAAGAGAAGGCCACCAGCTATCATAAAAAAGGGAGAACCAGCAGCAATTAAGGGGGGTTTTTCACGAGCAAAAGGGAGGTTCACAAACCGCACGGAAAAAGGGTATACACGCCTAGTTGCTGCAAGAGATCCTACACAGAAGAGGAACGGGGAGCTCTCGGTTTTCAACAGAAAAAATAGTGTGTAAAGGGATTTTCATCTCCCATTTTTTATCATTCGAAAGAAGCAGTTTCTGGGTGTCCATTCCCGATTTTGTTGAGATTCATGAGCGATGTAATCAAGTGTAATTCGGGAATGAAAGAAAGCAATAGAAAAGGCGAATGGTAATTTCATGAGGTATATATTATTATTCATTTTTTATTTACAGTGCTTGTGTGTGTGTACTTAAGGATGAAATGCGGGTAAATAATAAATAGAAGGGTCATTTGCCTGTGTTGTGCTTGTAGGAAGGCTGAGGGTCACGTCCCTATGTCGGTTAATATCTTGCATGAAGATTTTGAGGGTTAGGTTTAGTTGAAAGTAAGTTTTATACTAGGTTTTTAGGGTTAATTACTTTAAGGTCACCACACATTTGCCATATATTTTCATTTTGGTCCTAGAATCGAGCCTTTTCTATTTTTAATTTGGTATTTATATTTCATGCATGTTTGATTTTAGTCCCAAATATGAATGTATTTAAATTTCGCTGTTTAGACATTTCACTTTTATTTTCTTTATGTTTCGCTTTAGTCCCTAGGTCGAAGTTTGCATGCATCTAATTCTGTTTATCTATTTTATGTTCATTTAATTTTCGTCCTAAATGTTGATTTGTTTAATTTATGTTGTTTAGATATTAGACTTTAAGGTTTTTGCATGTCACATTTTAGTCATGTGGGTATGTTATTTTAAGTTTATGTGATGTTGCATATTTGACATAACATTTTCTCGGTTTTCATTTTAGTTTTATAGGTGGTCTCGGTTTTATTTTGATCTTGGTATATGTAATGCATGGATAGGTTTTTTTGTGATCTTTGTTTAATAGTGATTTTAGCTTTAGATTTATTTACTCATTTATTTTAATCACATGTTTAATTAATTTTTACATGACATCCTTTTTGCAGAATTTGCATGATATCCTCATAGCATAACTCGACACGATTACATAATTTAACTAAGGGTAATATCCTTTTAATTTAAAACTGTTTAAGTGGGTTGTCTTAACTGATTAGATATCCTCTTTTGACGATTTTAAATTAAAACTGTATCCCATTAGTGACATAAAAAATGATCCATCTCTCTAAAATTTGGGAATGGAAGAAAAAGAAATATTCGGCTATTTAAATTTATCGAGAAGAGGTAGTTAGAACTTATCTAAGATCTTGTCTCGATATTTATAAATAATCGAATATTCTTTATCTTTCTAAAGACTAGGTAATTTTAATTTAATCTATTATGGTGCTTTTGAATATGTAAAATTCATATGTCGTTTTGTCGGGGATCATAAACCAAATTAAACTCGAATTTGTAAATTTCATTGCAAAAGACTTTAATTAATCGACTAGATACCGATTTAGGGCGCTGTGGGGGTGCTAATCCTTCCCCACGCGTAACCGACTCCCGAACCCATTTTTTGGTAACGTAGACCGTAAATTTGTTGTTTTAATTAAAATCAATTTTTATTTAAAATGACAACGTTTTTGGGTGTCCAATCACACCCTAATCAAAGAGTAGTGGCGACTCCTCGAACCGTATGTTTTTATCGTAAAGGAATTTCCAAATTTTCAAAACAAGAGGTTTTCTAAAATCGCATTGTTTTTAATTAAAAATTAATCAATTAAGAGGAAAATTAAAAATGATGTGGTTTTCAAAAATCTCTCCCCAACGTAAAAAAAATCGTTTCGACAGCTTGACGACTCCGCTGGGGACTTTTTTAGAGAGTTAGGCCTATAGTCGATTAATTGATTGTCTTTGCAATTGAAAGTTATAAATTCGTTTTAATTTGTTTTTTGATCGCCTATTTGGTTTTAATGTTGTTTGTTCAGAATTTCATTAACAAATAAATAGTTATACTGATATGTTTGCTAATGTTTTCAGATTAATTATGTGTTCAAAGAGGATTGATATTTTGAGTATTTTGTGAATATGTGTGGTTTTATTTTCGTTTTTCCTCACACACTGCACAGTTGCATTTGCATAACATGAGCTAAAACCCCGCTCCATCATATTTAAGTAGGAGTGAGAGACTACACCCTCGTGTGGTTTTCACCATCGCATGGAATAGTGGATCGCTCCTGGAGCTCACTCCTTATGGTCCTCGTGATGGTATTCACCTCCACATGGACATAAGGAGGTGTGTTCTCTCGAAGTTGAACTCGATCCCTAAAGCCTGTGATGGGCCAAGATTGAGGGTTCGACAGCCCAAGGGGGCACCAACAAGGACAATTCGAGAACCTATTACTTTAGAACTGAACCCAACATATAGTGAACATAGAGCCCAAATTTAGGTCGAGTCTGACCCAAACCTTAGGAGTCCCGTGAGGAGGGTACACAAGGAAAAGTTTTTGAGTCATTTATTTTCGCTTTTTGAATAAATGTATGCGAACTAGAAATCATGCGGTTAGGTTTATTTTTTCGAACAAGCATGCGAATTAGATATCATGCGGTTAGGATTTTTTGTGAATAACAAAGCATGGGGGTAGATATCATGTTGGGTAAGATCTACTAAGCATGATTGGGTAGTGATAACTCCGTAAAAGGTCACATTTTTGTACCTTTTTACTTAAGTTATTGAATGTCTAAAAGACCATTTAGAATCATATAGATGCATTTAGAAGCATTTAGTTGCATGTGGTGGATTTCAGTTTGCCGTGGCATTTTATTTTTACACTGGTGCTATTTTATGGGAAAGGTACTTGTCTGATGATGTGCAGGTGTTGAAAGCAAGGAAAAGAGGATTTAAAATGCCGTGACATAATGATATTGCTGAGATAAATACAAATGCCAAGTTTGATTGGCATTTCGAAAGCGCACAAGGAGAAAGAAGATATTTCTTTAGCCAGCTGTCCCGGATTTTACGCGTGCTCTGCCCGAGATACCCACCGCGATAGTTTGGCGCTTTAACCGCTGGTTCTGTTGATGACGTTGCCTAGTCTGACCCTGCAGATCCTGTCAGTCCTAGGGCGCCTGTAGCGGGATTATGCCGATCACTAGCTAGCTACTTAGGCTGCATCATTGCCTAGTCTGCTCGACTCCCAAGCAATTCAACCATGGTTTTGGGGTTTCCTAGGATGGTTAACACCAAACCTTAGGATTTATTTTCCCCTATAAATAGAGGATGAAGCCATATAGAAGAAGACTTTAGTTCCAGCCATATTTGATCTTAAAAAGTTAGAGAGAGAAAGTCTCATCTTTCTCCGTCAATCCCACTTGCCGTGGCATATCTCCTTGACTAGCAGAAGGGAATGGCGTTCTGAGCATCCGAGAGGAGCTAGTCCACTGGGAGCAGTCCTTGGTGGCCGAGGAAGGCATTTGGCAGTGCACATTGAAGGCTTTCTCTCCTCCTCTTAGTACTTGCTTTTATATTTTGTTGTTGGGTTGTAAGGAACGAATGAATCTTGCTTTGTGCTTGTTGATTTCGAACCCCACCATGAACTAATCCTATTTGGTGGGAGTTCGCATGGTTATTTAAGTTGTTATTTTAAGGAATGGTTGTTGTTTCATGCTCTATTCTGTTTTGTTTATGATGCTTAAAGCCTTGAGGTTGTAAGAGCTACGAGAGTAGCCTTTCCTTAGGAGGGTTCATGAGGTTCGAGATAATGCCTTGGCAATTTATCTTTAGTCTTCGAGAGAAGCTAGGGAGGAACTACATAAACAACGGGTTCTAGATAGTAACTAGGCCTAATCCACCTTAGAGATAAGAATAGGATTTCATTCGACTAAAAGGAGTTATGTATAAACGATAGGTTAGATGTTAATGCTGCCGCAAAAAGGTATTGCCGAGACATATTCTATTAGCTGAGTCAATAGGATCACTGCTTGGGCTTACGCCAATCGGTTTTGTCAGGGCATCTTTAGTCTGTCGAGTCCCTTACTAGAGATAGCATAGGGCACATCAGTAGACTCTGTCGGGCAGGGTAAGCATAGAAGAAGCACCATTCAGAGAAATAAACTTAAGTTTTCCTTGTGTCTCCCATCACTCATTTCCATTGCTGCTTGTCTTGTGAGAAAGCTAAAGTCCTACATATATTAAATCTAGTATTTTCATTTTTATTTTGCCTTGACATTTCCATTTGTTTTCACGTATTACAATTTAATTTGCCACGACATATCCATCTGCTACCACACTATCACCACTCCATTTCCACTACATCCATTCCATTTTGCCACTGCATTCTCATCTGTATATACCATAACTAACTTTACTTAGGTGACAAAGTAAAGTGCCTTGACAAACCTATTTGATTTCCCCAATTCCCTGTGGAGACGATACTCTACTTATCACTTTATTACTTATTCGATTGTGTATACTTGCACACATATTCGCATCATATTTTAGTACTCACAAACAGCGGACAAGTTTTTGGCGCCGTTGCCGGGGAATTACAACTGGAAGTTAAATTGATTTGTCATAGAATTTTTATATTACTTGTGTAAATTTTTCTCTTTTAGTTATCTTTACTTTATATTTTCTTTAATTTTTCAGATTTTTTTCGCGTTTATGACCAGAAGCAACCCTGAAGAGCCATTGGAGCCTATTGATCCTGAAATTGAAAGGCTCTTTAGACAAAGAAGACGAGCACAACGTGTCAATATGTACCAACTCGGAAATCAGGGCATTGGCCATGAGGGTGATCAACATGCCGAGGCAAATCCAAATGCTGGGAATGCAGCTAGGCCTCGGGCTATTCGTGATCATTTAAATCCAATCTTAGAGGATCTCAACCCTGGAATTGTGGCACCCGATATTCAGGCAGCCCATTTCGAGCTGAAACCTGTCATGTCCAACATGTTAAACTCTATAGGGCAGTTTGGGGGCATGCCAAATGAAGATGCCAGGCAGCATATTCATAACTTCTTGGAAGTGTGCGATTCTTTTCACCAACAAGGGGTGCACGAAGATGTTCTGAAATTAAAGCTATTCCCATATTCCCTACGAGACATAGCAAGGGCATGGTTGAGTGGAGTTCCAGCGGGTTCTATGGAGTCGTGGACAGATCTGTGCAAATATTTTTTGCTGCGGTATAATCCTCCGAACATGAACACCCAACTTAGGAACGACATTGCTTCATTCCGTCAAGCTGATGATGAGTCTATGCATGAGTGTTGGGATAGATACAAAGCATTGCTTCGCAAGTGTTCAAACCATTGTTTTCAAGATTGGACACAAGTAGTGATGTTCTATAATGGAGTGAACGCACCCACGAGGATGATGCTAGATGCCTCGGCAAATGGGACGTTACTGGATAAATCACCAGCAGAGGCATTTGACATCTTGGATAGAATTGCTACCAATGATTATCAGTTTCCCTCAACTAAGCATGGGTTTGGGCGTAAGACACATGGAGCTCTCGAGCTAGATTATAATGATGCCGTGTCAGCCCAACTTGCTGCCATTACCAACATGCTAAAGAATTTACAAAGGCCAAGTGAGGTAAGGGAAGCGAAGGCAGCCTGTTCAGTTTGTTTATTATGCCAAGGCAATCACAATGAGAGTAATTGCCCAACCAATCAAGAATCCATCAGCTTTGTTGGCAATTTTAATCGAGGCAATAACAACCCCTATTCAAACACCTATAATCCTGGATGGCGTCAGCATCCAAATTTTTCTTGGGGAAATCAAGAAAACAACACTGCTCAACAGCCAGCTCATCAGCAAAATTTTAATGATTCCCAGGGCTATCAATCGAATATGCCATGGTATAATCAAAACAAGGGAGGGTCATCTTCAATAAATACTAGTTCTTTGGAGGCCACAATGCAAGAATTCATTGTAACAAAAAAAAAACAATGCTGCAAGACCACTCGACCTCTATAAAAAATCAAGGAGCTCTACTCCAGAGCCATAGTTCATCGTTAAGGGCACTAGAGAGTCAAGTAGGTCAGATTGTCGCGGCATTACAAGAACGCAAACTCGGACATTTGCCAAGTGACACTGAAGTCACCAAACCTCATAGCAAAGAACAATGCAATGTGCTAACTCTCCGAAGCGATACACAAATTAATATAGAAGATAAGTCTGGGGGAAAACCAAAGGACGATTCACCCCCCACAACCAGTCAAGCTGATAAAGAACTGCAGGAGGAAGCACCAAAGGAAGAAGATAAATCTGAGGGTTCATCAAGTAACAAAGCTGAGGGGGCAAATAGAAATGCCATGGCAACTTCTGTTCGCACCCCATCATTACAAGAAGCCAGACCCCCGCCTCCTTTTCCGCAAAGACTGAAGAAACATAACGAGGACATTTAGTTTAAAAAATTTGTTGACATTCTGGGTCAACTGCAGATCAATGTTCCTTTTCTTGAAGCAATGGAACAAATGCCCACATATGCTAAATTTCTAAAAGAAATCGTCACCAAGAAGAGAACGGTTGAGCAGTACGAAACAATTGCCAGGGCAAAAAGAATTTTGCTCTTCCTTAAGCAAGCTACCACCAAAAAGACGTGATCCGGGCAGCTTTATCATTCCATGTTTGATTGGAAACAAATTTGTTGGAAAAGCACTGTGTGACCTTGGCTCAAGTGTAAACTTGATGCCTAAGTCGATTTTTGTAAAACTGGGGATAGGAAATGCGAGACCTACTTCAGTCATCTTGCAACTTGCCGATCGTTCACATGTGCGTCCAGAAGGGCGAATTGAAGATGTCATCGTACGGGTTGGCAAGTTCGTTTTCCCTGTCGATTTTCTGATTCTAGACTGTGAGGTCGACGCCACAGCGCCCATTATCTTGGGGAGACCCTTCCTAGCCACAGGTCGTATTCTCATCGATTGCGAGAAGGGTGAGCTAACCATGCGAGTGGCCGATCAACAGATCACTGTTAATGTTTTCCGATCTCTCAAACACATGGATGATTATGAAGAATGTCAGAGCATTTTTTAGGTAGACACTGAAATTACAAAAGAGGCAGATCAATTTTGCCACGACAATTTCATTCAGCTGGATATTGATGAGAGGCTCTATGAAGAGCCGAATGACTTTTCATCCGAGGAACAGCAGGCTAGCTTCCTTAAAGCTAGCCCAGGTACGCGCTTTGAACCTTTGAAATTCGAAGAGTTTGTTCCTCCTAAATCTTCATTACAGCATGCACCTACCCTTGAACTTAAAAATTTGCCACAACATCTTAAATATGCTTATCTGGGTAGTAATGACACTTTGCCTGTGATTATTTCCTCTGCCCTTACTCCTAACCAAGAATCTAGTTTGCTAAGTGTTTTGTCACAGCATAAGAAAGCGTTAGGGTGGACGATGGCAGATCTCAATGGAATAAGTCCAACAATCTGCATGCACAAAATTTTCCTGGAAGAATGCCACGGCAAGTCCATAGAGCCACAACGAAGATTAAACCCAATCATGAAACAAGTTGTGATGAAAGAGATTCTCAAATGGCTTGACGCTGGAGTAATATACCCTATTTCAGATAGTTCGTGGGTAAGTCCCGTTCAATGCGTGCCAAAGAAGGGAGGCATGACCGTGGTGACGAGTGAAGACAACGAGTTGATACCTACTCGCACGGTCACCGGGTGGCGAATCTGCATGGACTACCGCAAGCTTAACAAGGCCACCAAGAAGGATCATTTTCCTTTGCCATTCATCGATCAAATGCTGGATCGACTTGCGGGCAAGGCATACTATTGTTTCTTGGATGGTTATTCAGGGTATAATCAGATTGCCATAGCACTAGAGGACCAAGAGAAGACGACATTCACGTGCCCGTATGGCACATACGCTTTTCGAAGAATGCCTTTTGGACTCTGTAATGCCCCGGTAACTTTTCAGCGCTGTATGCAAGCCATATTTTCTGACATGGTGGAGGATTTTTTGGAAATTTTTATGGACGATTTTTCTATTTCCGGAGACGATTTTCAAAAATGCCTCGGCAATTTGGAAAAGGTACTGAAGCGATGCGAGGAGGCTGATCTCATACTAAACTGGAAAAAATGCCACTTCATGGTGACTGAAGGCATTGTTCTAGGACATAAAATTTCTGCAAAGGGCATTGAGGTCGACAAGGCTAAGATCGAGGTGATCGAGAAGCTTCCCCCACCAAATTCTGTCAAGGGCATTCGAAGTTTCCTTGGCCACGCTGGTTTTTACAACGATTCATCAAGGATTTTTCCACACTATCTAAGCCTTTGTGCACCTTGCTGCAACAGAACCAACCCTTTATGTTCGATCAGAAATGCCATGGCGCATTCAAAGAGCTGAAGCAGAAACTCATCTCTGCACCAATTGTAGTTTCCCCAGATTGGATGGTACCATTTGAATTAATGTGTGATGCAAGTGATTTTGCTGTGGGAGCTGTGCTTGGGCAGCATAAAGGTAAAATCTTTCATGTCATATATTATGCTAGCCGTACCTTAAATGATGCACAATTAAATTACACAACCACTAAGAAAGAATTACTTGCCGTGGTATTTGCATTTGACAAATTTAGGCCATACTTGATAGGCACCAAGGTTATAGTTCACACTGATCATTCAGCTATAAAATATTTAGTGAACAAGAAAGATGCCAAGCCTAGACTGATCAGGTGGATATTACTTCGGCAAGAATTCGACTTAGAGGTAATTTATAGGAAAGGTACTGAGAATCAGGTTGCAGACCACTTATCTAGGCTAGAAAATATTACATAATGCCATGACATTTTTTATATTAAAGAAGAATTCCCTGACGAGAAAATTTTATATGCCACGGCAATTCCGTGGTACGCTGACCTGGTTAACTTTCTTGTTAGTGGTGTTTTTCCTTATGAACTGAACAGCCAGGGCAAAAAGAGGTTTCTTCATGATGCCAAGTTCTACTTTTGGGACGAGCCGTACTTATTCAAGCAATGTGCTGATCAAATGATTTGACGGTGTGTCCCCGAAGAAGAACAAAGCGATATCTTACACCATTGCCACACATCAACTTGTGGAGGACATTTTGGAGGGTCGAGGACTGCTGCAAAGGTCCTCCAGTCAGTTTTTTATTGGCCATCGTTATTTAAAGATGCCCACGCATTTTGCAAGGCATGTGACAGATGCTAGCGCACTGGAAATATTTCCAGGCGACACGAAATGCCGCTGCAAAATATTCTGGAGATTGAGCTCTTCGATGTTTGGGGCATTGATTTCATGGGACCATTTCCATCTTCCTTTGGAGATTTATACATCTTTCTACCGGTGGATTATGTTTCAAAGTGGGTTGAAGCAATTGCTACACCGAGAAACGACTCAAAGACTGTGCTCAAGTTCCTTCATAAGAACATCTTCACTCGTTTTGGAGTCCCAAGAGCTATTATCAGCGATGAGGGCACTCACTTTGACAACAGGCTGATTGCCAAGGCATTACAAAAATATGGAGTGCGACATAAGATTGCCACGGCGTATCACCCGCAGAAGAATGGACAGGCTGAAGTATCCAATCGAGAAGTCAAGCAAATTCTTGAGAAGGTGGTTAACCCCCGAAGGAAAGACTGGTCCCCAAAGCTTGACGAAGCATTATGGGTATATAGGACAGCATTCAAAACACCTTTAGCAATATCGCCCTTTAAGATGGTATATGGAAAAACCTGCCACCTCCCTGTTGAACTAGAGCACAAGGCATACTGGGCAATCAAAAAGCTAAACTTCGACGAGCAACTAGCTGGGGAGAAACGATTACTTGATTTAAATGAGATGGAAGAGTTTCGAGTGCAAGCATATGATAATGCCAAGCTCTACAAGGAAAAAACCAAAAAGTGGCACGACAGAATGCTTTTGCCACGGTATTTTTATGTGGGTCAGAAAGTATTATTGTTCAATTCTAGGCTCAAACTCTTCCCATGAAAATTAAAGTCACGCTGGTCAGGACCATTCGAAGTCTATCATGTTTACCCTTATGGTGCTGTTGATATTAAGAACCTAGACGACAGATCCATCTTTAAAGTCAATGGCCAGTGCCTGAAGGTTTATCAAGGAATCCCACCTACGCGTTGACAAGTCGGCGTTGCTCTTGCATGACGTCGACACCGGTTCGGCATCTTAAAGATGTCGTGGCAATTTAATTTTGCTTTTGTATATAAAATTTTTATTATTTTGCCTCTATCTTAATATATATCTTTAATTAATTAATTTTTATTTTCGTGTGACCAGTAATTTTCCACGCACAGAACACGTGAGGAGTATGGAAGATGATTGTGCAAAGTTTGGGCGGCAAACGAAAATGAAAAAGGAGGGAAAATTTTTGCCTTTTGACTTTTAACTTAGAAGATAAATTTTTTTTTCACTTCCCTTTTGTTTCTTTCCCGCCTTGACCCCACCTATTTATAACTTTTACCCACTCAAACCCCTCATTTTGTTTTTATTCTCTTTCCATTTTTCACTTTCACTTTAACCTCTTTTCATTTTTTTTCTCCCACCATTTTGACAAAATCGCCATTACCACCATAGCTGCAAGCTTCAACCGTGTGCTTTTATTATCATAATGGTTCGCTCACGACCAGCCCCATCACCCTCACCACCACGCTTTGTCGACGAGGCTGCCAAGTAACGCTATCAAACCATAAAAAACCGGCTAGTCTTTTTCGAGTAGGGCTTTGTCTTCTCTGAGGAGGAGAACGCCGATTTGGGCAGCGAAGTGCTGGACGTGGTCACTAAGCATAAGTGGCAGAAGTTTCCCAAATATCCTGCCCCTGTCAACGCCACAATAGTGAAGGAGTTTTATTCTAACATTACCGAGCCAAATCAGCATGCCGTGATGGTTCGCGGCATTTCTATTCGTTTTACTCCTATAGCTATTAACCATTATTTTAAACTGCAGGTTGCTGATGACCACCATGCGAGCTTTGCCCAAGAGGCCGACCATGAAACTTACCAAGGCATCCTGGAAGACTTGTGTCTTCCTGGTACTCAGTGGAACGGTCAGCAACTGAAATGAAAGATCGTGGATAGGGATCGACTGCTCCCCCATGTCAAACTGTGGAACCATTTCATGAAGCACAGGCTTATGCCAACCTCCCACAATACAACTGTATCATGACAGCGGATGCTTCTGCTGCACTCTATTATCACCGGATGAACCATCGATATAGGGAAGATTATCGTGGAGCAGGCTCATCTATGCCTAAAGCGACAGGCAAGTGCCTTGGTATTCCCAAATCTCATCATTGCTTTATGCCGAAAAAAGAAAGTTCGAGAAGAAATGTTTGATGAGATTTTGCCGGGCATTGCTGGACTCAACAAAGCGAAAATACCTATGTTGCTGGGCTACAAGGAAGCCAAAGGAAATGAACATGAGGCAACCACATCTCGCGTTGCATCATCACCACATGTCAGGGCATCCTCAAACGCCCTAGAGCAAGCCGTCCAGCGCACCCACCAGCCCCAGCTGCTGCTTAACATTCAGTTCCCAGCGAGCTGAAGCAGAGGAGCCAGTGGACCCTGATCCGATCCACATAGTTTCGCCTGATGAAGACAGAGAAGCCAACCTCCAACTTGCTAATTTCCCAGAGCCTGTCCAATTTATTGAACCATTCGCAGAAGAACATCCAGCAATGCCACCACCTGCTGTACCGATGGAAACAGACAACCCTGAAGTATCACAACCTACTGAGTCGGCCGAGGAGTCACAATCGGAGATGCCACGGCAAGCTCCTTTGCGTAGGAGCAGACGTCGCCTACGAAAGGCATCTCAACATCAGGAGCCCCCGCTCCCAACTGTTCAAGAAGGCCCTAGCACTCCTCCAGCTGCACCAGCTTCTGACTCTGAGCATTCCAACCCCGCTAAGCTCCACAAGCGCACTCTCCGTACGACAGCTGCACCACCACCATGAAGTCAAGGTACCTTGTATTGCATTGCATTCATAGCATGTAGTTTTCATTTTTCTTAGATTTAGTAAGCATTGGGGACAATGCTTCTCTCAAGTTTGGGGGAAGTAGGGTTCTCGCATCATTGTATGATAGTATTAGTAAAATGAATATGCCATGACATTAGTAAATATAGAATTAGTTTTCTGGATTTAATTGAGGATGCCCGATGATGAAGAATTCTTGATGGCTAGGATAGAATGTATATGACTGGTTGAGGATGATAGAACCAACTCTAGGACTTGCTTCTTTAAAACCTTTGAACACGAGTGTATGTTTTCCATGCTTGAGAAACTTAGAAATTTTTTTATAAGAGAATTCTTAAATTGTCGTGGCATAAAACTGTTAATGATGAAAACCCCACATAAAAAAAAGAAGAAGAAATATAAGTTATAAATAAATGCCTTGGCATATCTGTAGAGGAACACTCCGCTATGTCTTGGCATATGAGTAAATGAAAGTAGTCACAGGATGACTCTACCTGACTAGCTCGGGGGTGAAAGGTATGCTCCCTTTCATCTAGAGTGTGGGATGGTAGAGTGATGGGCTGACTCTCCTCGTAGCAGAAGTAATCAAAGAAAACAAAGGGGAGTAGTAATTTTAAATGTCATGGTAAATTGAGAAAGCTTGAGTAGAAAATTTTTAGGTTTGTTAAGCATGGACTGGATACAAACACGCACACGCCCACATAAAGAATCTTGCCCTAAGGGACGGTACTTGATTTCTCAAATTAGTCTAGCATGTTGAAGCCATATGAGCTGAGGGCTGAAATTTTATCCCATATAACTATTTTGCTTCTGAACTTGCCATGGTATTTTTGTTTTGCTTAATACTATCCATTGCTTGAGGACAAGCAATAGTTTAAGTTTGGGGGTGTGATAACTCCGTAAAAGGTCACATTTTGTACCTTTTTACTTAAGTTATTGAATGTCTAAAAGACCATTTAGAATCATATAGATGCATTTAGAAGCATTTAGTTGCATGTGGTAGATTTCAGTTTGCCGTGGCATTTTATTTTTACAGCGATGCTATTTTATGGGAAAGGTACTTGTCTGATGATGTGAAGGTGTTGAAAGCAAGGAAAAGAGGATTTAAAATGCTGTGACATAATGATATTGCTGAGTTAAATACAAATGCCAAGTTTGACTGGCATTTCGAAAGCGCACAAGTAGAAATAATATATTTCTTTAGCCAACTGTCCCGGATTTTAAGCGTGCTCTACCCGAGATACCCACCGCGACAGTTTGGCGCTTCAACCGCCGGTTCTGTTGATGACGTTGCCTAGTCTGACCCTGCAGATCCTATCGGTCCTAGAGCGCCTGTAGCGGGATTATGCCGGTCACTAGCCAGTTACTTAGGCTGCATCATTGCCTAGTATGCTCGACTCCCAAGTAACTTAACTATGGTTTTAGGGTTTCCTAAGATGGTTAACACCAAACCTTAGGATTTATTTTCCCCTATAAATAGAGGATGAAGCCATATGGAAGAAGACTTTAGTTCCAGCCACATTTGATCTTAAAAAGTTAGAGAGAGAAAGTATCATCTTTCTCCGTCAATCCCACTTGCCGTGGCATTTCTCCTTGACTAGCAGAAGGGAGTGGCGTTCTGAGCATCCGAGAGGAGCTAGTCCGCTGGGAGCAGTCCTTGGTGGCCGAGGAAGGCATTTGGCAGTGCACGTTGAAGGCTTTCTCTCATCCCCTTAGTACTTACTTTTATATTTTGTTGTTGGGTTATAAGGAACGAATGAATCTTGCTTTGTGCTTGTTGATTTCGAACCCCACCATGAACTAATCCTATTTGGTGGGAGTTCGCATAGTTATTTAAGTTGTTATTTTAATGAATGGTTGTTGTTTCATGCTCTATTATGTTTTGTTTATGATGCTTAAAGCCTTGAGGTTGTAGGAGCTACGAGAGTAGCCTTTCCTTAGGAGGGTTCATGAGGTTCGAGATAATGCCTTGGCAATTTATCTTTAGTCTTCGAGAGAAGCTAGGGAGGAACTATATAAACAACGGGTTCTAGATAGTAACTAGGCCTAATCCACCTTAGAGATAAGAATAGGATTTCATTCGACTAAAAGTAGTTCTGTATAAACGATAGGTTAGATGTTAATGCTGCCGCAAAAAGGTATTGCCGAGACATATTCTATTAGCTGAGTCAATAGGATCACTGCTTGGGCTTACGCCAATCGATTTTGTCAGGGCATCTTTAGTCTGTCGAGTCCCTTACTAGAGATAGCATAGGGCACATCAGTAGACTCTGTCAGGCAGGGTAAGCATAGAAGAAGCACCATTCAGAGAAATAAACTTAAGTTTTCCTTGTGTCTCCCATCACTCATTTCCATTGCTGCTTATCTTGTGAGAAAGCTAAAGTCCTACATATATTAAATCTAGTATTTGCATTTTTATTTTGCCTTGACATTTCCATTTGTTTTCACGTATTACAATTTAATTTGCCACGACATATCCATCTGCTACCACACTATCACCACTCCATTTCCACTACGTCCATTCCATTTTGCCACTGCATTCTCATCTGTATATACCATAACTAACTTTACTTAGGTGACAAAGTAAAGTGCCTTGACAAACCTATTTGATTTCCCCAATTCCCTGTGGAGACGATACTCTACTTATCACTTTATTACTTGTTCGATTGTGTATACTTGCACACATATCTGCATCATATTTTAGTACTCACAAACAGCGGACAGGTAGTCAGCATGTGAGGGTAGGTTTTATTTGTTTTGATACTCATCATTTTGTTGTTTATATTATGTGTACTAACCCATTTTTTG
Source organism: Hibiscus syriacus (assembly GCF_006381635.1). Classification (NCBI taxonomy): domain Eukaryota; kingdom Viridiplantae; phylum Streptophyta; class Magnoliopsida; order Malvales; family Malvaceae; genus Hibiscus; species Hibiscus syriacus. Next base: position 1,191,180 of record NW_024062011.1, on the reverse strand, counting down.
TTTTATGTCTATTTTGTTTTGGATTTATTGCATTTGCATCTTCATGCCATTCAAAGGTGTTAATTCGTAAGTGATTGACTAATAAAAAGGTTGGTCATAATGAGGCAAGAAATTCTTAACCATGTAGTCAAAATCGGGAGATCTAGAGACATTCAAATGATTCATGAAGGACATCCGAAGAATGAAGAAATTTGAACCTGATTGAAGAACGATTCATGAAGAAGGACATCAGATGAATGAAGAAATTTGAACCTGATTGAAGAAGGATTCATGAAGAAGGACATCCAATGAATGGAGTTTGAAGTTGATCGAAGACTTCTTTCAAAAGAGCGAAGGCCGAAGATGTTCCCTCAGGAGATAGATGCAGTAATACCAAGGACGAGAAGATTCTTCACAAAGACATGAGGACCACCTTACATTGAAAGCAAAGTGAAGACCTCAAGATTCAATTTAATGACATTCGATGTCATCAAAGGTGATAAGATACGACGACAACTTTGGGTGCAATGTTGGATTCCATGAAGAGTACGACTCAAGGAAATGAAGAGACGAAGAATCATAATTGTATTTTGTCTATATGGTGTAATGAAATCTTGTTGTCTAAATGAAATGTTGTTCTATAGTGGTCACTTTTAGAATTAACACCTTTTGCATTTGCATTTGGCATTTGCATCTACATTGCATGTACATATTTAAGCATTTTATATGCATTAATCATGAAAACATGGAAATAACTTATGGAAGATTATGTGACAGTAATAACAAGATCATTCATTCATATTGTTCCTCATCATCATGAACAAACAAATGGAAGCAATGGAGCAATCTAATGAGAAATCACAAGATCAATTGCAAGAACAGTTGGTCGGGTTACAACTAGATACGAGGAATCAAGCATCGGGTTCTCTACAAGACGCATCGAATCAAGTGACCCAGGTGTTTGCACCGCAAGTTACAGGTAAAGAGAAAGTGGAGGATAGAGGAAATCAATCTCATCAGACTAATGCATCAAGAATGATACTTTGCCCTGGAGCATCTAACTCAAACCAAGGGAAGAGCCTCATCAATTATGGGCAGTTTGAGAACGAATTCAAGTGGTTGAATGAAGCCGTTAAAAATATAAAGGTTGTTAATGCCACTCACAAGGAGTTAGAAGCCAGAGAACTCAGTTTGGTCCCTGACTTGATCATCCCACATGAATTTAAGGTGCCTAATTTTGAGAAATATGATGGCACAATTTGCCCCCTAATTCATCTGAAAATATTTTGCAGAAAGATGGAAGGGTACTTAGATAATGATAATCTATTGATTCATTTCTTCCATGATAGTCTTGCTGGCCCAGCAGTAGTTTGGTATAATCATTTGAACAGAGAGCATATCAAGACATGGGTCAACCTAGCTGATGTTTTTCTGGGGCAATATCGATATGTTAAAGACTTAGCCTCAAAACTTCATGACCTTCAGAGGATAAGGATGAGAGCTACTGAGGGCTTTAAAGAATATGCCCTAAGATGGAGAGGAGTGGAAGCACAAGTTCATCATCCTTTATTAGAAGAAGAAATATCATGTATGTTTCATGATTCTCTCCCAGCTCCTTTCTTTGAGTTAATGCTGGGAAACTCGACCAATAACTTTAAGGATCTTATGCTGGCTGGAGAGTCAATTGAAGATGCAATCAACAAAGAAAAATTGAAGGTCACTTCCAAACGTCCAACCAACTAAAAGGAAAAGGTTGTTGAGGTGAATGAATGTCACATCTAGAGCTCTCACAACTGCAAAAGAAAAGGGGCAGTGGGTTGCTCGAGTCGTCCAAAGAAGGTCCCACGATCAAATGATACTTTGAAGGTGTTTCAAATTCCTATCTCATATTTGTACCCACATCTGATTAAATATCAACACCTCAAACCGAAGCCAATAAAATTACCACCAAACCCTTCTGCCTACAATTACGAACCAGATAGTGTCTGTGATTTCCACTTAGGGGCATTGGGGCATGCTACGGAGAATTGTAGGATGTTGTTTAAGGAGATAGAGAGGCTCGTTGAAAATGGGACGTTGACACAAGAATTGGTAGAACAATGGATGACGAGCTAGAGTAGGGTATCAAAGCGCAACGTATAACATCCGATCAAGTCAAACACCACTGCGTCAGAACAATAGTGGGACACCTGACTGCGCACAAATCATTTTGTTCATCATGAAACCTTTTGTCATTTGTAATATCTGGTTTGAACATGTTTTTTAAACTTTTTCATCAGTCTTGCAATGATATTTAAATAAATTTGTGTTGTTTTAGGGATGGTGAGCCTTGAATCAAATTCATGACTTGAAATTCTTTGAATATCAATTGAATTAAAAGCTCTTTAATGATTAGAGTTATAAATCTTTGACAAAATGACAAGGTTGAAACCTGATAAACCAAGGACTCTGGCCTTATCCTAAGAAGATACAATAGAACACCATACTTTTTTATTACAGGGACCGATATAGCCTTCTCCTATCATAAATGAATGAACCATAGGCTTGGTATTCAGGTATGTATAGGAGCGGACAACATGGAGCATCTTTTGTGTATGATGTTACAAAACTGACTAGACCATACTTTTGTTGACGACGTTCGATGATGATTATGATCTTTACAGATGGAATAGTCAAGTAGGTGAATCTAGTTTAAGAAAGTTGCTTAGAAATTGAACTCTAACGATGAGATTTTCTGACTTTCAACAACACCTAGACTATGACAGGTTCTTCTTGACAAGCTTAAGAAATGGGATCCGTATACCCAAGTTATAATAATATATGCATATAATAAAGCCTGATAAAGGAAATTATATTATATGAATACAATAAAGCTGAGATATCCGCTAAGGCAATTGGTTATAGAGGAAACCCGAAAGCCCTGGCTTTATGAATAGATTATATTCAAACCATGACCTTGATCGGGTACTTGGAAATTCGGTGTATGCTCCACTGTGATTGTCAAGTCAAAGACTTTGTGATGAGATGAACCCTTCAACTAGCCTGATAAAGGCAAATTACAATAAAGCTGATTTCATCTAGCCAGAAAATGGAAAATTAAATCAAGTTTATCTAAATAAGGAGTTGCGATAAAAATGGACTAAGGGAGTTAAGGAACACCTGTTATAGTCAATTTCACACGAGCACTCAGAAATTTTATTTTTAGATCGATATTTCTGCACTACCTTGGTTAGAGGAGTATACGAAGCTTGAACAAATGGAAGATTTCAGAGAACTGAAATAGAAGTGTTCTGGAAAGTCTAGTAATGGATTATACTAGTTGCGTCATTTTATCCTCATCCGATTAAAATACCAAGCCAAGAAAGAAGGGCATGTTGTGATATTCACAATGATCAAAAAAGAAATGACATTCTGGTAGTCGAAACCTTAGAAAATAGGAAGCCAACCTGAAGCCAACCCCTCAATTTTGACACTTGTCAAAGAGCTATAACCCTAAAAATATTAAAGAGTTATTGATTCTTTTGATATTTTGTGAACTCATGTTTATGATTTGATTTGATTGCGAGCCTGAATTAAGGGGTAATGTTTTATGAAATTCTTTCATTCTTTTATCTCTAAAATAAGAGAAAGGGGGAAAACATTTTCAAACATGACAGTTTCAAATGCGAAAGGTCCTTGAAGCTGGCGAGGCTCATTGTGCCTTTATTGGAGAAAAAGAATAAGCGGTGCCAGAACATGAAGCATTCCACGATCTTGTAGCAGACGGTCCAAGAGATCATAGTGGATGAAGGAATAAATTGTAATATTTCCGTGTGACGTTCTCAGCAACCCATCATGAAGAATAAACGATGCCAGAACATGAAGCATTTCACGATCTTGAAGCAGATGGTCCAAGAGATTAGAATAGATGAAGAATAAAAACTAGTGACATCTCTTTACGATGTTGTCGATAACCCATCAAGAAGAAGATAATCTCATTATTCAGAAGGGGCACATATCCTAGTTTGTATAAGAATGCAAGAGGTTTTGTTAGAAGGGTTGATCACTTCTTAAGTAGTATGAAGAAAAGCCCTCAAACTATTTAACAACATTACTGTGTAGTGACACCAGAATGAGAACATTCAAGTTATGATATGTTGGGGCACGACTGAACCCACATCATATTGAGATGACAAGATTTAGACCAAGAATACATCGAGAGTGAGCCTTACAATTTGAGGTTTTGGGGCATTTTGAAGGCATGTACCAGTATAAGATAATGTTGGGGCATGACTGAACCCGCATCATGTTGAGAAAACAAGATTCAGACCAAGAAGTTATTGAGAATGAGTCTCGCAACTTGAAGTGTCAGGGGCAAACCATGAATTTGAGCAAAGCTTACCTTGTAAAGCAAATCAACTAAGCATCGATCAATGGTAGAGTCTTGGAAGAGCAACTCTGAAAACGTAATTGAGCCAAGGGCAGAAATTGGGCAGCACAATCATGCTTCTGACTATAGCAAGAAGTTGAGAGAGAAAACACTTTCTCTGAAACAAAGATGACAAGAAGATGGAAAAATATCAGAGGGCTCGATAAAAATGAAAGTTGGAAACTAGAAGTTGCTACACGGCTATATGAAGCAGACCCTGGAAAGAATGATCAAATGAAAAAAGACCGAGCTCACCACTCTGGAGCCAAGTGAAGATTGATTCAACATATATGCATTCATGAAAACATCATTTGCATAAAAGAAAATGCATTACACTGACACATTTAATGGAATTAGAGTTTCATGCATAAACACATGATTTTGACAGGTCTTCCATTGAAAAGAGAAGATGCAGGATGTTAAAATCTCAAGTTGAAAGGAAGATTTCAAACCTCAAACGCAAAGAGTTATGTTTAAAAAGGTATACCCTGAAGAACAGAGAGGTCTAATCCACAGAAGAAGCATTGCTTTGGAGTGAAGACCATCAGATGTAGAAGAAAAACAAAGATTTTTTGTGTATGAAGAAGTGAATCGATCGTTTGGAAGGACTTGCACATATGAGATTGGGGCAAGTCAATATTAAGCCTTCACCGAAGAGTAGTAAAGCAAATTCATCAGCAAGCCTTCCGAGCACGATGATTAAGTCCTCAGGACAATCTTAAGCCTTCACCGGAAAGGAGTGAAGCAATTTCATCTTAAGCCTTCACCGGAGAATAGTGAAGTAACTCAATCTTAAGCCTTCACCGAAGAGTAGTGAAGCAAATCCATCAGCAAGCCTTCCGAGCATGATGATTAAGTCCTTAGGGCAATCTTAAGTCTTCACCGGAAAGGAGTGAAGAAATTCCATCTTAAGCCTTCACCTGAGAATAGTGAAGCAAATCAATCTTAAGCCTTCACCTGAGAATAGTGAAGCAAACCATCTTAAGCCTTCACCGGAGAATAGTGAAGAAACAATCTTAAGCCTTCACCGAAGAGTAGTGAAGCAATCAATTTGAAGCCTTCACTGGAGAGTAGTGAAGCAATAATCTTAAGCCTTCACCGAAGAGTAGTGAAGCAATCAATCTTAAGCCTTCACAGAAGAGTAGTGAAGCACCATCTTAAGCCTTCACATAAGAGTAGTGAAGCACCATCTTAAGCCCTCACGAACGAGTAGTGAAGCACCACCTTAAGCCTTCACAGAAGAGTGGTGAAGCACCATATTAAGCCTTCACCGAATAGTAGTGGAGCAAATCCATTTGTAAGCCTTTTGAGCAAGATGATAAGTCCTCCGGGCCATCCATAAGACCTTTGGGTGGGATGGTTTCGCATGAATTTGAAATTGAAAAAAAAATGATGTTTTAAGAAGATGAAATTTTTAAAAACTAAGAATGCGATTTTCAAAATTTCATAATTTATAAGTCCTTCGGGCCATCAGTAAGGCTTTCGAGCATGATGATTAAAAATCCTTCGGGTCATTTGTAAGTCTTTCGAGCAAGATGATAAGTCCTCTAGGCCATTTTAAGCCTCCCTGAAAGGAATATGGAGCAAACCCGTTTTCAGAAGATTTCTTGAGTTCTATACTCTCTGAAAGAATAGAGAGCAGACACGTTTGTTGAAGATTATTCAGGTTCCAGGCACCCTGAAAAATAGGGAGCAAACCCGCTGATCGAAGATTGATCGAGTCCTATACTCTCTGAAAGAATAGGGAGCATACATGTTTTCCGAAGATTTTTTAAGTCTCACTTACCCTGGAGGAGAAGTGGAGCAGATCCCTTATCAAATTTTAAAGTAGAGATGGAACTGGACAAAAACATGTTGTCTCTTTTTTATCTTTGCTTTATTCTTGTTAACACAAGGATGAGCAAAGAGGGGCAGCTGTAGACACCCGTTTTGTCTGGGATATTATTATTATTATTATATTATTTTTTTATTAATAATAATGTTAACATTATTTATGTTATCATTTTGCAGGCCAAGGTACACCAAGCATAAATCAGGCCCCAAATTATAAACAGTGCACGTCAACCATGGTGATCGCCAATTTTTAACATGTTACGAGCATATTTGGATGATGAAGTCTCTTATAATTTAATCCTCTATCTCTTATCTTTCCAACGCACTTTGAACCATGTTAATCTGATATTTGGAGCTCAAGGTATGGCTAAATTAATGAAGACAGTGCAGGCTGGAAATAGTCCAATGGACAGATCACGACAGTCAGATGTATCGCCAATTTTGAACCTTTTCCAAGCATCTTTGGGTGCTTAAGTCTCTTAAAAATTATTCCATTATCTCTTAGCTTTCCAACGCATTTTGAATCGTATCAATCCGGTATCGGTAGCTCGAGATATGCTTAAATAACTGAAGACTGTGCAAGATGGAAAATTAATACGGAAATTATGAATTCTATTCAACAAACTTTTATTTTCCATTCACTTGCACAAATGGACGTTGGAACAATCTGATGGGACACTATAACAACATATTATAAGTTGAATTTACGTGGGAGACAGTTTATGATTGTAACAGCCTCAATAACGGGTTAGTGACTATATTATAAAATTTCAGAACTTGGTGATTAAAGTAGAATAATTGAATAGTATTGTAATTTGATATAGGGTTAATTTGCAAGGAAGAAGGAATAGAAGGATAGAATGGTCTTTTGGCAAGGAAAATAATTAAGAATGGATTTATATATATATTAGCTCCACGTGGAAGAGAATAAAGAAAAACAAAGGTTCCAGAGTTCTCTTCTTCTCTTCTTTTCTCCCAAACGTGAAGACTTATAGCAAAGGTGAGATTCTTTTTAGCCTAAAGAGTGATAGTTTAGGATATATTAATTAATATACTGATTAGTATCAATGTATTACTATGTAGATATATAACATAATTTCGTTCCGGAACAAACAAAGCATTAGGATCAAGTCAAAACAAGCAAGGCCAAGGTGAGTGCATTTTCTAGTTAAAGTGTATAGAGATAAGACTTGTGATAAGTCTATCTCTGATAGTTGAATTCATGATTTAATATTCATGTACATGCATACATGTATTATTTTTATAGTGATTCATGCATAATTCCTTATGCTTCAATATGATATTATGGGAACGAATGCCATTACAAGAGAAACAATCCAGGTATGTGGATTAATGAAAATGATTATATGTGTTTATATGAAAAGTGATGAAAGAGATATAAAATGAGAAATGTATTCATATTGAAGCCCATGTTATATGATACGAGAGCTATAGGTATAATTGGCATGCCAAGAGTCGAGGGATTATCAGTGGTCCTTCGAGACATAGTGGTTCTTCGGAACAATCAGTGGTCCTTCGGGACAAATATTCAGTGCCCTTTGAGGGAATTATACGAGCTGTGGTGACAGCATAGTGCACAACCTCTATATACTCACATACCTTTGTTCTCAATAATGTACATGGGCAACTCAAAGATAAAGTAAAGTGAAATTGGTATGAGAATGTATGTGATATATATACATGTTATCATTATATATGTTATCGTGTAATCGATACATGAACATTGGAATGTCCTGATTAATGGTAAGAATGCATGTTCATAAATTCATGACTATACATGTGAATACATACATTTATATCATGCCTCACTAAGTCTGTGACTTAGCATGTAAGTGATTTACACGTAGGTACCAAGAATCAGGAAGAGCGGAAATAGGGTGGCAAGAACAGCAGCACTGCTAACGAATCATATCAGAAGTAACTGATAAAGTATGTATTTTGTCGTGTATAGTATGTTGGCATGTAAGTAAAGTGTCAGTTATGAATGCTCTGATCGATTTTGGTTGTTTTGGTCAATCTATGTAAATAAACTGCTTTTATTTTAATGAAAGTTTTAAATTTCCCTGTTTTCTTTAAGTGACAGAGTTTGAAAAGTCAATGTGACACCTCAGACTCGTATTCGGGTCGGATACTGGTTGGGGTGTTACATTTAATGATATCAGAGCTATGGTTTAGTCGATTCTCAGCATAAACCGAAGTCTAGAGTGTCCTATAAGGTATACATGCCAACAAAATAGTGAAAACTTATGATCTGATATAATAGTAAGTATGTTGTTTTGCTAATAGAACGATATGATTATATTATTATAGATGTCTGGACATGGTAGCTCTAAAAATGAAGCGGGAGATGATAGGCCCGCTGAAAGCAGTAATTCACCTGCCCTGGCCAGGCAGATTGAAGATCAGGCACCCCCTAGAGTGAAGATCAGGCACCCCCTGGAGTGCCTGTAAATGATCAAGATGTGTTCTTCATAACACTGGACGCGGTATTGGCGCGTTTTCAACCTTCTGTTACTTCAACTCCAAGAATGAATGTTGCAAAGGAGTTGAAGGGTTTAGGAGCACCAGAGTTTAGAGGTGAAGTCGAAGAAGATCCTGTTGTTCCAGACCATTGGCTTAATGATGTAAAAATCATGCTTGAGGGACTCCATTGTTCCGATCCAGAGAAGCTGGATGGAATAATCTCATTGCTTCGAGGACAAGCAAGGATTTGGCGGACCAACGTTACATTGAGAATGCCTGGTGATCAAGTAACTTGGTCCTTGTTCTCAGAAGAGTTCAAACATAAATATATCAGAGATCATTTCATCCGAAAAATGAAGCAAGAGTTCATGAATTTGAAGAAATGGAATCGTACAGTTTATGAGTACGAATGTGAATTTAACAAGTTAAGCCATTTCACTACGGAGTTAATTCCTACCGAAAAGGATGTTTGCGATTGGTTTGTTGAGGGGTTACATCCTCATTTGAAAGAGATGCTAATTTTGTTAAATCTATCCTCATTTCAAGAAGTGGTTAACCGTGCTAAAGCTCTAGAAAGAGCTCAGAATGAAAGGTTCGGAGATTCGCAGGCTCATACATCAAAAAGAACAGGTGCATCATCGAGTTCGGCACCATCAAAAAGGGGCAGAGATGCTGGTCCTCGATCCCAAGCAAGCTCAGAGTCAGTTGCATCCTCTGTAAGTGGATCAAATCAGATAAGGGGTCGACAGACACAATCAGTGGGATCTGGAGCTAGGAGATCTAACCCGAGCCAAGTCAGATAATGTTCACATTGTGGAAGGAACCATTCGGGGATATACAGGATGATTTCTGGAGCCTGTTTTAAATGTGGGGACACTGGACATTTTGTTCGGGATTGTCCCATGTTAGCGGGTGAATCTGCTCAGCCAGAGAGGTCTGCCTCGGCTACACAGAGAGGTAGAGGTAGAGGCAGAGGAAGAATTCAATCAAAGTCGTCAACTCTGCAAGAAATACATTCTACAGCTCATGTGTATAATCTCAGGACTAGCGAGGATAGAGATTACCCAGAGATCATAGTAGGTATTTTTCAGTTGTATGATAAGAATGTGTTTGTATTGATTGATACGGGGTCTACATATTCTTACATTTGTAGTAAGTTTGTGAAAGAATTGAATATTCCGTTAGAATCTACTAGCTATGATGTAATAGTGACTAATCCGTTAGGACGCAGTGTTCGAGTCAATATAGTGTGCCGAGGGTGTTCCATACGGATTCAGGGAATTGAATTCCCTATTAATCTGATGGAATTACCTTTTGAGGAATTTGAGGTGATATTGGGGATGGATTCGTTATATCATTACTATGCTAATATTGATTGTAGACTGAAAAGAGTAACGTTGAGAAGTTCAGAAGGTATAGAGGTTGTTGTATTTAGTGAAGGATGTAACCCATTAGCTAATGTAATATCAGTGATGTCGGCAAAGAAGTTATTGCTACAGGGATGTCAAGGGTTTATTGCAAGTGTGCTGGATGTGAGAGTAAAAGAGAAGGGGATAGAAGAAATTCCTACAGTCAAAGAGTTTTCTGAAGTTTTTCCTGTAGAGTTATCGGGTTTACCACCAGATAGAGAGGTATAATTTCATATTGAAGTAATGTCGGGAACTGCACCTATTGCCATGTCACCATACAGAATGGCCCCAAAAGAGTTACAAGAATTAAAGATCCAATTACAAGAATTATTGGACAAAAGGTTTATTAGACCGAGTGTCTCACCATGGGGATCTCCAGTTTTGTTCGTCAAAAAGAAGGATGGATTCATGCGTCTTTGCATTGATTATAGGCAACTCAATAAAGTGCCCATCAAGAACAAGTATACACTCCCCCGAATTGACGATTTATTTGATCAGTTAAAGGAAGCTTCAGTATTTTCGAAGATTAATTTACGTTCTGGTTATCATCAATTGAAGATTCAAGATAAAGATATTCCAAAGACAGCATTCAAAATAAGGTATGGTCATTATGAGTTTATTGTGATGTCGTTTGGAGTTACGAATGCTCCAGCTGCTTTCATGGATCTTATGAACTGAATATTTCAACCCTATGTGGATCGGTTTGTTGTGGTATTCATTGAAGATATATTAGTGTATTCGAAGTCGGAAGAATAGCATAGTTCGTATTTGAAGATAGTTCTATAGACATTGAGAGAAAATAAGCTTTATGCCAAGCTTTCTAAATATGAATTCTGGTTGAGTGAAATGACATTCCTTGGACATATGATTTTTGCTGAAGGAATTTGAGTGGATCCTCAAAAGATCAAAGCCATTTTAGAGTGGGAAATTCCAAAAAATATGTCAGAAGTCCGGAGTTTTCTGGGGTTAGTTGGTTATTACCAAAGGTTTGTTAAAAACTTTTCGATAATAGCATTACCCCTAACTAAATTATTGAGGAAAGAGGTAAAATTTGTATGGACTCCGGAGTGCCAAGAAAGTTTTGAAAGACTGAGGAAGGTCTTGACAGAAGCTCCAGTGTTGATTCAACCCGAGTCTAACAAGAACTTTGTAGTGTATAGTGATGCGTCTCATAACGGTTTGGGATGCGTGTTAATGCAAGAAGGCAAAGTGGTAGCGTATGCATCGAGGTAACTAAAACCACACGAGAAGAATTATCCAACACACGATCTGGAAATGGATGCAGTAGTGTTCGCTCTTAAGATCTAGTGTCACTACTTGTATGGCGAGCGATGCTACATGTATACGGATCATAAGAGTTTAAAGTATTTGATGACTCAGAAATAATTGAATTTAAGACAGAGAAGATGGGTGGAATTTTTAAAGGATTATGATGTAGTGATAGTGAATGTGGTAGCGGATGCCTTAAGTCGAAAGACGTTTGCAGCATTACGAGTTTTGGATGCCAGACTATCATTAAGAGGAGACGGCGCCATATGTGCAGAATTGACTCTCAAGCCATCATGGCTAGATCGAATTAAAGAATTGTAAGCTAAAGATGAAAAGTGTTCAAAGAAATTACAGCAGATAAAGAATGGAGAGGTTACGGATTATGAAGTGAAAGCTGCTGGAAACTTATATTATCAAGGGAGGCTAGTCATTCCAGATGATGATGAATTAAAGAAAGACTTGTTATTGGAACCTCATTGCAGTCCATTGACTATGCATCCGGGAGGAAACAAAATGTATATGGATCTCAAGAGTCGATATTGGTGGCCTGGAATGAAGAGAGATATTACGGAATTTGTATCCAAATGTTTGACGTGCCAGCAAGTTAAAGCTGAACATCAAGTTCCGTCAGGACTGTTGCAACCTATGTCTATTCCTTAGTGGAAATGGGAGAATGTAATAATGGATTTCATAACGGGGTTTCCTTTGACTCCGAATAAAAGAGATTCGATATGGGTTATTATAGACAGATTGACTAATTCAGCTCATTTTATTCCAATACGAGTTGACTTTTCCATGGATAAGTATGCCAAGTTATATATCAGAGAGATTATACGTTTACATGGTGTACTTGTTTACGTTGTTTCGGATCGAGATTCTAGGTTTACATTCTCGGTTTTGGAAGTTATTACATAAAGCGTTGGGAACTCGGTTAAATTTTAGTATAGCATTTCATCCACAAACCGATGGGCAATCTGAAAGAACAATCCAAATTTTGGAGGATATGTTGAGAGCTTGTGTTATCGAGTTCAAAGGATTGTGGGAGAGGTACTTGCCACTTGTTGAATTTGAGTACAACAATAATTATCAATCAAACATCAAAATGGCTCCTTATGAAGCTCTTTATGAAAGAAGATGTCGTACGCCTCTAAATTGGTTCGAGCTTAAAAACAAAGAAATTATTGGTTCGGAGTTGATCAAAGAAATGGAAGAAAAGGTTCAAGTAATTCAAAGTAATCTCAAAGCAGCAGTTGATAGACAGAAATTGTACGCATATTTAAAGAGAAAATAGATAGAATATTAAATTGGAGATAAAGTGTTTCTCAAAGGGTCTCCTTGGAAGAAAATTTTGAGGTTTGGTCGAAGAGGAAAGTTAAGTCCTCGGTTCATTGGACCTTATGAGATTGTAAAGAGAGTGGGACCAGTGGCATATCAATTGGCATTGCCACCTGAAATGGAAAATATTCATGATGTCTTCCATGTCTCAATGCTTCGGAAGTATCGATCTGACCTCTCCCACATTGTGACTCCAGAAGAGGTTGAGGTTCAACCGGATTTTACTTATGAAGAGGAATCGGTTAAAATCTTAGCTCGCGAGATTAAGCAACTAAGAAACAAGACTATTCCACTAGTCAAAGTATTGTGGATAAATCACAAAGTAGAGGAAGCAACATGGGAACGTGAAGAAGATATGAGGATTCAATACCCCCATCTCTTCATGTAATAAAAATTCGAGGATGAATTTTCTTTAGGGGGAGATTTGTAACAGCCTCAATAACGGGTTAGTGACTATATTGTAAAATTTCAAAACTTGGTGATTAAAGTAAAATAATTGAATATTATTGTAATTTGATATAGGGTTAATTTGCAAGGAAGAATGAATAGAAGGATAGAATAGTCTTTTGGCAAGGAAAATAATTAAGAAGGGATTTATATATATATATATATATATATATATATATATATATATATATATATTAGCTCCACGTGGAAGAGAATAAAGAAAAACAAAGGTTCCAGAGTTCTCTTCTTCTCTTCTTTTCTCCCAAACGTGAAGACTTATAGCAAAGGTAAGATTCTTCATAAGCTAATTGTTTGCTGAAATTTAAGCTTGGTTTTGCTCCTTAGATGCTAATTAAGCTTAAGGAAAGCTTAGTTTGTTGTAAAACAACAAAATGAAGAGTGTAGAATGATTTAAAGATTTGGTGTTTTTGAATGAAATTTTGAAATAGAGTCTATAATTGGAATAAGAAGTTGAATTTGACTTGTCATCTACCTAATTAAGGAAGATGGAGAGTTAGAATTAGATTTTGAACATATTAGAATTTGGGTGAAATTCTTGAATTCTATATGGAAGATTGGATTTTAAGTTTAAAGAAGTGGTTATTGAGTAGTAATGAGTGTAAGCATATGTATGCGAGTTAGAAATCTTAAAGGAAGTGAAATAAGAAGAGTTGTGTTTGAAAGGGGTGAATTTCGTGTTAAAAATGGCAATTATGGGTTGAGTACATCGATGCACCTTCAAAGTGTACCGATGCACTCTCAAATAAATGAACATCGAATTTCATTGATGCATCGATGCATAAGGAGTGCATCGATGCAACCGTTTAAAATAAAAACATCTAATGGATTTATGCACCGATGCATAGGTAGTGCATCAATGCACCTGTCAAGGGATGCATCGATACATGGTGTAGTGCATCGATGCATACCTTCATTAAAAGTTGGAAATAGCTTTCTTTTTAGCCTAAGGAGTGATAGTTTAGAATATATTAATTAATATATTGATTAGTATCAATGTATTACTAAGTAGATATAGAACATAATTTCGTTCCGGAACAAACAAAGGATTAAGATCAAGTCGAAACAAGCAAGGCCAAGGTGAGTGCATTTTCTAGTTAAAGTGTATAGAGATAAGATTTGTGATAAGTCTATCTCTGATAGTTGAATTCATGATTTAATATTAATGTACATGCATACATGTAATATTTTTATAGTGATTTCATGCATAATTCCTTATGCTTCAATATGATATTATGGGAACGAATGCCATTACAAGAGAAACAATCCAGGTATATGAATTAATGAAAATGATTATATGTATTTATATGAAAAGTGATGAAAGAGATATGAAATGAGAAATGTATTCATATTTAAGCCTATGTTATATGATACGAGAGCTATAGGTATAATTAGCATGCCAAGAGTCGAGGGATTATCAGTGGTCCTTCGGGACATAGTGGTTCTTCGGAACAATCAGTGGTCATTCGGGACAAATATTCAGTGCCCCTTGAGGGAATTATACGAACTGTGGTGACAGCATAGTGCACAACCTCTATGTACTCACATACATTTGTTCTTAATAATGTACATGGGCAACTCAAAGATAAATTAAAGTGAAATTGGTATGAGAATGTATGTGATATATATACATGTTATCATCATATATGTTATCGTGTAATCGATACATGAACATTGGAATGTCCTGATTAATGGTAAGAATGCATGTTCATAAATTCATGATTATACATGTGAATACATACATTTATATCATGCCTCACTAATTTTATGACTTAGTGTGTAAGTGATTTACACGTAGGTACCAAGAATCAGGAAGAGCGGAAATAGGGTGGCAAGAACAGCAGCACTGCTAGCGGATCAGATCAGAAGTAACTGATAAAGTATGTATTTTGTCATGTATAGTATGTTGGCATGTAAGTAAAGTGTTAGTTATGAATGCTCTGATCGATTTTGGTTGTTTTGGTCAATCCATGTAAATAAACCGCTTTTATTTTAATGAAAGTTTTAAATTTCCCTGTTTTCTTTAAGTGTCAGAGTTTGAAAAGTCAATGTGACACCTCAGACTCGTATTCGGGTCGGATACTGGTTGGGGGTGTTACAATGATGGAGCAATAAGTGACATCCATTCAGCAAGCATAAGCAGCACACAAAGAGAGGGGGAGCAGCACGTGGAAGACAATTTCCAGCATTGTTTTAGCTAACCCATGCTTGATGACTCAACTATGCACTCACATAGTGGAGACATGTCATACATGCCTATAATAAACCAATTTCCAGCATTATTTTTAGCTAAACATGTCCAGCAAATACCATGAGGAACAGAATGCACGATCTAGTGGAGCACTATCAAAGCATTTCCAGCTCACAATCCATGACTGAAGAGATATTGGAAGCAAGGAATCTGTTTGGCAAGAGAAGGCCACCAGCTATCATAAAAAAGGGAGAACCAGCAGCAGTTAAGGGGGGTTTCACGAGCAAAAGGGAGGTTCACAAACCGCACGGAAAAAGGGCATGCACGCCTAGTTGTTGTAAGAGATCCTACACAGAAGAGGAACGAGGAGCTCTCGTTTTCAACAGAAAAAATAGTGTGTAAAGGGATTTTCATCTCCCATTTTTTATCATTCGAAAGAAGCAATTTACGGGTGTCCATTCCCGATTTTGTTGATCATTCATGAGCGATGTAATCAAGTGTAATTCGGGAATGAAAGAAAGCAATAGAAAAGGTGAATGGTAATTTCATGAGGTATATATTATTATTCGTTTTCGATTTACAGTGCTTGTGTATGTGTGTTTAAGGATGAAATGCGGGTAAATAATAAATAGGAGGGTCATTTGCCTGTGTTGTGCTTGTAGGAGGGCTGAGGGTCACGTCCCTATGTCGGTTAATGTCTTGCATGAAGATTTTGAGGGTTAGGTTTAGTTGAAAGTAAGTTTTATATTAGGTTTTTAGGGTTAATTGCTTTAAGGTCACCACACATTTGCCATATATTTTCGTTTTGGTCCTAGAATCGAGCCTTTTCTATTTTTAATTTGGTATTTATATTTCATGCATGTTTGATTTTAGTCCCAAATATGAATGTATTTAAATTCTGCTATTTAGACATTTCACTTTTATTTTCTTTATATTTTGTTTTAGTCCCTAGGTCGAAGTTTGCATGCATCTAATTCTGTCTATCTATTTTATGTTCATTTAATTTTCGTCCTAAATGTTGATTTGTTTAATTTATGTTGTTTAGATATTAGACTTTAAGGTTTTTGCATGTCACATTTTAGTCATGTGGATATGTTATTTTAAGTTTATGTGATGTTGCATATTTGGCATAATATTTTCTCGGTTTTCATTTTAGTTTTATAGGTGGTATCGGTTTTATTTTGATCTTGGTATATGTAATGCATGGATAGGCTTTTTTGTGATCTTTGTTTAATAGTGATTTTAGCTTTAGATTTATTTACTCATTTATTTTAATCACATGTTCAATTAATTTTTACATGACATCCATTTTGCAGAATTTGCATGATATCCTCATAGCATAACTCGACACGATTACATAATTTAACTAAGGGTAATATCCTTTTAATTTAAAACTGTTTAAGTGGGTTGTCTTAACTGATTAGATATATGCTTTTGACGATTTTAAATTAAAACTGTATCCCATTAGTGACACAAAAAATGTTTCATCTCTTTAAAATTTGGAAACGGAAGAAAAAGAAATATTCGGCTATTTAAATTTATCGAGAAGAGGTAGTTAGAACTTATCTAAGATCTTGTCTCGATATTTATAAATAATCGAATATTCTTTATCTTTCTAAAGACTTGGTAATTTTAATTTAATCTATTTTGGTGCTTTTGAATATGTAAAATTCACTTGTCGTTTTGTCGGGGATCATAAACCAAATTAAACTCGAATTTGTAAATTTCATTGCAAAGACTTTAATTAATCGACTAGGTACCGATTTAGGGCGCTGTGGGGGTGCTAATCCTTCCCCACGCGTAACCGACTCCCGAACCCATTTTTTGGTAACGTAGACCGTAAATTTGTTGTTTAAATTAAAATCATTTTTTATTTAAAATGACAACGTTTTTGGGTGTCCAATCACACCCTAATCAAAGATTGGTGGCGACTCCTCGAACCGTATGTTTTTATCGTAAAGGAATTTCCAAATTTTCGAAACGAGAAGTTTTCTAAAATCGCATTGTTTTTAATTAAAAATTAATCAATTAAGTGGAAAATTAAAAATGATGTGGTTTTCAAAAATCTCGCCCCACCGTAAAAAAATCGTTTCGACAGCGGCGTTTCAACAACCAAAGCCACTAAAGTTCACCTCTATTGTAGCGTTTTTATAACAAACGCCACTAAGGTACGCCTCTATTGCGGTGTGTTTATAACAAACGCCACTAAGGTACGGCTCTATAGAGGCGTTTTAGTGACAAACGCTACTAAGGTTCGCCTCTATTGCGGCGTTTTAGTAACAAACGCCATTAAGGTACGGATCTATAATGACGTTTTATTGGCAAACGTTGATAATTTTTACATTCAGTGGCGTTTTTTTATAACATTGTATGTGAAATCTTACTGGCGTTTACACTATAAACGCCGCGAAAAACGCCGTTATAGAACCATTATGCTGTAGTGCGTCGGCAGAGATCGATGAGTCTTAAAGGTTTTCACCAAATTCGCCTGACCATTTTAAACGTAAATCCATTATTCGTTGAATCGAAAAATAACTCAACTCAATAAATCTAATGAAGATTAAGGTTCGATGAAACATCAGTGTTGAAAATCAAAATCAACCGAGAGAAAAAGTTATATACAATAATTTCTACTTTATTATATTAGATGTCTTGAAATATTGTAATGAAAATTGAATCCCTAACCATTATGATGCTACATAAATTTTATTCTCAAATTTATGTTCATGAAAAAAGTACAATTAAAAAATATTTATAAAATTTAATTATATAAATGTTTTAAATTTGACGTATGAATAAAAACTGTATAACATATTTTAAAGGTGTGAAGATAAGAACAAATAATTTGGTTGGTTGGTCACCGTAGGTGAAGGTCAATGAGTCTCAATTTTTTTATCAAACTCGTCAGACCCTTCTAAACGTAAATCCATTATTTGTTAAATCGAAAAACAATTCAAACTCATTAAATAAAATGAAGATTAAGGTTCGATGGAACATCAGTGTTGAGAATCAAAATCAACCGAGACAAAAATTATATACAATAATTTCTACTTTATCATATTAGATGTCCTGAAATATTGTAATGAAAATTGAATCCCTAACCATTATGATGCTGCATAAATTTTATTCTCATATTTATCTACATGAAAAAATGTAATTAAAAATATTTATAAAATTTAATTATATAAATGTTTTAAATTTTACGTATGAATAAAAAATATATAATATATTTTAAAGGTGCGAAGATAAAAGCAAATTATTTAGTTGGTCGGTCAAATTGTTCATCTAATAGTTAGATATTCGAATGTAAAAAATCAATTTCAATTGGTGATTTAAATTGTTCATCGAAAAACATTTGTTTACTACTTCCACCACATAATCGTAGCGGTCTTTAATTTGTGATTTAATCTGAGGACAAATCACTGATTTTCTGCTACCGTGATGAGCTTCTTGATGTGCTGTCACCTTTCTTTAATCATTCATACGCGGCCATTTCATCTTCAAGTTTTAATGATTTTGCTGCCTTCAATTCATTTCTCATTTGCCACATACTATAGTTGCTTTGCTTATCCCAAATGCTTGCCATAAATTACATTATTTGTTGTACATTTTTCTCAATCACAAATGGGTAATTTATGAACCATGTATGCCTTGTCAACAGTCAAAGTTAAAAAAATCAGGTTTGAATTATAACAAACTCTTGGTGTATATTTTAATAGTGAAAAAAAATGTCCGGAAAAAGACTGAATCTATTCCAAGTTTTTAGCATCATCTAAAAGAACATGTCAAAGTCTTTCAATAGTTTCTTTTCCATGGATGATGTGAGCTCCAAAACAATAATCGCAAGTTGCTAATGTAAATCTTTGAAGCTTCATAAACCATGTAAAGCATATATATATATATATATATATATATATATATATATATATATATATATATATAGCATCTATTTACAGTCGGATGCAGTAAAAATGGCTGCCATTTCAGGCTATTTCGCAGTCTTTCTAATCTTGGGGCTGTTAACATCCGATGCTGCAGGTTTCATGGTGGAAGCCATTGAAGCATTTCCTGGATCTTCCAAGTATGTACTGCATGCAGAAAAAGGCAAAAATGGTCCCGCACCACCTTCCCCTACCAAAAGGGGTCCCGTTCATCAACGTCCGACATCACCACCATCACCGCCTTCGACATGATCGATGAATACAGTACTCGATCCCTTCCGCTAAGAAATATGGTTAATGCGTCTGCGAACATCAAATAAATGAATGTTGAAAGGAAAAACGAATATATATATTGTGTGATCTGTCAAAGGTGTCGATTGTTCATTGTTGTACTTTTTAATTTTGAAAAATAGATTGTTGAAATTTACGTATAATTGATTAGTAAAGATGTGTTCGCCATTTCCTTTTACACTTCAACATGAATAAAGATTTTGTTGGGTAAATAAAATTAAGAAATTTTAAAATTTAATTGATTGATTGATTGAATACTTATTAACACTTTAACATGAGATTACTTGTATTATCAAGATTGAAACTTTAAGATATTGAGTGATCATATATCGATCTATATATATATTTTTTAATTGTAATTATAGTTTAAACACTATAAAACTGTACTGAGATGTAAGTAATAGAAAATAACTAAAAAGTAGTTTGTATTTGATGCATTAATTATATATAATTTTATGCATTGTCATAAATAAAATTATGATACATCATAAAAATAAATTAAATAAATTTTATTTTGAAATTTTATGATAAAGTATAACCACATAACTTATTAACAATGTGTTAAATATTTTTTTTAAATACGAAATAAGGT
Organism: Hibiscus syriacus; assembly: GCF_006381635.1. Classification (NCBI taxonomy): domain Eukaryota; kingdom Viridiplantae; phylum Streptophyta; class Magnoliopsida; order Malvales; family Malvaceae; genus Hibiscus; species Hibiscus syriacus. Next base: position 1,170,983 of record NW_024062011.1, on the reverse strand, counting down.
CACTTCAAATAAAATTTTAATTTAGTAAGAAAAGTTATTTTTTAATATCTAATAGTCATTAATTTTAAATATATTTAAATTTGGATCAAATCAAACTAGATCCTAAAAGGAAAAAGGAGACCATAGTAACGTATTGGTTTTAATATAATGATTTCGTATATGATATTTACTAATACTATGTAATTAAAAAAAAAAACTCGTTTGAGATACGCATGGTCCAATGAAACTAACTTATATATTAAAGTAAAATTCACTGTAGAAAATAAGAAAAAATATTAATTAAATCCAAGACTTGAAAGAGTCATGCTGTACGGAAAGGAGAAAGAAAGAAAGAGTCGTGATGTTATTTATCCCAAATATCTACATCTTAAATAATATTTTATCTTACATGCCACCCTCAATGCTCTTCCCATGAAATTGTATAGACAATTAACATGATAAGTAATAAAATACAAAGATAATAAACCTTTCCAACAGTAATTTTTTATTCTATTCAAAGTAAAAAAGAGAAAAAAAAAATAACACAGTTTGATAAGTTATACAATCTGATGAATCATGCAGAAATTTCCTCCCAATTATAAAATATATGTTACACGTATACAAGAGCATAAAGCTGCGAAATCTTTGATTTCGATCCATATATTGATTCTTTCGCAGTTTGGTTTAGGAAGATAGACGAGTATAATTTCATAATTTTATATTGCATCTGCTTCTATGGAGCGAGAATAGGTATAAATTTAATAGGTAGATATTTGAATGTAAAAAATTAATTTCAATTGGAACGAGAATGAGTATAAATTTAGTGGATAGTAAACGGATACTGATGTAAAAAGTCATATTCTCAGTGGTAGTAGGTATGTGATGAGTTTGAGACCTTAACTGTCTTGCATCTGCCCGTCCATTAACTACCCAGGAAATTTCGAACTACTATGAATTTATCTATAATTTCAGAGGCTGTTATGTAAATATTAAGATTTTATATGACATAACTTGTAATTTAACTAAATGTTAGGGACATGTTTATCTTATGTTTTGTTGCTTATGTAATGGGGTGTTTGTTTTATCTTTTGTTACTTATGTAATCTGTAAGGTTGTTGCAAGACGGGTATAGATGAGTACAGACGGACATAGAATGGATGGTGAATATCCAGTTGAGTAGTGAATGTGGGGTAGATTTAAGAATATAATTATATGAGTGGGTGTAGATTTAAAAAATTTACTCGTCGTAAGTAATGAGCAAGTGATGTATACAAAAATATCAGGTTAGTATGAGGATGGAAAAAATGATATTCACACCATTCACCCATTTGTTATCTTTACGATTTTACCCCCATAAAGGTGAATTTGAATTCACTATTTTAGACGTCAAAAGTCATATGTTTTTTTCCCTCTTCGCAAATAGGGGCGTAAATGAATCGAACTTAAACGAATAAGATTATGTTTATATTCACTTATTTATTTTTAAAGATGTTTTTGTTCGGCTTGTGTTCGTTTGAATTTTCAATATCATGTTCATGTTCTTTTATTTATTTTTGAATGTGTCCATGTTCATTTATTTATTTTTCACGAACATGTTCGTTTAATGTTCGTGAACATGTTCGTTTAATGTTCGCGAACGTGTTCGTGAACATGTTTGTTTAGTGTTCATTTAGTATTGTTTTAGTGTTTGTTTATCATTCGTTTATATATTCGATTTTTAATTTCATTTACAAGCTAAAGAAAAATTATAAAATTACGCCATTGGTGTCTAAACTCCTTAAAATCCATAGTTTAAAACGAAACTTTTATTATGTGTTCTATTTAATCCATTTCTTCACCAATATTTAAAATATAAAAAAATAAAAGGAAAAGGAGAATCGGATAAACGAGTTTGTTAATGAAAATAAATGAACGAGTTGATAAACGAACGAGTTGATAAACGAACTCATAAACAAGCTTTTTCGTAAACATAAACGAACCGAACACACCTTTGTTAGTGTTCGTTCATTTATTAAATGAACATAATTTTTTTTGTTCATGTTCGTTTATTTAACTTAACAAACGAACGTTATACAAACAGTTCACGAATAATTCACCGAACGCTCTGTTCATTTACACCTTAATCACAATTCTCTTCCGTCCCTTAGAATTCTTTCTCTTCGAATATTAAAATTAATGCAACTTGAATTTTATTTTTCTTATTCGAAATATATGAATTTGTTAATATCATGATAATCTTCAATGTTTTCAAAACCGGACCGGACATTGAACCGGTGAAGGTACTGGTTCACTGGTTCACTGGTTCAATCGGGTTCAACCGCGGTTGAACCGGATTTTATATAAAATAATATATTTTTTTTAATTTTACATAATATTCAAAGCAATATTAATATATATGTAACATTTTTTTTTAAGTTTACAATATTAAAAGGTATAAAAATATCACAAGTCATAACATATATAAATGAAAAACCATAAAATCAAGTGAAACAAAATGATTCAAATCAACTACAACATAATATTTAAGGTAAAACATATTAAATAATAAATATAATTATATAACTATAATCAAAAAAATAAAATTGAGGCTTAAAAAAATCATAACAAATGATGTCATTTGGTTTAATTGTTTTAAAAAAAACAATCTCACATGGCTAAGAAACATAGAAGAGTATCCCAAAAGTTTAAAGAGTAAAAATATGATAACAAAACAATCCCACATGGCTAAGAAACATAGAAGAGCATCCCAGCTTACTTCTATAAATAATAGAGGTAATTTGACATTCAAAATCATGGAGTCTTTTGGTGAGCACAAAGCGAATTATTCTTTCGCTTCAATTGAGCTCAAATTTTAGGCTTCAATTGAGCTCAAATTTTAGGTTTCAATCGAACTTCTAAATTTTTTTTTGAGTTTGAGCCTTTTCGATTTCAAGTTTTAATATTATATTTCGAGTTGATAATTTTTAGCTCGTGAGTTTTTGAGTCGAGTTGAGCTTTCTTTTAAAGTTTTCGAGTTTGATTCGAGCTCAGCAATACTCGAATTTGACTCGGCTCCTTGAACAAACGACGTCGTTTGGTTTAATTTTTTTTTTTAAAGAAAAAAAGTGAACCGACGGTTCAAACCGGTTTTGCTGGTTTTTAGCCGGTTCACCCCGGTTTTCAGCTGGTTTCTTTATCGGTTCTGTGCTAATCTGATTTTGGGAGTTAACCGGACTGGACAGGCCACCGGTTCATGGTTCAACCGGTCGAACTGGCCGGTCCGATCCGGTTTTAATAACATTGATAATCTTACAAGTGACGTTTAATTTCACAATATATATTTTATTTATTATCATCAAGAACGTCTTATTTTATGATAATGTATTTATCAACACATACACGTTGCAAACTTTGAAGTATTTATTTAACTCTCATTTGGTTTAGTACTTACTACATACTAAACAGTATGTACTCGTACTGGTCTTTAAGAAAATATGTCTTGAATGTAGAGCTCTATTCATTTGAAAATCTTATTTCCGTAGACTTTAAAACAAAGAAAAAATGGATAAATACAATTATATATATTTGTTATAATTTAAAATTTAAAATTTCAATCCCTAACATTGTAACCTACGCCCCTCCTTGAATGCACCAACTTGATGCCATTGACTTTCGAAGTTAAACACCAACTTGATGTCATTGACTTTTGAAGTTAAACACCAACTTGATGTCTTAAAAAATGTAGGATCACATGCTATTTTTCAAATTGGTTATAACCTTTATTTCAAGGTTAGACTTTTTCATGTCATGATGTTCTACCTTATATATATTATTAAAATAATAAAATAATATATATAATGATTCAATGATATATGAATATTAAAGATTACTCAAACATAAAACTTTTAGTGAAGGTATTTTAAAAATATTAGGGTAAAGTACACAAACAGTCCCTGACTATAAGACACTGCTTTGTTGAGTCCCTCGACTATTAAAATTTACAAAATGATCCATCGACTATAGGATGTTGCTTTGTTGAGTCCCTCAACTATTAAAAGTTACAAAACAGTCACCCGGCTATTCATTATGTTTCAAACTCGTCATTTTTTGATAAAAAAGTAACAACATTTTGAGTTGGATGTTAATATGATGTATGAGATATGATAGTCGTTTGAGATTATGGGATCAAATTTTATCATATCTTAGACATCAAATTAATATTCAGCTTAGACTATCGTAAATTTTTAATGGAAAAAAGACGGATTTGGAACATAATAAATAGTCAGTTGGCCATTTTGTAACTTTTAATAGTCGGTAGAATACAAAAAATAACGTCTTATAGTTGGGCGACCATTTGTGTACTTTACCCTGAATTTTTTTATGATAGCATTTATAATTTTTTATTAAATTTTTAATGAGATAGAATGATAATTATAAAAAAAACTATGATGTTAAAAATAAATAAAAAAAATACTTACATTTTACAAATTTTAATTGATTGGAATGATTCTCTCCATTAAATGTCCTGTATACATACTCAAAATAAAGCAATCTATCTTAGCCGCGTAATTGAACTAACACAAGAGGTAATAAAATAATAATTAGCTTTCAAATATTTGACAGATTATTAATTAAAGAAGTTCTACTTAAGTTCGTTAAATAAGTTAATCCAATTAATTAAGTCCTTATATATATATATATATATATGAGAGTTAGAATTGTGTTCAGCTTATCTCGTACATAATAATAATACTAGAATGAAAGGTTCCTTGGCTGTAATCTTAACACTGTTGGTCTTCGGAATTCTTGATGGAATCGGTGATCGAATGTGCAATGGCAGCGAAATTCAGCTGCATTCCTTCCGAGCCGCCTGGAGGTTGCGGTTCGACAACTTTCGGAGCATTATTTATCCAGCACCAAAACCTCAAATAGCAAAACACGCCGGGTATACACCACCAGGCCACGGATATCGCTAGGGGATCCAGAATCACCGTTGCCACCAGTAGCACTGCCGCCGCCATCACCGCTGCCTCCACCACATTCGCTCTTTTTCAGGCCTATCTATGGTGGCGAAAGACCTGGGAACGGGAGAGGAATGATCCCATAACATGTTTCTATTTTACTAGTGTCCACTTCGATTCTTCCTTTCCTGGTCAAAATTTATAGGAGTGTCAATCGGTCATCTCTATTTGTAATTTATTTGAATATTTCATCCATAAATAAAAGCTATGGTAATTTTATTAGTGTAATATTCAAATGAGTTTTTTTCAATGATAGAGTCTTGAAAAATTAAATTGTAGTCATGTCGTCTTATTGCTGAGAATCATACTGTCTTAGCCCTATCTTCAACCAGAGAAAATGAGTGGCAGATCTTGTTGTTTAATGTCCTGTCCGAAATTGTGAAATCAAGATCTAATTGTTAACATTTCAATTTAAAATTTTAAAAGTGGTATAACGCTAGAAGTATTACTATTGTAAAGCAGATCATTAGCCCTAATTAAATAAATAAAAATAAATCTACTATAAAAGGATTGTTGTGTTAAAAACAAATCTGTCATGGTTGATGTAATCATTGAATTAGACATCATATGCAAAGAGAATTAAGAGTATCAAATCTGAAAAAATAGAAAAAATGTCTAATTTGCCTGATTTTAGAACTACAAGGGACCAAACAAACAATTAAACCCAAAAAACTTTGCGTTCAAGCATTCTCCCACCAACCGGCTATTCCGTCCCGAGTTGAGTCGAGTGGGAACAAGAAGAAAAGCGAACCGGTTTTTGCTGGGGCACGAAATTTTATTTGGCGGAAAAAATAATGAATAAATAAATGATTTTGATAAAAAAATATTTTGGGAGTCGCCATTGACATTTTTGGGTTAGGTAAGTCAAATACCTAAAATCAATCTTTTAAAAATAGTTTTTAAGAAAACATAATTTAAAAGATAAACTGATCTGCGTATAACAAAAAAATATTTTTAGTAAAGAATGGATTCGTGGTCGATTATGTTTAGGGAATGATTATCACCCCTATAACGCCCAAAATTGGTACTCATTAATTATAAATTGTCTCTATTATTGGAATTTTAAAAATTCAAAATATATTTAATTTATAATTCTATTATTTCAAATTTATTAGTATAATTTTAAGAAAATATTTATATTTTTATAAATAAGATATTTATTTACTTAGAAATATCAGAAAATGACTTCTAGGTGCTTTAAGACAGCCTTTTTCTTAATATTAAAAAAATAAATATTAATAAAACATTTCTCTAAAAATAATTAAAATAAATTAATATATAATTTATAAAAATAGAATATTTATTTATTTAAGAATATCAGAAAATGACTTCTAGGTGCTTTAAGACAGCCCATTTTTTAATATTAAAAAATAAATAAATATTAAAATATGATTATTTTTCCTAAAAGTAATTTATATAAAATTAAATTTATAAATAGGATTTTTATTTAATAGAAAACAAATAATAAATAAATAAATATTATATATTATATATATATATATATATATATATATGACTAAATAATAATATAATAATAATAATAATAATAATAATAATAATAATTAAATATATTGAAAATAAACATATAAAATTAAAACAATAACTAAAATAAGTAAAATTAAAAAGTAATAAAACTTGTAAAATAAATGAAAGTATTAAAATTAGTGATTAAATTAGAACATATTAAAATTAAATATCCTAATTTGTAATTAATTATTTAATATTACAGTGGCTAAGTATGCTATTTTTCCTATTATTAATTTAGGGGCTAAAATAAATAAATATCAAATTTGAATATTAAATTAAAACAAATTAAACATGTTGTTTGGGATTAAAATATTAATTAATAAAATTATGAGGACTAATTATAATATATACCATAAAAATATATAAATAAGTCAGTGACTAAATTATAAAATAAATAAAATTAAGGGACCAAATTAAAAGGATCGAAATTTAATTTCAGTGACTAAATTGAAATGTTACAAATCTATGGAGATTGCGGAAAAGGTTTAGCCATATATGAAATTATAGACATACCCCTCCCCAAAACGGCGTTGTTTGAGAATGGGTATTTAAACCCTAATATGGCCGGCCCTTATGGCCTTATTTCTCATTTTCTCATTTCCTCTTCTCTCTCTAAAATTGAGAGAAGCAATTCTCTCTAGCTTCCCTCGCTAGAGGGAATCCGGCAGTCGTCGGCCACCGTTCTTCGGATCCGATCGTCGCCGTCGGCCACTGTGAATGGTGGTCGGAATTTCCAAATCTCCCTAAAATATAGATTCCGACTCCTTAAAGCCGAATCCGACACTCTTTTTTTCTAAAACCGCCTATTATTTCCTAGATCTAAGAAAACTATCTTCGAGATTTTAATTTTTCAGCAACACGTGGAGGCGCAGGGATGCTCCGGTGGCCGTGTTTCTTCTCGGTAAGTCTCTTTTCTTCTTTTGATTCACGATTGGCTATTGTGGTTGCTGTGGGTGTATTTTTTTTGTTCTCTGTGTTCTCTCTCTTGTCCCTCGTTCTTTGCAGGTGGTGGCTTTTATATCCTCGTCGGAGCTTGCTTCGGACCGGTCACAAGGGTTGAGTTCGGTGAGTCACCGAACTTGTTGTGACTCACCAAAAAATGGTGACATGTGTGTGGTTGTTGTTGTGGCAACAAAGCTTCTAGAGTCTCCTGTTGGCGACGTGGCAGCGTGTGGAGTGGTGTGGAACGGCATAGATCGGCGGCAACAAAGGAGGCGACCGCGTGTCCCTAGGGTTTATTGCTGGGATCATTGGATCGTTGGATCAAAGTTAGATCCAACGGCTGAGAAGGAGCAACGGCTGGAGCTGAGATCAAACCCTAAATGGGTTTTAGAGTTTTTGCTAGGCCAATTTGGGTTCGGTTCTTGTAACTGGGCCGGTCTGGATTGGGTTGGGTCTGATTTGGGCCTGAAATGTAAAAATAATAATAATATTAATAATATTAATAAATAATATAATATAAAAATAATAGTATAAATGAAATAATATTAATAATAATAAAAATAAATGGAAAAAAATTAATATCTTCAGTAAGGTTCTGTGTAGTACTTTTGTAATGGGCGTTGATTTCATCTCATTTTAGCCGACTTTTTTATTTGATTTAGAGATATCCTAAGTTGTTATAGCGCATTTTCTAATTTTGTAATCTTGTTTCAGGATTTTTTTTATTTTAAATTTTATAATATTTTTCATCGGTTAATAAAAATAATAGCGAAAGAACGTGTTTAGTGACTAATTTACAATTTAATAACTGAAAACCAAAATGAGCTTAGAAAGTAGAGTTGTGAATGCTTGGAATGTAAGTGTTCAAGGGTTGGCAATTTGACTTTCACTGTATTTTTGACAAAGTTAGCTGGCTTCCACTGCTACAATTGAAAGAAAGGTGAACAAGCATTGACTTACTTGGACAGCCAAAATATAATATATTTACATACACACGGAATTCGTAGGTAAGTATTGAGCCTCCATGGATTCCAAGTTTTTTCTTCTAATGTTCATGTTGATCTCTGGCCTCTTGCTTTCTCAAAATGAAGCTGTTCCGGCGTCTTATTCTGGAACAATCCGTCCCGGCCGCGACTTTGCATACGAGTTAAAGGCGGTGTCGAAGCGAGTGACTAAATTGTCACCACCGCCGTCACCTAGGCTTCGCCTTCCTCCGCAGCATATAGATTCGCCGCCGCCGCCGATTTACATCTGAGCTTATCAACCCAACATAATCAGCTCAAAGCCTAGCAATAGCACCAGTGGTTCGTAGAGAGAGTCTCATATGGGAAGTTTGATGCGCCGTAGAGTGTTGTAGTCCACAATAGAAGATACATAAAAACTGAACTTTGGTTTTTGAGCTTACCAGCATGTGCTCCAATAAACTTGTAGATGGTGATACTATTTGCTTTTCTTTTGCTCCTCTGCTTTCGTCTTTGTTTAGATTTCTATGTTATTCCTTTTGTTAATACAAGTTCATTCCAAGGACCACACAATTAAATTTAAAAATCGGTGAAAAGGATTCCATGGTTCCTATTAATAACCGGTGAGTTTCACAAATTATATAATCATTTAACTCTCATAATTTGACTGATTAACAATAGATTAATCGCTTTTAATAGTAAGCATCCGACCTATAATTAATTAACAATGGATTGAAAAAACACCAACTCCACTTTAATTGTATGGTCTTTATTTATTTATTTTACATTTTTTTACGAAGTTAGCTACAAATCACCAACTCCACTACAAGTTGAAATATATATACAAATCACCAACTCCACTACAAGTTGAAATATATATAGGCCTATGTTGCTTTGGATCCAACGCACGAACTTGACTGTGTTGTCTAACCAGAGACAATTATAATTTAAATATATCTTTTAGTTGAGCTTTGAGCTACCAGGAACGTCGACTCTAGCTGGCTGATAATATATATATACAGAATGCACCAGAGAGTCTATTCCACATTATCTCTCAAGCATAACCATGGATGTCAAATCTTGGTTTCTCATATTTATATTGGTCAATGGGCTCTTACTTTGGCAAAATGAAGCGTCTTATTCCAAACCAAACCCATCAGGCAGCCATTTTCCGAACAAGTTAAAGTGGGTGTCTAAATTACCACCACCGCCATCGCCTAAGCTCCAGACTCCTTCGTATCAAAATTCATCGCCACCACCGATCTACATCTGCGCTTATTAACCCAACTTATTCAGCTCAAAGCTAAGCACACCACTGGTTCGTATTCCTGCAGGCTCCTACTTTGTATTTTTGTTTAGCTTGACTTTTGTCTTTGTAAAGTCGATCATGATGTTGTTATCATGAAAAATTGGCCTTTAGTTGCAAAGATGGACGCCCATTTGTTAGTATGTGGAGGGTAGAGTATTTAAATGGCATGAACCAAAACTTGGCTGAGAAGAATTAATCCATCTATGCATACATAAATTTTATGTTTTTGCAATAAAATTATAATCTTTGATACTATTACTTCTCTCTTTTTTTTGTTATGCACATTATCTTAATGAGAAATATGACAAGTTGATGACGATTTAAGTCTTCTTAATTATGTTATAATAGGATAAAAATTAATCTAATTATTCTGTACTCTTCGAAAATGCTATTAGTTGGCTATGCTATTTTCTCTCTTTTTAATTTTACATTAAAAAGTCCTGAAAGGAAAGAGTATAGTTACAACTTACAAAAAGGCCGAGTAGGCCTAAGCAACAGATAGGCCCAATGCCCCTTTGATATTGCCTTTCTCGATTTTCTTTTGCTCCTTTGATATCATCTTTGTATCCAGTTTTTGGCATCCATACGTGAGAATGTCTACAAGCATATACGTATATTTTGAAGTACAAAGTGTCCGAATTTCGAATTCAATGGATTGTAGATGTAGTCCAAATTCATGTTTCGGCTTAGAGTAAGTTCCACTTTACATTAATGATAATAAATATTAATTTATGATCAGTCTTTGTCTTAAGATGGTTGGCCTGAAATTGAGCCTCCAGCGCCAAGTAATATTGTCAACTCTATGGATAATGATCCTCAATTAAATTATAATAGTGGATAGGTTGATGATAATTCATATAGCTTTGTATTATTTGATTAGCTAATAATTAACAATGGGATGCTACTTTTTTAGTGCTAAACTAATGGTTGATATAAAGGTTTTAAATCATGCCTATCTAAAGTTAATTAGTGTACTGTTCTCATTAATGGTTTGACTTCAATTTTATTATATAGGGTTTTTTTTTTTCAAATTCAGTTGAATGGTTTCATTCAAATTCGAAACTTAATTCAATTAGTTTGTTGAATAAATTTTAACTTTAAATAATGCTTTATTCTAACTAACATAATGCTAGTTTGTTGAAAACTAGCAAAGCTACTGTATGGAACTCGAGGAAGGATGAGAACTTTAGAAAATTAAAATTAAGGGCAGGGTTAATAGATTAATTATATTTTGGGTAATAATATGATTTGAAGGCTCAGTTTTAATCGGATTTTCGGATAATCCGAAAGTAGAATTTACCCTATTCATATTTTATCCGATCATACAATAAAATACACTAATTATACAATTTTTTTTATTAATTACTGTAATAATTAAATTATCATTTGTTCAATGTCAGCATACATTTTTGTGCAATCTCTTTGTTCTTCTTACAGTAAGTTTCATTTGTACAGATTATTAACAAAAAATGATATAAACATATTTTTTTATTTCAAAAACCAAAATTACTAAAAAGAGTAGAAGCATCAGATAAGCTAAGAAGTTGTTCCAAGTAATCGGCTCCTAAATCCTCAAAAACCACCATGTTTTCTCTCTTCACCTTCTTCTTCACTACCCTTCCCTTGTTCTTCAAGGAGTGTCTTTTCTTCATTGCCAAAACAGGCGAACACCCTTCTTCGAATCCATAGTTCATTTCTTGAAGCGACCGATACACTTTGTCCATTGGGAAATTAAGTATAGCCATGGAACCTCGCATTGTCAATGCAGCTCGATCGTATGCTAAAGCAGCTGCCTCGGCGGTATCGAAGGTTCCGAGCCAAACCCTCACTCCTTTCCTCGTCGAATCCCTTATCTCCGCCGCATATTTCCCCCAAGGCCTCCTTCTAACTCCTCTGTATGAGATTTTGGCTTCGTTTTTAGCTTTTGAGCTCACTTCATCGTCTCTAGGGTTTGTTTCAGATGACCTTTCTGGGTCTGCTTGGTTTAGAACTCCGAGGAGAATCATCTCTTGAGAGTCGTTTTCATTGAAAGGAAGGGATTGATTGAATGTTTCTTGAGAAACAAGGGAAGAAATTGATTGAGGGGAGAATTGAGAATATGGGCATTGGAAATATGAAGAATCCATTGATCAGTTTGAATTTCTCTGTGTGCTGAGTTGAGTTCATAGGAGAAACATTTTGAAATATATATACGGGGAAATGAGGGTGGTGAAAAGGCTACAAAGAGGCCGGGGGTGACATTAGAAGACTGCAAAATGCAAAGGGGGTTCTAAAACAACATTATTGGAGCAGATGAGACAGGGGCATGGCGGCCGGGTCAAAAATAAAGTTTTCAATAAAGGTGACGTCAGATTGATGATACCATCAAAAGGTGAGGGGCCTTTGCCCACTTGGCATTAGGAGCTAAGGTGCCACGTGTAAACACTAATTTTTTTTTCCATTTTTGTTTTTATTATTATTATTAAAATTATTATTATAATTATTATTATTATTATTATTATTAAATATATTATTACAAGCCCAAAATCGAGGCCCAATTATAAACTTGGTGGCCCAGATCGAGAAACCCTAACCTTTTTAGGGTTTTCTAAAAATCCCAACTGCCCCAGCCAACGGTTCAGCTTTCAGCCGCCTCTGATGATTCCAATAGTCTCCAGCAGCAGCCGACGCCTCTACCAGGTGTTCCACCCCGCTGTAGCCACGACACCGCCGTCTCAAAGAAGCCTCTAGAAACGCCTCATCATCACCCCACGTCGAGCTCTATGGTGAGTCACCACCATAGCTATGGTGACTCACCGAGAAACCCTTCTGTGACCGGTCCGAGGAGTGTTTCGTCGAGGCTATAAAAGCCTCGACTCACCTGCAAAAATAAAAACCGGGGAGGAAGAACAGGAGATAACAGACAACAACAGACAGCCACGAAACAACAGACAGAGAGAACCCAAAAGAAAAAAATAGAGGAGAGAGCAAGAACCAGAGAGACAACAACAAAATAAACCCCACAACAGCGAATCAAAATAAAAAAGAGAAGATAGAAAGAGACTTACCCTCGGAGAACCCAAACGTCACTGGGAACCATAGAGAACCAAAGGTAAAACCCTCGGTTTATTATAGATCTAGAGTTATCAAATGGCTTTTAGGGGTAAATAAGGTCGGATTTAGGTTGAGGGTTTAAAGATCTTCGTTTTTAGGTATAAATTTAGTCGCCGACCACCGTCGACCACCGCCGACGGTGGTCATTGGCGTCGGAGTACGGCGGCCGATCGGTGCTTGGGCTCCCTCCGGACGGAGGTTTTAAAAGCGAAATGAGAGAAAAATTTTTCTCTCTGATAGAGAGAGAGGAAAAAGGAAAAAATGAAAGCAAATGGCTAAAGAGGCCGATTAAAAGGGTAATTAAATCCCTCCCCCAAAACGACGCCGTTTTAGGGAGGGTACCTGTGTAATTTCACTCGTGGAAATACCCTTTCCGCAGTCACTCCAAGTTTGTAATATTACAAATTAGTCACTGAATTCAATTTTAATAAGTTTTAATTCGGTTTTCTAACCGTATTAATTTATAATTTAGTCCATATTAGTATTTATATATTTTAGGATAAATAATAGATTTAGTCCTTGTAATTTTGTTAATTAATATTTTAATCCTGAATAGTATGTTCTAATTTAATGTTAAAATTTTATATAATTGTATTTTAGTCACTAAATAAATAAATGGGCAAAATAGCATGTTCAATCCCTGTAATTTTAAATAATTAATTACAAATTAGGTATTTAATTTTATTAGATTATAATTTAGTCCCTAAGTTTAATATTTTTATTTATTTTACAAGCTTTATTACTTTTTATTTTTTTCATACCATGTTTTAATTTTATTTTAAACATTGTTTAATCATATGTTACTTTTATATATTTATGTTCATATATATTTAATTATCATTACTATTACTATTATTATTTAATTATGTTAATATATATAGTCTTATAAATATTATATATTTATTTATTTATTCTATTTTCCTATTTATAAATTTAATTTTATAAATACTTTTAAGAAAAATAATCATATTTGATATTTATTTATTTTTAATATCGAAGAAAAGAGCTGTCTTAAGGCACCTAGAAGCCCTTTTCTGATATTTCTAAATAAGTAAACATATTATTTATGTATATTAATATATTTTCTTAAAATTATTTGAAATAATAGGATTATAAATTAAATATATTTTGAATTTTTAATTTCTAATATTAGAGACAATTTATAATTAAAAAGTATCAATTTTGGGCGTTGTAGGGGTGCTAATCCTTCCCTAAACGTAACCGATCACGAATCTCTTTTTATTAATAAAAAGAATGAATTTTTGGTTATAAACGTAGATCAGTTCATCTTTTAACTGATGTTTTCTTAAAAACTCTTTTAAAAGATAATTTTTAGGTATTCGACCTACCTGACCCAAAAGGCCGATGGCGACTCCCAAAATATTTTTTTAATCAAAATCATTAATTTATTCACATCACTTTTCCCGCCAAGTAAAAAATTCGTGCCCGGACGAAAAACGGTTACGACAGCTTGGCGACTCTGCTGGGGATTGTCAAACTTTAAAATTAATTATAAATTGTCTCTATTAATTAGAAATTAAAAATTCATTTATTTAATTTTTAATTCTTTTCTTTCAAATTTTATTACTTATTATTTTTATATTATTTTATTAATATTTTTTTAAGGTATTAATTATTTTATTTATCTGTTAGAGGTTTGAACATTTCTCCTCACACACAACACTTGCATTGCATAACATAAAGCTCTATAATTGAGTTTGTCCCTTTTAAGTGGGAGTGAAAGCGACGTCTTCGTGAGAATTTATTCTCCGTGTTAGACCTGCAAGTAACTTTCGGGGTTCATATGCTCTATGTCTTCGTGAGAATTTATTCTTCGTGTCAGGTATAGAGAAATGTATCCCCTCGAATTGAACTCGATCTGCTTAAGTCTGTAATGGACTAGGATTGAGGGTTGACAACCCAATGGGGCATCAACAAGGATAATTCGAGTACCTTTACTCCTAGAACTGAAACTCTGCATATAATAAACCCTAGAAATTCACCTGATCTAAGACAATATTGAACCTCTATTCATAGGTATACACAAAGGAGAAATAAGCTCTAACTTTTAATTTATTTTATTTCCTTTTCTTTTTCCTGAATAAATGCATGCGAATTAGTAATCATGTTGTTAGGTTATTTTTTCCAATCAAAGCATGGAACTAGAAAGCATGAGGTTAGGATATATTATATACCACGATAGGTAGAATATTTTATTTTCATTAATTAGTATTTACCAATTTATTTATTTCCTTTCTCATTTTTATTTTTCATACATTTGGTTTTGTTTTAACTTGTTTATATTGATTTCTTTTTGTTTTGTGCCTGTATTACATGACCATGACATAACCAAAAGGTGTTGACTTGAAAGACTGTTCATCATATCGGAAAGAAATCGTAAATGGACAAAAAGTTTTATGATCAAACAAAATATGATGCGACCAAGAAAAGGCATCCTGAGGGAACTCCGATGATAGAAGAGAGCTATACACCTAGAGATCATGTGTCCATTAAGGAGCAAGAGGAGATACGAGAAATAAGAGAGCAGATGTCCAAGATGATGGATATAATATCTGTTTTGGCCAAAAGAGAAGAGATTCCTGCACAGAAAGAGAG
The DNA here is from genome assembly GCF_006381635.1 of Hibiscus syriacus. NCBI lineage: Eukaryota > Viridiplantae > Streptophyta > Magnoliopsida > Malvales > Malvaceae > Hibiscus > Hibiscus syriacus. The sequence goes on along the minus strand of NW_024062011.1, from coordinate 1,155,555 downwards.
AAAGCTTAATGAACATAATCCCGCAATCTCAAATATGCAAGGGACTTCTGATCCTAATCAATTGGAGAAGTTACAGACAATCATCATCCGTATTCACAAGTCATCTGGAGATACCAAAGAAATGATGACAATTGTAAAAGCTCTCAGAGAAGAGAAGAAATCATGTAACCTGAAATCATCGAAGTTTAGTATGCTCCCGATATCTAAATCTCAGGTTCAATCCAAGACAAAAGGCGGTTCTCATATTGATGCTATACCTATATCATATAAAGAGTTGTATGAAAAGTTACTTGAAGCACGAGAAGTGGCTCCATATTACATAAAACCATTCCAACCTCCGTATCCAAATTGGTATGACATCAATGTTCATTGTGAATATCATGCCGGAGCTCAAGGATATACCATCGAGAATTGTCTTGCCTTCAAACGTCAAGTCCAAAGTCTTTTGGATCATGGAACCTTACAATTTATGGTAAATGATCGACCTAGTTTGATAACCAAAGGTCCTGCTAGATTAATACCAAAAGTCTTCAAAGGTAAGGGTATCAATAGGGGCGCCCAGAGAGAAAACAATTTGCTGAGGTTTGAAGCTCAAATACGTCATTTGAAGATTGAAAACGATAAATTGAGCACCAAAATGGAAGCCATACATGAAGATTTCCAGAAGGTCAGTCAAGCTTTTCAAAATGTTGGCATAGGAAACACCCCAGAAGAGTGGATAGCAGGGGTCACCAAACTGAAAAGGAGTTGCAATATACATGAAGATCTTGTCTAAAAACTTTTGAACACAAAGGTTATCTCACAAGGGAAAATGAACAACTCCGAGAATTGACACAGGAGATGAAAGAACACCAGAATGTCATGGAAGAAGCTGCAGTCCAGACAAGCAATATGGCTCATAAGCTGATAAACTAACTTGGTTTTAGAGAAGAAAATAAGAAAGTTATTCCCTATATGTAAAGATAGGACTGAAAGTTATCCCCTATATGTAAAAGTTTTGTTTAATGCACGGAGACTTTTGTGTTCAATGAAATCTGTTCTAAGATGATCACTCTTGAGTAACACCTTTTCATATATGCATTTTCATTTTGCATCTTTGCATTTTTCATTTTGCATTCATACTTTTATGTTTTCCTTTGAATTGCACATTTTGCATTCTTATTTTTTCATTTATACATTTTTCACATTTTTATTTAAGTACTGTTATGCACTTTAATTATAAAAACATATAAATAATTCATGAAAGGTTTCTGTAACAGTAAAAACCAAGATCATTCATTTATTTTACTGTACCATCATCATGAAAACAATGGAGCAATCTTATAAGGGACTACAAGACCAGTGGCCAGAACAATTGACAGGGTTACCTCGGGATACAAGGAAAGAAGCGTCAGATTCAGTACCAGATGGATCAGATCAAATTATTCAGGGAATGGAATCTGATAAAGAAGAGATAACTACTAAAGAGAAATCGTTCTATCAGATTGAAGAGTCGAGAAAGATAACATACCTTGAGGCATCCCACTCAAACCCAAATAATAGCCTCATTAATTATTCACAATATGAGGAGAGAGTCAAGAGGACAGAAAAAGCAATCAGAAACATGAAAGATGTTAGTGCCCACCACAAAGAATTAGAAGCAAAAGAGCTCAGCTTGATTCCAGATTTGATTATTCCCCATGAATTCAAAATACCTGATTTTGAGAAATATGATGGCACCAATTGTCCCTTAATCCATTTGAGAATGTTTTGCAGAAAAATGGAAGGATATTTGAGTTCTGACGATCTATTAATTCACTCTTTCCATGATAGTCTTATTGGCCCAGCAGTAGTTTGGTACAATCAGTTGACACAAGAACAGATCAAGAAATGGGTTGATTTAGCTGATGCATTTTTGGAACAATATCGGTATATTAAAGGCTTAGCTCCAACACGTATGGATCTTCGAAGAATAAAGAAGAAAACCAATGAAAGATTTCAAGAATATGCCTTAAGATGGAGAGGAGTGGTAGCACAAGTTCAACCTCCCATGTTAGAAGAAGAGATATCACATATGTTTCGGGATTCTATTCCCGCTCCTTTCTGCGAGTTAATGCAGGCAAATCCGATGAAGGAATTCAAGAATCTCATGACAAGTGGAGATTTAATTGAGAATGTAATCAGTGAAGAAAATTCAAAAGTCACATCCAAGAGCCCGATGGATCAAAAAGCAAAAGCTGATCATGTGAATGAATGTTGCATCCAGAGTCCTAGTAATTAGAAAAGAAAAAGAGCAAGTAACTATTCGGATCGACCAAAGAAAGTCATGCGATCAAGAAAAACTTTGGAAGTATTCCAAACTTCCATTTCAGACTTGTATCCTCATTTGGTTAAAGGTCAATACATCACACCAAGACCAACTAAAGTGACATCAAACCCTTCTGCTCATAGCTATGATCAAAATAGTGTTTGTAATTTCCACTTGGGGGTAAAGGGGCATTCTACAGGCAATTATAGGCCACTGTTAAAAGAAATTGAGATGCTTGTTGACAAAGGGGTTTTGACACAAGAAATGATCAAGAAATGGGGGGCAAATGAAGAAAAGAACCCTGATCCTATTACATGCCCAACATTATAGGAATAATGAGGCATGATGCATAAACAAGTGGAAGTGTTATCTACCACTGTAGTACTTTCTATTTTCAGCATCTTGTTTGAACTTATTTTTTGTTCCTTTCTCCACCTTTTGTACAATAAATAAATGTGTGTTACTTTTATGGTTATGAGCAAGGAATCAAGTTTTAACCTTGAGATTATTGAGTATCAAGTAGATTAAATATTCTTTTAATTTTTCAAGAGTTATAGATCTTTGGCAAGTGGTAAAATTATATCTTCCATATCCAATGCCAATTACTCGACCCTTACCAAAACCAAATCCTTACACTACATTTATCTGAGACTCTGAAGTAATGTCTCCACCTATTTTTGAGACACCTACTCCAGATGTTTACCTTTTCGGGTAGAGTTAATTGATGATACTACATTCCACTATATATACGACTTCAAAAGTCGCACATTGGTCCTTCCAAACACAAAACCACCATAAACCAAATAACCTCAAAACAACCAAACTTTCAATTATCCGTGAATCTTCCTGTAAGAGGAGACGAGATGAGGCATTATGGATCAGCTTATCCAACATAATTTCGAGTGATTGGAGCATACTCAGAGAAGAAAAAGTGATTGATTGAAATAAATATATCATGCATTAATTACATTTTCCATGTAAGTAAAGTTAATCTTGAATATTCATCCCCCTGGAGATACCTCTTTTTACAAGGACTTCTATGTATGAGATGACTAAACTTCGCGCACAGATCAAGCACGCCAGCTCAGTGTCATATTACCCAAAGATGAATGGGGCATTTACATGAGCAAATAAGTATCTTAAGAGGATCATTACAAAGACCACTGAAGCTTACAAGGATTAGCACGAGAAGTTACCTTTTGCCTTATATGCATATTGAATTACTGTGCGAACATTTACTGGGGCAACATCTTATTGTTTAGTCTATGGGATGGAAGCAGTATTACTAATTGAAGTTAAGATCACATCATTTTGTATCCTAAAAGAGGACAAATTGGAGAAGACTGAATGTATCTAAGCTCGATTTAATCAATTAAACCTTATTGATGAAAATCAATTGAAAGCTATTTACCATGAGCAAATTCATTAGAAACGGACAAGAAAATACATCCAAGAGAATTCCAAGAGGATGATCTAGTGCTGAAAAAGATTTTGCCTATACATAAATATTTTCGGGGGAAATTGATGCCTAATTGGGAAGGGCCATATGTTGTAAAAAAGACCTTTTCCGGAGAAGTGTTGATCTTGGCAGAAATGGATGGGAAAGTTCTGAGAAACCAAATAAATTTAGATTCTGTCAAGAAATATTATACTTGAAGAAGGAAAAAGGACAAAAAGGAAAAAGAGGTATTCAAAACAATTAAAGTCTTATACTCATCTAGCAAAGAAAGAAAAAAGAAAAATCCAGCAAAGAAAGAAAAAAAGATGAAAAAGGAAAAATGAGAAAAAAGAAAAAAAAGAAAAAAAAAGGAAAAAGGGGAGAAATTGAATCAAGATGGGTGACTCCAGGGAGCCTCAAGTTACAAGATGGATCAAGTACAATTAATTCAGATATTCATATTCAACAAGAAGAGCAAGAAATGATGAAGATATGAAAAAATGGAAATGAATCCAAAATTTGGTAGTCTAGAAGATGGAAAAATCCTCAACAAGGCAGATCGAAGTCAAGCAAAGCAAGATTGAAGGCATCTAAAGAGAATATCTTCAGAATTCATTCCGCCTCTCAAGATTGATTTTTATTTGCAAAAATTGGTTTTTAAAATCCTTAATGCATGATATGAAAAATGGTAAAAGGGGGGGTTCAAGATGTAAATTTTTAAATAACATTTTGAAACCAAATGAGGATTCGAGTTGAAAACCTAAAAGGGCGGCTCGAATATTGAATGGTGCAACAAACGACATAAGAGATGATCTTAAACTCTTAAATGAAACACCGTACATCCCAAAGACGTTCCTGAGATTTTGGAAACGAGAAGCATCTTTACAAGATGAGCATAACAACCTTTTCTTCAAGTTAGTAGAAGTCGAAGCGACATACTGAACCAACTTGAAAGAACCTACTTTACCAAAAATCAACCAACACCTCAAATCAGTCAATAATTTTGACACTTGCCATAGGATTATGATTTTTGAATGATTTAAAAGTGTAGTTGATTTATTGGATATTCATTAAACTTATTGTTTATGATTTGATTTTATTGTAAACCTATGATAGGCAACATTCTGAAAAATTCTTTCATTCTTCGATAAAGAAAGGAGAAAAAACATTTTCAAACAGGACAGTCCCAAATGAGGAAGGTCTTTGAAGCAATTGTTGTTTATTCTACTTCTGTTGTAGAAAAAGAATGAACGAGGCCAGAATAATGAAGCACGTCACATTTTTTAAGGCAAGTAGTCCAAGAAGCCAGAAAGTCTGGAGAATTGAACTTATAACACTCTCCTATGACATCATTAGCAATCCATCAGGAAAGATTATCGTTTATTTTATGCTGAGGGCGATAAGCATCACCAGACAGATTATTTTCCCCAACCATAAATTCATGTTCTCTAGAAGATTACATCATAGAGCCATGAACAAGTCCACCATCTGCACTCTGGTTATACCGTGATACTGGTTCAAGTCTTGATGCATCATTGCTGCCTCTTCCATGCCGATTATTTTCCTTGTCAGGATTATATCCATTATGTCCTTCAGAAGATTGTTGAATTTTAAATTGAGAACTTATAGCACAGAATAAGACATTGGAACAGATTCTACACTTGTATGCTATACAGGATTCCAAAAGTTGAGATAACCAGTTTTACCATTAACTAAACCTTTCCATGGTTAAGGAAGAGTGGGATATGGCAGTGTGTATTTTGGAACAGCAGAAGAGACAGTCATTGTGACAATCATTGCAAGGAAATGCACCAACGAAAATCTTCAAGCCCATCACAATGATGTTTAGTGCTTCTGGTAAGGTTGTTACACGGGATGCTACCGACAACAAGGTCGAATCCGCCAAATCTACTCATCAATTGCTCTAACTGATCATCATTCAGTTCTTGCACATCTGTTTTTAAAGGTATGCCAAGACAGTTAAAGGCAACCTCTGCATCACTGATTTTAGAGAAAAGAGACAGAACATTGATATCACTAGAGAACATGTCTCTAGCAGCTCCTCATGTATAGTTTTTAGGGAAACCTAGAAGCATTTCCACCTCATTAGGTTCAAGTGGAGTAACTTTATTCCTTCCAACCCATACCAGATTCCATTTTCAGCACTCATCATGAACACACTTCTGGACACTCGAAGGTAGCTCATCGTCATAAGCTTCAAGAGCCTTACAGATCCTTTCTGTCAATTTGTCACTTCCTGTACATGTTTGTAAACAGTTCAACTTTGTTCTTGGATCCCAGGAAGGCCATCATTTCTTTGTTAATGGAAAAATATCATGTATAGTACGTGGAGAAAACAAGATAAGAGAAAATCTGTTCTCAATTGACAGATTATGAATATAGCCCCTTTTCAGTGTATCAGCATGAAAATGCTTCGAATCTACAAATTCTGGCTCTACATCGAATAAGTGCTGTGATATTCCAGTCTAAACATTAACTAGAGCAAGTGCCATGTTCTCATAGTAGAAATAAGGAGACCCAATAGCATCTTCTGGAAGTGTTCTTTGAGTTATCTGATCTGGTTTGGTATAAACCCTAAAACCAATCATTAGATTTGAAAGATGAATTTGCTCATATTAGAAATAAGGAGACCCAATAGCATCTTCTGGAAGTGATCTTTGAGTTATCTGATCTGGTTCGGTAGGAACCCCAGAACCAATCATTGGAATTGAAAGATGAACTGCATGATCGTCTTCATTAAGAAGCTTCTTTTCAAGCTTCCTCTGCTTCTTCCTTTTAAAAAATCATAGCCCAAGTTTCGCCTTTGCTTGTAATTGGGGTCATTATATAATGAATTCCTACCTTCTACTGGAAGAAGTACGTCAGCAGCCTTAGCCATTTGATCAGCACATATAAAATCTTTCAATTCTGCAATTGATGAATCTAAACCACATATCTCCATGGTTATGGAAGCCTCAACCTCTGAATATCCTGTTTTTGTCAAGTATAACAGTTTACTCTCCTCATCAGAATCAGAATTCAGGATTTCCTCGATATCAGAAGAACTATCAATATCTGTGAAATCATCCTGAAAGATCGCTTCATAATCAGATGAGTTGTTATCAGAATCAACATGTTGTATGGGTGTGGATTTTTGATGAGCCTGTACCACTGTATATGTAGTCTTGCTATTGCATCAGATTACTGTTTGCATAAATTGGTTTCTCTCCCACAGAAAAGCATAATTCAGAGATGGTCTTCACTGAAAGATGATAAGCCACTGTGTCAGCCTGGAACGAATTATCAAGCTATTTATATTGCTCTATCTGACTAAATCTCTCCAGATACAGAAAATAGTCACCTCATTCAGAAGATACATAACTCAGACATTTCTGTCAGAATGATTGAGTACTTCTTAAGTTTATGACAACATGAAGAGAATTCTTCCAGTTACCTGACAACACTGCTGTTTAGTGACACCAGAATGAGAGTATTCAAGATAAACAAATTTGGAGCATGAATAAAGCCACAAGTATCCACCACAGTGCATTGTCAAAATTGAACCTTGTGGGGATCATAACATTTCAGTCAAATAGACATTGAGAGTGAATCAGACAGACTAGAGGGATATCTTGAGGGCCCATTTTCAACCAGAAATCGAATATTGGGGCATTTTGAAGGCTCACAACAATATGAATATTTGGGCATTCTTAGAGGCTCATCTCAACAAGAAGTAATGTTGAGCACACTTTTAACATCTGTATCAGCAAATGTTGGGGCATTTTAAAGGTTCTTTCAGACAGATCCATGTGGGGCATGCTGAAGGCTCATATCATCATGTGTTAAAGATCATTGATTTGAGAAAATATTTTCAATGAAACAGAAAGATATGAAGAATGAAAATGGTGAAACAGTGATAGTCGAGCTGACTATACATAATTGTTTTGTTCATCAAGCAGTTATATTATGATCATGTTGTTCAACAAATATCTACTCAACAAGTATGGTTTCAAATACCCAATCTTCTTAACTATGTATCACATGACAGCGTATTCTTTGTTAAGCTACATCATGGTTGCATGAATAAAGATGGTCCCCCAGGCAGACTACTCGATCCAGGGTTCAATTCCTGAAGATCTCAGCTTTGAATTTTGCATTATCCGTGTCGGTGATAATTGAAAATATTTCTTTGAGATTCATGTCAGTTAGTTTCAACCATACTATTGAGGTTACGAAGCTGTTTTTTCACATCAGTTTTGCTTACTTGATGACATCGAAAAGGAAGACTCGACTCTTACTTATATTACTGGTATTCCCGTTGTTATTGGGATCATCATTGCTAGCCAAGATGAACTGAGTTTTCATCTATTTTGGGTTTTATCATTTGCGTTTCATCCCCATCAGCAAAAATTCCACGGATATCTTTCTGTACATGGATCCTATAGCTGAAGTGTTTCTACTTTCTACAATGCTCATTTCAGAAAAAAACGTGATCGATATCACACTTGCCCTTGCTCGAGATGATATCAAGATCAGTTGGTATCTTTTATTCAACTTTTTTGTCATACCAGTATTTCACTTGTATTCCCATTGAGTTTTGTTCTCAAGTGGTTTTGTGACATCATACAAAAACTTTGAACGCCATGCAAAGAGCTTTATTGACCAGCAATGTTGTTATCATATAGTTTTCCTTTATTGATACAAGATGAAGATTTCTTTCCACAGAAGGAGAACTGAAATTTTAAACAAGAAACTAGTGGTACCAACTAAGGTTGAACTACAGGTTGTTATTAAGCATCTCGACATGATATGGTCCAAGTTGCCTTATTCGAGATCTGATTTAAATGTGGGGACATGAAAGGAATTGAGATAAATTCTCCTTATGATGTGTTTCAAGAGTCAAATCAGAACAGACTCTACTCCCCTAATTAATCCCCGTTGAGATAGATATATCTACATCTACACTCTTCAAAGATGATAGATTCTCTTTTTAAAGATGATAGATTCTCTTTTCAAAGATGAAAGCTTTATGGGATTTCTCCACGAGTCCAAGCAAATAAATTTGGTTGTATCCAAGACAAAATGGGGCATCAGGGTCAAAATTTAGACTACAGCAAGAGTTCCACAAATGAAACATTTCTTCTGAGACTTTCATGAAACAAAGAAGACACCAAGATACAAGTTGATCAGATGATTCTGCAGAAATGCAAGCTGGATAGCATAAGTTTCTACACTGATATCCAAAGGTAACCCTGGCAATAAATGATGAAGTAAAGGAAGACCAAGTTCACCACTTTGAAGTCAAATGAAGATTGCATCAACATTCATGCATTCATAAGAATATCATTTACACAATAGACAATGCATTACATTGATACATCTGAGTGCATTCAATCTTTTCTAAAATGAAATTGTTGAAAAGTAAGAAAACGATTTTCTTAGTTTTTTACTTAGTAAACTATTTCCAACAGCCTTATCTTGAGATTGGGGCATGTTACCCAATCAACATGTTATTTCATAAAACAGAATGAGAAAATGATTTTCATAGTTTCTCATTTTATCTTTTCTAAAATGAAATTTTTGAAAAGTAAGAAAACGATTTCCTTAGTTTTTTTTACTTATTAAACTATTTCCTACATCTATAAGTCCTGCAGTGCATGATGTTTCCAAAAAGCCTTCAGGAGCTTTTTGATGTTTTCAAGCCTTCGGGAGCTTTTTGATGTTTTCAAAGCCTTAGGGTCATCTGTAAGTCCTGCAGTGCATGATGTTTCCAAAAAGCCTTCGGGAGCTTTTTGATGTTTTCAAAACCTTAGGGTCATCTGTAAGTCCTGCAATGCATGATGTTTCCAAAAAGCCTTCGGGAGCTTTTTGATGTTTTCAAAACCTTAGGGTCATCTGTAAGTCCTGCAGTGCATGATGTTTCCAAAAAGCCTTCGGGAGCTTTTTGATGTTTTTAAAACCTTAGGGTCATCTGTAAGTCCTGTAGTGCATGATGTTTCCAAAAAGCCTTCGGGAGCTTTTTGATGTTTTCAAAACCTTAGGGTCATCTGTAAGTCCTGCAGTGCATGATGTTTCCAAAAAGCCTTCGGGAGCTTTTTGATGTTTTCAAAACCTTAGGGTCGTCTGTAAGTCCTGCAGTGCATGATGTTTCCAAAAATCCTTCGGGAGCTTTTTGATGTTTTTAAAACCTTAGGGTCATATGTAAGTCCTGCAGTGCATGATGTTTCTAAGACCTCTGGAATGATGTTTTCAACATTTCAGTCTTACTCAAAAGAAAAAAAAATGAAAAAAATTATTGTTTTTCTGTCTTTGCTCTATTCTTGTTAACACAAGAATAAGCAAAGAGGGGCAGTTGTAAACACTAATTTTTTTCCATTTTTGTTTTTTTATTATTATTATTAAAATTATTATTATAATAATTATTATTATTATTATTATTATTAAATATATTATTACAAGCCCAAAATCGAGGCCTAATTACAAACTTGGTGGCCCAGACCGAGAAACCCTAACCTTTTTAGGGTTTTCTGAAAATCCCAACCGCCCCAGCCAACGGTTCAGCTTTCAGCCGCCTCTGATGATTCCAATAGTCTCCAGCAGCAGCCGACGCCTCTACCAGGTGTTCCACCCCGCTGTAGCCACGACACCGCCGTCTCAAAGAAGCCTCCAGAAACGCCTCATCATCACCCCACGTCGATCTCTATGGTGAGTCACCACCATAGCTATGGTGACTCACCGAGAAACCCTTCTGTGACCGGTCCGAGGAGTGTTTCGTCGAGGCTATAAAAGCCTCGACTCACCTGCAAAATAAAAAACGGGGAGGAAGAACAGGAGATAATAGACAACAACAGACAGCCACGAAACAGCAGACAGAGAGAACCCAAAAGAAAAAAAATAGAGGAGAGAGCAAGAACCAGAGAGACAACAACAAAATAAACCCCACAACAGCGAATCAAAATAAAAAAGAGAAGATAGAAAGAGACTTACCCTCGGAGAACCCAAACGTCACCGGGAACCATAGAGAACCGAAGGTAAAACCCTCGGTTTATTGTAGATCTAGAGTTATCAAATGGCTTTTAGGGGTAAATAAGGTCGGATTTAGGTTGAGGGTTTAAAGATCTTCGTTTTGAGGTATAAATTTAGTCACCGACCACCGCCGGCGGTGGTCATTGGCGTCGGAGTACGGCGGCCGATCGGTGCTTGGGCTCCCTCCGAACGGAGGTTTTAAAAGCGAAATGAGAGAAAAAAAAATTTCTCTCTGATAGAGAGAGAGGAAAAAAGAAAAAATGAAAGCAAATGGCCAAAGAGGCCGGTTAAAAGGGTAATTAAATCCCTCCCCCAAAACGACGTCATTTTAGGGAGGGTACCTGTGTAATTTCACTCGTGGAAATACCCTTTCCGCAGTCACTCCAAGTTTGTAATATTACAAATTAGTCACTGAATTCAATTTTAATAAGTTTTAATTCGGTTTTCTAACCGTTTTAATTTATAATTTAGTCCATATTAGTATTTATATATTTTAGGATAAATAATAGATTTAGTCCTTGTAATTTTGTTAATTAATATTTTAATCCTGAATAGTATGTTCTAATTTAATGTTAAAATTTTATATAATTGTATTTTAGTCACTAAATAAATAAATGGGCAAAATAGCATGTTCAATCCCTGTAATTTTAAATAATTAATTACAAATTAGGTATTTAATTTTATTAGATTATAATTTAGTCCCTAAGTTTAATATTTTCATTTATTTTACAAGCTTTATTACTTTTTATTTTTTTCATACCATGTTTTAATTTTATTTTAAACATTGTTTAATCATATGTTACTTTTATAAATTTATGTTCATATATATTTAATTATCATTACTATTACTATTATTATTTAATTATGTCAATATATATAGTCTTATAAATATATATAATATTTATTTATTTATTCTATTTTCCTATTTATAAATTTAATTTTATAAATTACTTTTAAGAAAAATAATCATATTTTGATATTTATTTATTTTTAATATCGAAGAAAAGAGCTGTCTTAAGGCACCTAGAAGTCCTTTTCTGATATTTCTAAATAAGTAAACATATTATTTATGTATATTAATATATTTTCTTAAAATTATTTGAAATAATAGGATTATAAATTAAATATATTTTGAATTTTTAATTTCTAATATTAGAGACAATTTATAATTAAAAAGTACCAATTTTGGGCGTTGTAGGGGTGCTAATCCTTCCCTAAACGTAACCGACCACGAATCCTTTTTTATTAATAAAAAGAATGAATTTTTGGTTATAAACGTAGATCAGTTCATCTTTTAACTGATGTTTTCTTAAAAATTCTTTTAAAAGATAATTTTTAGGTATTCGACCTACCTGACCCAAAAGGCCGATGGCGACTCCCAAAATATTTTTTAATCAAAATCATTAATTTATTCACATCACTTTTCCCGTCAAGTAAAAAATTCGTGCCCTGACGAAAAACGGTTACGACACCACGCAATCTATAGTGCCCGTGGAAGATACAGATGATGAATCTCAATGTCGAAACATGTTGAAAAGGTGACAACTTTGCTTTCTTTTGGATTAATGCAATTTATTCGACCAAAATAGTTAGTTAATCCTAAATATACAGGATCGCCTATAAAAAAAATCGAGTTTGCTAATTATATAAATAATATTTTATTATTTAAAAAAAGTTTGAAAAATTTAAGTCGAATCAATTGTATTTATTTTAAATTTATATATAATTATTTATAATATTACAATATTAATTGAGTTTATTTAAAAAAATTCTTTAATTGTCATAGCTATTTTTGAATAAATTAGTTTAAAATAATTATGACTTTATTTTAGAAATTTTATATTTTTATTTAATTTGAAGTTTGGAGTCGTAATCGACCTTTGGGCTAAGTAGGTCGAATACCTAGAAACATCTTTTAAATTTTTTTAAGAAAAATCATTGAAAAGAGAAAAATTGGTCAGCATAAATTCATTTTTAAGGAGTCGGAAGTCGATTACGCATAAAGAAGGATTAACACATGTTATACCCTAATTTTATCCGAGTAATTCAAATAAACTCGAAGGTGATCAGAGGCCAATTTGAAGTTAGGGAATCTGGTGTAAAATCTTCAATTGTGCAACGTTGAGAAATTGGAAAAGGAATTTAGGGTAGTGATTAAATTGCAATCTTGGAATTATGGTAATCATGTAATTGAAGCGTATTTTTAACAACAACAAAACCCTATTCCCATATGTAATGGGGTAAGGGAGAGGTAGGGTAGTAGGCTGTCCCCCAACGCCAGGTTGAGAGCAGCTTTCGTGGAAAACCTCCGGCAATCAAAAAATTAAAAATAAAGATAAAATACAATGCATGTTTAAATAAATAAATAAAATACGTAGTTGGACAATCTTCATATGCAGTCTTCATATGCACGTCTGTAATGGGAAATAATCCCTGCAAATACACCCCTGCGTAAAAATATCTGCATATAGACAGAAAAGTAAGACCCGTCCAAAATTATAAAGAGGAAACATGAAGAACTGTATACAAGGAATTCAACGATAGCAGGCTTCGAGAATGGATAAAGTCAAATGGGTTAAAACCTAAACTAAGGCAACACTACTCCGCTACCTTAGTTCTAGGCCTTCATTAATTTCAATGACAGAAACGTATAAAAAGTATAAGTAATGAAATTACTACAAATGCATTAAAAGAAGACAAAGATGATACACCCAATGGACGTGACTCGCCCTACTCGGCTACCTTGGTCTTAAGTCGCCATAATTTCCTATCAGATGTCATGTCATTAGTAAGGGCTAAATCCTTTAAATCAGATCTCAAGCAGTCTTTCCATTTCCGCCTTGGTCGACCTCTCCTTCTGGTATCGTCGACTATAATCGACTCTACCCTCCTAACCGCATCCGATGGTTGTCGTCTTTGGACATGCCCAAACCACCGTAGTCTTCCCTCCCTCAATTTTTCGGATACATGCACCACCCCCAAGGATATCCTAATAGCAGAGTTTGGTGTCATATCATATAGAGTCCTACCACACACCCATCGAAGCATTCTTATTTCTGCGGCCTCCATCTTCCTTACGTGATCCTTCTTGATAGCCCAACATTCTGATCCATACAGCAGCGCTGGTCTTATTGTCATTCTATAAAAGTTTCCCTTAAGTTTTAGAGTTACCTTCTTGTCACACAAAACTCCAGTAGCAACCCTCTACTTTAGCCATCCCGCCTTTATACGGTGTGAAACTTCTTCATCTACACCCTCATCTTTACGTATCATAGGCCTTAGATACTTGAAACAATCCTTTGAGGGGAGAAGCCCACTTATTTTTAACCTTTCATTTAAACCAAGACCAAACTTAAATAACTCAAAACCTTGTCCAAATCGTTTTACAAGCTCCACAGACCAAATAAATTGAACCCAAGATATCTTAAACCCAATGAAATTACCAAACGTCCATTGAGAATAATTATATACACTTCATTTACATTTGCACTATCCATTACCCAAATGAACCTACCATTAAGCCCATAACCCAATACACATTTTACAATCCCATCTTCATTACCAAACTCAACCTAAATCCATTACAACCCAAATATAGCCATGACCCATTAATTTTTACCCATTTAACCATTTCGGACCCATTACACAATTAACCACAAATATTAGGCTCGTTTGTTATTAAGCCCAGAATGTAAAAGATTGTGAGAAACCATAATTCTCAGCTTGGGTCTCACTCAGTTGTCTTCCATCGAACGCCAAAACGTTCCAGAGGTTTTCAGCACCATTCCAAGCCTCCAGTTGGATCCATCCTCCACCAGTAACAAATCTGTCACGTACCCTCTACAGTTGTCCCTTCCTCAACGACTCCATCAACGTGCAAAACAAACAGAGGAAGAAAACAGAGCATAATTAGTAAAAATTAGTAAAAAAGAGGGGAAATGTTTATTTTACATTTTGTAATTTGAGTATTTTATAAGAACGAAGAGCATTTCGTGTAAAAGGGGTTGGTCTTCCCTTATTTTTGAGAGACTGAAACAATACAGAGTTTAACCCATTCATTTTCGAAGCAAATACAAAAGAGAAAAAACCCCTTTTCCATTTTCGTTTTTGTGTGCAAGTGGATCTATTCGAAACAAAACCAAAAATAAATAAAGAATGAGAGAAAGTCGTTTTACCTTCGGCCTCCATTATTGAGGAGGTTGTTTAAGCCCTTTTCGTGGTGGTGAGATCCTTGTTGGAAGAGGAGGTTGCCGGAGAAGGAGATCGGAAGGAGGAGTCGAATAGTTTTGGCGTAGATTCATGGATTTTGAAGCATTTTCTGGTGAAACTAATGGCAGATTCGTGCTCAAGAGTGTGAGAGGAGCTCTCCGATGTATTTTGGGTTCACCGGCGGCCGTACTGTCCAGCGTCTTCCGGAAAACAAAGAGAGAGTGGAGAGATTTTCACGAGTAAGAGAGAGAGTGAAGAAGCACAAAATGAGGAAAAATGAAGAACAAGGGAAGTTTATAGCCCAACCAAAACGGCGTCGTTTTAACCCCGTGCTTTTTGGACTCTTAGGGATTAATCATTTTATTGGTCATTTTGCGTTTTGGTCGCTGATTTGGGGTTATTTTGATTTCATATTGAATTTACATGTCCTGTTTGCGTATTTTTCTACTTTTCTTTTGGTTCTTGATATCTTAGATAAAGAACGTGAAACTACTTTATAGTCCCTTCAATTCGCCCAAATTTTTACATTTCAGTCACCAATTCTCTATGTTTCAATATATTCTGATTTCGTTATCCTATTTTTATTTATTTTAATTTTACCCATATTTGTTAACTGATACATACTTTATTCTGATTTGGACCATTTTGATCTTATTTCGAATGCATGGTCACTAATTGAGTAATTTTGTATTTTATTTTGTTAGTTAATTAGTTTGTAAATATTTTGGATGGATTGCATTTAAGTAATCAAACATTACCCGTGTTTTTTCATTTTGGTTCTTATTTCCCTTTTTTATTATTATTTTGTAATTTTGATGCACTATTTATTGTTGAACGTGCTTCCCAAAATAATAATGAAATGGGGATTGTTTTCGGAAAGGCGGGTTAATATACTGTTAATATACGGCGTTACTGGATACATTATAATATATTTACAATATTCGGTTTAGTGTTACCGGAAATGTTGAGTAATAATAATGTAGTAGGTCTAAATCATGAAGAAATATTAAAAAATTTGGCAACTAGTAAACTTAGCTTGTCGGTTTGTGTCAATACAAATGAAAATTGATCGACCCATAGCAATATTACATGTACAAATATGACAAAATCGGTCCCAAAATGACAAAACCGGTAAAACGCTACCGGATATGTGTCGAGTGTCGATAATTTAATATAAGTATCGAAACTTTCTGAATTTAAAAGAGAAGAAGTTATAGCACCTAAAAAGTGTCGACACTTTATGAAAATGTATCGATCCTTACCAATATAACAGGTAAAAATATGATAAAACATGTCTCAAAAATGACAAAACCGGAAAAAGTTACCGGATATGTTAAAAGTATCGATAATTTAATATAAGTATCGACACTTTCTGAATTTAAAAGAGAAAAAGTTATTGCGCTTAAAAAGTGTCGACACTTTATGAAAATGTATCGATCCATAACAATATAACAGGTAAAAATATGATAAAACAAGTCTCAAAATTGACAAAACTAGTAAAACGCTACCAGATATATTGAAAGTGTCGATAATTTAATATAAGTATCGAAACTTTCTGAATTTAAAAGAGAAGAAGTTATAGCGCCTATAAAGTGTCGATACTTTAAAAAAATATCGATCCACAACAATATAACAGGTAAAAATATGATAAAACATGTCTCAAAAATGACAAAACCGGAAAAAGTTATCGGATATGTTAAAAGTGTCGATAATTTAATATAAGTATCGACACTTTCTTAATTTAAAATAGAAGAAGTTATAACGCCTAAAAATTATCGACACTTTATGAAAATGTATCGATCCATAACAATATAACAGGTAAAAATATGATAAAACAAGTCTCAAAATTGACAAAACCAATAAAACGCTACCGGATATATTGAAAGTGTCGATAATTTAATATTAATATCGACACTTTCTAAATTTAAAAGATAAGAAGTTATAACGCCTAAAAAGTGTCGACATTTTATGAAAATGTATTGATCCTTACCAATATAATAGGTAAAAATATGATAAAACATGTCTAAAAAATGACAAAACCGGAAAAAGTTACCGGATATATTGAAAGTGTCGTTAATTTAATATAAGTATCGACACTTTCTGAATTTAAAAAAGAAGAAGTTATAGCGCTTAAAAAGTGTCGCACTTTATGAAAATGTATCAATCCAGAACAATATAACAGGTAAAAATATGATAAAACCGGTCTCAAAATGACAAAACCGGTAAATAGATACCGGATATGTTGAAAGTGTGGATATTTTAATAAGTACGCGTAATAAATTATCGATACTTTCAAAGAAATAGGTAAATATTCTATCGAAAGTATCGACACTTGACATAAAAGTATCGACAGTTATGTAGTTGTATCGATTAAATATAAATAACATATCTGGTGTAAATATAAAGACATAGCTATCCTTTGAAAATAGATAGAGTTTTTAAAATCGAAGCGTAATTGTTGTTGCATTTCAGAAGGCGTTTCTACGTGAAGTTTTGTTTGTTTGTTGCCGCAGTCGAATCGAAAGGTACGTTGTTGAAGCCCTAGTTTTTTATTATTACAGTAATAGGAAATAGGGTTTTTATGTGTTGTTGTTTGGGGGTTTCGAAGTAAAGAAGCATTTGGGACCGAATCGATACTTTTAGTTAATATTTATAGGTAAAAATGATATTATAGGTAGAAAATGATATTTTAGGTTGTATAAATGTGCCGACACTTGTTGTAGTGGCCATTCAAATTCTTTTGAAGACCAACCGTTTTACCACAAATAGTGGTTATTGATTTTTGTATATTGAATAAAGTGTATGTAAACAGTATTTGATTTGATTTGATTTGCGCAAACTGATATATGAAGGAAAAATGAAGTCAATGGGAGGAAAACAACCAAATGGTGGATATGTATACTTCTAGTAAGTATCGGTCTTTTTGTTATTATTGTTGAAATGGTAATTGGATTAAAACTTTAAATTGATTACAAATTTTAAATGTTGACAGTATGGTTAAATGCAAAAGGATGAAGGAAGATGGCACACACAGCGGTTCGGTATGTAAAATGAAATTGACATTGAGTATTATTTAGCGTTAATGTAATGATTAAGAAACATTTACGCTTAATATTAGGTGACAAAAGATGTGAGGTCGAAATGGAATTCGATGAGTGATGCCGAAAAGGAACCTTGCATCACACAGTCAAGGAATGATAGTAAGAATACAAAGAACGGATGAAAGCACATGAAAAGAAGGTATTCATTAAACTTGTAAATACGTTGATACAAGATATATAAGAACGATAACATTATATATTGTTAAAAAATCTAGGAAATGTCGACAAGGTGCAGCATAAAAAGGGTGAATTCATTAATTGAACACCTCAAAGACAAGGATCAGTTGAATGTGTTGAGGGAAATGGGGTTTGGATCGTTGATAGGAGTAGGGGATCGACCAATTCGGAGGGAATTGTGTCGATCCTTGATGGAGCAATTTGATGTCAAACAATGTATTGCTAAATATGGTGATTATTCATTCCATCTGGGGGTATCGACTGCTGCAGCCATCTTGGGGGTACAAAACAAAGGCAAAAGTGTTGTAGAAGTCTGTAGGAGTAAGAACTGTAAAGCACTTGCCTCCAAATTTGGTTTGAATCAGAATGTGACATATGCTGAAGTTGAAGAGGATATCAAAAGTGGATCTTACGGGGGGATGAGCTGAAGGCCCGAGTTCTATTGTACCTTGTCGGGATATTTCTTTGTCCAACGGGTGATACGTCAACGAACAAGGAATATATGAAGCTCATTTGCGATGAAGTCTTGAAGGGTGAATTCAATTGGGTTGAATATGTCCATTTGAGATTGATTGAATCAATAATCACCTTTCAATAGGGCAGCTAGAGATACCTCAAAGGGTGCATAGTAATCTTAGAGGTAACTGAGTTGAAGAATATTTTAATTTTTTTTATATAAAATGATAGTATAGTTATTATATAAAATGATAACTTTTATTATAAATGCAGGTTGCACTGTTTGATTTTTGGTCGGGTTGTGATCCTCTCGTATGCATGTGCTTGGCGCGTTTGACGACAGGAAGCACAGAGTTTCTACCTCCTACCGATAGAGATAGAGCTGCAGTAGGCTTGTGGTTTCGGCATTATATGGCTAGAGCGATATATTCTAGACGCTGCCTACCTGCATCCGCGTTATGAAAGTATCCATTGTTAATTGGTAAGTCAAATGCAAGTTTTGTTAACATATACACTCCTTTTGGTTTGAAAATGTTTGGTTAAGTACCTATAATTCAATAATTTGCTGTTTGTAGGTTTTAGATGTGTAGGAAGTCTTGTTTGAGCAAATGTTTGGTTTTTGCAGGTTAATCCTTAAGTGAGCTGCGTGAAATGGATGTACGGGTGCAAAAGTTAATTCATTGATTCAATAATTGATGAGGAAATAAGAATTATTATTATTTTTTTATTGTTTAATTGATTTGTAAAAAATGATTTGTAAATGTTGATTTGTTTAATTGGTGTGTACATAATTCTTATTTGTGCTTGTTTAATTGATTGAAATGTAATAGTTGATTTGTTGATTTTCAATATGCATTATATTGAAGGAAAAACAGACTATCGCAACACGAAACTGACTATCGCAACCAGAAAATCGCAATGCGAAATGAAAATCGCAATGCGAAATGAAAATCGCAACGAGAAAATCGCAACGAGAAAATCGCAATGCGATTTTCATTTCGCATTGCGATTTTCTAGTTGCGATAGCCATTTTCGCATTGCGATTTTTCATTTCGAATTGCGATAGCCATTTTCGCGTTGCGATTTTCCCGTTGCGATAGTCAAATGAATGTCTAATAAGTGATAACAACTGAACAGATCATAGCAATGTTCAAACTCAAGTTACTAATACATGTCTAACTGAAAATGTTAAAAGTGCACACATAAAATACACATAATACAACGTTTGCATTTAAAAATCACCTAAGTTAACAGTCCCAAAAGGTGAAGCCGGTTGTGATTGGGATTTTGAAGATAATTGCGATTTTTAGAATCTCGTTGCGAAAGTCAGAATCTCGTTGCGATTTTGTATTATCTCGTTGCGATAGTCAGTATCGCATTGCGATTTTCCAAATTCGCATTGCGATTTACTTATTCGCATTGCGAATTAGGAAAATCGCAATGCGATACTTACTTTCGCAACGCGATAATACAGAATCGCAATGCGATTTTCAAAGTTCGCAATAGGTTTTAGTTTCGCAACACAAATTTTTTGTGTATATATCTACGCAGCAGCAACAACTCATAACCTAAATCGCAACTCATTCCATCTCCATCTATCACTCTCTCTAGCGACATCCGTTCCTATATCCGTTCCTACATCCTTCCCCATCCGGCAACAGGTCTTAGTTTCGTAGCTCGTTTGTTTAGTAAATTAATTTACAACCATGAAATCATCTAATGTTGATCATGTTTGGATAGATTTGTATTTTGGAGGGTCATGGGAGAATGTTCATGGTGTTTTACAATATATGCCTTTACCCATGAATCTTCAACTAAAACTGTCATTAAAAAAGTTAACTTATGAAACTCTAATGTTACGCGTTTCAAAGAAATTGAATTTAGAGCCCCTAAGTGGATTTAGGCTATTTTATCAGAGAAATGGTAAAGTTTATTTGTTAACCGACAATGAAGATGTTGAACGATTCATTGCTTACATTAGTGTTTCAAGTGATGATGTTACATTGTATGTTGTTGAACCTAGAAGTAGTATTGTTGGGTCAGTAGCGGGTAGTAATCAACAAAGTTTTTCTCAAAACCCACAACATTTCTCTAATCCAAATCCCAATCAACTTTCAGCATCAAATTCCGGTTTTCGTATTGACCAATTAGACGATGATGAGCCAACAGAAAAAATTGTGAGTACTAGTCAGTATTCGAAATTTGATCTTGGTCAATACCCGGACTTTAATATTGGTCAATACTCGGATTTTGATGATGTTTCAGAAGAAGAAACATACCCTGCGTGTAATGATTTTGATATTGGTCAATACTCGAATTTTGATGATGAAACAACCGTTGCCGAGGAAGATGTTGTTGATGATAATGAGGAGGAAATTACGACTGTGAATGAACATGTTGAACATCCATTCTGTAATTCATATAATCCTGAAGAAGAAAAAGAAGAAGAAAAAGTCCCGAAGAAAAGAAAATGCCACGGGAGTATAACTGGAATATGCCAGAATTACTTCAGATACCGGAAGAAGAATTGGTAAAGAAAGCAGTTGATTATTACACAAAAGTTATTCGTATCAAGAAAGATGATTGTTTTGATACAAAGAAGACTTGAAGATAGCTTTGTATACGAAATGTGTGGAAGATGGCTATCAAATAAAAGTTAACAAATCAAGCAAAGATCGTTTTGAAACAAGGTGTATGATTGACAAAAACTGTACGTGGCGTATGATTGCAAAGAGGATAAAAGATTGCAAAATGTTTCAAGTTAGGACTTTTATTGATAAACATACATGTTCAAGAACCCAAGTTTTTCCTCACCATAGACAGGCAAACAAAAAGGTGTTGGGTGGTTTTCTGGCTGAGTTAATGTTTTTGAATGGCAGGGTATATCGGGGACATGAAATTATGACTGACATGAATGCTCGGTTCAAGATTAGTATATCATATTCTCAAGCTTGGAGAGCCAAATGTTATGCCTTGGAATTATTGAGGGGGTCGCCAGAAGCATCGTTTGCCCAACTGCCGGCTTATTGTCATAATTTAAAGCTGAAAAATCCTGGGTCGGTAACTCATATCAAAACAGATAGAGATTGACGCTTTGAGTTGTTGTTTATCGCCATTGGTGTTGCGGTTAGTAAATCAATATAATTATGTTGACTCATTTTTGTTAGTTACATGCATTTCACATTTAAATGATTATATTTCTTGTGTATATTATATGTAGATTCGTTCGTTTATTACTTGCATGCGCCCAGCTATTATAGTTGACGGAGCACATTTGAAAGGTCGATACCTTGGAGTAAACTTATTAGTAGTAGCCATGGATGCTAACAATGGGATATTGCCAATAGCTTACGGGGTTGGCAAATCTGAAACCTCTGATTCATGGACATGGTTTATGGGGCATCTTAGGGATTGCATAGGTCCTATTAGCAATCTGACAATCATATCTGATAGGGCAAACTCAATTGACAACGCTGTTAGAAGGTGTTTCCCAGATGCTTTTCATGGACTTTGTGGTGTTCATTTGTATAGAAATCTAAAATCAAGGTCTGCTGGTATAAAAAAGCACAAATGGACATACTGGAAGGCTGTAAAAGCTTATCGGGAAGTGGATTTCAATAAGCATATAAACTGTTTAAGACGTGTTTTGCCTCAGTGTGCTCAAACACTAGAAGATGTCGGGTTTGAAAGATGGTCAAGAGTACATCAACTTGGAGCAAGATATGGTTTCATGACGTCTAATAGTGCAGAATCAATCAACGCTCTAAGTCGTCATTCCCGGAAATTACCCATTATTATGTTAATGGAGTTTTTTCGAGCCTCTATTCAACAGTGGTACTACAAGAAAAGAAACCATGCAGGTATTATTTCTTTGAATTCGTAACTTATCATATATTTTACTAAGTATTATTTATTTAAATTTACAGGAACATTGGAACATCGTGTTACACCATGGACTGAAAAAAAGATAACGAAACGTGTTGTGAAGTTAACGTCATGGAGAGTTGAACCATGTTCAAACACTTTGTTTGAAGAACTGGATAATAACTTAAATGGGCTTGTCGATCTAAATGTAAGGACGTGTAGTTGTATGAAATGGCAAACATCTGGTTATCCGTGTGGCCATGTTATAAAAGTTGCTCTTCATCTAAACCAAGATGATTCAAGCACATACGCTATGGATTGCTACACTACAGAAGTATATCGACAGACTTATGCCGAGATTGTCTACCCTATTCCACATCCTTCTGAGTGGAACATACCAGATGACTTATAAACAGTTTTGCCACTAGCCATGGACAGAAGGCTACCTGGCCGACCAAAAAGTCATGATCGTATACCGTCTAAGGGTGAAGAGAAGAAGAGATCGACATGTAGTCGGTGCAAGGAAAGTGGTCATACAAGGTTGACATGTGGATCACCAGTGCCATCACAATCATCTTTTCCTCTACCAAAATATGGATCATCATCAAAATCCAAAGCTCATATGGTGTCAAGAAAAAAGCAATCAAAATCGCAATCATCTTTAAAATCCCAATCACAACTGGCTTCACCTTTTGGGACTGTTAACTTAGGTGATTTTTAAATGCAAATGTTGTATTATGTAGATTTTATGTGTGAACTTTTAACATTTTCAGTTAGGCATGTATTAGTAACTTGAGTTTGAAAATTGCTATGATCTGTTCAGTTGTTATCACTTAATAGGCAATCATCTTAATGTCTATCGCAACGCGGAAATTACTATCGCAATGCGAAATAAAAATCGCAACGAGAGAATCGCAATGCGAAATGAAAATCGCAACGCGAATTTAATAATTTGTTAAAGGCTTGTGGTTTGAAAATGTTTGGTTAAGTACCTAGAATTCAATATTTTGATGTTTGTAGGTTTTAGATGTGTAGAAAGTGTTGTTTGAGCAAATGTTTGGTTTATGCAGGTTAATCTCAGAAGTGAGCTGCGTGAAAATGATGTATGGCTGCAAAAGTTGATTCAATAGTAGAAGTGTTATTTTCTCTAATAATTATTGCTTATTTTTTGATTGTTTAATTGATTTGTAAAAGGTGATTTGTAAAAGTTGATTTGTTTAATTTATGTTAACATAATTCTTATTTGTGCTTGTTTAATTGATTGAAATGTAATGGTTGATTTTGTTGATTCCAATCTGCATTATGTTGAAGGGAAAAAGTACTATCGCAATGCGAAATGAAAATCGCAACGCGAAATGAAAATCGCAACGCGAAATGAAAATCGCAACGCGAAATTAAATTCGCGTTGCGATTTTCATTTCGTATTGCGATTCCCTCGTTGCGATTTTCATTTCGCATTACGAAATTAGCGTTGCGATTTTCATTTCGCATTGCGAAATTAGCGTTGCGATTTTCATTTCGCATTACGATTCTCTCGTTGCGATTTTCATTTCGCATTGCGAAATTAGCGTTGCGATTTTCATTTCGCATTGCGATTCTCTCGTTGCGATTTTTATTTCGCATTGCGATAGTAATTTCCGCGTTGAGATAGACATTAAGATGATTGCCTATTAAGTGATAACAACTGAACATATCATAGCAATTTTCAAACTCAAGTTACTAATACATGCCTAACTGAAAATGTTAAAAGTTCACACATAAAATCTACATAATACAACGTTTGCATTTAAAAATCACCTAAGTTAACAGTCCCAAAAGGTGAAGCCAGTTGTGATTGGGATTTTAAAGATGATTGCGATTTTGATTGCTTTTTTCTTGACACCATATGAGCTTTGGATTTTGATGATGATCCATATTTTGGTAGAGGAAAAGATGATTGTGATGGCACTGGTGATCCACATGTCAACCTTGTATGACCACTTTCCTTGCACCGACTACATGTCGATCTCTTCTTCTCTTCACCCTTAGACGGTATACGATCATGACTTTTTGGTCGGCCAGGTAGCCTTCTGTCCATGGCTAGTGGCAAAACTGTTTATAAGTCATCTGGTATGTTCCACTCAGAAGGATGTGGAATAGGGTAGACAATCTCGGCATAAGTCTGTCGATATACTTCTGTAGTGTAGCAATCCATAGCGTATGTGCTTGAATCATCTTGGTTTAGATGAAGAGCAACTTTTATAACATGGCCACACGGATAACCAGATGTTTGCCATTTCATACAACTACACGTCCTTACATTTAGATCGACAAGCCCATTTAAGTTATTATCCAGTTCTTCAAACAAAGTGTTTGAACATGGTTCAACTCTCCATGACGTTAACTTCACAACACGTTTCGTTATCTTTTTTTCAGTCCATGGTGTAACACGATGTTCCAATGTTCCTGTAAATTTAAATAAATAATACTTAGTAAAATATATGATAAGTTACGAATTCAAAGAAATAATACCTGCATGGTTTCTTTTCTTGTAGTACCACTTTTGAATAGAGGCTCGAAAAAACTCCATTAACATAATAATGGGTAATTTCCGGGAATGACGACTTAGAGCGTTGATTGATTCTACACTATTAGACGTCATGAAACCATATCTTGCTCCAAGTTGATGTACTCTTGACCATCTTTCAAACCCGACATCTTCTAGTGTTTGAGCACACTGAGGCAAAACACGTCTTAAACAGTTTATATGCTTATTGAAATCCACTTCCCGATAAGCTTTTACAGCCTTCCAGTATGTCCATTTGTGTTTTTTTATACCAGCAGACCTTGATTTTAGATTTCTATACAAATGAACACCACAAAGTCCATGAAAAGCATCTGGGAAACACCTTCTAACAACGTTGTCAATTGAGTTTGCCCTATCAGATATGATTGTCAGATTGCTAATAGGACCTATGTAATCCCTAAGATGCCCCATAAACCATGTCCATGAATCAGAGGTTTCAGATTTGCCAACCCCGTAAGCTATTGGCAATATCCATTGTTAGCATCCATGGCTACTGCTAATAAGTTTACTCCAAGGTATCGACCTTTCAAATGTGCTCCGTCAACTATAATAACTGGGTGCATGCAAGTAATAAACGAACGAATCTACAAAATAATATACACAAGAAATATAATCATTTAAATGTGAAATGCATGTAACTAACATAAATGAGTCAACAGAATTATATTGATTTACTAACCGCAGCACCAATGGCGATAAACAGCAACTCAAAGCGTCCATCTCTATCTGTTTTGATATGAGTTACCGACCCAGGATTTTTCAGCTTTAAATTGTGACAATAGGCCGGCAGTTGGGCAAACGATGCTTCTGGCGACCCCCTCAACAATTCCAAGGCATAACATTTGGCTCTCCAAGCTTGAGAATATGATATACTAATCTTGAACCGAGCATTCATGTCAGTCATAATTTCATGTCCCCGATATACCCTGCCATTCAAAAACATTAACTCAGCCAGAAAACCACCCAACACCTTTTTGTTTGCCTGTCTATGGTTAGGAAAAACTTGGGTTCTTGAACATGTATGTTTATCAATAAAAGTCCTAACTTGAAACATTTCGCAATCTTTTATCCTCTTTGCAATCATACGCCACGTACAGTTTTTGTCAATCATACACCTTGTTTCGAAACGATCTTTGCTTGATTTGTTAACTTTTAGTTGATAGCCATCTTCCACACATTTCGTATACAAAGCTATCTTCAAGTCTTACTTTGTATCAAAACAATCATCTTTCTTGATACGAATAACTTTTGTGTAACAATCAACTGCTTTCTTTACCAACTCTTCTTCCGGTATCTGAAGTAATTCTGGCATATTCCAGTTATACTCCCGTGGTATTTTCTTTTCTTCGGGGACTTTTTCTTCTTCTTTTTCTTCTTCTTTTTCTTCTTTAGGATTATATGAATTACATAATGGATGTTCAACATGTTCATTCACAGCCTCCACTTCCTCCTCATTATCATCAACAACATCTTCCTCGGCAACGGTTGTTTCATCATCAAAATTCGGGTATTGACCAATATCAAAATTATTACACGCAGGGTCTATTTCTTCTTCTGAAACATCATCAAAATCCGAGTATTGACCAATATCAAAGTTCGGGTATTGACCAAGATCAAATTTCGAATACTGACTAGTACTCACAATTTTTTCTCTTGGCTTATCATCGTCTAATTGGTCAATACGAAAACCGAAATTTGGTGCTGAAAGTTGATTGGGATTTGGATTAGAGAAAGGTTGTGGGTTTTGAGAAAAACTTAGTTGATTACTACCCGCTACTGACCCAACAATACTACTTCTAGGTTCAACAACATACAATGTAACATCATCACTTGAAACACTAATGTAAGCAATGAATCGTTCAACATCTTCATTGTCGGTTAACAAATAAACTTTACCATTCCTCTGATAAGATAGCCTAAATCCACTTAGGGGCTCTAAATTCAATTTCTTTGAAACACGTAACATTAGAGTTTCATAAGTTAACTTTTTTAATGACAGTTTTAGTTGAAGATTCATGGGTAAAGGCATATATTGTAAAACACCATGAACATTCTCCCATGACCCTCCAAAACACAAATCTATCCAAACATGATCAACATTAGATGATTTCATGGTTGTAAATTAATTTACTAAACAAACGAGCTGCGAAACTAAGACCTGTTGCCGGATGGGGAAGGATGTAGGAACGGATATAGGAACGGATGTCGCCGGAGAGAGTGATAGATGGAGATGGAATGAGTTGCGATTTAGGGATTTAGGTTATGAGTTGTTGCTTCTGCGTAGATATATATACAAAAAATTTGTGTTGCGAAACTAAAACCTATTGCGAACTTTGAAAATCGCATTGCAATTCTGTATTATCTCATTGCGAAAGTAAGTATCGCGTTGCGATTTTCCTAATTCGCAATGCGAATAAGTAAAATCGCAATGCGAATTTGGAAAATCGCAATGTGATACTGACTATCGCAACGAGATAATACAAAATCGCAACGAGATTATGACTTTCGCAACGAGATTCTGAAAATCGCAATCATCTTCAAAATCCCAATCACAACCGGCTTCACCTTTTGGGACTGTTAACTTAGGTGATTTTTTAAATGCAAACGTTGTATTATGTGTATTTTATGTGTGCACTTTTAACATTTTCAGTTAGGCATGTATTAGTAACTTGAGTTTGAACATTGCTATGATCTGTTCAGTTGTTATCACTTATTAGACATTCATTTGACTATCGCAACGGGGAAATCGCAACGCGAAAATGGCTATCGCAACGTGAAAATAGCTATCGCAATTCGAAATGAAAAATCGCAACGCGAAAATGGCTATCGCAACTAGAAAATCGCAATGCGAAATGAAAATTGCATAGCGATTTTCTCGTTGCAATTTTCATTTCGCATTGCGATTTTCATTTCGCATTGCGATTTTCTCGTTGCGACCGTCAGTTTCGTGTTGCGATAGTCTGTTTTGCCTTCAACATAATGCAGATTGAAAATCAACAAATCAACTATTACATTTCAATCAATTAAACAAGCACAAATAAGAATTATGTACACATCAATTAAACAAATCAACATTTACAAATCATCTTTTACAAATCAATTAAACAATCAAAAAATAATAATAATTCTTATTTCTTCATAAATAATTGAATCAATGAATCAACAACTTTGTGACCCCGTACATCCATTTCACGCAGCTCACTTAAGGATTAACCTGCAGAAACCAAACATTTGCTCAAACAAGACTTCCTACACATCTAAAACCTACAAACAGCAAATTATTGAATTCTAGGTACTTAACCAAACATTTTCAAACCAAAAGGAGTATATATGTTAACAAAACTTGCATTTGACTTACCAATTAACAATGGACACTTTCATAAGGCGGATGCAGGTAGGCAGCGTCTCGAATATATTGCTCTAGCCATATAATGCCGAAACCACAAGCCTACTGCAGCTCTATCTCTATCGGTGGGAGGTAGAAACTCTGTGCTTCCCATCGTCAAACGCGCCAAGCACAAGCATACGAGAGGACCACAATCCCCTCTGGCTCCCGGCGATTTTTGTGGTGCGGTCTCGTCTCTGACAACTGTGACATTGAACTTCTTTGGCTTCTTGTGTCCAGAATGAGTCCAATAATTAATCCCATCCAAGAATTTAGCAAAATGAGAGCTCCATCCCTTGATCATATCTCTCAAATCAGACTGTGATATGTAATTTATCATGCTGTCATACACTATTATCTTCAGGGATGGGAGCTGAAGTTGGACGAGAAACCAATGACGACGTTCCAAAACAGGGATAAACACCTGCAATCATAAGTAATAATTCATTTATTTGCGCACTTATTTATGAACACCTTTAAAAAATTTATAAAATAAACACTAACCGTATCGACCTCCCACCATGCAGGATAAAGTTTAGCTTGTCCGTTGCCCAACGAAAATGATTCATCTCGTTGATTCTTCAAGTGAACTGCGTGAAAAGCCGCCGGCATTATTGTATATCGCGAATTTTTTTATTTTTCCTAAGCTTCCTTATTATTAGTAGACGTGACATCCACGCATCGATATGTTGTTTTACAAAAAAATACATATATTAGTGAATTACATTAATTTTTAAAAAAATTAATCAAAATCATATATAAGACAAATATAATACTTACCTCCCCATCGAAATAGCCACTGTCTTCAACCCCTAATAGCACACCCCACCAAGACCGATCAAGCAACAAAAATATTTCATCGTTGAGTTTGCTTATGTCAGTGTAACACCCTTGGCTCCGCTCATGTAGATAAAAATCAACTGCGGTCTTAGCCCAAAGGGTATTATCCACAATTGTTTCCGGCAGTTGTCTCCTCTCCACTTCAGATACCGGAAGGGTACTAGCCGGTAACTCATACAAGAGCCAACTCTCATCCATCATGTCCGAAACCGGTGGGGGTTTCTCAATACTTCGATATATTACCCCATGTGAATCGGTCTCTGGAATGGTGGGAGGGACCTCTTCAACAATGACAGTGGCCTCTTGAACGGTGAGGGGGGACTCTTGAGGGAGGATAGGGGCCTCTTGAACGATTGGAGGGGACTCTTGAGGGATGACAGGTGAGTCGGGCTTCTTCTTGCGGAGTCTTCGCACCATTGGGGGTGAACGGAGACGTAATAGCACGTCCACGCCGTCTGATGCGTGAACTCCGTCGTGCAAGGAAAACCCGACGTAAAGCATCCACCTTATCGGGCCGCTAAAAAAAATTAATACATAAATCAGTAAATAAACAGACATGATATTAAACAAAGACAAATATGTTTCAAACTAGCATTGTATTCACCCAAGTCATTATTTTATCATAGTTCACAAAATGCTCAGATAACATTCCAGAAGTAAGCACTTATATAAACATTTAAAAGGACAACATATATAAACATTCCAGAAGAAGAATAGTTTACTTTCGCAGCACGAAACTTAAAATCGCAACGCGAAAAATGACTATCGCAACGCGGAAATGGCTATCGCAATGCGAAATGAAAATCGTATCGACAAAATCGCAATACGAAATGAAAATCGCAACGACAAAATCGAAATGCGAAATGAAATCGCAACGACAAAATCGCAACGCGAAACACAAATCGCATTGCGATTTTCATTTCGCGTTGCGATTTTGTCGTTGCGATTTCATTTCGCATTGCGATTTTGTCGTTGCGATTTTCATTTCACATTGCGATAGCCATTTCCGCGTTGCGATAGTCATTTTCGTGTTACGAAAGTAAACTATTCTTCTTCTGCAAATTGAAACTTGAATGGATTGCATTACTTCAACCAAAAGACAAAAACAAAACCAAAAACAAATACTAACAAAAACAGTTTAGCAGTATTGGCAGCAACTGAATGAATTACGAGTATGAAAAATCTTAAACTTACCTCGTTGCGTAGAGTATGAACCTCATTCTGCAACGATGCTACCATCTCACGTAGAGCGGCTACCTCACCGCGTAATGTAGACACCTTAACACGCCATGCACCATCGTCTTTGCGTAAAGTACCGACCTCCTCACGCAAGGCATTAACCTCATCACGTAACTCCCCTAACTCATCCCATTGAGGTGGAGATGGAGAACAGGGAGATAAACGTCGTGGCATCTTTGCCGGTCGCCTATCTTGCGGTGATGGTGGAGAGAGGCTCGATGATGTGACAGAATAGGTGATGGTTGTCGTTGTGGAGGTGTATAGTCGGGTCGATCAGATGATGGCTCTGGGTGAGGTGATAGCTCTGGGCGAGGTGATGGCTCCCGAAGTGGAGGCTGCTCATCAACCGTTCCATCAAAAAAACGCTTACTAGCTTGCCACCAATCAGTGGCAAGCTCTGCTTCCGTGGGTGTCAGCCTCTGTAGAGGAGTGTTGGCCTCCTAACAATATAAAAGCTCAAACAAAGTTAAACGTGTACTAGTAATAACTTGTTTATAAACATATGGTAGTATTTATGTTAACTTACATTATTTATTGTCTTATACCGTAGTAAATCTTCCCATTGCAAGGTCCGTTTCCTCTTCCAGGAAATAGCCCTGGGAATATCATTTGAAGTTTTTATTGCATATGTCTTCATGGCGGGAAATGCCTCAAATATCCAAATCTACAAACAATATAATAACAAACATTAGTAATTGTTAAATAATTACTTATAATTTTGGAAACATTATATAAAAATTCTTACCTTAAAGGCCCAAATAAAGCCTGTCAAAGTGTATTTGGAACCATCGCCATGCAAACTTTTTCGATCATCCAAGGCAGACGATAACTTATTCCATGTAGTTTTCCATAAATACAAGCCCCACGGAAACAGGTTCCACGCATTTAGTTCTTCTACCAATTTGATTAGATCATTTGGAATAGGTTGTCTGGTCTCTCTGCCTAAAAAGCCGGCATGCAAAAGAATTAGAAGGCATACACGGACAACATCGACGTCATCCATCCGAGTAAAACCATCTTTCTTATTCAACAATCTTGTCAGGTCTTCTACGTGTAGATTCGGCCTCTCCAGCTCAAGAAAAACCCGGGATAGCCATGATGGGCGGGTAATGTGTCTAGTGTACCGACCTACATCATCTTGTCCGAAGCGTAGACCGGTGATTAAGCAAAACTCCTCCCGCCCAAAACACGTATACGCCGGTGGAAAATCAAACCATATCTCTTCATCACGACGTTGTATAGTCTCTGGTAGATCGCTAGTCATGGTTTGAAGAAACATGTGTGTCAACATCGCATCTCCACCGGGATGTTGTACTTTCAGCCATGGCCCGAAGCATGTATCCTCAAACATTTTTCTTTGTGCAGGTGAAAGCTTCAACGCAATTGTTTTGGCCAGGCTGACTTTATTTCTTAAGGTCAATTGAGCCGAATAAAAGTTCTACAAAAACAATAAACATACTAAGTTAGATATACCAAAAACTACACTGTGAAGATATACCAAAAACAATAATAAACATAAAGAGTAGTAGTTTATTCTTCAAACTTAAATTTGCAACACTGTGAATTTTGTATTTGTCTTTGTTTTTTGGTTGAAGTAATGCAATTCATTCAAGTTTCAATTTGCAGAAGAAGAATAGTTTCTGAAAATGAAATCGCAACACGAAAATGACTATCGCAACGCGAATTTGACTATCGCAACGAGAGAATCGCAACGCGAAACTAAAACCGCGTTGCGATTTGCATTTCTCGTTGCGATTCTCGGTTGATTTAATAAGCAATCTAAGTGAAATGGTTAATCTATTATTGAAATTACCAGTAAACTTATCATCAATTTCAATATGAAAAACCTAATAATAATGCAAAAATTTCAAAAAGAAAATAATTAAAAAAACTAACCCTCGTTGGTTGATTTGGTTGATTTTCCATTTCTGATTGTGAGGGTGGCTTTGAGAGATGGAGATAGACGGATTTCGCCGGAGATGGGGACGAATTTCGTCTGAGATGGGTGAGAGAGTGAGAGATGGAGATGGGACTGAGTTGTGATTTTAGGTTTTAGGTTATGAGTTGCGATTACGGGATATACTATGGACGGTTCAGTATTCCAATATATTAATATTCGTGTTTGGAATTTAAAAATAAAATACTTGGCCAGGATACTAATGACGCTTTGAAAATCGCATTGCGATTATGTATTATCGCGTTGCGAAAGTCAGAATCGCGTTGCGAAAGTCAGTAACTCGTTGCGATTTTGTATTATCGCATTGCGATAGTCAGTATCGCATTGCGATTTTCCCAATTCGCGTTGCGATTTACTTATTCGCATTGCGAATTGGGAAAATCGCAACGACACTGTAGACCATCGCAACGCGATTTTCAACTATCGCAACGCGAAATGCAACGCGAATTTGCGATAATGGAGATCGCGTTGCGAATTAGCGATCGCATTGCGATTTTGTTGGTCATTTTGGCAAATCCGGAAAAAGTTGGTTAAAATCGTATATTATATGGGAATTTTGGTCACTGAGGAGATTTTCTCTATATATAATCTAATATATGAAAACTTTGAGGGTAAGTATTTTAAAATATGAATAATTTTATAAAAGTTTTATAACTAGTATTTCTTTTACAAAATGATGATGATGATGATAATAAATATTTTATAATTTAAAAAATTATAAATTTCATATTTTTTTTGAAAAATTTATTGACTTTTAAAATTAATTATTTAAAAATATAAAAAATATTAAAATAAATTTTTAATTAAAATTGAGGGATCAAATGAATTATTATTAATTAATTATTATTTTTAAGAACTGTTAATAATGTTTATTCATTTTTAATAAAACTATTTTGATTTTTGCATGAAATTACATAATACGTATAATCTAGTATAGGAAAACTTTGAAGATAAGTATTTTAAAATATGAATAATTTTATAAAAGTTTTATTACTAGTATTTCTTTTACAAAATGATGATGATAATAATAAATATTTTATAATTTAAAAAATTATAAATTTCATATATTTTTGAAAAAAATATTTACTTTTAATTGTTTAAAAATATAAAAAAATATTAAAATAAAATTTTAATTACAATTGAGGGATCAAATGAATTATTATTCATTAATTATTATTTTTAACAACATTTAATAATGTTTATTCATTTTTAATAAAATTATTTTGACTTTTGCATGAAATTACACAATACGTATAATCTAGTATAGGAAAAATTTGAGGGTAAGTATTTTAAAATATGAATAATTTTATAAAACTTTTATAACCAATATTTCTTTTACAAAATGATGATGATGACTATAATAAATATTTTATAATTTAAAAAATTATAAATTTCATATATTTTTGAAATATTTATTGACTTTTAAAATTAATTGTTTAAAAATATAAAAAATATTAAAATAAACTTTTAATTACAATTGAGGGATCAAATGAATTATTATTCATTAATTATTATTTTTTAAGAACAATTAATAATGTTTATTTATTTTTTAATAAAATTAAAATTTAATAATTTTATTCACTTTTAATTATTTTTTAATTATATTTTTATTGATTTTTTAAAAAAAGTTAATAATAATCCATTTGATATCTCAATTGTAATTAAAAATTTATTTTAATATTTTAATATTTTTAAACAATTAATTTTAAAAGTCAATAAATATTATTAAATGTTGTTAAAAATAATATCACACAAAAAATAAATAAATAAAGTTGATGTTTTTATACAAATATCACCCTAACAGAACTTAATTACATATTAGGCATCATTGTGAAAATATTTACAAAACTAGCACACAACTTTTTACACTTTTCACAAGACGTGGTGCATAAGGTGTGTCTTTCTAGATCAGGAAATAAAGATGAAAGAGTGTCTGACAGGGAAATAAAGTTTGAAAGGGTGATTTTTGGGGAAAATCACATATCTTCCTTATATATATTGTATTTAAATTACATATAATATTATCACCTATCGATTTATTTTATGAGATAAGATATTAGAATTTTCAAATAAAATTAAAAATTTAAGTTATAACGTTGTGAATAAAATAAATTAAATTAAAGAATTGTTTTCATAATGAAATTATATAATATTTAATCTAAATTAATCGACTAATAAATTAGATACGTGTGATTAAAATTATACAAGACACTGTTGAAAAGAGGGATACGCCCACTAATAATTAATAAAGAAGGAAGAAAGAAAGGAACAGTATAGAAATCATCATCAAACTTATGTAAAAAAATCATCATCAAGCTTTTTTCTTTAACTTACAGGAATTTATTTTATATTCTTAACATTTCTAATGTAATAACAATAAATTAAAACGTGTCCAAATACAACTATTGATTTAAAAAATTTAAAACTATGATTAATTTAATTATTATGGAGTAATTAATATTTTAAAAAATTTATTGAAGAAAAAAGTATTTTTATAATAATAGTTACGGCCATCTTTTGTTAAAAGAGATGTAACATCGTAGAGAAGCTCATGTTCTTTTCTAAATTAAATTTCGAATCCTTCCAACTAAGACATACAGATGTAGGAAATTAATAATCATAGATCATTGGATATATAGCGGGTAACTAGTTAGCAGGCAGATGTACATATGAATACGGAGTGAATAAGATCTTAAACCTATCACCAATCAATTATCAACAATGGATATGACTTTTTGCATTTAGATTTACCTACTACCTAGTAAATTTATATCCATTTTCGTCCCAATTAGAATAGACACAATACAAAATCCACGAAATTGTACTTGTTTATTATTCCTAGAAAAATGAAAAAATATTTATTAAAAAAATAATTAGTTAATCTTAGCATTTGATTTTTCATTATCCAACTATACTAAAAAGAATATAAAACTAAAATTTTTACGTTAAATATAAGGGGTATATAATCATAATCAACCTTACTTGTCAGTTGTCAGCATTCCACCGCCCTTTAAAGCTAGACGTGAGAAAATAATTCCACGCTGCCTCTTTCTTGTCCTTATTATATATATTACCTAGTTTCATCATAAAATGAAAATTATATATCAGGTGATAATATATTCCTATATTATATTTATAAATTCTAAATTTTATACAAATTATATATTATATAATTTCCTATTTTTGTCTAAACTCATAGATTAACACACTAATAGTTTAACATTTTGAATTTATTGATGAAAATAGACACAAGCTGTACATCAAGATTAATCAATGCCCTTGTTCAAATCCGGTAGAAAGTAATTGACACATAAAAGTTATAGATTATGTTAGGTGACTGTTAACATTTATGACAAAACAATTAATTTAAAACATAGTTTTTAAATAATTATTAGTGAATAAAATGCGAAAGAAAAATAACAATCACATTGTACTTATAATTTATAAGAAAAAAATGAAAATTTTAACAGTTATAAATTTTATTTTAGATGCCAATTTAATATATATTATTCATTTAATTATAAGAAATGATCATCCATCTCAGTTGGTAGAGCACAAGGTTCTTAATCTTGGGGTCGTGAGATCGAGTCTCATGAAGGGCATTTCATAATTTGAAGGTCTTCTAAGGAAACTGCTCTCAACCTGGTGTTGGGGACAGCCTAATATCTTACCCCCCCTTATCCTATATTACATATGAAAATAAGGGTTAGCTAAATTTTTTTTATTTAATCATAAAATTTTAAAAATATTTTATTAATAGTATACTGTGTATTTTATAAATATTTCTTTATTAATGTATGGTGTAATGATACTATCTATCATATTTCTTATTTGAGTAAACTCACACATACAAATAATACTGTCTAAACCTGAATTATATCATCGAAATCACTCACTAGATTCATCTATCTTATCATTAATAAATAGTAATTAGAGCAGGGTTCTTTGAATATAGTCTGCCCAACTCTAATGTACCAAATGAAGCTACTGTCCAATCCCTGGATAGGTCTTGCCGAGGCCCCTGCCTCTGATGGTCATCTGATAAAGTCATAATGAAAAAGAATTGCCAGTACATTCAACTTCAAATCGAATGAATGTGATTATTATAATGATTGAATGTTTTAGTGCGATTAAACTCAACAATTTGTAACAAATGCTAATAGAGTGTATTTAGAGGATATGAAACGAGGAGGGAATCTAGATTTGATCGGTGTAATTATTCTTTAAAAAAGTTATATCAACTAGTGTTATTTTTATTATTATGAGATCACCATAAAAAATGGATTGAAGATACACTAAATTATTCACCAGTGAGTCGCAGTCCCAGATATACTTAGAAGTTCCTCCAAATAGTCAGCACCCAAATCCTCCAACACAATCATATTATCCATCTTCTCTTGCTTGATTTTCTTGGCCTCCGATCGTTTGCGCTTCATAGAATGCCTTTCCTTCATGGTCAAAACAGGAGAACAACCTTGTTGGAATCCATAGTTCATTTCCTGAAGTGACTTATAAACTTGATCGATGGGGAAATTGAGTATGGCCGTTGGACCTCGCATTGCCAATGCAGCTTGATCGTAGGCTAAAGCAGCAGCCTCAGCTGTATCAAAAGTTCCAATCCAGATTCTAACACCATTCCTGGTCGAATCCCTTATCTCCGCCGCATATTTACCCCACGGCCTCTTCCTCACTCCTCTATATGAAATCTCTTTCGACTCCACTTCATGATCGTCGGAGGTTGTATTAATGGAGTTTTCTGGGAGTACTTGGTTTAAAACCCCGAAAAGAAGCATTTCCTGGGAATCGTTTTCGTTGAAAGGAAGGGCTGGTGCGAAGTTCTCTTGTGAAACATAGGAAGAAGATGATTCAGGAGAGAAATGGAGATTTGGGTATTGAAAAAATGATGAAGAATCCATGTTCAAAGTAAAAATTGGAGATGATAATTACTTGTTTTGAAGGTTAGGGTTATTTATAGAACAAACATTAAAAGCGTCAAAGATGATTGTTTGGTCGTTAATAGAACTCAAATGACGTCGTGACTGTGGAGGAGAGAGTCCAAGGAAGTGGTCGTGGGGCATGGCGGCCTTGTCACTTTATATCCTTCATCTAGCATCATCCTCATGACTTCACTTTGATTATGTCTTCCCTATCAACCCTAGTTTGCTTAGCCTCTCTACATTACAAATGATTAATTACATAGTTAATGATCACGATTAATTGGTATATTGATATGGGGTAGTTTTAGGGATATAATGGATCGGGTTGGGTCAAGTTTCCAATCAATTCATCCATATACACCATTCATCCAAAATTTAGTTTGACTCGAATTTAAGATAACTTCACCTGACCCAAAACTCAACTTGCATATTGAGATAAAATTTGACCCGATCAACTTAAATTAAATATATTTATAAAAAATATTAATTTTGTTCGATAAAATAGATATCTAATTGAAAAATAATAATATACCTAGAGATGCTATTGCGATTATGGTTAAATATATAAGATATAATAAATTATTTTTCAGATTGAGTCGATTATTTTTCACGTGGATACTGATTTAATCAAATCTAAATTTATTCTAAGAAAGCTTAAGCTACGCCGCCTCTTCTCATTTTTGACAAGTAATTTAATAATCATATTTTAATGTAAAACCGCATAACAAGAACACGTGGGAACAGCAGACTTTTAACCAAATCATTAGCGAGTTGAAAATTAATAATTGGATGGGGGACCATTGTTATTTTTTTTTTCAACTCTTTAGAATTGTGCATGAATCTAAATTTCGCATATAAATCCATAAAGGAATGTTTTAGGGCTTTCTTTTCGTACAAAAGCCTTCAACAGTAATAGTATTTTTTTTACTTAATATTTGTCACGTTTAATTCACTAAGTGGATGGTTACTTTATAAATTCCCTGCAGGTTACCGTTTTTGCAGTATAATCTTATTGAATTTTACAGCCTTGTGGTCCAAATCAATTAGGCAGATGGAACCCAAATCATCTTCGGAAAACAAAAAGTTGTATGAAAAGGATATAGTTCTTAGGTTTATGATTCATCCCCCCATGCATAAGCAATGCAACTTTAACAATTTATCAAAGCTTGAGTTTTGAAAATTTTGTGTGGAATGGATAAGCACAATAGTTATTAAGCCTTCCTAAATCTTTATAAAACAACATTTCTTACTTATCTCTTTTGCCAAGCTGCTTTATCTCCATCTTAAGAGTCTAGAAATTAAAGCCTTTTAGCTTTAACGAGAAACCATCTTTATAAATTTGAAGAAAATATATTTATAATTAAAAACAGGAAAAAAAATTAGCATGAGTAAGCTAACAGGAATGAGAGAAAGAAAAGTACGGCCATAAAATGATTCAATGTTTCCATTAATTTATAATGATAAAATTAATTATCAACGTTTGATTAAATAATTATTTTTACTCTTATTCTTCTTTTAAATCAATTTTAGTCAAAATAACTCATGTTAGATGAAAATTGTTAGTTAACTAAAAATCAACACATGTTGCTATCATGACATTTTAAAAATTGTTAGTTAACTAAAAATCAACACATGTTGCTAACAAGACATTTCTACATATACTTGTTATTATGTCACATACCACGACACCCAAAATGATGATATGTACCATGTCACCAAATAAACAATATAGGAATGTAATGTCAATAACAAATATTGACCATTAACCAATTAACAATTTTTATCCTATATAAACCGTTTTATTAAAAAATTAGAATGTTGGGAGCTAAAATACTTAAAAAACACACACAAGAATGAGCTAATTTTATCATTTTATCTTAATTTAATACAATAGCATTGATGTGTATGAAAAAATTATTACTTTGACAAATATTTTTTCTAG
The DNA here is from genome assembly GCF_006381635.1 of Hibiscus syriacus. Lineage (NCBI taxonomy): Eukaryota > Viridiplantae > Streptophyta > Magnoliopsida > Malvales > Malvaceae > Hibiscus > Hibiscus syriacus. Next base: position 1,116,131 of record NW_024062011.1, on the reverse strand, counting down.
GTCTGATAATTTTGATGCACTCTGCCTATAGTTTGGTGGCCTTGATCGGTGTTCTCTTAGCTGTTTTCTGCATTTGGTATAAGCATAAACAGAGTAGCAGATACGAACCGACCTGTACAGACGCATCATATTACACAAGGACCGAGGTATTGTATACCTATTCGCGATTCGTAAAAGTTGAGGTTTAAATTGGCACCAAGAAAACAAATATCTAATCTGTAATATGATCATGGTCCTTTCCATGACCTGTTTCATTTTTCTGCAATCGACGTTGGGTTTCGGAATTTCTTGCTGTCACAGATTGTATCAATATTGGTTCATATCCTTGTTAAACGCATACAAGTATCTTAAACTTACACCCGAATTCGAATAAGAATAAATCAACAAAGATTTTACATATTAAAAAAAATGAAGGGATACATAGTCAAACGAGTCATTAGAAGTTGTAGATTACTACCATATTAAGTGCTTCATATCCCATCATTGTTACATAATATGAATTCTTACCAATATACTTAGACCTCATCTTTCAATGGCTCGCCCTCAATAGTCTCCTTTGTTGCTAGTGAAACTGAAGAATGCAGATTTTTAAGCTCTTCTAACTGCACCGAAGAGATGTACAACTCAGGTAACTCACAATAAAAGTTCAATTTGGAGAAAATTATGGTGTGCAAATTAAACTGTTAAATGAACTGTGTGAAAAGCTTGGTCATCAGGACAAACTTCTAATGCTTAAACTATAAGCTGCAACGGTTACAATGCTGTGCTAAAAATGTCACAAAAAAAAAAAATCAGTAAAAACTCCAGGGTCGAGATGAATGCGAAAATTTCTTCGGGATAAATATGGGGATCAGTCTGATTAGTTTATGTAATCATCCTTTTGAGAGGCAAAATTCAACATGCTTGAACCATAATCGAATGACAACATAAGGAACTCATTGTGCCATGACTCAATAGTGAAGACAAAGTGGGGATTTTCATCTAAAAGTAAGTGTGAAAAATTGTAGTAATAAGAATAAAGAAGCTTTTATATTTGGTTAATAACTGAACCTTGTAAACCAGTTTAACAATTTGGTACGACACTTGAACTTGTATTCGGCCAACAGGTTACTCCAATGGACTAGCATTGTTACATAAAATGCTCACATCGTAGGTTGACCAATGCTAAGTTAGCACGTATCCTGTCATATGTTTTTTTCCTCAATGCCGGTGTGGCCTTGACTTGGACATGTGGCAATTTAATATTAGTCAACAAAGCTACGCCAACTATTTATGCAATGGTGTAAGTCCATTAGGTCAAACTTGCATCAGGGAAATAAATTGAAGCACCCAATTATACATATATATAGTGAAAAATGCTACCTTAAACAAATAATTCAAACCATACCTCTTTGCAAGCATCCTCATGCTTGCACAATAGCTCATTATACTTTGTTCTCAAATCTGACATCTCAGCTTGTAGAGCTCCGTATTCAGATGCCGTTGGACCCCCTAATTTTTGTTGGACAAACCTATAATGAAAAAAAAAAATTCTCTCAACAATCCCCGACAAAAAAACATAAATGGATGTGAACCATAAGCTTCTCAATGTAATATAATTAACACTTAGTTAAGCCGTTTTCTAGTGTTATGTGTGGAGACTTCAGCTCCGGTACTGTATGGCTGCAAGCATGGACCATAACAGTAGAGTCTCGACAAGGTCAAGCATTTGCAGACATCAACAAGCAATGGGCACTGTTACTAATCCTTTTAGATCTAAGTTACTTGGATTCTTCATTTTCCCTGAACTCGAACCAAACACATTATGATACTCCAAGATATAGGAAAAAGTAACTGAACATTATGAAATCCCAGATGATTCTCTTTTTTCTGCTAAAAATTAAAACAACATCTAAGATATGTTTCAGACATTTCTGGTTTCTTCTGAAACTGAATTGGGTGAAATTAGTCAATTGAATTTGAAACACAGATCTGAATATATATAAATATAAACTTGAACAAATGGCATGCAAAACTCAATTGAAAGATTGAATTCTGAAACTCACTCAAGGGCTGAAGATGGTTTCTCATTTTGTTCATACAAATCAACCAAAACTACAAAATAAAAAAAATGGCAATAAAAGAAATCAAACACCCACATCAAGAAACATGTTAAAATAAGAGAAAAGTAGAAGAAAAAATAAACCTTTGGTGAAAGCATCAACAACTCCACTGGATTCAAGATACTTTCTAAATGCTTCTTTCTTAGCCTCTTTTTCCTAAATCCAAAATCTGGGTATTTAGTATTCATAACTAAGAGTGTTAAATATTTGGTTTTCAGGTGAAAAAAAAAACAGAGAATTCAACCATTAACTAGAAAACCCAGAAGCTTTTAAGTGTATTTAAAGCTGGCATTTTATACCTCTTTATATCTCATCATTATCTTCAGGCTTCAGCAGTTGGCTACTCTTCTTTGCTCCAGCTGTGTTATGCGCAATTCTAAGATCTAAGTTTAATGTTAAGACATAATCATCGATGATGTCTTGTTTCAGTTGCCAATTGTGTCGGTCAAGCTGTTCCAAGTTGAGACCAAACTTGGAAAATTACATGTTTTCAACCATGAGATTGGGTGGAGTACAGTTGGACACTATTCCACTTTCCAATTCTGCCTAAGATTGTTGGGCTTAGCCCATTTCCACATTTTGGGTAATTTTTTTACATCTTAACCCTGCTGCACCGAATAATAATTTATAATTTATAATTAAATAATATTAATTTTTCAAATATATATTTTTAAATTTATAATTTCATGTCTAAAAAAAATTTCAACTAGATCTTAATTATATCTTAACTCTTGAGTAAAGAAACCAACCATGAACCAAACTTTTATGTATCAAAAAACTTAAAGAGTTATTATCTTCTCGACAAATATCTTTCGATATTAATATTAAGTGTTTAAATTTTAAACTAGATAATCTAACAAATATTTTTAAAACAAGGATGATAATAAAATTCATCACACTTTTAAAAAGTAATTAAGCCTAATAAACAAGCATGAAAACTCCACAAATTTACATGTTATATTGCCATAAGTTGCAGTCTCATACTAGAAAACACAGATAAAAGCTCCAATGACATGTCTTAGGTTGTTCTTTTGCATCAGGAATAAGTTCCTTAAGCAAAATAATGTGTGATTTTCGTCTTTCTTTTGAATCTCCATTAAGAAACTCTCAATTCTCATCACCACACTGACCACCAGAGCTCCCTCCACGACCTTCAGGTGACCCGACGGCACTCCCAATATCTTGCTTGCATCCACCTTCCATTGCCTTGCCACCACCGTGCATGCCTTCTACAGAAGAGACACGTGCAAAATCCGGAAACGCTCTGGCCCCAAAGGCTCCACCACGACCTGCGGAGCTAGCTTCACTTTGCAGTATGTTAAAGCCAGTGTTTCCGCCGGAGCTCATGCCTACCTGACCGTGCATGGCTTGTTGCTGTTGCAGGGAGGAAAATGGTTGCTGAGCATACAACATGGAGGCCCGTGAGGCCATAAGCGATTGCGGTTGTGCTTGTTGGTGCGGCATGTAGTGTCCACCTCCTGTCTGCATAATACCACCGGAAGGAAACTACAAGCAGCAGACAAAGACAATCAGGATATCTATTATGGCTGTTGGAGGGATGGAGAAATGGGATTTGTACCTGAGCGTGCACCGTGGGCGGTTGTGGTTGAGCATCCGCAATTGCAGCCAAGTACATGAGGTTTTGTTGCAGCCTTGATTGGTTCCTGCAAGAATCAGAGCTAGCCAGTAACTTTGTAAATTTGATAGACATTAGAGACTGAATATCAGCACTTACTCAGCACATTCACTCAATCTCCCAGAATTCTGGCTCTCAACAATCTTTAAGATCAACAACTTGTTCTCGTCGAGATACTGCAAGGTGCAAGCATTAGAGTGAAGTACTCCTTGAACAAATTAAGAAAGATGCAACACTAAATTGGAAAGATCAGATGAAATGTAGATTGTTCCTTAGAATTCGAGTTGAAGTTCTTTTCAAAATCAACCGAGCTGACAACCGGTTTGATTCATATCCAGGTAATTTAAACATCATCACCAGCATTATACTAAAATCATCAGCTAATGCACCAGAAAACTATAGGCACAGGCACAGGCACAGCCATAATGATGCGATATCCAATCAAAACTTCAAGAAAAACCAGAGATAGTTTCACAAGGGTTAAGCATCTCATTAATTAATAAAAGAGAGATAGCATCGCTTAACACTGGTCTCATCTCATGTGTGAGTACGTAAACATGAATAACCCTTGTAACTGCAAATTGAAGACGAGTTCCTAGCCAGCATGAATAACCTCATTTGTGACAATTTCTTTTACAAGCAACACAAAGAAAACTACAGCTTCCATTGATATTTCACTAATCAAAGAAGAAGAAAAACCCAGAAGTAATGACTACAAGGAGAATAAAAACACTGCATGACATAGTACATACGGATCAAAAACGAAAAAAGAGAAAAGAAAGAGAAAGGGAAGGACCTGTTGAATATGATCAGTAGTGATATTATTGGGATAATAAGCTGCTAGCATGGGCTGTATCTGCATGAGGTGCTGCTGCATTTTCTTTCTATATTTCCAAACACAATCACCTTCTCACAAAGAACATAAGATCATAAACGTATGTGTGTAATGTATATACACGTCTCTTTTTATATGAAAATAAAAGACAAAACTCACTCCAAAACAATGTGAGCTGAAAGAGTAGAATCACAGCATAAAAAGTGCAAAGGAAAAGAAAGACAAATAGAGATACATACCCTTGTTTTTTTCCCTATGTTTCTTCACTTTTCTTTCTCGGTTACAATGACACGAAGGAGAGAACTGAAGAAGAAGAAAGTTTCTCTTATTCTGAAAGCTCTCTTTCACGGCTGACTAAGAAAAGGGGCTGGGATTTTTTTGTTTCAAAATGAAAATACTAATACCACATGTTGCAAAACATGAACACGTAAATATCTTTTAATAGCAAAGATAATTAATTTAAAATAAATAGGATCACGAAGAATATATGAAATATCAAAGTTTAATAAAGATGAGAAAGACACAGCCGTGCAAGCAAAAGAACAGTGAAAAAGCGAAGGTCCTTACAGTTGCAGTAAATATGGAGTGACATGGGAAAAGGAAAAAAAGTTATTTTCTTTTTTTATTACATTCGGACATGATTGATCTTTGATCCACTTTGGTAGGGTTGATCCAATCAAATTAAATCGAATTAACTATAATTGAATTAATTAAAAAAAATTAACCGTTAATCGAATTGAATTTTTTAAAAAAAATATTAATCGAATCGAATAAATTTCGATTAAATCGATTAATTTTTGAATTAACCGAAATTTTTTAAAAATTTTCTAATTTATATAAAAATTAAATGTTTTTTAATTCTAAAAAAGTTTATAATTAATTTAAATAATATATAATTATAAAATAAAAATTTCAGATAAATTTTTTAATTAATTAATATTGATTTAGGTTTAAAAGTTATTGGTCTTAAATTATTAATTGAATTTTAAATGGTTTGGATTTACTCCATATGTTATATATAATATATATAATATTTTTTTAATTAAAAAAAGTTTACAATTAATTTAAATAATATATAATTATAAAATAAAAAATTTATATAATTTTTTTAATTAATTAATATTAATTTAGGTTTAAAAGTTATTGGATCTTAAATTATTAATTGAATTTTAAATAGTTTGGGCTGAGCCCATATGTTATATATAATATATTTAAAATTTAATTTTAATTAATTTAATTAATTAACCGAATTCGAACCGAATTAACCGTTAATCAAATTTTAAATTTTTTTAATCGTTAATCAACCGAAATAATTCAATAACCGAATCAAATTAATTCAATTCGATCAATTATCCGAATTAATTCGATTATTTAAACACCCCTCCACTTTAGTCCAAACTCCAAACTCAAATTTCTTCTTCTTCTTCTAAAGCAGTGTACTAAAATAGAGAGGTGAAAGGGTCACGTGGCTTCTGCTAATGTTGTCCTGCTGGCTTGAATTGCAACTTTAATGTCAGTCATTATTATACAATAAGGTCAAAGTGAGGTGACCCACAATGTTATAATGGAAACCAACCAAACCGTGATGGTGCGGGTGAGGAGCATCGGCAGTTGAGCTATCAAGCCACTGTGCACCATGTCACTACAACAACAACAACAACAACAAAACCCAATTCCCATATGTATGGGGTAAGGGGAGGTAGGGCAACAACAACAACAACACAAACCCAATTCCCATATTGGGGGGTAGGTAGGGTAGTAGACTGCTCCAACGCCAGGTTGAGTAGCTTCCGTGGAAGACCTCCGGCAGTCAGAAAATTAAAATATAGATAAAATGCAGTGCATATATAACAAATACATAGCTAAACATATTCATAGCAGTTATTAAAATCATATGTGCGTCTGTAACGGGAATTATCCCTGCATAATAATTCCTCGAAAGAATCTCTGCATATAGACAGAACATAAGACCCGGCTAAATTTAAAAGAGGAAACATGAAGAGAATGATACACAGAAGTCACGATAGCAAGCGCAGTTCTAATCCTTCATAAATACCAATACAGAAACATATAAAAAGTAGAAGTCATGGAAAATACTACAAAGACATTAAAAGAAGACAGAGAATAGGATTACTGAGAATGTTACATTTTGTGTTTAGTTGGTTTAGAAGGAATATAAGATTACCGTATTTGGTTAAAGGAATAAAGTTATTGAAATAATATTGACCAATTGTCCTTATTATATTTGTATAATATTACAATTGTAAAATATTTATATTTTTCTTTAAAAAATTAAATTTATAATATTTATATAATTTTTACAAAATTAAAAATATAAAAAAAGGGTAAATTTTTTTTAATCCCTGAACTTCATATAAAATTTTAATTATAGATTTTTTTTGTAAATCTAAAATAATTTAAGGATAAATTTGTAATTTAACATTCGTAGAATTTTTATTATTCAATGACAGAAGAATGATATTTTTGAAAAAAAATAAAAATTTAATGACATTTTAGTCCAAAACGCCGGTAATATTATAATACCTAAGGGAATTGAGGTAATGACATTCCCGGTAATATACCCAAAAAATCTACTATTGGTAATAAAATATTACTGGGAATGAGATTCCCAGCCAACCAAACATGGGAATGTGAGATTCCCATGAGAATCCCATAATCCTTGAACCAAACACCCCCTATCAGTTAGGGCTATGCAAATCCTGGTACCCGAATTTTCGGATATCCGATTACCGAATACTTAGAATATTTGAGTCGATGATTTCTCGTCCCGTGTTCATATTCGGATTCTTGGTACCCAGATTTTGCGAGTACCTGTATGTCGGGTATCCGGATACCCGAATTTTTTTCTTTAAATTATTAAATATAAAAAACATAAATTTAAATGTTTAAAATTTCGAATTAAATAATCTAACATCGAAATATAAAATTTAAAAGTTCAAAATATTAATATATCAATGAATATGAAGAAAAAAAAATGGAAGACTGAAATAAGATTATGAGCATGTTGGGTGCAAGTATTGGATACGAGTGTTAGATTTTATGGAAGGTTTTTCCTATGTACTCAAGGGACTTGGGTATCATATTAGTCATATCCCCATATTTATATCTAATATGCAATGGAAAATTAAATATATATATATATATATATATAAATTTAACCGCGTATTCGAGTAATCGGGTACCCAGAAAAATTAATTTTTGTGACTTAGACCCGACTCAGTCGAGTAATTTCTTTAAAAAATTATCCGATATTTTAAGATTCAGATCAACGAATCAAATCAACCAAATCGAATATTTTTACACACCCCTACTCGCTCTATCGTTAACAATTATTGCTCAGTTGCTCACCTTTGTTTGTGGGATGCCCCGTCTCTTCCTTTTTTGGAACCCTGCTGCAGTCCTGTACCCAAAAATCAAACAGGGGTCTGTAATTGTATAGCACAGCAAAAATTAACTTAATATTAATATTTTTTTTTTACAAAAGGGATGCTCCCAGATGGCCTAACTTGATGGGTGGTTAGGGTGCCGCATTGATGTGTGTACTCCCGAATTCCAACTCTATCTTTTCGTACCTCTCTTAAGTGATGCTCCTCTGTTCTTGCTGCCATGCTTGTCTGCTTGTTGTTATCTATACTTGTTTTAAATATTTTTATACAAATAATATTATGTTACGACTATAATAAATATTGTATTCTTTTATAATTATATTTTATTTAGCTAAGAATTATTACATGTGTTGTTTTTATGATTTTTTTATCTAAATACCATCAAAGAGTAATTAATATAAAATATAATTTAAATTATATTTTATTAATATTTTTATGTCACGTAAAACAAAATTATTTTCTACAAAATTATTTTCTATTTACATGACGATATAATAGGCAAAAATTAAATTAAAATAAAATAAATAAAAGAAAGCAAAAAGTTCAAAAAAAACCGTCAAGTACGACTTCTTCCTCTTCTTTACTCTCCTCTCCTCTACGGGTAATAGAATTTTATGTCACTTTATACATAGATCCAAAAACACTTTTCCTAATCTTGTTTGTGGCTGTTTTAATTTGTCGTAAGGTGAATACTCCGATTTTCAAATCTAATCCTTTTAGTTTTATTCAAGATATAAGACTAATAGTCAATACTCCGTTATCTTAATTTTGATATTCTGCTGAATCTAAGAGCATTTGTATATTGATTTTGATTTTTAAGAAACATGTTATATGTACGTATATTGAAATATCGATTTTGATATTCTTCTAAATTTAAGTGCATTCACACATTCTGCTGATTTTGAAAATTATGAATTATTATGAATTGTAATTTGTATAATTATGCATTGAAAATTAAAATTATCTTGAAAAAAAGCCCAAAACCAATACAACTTAGATTTGATCTCCTTTTTTCTGGATTGGAATAATGCAAAGGTAAAGATTCAAACACTGAGCTATATTTTACGCATCATGAATCATTTGCTTAGATTTGTATAAACTTTTTTTTGTTGTTTGTGTGGGGAAAGAGATGAAATCATATTTTAATTTTGGGTAGGTGAAACTTTATTATAATTAAAAACAGGTACATCAACAAACAAAGAGTCGCTAATTATATAACTCAGAGAAAATTGTGTTCATAATATTTTTACAACACAAAGAATGGACATATAATGATTACTGGTAGATGGTTTAACTTAATATGGTAGTGTGGTTGGTGGTCTATAAATGAAGAGGTGGGAGACATGAAATCTACAAAAACAACGGAAGTTTTGAAGTTTATAGACGATGACGTTGTATACAACAAGTCTCAATTTATGGTTGTACAGACTGGTAAGGCGTGCTCACGCCTTAACTGCAGATTTCTTCTGCGATAGCTCAAGATGAATAAGCCGTGCTCATGCCTTATGCGAAAACCTCCTATGGTCTTCGAATATAGCCCAATTTTTTTTTGGGTTTTCGGATAATCCGAACATGATTTTTTATCGATTCTTATTCGTATCGATTCTATTCGATCCGATATTCTAGAAAAAAATTCGGATACCCGATCCGAACTATCCAAAAATTGAAGAACAGATTGGATATCCAAATTTTTAGATCAGATCAATGGGTCAACAGATCGGATTGGTCGGATCGGATTTTTTTGCACACAATTAACTGTTAGACAGATATAGCCGGGTACATCTCCAGTTGGATAGTGAGTGTGGGGATGAATTTGAGAATGTACCCGTGTGGGCGGGTGTGGATTTGAAAATTTTTACCCATCATGAGTGGTGGACAGGTGGTGGATTGAAAAATATTAGGTGAGGATGGGGATGAGGAGGAGTATCCGCACTCGATCCGCCTATTTTTCATCCCTAAATGTATATTTGAAAAATATTATATTTTAATACATAAAAATATTATATCTAAGTAACATGTGAATTGATAAACTAATGACTACACATGCCAAATTTGAGATGTCAATAAGTCATGAATTTGATCCGATCATATTTTAGATTCTATCAATTATTATCTTCTGAAACAATATCAAAAATTGTATATAATTATCATATTGGTAAAGGTGTGATTAAGTTCAAAATATATTATTATCAGCTAAAAATCAACATATTTAATTATGAATTTCTCAAATCCTATATTATGTTGATACGTGCTTTTTAAATAAAATTTATTTTATTTTATATTTTACCTATTTTTTTATACCATTTTAATTCAATTTATGCCTATACTTCAAAGGTCTTTTATGCAAAAAAATATCTTTGCTTTAGGTGACCAAAAATATCAATAAAAATATTCTAAACTATTATTATTATTATTATTATTATTAGTTTTTATTTAGATGATATTTGAATTAAAAACCCCTTTTTTATAGTTGTGCATATCTACCGCAGAGAAGCTTTATCTTCTTTCTATAATTGTTATAGATAATAGTATTACCACTAAAACTTCACAAAATTATACATAAGAAAAATGAAACATTGAAATTCATCCATTAGCACAAATCAATTATAAATTATTATATTTTAATTTTAAATATATTTTAATGGGTTTAATATTTCTATACAACATGTATTGAATTTAAAGAGTATGTTCAGAGAGAAATAAAGAATACTTTTGGTTTTCATATATTGAAAATAAGCTTACAAATAAAGGATATATATACAGATTGTAACTATCCCGCTAACAACCTAATTAACAATAACAGGAGATTGTAACTAACTAACTAACAAACTTGAACTAGTTAATTGTTTACAATCGTAGCACTCCCCTCAAGTTGGAGGGTGAAAAACATCTTTAACCCTTAACTTGAAAACAAGATATTCATGTTGTTGTAACCCCAATCATTTTGTCATTATATCTATCACCTGCACTTTGATCCGAATATGTCGAGCTTCAACCAAGCCTTCTTCAATTTTTTCTCTAACGAAATGAAAATTGATTTCAATGTGTTTAGTCCTCTCATGGAATATCAGATTCACCGCTATCTACAAAGCATCTTTACTGTCACATAAAAACTTTGCTGGCAACCCATGTTTAACATTCAACTCATTCATCAGTCCTTTCAACCATACAATTTCTGTTGTAGCCATTGCCATACTCATGCACCTGTCTCAACAGAAGAACGTGTTGTAATAGCTTTTCTTTTTATTTCCACGAGATCAAAGACTCTCCTAGCTTAATACAAAAACCAGTCATTGGTCGACGAGTCATAGGACAAGTGCCCCAATTGGAATCATAATATCCTATAAGCTGACAATCCCTTTTTGCACTTAATAAGATTCCCAGTCCTGGATCTTTCTTTATGTATCTTATCACCCTAAGTGCTACTTCAAAGTTTGTCTTCTTCGATGGGTGCATGAACTAGCTTAAGTGGTGAACAGAGAAAGTAATATCAGGTATGATATTAATTAAATAGATCAATTTCCCAATGAGCCTACGATACATTGTTTTGTCAACCAAGACATCCTCCAAGACATATTTTTCACTTCCTTACTGAATAGCTTTATCATACACCACAATAGTAAGCTTACTATTTATATTCTAATAAAGTTGATGTTGACTTTGCTCCCCCTAAACCAAAACTTTCATTTACCTCTAAGGCATATTTACGTTGATTCGACACAATGTCTTCTCTCGACCTTAAAACTTCAAATCCAAGGAAATATTTCAGCTCTATTAAGTCTTTCATCTTGAATTTGCTGTTAAGAATTTCCTTTATCTCTTGTATCATTCCAAAATCACTTCTTGTGATTATAAGATCATCTACATAAACTAACAAAATAACCACATTAGAACCATTCTTCTTTGTGAACAAAGAATAATCACACTTGATTTGACAATATCCTGTAGCCAAAAGTGCTTTTGTCAACCTGGCATTCCATTGTCTAGAAGCTTGTTTCAATCCATAGAGAGACTTTTGAAGTTTGCATATCATACGCTCTCCTAGCTGTAAAAACCTTCAAGAAATTACATATAGATTTCTTCCAATTAATCACCTTGTAAAAAGGCATTATACACATCCATTTGGCACAAAGGGCAACCAAACATGGAGCTAAAGCAAGGATGAACCTGATAGTTATGATCTTAGCCACAAGAAAGAAGGTATCAACAAAATCAACTCATTCTCGTTGATTATAGCCCTTGGCTACGAGTCGTACCTTAAACCTCTCCACAACACCTGAGGCGTTGTATTTGTTCTTATAGACCCATTTACAACCGATAGAAATCTTCCCATTAGGTAAATTGTAACACCCTAAACCCAATCCAAAAATCTGATCTAAATTGACGATATCACATTAGACCACCAACGTGATCCTACAAATCAAGACTCAGAAAATACAATTTACTTACAAGTCAAAACCAATAATGCAAGTATAAAAAATAGACATTCAGAAAAGGCAGAGCTTCTTTATTTGAAAACCAAAATACATAAATAAATAATTTAAAATATACTCAAATAAAATTATAATCGCTACATGCCTACTCATGTCCTTATCGTTGTACTCTAATACTGTAACACCCCCAACCTGTATCCGACTCGAAAACGAGTCCGAGATGTCACATCAACTTTTCAAACCATTTTCTTATATCAAAAATAGAGAAATTTTCAAACTCAATTTAAAACATACTAAATAATTTACATATAGCTACTCAAAACGCTTATACAATTTACTCTTTTAAATACATGTCAACTAGATTTTATTTAATAAAATACATATTATTCATTCCTCTTCTGATCTGACCTTCGGTAAGGAGAACTGACATGTTTTGCTTCTCATCGATCCATAAGCTCTTCGAAACCTACGTGTGAAACATTCACATGCTAAGTCTATGACTTAGTGAGGCATAAAAACACATCTAAAGTAATTTATATATACTAACCATGAATGACTATTTTATGCTATCAAATCACGCAACTCATATACTTTTTCACGTAACAAATACATACATGCATACATACATGTCATCATTTATGTTTTTATCATACTCATATACTATTATCATTCATATTTCTTATCTCTGGTTCATATAATCTCTTATGTTCATATCATGTATCTTATAACAAATTCTTATAACAGATGTAATCACCCATAACACACATATATCATGTCATACAATTTATATCACACTTCATATATATATTACATACATTGTATTCAGGGTTATCTCTTTATTAGACCATGTACATTATTGAGAACTCAAGGTATACGAGTACTGTGAGGTTGTGCACAAATATGCCGTCACCACAGCTCGTATAAAATCCACTAAGTGGCATATGAAATCTGTGTCTCGAAGGACCTATCCATATGTTCCGAAGAACATAGGTAACTGTCCATATGTCCCGAAGGGCATATATAATCCTGTCCATATGTCCCGAAGGACATAGGTAAACTATCCATATGTCTCGAAAGACATAGGTAACCCTCGACTCTTGGCATGCCTACTATACCTCTAGCTCTCATGACACATAACATGGGCATTCTCTTTCATATCATTTCCCATATTCATATAGACATATGATTCACTTTCACATATTATATATACTTTCTCTTTCTTATATCTCATGTCATATATCATATCTCATGTTATATATCTTATCTTGTGATTGTGTAATCATGTCACTTATAATCACATAACTTTTACTCATAGGGTTCAACATCATTGAACTTAATTCACTTTATACTCATATACCATAGTTTCCTTTAAGTATATAAATCTTCCCTATATCACTTATGTATCATTATTTATGTTTATGTCCCCTAATTTATATACTATCCTCATAGAGTCTCCTAACCTTTCTCATGTAATCACTTATACCCTATAATATGACTTATGCTTGGTTATCTTATGTTCATATATATATATCAATCATTCTTTAACTTGTAGCTTATGTCACATGTTCATTTCATTCCTTATGTATTTATCACATAGCTTATTTCATATTCTTATATAATCATATAAATCATTTGTATTGTTTCACATGACTTATCACACTAACATATTGTTGAGTTAATCGATCGACGGAATTAGCTAAGAGGGGGTGAATTGGTAATTAAAAATTCGGTGGAAGCTTTTGCAGAAAATTGAAAAGATTTGCACAGCGATTTAGAGTGGTTCGACTTTCTCAATCAAAGTCTACGTCCACTACCTTAGCTATACACACTAAGGATTTTCCAACAAATTCACTAATTTGTTCTTTCTTTTGAGGCCAAAGAGATAACCTTACAACACCCTCAAGAATATACCCCAATTCTTGAGAACACTCTTTTTCCAAAGAGAAGATTATAAATTTACAAACTTACAAGGAAAACCTCACAAGGTAAGATGTTTGCACAATTCTAGAACAAGAAAAGAACACTCAAAGATAATTACAAATGAGCACAAATGGTGTTCTTGAAAGCAAAATGAATATTGAAAGGAAAATTGGCTTGATTTGCACAAACTTGGTGTTTGATGCTTTCTCTCTTGTTTCTCTATGATTTCTTGTTGATCAAGGGCTTCAGAACTTGTTTAAATACACCTTGAATCACTTCTGAACGTTGGGGATAATTAATGAAGATAATATAGCCGTTTTAGTGTGAAAACAATTAATAAAACAGCTTGGAGCGTGGGGGGAATCGGTTCCTCATCATAGGGAATCGGTTTCCTAAGTGTAAAATTCAAATATTTCGACCGTTGAACAGGGGGAATCGGTACCCCCTATGGGGGAATCGGTTCCCTCCGAGCATTCTGGAAATCTCGGAGCCAAACCATTCAGGGGGGAATCGGTACCCCCTTGGGGGGGAATCGGTTCCCTCTGAGCAGTCTGGAATTTTTGGCTTTGAAATGGTTCGAAATACTTTGAAAGATTATTTTGAAATTGTTTTAAGATTAAAACTTAATTTTACACTTAAGTAAGGATTAAAAATGATTTTTGAAATATTTTGAGTAATGTTTTGATATTCGAATAATTATATCGAATATACTTAGAAAATCATTTTGGAAAATCTTAAAATTCATTTAACTTAATTTGTTATATCGAAATATCAAAATGTTTTCAACAATCTCCCCCTTTTTGATATAACAAAACATTTTAGTAATTTTAAGATTTTGAAATCAAGTTTTGAAATTACTCCCCCTTACTTTAACACTTCTCCCATTTATCATTTTAAAAACACACTTAAAACACACTTAAAACACACTTCTCCCCCTTTTTGTTAAATCAAAAAGATTCAAATAAGCGTGAAAAATATGTAGTTAGTTGATTAGGTATATGTATGCATAAGCTACTAAGATCACAATCAAGAGAACCGTTAGCCATTATTAGTTCCATAATCAATATTCATAAATAATGTGATATGGTAAAATTGGTCATATTGCTAATAATGATGTAAATGATGCAATAATGAATAAATCACACCAAACATATAAGTTCACACCATCCATAAATCCAAACAAATTCACAATCCACAAATTCAAACATTCCAAAATATTCAAAATGTTAAAACAATAAGTTTGGAAAGTAAAACATTTAATCACATATCCGGATCAGGAGGAGGAAAACGAGCTCGCATAGCGGCCATTTCGTTAGTGAGGTCATTAATACGTACGTTGGTTGCTTCATTATTTGCACGCATTTCCCTAAGAATTTCTAATTGTTGAACTCTCCCATTGTGGATAAATGGGACTCTATAGAATTAAAGCGCGAATCCATGGTCGCATATCGGTAATCAAATGTCTCCATAAAAGATTGAAAATATGGAGGCATTTGAGTCGATTGTTGTGCTTGCTCTTCGGGCTGCTCAGGTTCATCTTCAGCTTCATCGATGTCTCACATTAATTGCTCAAGATCTTCGTCAGCTTCGGGTGGAGCTTGTGAAGAACTAGCTCCCGGAGTAGTTGCAGAAGGTCGAACCCATTCACCGGTTTCTTTATTTTTGACCCATCCCGCTCTTGTTAAAGAAAGAAGATTGATTTGTTTCTTAAGAGGAAAAGCGACATCTAGACCAACTTGAAGCTCGGCTTTAGAAAAGAGATTACTAAGGATACAATCGTAAACTAGTGAAGAACAGAGTTTCTTATTTGGCACTAGGTTAACGGTTTCAACGATCTCAACAAAGATAATCTCGGAAAGGTTTATTTTTATGTTGTGTTCAAAACAATGCAACCACCATAGGTCTAAAGCTCTAAGAGTAGAATAACGACCCCCGGATGGTCGAAACCACCAAGTGATCATGAGATGAAGAAAACGCTCATGAAGATCTAGAACACTTGCACTATCATTCCGTTTATATCGTGAGCCTAAAACTTGTTTTTCATTTGATAAACCTTCATTATCCAAGCCTAAGGCATTGGCTATGTAATCCGGATCAAGATGGAAATATTGACATAGGAGGTAGGAACGTACTCCTATGGTTTTGGTCTTGTCACGATTTTTGATACAAACGGCATTACAGTAGAAGATACGAACAAGTTGATGATAGACAACGGGTTCAAGTTCGAAAAGTTTATCAAATTTCCATTCGTGCAAGATAGGGAGATATTTAAAGTTAATAGCAACCATAGCTTGAAGAGATGGGATACGTTCTTCCCTAATCTTATACGAGTCAAAATATTGGTAAAACCAATAACGATAAACTTTAGGACCCGGTTGATTGAAACAAGAATTTTGGATAGTCAAGTTAGGATCAAGATTTGGAATAGGATTTTGAGGAATAGGAGGAGGATTTGGAGGTGGATTTGGTTGACGACTAGAACGACTAGATGAAGACCTAGCACGTTTAGGATTAGACATGGTGAAGGAAATCAGAATTGATTGGATAACCTGCAATTTTAAAAACAAATGTATGCAATTTAATTAATCCCAAAACTCAATTGAGTCCTCAATATTTCAAGGTTCTCTAAATCAATCCTAATGGGCAAAGTTTTTGAAAAACTTTTGAAAAATATGGTTTTGAGAAACAATATATGTATAGTTTTCATAACAACAACATAATTTAATCAAAACACAATAATTTGAAAATTAACATTTTTTTTTATTTCGAAAATTTAATTTTTTTTTTGGAAAATTCTTGTGTTTTTGATGAAATTAGTTGTAACATCTAGTTTCTAATCACTAAACAATCAATGCCCGATCACTATTTCAACCTAGAACTAATTAAAACTAATCCTATGTTCAAAAACAATGAAATAGAGAGTTTAGAAAAATTTACCTTGAAAGATGAAGATTGAGGGGATTTAGATGTTGTTTGCACGATTTTAATGACTCCAACAGGTTTAGAAGATGATATTTGAAGCGAATTCCGATTAATATCGTTGATTTGAGGTAAGAAAGGAGATAGGGAGAGAGTTTGGTCGGCAAGGAAGAAAATGGAGGGTTTTTGCGTGTTTTGAAGGGTTCTGCCCGATTTTAATAGAACCCTAGGGGGGTATCGATTCCCCTGTGGGGGGGGATCGGTTCCCCTTCAAAGGGGGAATCGGTTCCCTCATGGGGGGATCGATTCCCTCTGCACCAAAATGCTAAAATCCGATTTTAAACACCCAAAATGCTAAATTAATTTTCTCTAGTGGTATTGGCAACTCATATATTGAAAAATAATTATGTTCAAACAATTAAATTAATCTTTAATTGATATTTGAACATAAAATTAATTTTTCATCAAGAATCATAAACTCCCCCTAACTAATAGCAATGAATGCAATCAAAAAAATTACTATTATGAGCATTTTTCAGTATTTATTAAAAGTGTTAAAAAATATTTCTAAACACTAAGTGAAGATAGGTTGGTCAAACCTAATTCTCTCCTAAGTGTCCAAAATCTTTCCTTGTCTAAGGGTTTTGTAAAGATATCCGCTAATTGATGCAAAGTATCAACATATTCTAGAACTACATATTCCTTAGTGACATGGTCTCTAATGAAGTGATGTCTTATTTCAATATGCTTAGTTCTAGAGTGTTGGATGAGATTTTTAGTGAGACAAATAGCACTAGTATTGTCACACTTGATAGGAATGGTACCTACTTCAATTCCATAATCAAAAAAGTTGTTGTTTCATCCATAAAACTTGTGCACAACAACTACCGGCTGAAATGTATTCCGCTTCAGTGGTAGATAATGCAACACAATTTTGCTTCTTTGAAAACCAAGAAATCAGCATATTTCCAAGGAATTGACAAGTACCGGAGGTGTTTTTCCTATCTAATTTGCATCCTCCATAATCCGCATCAGAAAAGGCATGCAAGCTAAAGCTAGAGTCTCTAGGATACCAAAGTCCTAAACTAGGAGAGTCCTTAAGGTATCTAAAAATTCTCTTAACAGCTAGTAAATGTGATTCCTTAGGACATGATTGAAATCTAGCACATAAGCAAACACTAAACATAATGTCCGGTCTACTTGTAGTTAGATAAAGCAAAGAGCCAATCATTGACCTATATAATTTAACATCTACACATTTACCTCATTCATCTAAGTCAAGCTTTGTTGAAGAGCTCATTGAAGTGTCATGAGGTTTCCCATTTTCCAGTTCAAACTTCTTGAGCATATCTTTGACGTACTTAGCTTGATTAATGAAGATGCCATCTTTTCTTTGCTTGATTTGGAGTCCCAAGAAAAATGAGAGCTCCCCCATCATGCTCATCTCAAATTCACTTTGCATTAGCTTAGAAAATTCTTGGCAAAGAACATCATTAGTAGAACTAAATATTATATCATCAACATAAATTTGAACTACTAATAAATCTTTACCTTTATGCTTTAAAAACAATGTAGTGTCAACCTTTCCTTTTGAAAAACCTTTTTCAATTAAAAAATTTGTCAATCTTTCATACCAAGCTCTAGGAGCTTGTTTTAAACCATAAAGAGCTTTTGTCAATTTAAGAACATGATCTGGAAATTTTGAATCTTCAAAACCTGGAGGTTGTTCCACATACACTTCTTCTTTTATAAAACCATTTAAAAATGCACTTTTAACATCCATTTGATATAATTTAAATTCATGAAAACATGCAAATGCTAATAACATTCTAATTGCTTCCATCCTAGCTACGGGAGTGTATGTTTCATCATAGTCTATGCCCTCTTCTTGAGTATACCCTTGAGCAACAAGTCTAGCATTATTTCTCACTATATTACCACTCTCATCAAGCTTATTCCTAAATACCCATCTAGTACCTACAGTAGATTTATTACTAGGCCTTTAAACTAATGTCCATACTTTACTTCTCTCAAATTGATTTAACTCTTCTTGCATAGCCATAATCCAATGTTCATCATTTAATGCTTCTTTAATATTCTTAGGCTCTATGCATGAGATAAATGCAACATAATTACAAATATTTCTAAGAGAAGATCGAGTTGTTACCCCTTTTGCTGGATCACCTATAATTTCACCATCCTTGACATAGTTGTACTCTCTTGGATAAGATACTTCCCTTTCTTCAATGGTTGGATTCTCAAGAGGATCATGAGTTTCCTCATTTTTCGTTTCTTCCTTTGATGTTGGTTCTCCAACTTCATGTCTAACGTCATTTGTATTTATAATACCTACATCATCATTCACACAAGAATCCTTCCTCGGAAGGGGATTATCATCGAAAACAACATGTATAGAATCTTCTACAACTAAAGTTCTTTTATTAAATACACGATAGGCTTTAGAATTTAAGGAATAACCCAGAAAAATTCCTTTATCACTTTTAGCATCAAATTTGCCAAGGTTTTCTTTACCGTTGTTTAAAACAAAACATTTACATCCAAAAGGATGAAAATAACTAATGTTAGGCTTTTTATTTTTGAAAATTTCATATGGAGTTTTCTTTAAAATTGGCCTAATCATTACTCGATTTACAACATAACAAGCGGTATTTGTGGCTTCCGCCCAAAAATATTTTGGCAAATTATTTTCACAAAGCATGGTTCTAGCCATTTCTTCTAAAGTTCGATTTTTCCTCCCAACAACTCCATTTTGTTGAGGGGTTCTAGGTGCTGAAAAATTATGACTAATACCATTAGAATTACAAAATTCAATAAATCCAAGATTTTCAAATTTAGTGCCATGATCACTCCTAACACTGATGAACTGTTCTAATGCTTCATCTTTAGTACTTAAAAATAGAACCCAAGTATATCTAGAATAGTCATCTACCAAGACAAATGCATATTGTTTTCCACCCAAGCTAGTAGTCCTAGTTGACCCAAAAAGATCTACATGGATCAATTGTAATACTCTACTAGTTGATACGTCATTAATGGATTTAAAAGAAACACGCTTTTGTTTTCCTTTAGCACAAGCATCACAGATTTTATCTTTATCAAATTTAAGCTTAGGCAACCCTCGAACTAAATCACCTTGAATTAGCCGTTGCAAAACACTCATACTAGCATGTCCTAGTCTCCTATGCCATAACCAACTATCATGTTCATCTTTAGCAACTAGGCATAAATTAGTCATATCAAAAGAATCTAAATGCACCATGTAAATGTTCCCTATTCTATGACCAACAAGCATAATCCGATTAGATGCAATGTCAATGACTTTACAACCATTAATTTCAAATAAGACATTGAATCCTTTATCGCATAATTGAGTAATACTCAATAGATTATGCTTTAATCCATTCACATATAAAACATTCTTAATTTGTATGGAAGAGGTATTACCTATTGTACCAACACCTTCAATGTGACCTTTTGAATTGTCTCCAAAAGTCACTTCTCCTCCATTTTTGGCGTTAAGCTCAATGAACCGGCTTTTGTCTCCGGTCATATGTCTTGAGCATCCACTATCAAGGTACCATGAATTTGAATTTGTTTCCTGTGCCTTGTAGCAATGCTTCTTTCCCTACAAACATAGATTAATTTTTGATTTTTGGTACCCAAATTCTTTTGGGTCCATATTCATTAGTTTCCAAAATCCTAGTCCCCTTAGGTATCCATTTGTGTAGGATATTTTTATCTTTAGTAGTAATGAGTTCTTTAGGAACCCACATACTTCTAACGATTTTTCCATTAGAGGTTCTTTGGGGACCTCTATGATTGTAGTTTCTAAAACTTTTTCTAACAAAGTTGGATTTTGAATTTCCACCTTTTTCAAAATGTTTTGTTCCAACTTTATCAAAAGAAGTTTTAAGATCATCAATTTTCTTTTGATGATCATCATTGATCTTTGAAAGTAAATTTTGCAAATCTAAATTTTTCTTTTCAAACTCTTCTAGTTTGATTTGCAAGTATTTGATTTTACTTTCAAGATCGTTGTTGGTTTTGGATATGAGTTTGTTTTCATTTTTCAATTTTGAAACATCATTTTTATATTTTAAAAATAATTTCTCATAATCCGAAGCCAACCCATTATATTCCTCTAATAACTCATCATAGGATAAATCATCAAAATCGGATGAGTTAGAGGTTACCTTAGAATCTTCCCCAAATGCCATCAAGCACAAGTTAGCTACTTCTTGTTCCTCTTCATCGGAACTTTCTTCATCGCTCCATGTAGCCACATGAGCCTTGTGCTTATTCTTTGATTGACCCTTTTTCTTCAATTGTGGGCAATCATATTTAACATGCCCTGGCTTTTTGCATTCGTAGCAAATGATTGGGTCCTTCTCTTTCGGTTCATTTTTGAGGCCTTCATTTCGTTTGAATTTTCTTCCTCGATAAGGTCTCATCATTTTTCTGAACCGTTTGGCAAACAATGCCATTTCCTCGTCATCGTCATCGTTATTCGAATCACTCTCATCTTTTGTGGATTTGAGAGCAACTCCAATGTTTTTCTTCTTCTCATTCTCCTTTGGTGTCTCGTCAATTTTGTCGAGGTCCACCTCATCTTCGAGCATCATTTCATGAGTGAGGAGTGACCCAATTAGCTCTTCAAGAGTTAAGGACGTTAAGTCCTTAGACTCGATGATTGCCGTCTTCTTTGATTGCCACGATTTTGGGAGGGAGTAGACTAACTTCCTCACAAGCTTTTCATTTGAAATGATCTCTCCATATGATTTGAGACCATTGAAAATCGTTGAAAATCTATCCGTCATAGCTTTGATATCTTCATTTGGTTTCATCCTGAAATTTTCATAGCTATGCGTTAGAATACTAATTTTAGATTTCTTTACCTCATCGGTACCTTCATGAGTGACTTGAAGTTTGTCCCATATTTCTTTGGCGGTTGTACACGATGAAACTCTTCCGTATTCATCTGGTTCAAGAGCACAAAAAATGATATGGATGGCTTTGGAGTTGAGCTGGAACATTCTTGTCTCTCCTTCACTCCACAACCTTGGATGAGTGAGAGGTTTGATGTATCCTTCTTCTACAGCATTCCATGCTCCCATGTCACTTGCTTGAATGAAGTACATCATTCTATTCTTCCAATAGGCATAGTTAGCTCTATTGAAGAAAGGAGGCTTGTTGACGGGCATCGAATCGAGACCGGAGTCGAAGTTTGAAGCGGAGGCCATTGATGACTTTGATAATCGATATAACTCTTCCCGAATCGACTCAAGAGGCGATTAAACCTTCAAATGAGTTAGGCTCTGATACCAATTGTTGAGTTAATCGATCGACGGAATTAGCCAAGAGGGGGGTGAATTGGCAATTAAAAATTCGGTGGAAGCTTTTGCAGAAAATTGAAAAGATTTGCACAACGATTTAGAGTGGTTCGACTTTCTCAATCAAAGTCTACGTCCACTACCTTAGCTATCCACACTAAGGATTTTCCAACAAATTCATTAATTTGTTCTTTCTTTTGAGGCCAAAGAGATAACCTTACAACACCCTCAAGAATATATCCCAATTCTTGAAAACACTCTTTTCCCAAAGAGAAGATTACAAATTTGCAAACTTACAAGGAAAACCTCACAAGGTAAGATGTTTGCACAATTATAGAACAAGAAAAGAACACTCAAAGATAATTACAAATGAGCACAAATGGTGTTCTTGAAAGCAAAATGAATATTGAAAGGAAAATTGGCTTGATTTGCACAAACTTGGTGTTTGATGCTTTCTCTCTTGTTTCTCTATGATTTCTTGTTGATCAAGGGCTTCAGAACTTGTTTAAATACACCTTGAATCACTTCTGAACGTTGGGGATAATTAATGAAGATAATATAGCCGTTTTAGTGTGAAAACAATTAATAAAACAGCTTGGAGCGTGGGGGGAATCGGTTCCTCATCATAGGGAATCGGTTCCCTAAGTGTAAAATTCAAATATTTCGACCGTTGAACAGGGGGAATCGGTACCCCCTATGGGGGAATCGGTTCCCTCCGAGCATTCTGGAAATCTCGGAGCCAAACCATTCAGGGGGAATCGGTACCCCCTTGGGGGGGAATTGGTTCACTCTGAGCAATCTGGAATTTTTGGCTTTGAAATGGTTCGAAATACTTTGAAAGATTATTTTGAAATTGTTTTAAGATTAAAACTTAATTTTACACTTAAGTAAGGATTAAAAATGATTTTTGAAATATTTAGAGTAATGTTTTAATATTCGAATAATTATATCGAATATACTTAGAAAATCATTTTGGAAAATCTTAAAATTCATTTAACTTAATTTGTTATATCGAAATATCAAAATGTTTTCAACACATATACTTATACAAATCATGTAACATACATAATAACATGTTAACACATACACTCATGCACACACATAAATCATAACAAACACATACTTTTATCTATGAATTCATGCATTTTACTATTGGAAATAGACTTATCGCAAGTCTTATTTCCCATTGAGTATTATTTCCCATTGAACACCATTTACTAAATAATGTGCACTCACATGTCCTCACTAGTCAATACCGTTCTTCTATCTTTTCTCAATGCCTATTACTTGTACACTTGTCCGGACATTGCTCTCGATCAATATCTACACAATCATGTATACATATCAGTATTCCATTTGTATACTCTAATCTTTTATTTCTTAGACTAAAGGAAAGATCTATTTCTATTTTCCCTTTGAAGTGTATCGATACACACTATAGGGTATCGGAACATCCCTTCACAGGTGTATCGATACACTACCTATGTATCAGTACACAAATTACATTCGAAATTTCTCTTTTCAAGGGGGTATCGATACACTACCTATGTATCGATACAATTTGAATATTTTTCTAAACTTTATCCTTGATGTATTGGTACCTATTGAATGTGTGCCGATACATCTTGCCCAGAAATTACTTCTTGAGCCCGAAAATTCACTCAATTCAACTCAAATGCTTCATATTTCATCCCTTTTATATTCCTAACTTACATACATATTCTTAACCTCATTAATAGTCATTTATCCCATCTTTAACCTCAATATCCTCTTCTCTTTATGAAATTCAAGAATCATACTCAAATTTCAACATGTTCTAAATTCAATTCTAACACTTCATACGTCATTACTAGATTGATGACAAGTCAAATTTATCTTCCAATTTGAGTAATGAACTCTATTCCAAGATTTCATTAAAAAACTCTTAATCTTTAATCTCTCCTAACTCCATCATCCTTTGTTTTTAAGATGACTTAAGTTTTCCTTAAGCTTAATTATCATCTAATGATCATAAACTAACCTTGAATTCAACAAGAAATTGACTAACAAGAGAATTGACTAACAAGAGAATTCACCTTTGCAACCTTGGTTCACGGTGGAGAGAAAGAAGAAGGATGAAGAGAACTCTGGAGAAATCTTCCATTTCCCTCATTTCCCACGTGGTTCCCTTATCTTGTAAAGGGAAATAAAAATCTTTCTTGTCAAATGACTATTTTACCCTTTAATTCACTTATTAATTACTAACAATCATTCATAAAATATTTTCTAAATAAGTTCTTTAACTATTTAATTATTCCACTTTAATCACCAAACTCTAAAATATTTCAATTTAATCACTAACCCGATATTGAGGATGTTACAAATACTCCCACTAAGACTCATTTGATGACATCGTTGTCTCATTGTGGTCTCCAAAACTTGAACCTAGAAAGGTAATAATTAAAAGGGTGGTCTATTAAGACCAGTGAGTACACATGAACCCTACTACAGATCACGAGTCCTATAAAGTCAACATGCTAGCCATTTATGAACATAAGCCATTAATCAATGATTCTCATAGTCTTATCATTATTAGTCAGGTTCATTATATTTACCTAAGGTCTAGAAGATACCATGTCTTTTCTCATCAAATTACCTTACTCATTATAATATATTTGTGATTTTAGTAACTTTAAATTCATTATATAATGGCACAATAATGATTCAATCTAGGATATTTCTCTAATTTAATAAAGTGGTTCCATCATAATAGTGTCATCGTTAACTATTTATCCGACAATTGTCTTATCCAAAGTAATGTATTTAACCCTATCATCAACAAGAGTAAAAGATCATGCATATAACCACCAATAGCAAGCACACGTATATCATGCATATAATCATTAATATCAAGCACATGTATATCATGTATATAATCATTGGTAGCGAACGCATGTATATCATGCATATAATCATTAATAGCAAGCACATTGACACACATCATTTTTGCGTCAAAATAATTTATTCTTCTCAAATAATAAGTGAAGGATATTAAACATAGCCTTCTAAAAATCCTAAAAAAAACTAAAAATACAAATGATAATTGTTTGAATTTAAATTCTAAAAATAAAAAGATAATTCCTAAAAACTTGAATTTTGAAATGCTCCAATCATCCGTCATTCTTCTAGAATTACTAACTGGACCTTCTGGAAGCTGCTGACTAGACCTTCTAGAAGCTGTTGATGAACTGCCACGTCAGCCTTTTCATGCCCAGGTTCGTGCCCACTGTTCTAGCCTTAATTCCAGAACAAAAAGTGCAATTTTCATGTCTTTTAAGCACATTTTCCATAAGTTATTGTTCTTCACAGAAATCATGTAAAAAAGCCCAAATCATCAATAATAATGAACAATCAAGAAGTATTTAATCACAAAATATAGCACAAAATAAACACTAGTCAAATTCTCTCTCACTTATCCAATGCTTGTCCTCAAGCATTTCTCAATCAACATGCCAAAATCATAAGTTGTAATTATCTAATTTACATCATACTCTAATCATCCCATTGAACCAAAATCAAAGCAATTAATTGAAACTAGAAGACAATCAAGTAAGTCGTAAAGCTAAGAAATAAGTTTAATCAAAACAATACATTCCAATAACTCACTAATCTCATGATGCAAAACATAATACCCTCACAAAAGATTCACTCATTCCGCTCAAAGTGTTTAAGGAAAAAGAAATGCTCAAGCCAAAACAAGTTAAAACATTACCATAAGCTTGTAATTAAATCCAATCTCCACTATTTAAAAATGAATATGATGCAAAAGTCAAGAGGTATTTATACTTGGTTTTAACGAGACTAAGGTATGGGTAGGATAAAGGCAAAAAATTGGGTTTAAGTTTTAGGAAAAAGAGAAGCTCATTCCACAATTTATTATAAAGGAAGCAAGCGAATAGATACAACAAACTCTTTCTTTTTTTCTTTTTCATTTTTTTCTTTAACTCGAGTCTACTGTTTTTTTTTCTATTGCACTATATATATTTTTCTTGCACAGTTCAAACCAAAACTGATTTTTTTGCACTATTCGAATCTGCACAATATTTTCCGCACTGTTCAAACTAAACTACACTGTTCAAACAGTACAATTTATACTTTTTTTTCTTTCTTTTTTTCCGAAGGAACAATCTTACATTTTTCTTAAAATGGGTGACAAGAAAGGGCAAAAATAAAAATAGTTTCAGTTTATTAAAGTGGTAAAACAAAGAAAGGGATTAAGGCTCAAATTTGGCTATCTAAGGAAAAATGAACAAAAGGTAGGCCATTTATTTTTTGGAAGAGAAAAAGTTCAATCCTAATGCCTCTATCATACTAAAAACATCAAATTCATGCATGTATTCTCGACAAGCATTACACCACAAGTTTTAGAATGCTAAGACTAGTTTGGCACACAAAAAGAAACAAAGAGCAAGAATGAAAAGGGTATGCTCATTAGGTTCAAAGCTCACAAGAATAGGCTCAATGTATCAAGTCTAGCATCAATTCAACCAATAAACCATGGAATGTCAAAACTTTCATGAAAAAATAACTAGCTATGCCAACTAACCATCATGCATCCAATGTTTAATTCAAAGCAAGATGAAAAATTCATGTGAAAAATTAAAACAATCAAGTAAAATAAAGAATAGACAACAAACAATTCCAACATATAAAAATCAAAATAACTCAATTTCAACCATCCCACAAGAAAGGTGAAATTCAACATGATATCCTTCCCCCTCACTTAATTCGTTTTGTCTCAAAATGTAATTCAAATTTAAAGCAAAAGAGAGGGAAAAATATTCCCCAATCTAGTTACGATAACGACAACAACTGCATCATGATAAGCCCAGGTAAAGGTAGGATAGAATCTCCGCAAGGTTGGTTTCGATGCAATCCAAGCGGTCGTGCACTTCATGAATTTCATTAGGCACGTCCGATTATGGGTGTTCTTTCGGTGCCACGATTTATAGAGGCCCAATGGGCTGCCTCATTCGGCCACCTCGTCGTGGTGGAAGGCTTGAGGGTATTGGTAAAGAGTCAGAACTGCTCCGTATCTCCACAATGGCAGGTGCCACGAAACGCCGATGACCTCCAAGGTTAAATGGCAGCGGGTTGCTTCCTTGGTTTCCTTGATTTCTATTTCTTACATTTGATGGAAAGAAATAATTTAGATGATAAAGAAGCATTGAAAAAAGCAAAAAAAAAAAAACTAAAAATTGTTGGTTTGAAACGACGATGATGATCGATAGTGGTTCTTAATGATAGAGATGAATTAGCGCACGACTGGGGCAAAGGAGAGAATTTTGAAAATTGGGGCGAATGGTGTGAGGTAGGCGAAAATTGAAAAGAAAAATTGGTATGGGTTTAACTAAGGTGCGTCGGCCCTCACAAGGGCTTCGATAACATGCAACGTTAATGAAAAAGTGCACTACACCAAATCAAGCAAAAATTGCTTGCTACCGCGCGACTCTTCTCACACATTGGATAAGTTTTCGCCATTTTCTCGCTTTTGGTTCGATCAATTCTTGATTTCATCTTGCTTAAACTTCAAGTAGGAATAACGAGGTACCTACAAAATTAAAAATTAAGAATTATGAAAATAATGAAATAAAATTACCAAAAAACTAAAATCGAAAACAAATTAAACTAGAATCAATTAAATTAAAAACATGGTTGCCTCCCATGATCGTTTTTTTAACATCGTTAGCTCAACGACCTGTTTCCCTTAGATCTTAGGCTCCTCTTATTTAATTTATTCAATTAATCCAACAGAAGCATTATCTTAACAAGGCTTCAATATTTGGTCATTTACTTTGAATCCATATCTTGTATTGTCTTCAATCTTTATCGCACCATGTAGAAATATTTGAGTCACCTTATAAGGTCTAAGCCGCTTTGACTTTAGCTTACCTGCAAAAAGTTTAATTTTGAAATTAAATAAAAGAACCTTTTTCCCGAAAACAAATTATTTAAAAGAAATCTTTCGATCATGATATTCTTTTAGTTTTTCTTTAAATATTCTGACATTGTCGTAAGCGTTCCTTCAGATTTTTTCTAATTCTTGAATATTTAAATTTCACGCCGCCTATCGCTTCCATGTCAATGTTGCATTGTTTAACCTCCCAATAGGCATGATGCTCCAATTTAACCCACAAATTGCATGGCTTACCGAAAATAAATCGATACAACGATATTCCAATGTGACCTTTATAAGCAGTCTGGTATACCCATAATGCGTCGGATAGCTTGAGAATCCAATCTTTATAATCCGGATTTGTATTTTTTTCAAGAATTGCTTTAATTTCACGGTTTGATATTTTCACATGTTTGTTGATCTGCGGATGGTAAGTAGTGGCAATTCTTTGAGTCACTCTAAACTTCTTCATGAACACCTCAATTATCCTGTTGATGAAGTGGGTTCCTCAATTGCTTATTAACGCTCGTGGTGTGCCAAACCTGGAAAAGATAGAATTTTTTAAAAAATTAACAATGGTTCTAGCGTCATTATTTCAAGTAGCCTTAGCTTCTACCTATTTAGAAACATAATCAACAATAAGAATAATATAAATATTTCCAAATGAAGAAGTAAAAGGACCCATGTAATCGATTCACCACATATCAAAAATCTTACAGACGTGAATCAGATTTTGAGGTAATTCATTCATTCAGCTTAAATTCCCTGCCCCTGCTGATATTTTGGGACCATCACCAGCTGTCTTAAAATCATATTTTAGACTTGATTATAAGGGTCAATGAGGTCAAAGATGCAAAACCCTAGAAATTCCCCACTATAAATAGAAAATGATACCCATATTTTTAGGGATCCCTATAATTTCCATATTTTGAGCTTTTGGAGACAACAACACAATTTTCTTTATCTTCTTCTTTTTTCCTTTTTGGTGCTAACCTCTATATCTGAGCTTCGTTGGTGTAGCAACTAAGCCCTCAAGAGAAGCTAATCTGCTAGAGCAGTCATGGTGGTGGTCTAGGTGTCAAGGCAGCAGCCCTGTTTTGGGAGTTTCCTTGTCATTTGCTTTTTATTTTCTTATCTTTGTTGGGGTTGTTTTTAAGTATTATCTTGTTTGAACTTAGCCACACCATGAACTAATATATTTGTCGTTGGATTTGTTATGATTGATATTTTATTTCATGTTAATGGATAATTTTTAGTATGTTTATGTTTAATGTTGTTTTGTTCAATGTTTTAACTTTATGTTCTGGCAGTGTAAGAGTTTTTGATAGATTACCATTTTCCAAAGCCTAACATGCTTAGTCATTGTAAGAGTTTTCGAGAGATAGTCTTTTTCTAAGTGCTGATACCTAATATCAAGAAATTTAGGTTAGATCTACGTGAACAATGGAACTAATCTGGGATGGTAAGGTTCTAATCCGCCCTAGAGATAATGAGAGGGTTTTAATCGACTAAAAGGGATAACACTAAACCAATAGGCTAGGTTCATAGTTTACGCTGAGAGGTATTTTAATGCAAAATTTTATCAGGTTCCTTACTAGAGATAGCCTAGGAACACTTTAGTAAATCCTGTCGGGAAGTATAGGCATAGGGTACTCGATTATCCAGGCATAAAATAATTTCTCGCCATAACAAGTCCAACCATTTACTCCATAGAAGCTTGTTTGCGTGAGGTTATCAATCTATTTCCAAAGCTCAGATAAATTCTTGTCGTAGCATATTTTTACTTGCTTCAGTGTTTACATAATTTCTTGCCATGACACATTTTTCCTAATCACTTCACTTCATATAATTTCTTGCCATAACATAATTTTCTATTTATTCATACCATTTCCTGCCACGACATAAATTTCCTCACTGTGCATACCATTTTATATTTTTACCTAGTGACATCCCTTTGTTATAACATATTTTTAAAAACCCTCAAATCCCTTTTGGAGATAGAACTCACTCACTACTATATTGCTTGGTTGATTGTGTATACTTGCACATAATTGCGTGCCACAACACTATCTATTTACACGCGATCATGTTTTTGGCGCCATCCCCAGGAAGTGACAATTGGTGTTTTTAAAATTTTTGTTATAGAATTATTTTATTTCTTTATTTTTTATATGGATTTATTTACTGTTTTTGTTTACCCTTTTCAGGTGTTGTGTTGTTGTTTGACCTGTAGAAGACCCAAGGGTCCATTATATCATTTTGAACCTAAAATCGAGCAACTCTTCTGTCAAAAAAGAGGTGTTCAAATAGCACAAAGAATTATATATATAAAGTTCAAAATGAAGTGGATGAACCTGAAGAACTAAATGTCGTGGCAAATAAAAATGCAAATAATTATGTAAGACTACAAACTATTAAATATCACTTAGCTCCCCCCTTTGATGACCTAAAACATGCTATTGTAGCTCCTGAGATTTAGGAATCTCACTTCAAACTCAAAACGTTGATGTTTTACATGTTGAACTCTATTGGGCAATTTGGTGGTACATCTCATAAGGATGTAAGGCAACATATTTTAGAATTTCTAGAGGTGTGTAGCTCCTTTCGGCAACAAGGTGTGTATGAAGATGTGCTAAAATTGAAGTTATTTTAATATTCTTTGAAAGATCGCACCAGAGCATGGCTTAATGGAGTACCTTCTAGCTTAATGGAGTACCTTCTCGCTTGATAAAATCTTGGGCATACTTGTGCAAGAAATTTTTGCTGTGGCATAATCCACCCAATCTGAACAACCATCTTAGGAATGACATTGTTTCTTTTCGTCAAGCTGATGACGAGTCTATGTTTGAGTATTGGAATAGATACAAATGACACCTACGCAAGTGTACCAACCATGGATTCAACGATTGGATGCAAGTTGTTATGTTCTACCATAGTGTGAATGCTCTAACAAGGATGATTCTAGATGCTACGACAAATGGTAGTCTGATGAGCAAGTCACCTAAAGAAGCATTTGATATCCTTGATAGGATAATAATCAATGATTATCAATTTTCATCCACAAGACTAGGGACTAGTAGGAGAACCCAAGGGACTTTTGAGCTAGATGCCAAGGATTCCGTGTCAGCACAATTATCTGCCATAACAAATATGTTAAAAAATCTATAGTTCCCTAGTGAAGTGCAGGAAGTGAAGGCGGCTAATTCTGCAATTTTTTGTATCGTGGCAATCATCATAATAGTGAATGCCCTGACAACCATGATTCAGCCAACTATGTGGGGAACTTTAATCGAGGAAACAACAACCCTATTTAAACACTTACAATCTAGGATGGCCTCAGCATCCAAATTTTTCTTTGGGGAATCAATGAGCCAACAATGCCAACAACTCGAATTGGCATTATAACATGACTGAACCCCCAGGTTTTCAACAAAACTTGTCGTGGCAAAAGTTTTCTAAGGGGGTAGCATCTTTAGTGAATACCAACTCTTTGGAAGTAATTCTTCAAGACTTCATGGAAACTACCAATGCTCTATTGAAAGATCATGCCACGTCTATTGAGAGCCAATGAGCATTATTACAGTGCTAAGGGGCATTCTTGCAAAGTCATAGTTCATCTTTGCGAGCCTTGAAAATCCAAGTGAAAAAATTATCGCGGCAATACTTGTACATCCACAGGGCATTCTACCTAGTTATACTGAAGTCACTAAAGCTCAAGGCAAGGAGTATTGTAGTGCGTTCACCATAATGAGTAGTACCCACATCTACAAAGAAGCTAAGTTTGGAGGGAGACACTCGAAGAACCTACCCATGAGATTGTGCACGAAGATCCGAAGATGCAAGAAGACTCACATTCCATAGAGAGCAAATATGAGGGTTCAAAGAGTGTAACCAATGAAGACAAGAAAAATATTGCCACGACAAAAGATAAACCCCCACCAACAGGAGTGAATGAGAAGATGGTAACTTTCAATGTCTTCAACATTCTCAAAAATGTTGAATATTTTAGGGAGTGTCAATCGTTTCAAGATGTGAAATCTATAATGGAAGAGAAAGCTGCAGAATTTTACCGCGGTAAATTTTTATGCACTAATGATCACTTGAAGCTCGATAAAGAAGCCGAAGAGGAACTCAAGGATATTCCAAAGGAGATGAGTCAGTCTAGCTTACTCATAGCTAGACCAGGTACAAAATTTGAACTTTTAGATTTCATTGAATTTGCTCATCCTAAACCCTAAGTAATTACCCATCTATGTAAGCTAAAAGTTATGAAAGAATTAAGAAATGAAATGGAGATTAAGGAAAATTTCCTTGATGAGAAATTATACTTTTTTTGCGGTAGTTTTGTGGTATGCTAACATTGTTAATTTTCTCGTTAGTGGTATTTGGCTTCCTTACTTGAATAGCTAGAGAAAGAACAAGGTCATACACGATGCGGGCTACTTTCATTGGGATGACCACTATATCTTCAAAAAATTTGATGTCCAAATGATTAAAAGTTGCCACAGCAAAGAGGAGCGAAAAGAGATCACGTTCCACTACCATTCAGCATCATGTAGATAACACTTTAAAGGAGAGAGGACTACTGCAAAGGTCCTACAATTCAAATGTATAAGACACAAAATGTCGGGGCAAAATATTTTGAAGGTTGAACTGTTATATGTGTGGGGAATTTTGGTCTATATTAGTGCTCCAATCGAACGCGACAAAACTACCATATCAATTCAGGATGTTTGAAGTTTGCATCCCTTCAAAACTTTTTAATATTTTTCATGGAAAAGATATTTTTGTTGTTGTGTGTTTGTGTATTTGTTTTTCTTTGCTTTATTTCTTTATTTACTTTTAATATTAGTTTTTTTATAAGAATAGGCTCCCAAGCATGTGGACAAGGGTAAAGCCCCTATGGATGTTGCACCCACTTAGAAAGAAGACTCAATTAGTGTTGGCACAAATGATGACATTGCTGATTAGGATTGGAACACCTCTGACCAAGCATCGCCTGAAGAGGACAACCAATCATGTTTGGACTTCTCCACTCAAGGAATCTGCGCAAAACAACCCCACCACCATCAAAGTAGATGTTAGTCAAGATACCTTGCATTGCATTTCATCTTTAGTTTTGTTTCCATGCACTGAGGACAATATATCCCTCAAGTTTGGGGGAGGTATTATTCATACTTAGTCATTTGCATTGATAATATTTAGTAGATTTTTTTTGTTATGACATTAGTTAGGATTAGGCTAGTTATTTAGAATAAGATAATGATACCCGATGATGATAATTGTTTTTGCCATGGTTGGAAATTAATGTACATGACTGTTGAAGAGGATAGAACCAACCCTAGGACTTTATTCTTTGTGACTCTTTGAGCACGATTGTATGTTTTCTATGTTTAAGGAACTTAGAAAATTTTTATGAAAGAACTTTTGCATACCTTGGCATAAAATTTTGGTAATGAACTAAACGGTTATATCAATGTTTGAAAGGCTAAGTTAAACTCATCAATATTTTGAATTTTATTGAATTGCAAATAAATGCCCTCGACATAATTGTAGAGGGACACTTCTCCGTGTGACGGCATTGCCTGGAAACCCTTGAAAAAATGGTAGCCTTAGCACATGGGTGAATGAAAGTAGTCACGGGATGACTCTGCTTGACTAGCTTGAGGATGGAAGGTATGCTCCTATTCAAAGTGTGTGGGATGGTAGTTATGATAGGTTGACTCCCTTTGTGCAATGCTAAAAAATTAAAAAGTTTAAGTGTTGAATAAATAGGAATAATTTTGTGCTTAATAAATAATTTTATGCCTCGGCAAAACAAAACAACTTACTTAGGGACTTTCTAATTTTGTTAAACATAGACTAGATACAATCACACACACACTTATAAAGGATCTTGGCCTAGGGAAAAGTATTTGACTTCTAAATTAGTCTAGCATGTTGAAGCTAAGCTTTTTGTTGAGGGCTGAAATTTTATACCACTTGATTGCCTGATTTAGACTTGGTCATATCATTTTAATTTTCTATTGATCATTAACCATTGCTTGAGGATAAGTAATATCTTAAGTTTGGGGTGTCATAACTCCGTAAAAAAACTATATTTTGGATATTTTTACTTAAGTTATTGATTATCTAAAAGTCATTTTCATAACATTTTAGTTGCATATAGTTGCATTTAGG
The DNA here is from genome assembly GCF_006381635.1 of Hibiscus syriacus. NCBI lineage: Eukaryota > Viridiplantae > Streptophyta > Magnoliopsida > Malvales > Malvaceae > Hibiscus > Hibiscus syriacus. The sequence continues at coordinate 1,081,413 of NW_024062011.1, read as the reverse complement.
ACATTTATTGCATGTGCTAGAAAAGTTTTGCCTTGGCTAGTTTTTCTTCATAAAACTGATGTTGATGATAGAAGAGTTGTGTGTTGGCTGTGATCGGGCAAGAGATGAAAATGATCGATGAGAGAATTATTTGTCATGAAAATTTTAGAGCGAGGGCCAAAGGAACTTATGATGATGACTTTGAGGATTTTTTTACTGCGGTAAGTTTTTCTTGTAAGTCTGGACGCATTACAAGACAAAGTAGTTGACGCTGCACGACCAGCTATCCAAAAAACCTCACGTGAATTCCCTACCCCTACTGATATTTTGGGATATTTTGGGACCACTGCCAACTGCCTTAAAATCACATTTTGGGCTTGATTACAAGGGTAAATGAGGGAATTTCAAGGGCACTAAACCCTAGAAATCCCCTACTATAAATAGAAAATGATGCCCACATTTTTATGGATCCCTGTAATTTCCATAGTTTGAGCTTTTGGAGCCAACAACACAATTTTCTTTATCTTCTTCTTCCTTCCTTTTTGGTGGTAACCTCCATAGCTGAGGTTCAGAGGCTAGCCCACTGGAGCAATCATGATGGTGGGTCAAGGCAACAACCCCGTTTTGGTAGTTTCTTTCTTCTTTGCTTTTCATTTTCTTATCTTTGTTGGGCTTATTTTTAAGGATTATCTTGGTTGAACTTAGCCACACCATGAACTAATCTATTTGGTGTAGAATTTGTTATGATTAACATTTTATTTCATGTTAATGGATGATTTTTAGTATGTTTAATGTTATTTTGTTCACTATTGTAACTTTATGCCATGTCAATGTAAGAGCTTTTGAGAGATTGTCATTTGCCATAGCCTAACATGCTTAGTCATTGTAAGAGCTTTCGAGATATAGTTGTTTTCTAAGTGTTGATACCTAATATCAAGAAAGTTAGGTTAGATCTTTGTGAATAAAGGAACTAATCTGGGACGATGAGGTTTTAATCCACCTTAGAGATAAGGAGAGGGTTTTAATCAAGTAAAAGGGATAACACTCAACTGATAGGCTAGGTTCATAGTTTATGCCGAGAGGTATTGCCGTGACAAAATGTTATCAGGTTCCTTACTAGAGATAGCCTAGGAACACTTTAGTAAATCATGTCGGGCAACATAGGAATAGAGTACTCGGTCATCCAAGCATAGAATAATTTCTCTCCATAACAAGTCCAACCATTTACTCCATATAAGCTTGTTTGTGTAAGGCTATTAGTCTATTTCCACAACTCAAATAAATTCTTGTTGTAGCATATTTTTAGTTTACTTGCTTTAGTGTTTACATAATTTCTTGCCACGACACATTTTTCCTAATCACTTCACTTCATATAATTTCTTGCCACGACATAATTTTCCATTTATTCATACCATTTCTTGTCATGACATAAATTTCCTCATTGTGCATATCCTTTTATATTTTTACCTAGTGACATCCTTTTGCTATAACATATTTTTAAAAACCCTTTAATCCATGTGGAGATGATACTCTCTCACTATTATATTACTTGGTTGACTATGTATACTTGTACATAATTGCTTGACATAACACTATCTATTTACACGCAACCAATAACAAATGCATGTATATCATAAATATGTTCATCAGTAGCAAGCACATGTATATCATGCATATTATCATGAATAGCAAGCATATGTATATCATGCATACGTTCATCCGTAGCAAGCGTATGTATATTATGCATGTAATCATCAGTAGCAAGCGTGTGTATATCATGCAAATAATCATCAGTAGCAAACACATGTATATCATGCATATAATCATCAGTAGCAGGTGCATGCATATCATGCATAGGAACATCAATATTTATGACTCATCATGGAAGTTGTCAAGGACACCCGAAGTAAACTCTAATAGGGTCTATCTAGGTGATGTGGGCCAAAGTGTTATACTGATGCAAAATCGTTCCGCTATAGTAGACAAACCCGAAGGTACAAATGCACCGAAGTGCTACAAACTCGTAGTTCCAAACGCACTGAAGTGTTAATACCGTCAAAAAGTTGCTCCGCTGAGGTAAATGGTCTCGAGAGACCAAGACACAACTGCTCGACCCTAGGCATGCCATTGTACCAACGACCTCTAACTAGTTTACTTGTGTAATACCAATATCAGAATGCATGCAATGCACTTACCTTGGTATAATCAACCATCAATCTAGTTGTTAACCTAAAATTCGATTTTCAATCTAAAATCTGGCCTCTAACCTAAAATATGGTTGCTTACCTATAATCTCGCTTCCAACCTAAAATCTGGTTTCCAACCTAAAATCTGGTTGCCAACCTAAAATCTGGTTTCCAACACTTAATTCCAGTAGTGAAATTATCATATAACAAGGTAAACTAAGCATGCTCCTAATAGTTATACTATTTGAACCTTAAATCGAGTGTCCACGTTGACAAGCAAGGCATCAAAATTATGAAAATCATGAAACAATACGGAGTTCGAGGGGTGCTCACCTTAAGCAAGCATCCAATATCTTCATTAAATATCTTACACTTGTCTTTTAAAAGAATAACCTTTTTCCTAATCCTTTTTTATCTTCCACAAGACTGTTAGTACAAAATTAACCCAATGTCACTAAATATATTCTACATTTTAAAATACAAGGATAAAACATGAAAAAAATTAGAGAAGTATAGAGAATCTTACCCTTGGTCTCTAACCTCCAAGAGTTACTCTTCCCATAACTTGATATTTTCACTTGTCTTAAGAAAATACAACCTTAAAGGTGGAAGAAAACCGCTCATCACTCTTCATTCTATCGAAATATTTGAGCCCATAAACTCTCTCACTAGAACTTTCATGGATAAACTTAGGGTTTGAACATAACTTATTCAAAATCTTCATTCTTGTACTCATCTTGAAGGAAATGAGGAGGTGAACATTTTTCTCTATCACAAACTAACCTCAAATCTTACTAGAAATGAAGGAAATGAAGGAAAAAGAAAAGAACTTATCTTGCTTCTCTTCCTTAAGTTTGCTTAAGGGATAAGAAGAGGATAATCCTTTCCCTTTCTTTATCTCTTTAGTTTAATATATAAACTTATTTTCTAACAAAATGACAACCAAACAATTCATTTAGATCCAAGGGTTTAAATTGAAGATGGAAAACCCCCATTCAATCTAATGGTCCACAATCAACCATGTAAAATATCTTATAACTTTTTGGGATAATTAATTCATTAAAGAGTCCAAGACTTCCCTTGTTTTCACTGTAGAGATGCGTAATTCCTTTATTTAAATTTAGTCACTAATCTCTCACAAATTAAATTCTAAGATTTAATTCTCCATCTCATACTACAAATTCAATCCCACAACACATAAATTGTCTAACTAATCCTCAAAATAATTTTATTTACCAGTTTAGTCCCTAATGAAATTTTAGGGCATTACATAAATATATAATAGACCAAGTGTTGTTAGATTCGAGCTCGTATGTCCTTATTCATGGTTTTTATCTAAGAAAATGCTGAATGGCTTCATGGTAAGTGGTAGGTTCAATTACGAAGGAAATGGTAGAAATAAAGGATTGGGTGTGTAAAGGTAAATCTAAATAAGCAATATGATGAGATATAGGATACTAAACATTAGATTGAAGAGCCACTGGAGGTGAAGCGAATTGGTAAGTACACACAAAGTCTTTTAACTAATTAGTCGATTTTGACACACGGGAAAATGCCTAACAGACTGTTGAAGAGGAATATTAGGTTGTCCAATATACCGAGTTTCAAGTGAAGGGATAGAATGGACAGACTATTCAATAAAATTTTCAGGAGAGTTATCAACGGGGGAAATATATAAAGAATCAAAATGGTCTGAAGGTGGAGTTGAAACTGCAGGAACAAACACTGGTGAAAAATGATGTGAGGGGAAAGCTGCAGGTAAAATAGAAACTAAAGGATTGATAACCAAAAAATCAAGATATGAAACACGAGGTTGTGAAGGAAAGAAAGGTGAATTTGTTTGTGAAAAACTAAAAGGAAAATGTCTTTATAAAAAATGGCATCTCTATTTATAAAAAAAATCTTAGTGGACAAGTTAAACAAAAGGTAATCCTTCTTAGTACTAGAATATCCCCAAAAAATAGAAGGAATGACTTTGGGTGAGAATTTATCTTGATATTTGGTATTGGTAGCATAACCTAAACAACAAAAAATTCTCATATGAGAAAGGTTTGGAATCTTGTGGTAAAGCATCTCAAAAGGAGTTTTCCAATCTAAAACAGAAGTTGGTAACCTATTGATGAGCTAGCAGGCTGTTTCTACACTCTCCCCAGAATTTTAAAGGAACCATTGGCTGAAATCTAAGAGCTCTAACCACGTCCAAAATGTGTCTATGCTTACGCTCAGCTACCACGTTTTGTTTTTGTTGGGAAGAATTAACACATGTACTTTGATGAATAACTCCCAAAGAAGAAAAAACCAGAACACTTATTACTGAAGAACTCACCACCATTGTCACTCTTCACTATTTTAATTTTTATAGAGAACTGTGTTGACATAGGTAAGAAAATTCTTAAGAAAAACAACAGTATCACTTTTAAGTTTAAGCAAGAATACCCAACTCATCCTTGTAAAATCATCAACTATGACAACGAAGAATCTGCAACCACTATGTATAGATATCCTATATGGCCCTCAAAGATCCATATGAACAAGGTCAAAAGGTGCTAAGGCTCTAGACTGGCTAATAGAAAATGACAACCTAATTTGTTTGGCTAAAGGGCAAATAGAACATTTATCTATATCTGAATTTTTATCAAACTAAATAGAGGTTAAAGGAGATATTTTATGCATAATAAACACTGAGGTATGTCCCAAACAAACATGCCAAATATAACTTTTATTTTGTATAGATGAAGTCATACATCTTGATTGAAAAAATATCAGCATGTGACTTAACATCTGACAAAACAGAATTACAGTGTGTAGTAAAGAACAAACCAGAACTAAGATCAGAAGACTCAAAGAAATACAACCCTCTAGACTCCTTACCAATCCCTTTCATCGGTCCAGTTGAGAGGTCCTGCAAAACACATAAATAGGATAGAAGGTAATAAAACAATTGAGATCTTTGGTAAATCAAGAAACAGATAAGAGGTTGTGAGTAAAATGAGGAACAAACAAGAAGTGTGAAGACACTAGTTTTTTTTTTTTTACATTTGGTTTTTTATTATTTATTATTATTATTTATTATTATTATTAATATTATTAATATTATTATTTATTATTAATTTTATTACAGGCCTAAATTACATAAACCGGAGCCCAATTACAAATGGATCCAGATGACCCAAACTGGCCCAAACCCATAAGGAAACCCTAAACCTAATTTAGGGTTTGTATCATCTAACCCTAGCCGCCTCAGCATTACAGTCGTTGGATTTGAGAGATCCAACGGCCCACACGCATCCAGAACAAACCCTAGGGTGATGATACCCTAGGGACCACGCGACCGCCGTTCGCCAACCTCTGCTACCACGCTGCCACGACGCCAACCGAAGGATCCAGAATGCCTAGCCATAGCCGCACACGTCGCCCTCAACGGTGAGTCACCACTGGAAGTCCGGTGACTCACCAAACTCTACTCTTTTACCCGGTCCGAGACAAGCGCCGGTAATGGCTATAAAGCCATCAACCGAACCTGAAAAAAAGAAAAGAAGAAAAAAAAAGAGGAGACAGAGAGAACACAGAACCCAAAACCATCAAAAGATCGAAGCAAAAATTGAGAGAAGCCTTACCGAAGAAGCTACGACGCCATCGGAGTTCATAGGCCGCCGTAGAAGCAAAATACCGAAGGTATTTTTTTGTAGATCTATGTAAATAGGAGATGTTTTGTGGGAAAGGGGGGCCGGATTCGACTGTAGATCATCCCGATCTATGTTTTAAGAGATTTAAGAATTTTTCGGCCACCGATAACGGTGGCCAGCGGCGAGGAAGGCGACGGCAGACGGCTGCCGCCCGGTGACCGGCTTCCCTCTGGTGAGGGAAGCTAGAGAGAAGCGAGAGAAATGATATTTCTCTTCCCTAGAGAGAGATAAGAGAAATGAGAGAGCTGGCCCGAAGGGCCAGCCGTTTCGGGTATAAATACCCCTTCCCAAACGACGCCGTTTTGGGAGGGGTATATCCGTAATTTCGTGCATGGCCAAACCCTTTCCGCAACCATCCTAGTTTGTAATACTTACATTTTAGTCACTAAATCAATTTATAATCCTTTTAATCCGGTTTAATAACTTTAATTTTATTTATTTTAGTCATTTGTATAATAATAAATATTTAAGTAAATAACCAAATACCCCTTCCCAAACGACGCGTTTTGGGAGGGGTATTCGTAATTTCGTGCATGGCCAAACCCTTTCCGCAACCATCCTAGTTTTAATACTTTTTTAGTCTAAATCAATTTATAATCCTTTTAATCGGTTTAATAACTTTAATTTTATTTATTTTAGTCTTTGTATAATAAATATTTAAGTAAATAACCAATTTAGTCCTCGTAACTTTATAATTAATATTTTAAACCCTGAATAACATGTTTTAATTTCTTTTAATTTAACATTCGAATTTATATAATTTTATTTTAGTCAAATTAATAAAGGAGTAAAATAACATGTGTTCCCTGTAATTTAAATAATTAATTATGAATTAGGTATTTAATTCTTAGTTTATAATTTAGTCACTACTTTCAATTTTTATTTATTTTTTTTATGTTATTATAGTTTTAATTTTTTTATTGTTAGTTATATGTAAATGTTTACTTTTAATTATTATATTTATATTATTATTTAGCCATATATATTTATAATATTTATGTATTATTTATTAAAATCTTATTTAATTTTTTAACTTATTTTAATCATTTTTTAACATTTATTTTTCAATATTAAGAAAGGGCAGTCTTAAAATAACTGGATGTCCATTTTCTGATTTTTAAATAAATAAATATCCTATTTTATAAATTATATAATTGTTTTAATATTATTTATTTTTTAATATCGAAGAAAGCTGTCTTAAGGCACCTAGAAGTCATTTTCTGATATTTCTAAATAAATAAATATTTTATTTATAATATATAAATTAATATTTTTTCATAATTATAATTTTGAAATAATAGGATTATAAATTAAATATATTTTGATTTTTTAAATTTCTAATAATGAGAGACAATTTATAATTAAAAAGTACCAATTTTGGGCGTTGTAGGGTGCTAATCCTTCCCTAAACGTAACTGACCACGAATCCCTTTTTATTATTAAAAAGAAAGAATTTTTGGTTAAAATACAGATCAGTTTATCTTTTAATCGATGTTTTCTTAAAAACTCTTTTAAAGGATGATTTTTAGGTATTCGACCTACTTGACCCAAAAGGTCGATGGTGACTCCCAAATTATTTAAAAAAAAACATTTATTCCCATCACTTTTCCCGCCAAGTAAAAAATTCATGCCCGGACGAAAACCGGTTACGACAGCTTGGCGACTCCGTTGGGGACCTTTTCAAGCTTTTAAAATCAATTATAAATTGTCTCTATTAATTATAAATTAAAAATTATATATTTAATTATATTCTTTCTTTTCAAATTTTTATATACTTATTATTTTTATAGTATTTATATTAATATTTCATTTTACTTGCAAGTATTTAATTTCATTATTTATTTTTCTGTCAGAGGTTTGAACATTTCTCCTCACACACAACACTTGCATTGCATAACATAAAGCTCTATAATTGAGTTTGTCCCTTTTAAGTGGGAGTGAAAACGACGTCTTCGTGAGAATTTATTCTCCGTGTCAAACCTAGCAAGTAACTTTCAGGGTTCATATGCTCTATGTCTTCGTGAGAATTTATTCTCCGTGTCAGGCATAGAGAAGTGTATCCCCTCGAATTGAACTCGGTCCGCTTTAGTCTGTGATGGACTAGGATTGAGGGTTAACAGCCAAGGGGGCACTAACAAGGACAATAAACTCTCCGATCTGAAGTCATGCCGAAATTTGTCCAAAATAGGTGTATACACAGGAGAAATGAATTCTAACTTTTCTTTTAATTTATTTATTTTCTTACTGAATAAATTGCAGTGAATTTAAAGTATGAAGAAGCATGTTTAAATAAATATTTAGGGGACATTATTATCAAATTATTTTTCCTTATTATGTAAACTAATTCATTTTTTTGTGTCTTTATTTCTTCTTTTGCATAGCATCATACAGGATAAAAGGCATTGATCCTCGTGTTAATTGTCTCATTGGAAAACCTTTATCCATGGATAAAAAGTGTTCAAATCAAATAGTTCTAAACTCAGAAGTAAGACAGTGGGCTGAGGACTTACAAAGACAAGGAGGAGTCAGTCTGCAGGATGACTATGTATCTGACTTAGCCAGTTATGCTCCAGTTTCGCTAAAAGAAATGATATGCAAGATTTGCGAGGCATTTGGGAGAGTTGGGACTCAAACAAAAAGTTGCAGTTTTATCAGACTTACGGAGACATCCCATATTTGATCTATGTTGAAGTTGATGATGACTTACTTCGAGCCCTAATTCAATTCTAGAATCCAGGGTACAATTGCTTCACTCTCAATAAGGAGGACTTAGTTCCTACTATTGAAGAATACAGAACTTTGCTACATATAGAAGGGGCTTTGGAGAATCGAATTTATTCAAGGTCAATTAAAACTCAACCTTTTCGAGTTAAATTAGCAAAGATTGTTGGAGTACGAGAGGAATGGGTGGCATCCCGTACAAAACAAAAAGGCGAAAGCGAAGGCATTGCTTGGACCAACATTAAAGAACTTATTCAGAGTCATCCAGACACTTAAGTACGATTCAATCTCTTTGCTCTGGATATGTATGGTATGGTCATCTTTCCAAAAGTATTGGGATATATTGAAGCTGCAGTAGTAGATTTGTTTGAGCAGCTACCAAAAAAGATTAATCCTGCATCTGCAATTCTAGCAGAGACTTTCAGATCGTTAAACGCTTGTAGAAAGTTAGGAGGTGGACGATTCTCAGGGTGTACCCAATTGTTATATGTCTGGATCCGTAGCCATTTCTGGAGGACAGAAAAGGTTTCATATCGACGCTTTAATACGGACTACTAACCATTAAAAAAATTTCTAGAGCAAGAATGACCGAAAGAAATTACGAAAGATATGTGGATTAATGCCTTTCGAAATCTGCAAAGCGATGACATTGTTTGGCGAGCCCCGTGGAAAATCCAAAGGGAATTCTTTTACAAATGTGGTGATTACAACTGGGTAATGCTGCTTGGATTATGGGGAGGAATTGGATATGCACCACTTCTGGTCATAAGACAGTATGAAGGTCGTCAATTTGTACCTGTCACTGCTGGATTACATTCGTCTGAGTTCGCATTCCATAGCAAAAATTATAAAAGAAATATCATGGAGGCCTTTACAGCTTGGAAAACAACTTTTTGTATCTCCTGATTATGAGGAATGGAGATCTGTCAGGAAAAATGAAAATATCCCTCTACCAGACCAAAATGAGGATATCTCTATGGAAGATCGCATTAAGGTGGTTCCATCAGAGATTGAAATCCCGAGAGCTGAGTTTGAAGCAGAAAGAGAAGGTTGGTCAAGAGAATTAGAGCAAATGAGACGAGATAAAGCTATGTTAGGTGTTGACATTGACTTTCATTCATCATATTATGAAATGTTGAGAGAAAACAAAGAAAAAGGTGATGGTGAATTCAGAACATTAAAGAAAAATTACCATGAGTTATATAAATCCCGGAAAGCATCAGGACCGAGCCGATCAACAGTACAGATGACCAGAGAATTTAACATCGAGAAAAGTTGAGTTGAAGATCTGAAAGGAAAGAATAGCCGTCTACTCAAAAGCCTTGAGAAAGGAAAACAGAAAATGGAAGATTTTGAGGTTGACAGAAGAGAGCGAATTATAAAACACAAAGCTGAACACCGCGAGATCATGAATGAAATACAAATAGAAAGGGATCGAGCCAAAGATTTAGAAGAGATGAAGAATGACATCATTGATAAATTTGAAGGTGATAAAAATATCATGTTGAAGGAATTTGAATCTGAAATAAACCATCTAATTGCCGAACTTGAATTCAGGGGCCAAAGGATTGAAGAGTTCAATGTTGAAAAAGAAAAATGGGAGCTGGAAAGAAAGAATTTCAACACCAAACTTGAGGTAGAGCAAAAAGTGGCTAGAAATTTGATGCAAAGATTCAGAAACAAGAATGTTCAAATCCATAAGCTTAATCAAAAGACGCAAGAAGCACGAACAAAACTTGAAGAAGATCTGGATCAGTCTAGAAACAAAAACTCAGAGTTTAATGCTTACATTTTGCAACTTGAAGAGTCATTATTTCAAGAAAAAGTTCATCTAGGACCTAGTGATCTTAAAGAAAGTAATGAGGAAAGTGCTTCACTGCGAAGACGCATTAGAGATCTTGAAAAAACTCTGCACAATTGTCAAGTCAGAATCACTGAGTTAGAGCAAACTCTTGAAGGAACTAATGAACAATGGCAAAAATCAACTGATTTCTATGTAGAAAGAAGTGAAGAAAGAAGTATTATGGTATTCGAGGCCATGGTACAAATGAGCGAAGTTGCTAGATATGTTGGGGAACTAGCTGTTGAAGCAAAAATAATTGAGCATCACGTTGATCCAGTTTCTAAATTCGGAAAGAAGGTTTCATGGCTAATGAAAGAAATTATAGAGCTTAATAGGAAAGCTACGCCTATCTGTAGTTATGAACTATTATAATGAAACTTTTGTATGTCGATGAAAGTTGCTCTATGACAGTTAACTTTTTGGGATCAATACCTTTTTCATGCATGCATTTTGCATACATTCATTATTCATTGCATTATTTTCTTTATGTATAATTTTTATTATTAAGATAACATTCATTAATTAAATTTTGAAAAAATAATATCAAAAGAATTTTCAATCGCAGTTATTCTGGCCAAAAGAGAAATACAACATCACTACGGTACTAGACAAGCTACTAAGAAAATTATGGAGGATAAAATACAACGTATTGAGGAACATCTAATAAAGAACAAGCATAGATGAGAATGAAGCTAGAGAAAATTGAAGCCAGTATTGCAAACTCACAAGACAGCATGATGCAGAAAATAGAAGACATGTTTAAAAAGTAGGCTATCATTGGAAAAATGCATGAAAATCCTGTATCTTTCGACCAAGAACCTATGTATCATCTAGGTTTCCCACCAAAACCAATTTATCACTCTGGTACTACACCTATACAAATCAATGCCCGCACATCAGCATTTCAAGAAGCCAAACCACATGAAAATCGACAAGTGGATCCTGCATCTTCAAGCAAAAATCCACTTATATCAGATGTGAAAATAGGGGATTTTAATGCTGAGCATCTAATCCCAGATTTGAATGAGCTGAATGAGAAAGAAAAAGTAAATGAAGAATTGACCAGACAGATTAGGAGCTTAGAAGAACGAATGAAATCCGTGGAAATAATTGAATCATTCTATGGGTTTGACGTTAGTGAGTTGAGTTTGGTTCCAGACCTAATCCTCCCCATCAAGTTCAAAGTTCCCGAATTTGATAGATATGACGGTACCACATGCCCTTCATCCCACATTACTATGTTTTGTCGCAGAATGGCAGGATATGTGAAAGATGAGAAATTGTTAATTCACTGCTTTCAAGATAGTTTGACAGGACCAGCCTTAAAATGGTATACTCAATTGACCAAAGCCAACATTAGATCCTGGAAAGATCTGGCTAAGGCATTCCTAGAGCAGTACCGCCACGTAACAAACATGGTCCCTAATAGATGGACTCTCCAAAATTTGGAGAAAAAGAATAACGAAACTTTCAGACAGTATGCTCAGAGATGGCGTGACACAGCAGCCCAAGTTCAACCACCTCTATCAGAAAAAGAGGCCATAGTAATGTTTGTCCATACGTTAAAAGCTCCTTATTTAAGTCATCTAATGGGGAATGCAACCAGAAATTTTGCAGATTTGGTCATTTCTGGAGAACTCATTGAAAATGTCTTGAAAAGTGGAAAAATTGAATCAAATGAGGGGTCTAGTTCTAAAAGACCTATGTACCAAAAAAAGGAGAATGAAGTCAACAATGCAAACTCTTACAACAAGGATTCATCTAAAAGTGTTACAATAACCCAGCCAAGGGTTAAGAAAGAAGAAACAAACACTAATCGAGTAGAGTCCAGAGGATCTCGAAAGAAAAATGAAAGGTTGTCTTTTACACCTTTACCAGTACCCTATGCTGAGATCTATGATTCGCTATTAAAAGCAGATGTCATACGGCCTATCCTTTGGTTCCCATACAACCACCATTCCCTCCATGGTACGATGTAAAGGCACACTGTGTTTACCATAAAGAAATTACAGGTCATTCTATTGAAAATTGTTTGGCATTCAAAAAGGTGGTTCAAAATTTGATTAACACTGGAAAGTTGGAATTCAATTCACCATCTACATCAAATCATCCACTGCCAAATCATGGAGATAAAAACGTGAATGCAATTCAGGAAGAGAACAGAAAGAAAGCAAAAACTGACGTTTCTGAAATTAAATCTCCTTTTGTTTGGATATTTCAACAACTCTCCTTAGCCGGTATAATTCCACAAGAATTCAGGCCAAAGCATAATGAAGGCAAGAATTATTGTGAAAATCATCAAGAGAAGGGGCATGAAATTCAACTATGTCCTGAATTTAGGGATTTAGTGCAAAAATTGATGAATAACAGAGAGATAGAATTCTTTGAAGAAGAACCAGGGAAAAAAGAAAATGATGTTTGCTCATCAGAAGATTCTAAACCTAATCAGAGAACAAGTGATCCTGTGATTATTAATGTGAAATCATCTACAGTGATTCCTGCACTAACAAAGCCGAAAGTAGTTATCATAACTCCTTTACCATTCCCATACAAGGATACCCGCAGGGTACCTTGGAATTATACTACCAATGTTTCAATGGTAGCAGGATCTGTTTCTCTGAAAAAAAATAGAAGATAAAATACAGAGTCTGGATTCGACGTCTGAAGCAGTGAGTGAAGTCGGATTCTTTACAAGAAGTGGGAGATGTTACTCTCCCAAAACATCCAATGCATCAGAACAGGTGAAAGAAAAAGGAAAAGCCATGGTAATACCCCAAAAAGTATTTGATGATGAATCCCCTCCAGCATTCAATGAGCCTGTAACAGAAAAACAAGCGCAAGAATTTTTGAAATTCCTGAAACATAGTGAATATAGTGTGGTTGAACAACTACATAAACAACAAGCGCGAATTTCTATTATTGATCTATTGATGAATTCAGAAGTACACAGAAATGCTTTGATGAGAATGCTTAATCAAACCTTTTAATATTACCACACATTGTGGGACATATAGCCGTTGACAATTACATAACTTTCACGGATGATGAAATACCTGAAGGCGGAATGGGGTCAGTAAAAGCTTTGAATATTACCACACATTGTCATGGTCATGTTTTGCCAGGAGTATTGATTGACAATGGATCCGCTCTTAACTTGATGCCTCTAGTCATACTTCAAAGAATGCCTGTGGATAAATCACACATGAAAAGTTATCAGAATATAGTGCGAGCTTTTGATGGCACTCAAAAAGAGGTGCTTGGAAAAATGGAAATACCGTTGTTAATCGGACCAGTCGTGTACAATATTGACTTTGTGGTGATGGACCTTCACCCTACATATAATTGTTTATTAGGGAGGCCATGGATTCATTCTGCAGGAGTTGTTCCTTCTTCATTACATCAGAAATTGAAATTCGTTGTTGATGGACAACTAATATGCGTAGGAGCTGAAGAAGAAATCATTGCGTCTATAACAAGTGATGTTCCGTATATTGAAACCAATGATGATGCTCTCGAATGCTCTTTCTGAGCTCTTGAATTTGTCAATGCAACCTTTATTGCAGAGGGAAGAAAAATTCCACATCCCAGATTGTCTAATTGCACCAAGATGACTGTACGACAGACTTTAGGCATCGGAGCTAAAACTGGGAAAGGTTTAGGAAAGAATCTTCAAGGGAATTCAGTTCCTGTAAGTATGAAGATGAAGAAAGATCGTTTTGGGCTTGGATTTAAGCCCAATTTTCAGCAAAAGAACAAAGAGATGAAAAGAAGATGTGAAGATAGAAAGGAAAGGTTGAAAGGAGAAAGAAATCATTTGGGAACACATGTTTTTCCCACAGTTGAAGACCACATTCAGATCAGGGGGAACAATTAATGTAGAACAACAGCTTGTTGAGGCCTTTAAAGAAGAAAAGTGGATGAAAGATCAAAGCATAGTTGGAGAACCTATGAAATGATTATTTATCAACATGATCATGAATGACAACAAGTCTGGCAAATACTTGGCTAGGATTCGCCCTTGTTTTCCTGGAGAAACACTCAACAATTAGACCGCTGAAGACCTTCCTGTAGTTTTTAATATTAACACAGAGTAATATTCAGAACTAATCTTTATGTTTAGCCTAAGAGTATGAAAACTTTTTGTCATCTTGTAAAGGAAATTATGTTAAGTTCACCTAATATTAAATATAAGAAATTTTCTTTAAAATTTTCAAATGGCAATCATTCTTTACATTTTTTACATTTTTACATTCATTTATTTCATAAATTTGCTATATTCTTTCGGAAATATGTCCAACTTAAATTTGCAGGTGTCACAATGTTAATAGCATGTTTATTCCTAAATTTAATCGAGAGATAAATTTAGAGCAGCCCATATGTCTGAAGGAAATCAATGAGTGTGAGGATGAACTGGAATGTGATGTTCCTACTGAATTATTAAGACTGATAGAAAAAGAAGATAAGCAAATTTTACCTCACAAAGAAGAGATTGAGATTGTAAATTTGGGAACAGATGAAGAAATGAAGGAGGTAAAAATTGGTACTACTCTGACAATCCAGATAAAACAAGAATTGATAAATCTCCTTCAAGAGTTCAAAGATATCTTTGCCTGGTCTTATCAAGATATGCCTGGTTTGAGTACAGATATAGTAATGCACAAACTTCCAATCAATCCAGAATATAACCGGTCCAACAAAAGCTCAGGCGAATGAGGCCAGAAATGTTATTGCAGATCAAAGAGGAAGTGATGAAGCAGATTAATGCAGGTTTCCTAAAGGCAGCCAAATACCTAGAATGGGTAGCCAACATTGTTCCAGTACCAAAGAAAAATGGGAAAGTTTGAATGTGTGTGGATTACAGAGATCTCAACAAAGCTAGTCCGAAAGATAGCTTTCCATTACCCCACATAGACACCTTGGTGGACAATACTGCAGGACATGCATGGTTTTCATTCATGGATGGCTTTTCATGATATAATCAGATAAAAATGAACCCTGAAGACATGGAAAAACAACATTTGTAACCGTGTGGGGCACATTCTACTATAAAGTAATGCCATTTGGATTGAAAAATGCAGGGGCAACGTATCAAAGAGCCATGGTAACTTTGTTTCATGACATGATGCACAAAGAGATTGAAGTATATGTGGATGACATGATTACTAAATCCCGAACCGAAGAAGAACATATTCAAAATTTGAGAAAGCTTTTCCAGAGATTGAGGAAGTATCAATTAAAGCTCAACCCCGCGTTAAATGCACTTTTGGAGTAACTTCCGGGAAGCTTTTGGGATTTTTGGTCAGTAAAAAAGGAATCGAGATTGATCCAGATAAAGTAAAAGCAATTCAAAATATTCCACCACCCAATACAAAAAAAGAAGTTCGAGGCTTTTTGGGAAGATTAAATTATATATCTCGGTTCATTTCTCAATTAACTGAAAAATATGATCCAGTGTTCAAATTACTTCGAAAGAACAATCCTGAAGTCTGGAATGATGAATGTCAACAAACTTTGGATATTATTAAGAAATATTTATCCAATGCCCCCATTTTAGTATCACCAATGCCTGATAGACCATTAATTATCTACTTGACAGTCTTTGAAAATTCGATGGGATGTGTATTGGGACAGCATGATGAATCTGGAAGAAAAGAAAAAGCCATTTATTATCTGAGCAAAAAATTTACTGATTGTGAAATTCGATATCCACCAATACAAAAATTATGTTGTGCCTTGGTGTGGGCTACTCGAAGACTCAGACAATACATGTTATATCATACTACTTGGTTGATATCCAAACTTGATCCTTTGAAATTCTTAATGGAATCACCAGCTTTGACAGATAGAATGGCTAGATGGCAGATGTTATTATCCGAGTTTGATATTGTATATGTCAACCAAAAAGCGATATAAAAGGAAGTGTCATAGCTGATTTTCTGGCCAGTCGTGTATCAAATGATTATCAGCCTTTGAGTTTTAAGTTTCCAGATGAAGATTTGTTATGTATATCCATGAATGAAGAATTCATAACAAATGATGAATCTTGGAAGCTTTACTTTGATGGAGCATCCAACGCCTTGGGACGAGGAATCCGGGCAGTGTTAATTTCTCCAGAAAATATTTATTATCCCTTTACAAGTAGACTGGAGTTCTTTTGCACCAATAACATGGCGGAATATGAAGCTTGTGTCATGGGATTGAAAGCAGCCATAGAAAGAAAAATTAAATGTCTCAAGATATATGGAGATTCATCGTTAGTGGTGTATCAATTACGAGGTGAATGGGAAACAAAAGATCCTAAATTGTTGGAATACCGAAATTTTACCCTCGAATTAGTGAAAGAATTTGAGAGAGTCACCTTCAATTATCTCCCTAGAGAAGAAAATCAAATGGCAGATGCTTTGGCTACATTAGCTGCTATGTTTTAGGCAACTAAGAAAGTTGATATGATGCCAATCAAAATGCAAGTATATGAAATTCCTGCACATTGTTATAGTGTGGAAGAAGAGGTAAATGGTAAACCATGGTATTATGATATCCTGCAATATATCAAAAATCAAAGTTATCCACAAAATGTATCTGAAATTGATAAAAGAACCTTGAGAAGAATGGCTGCTGGATATTTTCTGGATGGCGAGACTATGTATAGAAGAAGCAATGATCAAATGCTATTGAGATGTTTAAATACCAACGAAGCCAGAAGCATCATTGAAGAAGTACACAGTGGAATATGTGGAACACATGCAAATGGTCTTTCCATGGCTAGAAAAATAATGAGATATTAATATTATTGGGCTACCATGCACACAGATTGCATTGATTATGCAAGGAAATGTCATAAATGCCATATATATGCAGATAAGATTTATGTACCCCCATCTCCTTTACATGTAATGACAGCACCCTGGCCATTTTCTATGTGGGGAATAGACGTCATTGGGGCAATCACACCAAAAGCATCGAATGAACATTGTTTCATCCTTGTGGAAATTGATTATTTTACCAAGTGGGTTGAAGCTGCTTCATATGCCAATATTAAGAGGTCCACAGTCTGCAAATTCATAAAGAAATAAATAATTTGTCGGTACGGCCTACCAGAAAGGATCATTATAGATAATGCTCTGAACCTGAACAACAAGATGATGACCGAACTTTGTGCACAGTTTAAGATCAAACATGCAAACTCAGTGGCGGGCAACACCTTTTTCTTTAGTCTATGTGATGGAAGCAGTCTTACCAATTGAAGTTGAGATTCCATCGCTTCGAATTTTGAGAGAAACAAAATTGGATGAATCTGAATGGATCCAAGCTAGATTTGATCAGTTGAACCTTATTGAAGAGAAAAGATTGAAAGCTATTTGCCATGGACAGATGTATCAGAAACGGATGATGAAGTCTCATGACAAGAAAGTACATCCAAGAGGGTGATCTAGTATTAAAAAAGATCTTGTCTATACATAAAGATTTCCGTGGGAAATGGATGCCTAATTGGGAAGGGCCATACGTTGTAAAAAAGGCATTTTCCGGAGGAGCGTTGATCTTGGCAGAAATGGATGGAAAAATTCTGAGAAACCCAATAAACTCAGATTCTGTCAGAATATTATACTTGAAGAAAAAAAAAAAAAAGAAGAGAAGAAGAAAAAAGAAAAAAAGAGGGGGTCAGATGAAAACCGCAAAGGGCATCTTGTAACCAATGAAGGATTTGAGTTGAAAACCTGAAAGGGCGGCTCAAATGCATGTTGATATTAGGCATCTGGCAATTGAACCCTCTTAAGATTTGATAGTTTGGAGGAACTTCACATCTACAAGCATTCTGACAACGTTTGAGATCTTTCAGACAAAAGCTTACATCAGTACTCTAAATTATATCAATTTGATTAATTTAGAAATACTTATGCTAATAACTTGTTGAGTCATTTGAATTTTTATCTATGCTTGCCATAACTTTGAATACAATTCTATCTATATATTAATAAATTCTAAGTTTATTTTCTCTAAATTCAATTTATTTGAGATTCAATTTATTTTCGAAAATTCAGCTTTTATTTTATTTTGTAAATGGATTAACATAATTTTGAAATAAGTTAAAGATTTCTGAATATCACTTTATGTTAATACTTTTAAGGGCATGGAAAACATAGTAAATCTTATCAATGTTTGCAATCATTGTTAAAAAGAAAACAAATTATTACCATCATAGAGTTATTTGGAAGCGGAACAAGAAGAAATATGTTCTCAATTGGCAGATTATGAATATAGCCTTTTTCCATACAGCAGTACAAAAATGCTTTGAATCTACAAATTCTGGCTCTATATCATATAAGTACTGTGATGTTTTGGCCCAAACACCAACTGAAGCAACCACCACGTTATCATAGTATAAATAAGGAGACTCAATAGTATCTCCTGGAAGTGTTCTTTGAGTTATCTGATCTGGTTCGGTAAGAATTCCAAAACTAATCATTGGATTAGGAAGATGAACTGCATGATTGTCTTCATCAAGAAGCTTATTTCCAAGCTACCTATGCTTCTTCTTTTTTAAGAAAATCATAGCCCAAGTTTTGCCTTTCCTTGTAATTGGGATTATTGCATAATGGCTTCCTATCTTTTACCGGAAGAAGTGTGTCAGCAACCTTAGCCATTTGAACAGCACATATAAAATTTGTCAACTCTGCAATTGATGAATCAGGATCACATCTCTATGACTATTGAAGACTTAGCATTTGAGTATCCCATTTTTGGCAAGTATAACAGTTTACTCTCCTCATCAGAATCAGAATTCAGGATTTCCTCGGTATCAGAAGAACTATCAATATCTATGAAATCATCTTGAAAGACCACTTCATAATTAGATGAGTAGTTATCAGAATCAACATGTTACATGGGTACAAACTTTTCAAGAGCCTGTGCCATTGAGTTTTGTTCTCAAGGGGTTTTTGACATTATATCTACATCTACATTTTTCAAAGATGATAGATTCTCTGATTTGAAGAAGAAAGATTTATTGAATTTCTACACAACTGAAGAAATACTAAGTTCACCAATTTGAAATCAAATAAAGATAAACTTAACATTCATGCATCATATTTAGGCATTTGCAAAAATAGGTGCATTTTCGTTCATTTTATACATGTTAAAGGTTAACAGGAATTTCAAAGATTTTAGCAAAGATTCAAATCCATCACTCGATGGATCAGATTTTCCAGAGAAAGTTCATAATGAGAAGAACTTATCTGAAGAAGGAAAAAGAAGTTCATAATGAGAAGAGCTTGTTCAACATTTTGTTTAAATTCATCATTTGATGGATCAACATTACCAGGTAGAGTTCATAATGAGAAGAACTCGTCATCTGAAGAAGAAGAAATTCATAATGAGAAGAATTTGTTCAACTTTTTGTTTGAATTCATCACTCGATGGATCAGCTTTTCCAGAGAAAATTCATAATGAGAAGAACTTATCTGAAGAAGGAAAAAGAAGTTCATAATGAGAAGAGCTTGTTCAACCTTTTGTTTAAATTCATCATTTGATGGATCAACATTGCTAGGTAGAGTTCATAATGAGAAGAACTCGTCATCTGAAGAAGAAGAAATTCATAATGAGAAGAATTTGTTCAACTTTTTGTTTGAATTCATCACTCGATGGATCAACTTTTCCAGAGAAAGTTCATAATGAGAAGAACTTATCTGAAGAAGAAGAAGAAGTTCATATTGAGAAGAGCTTGTTCAACTTTTTGCATAACTCTATCACAGAAGGAGATATATCATCATCAGTATTTCCAGAAGGAGTTCATAATGAGAAGAACTCATCTGAAGAAGAAGTTCATAAGGAGGAGAATTTGTTCAACTTTTTGCTAGATTACATCACAGAAGGAGATAAATTGTCATCCCCAGTGGAAAAGTTCATAATGAGAAGAACTAATCCCAAAGAAAAACTTGTTCAACATTTCCAAATAAAGTCAAATGAAAAAAAACTTATTGTCTTTTCGTCTTTGCTCTATTCTTGTTAACACAAGAATGAGCAAAGAGGGGCAGCTGAAGACACTAGTTTTTTTATATTTGGTTTTTTTTATTATTAATATTATTTATTATTATTATTATTATTAATATTATTATTTATTATTAATTTTATTACAGGTCCAAAGTACATAAACCGGAGCCCAATTAAAAATGGATCCAGATGACCCAAACTGGCCCAAACCCTTCAGGAAACCCTAAACCCAATTTAGGGTTTATATCATCTAACCCTAGCCGCCTCAGCATCACAGCCGTTGGATTGGATCTGAGAGATCCAACGGCCCACACGCATCCAGAACAAACCCTAGGGTGATGATACCCTAGGGACCACGCGGCCGCCGTTCGCCAACCTCTGCTACCACGCTGCCACGACGCCAACCGAAGGATCCAGAAGGCCTAGCCATAGCCGCACACGTCGCCCTCAACGGTGAGTCACCACTGGAAGTCCGGTGACTCACCAAACTCTACTCTTTTACCCGGTCCGAGACAAGCGCCGGTGATGGCTATAAAGCCATCAACCGAACCTGGAAAAAAAAAGAAGAAAAAAAAGAGGAGACAGAGAGAACACAGAACCCAAAACCATCAAAAGATCGAAGCAAAAATTGAGAGAAGCCTTACCGAAGAAGCTGCGACGCCATCAGAGTTCATAGGCCACCGTAGAAGCAAAATACCGAAGGTATTTTTTTGTAGATCTATGTAAATAGGAGATGTTTTGTGGGAAAGGGTGGTCAGATTCGACTGTAGATCATCCCGATCTATGTTTTGAGAGATTTTAGAATTTTTCGGCCACCGATAACGGTGGCCGGCGGCGAGGAAGGCGGCGGCAGACGGCTGCCGCCCGGTGACCGGCTTCCCTCCGGTGAGGGAAGCTAGAGAGAAGTGAGAGAAATGATATTTCTCTTCTCTAGAGAGAGAAGAGAAATGAGAGAGCTGGCCCGAAGGGCCAGCCGTTTCGGGTATAAATACCCCTTCCCAAACGACGCCGTTTTGGGAGGGGTATATCCGTAATTTCGTGCATGGCCAAACCCTTTCCGCAGCCATCCTAGTTTGTAATACTTACATTTTAGTCACTAAATCAATTTATAATCTTTTTAATCCGGTTTAATAACTTTAATTTTATTTATTTTAGTCCTTTGCATAATAATAAATATTTTAAGTAAATAACCAATTTTGTCCTCGTAACTTTATTAATTAATATTTTAAACCCTGAATAACATGTTTTAATTTCTTTTAATTTAACATTAGAATTTAATATAATTTTATTTTAGTCCGTAAATTAATAAATGAGTAAAATAACATTTTTAATCCCTGTAATTTTAAATAATTAATTATGAATTAGGTATTTAATTCTATTAGTTTATAATTTAGTCACTAATTTCAATTTTTATTTATGTTTTTTACAAGTTTTATATATAGTTTTAATTTTATTTATTATTAGTTATATGTTAATATGTTTACTTTTAATTATTATTACTATTATTATTATTATTATTTAGCCATAAATATATATATTTATATAATAAATAATATGTATTTTATTTATTAAAATCTTATTTAA
Organism: Hibiscus syriacus; assembly: GCF_006381635.1. Taxonomy (NCBI): domain Eukaryota; kingdom Viridiplantae; phylum Streptophyta; class Magnoliopsida; order Malvales; family Malvaceae; genus Hibiscus; species Hibiscus syriacus. The sequence continues at coordinate 1,059,427 of NW_024062011.1, read as the reverse complement.
TTATTTTTAACTTATTTTAATCATGTTTTAATATTTATTTTTCAATATTAAGAAATGTCAGTCTTAAAATAACTGGATGTCTATTTTCTGATATTTTTAAATAAATAAATATCCTATTTTATAAATTATATATTAATTGTTTTAATTATTTATTTATTTTTTAATATCGAAGAAAAGAGCTGTCTTAAGGCACCTAGAAGTCCTTTTCTGATATTTCTAAATAAATAAATATTTTATTTATAAATATATAAATTAATATTTTTTTCATAATTATAATTTTGAAATAATAGGATTATAAATTAAATATATTTTGAATTTTTAAATTTCTAATAATAAGACACAATTTATAATTAAAAAGTACCAATTTTGGGCGTTGTAGGGGTGCTAATCCTTCCCTAAACGTAACTGACCACGAATCCCTTTTTATTATTAAAAAGAAAGAAGTTTTGGTTAAAACGCAGATCAGTTTATCTTTTAATCGATGTTTTCTTAAAAACTCTTTTAAAGGATGATTTTTAGGTATTCGACCTACCTGACCCAAAAGGTCGATGGCGACTCTCAAATTATTTTTTAAAATAAAAAACATTTATTCCCATCACTTTTCCCGCCAAGTAAAAAATTCGTGCCCGGACGAAAACCGGTTACGACAACGTGCAGAGATTGATATGAGTTTAAATGGTAAGAACCAACATGTGTTATAGGAACTGCTTTACCATTTGGTAAATGAACAATACGTGAAAGGGAAGCACATGAACGTGGAGACTGCAAACTCTTGAAATCAGACAAAATGTGATCTGTTGCACCTGTGTTTATAATCCAAGAAATTGAAGAATTGGGACTAGGTAATAAGTTCGAAATTAAACTTGCAAGATTGACCATAGTGTCATGAGCTGGAGCCTTGTGCATCAATTTAATGATCTGATTATATTGTTCACGAGTGAACATTGGTAAACCAACAATAATCTTTGAAGACACATCTCTAAAACTAATTGAATTACCATGAGTATTGTTAAACTCTAATCCCTTATCTGAATCAATAAAGACCTTAGAACTACTCACCATAGCACCCTTCTTTTTGGTGAACTTAAAGTCAGCAAGGAATCCAATTATTCGATAATAATTTTTTCGTTTATGCCCCTTCACTTTGCAATAATCACATATTCCAGTTAAGCGCCTTCAATCTGTGGTTCCTGAAGCTTGAGTGTAGAAAACAGTTGAATCTAAATGAGGCGAAAACCCCGTAAGATGCAATCGTTGAGCCTCCTCATGAGAAATCATAGAATAGGCACGATTCACACTGGAAAGAGGTTGCATAAGCAAGATTTGACTCCTCATTGCAGAGTATAACTCATTCAGCCCCATTAAAAACTAGAAAAAGTTTATGTTGCACCAGATGAGCAGAATTTTGTTGTGACACTTCGCAATCACAGGTTGAAAAAGGAACCAATGAGTTGTACTCATCCCACATCAACTTGAGCCGTGTGTAATACACCGAAACTAAAGAATCTCCTTGATTGTGTGTTGCAATCTCTCGGTGAAGAAAGTACACATGAGAGATATCGATTTTGTCAAATTGTTCGTGCAGATCCTTCTAAACAATCGCAATCGCCACGTTTGAAGTAAACACAATTCCAGCAGATAGATCTTTACTTACCGTGTTGAGAATCCACGAGATTACGATAGCATTACAACGTTCCCGTTGTGGATGCAACGAGATGTTGAAATTCTCCTTCGTGCACTCACCATTAACAAATTCCAACTTGTTTTTTGCTAGGAGTGCAATCCTCATCGAACGACTCCATACGTTATAATTTTCCAAGCTAGTGAGCTGACGATACACCAGCAAAGTCCCCGAAGTGTCAGATGGATGTAAGAAAAGCGGGTGATTGAAATCAACGGTGAACTCTTCCATGATTTGAGGTATTGCGATCGAACAAGCACTCGTCACACCAACATTCATTTTGAGAAATTGGAGAAAGAAAGAACCCAAAACATAATCTATTAACTTGTTAAATGAGGGCCTTAACAACTCACAAGCCCAAACGCATATGAAAACCCAAGCCAAAATGGTTGGCTCTTGATACCATGTTGAGAGAGAAATAAGGAATACTTTGAATTTTCATATATTGAAAATAAGCTTACAAGTAAATGATATATATAATTATTGTAACTATCTTGCTAACTAACAAAATTAACAATAACAAGAGATTATAGCTAACTAACCAACTTGAACTAGCTAATGTAAATATTTACAATCGTAACAAAATTTTCACATATCATATGGAGATTATTATTGATTCTTAATTTGAGTTATATTAATTAATATATATAATCTCTAACCTAACCATAAATTTATATTCAGAATAATAAAAAAATAAAAATTAAATAATATGGGTTGATGAATACATTAGTTTTGATGATTTTTACAACAAATACAATTTACATGAGAACGGTCAAAGCTACGGGAAAAAAATCTTATTTTTTATCAGTTCCATTACTACCGGCCGTTGCTGAAGCAAATTTCACGACGAACTCGGGAAACACCGGTTGTGCAGCATGATAAGCAGCGACGCCGCCATCACCTATTGTATTCATTTCAGTCAACGTGCACCGTCCGCGGCTACGACCGGGTATATTAGTGCACGGATTCCCAGTAGACGGCGGAACTGGACCCCTTTGAAGTGATTGAACTATAAGATTCTCGTTGAATGAGTGTACATCATCTTCTTCATCTAGAGGTCTGGTGGCCAAAACATGTTGAAAACTCAGTAGCAAAACAATGGCGGAAATGAATGTAACGGCGAACTTATTAGTAACATTGAAAGAAGCCATTAGCTTTGGGATCTGCGAAAAGAAAAATTATAAGATTTTGAATGAATTGATCAGTTTGTGTGTGTTTGATATGAACAATTTAGTTAGGGTTCGTAGCTTTATATAAGCTTTGGTTGATGGCTTGACTGCTCAAAATGCCGCGGCAAAAGACTTGAATCAAGTGGGAAATCATGGACTTTGAATAAATAATATATTACCAAGTCTAAATAAACTTTTATTTTGTGAACAGAAATTGAATTAGTCTAAATAATACAAAAGCAAATGAAAAAAAAAAATCAACCAATAGTTTATATTAATATGTTCAATTTGTTTGTGCTGAGCTGACTCAATACTTCAAGACAACAGATATGAACACAGACGGTACAACAAACAATTGCTAGAACTGCATCGGCCAGGCCGGAAGTATGAGATAACGATGCATAGGTGCCTGAGAAAAAGGATATGACCATTGCAATAATAGCATTGATCAGTAACAATGTGCTGAGGATTGTGTAGGAAGCAAGACAATTAAGCTTTTCCATAAATGAACTGTAGAAATGGAACGCCATTGATAAGGTGGACAAGGTAAATGCTATAACGTTTGCTATAACAGATACCCTGAAAGAATATATCCCGCTCAGAAACGACACGGTTGCAACTAGTGTTGCTACAAGTGCATTTGTGTTGCTTATGTTCTTAAGTTGGTCATAGTTGAGATTTTTTAATCCTTGTCCGCCTACGACTTCATCGTCCATTGCAGGTTCTAATTTCCTCTCTGGTTGCTGTGCTTGGTATGTTTTTCTTGTTCTAGTTGATCTTGTTTTTCTACCATGCTTATTGATTGCAAGTTCCCAACTTTCTAGACCACCATTGATTGCAGCATTCATTGTGAATTGACAAGCGCCGTTTTACTCGTCAAAATAAAATAAAACATCTTCTCAAATAAAAGAAATAAAAATAAATATAATATAGTGAAAGAGGGTTGATCCACAAGGCCTTAGAAATTCGTGATGCGATTTAGTGTTGATTTCAGTCCAGGAAATTGTAAGAAAAATAAATTAGAGAAGGGGGTTTTGCAAATGAGAGATCAAAGTAAATAAACGAAAGTAGAAAATAGAAACTGAAGTAAAATAAATGAAAGTGGTAAATAAAAATTAAAAGATAATAATGAGAAAATCTCCTCGAGCTAGTTTTGATTCAATTCCGTTTGATTATTGAAATTGATTTTTGCTCCAGGATTCATCTCGGTTACAGTCTACAAGGCCCAACCCATTGTAATTTGCCTTTCTCTCTAGTAACCGATCTTCCCAAGTCTATCTTCGAAAGATGATTCTTGAGTGGATTAACCACAACTATTTTCGTTAAAACAATCAGAATTAAATACTAGAAAGGCCCGACTCGAATCATGTTGTCTCGTCGAGAATCGAATCCGATCTCGATTTACCTTAACGGACCGCCGCTAAGTGTGTTCACAGGAAGTCGAATATGCCACAGGCCGATCCTTCCTCTCAACTATAAATTAAAACAACATCCAGACCAATGTCGATCTTTGATTCCAGAAAGTTAAGAATGAAACCCGAAGGTATTTTAGTGCTTTTCAATTCTCACATATGGAATTGAGTCATCGCTAGCTCTCAACTAATAAAGAAAAAAGAAACTTTATAAAACGGAGAATGAAAATTAGAAGATAAAATTCAAGATAAGAGATATCTAAGGCATACCCTAAGGAGGGTATTTATAGGCTTCTAAATCCTAAAAATAACAAGGAAATTAAAATGAAGATAATCTTAAAAAGATAATCCCAAGTGTTTTTTGAATTCAAACTTAAAAAGATAATCCCAAGTGTTTTTGAATTCAAACTTAAATTTAGACTCCTAAAGATTTCGTCCATCCTCTTCCAAATAATGTTGTCTGGACTGCTTCTAGAAGCATCGTGCTGACTGGACCTTCTAGAAATTGTCACGTCAGACCCGCGTCATGCCCAGTGTTGTGCCCATACATCTAGTCGCGACCAGAAAACAACAAAAAGTTGTAGAACGCACCCTTCTACTTCCAATTCCAGTAAACAAGTTATCTTCATAGAAAATAAGTCAAATGCAACCAAATCAGTAGTGAAAAGTTCATAAAGCAAGAGAATTGGCAAGTAAAAAGTGTCAATTGCAAGCACTCATCAAATTCCCCCTCACTTGTCTCATACTTTCCCTCAAGTATGCTCGGATTAAACTAGTTAAAAACTTTAATTACCTTCTCTCAATTCGTTTCTTACTTAAACAAATCATGGAAAGAAAGCCCACAATAATCACATGAAATAAAAACCAATCAAGTGAATAAACATAAGTAAGAATAAATCAAACAACCATGCAACGTTCTATCATTCATCAATCATATATTCAACCTAACTTAATTCCTCACCAAGATTCACTCAAATCACTCGAATATGTTTCGGGTGCAAAAATTACGCTCAAAGTCAAAATAAAATAAGGATTTCCATAAGCTTGCAACACTTTCAATTCTCCACTACTTAGAAGAAATAGGATGCACGATCATTAGGTCTTTAGAAGGAATGTAATGAGGCTTAGGTAAAGGTAGGGGAAAAACCAAAAAATGAAAGTTTAAAAAGCAAGACAAAGAATTTCCTATAATATTACTAAGTTCACGATCGAAACAAAATGAATGAAACAAAAGAAACATGTACAAACAAAATTAAATGAATCGAACTTTTTTCTCTTTCGATTTTTCTATTTTTTTATTTTTCTTTTCTCAAACTTTTTTCGAATTTTTCAAATTTTTTTCGAATTTTTTTCGTGAAACAAAGGTTCAAATAAAGTTCAATTTTTTGTCTTCTCAAGGGTGAAAAAAAACAAAAAGGGTTTGTGGTTTTTTAATGAAGATGAAAACAAGGAAATAGGCATAGGCTTCAACTTGGTTCACTAGTGAAAAAGAAAAAATGGGTAGTTTTTTTTTCTTGGGTAAAAATGGGGGTAAATCCTAACGCCTAAGTCATATCAAGCAACCTATTTCATATGTAATCTCAAAATGCATCATGCCACAAGTTCTAGATTTCCAAAATTCAATTTAACACACGCTCAAGAAAGAAAAAGAGCATAAAAGTGAAGATAAACATGTTCAAGCTCAAAATCTTACTATTGGGATTCGATGGAGCTTAAAATGATTAACAAAATAATTTTCCAGTAGGAGGTGAATTGGATTTTTGAGTTTAGGGAGTAAGGAGTATAAATATGAAACAATTTGCACAAGGATTTATAGTGGTTCGACTTCTCAACCAAGTATACATCCACTACCCAAGCTCCTAACTTACGATTTTCTAACAAATCCACTAATTTGTTTTTTCTTTTTTCAGGACAAAGAGATAATCCCCTAGCTTTTCAAAGGCTAAGCTAGAACCAATCCTCTCTACAAAAGGAATAAAATATGTAAACAAGAAAACCTCTTAAAGGAAGGTGTTTATAAAAATTAAGCTCACTAAAACACTAATATTTATAAGAGAAAGGAAAATAAGAATGAGAAGCTCTTTTCTTGTATTTGATTGCTTGGATGGGTGTTGTCCTACTTCTTCAAGTGTCCTCAACTTTTTTTATATGTTGGAATGATTTTGTGACCGTTTCTAGCCGTTGGGAATGTTTTGAACCCGTTGCGGGATTAATTTTCTACAAAATAAAATTGCCCAGAACAGGGAGTATTGGTACTCCTTTAATGAGTATCGGTTGTTGAACCATGTTTTATAATATTTTGATATACAAAATTAAGGCCAAATGTTTTTGGACTTGATTGAATTTGTTCAAAGTTTTCAAAAATAATTCAAAGTCCATTAAACTAGAATTTGAGCACAAAACAGTTTTTCTGAGTACGTAGTACCGATACTATTGTTACAATATCGATATTATATGAACAATATTGATATTGCTCATGTGGTACCATACCAAAGGTAAGAGAAGTATCGATACTCTCTAGGTAGTATCGATACTACAAGGTGTTTTCCAAATTGCTCAAATTTCAGAATGCAAAATAGGTACCGATACTCAAAGGGGTATCGATACTACTTTATACAGTGGTATCGATACCATGAAGCATAGTATTGATACTGGTCAAGCCCAACGATCTTTAACGACTAGTTTATTTAAATATTACAAAGGTAGTACCGATATTCATTAAAGGAGTATCGATACTCCATGTCCTATGTAGTTTTATTTTGCAAATAATTAATCCTCAACGGCTCTAAAACATCCCCAACAGCTAAAAACGACCACAAACTCATTCCAACATATAAAAACAAGTTGAGGACACTTGAAGAATGTTGGAACACCTATCCAAGCAATTGAGATCAAGAGAAAAGGTCTTTCACTCTTAGTTTTCTTTTTCTCTTGTACATAAGTGTTTTTGAGCTAATTGCAAATCTTTTAATTGTTTTCTTGTGAGCTTAATCTTTGTAAACACCTTCCTTTTGAGAGGTTTTTCTTGTTTTCATCTTTATTCCTTATGTAAAGGGGATTGGTTCTAGCTTAGCCTTTGCAAATCTAGGGAGTTGTAAAGGTTATCTCTTTATCCTAGAAAAAGAAAGAACAAATTAGTGAATTTGTTAGAAAATCCTTAGTGAAGAGCTAAGGTAGTGGATGTAGACTTGGTTGAGAATTTGAACCACTATAAATCCTTGTGCAAATTGTTTCATCTTTATACTCATTACTCCCTAAACTTAAAAATCCAATTCACCCCCTCTTGGTAAATTATTCGGTTGATCAATTTGAGTTTCATCGCAATCCCAAATCCCTTGTGCAAATTGTTTCATCTTTATACTCATTACTCCCTAAACTTAAAAATCCAATTCACCCCCTCTTGGTAAATTATTCGGTTGATCAATTTGAGTTTCATCGCAATCCCAACAATTGGTATAAGAGCTTGACTCATTAAAAGGTCTAACAAGCTTGAGACGATCCTTGAAGAAGCTCTATCCATTTTCGACACAACCAAGAATAAGACTTCCACCTCCGGCTTGTTCCTCATGTAAGACTCCCAACCGATCGACAAGCCTCCATACTTCAATGGAACTAACTATCGTCATTGGAAGAAATTAATGAAGTTATTCATCTAATCCAATAATCTTGATACATGAGAGATGATCGAGAATGGCTACTCTTCTCCAAAGATAAATACAAATGAATGGAGTGCCCAAGAACGGAAGAAAACTCAACACAATGTGTAACATCCTCAATACCGGGTTAGTGACTAAATTATAAAGTCTTATAATTTGGTGATTAAAATAGAATGATTGAATAGTATAAAGATTTATTTGTAAATTATTGTATAGAATTGAATTAAACTGAAGAAGGAATGGAAGGGCAAAGAGGTCATTTACAAGGAAATAAGAAATGAAGGGTTATATATTAATCCACGTGGGTTGAAGAGGATAGAACACAAAGGGCTTCCAGAGTTTCTTTTCTTTTTCTTTCTTCCTTGTACGAGTAAAGCAAAACAAAGGTGAGTTTTTTGATTATTGAGTTTCTTGTTAAATTTAAGATTGGGTTTTAATTATTAGATGATAACTAAGCTTAAGGAAAGCTTAAGTTATCTTAAAATCAAAGGATGATAAAGTTAGAAGAGATTAAAGATTAGAGGTTCTTGAATGAAATCTTTGAATATAGTTCATATCTAGAATTGGAAGTTTAATTTGACTTGTCGTCAATCTAGTTAAGACATATTAAGTGTTAGAAGTATAATTAAATCATGTTGCAAAGTTGGTATAATTCTTGAATTTCATGAGAAGTATAGGATTTTGAAGTTTAAGATGAAATAAATGAGTATAGATTGGTTTAAGTATGTGTATTGGAGTTAAGAATATAAAAGGGAATGAAAGATGAAGGATTTAAGCTAAAATGGATAAGTTTTCGGTTTCAATAAGTGAATTATGGGCAGAGTACATCGATACACATCCATTGTGTACTGATGCATCAAGGATAAAATTCCAGAAATTGTTGAAGGTGCAGCGATGCACATGAAGTGTATCGATGCACTCCTTTAAAATAAAAACATCGAATGCCATCAGTGTACCGATGCACAGGTAGTGCATCGATGCACCCGTTAAGGGATGCATCGATACACTGTAGAGTGCATCGATGCATACCTTCATTAAAATATGAAAATAACTTCCTTTTTAGCCTAAGGAGTAATAGTTTAGAATATATCAATTAGTATTTTGATATGTATCAATGTATTACCATGTAGATATAGAACATAATCTTGTTCCGGAATAATCAAAGGACTAGAATCGAATCAAAACAAGGCTAAGGTGAGTGTATTTTATAGTTAAAGTGTATAGAGACAAGACTTGTGATAAGTCTATCTCTGATAGTTGAATTCATGATTTTATACTCATGTACATACATACATATATTATTGTTATAGTGATATCATGCATAATTTATTATGCTTTAATATGATATTATGTGAACGAACACCATTACAAGATAAACAATCCAGGTATGTGGAATAATGGAAATGATTATATGTGTTTATATGAAAAGTGATTAAAGAGATATGAAATGAGAAATGTATTCATGTTTAAGCCCATGTTATATGTTATGAGAGCTATAGGTATAGTTGGCATGCCAAGAGTCGAGGGTTTATAGTGGTCATTCGGGACGTATCCAGTGGTCCTTCGGGACGTATCCAGTAGTCCTTTGAGACAGATCCAGTGGTCATTCGGGATGTAGTGGTCCTTAGGGATGTAATGGTCCTTTGGGACAAATATTCACTACCCCTTATGGGAATTTATCGAGCTGTGGTGATAGCGTTAGTGCACAACCTCAATGTACTCACGTACCTTTGTTCTCATAATGTACATGGGCAATTGAAAGATAAATTAAAGTGAAAGTGATACAAGAGGTAAGTTTCATATGTGCATGACATGATTGTATATGTTATAGTGAAATATATACATGTATATTGAAATGTCATGATCAAATGGTAAGAATGCATATTCATGAATCTATTGTTACATGTTCATTTATTGCCTCACTAAGTCTATGACTTAGCGTGTAAATGATTTACACGTAGGTACCAAGAAACAAGAAGAGCAATACTATAAGTGACAAGAACATCATCACTATTAAAAGATCAGATCAGAAGTAATTGACAAAGTAGGTATTTTGGGTTATGCATAGAGTGTTAGCATGTAATAAGTTGTTAATTACGAATGCTATGATCGATTTTGTATTTCATGGTCTCTCTTATGTAAATTAACATATTTTGTTTTAATGAAAGTTTAAAATTTCCCTATTTTTCTTTAAGTGTCAAAGTTTGAAAAGTCAATGTGACACCTCGGACTCATATTCGGGTCGGATACGGGTCAGGGTGTTACATTTAATGGTATCAGAGCTACGGTTTAGTCGATTCTCAGCATAAACTAAAGTCTAGAGTGTCTTATAATGTATACATGCCAACAAAATAGTGAAAACGTTTGATCTAATAGAATAGTAAGTATGTTATTTTACTAATAGAATGATATTATATTGTGTCTTAATAGATGTCCGGACATGGTAGTTCTAGAAATGAAGCGGGAGATGATAGATATGCTGAAAGTAGCAATTCACCTGCCCTGACCATGCAGAGTGAAGAACAAACGCCCTCTGGAGTGCCTATGAATGATCAAGATGTATTCTTTAGGACGTTAGACGCGGTATTGATGCGTTTCCAACCTCTTACTACTTCAACTCCGAAAATGAATGTTGCGAAAGAGTTGAAGGGTTTAGGATCTCCCGAGTTTAGAGGGGAAGCTGAGGAAGGTCCTGTTGCTGCAGACCTTTGGCTTAATGACGTGAAAGTCATGCTTGAGGGACTTCATTGTTCCGATGCTGAGAAGCTAGATGGAGTAATTTCCTTGTTGAAAGGGCAAAAAAGGATTTGGTGGACCAATGTTATATTGAGGATGTCTAGTAATCAAGTAACTTGGTCATTGTTTTTAGAAGAATTCAAGCATAAGTACATCAGAGATTAATTTGTTCGACAGATGAAACAAGAGTTCATGAATTTTAAGCAATGGAATCACACTGTATATGAGTACGAGTGTGAATTCAATAAGTTTAGTAGCTTTGCTACCGAGCTTGTTCCTACAGAGAAAGATGCTTGTGAGTGGTTCGTAGAAGGATTACGTCCTTGATTGAAGGAAATGTTTGATTGTATTGAATCTATCCTCGTTTCAAGAGGTAGTCAATAGTGTTAAAGCTTTGGAAAGAGCTCAAAATGAGAGATTTGAAAATTCAAGAGCTCAGATAGTCAAAAGAACGGGTACTTCTTCAAGTTCTGCACCATCAAAAAGGAGCAAAGATGCTGGTTCTCGACCTCAAGCTAGATCAGAGTCAGTGGTATCCTCCGTAAGAGGATTAAATCCAATTAGAGGTAGACAAACTCAGTCAGTGGGATCTGGAGCTGGGAGATCTAATCAGAGTCAAGTCAGACAATGCCCATATTGTGGAAAGAATCATTCAGGGATATGTAGGATGATTTTCAGAGCTTGCTTTAGATGTGGGGAGACCAGACATTTTGTTCGGGATTGTCCTAGGGGAGCCGGTGAATCTGCACTACTGGAGAGGTCTATTTCTGTAGGCCAAAGGGGTAGAGGTAGAGAAAGAAATCAGTCAGGGTCCTCTGCTCAACAAGAGATATGTTCCACTGCTCGAGTGTACAATCTCAAGACCAATGAGGATCGGGATGATCTGGAGATTATAACAGGTACCTTTCTGTTGTTTGATAAACATGTTATGGTATTGATTGATACGGGGTCTATATATTCATACATTACTAGTATGTTAGTGAGAGAATTGAATATTCAGTTAGAAACTACTAACAATGAGGTGATAGTGACGAATCCGTTAGGGCACAGTGCTCAGGTAAATATGGTGAGTCGAGGGTGTCTCATACGAATCTAGGGAATTGAATTCTCTGCTAATATGATGGAATTACCCTTCGACGAATTTGAAGTGATACTGGGAATGGATTGGTTATATCATTATTATGCTAATGTCGATTGTAGACTAAAAAGAGTAACGTTAAGAAGTTCAGAAGGAGTAGAATTCTTTGTATTTAATGAAAGATGGAATCTGTTGGCGAATGTGATATCAATAATTACTGCAAAGAAGTTACAGCTACAAGGATGTCAAGGATTCATTACTAATGTGTTGGATGTAAGAGCCAAAGACAAAGAGATTGAAGAAATTCCTATAGTGAGAGAGTTCTTCGATGTTTTTCCAGCAGAGTTGCCAGGTTTACCTCAGGACAGAGAAGTAGAATTCCAGATTGAGATAATGCCGGGAACAACACCCATTGTAATAGCACTATACAGAATGGCTCCAAAAGAGTTGCAAGAATTAAAGATTCAATTACAGGAGATACTGGACAAAGGGTTTGTTAGACCAAATGTATCACCTTGGGGAGCTCCAGTTCTATTTGTTAAGAAGAAAAATGGTTCAATGCGTCTCTGCATCGACTACAGACAGCTCAATAAAGTAACCATCAAGAACAAGTATCCTCTCCACCGAATTAACGATTTATTTGATCAATTAAAGGGGGCTTCAGTTTTCTCGAAGATTGATTTGCGTTCGGGTTACCATCAATTGAAGATTCAATAGAAAGACATTCCAAAGATGACATTTAGAACGAGGTATGGTCACTATGAATTTATCGTGATGCCATTTGGAGTTACGAATGCACCAGCTGCTTTCATGGATTTAATGAACAGAATATTCCAATCATATTTGGATCAGTTCGTGGTGGTGTTCATTGATGATATTTTAGTGTATTCAAAGTCAGAAGAAGAGCATAGTTCACACTTAAAGATCGTTTTGCAAATTTTGCGAGACAAAAGGCTTTATGCTAAATTCTCTAAATGTGAATTTTGGTTGAATGAAGTGGCATTCCTTGGACATGTAATTTCTGCAGAAGAAATTCAAGTGGATCCTCAAAAGATTAAAGCTATTCTGGACTGGGAAGTTCCAAAGAATGTGTCAGAAGTTCAAAGTTTTCTGGGGTTAGCTGGTTATTACCGAAGGTTTGTTAAAAACTTTTCGATAATAGTTTTACCTCTAACTAAGTTATTGAGAAAAGAAGTAAAATTTGCTTGGACTCAGGAATGCCAAGAGAGTTTAGAAAAATTAAAGAAGATTTTGACAGAAGCTCCAGTGTTAGTCCAATCTGAGTTTGGCAAGAACTTTATAGTGTACAGTGATGCGTCTCATAACGGTATAGGATGCGTGTTAAAGCAAGAGGGAAAAGTAGTGGCCTATGCTTCTAGGCAACTAAAACTACACGAAAAGAATTATCCTACACACGATCTGGAGATGGTGGCTGTAGCGTTTGCTCTTAAGATTTGGTGTCACTATTTGTATGGTGAAAAGTGCTACTTGTATACGGATCATAAGAGTTTAAAGTACTTGATGACTCAGAAAGAGTTGAATTTAAGATAGAGAAGATGGGTGGAATTTCTCAAGGATTATGATGTGGTGATTGATTTTCATCCCGGAAAAGAAAATGTGGTAGCAGATGCCTTAAGTAGAAAGACGTTTGCAGCCTTACGAGCTTTGGATGCCAAACTATCATTTGGAGGAGACGGTGCAATTTTTGCAGAATTGACTATCAAACCATCATGGATTGATCGAATTAAGGAATTGTAAAGAAAAGATGAAATGTGTTTGAAGAAATTGTAACAATTTAAGAATGAAGAGCTAAATGATTATGAAATCAAGTTGGATGGGAACTTGTATTATCAAGGGAGATTGGTGATTCCAAATGATGATGAGTTAAAGAATGATTTATTAACAGAAGCTCATTGTAGTCCATTAACGATGCACCCAGGAGGAAACAAAATGTATATGGACCTCAAGAGTCGATATTAGTGGCCTGGAATGAAGAAAGACATTACGGTATTTGTATCAAAGTGTTTGACTTGTCAACAAGTCAAAGTTTAGCATCAGGTTCCATCGGGATTGTTACAATTAGTATCAATTCCTCAGTGGAAATGGGAGAATGTAACAATGGATTTTGTGACTAGGTTGCCTTTAACTCCGAACAAAACGGATTCAATCTGGGTGATTGTAGATAGATTGACTAAATTAGCCCATTTTATCCCGGTGCGAATTGATTTCTCCATGGATAAATATGCCAAGCTATATGTTAGAGAAATTATACGCTTGCATGGTATACCTATTTCTATAATTTCTGATCGGGATCCTAGATTCACATTGCGATTTTGGAAATCATTACATAGAGCGTTGGGAACTCGATTAAACTTTAGTACAACATTTCATCCTCAGACCGATGGACAATCTGAGCGAACTATCCAAATTCTGGAGGATATGCTTAGAGCTTGTGTAATTGAATTCAAATGATCGTGGGAAAGGTATTTGCCACTTGCTGAATTTACATATAACAATAGTTATCAGTCAAGCATCAAAATGGCTCCCTATGAAGCTTTATACGGGATAAGATGTCATACACCCTTGAATTGGTTTGAGCTTAATGATAGAGAAGTTATTGGTCCCGAGAAATGGAAGAAAAGGTTCAAGTGATTCAGAGTAATATCAAAACAGCAGCTGATAGATAGAAATCGTATGCAGATTTAAAGAGAAATGAAATAGAATATCAAGTTGGAGATAAAGTGTTTCTTAAAGTTTCTCCTTGGAAGAAGGTTATGAGGTTTAGACATAAAGGAAAATTGAGTCCTCGGTTTATTAGACCCTATGAGATTATTAAGAGAGTAGGACCAGTAGCATATCAGTTAAATTTTCCAGCTGAAATGGAGAAAATTCACAATGTCTTTCATGTTTTAATGCTTCAGAAGTATCGATTTGATCCTTCCCACATTGTGACTCCAGAAGAGATAGATATTCAACCAGATTTGACTTATGAAGAGGAATCGGTTAAAATCTTAGCTCATGAGGTTACACAACTAAGGAACAAGACGATTCCATTGGTTAAAGTCTTGTGGAGGAATCACAAAGTAGAGGAAGCAACATGGGAATGTGAAGAGGACGTGAGGATTAAGTACCCCTACCTCTTTGCGTAATGAAAATTCGAGGACGAATTTTCTTAAGGGGGAAAGATTTGTAACATCCTCAATATCAGGTTAGTGACTAAATTGTAAAGTCTTATAATTTGGTGATTAAAATAGAATAATTGAATAGTATAAAGATTTATTTGTAAATTATTGAATTGAATTGAATTGAAATGAAGAATGAATGGAAGGGCAAAGAGGTCATTTACAATAAAATAAGAAAGGAATGGTTATATATTAATCCACGTGAGTTGAAGATGAGAGAACACAAAGGCTTCCAGAGTTTCTTTTCTTCTTCTTTCTTCCTTGTACGAGTAAAGCAAAACAAAGGTGAGTTTTCTGATTATTGAGTTTCTTGTTAAATTTAAGATTGGGTTTTGATTATTAGATGATAATTAAGCTTAAGGAAAGCTTAAGTTATCTTAAAATCAAATGATGATAAAGTTAGAAGAGATTAAAGATTAGAGGTTCTTGAATGAAATCTTGGAATATAGTTCATATCTAGAATTGGAAGTTAAATTTTACTTGTCATCAATCTAGTTAAGACATATTAAGTACTAGAAGTGGAATTAAATCATGTTGCAAAGTTGGTATAATTCTTGAATTTCATGAGGAGGATAGGATTTTAAAGTTTAAGATGAAATAAATGTGTATAGATTGGTTTAAGTATGTGTATTGGAGTTAAGAATATAAAAGGGAATGAAAATGAAGGATTTAAGCTAAAATGGATAAGTTTTCGGGTTCAAGAAGTGAATTCTGGGCATAGTGCATCGATACACATCAATTGTGTACCGATGCATCAAGGATAAAATTTCAGAAATTGTTGAAGGTGCATCGATGCACATGAAATGTATCGATGCACTCCTTTAAAATAAAAACATCGAATGCCATCAGTGTACTGATGCACAGGTAGTGCATCGATGCACCCGTTAAGGGATGCATCGATACACTGTAGAGTGCATCGATACATACCTTCATTAAAATATGAAAATAACTTCCTTTTTAGCCTAAGGAGTAATAGTTTAGAATATATCAATTAGTATTCTGATATGTATCAATGTATTACTATGTAGATATAGAACATAATCTTGTTCCGGAACAATCAAAGGACTAGAATCGAATCAAAACAAGGCTAAAGTGAGTGTATTTTATAGTTAAAGTGTATAGAGACAAGACTTGTGATAAGTCTATCTCTGATAGTTGAATTCATGATTTTATACTCATGTACATACATACATATATTATTGTTATAGTGATATCATGCATAATTTATTATGCTTTAATATGATATTATGTGAACGAACGCCATTACAAGAGAAACAATCCAGGTATGTGGAATAATTGAAATGGTTATATGTGTTTATATGAAAAGTGATTAAAGAGATATGAAATGAGAAATGTATTCATGTTTAAGCCCATGTTATATGATATGAGAGCTATAGGTATAGTTGGCATGCCAAGAGTCGAGGGCTTATAGTGGTCCTTCGGGACATATCCAGTGGTCCTTCGGGACGTATCCAGTGGTCCTTCGGGACAGATCCAGTGGTCATTCGGGATGTAGTGGTCCTTCAGGACATATCCAGTGGTCCTTAGGGATGTAATGGTCCTTCGGGACAAATATTCACTGCCCCTAGTGGGAATTTATCGAGCTGTGGTGACAGCGTTAGTGCACAACCTCAATGTACTCACGTACCTTTGTTCTCAATAATGTACATGGGAAATTGAAAGATAAATTAAAGTGAAAGTGATACAAGAGGTAAAATTCATATGTGCATGACATGATTGTATATGTTATAGTGAAATATATACATGCAGATTGAAATGTCATGATCAAATTGTAAGAATGCATATTCATGAATCTATTGTTACATATTCATTTATTGACTCACTAAGTCTATGACTTAGCGTGTAAGTGATTTACACGTAGGTACCAAGAAACAAGAAGAGCAGTACTAGAAGTGACAAGAACATCGTCACTACTAAAAGATCAGATCATAAGTAATTGACAAAGTAGGTATTTTGGGTTATGCATAGAGTGTTGGCGTGTTGGCATGTAATAATTTGTTAATTACGAATGCTCTGATCAATTTTTTATTTTGTGGTCTCTCTTATGTAAATTAACATATTTTGTTTTAATGAAAGTTTAAAATTTCCCTATTTTTCTTTAAGTGTCAAAGTTTGAAAAGTCAATATGACACCTCGGACTCATATTCGGGTCGGATACGGGTTAGGGGTGTTACATAATGCTAAGGCGATGCACATGTTGTTTTGTGCATTTGGTCTTGATGTCTATGAAGAAGTTTTATATTGTTCAAATGCCGAGGAGATTTGGATTAAGCTCGAAGAACTTCATGGTGACAAGAAAGAATAACCAACAAAGGTAGTGTACTTAATGACTCTTCAAGAGCTCAAGGTATCTTCGAACTCAAATGAATTAAATTCATATTCTTTTGATGAGTTACAAGATGCTTATGATTAATTGTATTTGGAATTTGAAACCATAAATTCCAAATATAAGAAATTGATTTCAAAATTAAAAATTGAAAATGATTTTCTTTTCAAAGTAAAATTGGATTTTGAAAAGCAAAATAAAATTTTGAAAAATGATTTTAAGCTTTCAAAAATCAAATCAATGATTTGGAAAAACAAAATATTGATTTTAAAGTTAAGATCTTAACAAAGGAAAAAGAATTAATTTCTCAAACCAATTCATCATATTTAAAAATGACAAAATGCTCACATTGTCATTTCCATGGTCATTTGGAACATACTTGTCCTTTAAAGAAATGAAAACGTTTTAAAATTAAACAAGTATGGGTTCCAAAGGGAATAAGGGACGCAATTTGGATATCAAAATCAAAATAAATGTCTTTTGTAGGTGTGTTGGAGCAAATGAAGTGAAATGCCAAGTTTTTTAATGCTCTAGCCACTCAAAAATAAAGATGGGTAACCTCTTAGCTTAATGCTATTAATTTTTGGATATTTGGTTAACCTTTTTGTTTTATGCGTACATGAGTTTTATGCTTAAATGATTATGTGTTGATTTTCATCTCGTGTATGTTAAAAAGTGTGTTATGATGAACATTTTAAAATTTCAATGATTTTTCAGAAGTTTTTGGTTCATTATAATGATTTTTGGTCAAATTTGTTTCGCATGTTGTTTTAAACAAATTTTTCTTATTTTTTACCTTAAATTTAAATGCTTGTGCACGTGATTACATTACAAATGATATCTCTCTAACAATTGATATCAATTTTCTTCAAATGAATAACATTTTGGATATTTTTATGCACATGCACTTAAATACAACAATTGATATTGCATAAAATATATTAGAATTGGATATATTGAATTTCATGTGCCACTAACATGTTTTTTTCATATTTTTTTGAAATTCAATGTCTTTAAATGTCAAGATTTTAAAGTCAAATTCTTGTTTGGAATGCTTTTATTAAGGGTGAGCTTTGATTTTTTTTCAAATAATTTTATGCTAAAATTTACCACTAACTCTCCATTGTTATTTTTGAACTTTAAAGTTGAATTATTCTTGATATAACAAAAAAAAGGGAGAAATATAGGCTTGGAAATTTTAATTTCTTTATGAAAAAGGGAGAGCTTTAATATTTTCCAAATATTGTTATTTTTCATTAAATATTTTATTTAGGGGACTTTTGCCAAAACAATTTTTTAAATGTTTTGTTATATCAAAAAGGGGGAGATTGTTGAACCATGTTTATAATATTTTGATATAATAAATTAAGGAAAAATGTTTTTGGACTTGATTGAATTTGTCAAAGTTTTCAAAAATAATTCAAAGTCCATTAAACTAGAATTTGAGCACAAAACATTTTTTTCTGAGTACGTAGTACCGATACTGTTCTTACAGTATCGATACTAAATGAACATTACCAATATTGTTCATGTGGTCTCGATACCAAAGGTAAGAGAAGTATATATACTCTCTAGGTAGTATCGATACTACGAAATGTTTTCCAAAGTGCTCAAATTCGAGAATGCAAAATAAGTACTGATACTCAAAGGGGTATTGATACTACTTTACACAGTGATATCAATACCATGCAGCATAGTATCGATATTGATCAAGCCCAACTGTCTTAATGACTAGTTAATTTAAATATTACAAAGGTAGTATCGATACTCATTAAAGGAGTATCGATACTCCCTGTCCTGAGCAATTTTATGTTGTAGAAAATTAATCCCTAACGGCTAGAAACGGTCACAAACTCATTCCAGCATATAAAAACAAGTTAAGGACACTTGACGAAGGTTGGAACACCTATCCAAGCAATTGAGATCAAGAGAAAAGCTCTTTTACTCTTAGTTTTCTTTTTCTCTTGTACATAAGTGTTTTTGAGCTCATTGTAAATCTTTTAATTGTTTTCTTGTGAGCTTAATCTTTATAAATACATTCCTTTTGAGAGGTTTTTCTTTCTTACATCTTTATTCCTTTTGTAAGGGGACTGGTTCTTGCTTAGCCTTTGAAAAGCTAGGGAGTTGTAAATGTTATCTCTTTATCCAGGAAAAAAGAAAGAACAAATTAGTGAATTTTTTAGAAAATCCGTAGTGAGGAGTTAAGGTAATAGATGTAGACTTGGTTGAGAAGTCGAACCACTATAAATCTTTGTGAAAATTGTTTCATCTTTATACTCTTTACTTCCTAAACTCAAAAAGCCAATTCACCTCCTCTTGGAAAATTATTCGGTTGATCAATTTAAGCTTCATCGCAATCCCAACAGGTACTACCTTTGTAATATTTAAATAAACTAGATGTTGTAGACCGTTGCGCTTAACCAGTATCGATATGTTGTTTCATGGTATCGATGCCACTGTGTAAAATAGTATTAGTACCTCTTGAGTATCAGTACCTATTTTGCATTCTGGAATTTGAGTAATTTGGAAAATAACTGGTAGTATCGATACTACCTAGAGAGTATCGATACTTCTCTTACATTTGGTATCGGTACCACATGAATAGTATCGATCTTGTTTATGTAGTATCGATACTGTGAGAACAGTATCGGTACTACGTACCCAGAAAATTATTGTGCTCAAATTCTAGTTTAATGGAATTTGAATTATTTTTTTAAAAGTTTGAACAAATTCAATCAAGTCCAAAAACATTTTTCCTTAATTTGTTATATAAAAATATTATAAAGCATAGTTTAACAATCTCCCCTTTTTGATATAACAAATTATTTGAATTTTTTTTGCAAAACTTTCCCTTAATAAAATATTTCATGAAAAAGATAAATATTTGAAAAATATCAAAGCTCCCCCTTTTTCATTCTTGAAATTAAAATTTTCAAACTCATACTTCTCTCGTTTTTGTTATATAAAAAATAATTCAACTTTAAAGTTTAAAAATAATAATGGAGAGTAAGTGGTAAATTTTATCATAAAATCATTTGAAAAATCAAAGATCCTCCACAATAAAAGCATTCAAAACAAAAATTTGACTTCAAAAGCTTGACACTTAAAAGACATTGAATTTCAACAAAGATTATCAAACATGTTAGTAGCACATTAAATTCAATATATCCAAGTCTAATATACTTTATGCAATACCAATTTTTGTATTTAAGTGCATGTGCATAAAGCTATCCAAAAATGGTATGCATTTGAAAAATTGATATCAATTGTTAGAGAGATATCATTTGCCAAAAATCACATGCATAAACATTTCAATTAAGGTCAAAAATTAAAATTTGTAAAAACAAAGCATTAAACCAATTTTGACCAAAATTCATTATGATGAACAAACATTCACGAAAAATCATTAAAATTTAGAAAATGTTTATCACAATTCTTTTTAACATACATGAGATAGAAAACGTAAATCATGTAAAATCAAAACTCGTGAGTGCGTAAACTAAATGAGCAACCAATTATGCAATATAATCAAAATAAGCTTAGAGGTTACCCATTTCATATCAAATGTGGCTAGAGCATTTGAATATCTTCACTTTCATCAACATTGCTCACACACACCTACAAGAGACATTTATGTAGATTTTGGTATACAACTTGCTTTGGATCTTTTAACGTTAGTTTCAATGCCTCTTATTTCCTTAGGAATCCATACTTGTTTAATTTTAAAACGTTTTCCTTTTTGAGATTAGATGAATTATTTAAAATGATTTCTTTTTCTTTTGTTAAGCATTCAAGTTTAACATTTAAATCAAAACTTTCTTTTTCAAAATTTTCATTTTTCATTTTTGAAAGCTCTAAATCCTTTTTTCAAAATTTCATTTTGTTTTTCAAAATCAACTTTTGTTTTCATGAATCTCTTCGAGCTAATTCTAAAGCTCCTTAGTATTTGAACAAGAAGAAACTCCTTCATAAACATTGGGACCAAATACAAAAAACAACATGTGAAATGCTTTAGAATTTTGTTGAGCTTTCTTCCGTTCCTAGGCACTCCACTCCTTTATCTTCTTCTTTGGAGAAGAGTATACGTTCTCAATCATCTACTATGCATCAAGATCATTGGATTGGATGAATAGCTTCATTAATTTCATCCAATGATGGTAATTGGCTTTATTGAAGTATGGAGGCTTGTCGAACGGTTAGGAGTCTTCCATGTGGAAAAAGCCGAAGGTGGAAGTCATTTTCTCGGTTGTGTCGAAAATGGATAGAGCTTCTTCAAGGATCGTCTCAAGGTTGTTAGACCTTCTAATGAGTCAAGCTCTGATACCAATTGTTAGGATTCGATGAAGCTCAAAATGATCAACCGAATAATTTGCCAATAGGGGGTGAATTGGCCTTTTGAGTTTAAGGAGTAAGGAGTATAAAGATGAAACAATTTGCACAAGGATTTATAGATGTTCAACTTCTTAACCAACTCTACATACACTACCTAAGCTCCTCACTTAGGATTTTCTAACAAATTCATTAATTTGTTCTTTCTTTTTTCAGGACAAAGAGATAACATTTACAACTTCCTAGCTTTTCAAAGGCTAAGCAAGAACCAATCCCCTTTACAAAAGGAATAAAAGATATAAACAAGAAAACCTCTTAAAGGAACGAGTTTAACAAAATTTAAGCTCACTAAAACACTAATATCTACAAGAGAAAGAAAAATACGAATGAAAAGCTCTTTTATTGTATTCGATTGCTCGGATAGGTGTTTTCCTACTTCTTCAAGTGTCCTCAACTTGTTTTTATATGTTGTTATGAGTTTGTGGTCGTTTATAGCCGTTAGGGATGTTTTAGAGCCATTGGGAATTAATTTTCTACAAAATAAAACTGCCCAGAACAGGGAGTATCAGTACTCCTTTAATGAGTATCAGTATTACCTTTGTAATATTTAAATAAACTAGCCATTGAAGATCGTTGGGCTTGACCAGTATCGATACTATGCTTCATGGTATCGATGCCACTATGTAAAGTAGTATCGATATCCCTTGAGTATCGATACCTATTCTGCATTCTGGAATTTGAGCAATTTGGAAAACAACTGGTAGTATCGATACTACCTAGAGAGTATCGATACTTCTCTTACCTTTGGTATCGGTACCACATAAATAGTATCGGTATTGTTCATGTAGTATCAACACTGTAAGAATAGTATCGATACTACATACCCAAAAATTTATTTTGTGCTCAAATTCTAGTTTAATGGACTTTGAATTATTTTTGAAAACTTTGAAAAAATTCAATCAAGTCCAAAAACATTTTGCCTTAATTTGCTATATCAAAATATTATAAAACATAGTTCAACACTCACAAAGTATGTTAATGAATCAAGCTAGGCGAAAAATTCAACCAACAAAATCAAGGATGTTGCGAAACCCATTAAATTAACATCCTACTCATACCATTCAACTATCAAGGGTGTCAAGATTCAAGCCAATTTCATGAGCTCAAATGACCACAATCATGCTTGAAATAGTCAATGAAAAAAAGAAGAATTGCAATCAAGTAATTAACAAATCCAATCGAAGATTCAATCAAGCAAATAAAAGACAAGTAGAAGAAAGAATTCGATGCAACCTTTACCCTCCTCCTCACTTAAATGTCCAAATACGAAAATAAAATATAAATCGCAAGAGAAAAAGTAAAGAATACTCCTAGTTCTTATCGATAATGATAGCGAAATGGGTTATTCGATTGTGTTCTACCGCTCAAATAGAAATTGTCGGAGCATGGATTGATACCAAAGTTCCCTGCATAGCCAAAGGGAAATACCATTAGTAATGGGTAACAAAAATAAGCTTGTGTATTGACCTTAAATTTTTTGATTCGAAAGTGAGCGATGGTGCCCGCGATTAATCGACGAAAGTCAAAGAGCAGAGATAAAACATAATAAGCAACAGTGGCACAGTGAAAAGAAAAAATCAGCGTTGTCCAAGCGATGATCGGAGTAGTGAACGATGAGCAACGAGAGCATGTGAGTAATGGAGCGTGAACGGGTGCGGGAGGTGGAGGCATGTGTGCTTACTATCGATGCCCACCACAACGAGGAGGAGGAGGCGGGGTCGGATCAGAATTGCTCAAAACATGTACAAAGGCCTCATCTGCCAAGTATAGAACGGAATGGCCATCGTTACCTTGATTTTGTGTTCGAACATTATTGATAGTCGGGTGACACCGCAACAGTGGTGATGGAAAAGAGCAAGGTGGTTGAGCACGTTTGAGAATGGGAAGGTTTTCGGCTATGTAGGAAGGGGTTAAAGAAAAAGAAAAGAAAAGATAGTAGAAAGGAAGAAACGAGTAAGGGAAAGAAACTAAGAAGAAAAATGGTGAAAGTGTTAAGCTACTTGTGGAATAAAGAAAAATAAAAAGGGAAAGAAACTGAGTGAGTTTAGGATTTGTGGGAGTTAATAAGGTGAGGCCCAAAAATATTTGAAAAATAAGGAAAAAGTTGGTTAGTCAAACCTGTTGGGGAAATGTTTTAAAATGGGGGACATTGTGTTGAAATGGGCGGCAGAAAAGTAATGAAATTGGGGGGTTGTTAACATGCGACCCACATTACTTTGTTAACGTGCGTCGTTTAATGAAACGGTGCATTCCACCCTTTTTCGATTTTTTGTTGCTTGGGGGATCCGAAAATTGCTTTGTTTGACTGCAAATATCGCCTTCAACTCAGTTTTAAGTCCGAATAAATGCACTTGGTACCTGAAAATTAAAATTATTAAAATCAAATAACAAAATAAAGTAAATTTGAACAAAAATAAAGAAATGAAAAAAATGGAACGAAACGAAATTAAAATGGGTTGTCACCCATGAAGCGCTTTTTTAACGTCGTTTAGCTCAATGACTTGATTCAGACCATAAATTTTGCTCGAGATGCTTCCTGGTCATAAAATCAAAACAAAAAATAGATCAGTAATTTGCTTAAGTCCCTGGCAATGACACCAATTTTGACAAGTGTCGCTCTACTCGTCAAAATAAAATAAAACCTCTTCTCAAATAAAAGAAATAAATATAAATATAGTATAGTGAAAGAGGGTCGATCCACAAGGACTTAGAAATTCCTGATGCGATTTAGTGTCGATTTTAGTCCAGGCAATTGCAAGAAAAATAAATTAGAAAATGGGGTTTTGTGAATGAGAGATAAAAGTAAATAAACAAAAGTAGAAAATAAAAAATGAAGTAAAATAAATTAAAGTGGTAAATAAAAATTAAATGATAATAATGAGAAAATCTCCTCAAGCTAGCTTTGATTTAATTCTGTTTGATCATCGAAATGGATTTTTGCTCCGGGATTAATGTCGATTATAGTCTACAAGATCCAACCCATTGTAACTTGTCTTTCTCTCTAGTAACTAATCTTCTCAAGTCTATATTCGAAAGATGATTCTTGAGTGGATTAACCACAACTTTTGTTGTTAAAACAATCATAATTAAGTACTGGAAAGGCTCGACTGGGATTATGTTGTCTCATCGAGAATCGAACCCGATCTCGATTTCCCTTAGTGGATCGTCGCTAAGTGTGTTCACAGGAAATTGAATATGCCACATGTCTATCCTTCCTCCCAACTATAAATTAAAACAACATCCAGACCAACGTCGATTTTTTTATTTGAAAGTGTTTTAATTTTAAAAAGATGGACAATTGTCGATCTTTGATTCTAGAAAATCGAGAATGAAACCCGAAGGTATTTTAATGCTTTTCAATTCTCACATATGTAATTGAGTCATCGCTAATTTTCGGCTAATAAAAAAAAGAAACTTTATAAAACGGAGAATGAAAATTACAAGATAAAATTCAAGATAAGAGATAACTAAGCCATGCCCTAAGGAGGGCATTTATAGGCTTCTAAATCCTAAAAATAACATGGAAATTAAAATGAAGATAATCCTAAAAAGATAATCCCATGTGTTTTTGAATTCATACTTAGGGGTTGTTTGTTAAAACAGAATGGTTTAGCACTGAATGATCTAGCAGTCTGAATGATTAAAAGGCTCTGTATGATATAGTTCTGAAAAGAAAATTTGTTTGATAAAATATATTACCCTTATGTATGATTTTGCGCCAAAATAAAATATATTTGTTTCTACCTTGTGAATAAATGCTAAAAAAATATTTTACTTTTTGATGTTTATAAAAACACATTTTTTGTCAAAATTATCAACAATCATAATAAAATATAAAATCAATTAACATAAAAACACATTTTTTAGACAAATTATCAACATTCATAATAAACAAATCTACTAATATGAAAAGACATAAAAGAGTGGTTTATGTTTTTGACGAAACAAAATACATAACAACCATAAAAAGATATTAATTTGAAGCATTTAAAAAGAATTGATTAGCAATGTGATCACGTAGATTAGCCATATACTCATTGCCTTGAGGACCCATTCAACTCCATTTATCTCGTCTTGTTCATTTCCATTATCTTGTTCTTCACTAGAAAACATGTTGTTCTTGTCGAAATCCATAAATAATTGATCATAAACTTTGCATTTTCTTATAAAATTATGGACCGCAAAACATGCAATCACTATGTCTCATTGTATTGGAAAAGGATAAGGAGTCATTTGCTTTAGGATTGGGAATCTTGCTTTCAGAACTCCGTAGGCACGCTCTATAACATTTCTAAGTTGTGCATGAGCATGATTGAACCTTTCCTCCTTGGTTACGACACGTTGACGTCGAAAATCTGCTAGCCAGTACCTCGTATTACGATATGGAGTCATAAAGCCACGTATGTTGGTATATACTGCATCACAAAGGTAATACTTATCTGTTATTTATATATAAGCATTAAAATTTTGTTACAAAAAACTATAAATAAATGTAATGAATTAAAACATTTTAATACGATAGAAAGAAATGATATATACCTTGTGGAGGAAGGAAAACCTGAGTTTGGATTAAATGTAACTTATGTCAAAACTCTAGAATCATGTGCTATGCCCTCCCATCCAACCCACACAAATGTGAATATCATATCAAAATCACAAATTGCACCTATTTTTCTTCCTCTATAACGAGCTTGTTGATCGATGGGAACTACTGCATGTACGAGTGTTCCATCTAGTGCACCTATTGCACCCTTTATTAAAGAACATAAATGGTAAGAAACTGAAACATTATTTTTTGGGTGATAACAAAAAATATATAAAAAAACATACTGGAAATATTTCTCGTAGGTGTCTTTGTCTTTGCGTCATATTCAGTGTTGTTTATTGTGATGTTGGAACTATTATTTCTCTTGCAAATTTTATCATTGCACGTCGTACCTCATGAAAGCATTTATGAATGGTTTGTGTAGAGTGTTGGAATCTTATTTTAACCATTCGAAAACGTTCATTATGACCTATAATTGTTAGAAATATAGCCATTTTATCTTCCACGGTTATCATCCTACTATTTTGCAACCAATTTCTTTGTTTTAAATGGTTACATAACAGTATATACGTATCACGAGATAGACGCATTAATTCATGGCATTGTGTATTCGACCCAAATAACAATTCTTGTGTATATGCATGTCCGGTCAATGTTGAATTATTGTCTCGAATTCTTTCAACTCTTGGTGATGCATTTACCATCCAAAACCACCATATAATGATTAGAAACACCTCCTCGTCATTTAAATCCATATAGCACCTAATCGAAACAAAATATAAAAGACACCATCAAAAAGACACATTCAAGTTGTAGATAAATGATAAAAGGGCATCATTAAAACATAACAAAGTATTTCTAATCATCAAAAAGTATTTCTAATCCAAAAAGTATTTCTAGTCCAAAGAGTATTTCTAATCCAAAAAAACATTATAAAAGACATCTCCTTGAATCATCCCAAAAGTCCAAACTTACGCCCATCATTTTTAATCCAACTCTCACATGCCTCTACTTTTAGTACCAACCAAAGTTTCCTCAAATCAGAACTTTCACCAAATAGAAAAAGTGCAGTCTGATACATCGGGTCTTGTGTATCGCACACAAGTTTCTCCAACTTCTCAATGCAAGCGCTCATATCATCTCCTTTGGTTTTTTCAATCATTATGTTAGCAATTTTGGATATATCATCCGCAACAGCCATAATGTTGTGAGTGTTTGTTCGATCTTTTCTTTTTTTACTTTTATGTTGAGAGCCTAGGGAACACTCTTGTGTTGGAACCATTGTTTCTTGTGACGCAAGAGAGGAATTCTTTGGTTGTTGGCTATCATCATCTTCATTCAATTCGGGATCATCTAGTTATTCTTCTGGATGAGAAGATTTAGAAGTAGGCCCCCGACCATCAATACTAGTGCAAGTTGACCCGTCAAATAGTTGCATACACAACTCGGGATACAACAAGGGTGAATTCCTCAGTGGTTCTGCATGTTTGTTTCACTGGTTCATAAAAATACATATATAAGTATATATGTATAATCTAGGCAACTAAAATAAATAAATACATTATAAGAATGCAACCTTCATTTCGATTTGCCATTCTTCTTCAGTTAAATTGAATGACTTTGTGACCGGATTGTACAAATTCCCTGTCTTGTTAAATAACTTTGACCACACGTTATATTTTCCTCTAATATAATCATAACGATTTTTCATTTAGCGTTGTTCAGCAACAATACCACATTCCTTTTTCAGTTTCTCTCCAATGTTTTTCCAAGATGTAAACTTCAAACTGTTTCCTTCTCGTCCATGAGTGTTGACCTCATGTATACATGCATCGAGAAATAATTTCTCTAGTGCTTCATTTTTCCAACTGAGTCTAGGCCTTTTTTGTTTCGATGATTCTTCAACACCGGATATGTCTAAACGGATTGACAAATATTGAGAATTAATTAATTATGTGAAGCAAAAGGCATTCACTTCAATACTAGTGTTTCCTCTTGACTCTTCGAACCCACAAACAAATATATATAAATCAAGAGACTAACCTATATGAAACATTAATTTGTGATCAGCCCCTAAATATATGAACATAGTTCTTGTCTTCACTCCATATATTGAATCGGTTCATGCATCAATAGTAAATTAAGGTTTATATGTCAACATCCCCTAAATATATGGGGAAACAATCACTTGATACGAAAACCTACAGGGATTAATCGATCCACAGATGAATTGATCTACTTAATAACTATACAAACCTTGTATCTATTTCACAAAATTGACAAGAACAAAATACGAGGATGAATCGATTGCAGAATGTAGGAGAAATCGATCTCTGTTTTGGGCTTGTAAACAAGAACGAGAGGGGTAAGCAAAAGGGTATTAGCGTAATGTCTTACGTTTGAATGATTAGGCGTCCTTTTTAAGTCTGAATCGGTCAGCCCCTCCAAATCATTCAGAGCCATGATTTTATGCGAACCAAACGCGCTGAATCGGTTCGATTCAGCGTTAAGATCTGAATGGTTCAATTAAGAGCCAAACAAACATCCCCTTAAATTTATACTCCTAAAGATTCCGTCCATCCTCTTCTAGATAATGCTGACTGAACTGCTTCTAGAAACTTCGTGCTGATTGGACCTTCTAGAAACTATCACGTCAGACCCGTGTCGTGTCCATGCCTCCAGCCATGACCAAAAAACAACAAAAAATTGCAGAACGCGCTCTTTTACTTCCAATTCCAGTAAACAGGTTATTTACACATAAAATAAGTCAAATGCAACCAAATCAGTAGTGAAATGTTCATAAAGCAAGAGAATTGACAAGTAAAAAGTGCCAATTGCAAGCACTCATCATGAACCACTTCTGCAAATTTATGAAAAGAGCTTCTGTGGTAAGGGTGTAATCGAGCTGATCTCATAACCTCGAGTAGGACTCGAAAATTCAGGTAATACCTTGAAGTCGTAACCGTGGAATTGGAAGATGTCTTTGATCAAAAATTCGAAGATGTCTTCACAATATCCTTGGATCACGGAAAGGTGCAAAGCAGTGTTACCTTCATTATCTTGCAGGTTTATAAGTCCGCTGTGAGAAAGACGGTTTCGAAGAATGAACCTGACAGAACCAAGCATTTTAGTAGCAACAGCAAGGTGAAGAGTTGTTCGGCCTTTATTATCTTGTAAATCCCAAATCTCCGGAACGAGATTTGAAAGCCTTTCCAATATGACTACTTCACCTTCTCTTGCAGCAATGTGAATGACAGACCTGCCTTCTCCATCTCTAACATGAGCAGCCGAACCATTTCCTTTATATATATACTCGGAAAACAGCTCGAAAATGTCCACAGAACCAAAGTGTACTGCATAGTGCAGAGGAGTCCATCCGCTCTCATCTGTTTGCGAGAGTGCGGATCGAATTTTTTCGACCAACATCTATTGTGCAACAAGATCTAGGCCAAGAAAGAAAGGTCAATTCAACATGGTAAAGGAGAAAATTGAAAATGGATATCAAAAGATCAGAGCAAGTGAATTTACTCTTGTAACCTAGATTATGGCCGGCAGCCCATATTCGACGGATAGCGCAGATTTGAGCGCAAACTGACTTGAGCCCGTATTTAAAAGACGAATCGGTCATTATATTCTGATAACTCATAAGCTCCCAGAGATAGTCAACTATTGTAAAAACTAAAAATGGAGAAACAAAGAAAACAACAGTTAGCTTGGATGCCAATAAAAAGCTTTCCATTACCTTAGTGAGCAAGGTTACCTTCATGCTTTGACCGAATAGCAGCTACATGTAAGATATTAGTACCATTCCTACCGTCAGTGGAGAAATCTGGAGCAACATCCAAGATATGTAGTGCAATTTGAAGATGCCGTTTATCCAGAGCAATAAAGAGTGGGGACTCGCCAACATCATTTGTTAAAAGAGTTAACTCTGGATCTTCTCTGATCAACAATTCCGCAACCTGATGATAACCATTTCTCACGGCATCATGAAGTGCAGTATCCTTGTTGGAATTCACCATCCTTATCAGCTTCTCTGCTGCCTCGATTTTGCAACTCAAGCTATTCGCAAAGTGTACGAGGACTTTGCATGTTTTCAAACTCCCCATCCATGCTGCAATATGCAGTGGGGTGTCGTGTTTTGAGTTCTTTTGATTGACGAATAGCCCCGATGACAGAAATTTAAGGATCTCTAGAGCGATTTGGTTAACGTTGTATTTGGCTGCAACATGAAGAATGCTGTCTCCGTTTGGTGTAAGCTGGAAAAGAAGTGTTGAATCGGGGCCTGCTAATTCCTTCATGGACGCTGCGTCACCTTTTATTACAGCTTGGTACAGTTTAGGAGCCATTTCTGTGTTGTTTCTACTGTATTGCAACACTAGAAGGATGAATAGATAGAGGGAGAAATTTTTCAGAATTGCTTCCACTGATTGCAAGAATGAATTCTTTGCTTGTCCATTTTTTACAAAATCTACTCGTGCATCTTGCGGGAACATATGGAATCCAAATAATTCTTTTACAAATATGGTCAATATACATTTTAAAATTATAAAAAAAATAAAGTTTTTAATTGTACTTATAAACATCGCATTTCAGGTCGAGGTCGGGCCTCCACCATTGGCACAGCCCATGAGCTTGCTTGAAATCTTGTGAAGGGCAAGAGCTTAAATTCACAGTCAGATTTGCGGAAGGAAGAAGATGAAGTGGTTCAGAAGATTCAACACCTTGCACTCCAACTGCATTCAAAACCAGATTTCCCAGTGAACTTTGGCTCGTTTGCCTCGCAATGGACTTGCCTCCAAATCCAAAGGATTCCAGTTTTCTCCTGTGCTCGAAATAACCTATATATTCTGAACATATGGGGTCTTCTCGATTCACAAACAAGCACGGAATCCATCCACATATTGCAGCAAATGGATCTTTGTTTTCGACTGCAGTCTTTGAATCCTTGTTTTTATCATTCTTCGCATTGGCAAAAGCCACCCCGGCTTTGATTATCGTTCCTGCAAATCGGATCCCGTGTTTCAATGTCTCATCTCCGATTCTCTCTATCGGGGCCAATATGTAAGGCGGATTGAAGAGGAATGATTCCAAGAACATCCCAGATTTTGCCATCGTTTTCCCGGCCAACATCGCGATGGACGCCCCTTGTGAATGACCGGTTAGCCACACTTTCGAATTCCCCGCCTTAGTTACCGTGTCTCGAACAGTATTAATGGCGATTGCGGACCGACTGGTCCGATAAAGCCCGTTTCGGATAATGTCAATATCCAACTGAATATCTCTGGCAAGCGAGCCGAGTTTGATCAACGTGCCTCGGAAGGCGATTACATAGCGAGGGCTTTCATGAATATTAAAATGATATGAACAATCCCAAGGTTTAAATTCAAAAATGGCGCCGAAGATACATTCATCGCTTTCCGTAAGTGGGGCTATATACCTGAAATGGAAAAATTCCGACCATGGTAGAGCCAAACACTCGGGACCTCGACGTCCGTCCTGGCGGTCGCCTTCCAACATGTAAACACCCTTGACTAAACTGGCGGCCACAGATCTCCGGTGATGAGCATTCGTCCAGTCAATCCTGGTTAGGAATGTGGGTCCTGAAATGCTAAAGTGGTCATTTCCGGAAGCCATTGGAACACCAGAAATTCTAGTTTTTGATTTCCAGGAATGTAGCTGAGATTCAGGAGAAATTAAAGGTAGAGTAGAGGTGGTTTATTGGGGGACATATGCAATAAAAAAAGAAAACTGCACCTCTGTCATAGGACGCCATTGTTAGTTATATGAACAAATAGAATTTACAATTACAGTTAAAACAGAGCCTTTGTATGGTTTGTAGCATCCTGTAATTTGGAAACAACCTTTATCTATCAACGTATTTAGAATTTGAACATTTTTTTCACCCCAAGTTTACTCTGTCCAATCTAAAATTCCAATGTTAGTAATCTCCTTCGAACCGAAAATGAAAGAAAATTGGATGGTTGAATAAGGAAGGCAAATCCCTCCATTGAAGCATCTCCGCCTTATCCTTTATTCCAGAATTGATTTTATTTAATCTGGTGTTAAAATCAATATGGCACGAAAACGTGAAGTAAATTTAGTGGCTGGCAAGCAGCAAGTGCTACTAATATCTTTATTCCAGAATTGATTTTATTTTATGCAGTGATATTCTTTGTTATTACAAAGCATTTATTAATGAGCCAATGCTGGAACTCATTTAATCACCACAGTCAACAAAATCATAGTTAACGGTGAGGAAACCATTAGCATTGCCAATCCCATTAGTGTCAAGTTGATTAAACACATTAACATCCAAATCCAGGCCTCCGTTGCTGCACTGATCCACGATTCTCACCGTTGCCTGAGTACCGGTCGCGGTGTTGGTCACCTACACAAAAACACAAGGGGAATGCCCTCAAAATTAATTGACATAAAAACAATGAGTTGGAATAACATAATCAACTCAAAAAGATACACAGTAGTATTTACACACCCTTAAGCATCTGCCACAAGAAGCTTGACCTCGAGGACCAGCAGGGCCACAAAAGGCGGTCCATCCATATCGGCGACGCCATTCCAAGGGCCTACCGGCGTCCCATGTGGCGCAGAATACACTTGCAGTCATGTAGTCCCAGTTTATATTCTGTGGGTTATAATTGTGATAAGTAGCTCTCACGTTCGATGCACTTTGGGCAGCCACCGATGCCACCACACAAGCTAACACCACAATGCAAAGCTTCAATTTCTCCATCTTTTTTATTTTTGCTTTTTGGTTGCCTCAAAATGTTGTGAATTTATAGGGAATTCATTCCAATTAATTGTTCGTTACATTGGCATTGTCGTGTCATGACCGAAAGCTTGAAAATTCCGACTCCGTAATGAATTTTTACTTTTTGTTTATCTTCTTAGGCCGACTAATACAGATTCTAGATGATTATGATGTGACTGAAAATTTGTTTAGTTTCTTTGATTTGATTTTTCTTATTGTTCCGCATTTATCGGATTTCTTCTTGAAAAACATGGTTCCAGTATTTGTACTGTGATTCATTGTATATCATAACTTCTAGCAAGACCATTCAAAGTTCATGAAATTAGAAAATTAACTTAAATTATGATAATTTAAATGTATTAAAATTCACTTTCGCTACCTTACTATTAATAGTAAATTTTGTTGTTTGTTGTGATGCGAAAAACCGTAGTCTTTCACGCAAAAGAGAAACTCTGAGATCTACTTCTAGACTTGTCTTTGGGTGACTTTTCTTTTTGGGTAAACTATACTAAAGGCCACCTTTTTATTTTGATCATTATTTTTGAATTTTTATAAATCCGGTCACTCAACTATTTTAATGCATTCAATTAGGTCACTTATCGTTAATATTCAACGGAAGTATTGACGTGGCAGTTAACAAAATTTGTATAATTATACATTTGATCATTGTTACTTATACATTCTATCAATTTGGTCCTAATTTTAATAAATTAAAATAAATTTAATCTTCTAATCAGATCGTACCACATGTCACTAATATTAAATATCATGACACGTGTCATCACCCGATTGAATAATTTAATTTATTTTAATTTAATATATTTAATTCTCACCGACCTGGGTGAATGAAAATTAAAGGTGTTGAAAGGGGACAAGGGAAATTCAAACTTGGGTGGTGTGGGCTGAAAAAGAGAGCATCAATCGCTGGCCAAGTTCTTTTTATGGTTTATATTGACTACATATTATATATATATCTTATTTCATAATATAATATTAAATTCTTAATATTAAATATATGTTAATTTAAAATCATAACTTAACATTTAAAATATATTTTATTTTTTTAACCTATTACAACAACAACAACAACAACAAAACCCTATTCCCATATGCTATGGGGTAAGGGGGAGCTAGTGTAGTAGGCTACCCCCAACGCCAGGTTGAGAGCAGCTTCCATGCAAGACCTCCGGCAGTCAAATTTTTTTTTAAATAAAGATAAAATGCAATGCATGTATAAATAAATGCATGGTTGAATAGTCTTCATATGCAGTCTTCATATGCGTATCTGTAATTGGAAGTAAATCTCTGTAAATGAATCCCTGTGTAAAATTCTGTGCATATAGAAAGCAACGTAAGACCCGACTAAAATTAAAAAGAGGAAACATGAAGAGAATGATACACATAAATCAATGATAGCAGGCTAAGTGAAGGAATGAAGTCAAATGGGTTAAAACCTAAACTAAGGCAACACTACTCCGCTACCCTAGTTTTAAGCCTTCATAAATTCCAATGAATAAAACGTATAAAAAATATAAGTCATGGAAATTACTACAAAGGTTTTAAAAGAAGACATAGATGATACACCCTATGGATGTGGCCCGTACTACTCGGCTACCCTGGTCTTAAGTCTCCATACTTTCCTATCAGAGGTCATGTCCTCGGTAAGGGCTAAATCCTTCAAATAAGATCTCAAGCAGTCTTCCCACTTCCACCTTGGTCGACCTCCCCTTCTGGCACTGTCGACTGTAATCTACTCTACCCTCTTGACCGCATCCAACGATTGTCGTCGAAGAACATGCCCAAACCACCGTAATCTTCCCTCCCTCAATTTTTCAGATACAGTCACCACCCCCAAGGACATCCTAATAGCAGAGTTTGGTGTCATGTCCCACAGAGTCCTACCACATGCCCATCGAAGCACTCTCATTTCTGCGCCCTCCATCTTTCTTACGTAATCCTTTTTTATTGTTCAACATTCTGATCCATATAGCAGCGCTGGTCTTATTGTCATTCTATAAAATTTTCCGTTAAGTTTTAGAGGCACCTTCTTGTCACACAAAACTTCAGTAGCAGCCCTCCACTTTAACCATCCCGCCTTTATACGGTGTGTAACGTCATCATCTACACCCCCATCTTTATGTATCATAGACCCTAGGTACTTGAAACAATCCTTTGGGGGGAGAACGTGCCCTTCTATGCATACTTCTACATCTTTATCATTTTGGTTCCCACTGAAGTTTGAACATAAAAACTCTGTCTTTTCAATATTGATCCTTAGACCTTTTTCTTCCAAAGCAGCCTTCCAGGTAGCTAGTATACTATTCAACTCAGTTTTTATTTCAACAACTAGGACAATGTCGTCAACGAAAAGCATACACCATGGAACACCGTCTGGTGTCACACAATAGATGTCGTCCATAATCAAGGCGAAGATGTAGGGGCTAAGAGCCGACCCCTGGTAGAGTCCGATTTCCACCGGGAATGCCTCGGTGTCGCCAATTATAGTCCTGACGTGTGTAGTAGATCTACAATACATATCACAAATCGCCCGGATATAAGTAGATGGGATATGTCTCGTTTCCAAGGTCTTCCAGATCGTATCGCGGGGAACGCTATCATACGCCTTCTCAAGGTCAATGAACGCCATGTGAAGATCTCTATTTTTCCCTATATTTCTCCATAAGACGTCGAAGTATATGAATCGCCTCCGTAGTAGATCTGCCTGGCATAAAGCCAAATTGGTTTTTTAAAACCCTAGTAACCAGTCTCAACCTAGCCTCTATCACCCTTTCCCATAGCTTCATGGTATGGCTGAGTAGTTTAATACCTCTGTAGTTGCCACAACGTTGGTGATCTCCTTTATTCTTATAGATTGGTATCACCGTAGACTCTCTCCACTCCTCTGGCATCTTGGCAGTCTCTAAAATAATATTAAAGATATTGGTCAACTACTTTACTCCCTCTTCTCCTAGGGCCAACCACACAGAGATAGGAATTTGATCAGGACCGACAGTTTTGTCCCTCCCCATCTTTCTAAGAGCCATTTTGACTTCCTCAAACCCAATTCTACTTGTAGGGCAGTCATTAGCCGTAGTATGACGGTCGACTGACCCATCAACGGTACTATCTCTACAGGGAGAGGCACCGTCATTAAATAAGCCAAAGAAGTAACTACCCTAAACCCTCTTAATATCATGATCTTTCACTAAAAGAATATCATTATCGTCCTTAATAAACCTAATGTTACCTAGCTCCTTTTTCCTATTCTCCCTGCTTTTTGCAAGCCTGAAGATGTAGTTTTGTCCTTCCTTAGTGTCTAATCTCTTGTATATTTCCTCGTATGCCTTATCATTTGCTTTAGCCACTATTTTCTTGGCTTCCCGATTTGTCTCCTTGTATCTTTGTTTAGCTCTCGATCTTTCTTCGTCGACATTGCATTGTAGAAACTCCTTGAAGCAAGTTTGCTTTTTCTTCACCTTAGTTTGGACTTCGTCGTTCCACCACCACGATTCTTTATACTCCTTGACCTTTCTTGTCGACAACCCAATGGTGTTTTTGCCTACCTCTCTGATGGAATTTGCCATATTTTTCCATAACATATATGCATTATTTGGATTTGTAGTTCCAAAACATGTATTAGACAAAACTTTACTCCTAAAGTCATCAGCTGTCGCTCCATGTAAGTTCTTATCTTAACTAAAAAATATATTTTTATCTTATCTTAACTTATAAATTATTAAATATATATTTAAATTAAGAAAAATAACTTAATATTTAAATTTATTCTTATAATATTTTAAAATTAATAAAAAAATAAAAATATATTTTAATGATAAGAAAAAATATATTCAATAAGTTAAGAAAAAATAAAATATATTTGTTCTAAAGTTAAGATGAGATTTTAAGTTAAGATATATTTAATATTAAGAATTTAAGATTATACTAAGAAACAAGATATATACATATATGTAGTTTATATAAAATCATAAAAAGAACTTGGCCCAATGGTTGATGCTCTCCTTTGCTAACCACACTACTTAGGTTTGAATCCTCTTGTCCCCTTTCAACACCTTTAATTTTCATTTACGTGTCACTCTTTGATTGATAAAAATTAAATATATTGAAGTAAAATAAATTAAATCCTCCAATCGGGTGACAACATGTGTCATGATATTTAACATTAGTGACACGTGATATGTTTTGATTAGAATATTAGATTTATTTTAATTTATTAAAATTATGACTAAATTGATAGAATATATAAATAATAGTGACTAAATATGTAATTATATCAATTTTTTAACTGTCAGGTCAGTACTTCCTTTAAATATTAATGGCAAATGGACTATTACATTTAAATAGTTGAATAACATGATTAACAAAACTTCAAAAATAATGATTAAAATAAAAAAAACTATAGTTAACTAGTCTTGATATAGTTTACCTTTTCTTTTTACTGACATGACATTTTTAGAACATAAAATTACTTTTGACGCTAGATTTTATCAAATTAAATTATGACATAAGCATGATTAGTTTAAGTCACATATTTATTTATTATGTAGGGGAGGAAGTATAACTTTATATTAAGAGATAAATTTAAATTTATAAAATTTTAAAAAAAATGAATATAAAAGGTGAAACATGTTTTTAATAAAAAAATCTAAAAAAAAATATTATAATTTTAAACCGGTCCTCTACTAGGTCTATTCGTGCTATAATCTAAAAGAAATTATAGGTGATGCCCATGAATTCTATAGTACAGACATGGCAGATTTTGAAAGCTTTCCTGTCGACCCAATGAAGCTATCTTTTCTTATTTCTGAAAATCTAAGAAAAAAATATCTTCACTTAAATTATCATTGCATTCAACAGTTTGGGTAAAACGAATAATAGTAATTTGAGCTAATAATATTGATAAATAAAACCCAAAACCGGTTTTTTCAATAGGGCATCCGAGTTTTTTTTTATTTAACCCATTATAACACTTGTTTTTTATTTTGAAAAAAACGACAAATGATATAGTGATGTTGAAACTTGTCACCTCCATGTAACGAGTTTGATTATATATAATATTTTAATAGACTCAGATAAGTGAACCTACATAGGTCATTAATTTATTGTAATTAATGTAACTTGTCACCTCAAGGTGACAAGTCCATTTAAAAAAAATTAAATTATAAAAATAAATTAAATTTTAAAACTTTAAAATTTTATAAACAACGTAACTCGTCATTACAAGGTGACGACTTCCTTCAAATGCAAAAAAAAGTAGTCGGTAATAATCATTAGTCAACGAGCAACAACAATGGTCACTTGAGACATGGAACTCATCAACTCGAAGTGATGAGTTTCACCAAATTAAATTT
The DNA here is from genome assembly GCF_006381635.1 of Hibiscus syriacus. Taxonomy (NCBI): domain Eukaryota; kingdom Viridiplantae; phylum Streptophyta; class Magnoliopsida; order Malvales; family Malvaceae; genus Hibiscus; species Hibiscus syriacus. The sequence goes on along the minus strand of NW_024062011.1, from coordinate 1,021,090 downwards.
TAAAAAGTTAATTAATTAAAAAGTAAATTAATGATTTTATTAAAAAACAATGTTCACAAACTAATATGTACATAATAAAATTTATTTATATTTTTTAAGTTCTTGACGATGCTAAGGAGGGGTCGAATGATAATGGCACGGGACTAACCAAATACGTCAGGTTTGTAAGCCTTGATCGTCATCATCTTCATCTTGGTTTGATTGTTCAAAAGAATGTGTACTTAACACAATCTGAGATCCACCTTCAGAATACAGTGATGGGCTTATGGTATTTGACATCACCATTGTCGTTACTGAATCGACTTTGCTACCTTGTTGACTTCATATGATATGATCTTATTCACCCTCATCTGCATGTTATGTCGAAAATGCTTGAGTGTATTTCATTGCATCCCATGAAGCTCCAACATAAGTCAGCTGAGTCTCGGTTGAAGTATGATATCCAATATAGAAACTGAAACTAGCCTGAGATGCACAATAGTAATCATCAAATATAGATGCTAAAGTAAAAGAAGAATATGACAATGATTTCTTCGACTTGGCAAATATGGTCTTGTGTTGTTCTCATTCTCTCTTCTCTTTCGCTATGGTGGGATATGGTTTATTACTTGCTTCGTAATTTCGAAGATAGGAAGAATAGTCAAAATATAGGTCCATCGGTGTAATCTCGTAACTCACAGGATCGATAATTGACGATGATTCTATTGCTCAATGTAGACAGCTCACTTCCTCAGTCAATCTTCGTTATGTTTCCTACGCAAATCAATTCTATGGAGCACGTCTATATCTCATATTTGCATAGGAATCAGTTGATGAAACACAAAATGTCGTAACACTCTATCAACGGGGTGCATCTCAATAATCGAAAAATATAATATAGGAGTCACGACACACCATAAATCGAACCCATAAAAAGATCTCGGTGGCAATAGACAAATCTCTTCATCGCAATATGGAAACCAATAAAACTGTAAATATTAATTATAAAAGTTAGTATATATAAAGTTAAACAATTTCAAAAAAATAATAAAAGAACTATTATTTATCGTATATCAATCGATGATGTCGATCCTCATCCGTATATCACTTTTAGTAGCAGCTGATAACTTCGTATCGGTTATTTTATGGCGTTATATAAAAAATATAAAAAAATGATTAAAACATATATATATATATATATATATATATATATTAAAAAATTAGTTAAAAAGTGAAGTTAAAAAATTATCTTCCTGCCAAAGAAAACTCAATTGAGGCTGATGAAATTGGCGTAAAAAACGATAATTGATATCAATTTCATGATTGTAGGAATATTAGACAACCTGCTACATCGGCTTTTAACCCCCGGGCGACGATTGTAGCCTTGTAAAGCTCTCAATACAAAAAGACTAAAATCACAGAGCCTTAACTGATATTATGACACTCATCGAAATTATTTAATATAGGAAGAAATAGAGTGTGCGCCAAATGATCAGATTTATCCGGTTCTGGTAATAATATCCCTCTTATCATTTGGAGAAGATATGTTCGGGATGCAAAAATAACCTTCTCCTCAGTAGAGTCGTCTGTCACTAGAAATTCGGACTCTAACCACGTCATCTGTATCTAATAGTCGTCCATGACATCAGATGGTGGCAATCTTCCTAAAACTTCGTGGACCTTCATGATGGAGTTGTAATCATTCTACTTGACGACGACGGTATCATTCATAGAAACACTGAGTTGATAAGTGATATCTTCCAAAATAATTGTCGCTTTAGTGTGTATCTGGGGCCTACAACATTCAATCAGACTCGAAATCAATATCAGGTACACCTTAAAGCCACTTACACATATGGTTGGATATAGACTGGATTGATGAAGATATATCATCATCCGCTTATGAGGATCTCTCAATGTTATCCTGTGTTGATGAATGCTTTGTTCTTTTTCCAGACGGAGTTCAATCGATGAAATATGAACATTATCGAGGCATAACATGTCATCTTGGAAAGCCATTTTTCAAGATTTATTTAGGAAGTGCGAACTTTGCTCAAATTTGTTCGTAACAAAGGATGGTAAAAAACCTAAACCCCAAACCCCTATTTATAGCCCCAATCCCAACAGCTATAATTCAAAAATCAGGCGGAACTTGTCACGTCGAGGTGACGAGTTCCATGGGGACCGTTGTTGTTACCCGTTGACAAAAGGCTATAAACGATACTCTTTTTTTAATTCGAATGAACTCATCACCTCAAAGTGATACGTAATTTTTTTTAATTTTAAGTTTTAAAATTTGAATTATTTTTACAATATTTTTTAAAAATATCTTTTAAATGGACTCGTCACCTAGAGATGATGAGTCGCATTAATTATAATAAATTAATTACCCACGTGGGGTTCACCCATTTAGGTATATTAAAATATTTTATCTAATCGAACTCGTCACCTCGAGGTGACGAATTTCAACATCAATGTAGCATTTGTTGCATTCTCCAAAGTAAAAAACTAGGTGCCCTAATAAGCTGAATAAAAAAACCGAGTGTCCTATTGGGCTGAAAAAACCACCCAAAACCACCACAGGTAATTTTAGCTCAATATCGTATGTGGGCTAATTATTTAGCTTACAACACAACAATTTATTTAAGAATGTACGATATTTATTACAATGACTTGGAACTTATCACGTCGAGGTGATGAGTTTCAATAAAAAATAATTTTTTATTCAAAATTTTTACCTTGATGTGATAAAATTTAATAAAAAATTATATTTTATTATAATTCATCACCTCGACTTGACGAGTTTGAATAAAAAATATTTGGACAAACTAATCACCTCAACGTGACAAGTTCCTTGAACAATGTAATAAATATCGTAGATCCCAAAATAAACTTTTATATGTCCTATTACACTAATTAATAAAATTGTTAAAAAACAAAAACAAAACCACATGCTTTTTGTTATGTTTCGAAATGGAAGACATCTTGGGCTAGTTGGTCCAAGTCAACAGTTGTTGTTCCTAAAAGTTGTAGCCCAAAAGATACCTAAGACATTGAAGATCTTTTTTAAATAAGTTGAAGGGGATGAGTGTTCTTCAATGATGGAATTTGAGATTTGTGTCATTTGAAGATTTAATAATAAATAATTTATCACTTACATGTAGTACGTAATTTAGTCACCTTAAGGTAAAATTTTAAAACTTAGATTTAGAATTTAGGGTAAGAGAAAAAATATGTAATAGTTGGATTTTATCCTGATACAATGGTGATGTTTGAATGATGTATGGGGCATTGGTGTCAAGCAAAATGGTCTAATGCAAGGTTATCGATCACTGATTTTGTGATGTAGAGCAAAGTTAATAGAAGGTAGATATGTAATTGAGATGAGACATATCGAAAGTTATTTAAGTTTTGATTCGAGTTTGAATTTAAGTTAAATTTGACACTTTTAAATTCGTAAAGTTTTAAGATGAGTTGAACTCAACTTTAAGTTTTTCGAATTGAGACAAACTCAATAATACTCGGACACGAAAAAACTCGTTCGCTGCCCCAGTAGATGGTACCCCTCCCACGGATTCTCTAAAATTTAATCTGCATGGTGCGGTAAATGGGAGCTACGCGAGAGCTGGAATTGGTGGCATCTTAAGGGATCATCATGGAATTGGTGCCGGCAAATCCCACATTTCATGTTGGGAGAGATCTCAAAGGGATGCCTTTTTTTTATCCCAACCAAATCCTCAATTTCAGTTAACAAACCCATATAATTTTAATTAAACAAAGTCCGTACACACCATATGCCACCCAAATTTGGTTTGCAGAATAGGGTTCATTATATTCATTTAAAAGGCATTGACCAAAAAATAATAACTTTTAATTATTAAAATGGTATTCTATTTTGGCTTCAAAATAATTGTGTTTTTATTTATTATTTTTCTATTGTAAAAGAAGCTGATTTTTTTTTAATAAAATTCGATGGTCCACATTTGTCTGAAAATTGCAATAAAAATTCACAAGACCAGCAATGAAGATGAATAAAAAAATAGTAATTATTGATTCCTAAATGATTCCCAACACAGTGCACATGGCCTTTGCTCCACCTTATCATCTTATTCATGGATCTTGTTTATTTGTCCCTCGATAAGGGGTGTATTCGGTTTGATTCGGTTTTTTATTAAAAATTAAATCGAATTGAAATAAACGGTTTTTTAAAATTTAAACCGAAACCGAAATCGAATGGTTAAAAAACCGAATGATGTGAAATCGATTTTTTCGGTTCGGTTCGATAATGCGGTTTTTTTCGATTCAGTTAGTCGGTTTTTCAATTAAAAATTCATTTGAAACTATAAATTCAAAAAAAATTTGTCTATTCGGTTCAATATAGAACAAATGGGTTCTATATGAAAAAACCCAAACCTCAATAGAATTGATTCTTTAAATCAACCCGAAACCGAACCGTTTAAACGTAAACCCGAATCGAACCGAAACGTTTTACTCAATTCATGTCGATTTTCTCGGTTTCGTTGCTCAACCCTACCCTTCGATTATCAAAAAGTATTATAAAATTAATTATTATAATAATAAATATAAATATAATGATTCCAGAGAATCTTTCCATACATTACATTAAAAAATATTATGGAATGGAGTGAAAAGAAAAACACCCAGACAACCAAAAACACATATTTTTAAGATACTGTTAAACAAACAATTGAAAGAAAACATTTGATATTTCTACTTTAAAATCACCAAATTACATTTCTCATAATATTTTTTTGATCTTTTTTTCTTCTTGCTTGATCTCGATTAAGCCGGTTGGGCATACGGATTGATTTTGATTGAGATTGTTGTTGTTGAACCACTTCAGCATCTGTTCTTGCACTTCTCTACTGCTTTTGGTGCTGCATTAGTACCATGAAAAATTAAAACAGTGGTTAATTATCACATAAACAAAATCTTTAAAAAAAGTTTTAACCTAACTTAAAACTCAATAATTTTTTTAAAAAAGTTAAAAACTAACCAAGTCCGATCGCCTCAGATCCTTTCATAATTCGCAAACGTTTACAAGAATTAACGAACATCCTATAGATTTTAAAAAGTAATTAATTAATACTAATCAAGTAAGTATTAATAAAAAAGTTAAACGAAAAAATAACTTACTCCCATGGGACATCTCCAACGAGCATCCAATCTCCATCTTTGTCTTCATAAGTAGGAACATACTCAGAACCATTCAAAAGGTCTATTAATTTGCTTTCATTCATAAAGTCTTTCATTCCTTGTGATCTATAGTTATCAATAGTGAAGGAGCTGAACATTTTGCTCAATGCATCGGAGAGTTCTTGGTAACTCTTGTAAAGTTTCAAGTGTACCTTGCGTAGATAAGGTGCACCATCCATGCTGACCTTAACAAATGCCGCGACTGCGGTGGCTGTAATGTTTCCAGCCTTTTTGCTGTCGCCTTCCTCCTCGGAACTGGCTTTTTGGACAGCCATGATGTTCTTCCGGAAGGACCTGACTGGTGGCCATCCCACCACTTGTGCCCTAAAAAAAGAAAATCAAATATTCCCTTAAGTTATTACAAGGAAATAAAATAGAATTATTGAAAGTGCAAGACTTTCTTAGCCACTTTCCTGTTGAAACCTTTTGAATTATTGTTTGGTTGGTGAGAAAAGCACTAAAGATTCCACATGTTTTGATGTTTCCCTCTTCTTCCCGACAAACAACCGAAGCCATCAAATGTCAAAATTAAACCTTCTTTTTTTCTTTTCATTTTACAAGATCAAGATCCAGTATACGAAGACTCATCCTCTTCAAGTTCAAATTAATGTTTAACAAAATTCTTTAAATAAAACTATGATAAACAAGAAATTGATTTCACTGGAAATATAAACCTCATGCAATGAACCTTCTTTCTATATTTTTAAAAAGGGGAAACAAAACGAAAAAAAATCATAAAAATTGAAAAATAATTGTAGCTTACTTTTCAGGTGGCTTTGCAGGGTCAGTAGAACGAGGTGCAATAGAGCTCTTCTCCTTCATCTTCTCCGGCTCCTCGGATTCGGCCTCCTTTGCCGATAGATTAAGCTTCAGATCAACTGTCTCCGAAAACCCTCGTTTGCCGTTATATTTGATTGTTTCACCATCGTTTCCCTTGCCTCCGGGCAACCCTAAACGTAACTCCGTCTCTTCGAAATTAATTGTGTGATACTTGTCATGCTCCGTGCCCATAATGCTGGTCATTATGATACTTGAACACAAACTTTTACGCGAAAAATCCTTCCACCTTCAACTTTAATCCTTTTCTTTCTCTCGGAATCTATCTCTCGCTTTTTTTTTCGTTTGTAGTGTATTTTCTTGAGGAATCGCAAATGAAGTGGGTAGGAGAATATGTGAAAATGTTGGGAAAGAAGGCCCGCATGGAATTGTGGGAAGATAATTATATGGTTTTAAGAATGCTCTCAAAGGTCATGATGATGCCACGTGGAAGTTGATGTCATGAATGATGTTATATTTAGAATTATTATAACTAGATGATACGTTAGACAATTTAAAGTTCAAATTTTAATATTGTGTATAGAGTAAATTAAATTGAAAGAGTCATCACATAATGAATTTTTATAAGATTTAATCTTATTTAATCAATAATAGATAGAATGTTATTAGTTAAATTAGAAAAATTATTATAATAAATCAAGTGAATATAGATTTTATTAAATTTAAATAATTATTATTTAAATTTGATCATATATATACATACATACGTAGCATATGAAAAATTTATTTTTCTACTTAATATAATGGAACATTTAAATTAGCGAATCAGATTGGATCTTAAACAGACAAACAAGCTATTTTACCTTTATTTTCTATTTGGACAACATACAAAGTTGGTGCTGCTTGCCTTCACTTTCTTTCTTAGGCTCCCACCAAATAATGATGGCAGTTGCACTAAAAAGAATGGAATTTGGTTTTATACTTTTAATTTCACCAACAATTTAATTAATTTCACTTCCTTTATTAAACCTTGCTTAATTGCTTTTACAGCATGATCGATAATGAATAAACTAATTGATTATTAATTCATTTGAAGAAAAATAAAATGTTTCATAAATTTGATTAGGGTTGTATCACGAAATGACTGAAAAATTATTTTTATAAATGATAATTAATTTTTTTTATATAAATCCATCTTATCTTTTCATTTTTTATAGTATTTAAATAAAATGATATAAAATTTTTATTTAAAGATCATTTCTTAAATGAATATTATAAATATTTAAATTTAGATTTATATAAGATTTATCCTTTACATACTTATCCACACTCTACCCACTTCTGTAGTAACGTTCAAAAGCTCATAATACCAGGGCCCATTTAGGTGCACACTGTAATTTCACAAAAACAAAATGGTAAAAGGCAAAAGAAAACATTAAATACAATCCTTCAAATAAAATATAATTAATTAGATTTATTAATTTTCAACCTCTTTAAAAGCAAGTCTCAACTAGGCTAATTGTTATGTGTAACTAAAATATACATAAATGTAATAAATATAATACATTTAAATTATTAAAAAATATATAAAGATATGTCATGATTAAATAGCACATGTTCATATTCTTTTTCATTTAATTTTTTTTAAAAAATAGATTTTTATTGAAGTCAAAATATTCTTAATCTTTCATGTTTATTTTTAACCTATAATAGAGAATTATAATCTAATTTTATCTCATGTGATTTGATTTGAACCAGTCAAGTGGGAATGATTTTATACTCTTATATTGATACACAATTGGAACATAAGATTAACTTAAATTAATCGTTTTAGGCATGATTAATGATTTACATTGAATTTCATAAATTAATTTGAAGGATCATTTAAGCCCAAAATATACTTTTTTGATATATTAATTTAAGGCTGTGAACTTGGAAGGAATAAATTTTTAATATTTTAATATTTTTATTATTTTAACGGGTGATTATGACACGTAAAATAATGTGTATAACATTATTATGGTATCATGTAAAATCTGAAGTCTCAATCTTTATTAGTTTGTACCAAGACCTAATTGACACCAGCCACCTTAATTTTAAACTGAAGAAAAAAATAAATAAAATAAATATGTAATAATTATTATATATATTTTTAAATAATCTGAATAATTATAAGATAATATTTATTTTTATATTATTATTTATATATTTTTATGTGTATGGCAACAAGAAGCAAAGATCCGAACTTTTTATTTATTTTTATTTTGAAAATAAAGATTCGAATTTAATCAATGCAAAAATGTGACACAATATTAAGGAGACGTTTGGTTCAGGGTATTTCACATTATCGGGGGAATGAAATGTCATTTTCCCGTTTGGATTGCAAACATTCCTAACCCCCGGTAATAAGTTATTCACAACAATGATATTTTGGGGGTATATTACCGGGAATGTGATTTCCCCCTTCCCTTAGATATTATTACATTCCCGGTGTTTTGGACTAAAATACCTTTAAAAATTTTCAAAAATATTTTTCTTCTGTCATTGAATAAAAAAATTCTACGAAGGTTAAATTATAAATTTATACTTAAACTATTTTAGATTTACAAAAAAAAAATCATAATTAGAATTTTATATGAAGTTCAAAGGTTAAAATAAAATTTTACCCTTTCATTAAACCTATTTATCTTTTCAATTTTGTAAAAAATTATATAAATTTTATAAATTTAATATTTTTAAAGAAAATATATAAATTAATTATAGTAAAATTATAGTAGAATTCAACTTGTTAAAAAAACAAATATATAATAAGAATAATTTGGTAAGATATACATTTTAATAATCTTTTATTCCTTTAATAAAATATTGTAATCATACATTCCTGCTAAAGAACCAAACACAACATTTATAGTAATCTTATTTACGCCGGTAATCCTATTCTCTTCGATAATTTTATTTCTATCTATAATCTTACATTTCATGAACTAAACACAATCTAAAATGAAAGGATGATAAGGACAAGCCTTGAGCTCCAAAACAAAACGAAATAAAAGAGAGCCCTTCGCTAGCCGTTCTACAGTGAGAAATGCTCTGCCCCACAAAAGCCCACTGTCACTATCCTATATGACCCCACACGTGTGCAACCTTATCTATCTATAATGTGAATATCCCACTTTATAATTTCCTATCAATAAAATGTAATATCCTATTATTAAATGTGTCAAGATTTTAAATTTGTTTAAGTATCTCATTATATCTAAATAATTCAGTTGAATTTATTATACTCTTTTCATCTAAGGATGAATCGAGAGGATTTATGAGAATCGTTTCTATAAAAAAAAAATTAAAAGGTATAATATTAAAATTAGTGTCCAATATTTATTAAAATGGTTATTGTATTCTATATTTTTGTTAGAGTATTTTATCTCTTAATGTTTCATTTTGGGACTTTGGGACAAAAAGATCCTTATGTGAATGAAAATCATTAATTAACAAATAATAAGTATTAAAAAAATAGGTACTTTTTTACTCTAAGATAAAATGTTGAAGGCTAAAATACTTTAAAAAAAAGGAATAGAAACTAAAATGATAATTTTAAAAAATATTGGAGACTAATTTTAATATTATACCAATTTTAAATTATCATATAATTTAAACATTTTTTAATAATTTATTTTTATCCTCTAAATTTTTTTGAGTTTATTTTTACATAAAATTATACGTGGATCTCTATTTTCATTTTTACTAATCTTATAACTCATTCATATCTTAAAATTTCATTTTTTTTTGGGATTGAATTATCATTAAAGACTAACATTACATATATAAAAGTAAAAATTAACTAAAACTATAATTCAGTTAATCATATTATTTACTTAATGTCTTAGATTAATTGAATTATATGATTAAATGTATATATGCTACCTATCAAGGACAAACAGAGCTAGTAAGAGGGGAGGTGGCCTCTTAAATTTTTTTTGGTATATAGCATTTTAAATCATTTTTAGTTTTAATTTTTTTTTTGTGATTTAAATAATTTAATTTCTCTTAATGTTTGATTTTTAAAAAAAAATTCGTCTCTATCAACAACGATAATAATCAATAAAGCTCACGAGTGATTTGTCGTCCTCTTGCCCTAACAAGGTTTTGATTGTGAAATTGAATTGAAGATTTGAAGTGCGTATTTATGTAGAATAATAGAAATTTCTTTATTAATTAAATGCTTTGAATTATTATGGCTTGGATGTTTACTATAAAAAAATTTACAATAAAGTAGAATCCAGGGGCCACCATGAACAGAATTGTGAAATGTTGAAGAAGATGCTTCAATCTTAATTTATGATGAATTTGATAAAATATAAACCACAACTAATTAAGAACTGTTTACTTGTTGGGAAACAAAGGAAATTAAACAATAACGATATAGAGATGCTGCTAAAGAGAATATTAATAAAAAAAGGATAAATACAAATTAGACAAATAGTCATTTTGGCTTTTCTTTATTTTATTTTTGTAATTAATATCAAGTCAATCAAAATACATAAATTTACAAATGGTTTTTAGTATAGATTTTTTTTGAACTTTAAGACGTCAGCTTTATTCCATAACATAAATAAAACATAACAAAAGTTGTTCCCCGCCCTAAATGGGAGACAGCTAACCTGATAACAATAACACGCGTTCACCAAAAGCAAATAAACACAAAATTAAAACCTCTTGAACTGGCCCTTCCTCTTATGCCTTCAAGCATTTCCCTTTACACGAACAGACCGAGAAGAAAATAGAACTTAGATATAGCCAAAGCATGAAACCGACTGAATCTTCATTACATATGGTGGTTCAATCTGTAACATCCTCAATACCGGATTAATGACTAAATTTTAAAGTCTCAGAATTTGGTGGTTAAAATAAAATGAATGAATAATATAAAGATTTACATGTGAATTATTGTGTATGATGGAATTAAAAGTAAGAAGGAATGGAAGGACAATAGAGTAATTGCACGGAAAAATAATTAAAGAAAGGATAAGTATGTATATATAAGGATACACGTGGGTTGAAGGGGAGAGGACACCCAAGGCTTCCAGAGTTCTCTTCTTCTTCTTTCTTCTTTGTGCGTGTGAACCAAAGCAAAGGTAAGATTTCTGATTATTGTGTTTCTTGTTAAATTTAAGATTTGTTTTTGATTATTAGATGATAACTAAGCTTAAGGAAAGCTTAAGTTATCTTAACATCAAAGGATGATGGATATAGGAGAGATTTAAGATTTGAAGTTCTTAAATGAAATCTTGGAATAGAGTTCATAACTATAATTGAAAGTTAAATTTGACTTGTCATCAATCTAGTTAAGATATACGAAGTGTTAAAGTGGAATTCAAACATGTTGAATTATTGATGTAATTCTTGAATTACATATGAAGGATAGGATTTGGAGGTTTAAGATGAAATAAATGAGTATAAATTGGTTTAAGGATGTGTACTAGAGTTAAGAATGAAAAAGGGGATTAAACATGAAGGATTTAATCCAAAATGAATGAATTCTCGGGTTCAAAAAGAGGATTATGGGCAGAGTGCATCTATGCATATTCATAGTGCATCGATGCATCAAGGTTAAAACCCAGAAATTGTTTGAAGGTGTATCGATGCACAGGTAGTGCATCGATGCACTCTTTTAAAATAAAAATATCGAATGCAATTAGTGCATCGATGCATAAGGCATGCATCGATGCACTCCATTAATAATAAAACATCGAATGCATTTTATGCACCGATGCACAAGTAGTGCATCGATGCATACCTTCATTAAAAGAGGAAATTGGCATTTATCTTAATCTAAAGAGTGAACCATTAAATTATATTAGCTATAATACTGATATAGATACATGTGTGATTATGTAGATACTAAAAGTAAGCTTATTCTGGAACGATCAAAGGATTAGAATCGAATCAAAGCAAAGCTAAGGTGAGTGCATACTATATGTATAGTATAATGGAATAAGACTTGTGATAAGTCTAATCCCTATATTGATTTTCATAGTACAATAGTTGTGAACATGCATACATGATAATTATTGTAATACATGCATAAGGCATGTATATGTTCATGTGATTGGATAAATGATGTATATATATGAATGGATTCAAATACACATGTGATATGAGAACATGACATGAAGTAAGTGACATGAGCTACATGATCACAAGAGAAATGACATGAGTACATGAATATATGAAATATCAGAATAATACCCATAGTATACGATATGAGAGCTATAGGTGCAATTGGCATGCCAAGAGTCGAGGGTATAATAGTCATTCGGGACGTAGTCATTCGGGATGTAGTGGTCCTACGGGACATATATAACAGTCCTTCGGGAGGAATACTGAACTAAGGTTCGGTGCTCCATGAGGGAATTGATACGAGCTGTGGTGACAGTATTAGTGCACAACCTCAATGTACTCACATACCTCTATTCTCAATAATATACATGGGCAATTGAAATACAAAGTAAAGTGAAAGTGGTACAAGAAGGTAAGTTTCGTACATGCATGATATGATTATATGTTATTATTTAATAGATACATGCATATTGAAATGTCATGAAGGAAATGGTAAGAATGCATATTCATGAAGATATTATTGCATATTCATTTATTGCCTCACTAAGTCTATGACTTAGCGTGTAAGTGATTTACACGTAGGTACCAAGAAATAAGAAGATTCAGAATAGAAGTGGCACGGACAGCAACATTACTAAGAAATCAGATCATAAGTAATTGACAAAGTAGGTATTTTGTTGTGTATAGAGTGTTGGTATGTAGTAAGTGGTTAATTACGAATGCTCTGATCGATTTTGTATTAAGTGGTATCTTTTATGTAAATTAAAGTATTTTGTTTTAATGAAAGTTTTAAATTCCTGGGGTTTTTCTTTTAGAATAAAAGTTTGAAAAGTCAATGTGATATCTTGGACTTGTATTCGGGTCGAATATGAGTTAGAGGTGTTACATTTAATGGTATCAGAGCTACGGTTTAGTCGATTCTCGGCATAAACCGGAGTCTAGAGTGTCTGATAATATATACATACCAACAAAATAGTGGAAACTTCTGATCTGATGGAATAGTAAGTATTTTGTTTTGCTAATAGAACTATATGGTTGTATTTTTATAGATGTCCGGACGAAGTAGTTCTAGGAATGAAGCAGGAGATGATAGACCCGCTGAAAGCAGTAATTCACCTGCCCTGGCCAGGCAGAGTGAAGAACAGACATCCTCTGGAATGGCTGTAAATGATCAAGATATATTCTTTAGAACGTTAGACGCAGTATTGAAGCATTTTCAACCTCCTGTTACTTTAACTCCAAAAATGAATGTTGTGAAAGAGTTGAAGGGATTAGGAGCTCCAGAGTTTAGAGGGGAAGCCGATGAAGGTCCGGTTACTGTGGACCTTTGGCTTAATGACGTGAAGGTCATGCTTACGGGACTTCATTGTTCCGATGCTGAGAAGCTGGATGGAGTAATTTCCTTGTTGAGAGGACAAGCAAGGATCTGGTGGACCAATGTTACATTGAGGATGTCTAACGCCCAAGTAACTTGGTCATTGCTTTTAGAAGAATTCAAGCATAAGTACATCGGAGATCAATTTGTTCGTCAAATGAAGCAAGAGTTCATGAATCTGAAGCAATGAAATCACACTGTATATGAGTACGAGTGTGAATTCAATAAGTTGAGCCGCTTTGCTGCCGAGCTAGTTCCTACAGAGAAGGATACTTGTGAGTGGTTTGTAGAGGGGTTACGTCCTCGGTTGAAGGAAATGTTAATTGTCTTGAATTTATCCTCGTTTCAAGAGGTAGTCAACCGTGCCAAGGCTCTGGAAATAGCTCAGAACGAGAGGTTTGAAATTCGAGAGCTCAGATAGTCAAAAGAAAGGGTGCTTCTTTGAGTTCCGCACTATCAAAAAGAGGCAGAGATGCTAGTTTTCGACCCCAAGTTAGATCAGAGTCAGTGGCATCCTCCGCTAGAGGATCAAATCAGTTGAGAGGTAGAAAAACTCAGTCAGTGGGATCTGGAGCTGGGAGATCTAATCAGAGTCAAGTCAGACAATGCCCACATTGTGGAAAGAATCATTCAGGGATATGCCGGATGATTTCTGGAGTCTGCTTTAGATGTGGGGACGTTGGGCATTTTGTTCAGGATTGTCCAATGTTAACCAGTGAATCTACACAGTCAGAGAGATCTACTTCTGCAGGCCAGAGAGGAAGAGGCATATGTAGAGGAAGAAGCTAATCGGAATCCTCTGCTCAACAGGAGATACACTCCACTGCTCGAGTGTACAACCTCAAGACCAATGAGGATTATGATGACCCAGATATTATAACAGGTACCTTTATATTGTTTGAAAAAGGTGTTATTGTATTGATTGATACGGGGTCTACATATTCATACATTACTAGTAAGTTAGTGAACGAATTGAACATTCCGTTAGAAACTACTAGCAATGAGGTAATAATGACGAATCCTTTAGGACACAGTGCTCGGGTAAATATGGTGAGTCGAGGATGTCCCATACGAATTCAAGGAATTAAATTCCTTGCTAATCTGATGGAATTACCTTTCGACGAATTTGAAGTGATACTGGGAATGGATTGGTTATATCGTTATTACGCACTGTCGATTGTAGATTGAAAAAAGTAACGCTGAAAAGTCCAGAAGGGGTAGATGTGGTGGTATTTAGTGAAGGATGGAATCCATTGGCAAATGTAATTTCAGTAATGTCGGCGAAGAAGTGCCAGGTTTACCTCCGGACAGAGAGGTAGAATTTCAGATTGAGATAATGTCGGGAACATCACCCATTGCAATGGCACCATACAGGATGGCTCCAAAAGAGTTGCAAGAATTAAAGATTCAATTACAGGAGTTACTGGACAAAGAATTTGTTAAACCAAGTGTATCACCTTGGGGAACTCCAGTTTTGTTTGTTAAAAAGAAAGATGGATCAATGCGTCTTTGTATCGATTACAGACAGCTCAATAAAGTGATCATCAAGAACAAGTATCCACTTCCTCGAATTGATGATTTATTTGATCAATTAAAGGGAGCTTCAATGTTCTCAAAAGTTGATCTACGTTCGGGTTATTATTAATTAAAGATTCAAGAGAAAGACATTTCAAAAACGGCATTTAGAACAAGATATGGTCACTATGAATTTATCGTGATGCCGTTTGGAGTTACGAATGCACCAGCTGCTTTTATGGATCTAATGAACAGGATATTCCAACCTTATTTGGATCAGTTTTTTGTGGTGTTTATTGATGATATTTTAATATATTCAAATTCAGAAGAAGAGCATAGTTCACACTTACATATTATTTTACAGATTGTACGAGACAATAAGCTTTATGCTAAATTTTCTAAATGTGAATTTTGGTTGAATGAAGTGACATTCCTTGGACATGTAATTTCTACAGAAGGAGTTCGAGTGGATCCCCAAAAGATTAAAGTTATTCTAAAGTGGGAAGTTCCAAAGAATGTATCAGAAGTTAGAAGTTTTCTAGGGTTAGCTGGTTATTATCGAAGGTTCGTTAAAAACTTTTCGATCATAGCATTACCCCTAACTAAACTGTTGAAAAAGGAAGTAAAATTTGTTTGGGCTCAAGAATGTCAAGAGAGTTTTGAAAAGTTAAAGAAAATTCTTACAGAAGCTCCAGTGTTAGTCCAACCTGAGTCAGGCAAGAACTTTATAGTGTATAGTGATGCGTCTCATAATGGCTTGGGATATGTATTAATGCAAGAAGGTTGGAGATGGTTGGAGTAGTGTTTGCTTTAAAGATCTGGCGTCACTACTTGTATGGTGAAAAGTGCTACTTGTATACGGATCACAAGAGCTTAAAATACTTGATGACTCAGAAAGAGTTGAATTTAAGACAAAGAAGATGGGTGGAATTTCTCAAGGATTATTTTGTTGTGATTGATTTCCATCTCGGAAAGGTAAATGTGGTAGCTGATGCCTTGAGTAGAAAGACGTTTGCAGCTTTGCGAACTCTTGATGCTAGATTATCGTTAAGAGAAGATGGTGCAATCTGTGCAGAACTGACTGTCAAGCCAGCATGGTTAGATCGAATTAAAGAATTGCAAGCTAAAGATGGAAAGTGTTTAAAGAAGATACAACAGATAAGGAATGGAAAGGGTACGGATTATGAGATTAAGTCTTATGAGAACTTGTATTATCGAGAAAGATTGGTAATTCTGGATGATGATGAATTAAAGAATGATTTGTTAACAAAAGCTCATTGTAGTCCATTGACAATGCATCCGGGTGGGAACAAAATGTATATAGATATCAAGAGTCGATATTGGTGGCCGGGAACGAAGAAAGACATTACAAAATTTGTATCAAAGTGTTTGACTTGTCAACAAGTCAAAGCTGAGCATCAGGTTCCTTCAGGATTGTTACAACCAATTTCAATTCCTCAATGAAAATGGGAAAACATAACGATTAATTTTGTGACGGGGTTGCCTTTAACTCCGAACAAAAATGATTTAATTTGAGTGATCGTAGATAGATTGACTAAGTCAGCCCATTTTATTCTGGTACGAACTGATTTCTCCATTGATAAGTATGTGGAGCTGTATATTAGAGAGATTATACGTTTGCATGGTGTACCTATTTCCATAGTTTCTGATCGAGATCCTAGATTCACATCACAGTTTTAGAAGTCATTACATGGAGCATTGGGAACTCGGTTGAACTTCAGTACAGCGTTTCATCCTCAAACCGATGGTCAATCCGAGCGAACTATTCAAATTCTGGAGGATATGCTAAGAGCTTGTGTCATTGAATTCAAAGGATCGTGGGAAAGATATTTACCACTTGCTGAATTTGCGTACAACAATAGTTATCAGTCAAGCATCAAAATGGCTCCCTATGAAGCTCTATACGGAAGAAGATGTCATACGCCCTTGAACTGGTATGAACTTAAGGATCGAGAAGTTATTGGTCCTGAGATGATTCAGAATACGGAAGAAAAAGTTCAAGTAATTCATATTAATCTGAAAGCTGCAGCTGATAGACAGAAATTGTATGCTGATTTAAAAAGGAAAGAGACTGAATTTCAAGTCGGACATAAAGTGTTCTTGAAAGTGTCTCCGTGGAAGAAAGTATTGAGGTTTGGATGGAAAGGAAAGTTGATTCCTCGGTTCATTGGACCTTACGAGATTACTAAGAGAGTAGGACCAGTAGCATATCAGCTAATGTTACCACCTGAAATGGAAAAGATACACAATGTCTTTCATGTCTCAATGCTTAGGAAATATCGATCTGATCCATCCCACATTGTGACTACTGAAGAAATTGAAGTTCGACCAGATTTAACTTATGAGGAAGAACCTGTTCAAATATTAGCTTACGAAATCAAGCAACTAAGGAACAAGACTATTCCATTGGTTAAAGTCTTGTGGAGGAATCACAAAGTAGAGGAAGCAACATGGGAACGTGAAGAGGACATGAGGATTAAGTACCCCTACCTCTTTGTATAATGAAAATTTGAGGACGAATTTTCTTAAGGGGGAGAGTTGTAACATCCTCAATACTGGGTTAGTGACTAAATTGTAAAGTCTCATAATTTAGTGGTTAAAATAAAATGAATGAATAGTATAAAGATTTACATTAAATTATTGTGTATGATGGAATTAAAAGGAAGAAGGAATGGAAGGACAATAGAGTAATTACAAGGAAAAATAATTAAAGAAACGATAAGTATGTATATATAAGGATACACGTGGGTTGAAGGGGAGAGAACACCCAAGGCTTCCAGAGTTCTCTTATTCTTCTTTCTTCTTTGTGCGTGTGAACCAAAGCAAATGTAAGATTTCTGATTATTGAGTTTCTTGTTAAATTTATGATTTGTTTTTGATTATTAGATGATAACTAAGCTTAAGGAAAGCTTAAGTTATCTTAACATCAAAGGATGATGGAGATATGAGAGATTTAAGATTTGAAGTTCTTAAATGAAATCATAGAATAGAGTTCATAATTAGAATTTAAAGTTAAATTTGACTTGTCATCAATTTAGTTAAGATATACGAATTGTTAAAAGTGGAATTCAAACATGTTGAATTATTGATGTAATTCTTGAATTACATATGAAGGATAGGATTTGGAGGTTTAAGATGAAATAAATGAGTATAAATTGGTTTAATAATGTGTACTAGAGTTAAGAATGAAAAAGGGGATTAAACATGAAGGATTTAATCCAAAATGAATGAATTCTCGGGTTCAAAAAGAGGATTCTGGGCAGAGTGCATCGATGCATCAAGGTTAAAACCCAGAAATTGTTTGAAGGTGTATCGATGCATAGGTAGTGCATCGATGCACTATTTTAAAATGAAAAGATCGAATGCAATTAGTGCATCGATGCATAAGGCATGCATCGATGCACTCCATTAATAATAAAACATCGAATGGATACCTTCATTAAAAGAGGAAATTGGCATTTATCTTAATCTAAAGAGTGAACCATTAGAGTATATTAGCTATAATACTGATATAGATCCATGTGTGATTATGTAGATACTAAAAGTAAGCTTATTCCGGAACGATCAAAGGATTAGAATCGAATGAAAGCAAAGCTAAGGTGAGTGCATACTATATGTATAGTATAATGAAATAAGACTTGTGATAAGTCTAATCCCTATATTGATTTTCATAGTACAATAGTTGTGAACATGCATACATGATAATTATTATAATACATGCTTAAGGCATGTATATATTCATGTGATTGGATAAATGATGTATATATATGAATAGATTCAAATACACATGTGATATGAGAACATGACATGAAGTAAGTGACATGAGCTACATGATCACAAGAGAAATGACATAAGTACATGAACATATGAAATATCATAATAATGCCCATAGTATACGATATGAGAGCCATAGGTGTAATTGGCATGCCAAGAGTCGAGGGTATAATAGTCCTTCGGGATGTAGTGGTCCTACGGGACATATATAACAGTCTTTCGGGACGAATACTGAACTAAGGTTCGGTGCCCCATGAGGGAATTAATTCGAGCTGTGGTGACATCATTAGTGCAAAACCTCAATGTACTCACATATCTCTATTCTCAATAATATACATGGGCAATTGAAATACAAAGTAAAGTGAAAGTGGTACAAGAAGGTAAGTTCGTACATGCATGATATGGTTATATGTTATTATGTAATAGATACATGCATATTGAAATGTCATAAAGGAAATGGTAATAATGCATATTCATGAAGATATTGTTGCATATTCATTTATTACCTCACTAGGTCTATGAGTTAGCGTGTACGTGATTTACACTTAGGTGCCAAGAAATAAGAAGATTCAGAATAGAAGTGACACGGACATCAACATTACTAAGAAATCAGATCAGAAGTAATTGACAAAGTAGGTATTTTGTTGTGTATAGAGTGTTGGTATGTAATAAGTGGTTAATTACGAATGCTCTGATCGATTTTGTATTAAGTGGTCTCTTTTATGTAAATTAAAGTATTTTGTTTTAATGAAAGTTTTAAATTCCCAGGGTTTTTCTTTTAGAATCAAAGTTTGAAAAGTCAATGTGACATCTCAGACTTGTATTCGGCTCGAATATGAGTTAGGGGTGTTACACAATCCATCTTTTATCTTCTGCCACTTGAGTCTCCACACACTGGGGACTTTCCTCAACCTAGAAGAGAT
Source organism: Hibiscus syriacus (assembly GCF_006381635.1). Classification (NCBI taxonomy): domain Eukaryota; kingdom Viridiplantae; phylum Streptophyta; class Magnoliopsida; order Malvales; family Malvaceae; genus Hibiscus; species Hibiscus syriacus. Next base: position 1,001,389 of record NW_024062011.1, on the reverse strand, counting down.
CCTCAACTCCTACTCCACCGCCGATTGCCAAGATGTGCGCCGCCTTGTTCTTCGATCTGGGAATGAAAGTAAACTTGCATGCACGAAACTGATCAGCTTTCCTCTTAGCTTCCTAAATCCATGCAGTGATATTCGAGAATGTTGCGGAATACGGCTATCGGATAGAGCAAAATCACAACTGATAATTTGAGAAAATAAAGATGAAGATAAAGAAGACACGAATTTTACGTGGAAAACCCCTAAATAATATAGGGCAAAGATAGAAGAATTTCACTATGAGAAAATAAGAATTACAACTTCTCTCGATCTACCAAGGAGAAAACAATGACAATTCTCTCTTGATAAAAAGAAGAAAACAACTCTCAGAAAAACTCTCTAAATTCTCTAGCATTGGGAGAAAGCTAGAATGATTTGGGATGATTTTGAAACTATATGTGTTACGGTATTTATATTTGAAGCTTAAGAACTAATCTTGTAAATACCCTAAAGTATAGGGACTAATTGAGAAATTTTACCATCCCATTTTTTTAACAATTTTGGTTGCCAACTTGTTGCACCGAAAGTTGGCCAAACTTTCGGTGCCGCCAATTTTCAACAATCTCCCACTTGAAGATTTGATTGGAACAATCATATCTTCACACCATTCTTTATACCTTGTACCATCATGTTGCTTACGTCTCTGACAGGCCACAAGAGGATCGACACCAAGTAAATTTATCAGCATTGATCGCCTTCGTCATGAAATCTGCTATGTTGTCTTTGGTATGGATTTTCTGCATATCTACCGTCATTTCTTCCACATTTTCATGCATGAAATGGAACTCGTATGTGCTTTGTCCTTGAATGAAATGTTGGATTCCTTGCTAGATGCAAGGCGCTTTGACTGTCACAAAATAGAGAGAGATACTCTTGATTGTGCCCAAGCTTCTCCAATAGAATCTTCAACCAAATTGTTTCTTTACTGGCTTGTGTAGCTGCTACATATTCTGCCTCTGTTGTGGATGTAGCCACAACTAACTGTAATTTTGAAGCCCAACTTACAGTTCCACCAGCAACTTTGAACACATATCATGTAGTAGATTTTCTTTTATCCAAATCTCCTGCATAGTCAGAATCAACATACCCATTGATAAGTAAGTTTGATCCTCCGTAACATAATGCAATATTTAAGGTCCCTTTGATGTATCTCAGGATCCTCTTTATTGTATTCCAATGCTCTTTGCCTGGATTCACCATGTACCGACTAACCACTCCCACTGCTTGTGCAATGTATGGTCTTGTGTATATCATAGCGAACATTAAACTTCCCACTGCCAATGCATATGATACTCAAGACATCTCCATTATCTCTTCTTCACTGCTAGGACTCATACTAGAGAATAATTTGAAGTTAATAGGAAGAGGGGTATAAATTGGCTTACAATCTTGCATGCTGAATAGTGACAAGATCTTCTTCAAGTAATTCTTTTATAAAAGCCAAATCTTCCTATTACTTTTGTCTCGGTCAATTTGCATCCCTATAATCTTGTTTGCTGATCTCAAGTCCTTCATTTCAAATTCTCTAGCCAATTGTGCCTTCAATTCTTTAATATGATCTTTGTTGGGTATTGCAACCAACATGTCATCCACATACAACAACAATATACCAAAATCGTTATCACTAAACCTCTTGAAATAAGCACAAGGGTCTGCATTAAGTCTGTTGTATCCAAGGCATATAATGAAGGAATCAAATCTCTTATACCAACACCTCGGCGCCTGCTTTAGACCGTACAGAGATTTTTTTCAACCTGCAAACCAAGTTCTTCTTTTCTTTTTCTTCAAAACCTTCAGGCTGGAGTATATAAATCTATTCTTCAAGATTTCCATGAAGAAAAGTTGTTTTAACATCTAGCTACTCTAGATGTAAGTTCAATGTAGCACACATTGCCAAGACTACTCGAACTGTTGTTAGTCAAACCAAAGGAGAAAAGATTTCATTGAAATCAATACCTTCTTTTTTAGCATATCCTTTGACCACCAGTCTTGCACGATACCTCTCAACTTAATCGTTACCATTTCGCTTGATTTTGAAGACCATTTGTTATCAATTGGCTTCCTTCCTTGTGGTAGTGGCATAAGGTCTCATGTATTATTTTTATGAAGGGCTTCAATTTCTTTTTTGCATCGCCATCATCCATAGTGAAGCATATGAGTTGTTTATTGCCTCTTGGTATGTTCATGGCTCACTATCCTCTGTTAAAAGATATTATGCAATATTTCCTTCTATAACATAATCTGAGTGCCAATTGGGACGTCTTCTCACAAGATCTGATTGATAAGTTGTTGGAGCTTCAGAACTCACTTGTTCTTGTTCATAATGTGTTGGTTCTGCTTCAGAAGAATCTCCTTGTTCAACTTCTTTTTCCATATGTATCTGTGTAGTCTCTAACTTTTCAGCGCTACCATCTTTTTCTTTTCTTTGTAGTTTATCTTCTGCAAAGATAACATCCCTATTGATGATCACTTTGCGGCCAGTGGGATCCCACAAGCGATACCCCTTTACACCATTAACATACCCCAAGAATTTGCATTTCCTGGATTTTGGATCCAACTTTGAAATTTATTGGGAGTTGTACATTACGTACACTATATTTCCAAATACATGGAGGTTTGAATAATCAGTTGGTTTACCAGTCCACATCTCCATTGGTGTCTTCATCTCTATTGTAGTTGATAAAGCTCGATTCACCAAATAACAGGTGATATTGAATGCTTCTACCCAAAATGCTATTTCTATGCATGTAGCCCTCAAGATTGCTCTTGTTCTTTCTAACAAGGTTCTGTTCATCCGCTCTGCCACTCCATTTTATTGAGGAGTGTTCGCCACTGTGAACTATCTTTTGACGCCTTATTTCCTGTAAAAGTCATCAAAAATTTTCACTTGTGTATTATCCTTCATTATATGTTCTGAAACACTTGATCTTATTTCAAGAATCAAGTTCAACCCACGCTTTGAAGTTTTTGAAAGTTGAAAACACGTCTGACTTATTCTTAATAGTGGGTACACCCAACATCTCCTGGAGTAGTCATCAATAAATGAGACAAAGTATATTGCTCCGCCTAGGGATATAATTGGTGCTTGTCATTCGTCAGAATGAACCAATTCTAGAACACTTTTGCCTCTAGAATTTGACATGTTGAATTTCAACCGGTGATGCTTACTTGTTATACAATGCTCACACAAAGTAAGTGATACCTTTGTTAAGCCTAGAAGTAGCTTTTGCTCCACAATGACTTTCATTCCTTGTTCTGATATGTGTCCAAGTATCTGATGCCATAGCATTGCAGAATCTGAACTACATGAGGCAACAGAGGCTTCTGCTTCTAGAAAAATCTCTCCCTTCAGCATGTACACGTTTGCTGCTATCTTTTCGCCTTTCATCGCCACAAGTGCTCCACGTAACACTTTAACGATTCCTTTCCGTGTTTCAATCTTGCTTGCATTATTATCCAACAATCCGTAGGATAATAAATTTTTCTTCAGGCACCTCTTGAACAACTTTAATTGTTCTATCATACATCTTCAATTTGATGGTTCCTATGCCAACGATCTCTAAGGCATGATCATTGCAACTATACACAGATCCTTCTAAGACAGGTTCATAATGATGGAACCATTCTCTTCTTGAGGTCATGTGATATGTTGCTCCCGAATCAATGAGACATATATCTACAAATCTTTTTCTACCTTCCATGGTGGTAAACGTTTCACAACATAGAGCATCTCCATCTTCTGAAGTGGTTGCGGTATTGCCTTGTGGATTAGAGTTTTTGCCTAGACTCCAACAATCCTTCTTCAAGTGACCATTCTTTCCACAGTTGTAGCACTTTAAATTCTTTTTGCTTCTCGACTTTGATATACGATATTTGTGACTGTTACTTTGACCACTTCTGTTGATCTCCCTATCATCGTTGTCAACGCTTCTACTTGTTGCAGATTTACTTGTCTGTCTTCCTTGTTCTTGCGCCGATTTTCTTCTTGTAGAACAGCGGCTGCAACGTCATCGAAGACTAGACTGGTGACATTATTGTTTGTCAAGTTGATGATGAGATTATCATACGAATTAGGTAAACTTTGAAGTAGAAGTTCAACACGCTTTTTTTCTCCTATTGTACATCTTAAAGATGTAAGCTGAGAAAATAAAGTGTTCAGTGTGTTTAAGTGCTCCGTCACTGAAGTAGATTCTGTAATCCGGAGAGTGTACAATTTCCTCTTAATGAAAATTTTATTGTGCACCGACGTGGTCTCGTACAGTTTGGTGAGATGATCTCATATCTCCTTAGCTGTCTTCTTCTCCTCGATGCTTGACAATACTTCACCTGCTAATGCTAGATGAAAGTTTGCCATAGCATTCCCGTCCATTTCTATCCATTATTTGTCATCTGTGAAATCTACCGGCCTTTCACTGATAGCTGCTAGACAACCGTCTTTCCTCAGGATGACATTCATCTTCAATTTCCACAATAAGAAATTTCTCCCATTGAAATTTTCAATATCAAATTTCGTTTCCATAGCTTCTAATAGGAATAGCTCCCACTATTTTACTATCGTATATAGTTCTCTGGAACCTTCAAAGAATGGGTAATACCTTTTTACTTTCTTATGTTGGAAGATCCACCTTTTGGTGGCAACCATAAAGACAATAAGTAGACATTACACACTCTAATCTGACTCTTGATACCAATTGTTGCGGAATTCGACTATCGGATAGAGCGAAATCGCAACAGATAATTTGAGAAAATAAATATGAAGATAAAGAATACACAAATTTTACGTGGAAACCCCCTAAATAATATAGGGTAAAAACCACGGGCAAAGATAGAAGAATTTCACTATGAGAAAATATGAATTACAACTTCTATCGATCTACCAAGGAGAAAACAATGACAATTTTCTTTTGATAAAAAGGAGAAAACAACTCTCAAGAAAACTTTATAAATTCTCTAGTATAGTATTGGGAGAAAGTTAAAATGATTTGGGATGATTTTGAAACTAAATGGGTTAGGGTATTTATACTTAAAGCTTAAAAATTAATCTTATAAATATCTTAAAGTACATGGACTAATTGAGAAATTTTACCATCCTATTTTTCAACAATTTCAGTTGCCAACTTATTGCACCAAAAATCACCGAAAGTTTGGCCAACTTTCGATGCCGCCAATTTTCAACAGAGAAATCAGTTTCCTCCGATTTTAATTTATTAGTCACCGTTTTGGAATATCCTTCAACATTAATGCACCGAAATCCGAGATCCTCCGCTAGCTCCACCGCAAGTACAGCAGCCTTCGCTTCAGCCATAAAAGTCGAGGTAACATTTAAACTCAATATTCTGCAAGCACCTAATATAAATCCTTCATTATGCCTAATTACGACCCCTGAACAAGCTTCTTTTAATTGTTGAGAATTCCGAGCATTGAAGTTGAATTTAACTGCTGGAGCGACTGGCAGTTTCCATCGCTCCTCAGAGTGTAACACTGAGACCTGCAAACATGCATTCGCCTTTGAGTACTCTAAACACTGGGCGTGAATGAAGGTAATTAACTCTTCTTTCGTTGTAATTTGTCCCTGATAAATGTATTTGTTTCTGGTAAACCATAAGGCCCAAATGGCTACCATAATAATTGAGTGTTTTGTTGACTGAGTCTGCTTAAATAACCACGACAACCATTATGTAAAATCAACAATTGCTATATGGGGGGGCAGTAAAACCCCAACGCCTGCCACACTTGGTATGCTAAAGGACAATCTCTAACTATATGCACCCCATTTTCAATAGCCAATGGACATTTTGCACAGAATTGATTATTTGTGATTCTCTTTTGAAAAAGATTGATGTTTGTCGGTATGTAATTAAACAAGAATTTCCAAATTTGTAAGTTGACTTTACGTTGGCATACACATTCCCATATATATTTAAGCATTGCTGCTTCATCTTAGGAAACGTTGTCAGTACTCCGCAACAACTGATAAGCACTTCTCACGCTAAATAAACCAATTTGTTCTCCATCCCAAACCCATACATCTTCCTGATTGATTCCAGAGATTGGAATCCCCACAATCAACTCTTATTCCTCATTGAAAATCCGTCGTCGTATTAGATCCACCTTCCAAGTTTTTGACCTCTCATCTAATAAATCTGAGACCCTCTCAATCGTGTCTATTTGAGAGGATGCAACACAATGTTGCCTTATTGTCGGGAGCCAATAATCATTCCAAATAGATATAGAATGATTGTTTCCCATTTTTCATCTAAGCCCCTTCTCCAACAGTCCACGTGTACTCCATATGCTTGTACTCCATATTATAGATTTCTACTGCCATGCATGAGGTTTCATCTAAGCAATGATGTAGACCTTGTTAAAATGATTGAGACATATTACTATCACTATTTCTCTAATGTTGATTTGTTTGTAGGGTTTGATGATCTCGACCTTGCCCGTACCATTGAAGATGTTGCTTCCAGCTCAAATATCCGACCAACACAGACAAATGACCAAGAAAAAATATAGATTATGGAGACCCAGAAGCATGACTCCTATTCGTACATGAACGACAAAAAGAATGGGAAATTGAAGAACTTAATCTTACCTCTGACGAGTCTACTGATTACGAAGATTAAATTTTCTTAATCAATATTGCTATGTTAATGATTTTATTTAATGTTTATGGTGTTTGTAAGGCTAGTCCTATTTACGTCATTATTTTAATGTATTAAATTTGTAGTTTTTCTTCTTCTTAATGTGCATTTCTGAATGTCAAATCTAATGTTCATAGTTTATTGTTCTTTTCAACATAATCTACCACATTTTGGAGAGCAAAAAAAAATCTAACTGAACTCGTCACCTCGACATGACGAGTTCTAGTGAATTTTTTTCGTCCAATAATAAATTCACATAATAATCTAAAAAATAATAACTTTTTAATAGAACTCCTCACTTCAAGGTGACAAGTTCCACAGGAAACATTAAAATATTGGACCCGAAATATAAAAATTATATCTTATGGACGTGACGAGTTCACCCTAGACTGTAGAAAATGCATTAAATCCCAAATTAATTTTTGAGGTGTCCTAATAGGCTAAATAATTTAGGCAGGTGCCCTATTGGGCCAAAAAAATTGATTTTTTAAGCTAGTGTGGCCCAAAAGACCTATTTAGGATACCTAAGCCACCCAAAATGATCTCTTGAAGCTAATTTAAAGTACTTGTGCTATAAAGATCAAAATACTCCCGCAACTTATTAATTGAACTTTTAAGTTATATAAATTTTGACAATGATTAAAATACTAATAAGGCATTTTATTAGAACTCAAAATCTAAAACGTTGCAAGGCTATATCTGGGTCTGAGTAGAAGGAGGGCACATATTTAAGGCCCAAAATTTTTATAATGTATTGATAGTTTTATAATAATTATAGAGTTTAATTGTTTTTAATATTTGTTATTAAGGTTCAATTTTTTCAATATCTATTACTATGAATTTAGTTTTTCTAATATTTTTATTAGGGGCTTACTCTTATAATTTATTTTTTCTAATATTTGTATAAGTGTCTAATTTTTATCAATATCTTTTTCTAACATTTGTTATTAAATGTCCAATTTTTCAATACTTGTTATCAAAGGTCCATTTTTTTTTCAATATTTGTTATTAGAGGAATGCTTTTAAAATTCAATTTTTTCTAATATTTATTTGTTGTTATGAGTCTAATTTTTTCAATACTTTTTATTATAATTTTTTTAATATTTTTTTATTATGAATATACTATTAAAATTTACTTTTTTTAATATTTGTTATTAGTGACTCATTTTTTTTCAATACTTGTTATTATGAAGCTACCCTTAAATTTTTTTTTTCAACACTTGTTATTATGCAGTGGTAACAACATCACCCAAAACTGTAATATCCACGATTATCATGTCTATAATAGTAATGTTATTAAAAATCCATAACCACGATACTTGCAATGACTGCAATATCCTCTGTTATGTCTGCAATAGCGATAAAAACAACGAGACCGAAAATACAAATACAAACTTTTAAATCTTTGATTAAGGGCCTAAATTTTTTATTCGCCCATGACCACCAAAATCTTAGAAACCGACATGAAACCTTAATAATTAACTAAAATACCCTTAAACTAATAAGATGATTATGGTGAATATTTTGTTTGATCTCTATGTAATTACTTGTCTTAAGGTGTATATCTCTACACCTATGCGTATAAACCTATTTGTGAATATTCATATATAATAAATATACGTATATAAATGAATTATTAGTTATAAATCTCCAATATGATAGTACACATATACGTGAATTATTAGTTATACGATCTCGATCAATGATACACATGTACCACTATTAATTATGATTATATATATATTATTATTATTAGTTATAAATCTCCAATATGATAGTACACATATACGTGAATTATTAGTTATATATATAATTTATCTCTATTTGTAATGACATCTCTTGTACACGACTCCATTATAAAAATCTTTTATGCAAACATAGTTATAAGTATGATTATTATTCGACTTGTGATATGTAAATCATATCTTAATCCTTAGATGTTTCATGCTATATTTATGTTTAATTTACTTTCTTGTCACACCCCGATTCCAATTTTCTCCCCTAATTTAATCTCAAGGATTAAATTAAAATTACGGTTAAATTCGAGACTAAAATAGATTTTTAGTTAAATTCCGAGCAAAACTCAAAAAATTTTCCAACGAAGCGTAATTGGATTCTTCGCCGTTCACAATTGTGAACCGAGCTAGGAAAGTGTCTTAAAACGCTTTAATACAACTTTAGAAAATTTTCAGTGATTTTTTGGCCAAAAAAGACCCCTCACGCATCTCCGTCGTGCTTGGGGATCATCCATTGTCTAGTTGACCGTTGACTCAATCTGACCCGTCCCATCCGTATCTGCATCTGACCTGACCTGTGTACCGAATCGGCCCAATCGAGTCAAGTTGAACCGAGCCGAGTTGAACCGAACCGTTGATTGTTTACCACTGTCGTTGATCGTTGACTGGCGTTAACTTTTTTCCAAAAATCACTCTCTTGACATTTTTCTACGTCCTGAGCCAGATTTTGCGATCGGTTTCGCTAAATTCTTATCCGAAAGCCCCGAATTGAGCTTGTTAATCCGAAAATTCTTAGTATTTTTAGCATTTCTGCATTTTTATTTGGGATTTGATTATGAAATTGATCTAGAATTATATTTTTATGAAGGTAATTTTGATTTCACTGACTGAGGGCTAACTAGGTCTGATGCTTCTCGTCTAGCATATTCGTACAGTCCACGTTCTTCGAGGGTTATTTGTAGGTTTCTATAAATAGTTGAATTAAAGTTTATTATTTATTATGTTAAGATTTTAATACAGTTTTTCCGACTTATAGCATCTAGCGCTATCGTCGATCATGATAGGCAAACCCGAGAGTAGGCTACCATACCCAGCTTCTCAGACTGATTCAGGTATGTTCTTATTGGTGTTTACAGTACTATTTTGAACTATTTGTCTGAATTATTTAAATTTCTTATTATATTAAATATTATGACTGCATGATATCTAATTTACGCTATATTTTCAACATGACATCTGGTTACCGTATTTTTGTATCTAATTCTGGAAAATATCATGATTTCATGTTTTAAAGTATGAAATCATCGTTTTCACTCAAACACATGCATATTTACTGTCATTGGGGATATGATTGGAGGAAGTATCTCAAGCTTAGTCTATGACTTGTAAAACATTATCGCAAGCTCCTCTACTTTGTGCACAAGGTAAGTCCTTATCGCGGGCCCTTACGATATCAGTATAAGGTGAATGTGTGGTTCAGGGGAACCTACACATTCTGATGATTGGATGGGGGTAGTGTTCATGTTTTCAAAACATATTTTACAAATAGACTTTTATCGAAGTATTTTATCTGTATGTTTTATACACCGCAAGGAGCATGCTGGGTTTTTTAGCTCATTGTTTAATTTTTAACTTTTTTGATAGTACGAGACAGTAGGCTAGCAGACCGACATCAGAAGAACTGGTTTCTCCTCACTTTTGTACCACTATATATTTATGTATGCCATTTTTGTTATACTTTAGTGATACATGTTTTTACTACTATATTCACGTATTTGTGTTACTGATATTTTGTTTTTCGACGTTGATATCTCGGTATATTTACCGCATGAATTTTTCTTATGGTTATTTTATTATTTTACCGTTACATGGTTCTTATTTACTGAAATGGATTTGAACTACGTTTTAAATATGAAAAGAACTTCTGTATACGATATGTGACCGTCTAGATTCTATCATAACTCCCAGACCGGGTGTAGGGGATTAGATTCATTATCTGTTTCATGTTAGATCTGTTTAGTGGTGCACTATCATTAATCCAAAACTTTATTTACGTGAATCTATTATATGTTGATTACCATGTGCTATGCTGTTCAGTGTAATTTGTATTTTGAACCCAAACAAAAAATGAGTTGTTAAACTCAGCCACTTAACCCTGTGAAAACCGAATCTTTTCGGCCCAACAATCACTTCACTTCTAATTTACAAAAATAGAAAATATTAAAATTCATGGTTGTTTTATCATTATTTTGTCATAAACGATTTGTTTTACATTATATCCTGCTATCATTAAGGACAAGATAGCCAACTAATAGCTCAAGATTAATCGATGCTAATCATTTACATTAACCTGTGATTTTTGGCCATATGTTTTTGGAAATGTATTAATGTTAAACATATATTTATATATAAGCATGTGGTCATTGAATATGTTTCTGGAATTGTATAAATGGATGACGTTAAATATATGCCTTTTTATTTACATTCGATTTGCATATTCTTCACATAATCTTGGCAAACTGTTGCTTGCAAATTAACACCTTTTGTCGTTGTTTTATTGATCCACAAGGTTGCTTATAGTATGATTAAAGATGCAGAAGACAAGGGCTTGATTACACCAGGGAAGGTATAGTATCGTATTCGAAGATGCTTTAATCGGTTTAGCTTTCTGGTTAATGCTAATGAACTTACCATTTGTTCTGCACATATAAAATAATATTGGCTAAAGAGTGTCCTCATCGAGCCAACCAGTGGTAATCCGGCATTGGATTGGCTTTCATTGGGGCTGCCATGGGTTACAAAGTTGTTGTCACAATGCCAGCTTCTGTGAGCATCGAAAGGAGAATCATTCTTCGAGCTTTCGGATCCGAGGTTTACCTCACAAACCCAACCAAGGGCATTCAGGCTGTAATAGACAAGGCTAATGAGATACTGAGGGATATACCTAATGGTTACATGCTACAGCAATTCCAAAACCCTGCCAATCCAGAGGTAGCATCTCTAGTGTTATAGCATTTCTAATGTCTCATGAGGTGATGTATAAAACAAGTACTGAATTCTTTGTTTAAGATTCATTATGAAACCACCGGTCCGGAGATATGGAGAGACTCGGAAGGGAAAGTTGATGTACTGGTTGCAGGCGTAGGAACTGGTGATACAATCATAGGTACAGGGAAATTCCTCAAAGAGAAAAACTCAGATATCAAGGTTTGCTCCCCATTTGAGACTCAAATTCAGACAACAAAAGCAAATGTCTGGTTTTTATGTTAGTAAGAAAAAATTATTCTTTCCTATACATATAGGTATATGGTGTTGAACCCGCCGAAGGTCCATTGTTGAATGGTGGAAAACCTGGTAAGTTTTTCAAGTTCTTTTAACCTTGCATTAATCTTGTCTACCTTTTTGCTGCCATTGTCAACCACTCAACCTCTTTTGATATTGCCTGTTCCATGCATGTGAAAGGCCCTCATCTGATCCAAGGAATTGGTGCTTCTATTATCCCTGGTGTTTTGGATGTTGGCCTCCCGATGAAGTTGTCCAGGTAAGCCTCAAAAGCATCATCTGATCCATTGATTATCCTGTATATTTATACTTCCTGCCGTATGTAACTTGTTAGATATCTGGTGAAGTGGCCGTTGAAACTGCTAAACTGCTAGCCTTGAAAGAAGGTTTGCTGGTATGTTCATAATCGTTAATCGATTCTTACGACCAGTCTCAATCACTTGTTCTTAGTGTTTCCTTATTTGTTTGCTCAAAATGAATCGATCTTGACAGGTTGGTTTATCATCTGGTGCTGCTGCAGCAGCTGCATTTAAGTTGGCAAAGAGGCCAGAAAATATTGGCAAACTTATAGTTGTGAGTTGCATTCCCTTCTCCATCTTCATATCTCCAATGGGTTATGATAATTCTCGAAATTATCCGGGTAACTTGCATAGTTTTCATCACATCACAAGCTTGTATCACCCATCAACAAATATAATTCTTTTGAAATCCTGGAATGTGTTGTTGGTTAATTTTCCTGATTCTTGAGCTTGTTCTTTGTTTTTTCTCAGGTAATTTTCCCCCCGGTACCGGTGAGCGTTACCTGTCGTCAGAATTGTTTGAATCCCTAAGGCGTGAAGCAGAAAACATGGCCATTCATTGATGGCGTTATTATCTGATGCAGGGGGATCCGAGACAGATGATGCTGAGCTGTCAGATTGCACGTTGATGGCGCTGAGATACCCATGAGTTGGCAGATCAGCGCAAAGGCGGGAATTGATTGTGACATGTTCCTCATTGGGGTCGTTTTGAGTATGTTTCAGTCTTTTGGCCATAACTTTGGCTACAGGTGTCAGAATCGCGCATAAGACCCCAATCCGGAAAGCTCTTTTCGACGCGCACGCTCTCCACATTGAGCTACGCTCCATGTGGCCTTTTTTTCAACCTCAAATTCTGCCGTTTTCCCCTCCGAATCACTAGATTTAGTTATTTTTTACTATTTATGGTAATATTTCGATTGTTAATTAGGAAGTCAATTTAAATCCGATTTAGGCCGGATTTTTGGGAGATTGCTTATTTTATTTCGAATTTCAATTTAGAGTGATTTTCGGGATTTTGCTATTTTTGGCAAAATTCGAATAAAGACGATTTTTTTGCTATAACAGTCCGGCTTGTGGACTGCTTTTTGACAGCTTTGATTTTATAATATTTTATTAAACCCTAGAGACATTTTCTCTGGTTTTTGGGCGAATTTTCTCTTGTGAATCGTCTGTCGGAGCTAGCCTACAGGATAATCACTATTCTGTCTGGCGTCATTATCCTCATCCCCAAAATGTGTGTTTCGCATTCTGCCCTAGTTCATCGCCTTTTATTTGTACTTTTTGCTCTGTTATTCGGATTTAATATCCGTTAAATTCGAATGTGTCTAATCTAAATATTAAGTGATTAACCGAATTAGTATTGAATAAATTCTACGTTCTCAATCAATTATATATTTATATTTATATTTATATAAATATTTAAATAAACTACTAAAAATTATTAATTTAAAAATATAACCCATCATAGAAAATTACACAAAAAGTTACTTTTATTTAAATTTCTAAAAGTTGTTTCCATTAGAAAAAAACTAGTCATAAAGTTGTTTTTATTTATTTTTCTTCTATTTGGATGGGTTTTATTTTTTAAGTAGTAGATGACTGCGTTTCGGTTTCAGCGTTAATGAAGTGGGAGAGATGACGAAGAAAGAAATACGAGGATGTTAAATTAGATATAAAATTATTGTTTAATAATTTATTTGATATTTTAATAGTAATTTAGAGTAATTTAAAGATAAAATTAAATATTAACTTTTTTATTAACATTGTTACATCATCAATTTAGTGGGATAATGGTGAAGTGATCATTTTGTTACAAATTGATAACATTAATTATCAATATGTTACTTTTAAAATTTCAATGGAAAATAAAAATTAATTCCAATATTAATGATCATTTATGTAATTTATCTTTATTTTTTCAATGATGACATAATATTACCTTACGTTAAATTATAAGCATCGCTATTAATTCTTTCAATGATGAATTATCAAAACAAATTAAAATGTAATATTGTTGTAACCGTCTTTCGGTTAGGCCCCAGAATTGGGCTTCGACTTGAAAAATGTGGATTGGAGTCGCCACCGACCACTTATTTTAAATGGGTTGATCGGATACCCTATTTCTTACCTGATCTGCGTTATACCAGAAATACGTCGGGTTCGGGAGTCGGTTACGGTCAAGGAAGGATTAGCACCCTTGTACCGCCCTTTCGGTACCAATTAATTTTTCGGTTGTCTTTAATTGTGAAAATAAAAAAAATTAAATTACCCGATTCGAAGTACCTACCTTTGATCGAATGAAATTTCTAAAAAGTCAAAAATGTTAGATTTTAAGGGTAATAAAAAAAATAAGAAAGAACAAATAAATAAATAAAATACACAAAAATTAAAAGGAAAAAATAACTAAGATTAAAAATGTTAAACTTAAAAAGAAAAAAATAACAACTAAAAATTTAAAGGACTAAATTGAAATAAATTAAAATTGATGGGTTAAATTGATACTAAAGATGAACTGCAAAAAAATAAATTTAAGGGGCCAAATCACAATGAGGAATGACTTCAAGAAAACAAATGAATTTATCCAAACCTGGAAGGACTGAAACAACAATTTGGCCCTTAGGAATTCAAGACAACATGTTACACTGTTGGAAATTATAACAGTGCACGTTTTGAAAACCAAATTTCAATTTGGTTATTTCTCCTCCCTCTCCACGAAATGAACACAGACAAGTGCTCGCCTCAGCTCCACTTTTCAAGGGCTAGCAATGCTCATCGCCAGTCACTATTCGAGCCGAAATTTCACGGGAAAGTTTCGTTTTGACGTCGTGAACGTGGATTCGATCTTCTTTCGCATGAAATGGCCTCTACTACATTTCCTTGGAACACATGGTGTATGGAGTCCAACTCTTCCCTTTCCTTTTAGGAAGCTGCTTTATGATTTCAACATCTTTTGATAAAGATGATATGAACCAGTCAACATAAAAGATCTCTGAGAGGTTACTGGCATCCTTCCAAAAGGATTTTTGGTCCAACTTTGGAACAAGAGTAGCATTTAGAACGCGAGCAGCAACAACTGCATCAGTAATCCCAGTTCTTTGCCGGTTCAAGCCTCCACTAGTGCAATAGACAGATATCGAGTGGGATGCAAAAACAGCTTCAACGTTTGCAAATTTGGAGCTGGTATTACTGCATCCATAAAATAATTCAGCATTTATCGAACTCCATATATCACAATCTAACTTTCCTCCGCTACTCGGAACATGGAAAACTGAATCTTTACTGGTAGCAAAATCCTCAACGACTGTAGTAAAAGAGCTCTGGTGATGGCGGAGGTGGAGGTGCATGCTAACCAGAGATCAGATGCGGTTTCTGTGGAAAAGGCTTCGACGCCGTGGCCAGGCCATTGCACCGGTACTGCCGCCGCTCTTCCACTCTCTTCGTTCCAAGAAAAAACTATAAGTCGAGAGTGTGAAAAACCAATTGATCTCTCTCTCGCTCCCTTGTTTTTCTTTTCGTTTTTCCCCGATCCCCCGTTTGTGCTTTTCCTTTGTGCATATTCCCCCCTCCCCCCTAACAAATATGACCTGGGGTTTACTTATATATCCCACTGCTTTGGATATTCCAAGTTATGAAGTGGAAGTTTTAGGTGGGCGCATATTGTGGGGTAGTGGTTTAGTGGAATAGTGGGGTGAAGTTATGAGATAATGGTGGTGGTTGGATCCTTGTTGGACCTATAAACAAAAAAATGAAAAATATATATTAATAATAATAATAAATAAATTATAATGATATAAAACCCGATCAAAAACGGTTGTCTACAGCTGCCCCTCTTTACACATTCTTGTGTTAACAAGAATAGGGCAAAGACGAAAAAGACAACCAGTTTTTGTCCGGTCTTCTCAAATGTGATTGAGCTTCCTGGAATTGGGCCTTTGTCTTCTTCTCGGTTTAAAAATTTCGTCTTGAAAATTCTTCCAGAAAGTAGTTTCATCGCTGCCTTCGAGCTGAAAAAATTTCGTCTTGAAAATTCTTCCAGAAAGTAGTTCATCGCTGCCTTCGAGCTGAATGAAATCGAACTCGTCAGGTCTTTGGTTGTCAGATAGCCCTTCTCGACTTGAGCTATGAACACGATATCCTTCGTCGTGAAGTTGAAATCGTGGATGGATCCTTCGTTGTGAAGTTGATCCTGTAATTGGATATCCTTCTTCGTGAAGTTGAAATCCAATCTAGAGATGGATGTTGCTTGTGTGCACGATTCCCTTCGTCGTGAAGTTGAAACCGCATGTGGCCCCTTCGTCGTGAAGTTGAGCCTGATAATGGATATCATTCGTCGTGAAGTTGAAATCCAGTATGTTCCGAGTCCAATATCCTCCGTCGTGAGTTGAAATTGGCTCTGGAACCGGGAAATTGTTTATTGACAACCAGCCGTCCTTTCGTTGTGAAGTTGACTTGTGTTGTCTCATCCAATCCTTCGCTGTGAAGTTGAAATTGGCTCTGAAATTGGGAAATTGTTTGTTGACAACCAGCGTCCCGTCGTGAAGTTGAACTTGCGTTGTCTGGAGTCCAATATCATTCGTCGTGAAGTTGAAATTGGCTCTAAAATTGAGAAGTTGTTTGTTGACAACCAGCGGTCCCTTCGTCGTGAAGTTGAACTTGCGTTGTCTGGAGTCCAATATCATTCGCTGTGAAGTTGAAATTGGCTCTGAAATTGGGAAGTTATTTATTGACAACCAGCGGTCCCTTCGTCGTGAAGTTGAACTTGCGTTGTTTGGAGTCCAATATCCTTCGCTATGAAATTGGGAAGTTGTTTATTGACAACCAACGGTCCCTTCGTCGTGAAGTTGAACTTGCGTTGTCTTGAGTCCAATATCCTTCGCTGTGAAGTTGAAATTGGCTCTGCAATTGGGAAGTTATTTATTGACAACCAGCGGTCCCTTCGTCGTGAAGTTGAACTTGCGTTGTCTGGAGTGACACGATACCCTCCGTCGTGGACAATCCCTTCGCCGTGAATTGAAACCGTGGAGACCCCTTTATTGTGAAGTTTGGCTTCGAGCTAGATATCCTTCGTCGTGAAGTTGAAATCTACTCTCGAGCAAATTGTGTCGCTTCGAGTCCAATTTCCTTCGCTGCGGAGTTGAAATTGACTCTAGCGAAAACCTGAAAAAGTTATGCATATATGTGATGAGATGGATGCAATGCTCTTAGGTATGCCTCAAATGCATATGCAACATATGTTATTTTTGGCACAGGAGAAATCTCAATCTCGGTTGCTTTTCTGAAATATTAGTTCTGGAATCTTCAAGTTCTGATCCCTGATCTCAAATTCTTCAAAGTTCAAATCTGATGTGCACATTCTTTTTGATTTGAGAAATCTTCTCGACCAGCCCAAGTATGTGCCTGAGCTGAGTGTAACGATTCAGATGATGCTTCAAGAGAAGTTGTCTTGAAAGAGATAGGATTCGTTTCAGGGAAACTGTCTCAAGAGAGACAATGGTGAGCACGATTCCCTTCGTTGTGAAGTTGAAACCGTGGGTAGCCCCTTCGCCGTGAAGTTAAGCCAGGAATTGGATATCCTTCGTCGTGAAGTTGACATCCAACTTGAAAATGTGAACTGGATTGGTTCTGAATTAGCTCTCGAACTCACCTGAAGTTGACTCTAAGATCTGTCGATCTTTCAATATGTCAAATTGGTTGAAGTGTAGCTTCTTGCTGCTGAGTTAAGCAACCAACATCAATCTTAAAGTGCTTTGAATCGAGTATCATTCGTCTTGAAGTCGAAACTTGACTGTAAAAGCTGCAAAAATTATGTATGTGGGAAAAAAAATGATAATATGATGTTCTAAAATGTATGCATAATATGCATGTAACATGAATTGGTTATATTTTATCTCCTGAAAAAGGTCTGATAATTTGCATTAGGATGTTGAATCCCCAAATGATGTCGCAATATAAAAAATGCCCCAATATTTGATGTTGAATCTTCAAAGATGCCCCAAATGTTCCTCATTTCTTACTTTAGCATTGATTCTGAGCATGAGTTTTGTGTCTAAGAGTCACATGTCATTTACCAAGATCCACTCTAGAGAGACTGTCTTGTTTGAAAATGTTTTTTTTTCTTTTATTTTCAAAGTTCTGAAAATATCAAAAAGAGTTTTGAAAGATGTTTGGTCCAAAATTTTGAAAATATTGTCACTTTCACGGTTTTACAATTGAGACGAATCATAAAACTAGAGTTCATCGGATATCAAAGAATTAATTACAATGTTAATCCTTCAATGAATTATAGCTATTTGACTAGTGCCAAGATCAAAGCTATCTTTGGGAAATGGTCAAGCAAAGAAAGGATAAAAAGTCTCAGGTTATTGTGTTTGGTCAAAGATTTGGTATTTTTGTCCATTTGATGCTCAATGGTTTGACATTTGATGTTCAAAGGTTTGATGGGGTAGCTTGCATGCTTCTCTGCCGGAAGTGTTCTCTGACTCCCAACCTTCGTTGTCACACTCGGATTGTACGATGCCTTATCAAGGAATTAGCGTGAATGCCTCAGTTTGCATAATTTTATATTCAAGTCGCCTTTTTAGGTTTTCAACTCGAACCCTCCTTTGGTTTCAAGATGTTATTCAGGATTTACGTCTTGAACCCCCCTTTGTTATTTTTCTCTACCATGCATTAATTACATTGTTTTTTGCAAACAAAGATTAATCCTGATGGGCGGGATGAAATCTGAAAATAGCCTATTCTGTTTAGAAATCCATGTATGATTAGAAGGGACTTTTAAGGCACGTAATGTAGGCCAGGGTTCATGGTTATGAAAGAAAAGGATAAATAGGATCAAACAAGTGTTTCAGGGTGTTGAACCAAGGATCAATTCATTCTGATGCCTTCAATCTTGCTCAAAATGTTTCTCTTTCTTGATGCTCTATGATCTTCGAGTGAAGTGATTCAGTGATTCGGGAATGATTGTGCTTGATCAATCTCAGAGTTTGAAGCTTGATGTACCATTTGTCTTTAGGGAATCTTTGCATGTGCTTTTTGTCCCCTTTTCTTTTTGATCTTTGTTCTTTCTTTTTTCTTTTGTTTTTTCCTTTTTTGTTTTTTCTTTTTTCTTTTCTTTTTTCCTTTTTTGCTTCTTATTGAATATTCGCACTTGGCATTTGGTTCACCTTTCGGTATCTCATCTAAATCAATGTCTTTACTCATGCGAGCATGTTTTCTCCACCTTTCCCCCCCAGTATGGAGGGTGATCCTTGGTTAGGGTTGAATCAGAAGAAAAATACTATAGGCTCAAAAGGGGACACAAGGGATATATATTTTCTCCTGTTGTGAAGGGATAAAGAAGAAAGCCGTTCATCATCTCATACATGGAAGTCTTCACAGAAGAGAAGGGATATATTCTCTGTTGTGAAGGGATAAAGAAAGAAAGCCGTTCATCATCTCATACATGGAAGTCTTCACAGAAGAGGTATCCCCAGGGGGATAGATTTTCAGGATTAATTATATTCACATGAAAACAGTGCAATTAACGCATGATAGAATTATTTCAAATGAATTGTTTTTTCTGCTCCTTGCTCCCAACATGTCTCAATGTTCAGGCTCCCGGCGAGATGCCCCAAATTATGTCTTGGAAGAATGCTCATGTTCAAATACCATGATTTTGGGTAAAGAATCAATGTGTTTTATTCTAGGTTTGAGACAGGGTAAGAAAGGTCTAATCTTGCCATATGTCAAAAATCTATAATTCTTGAAGAATTAAAGAATCCTTAATTCATTTAATATTCAAAGAACTAAAGATTAAAATTGTTCAATTGCTCCACCTTAGAAGTACCATGAATTCAATCGTTTAAAAGATGTGTTCAAACAAACAGTCCTCTAAGTGCAAATGGTATATGCCATGCCCCCTTCTTCGGCAAGCGCCTTACAGTTTTCCAGAAGAATGTTTGGGAATCCTTATGTGGCAACAGCTTCAACATTGTAGCCCTTAGGAGATGGGTACTATTTTCTCAGATCATCCTGGCAGGCTTAGTCCTACAATCAGCTGATCCAGCTCCCCCTGTACTGATTTCAGTTTTTCTTTAATTATTAAAATCTTGCTTCCATGTGGTGTAATGTGGTTAAGACCACTTCATCGAATCCTCCGTGATTTAATTTCATGTTTATGAAAATGCTTAAAAATGTAGATGAAGATGCAAAAAATGCAAGAATGTGCATGAAATGTTCGAGGCATTGATCCAAGAATATGATTGTTATTATGAATAATCCTTATTGGGGACAAAAATGTTTTATCTTTTAAGAGATAAAAATATCCTGACAGCTTCTGACATGTTGACTAGTCTTCTGCTTTCGTCTTTCATCGGTTGAATAACCTGTCGAATCGCTCCGGCCTCTCTGGATGAACAGTGAAAATGTTGAGTTGTTTTTTGTACTGGTCCAAGAAGTCTCGAATGATCGCATCTCGAGCATTTACTTGTGTCAACGAATTCGTCATTGGACCCTTAATTGATAGGAACTATGTGAAGTTCATTAATCTGTTTCTTGAATTCGCCAGCAATGGTCTCTAATTTCAGCTATCATTTTGACATTGTTGTGTTCAAAGGGACTTCCGAGATACATAACCTTCATCTTGCCCCTGCAACCTCTGTCAGTCAGTTCTTCAAAGATAAGCTTTCATTGCGCTTGATGTAGACCCGGTTCATTCTGAGTTCTTTATAATGCAACAGAGTGATATACTCTTCAATTGTAGGCACCACATCTTTTGGATTGAATGTGACACATAGTCGCCTTATAGACTATCCTCTGTATTTTCATCTCTTGTATTACAACACCTTTGTCCATGGATTCAGACTATTCGAGTTTTAACAAACACGTTTTAGTGGATCAATGACCTCTTTTGAATAATGCAAGTGATGAAAATAAATAAAATAGAAGAAAGATGAAAAGAGTTAGTGATGTGAAAAATAATAAAAAATGATCATAAAAATGAAAGTCCTACCCCACATGATATCTACCTCACATGCTTATTATTCCTACCCGAACATGATCTATATCCCACAAGTTGATTTTGAACAAGTTCTAACCGCATAAATTTCTAGTTCACATGCTTTGAACAGAAAGTAAAGTAGGAAATAATTCCGGCATCCTAGGGTTTGGAATGAGGTTTTGGGGTGGGCTCTAACTCATTGTAGTCTCCCGGTTTAGGTTCTAAAAAAAAGGTACCCGAGTTATCCTTTCTGGTGCCCCCTTGGGCTTACCAGACCCTTAGTCCTAAACCCATCACAGGCTTGTATGGACTAAGTTAAACTCGGGAGGATACATTCCCTTAGGCCCATACGGAGAATAAATTCACACGAAGACATAAGGTATATGAATCCCGAAGGTTACTTGCTAGGCCCATACGGAGAATAAATTCACACGAAGGCGTCGCTTTCACCCCCACTTAAATAGGGTCCGGGGCTCGGGTATAGAGCCAGAGATAGAAACTTTTCAAAAATCTGAAATCATTGAACAAAATGTCAGTACAACTATTTATTTGAAAAATGATCAAAGATAAATAATTAGAATCGAATAAATAAATTTAAAATTAAAATTTTCGCATAAAAAGACAACCGAAAATTAATTTTGGTCTGACTCACTTACCTGTCCCCAGCGGAGTCGCCAAGCTGTTGTAACCGTCTTTCGGTTAGGCCCCAGAATTGGGCTTCGACTTGAAAAATGTGGATTGGAGTCGCCACCGACCACTTATTTTAAATGGGTTGATCGGATACCCTATTTCTTACCTGATCTGCGTTATACCAGAAATACGTCGGGTTCGGGAGTCGGTTACGGTCAAGGAAGGATTAGCACCCTTGTACCGCCCTTTCGGTACCAATTAATTTTTCGGTTGTCTTTAATTGTGAAAATAAAAAAAATTAAATTACCCGATTCGAAGTACCTACCTTTGATCGAATGAAATTTCTAAAAAGTCAAAAATGTTAGATTTTAAGGGTAATAAAAAAAATAAGAAAGAACAAATAAATAAATAAAATACACAAAAATTAAAAGGAAAAAATAACTAAGATTAAAAATGTTAAACTTAAAAAGAAAAAAATAACAACTAAAAATTTAAAGGACTAAATTGAAATAAATTAAAATTGATGGGTTAAATTGATACTAAAGATGAACTGCAAAAAAAATAAAGTTAAGGGGCCAAATCACAATGAGGAATGACTTCAAGAAAACAAATGAAATTTATCCAAACCTGGAAGGACTGAAACAACAATTTGGCCCTTAGGAATTCAAGACCAACATGTTACACTGTTGGAAATTATAACAGTGCACGTGTTTTGAAAACCAAATTTCAATTTGGTTTATTTCTCCTCCCTCTCCACGAAATGAACACAGACAAGTGCTCGCCTCAGCTCCACTTTTCAAGGGCTAGCAATGCTCATCGCCAGTCACTATTCGAGCCGAAATTTCACGGGAAGTTTCGTTTTGACGTCGTGAACGTGGATTCGATCTTCTTTTCGCATGAAATGGCCTCTCTACTACATTTCCTTGGAACACACATGGTGTATGGAGTCCAACTCTTCCCTTTCCTTTTAGGAAGCTTGCTTTATGATTTCAACATCTTTTGATAAAGATGATATGAACCAGTCAACATAAAAGATCTCTGAGAGGTTACTGGCATCCTTCCAAAAGGATTTTTGGTCCAACTTTGGAACAAGAGTAGCATTTAGAACGCGAGCAGCAACAACTGCATCAGTAATCCCAGTTCTTTGCCGGTTCAAGCCTCCACTAGTGCAATAGACAGATATCGAGTGGGATGCAAAAACAGCTTCAACGTTTGCAAATTTGGAGCTGGTATTACTGCATCCATAAAATAATTCAGCATTTATCGAACTCCATATATCACAATCTAACTTTCCTCCGCTACTCGGAACATGGAAAACTGAATCTTTACTGGTAGCAAAATCCTCAACGACTGTAGTAAAAGAGCTCTGGTGATGGCGGAGGTGGAGGTGCATGCTAACCAGAGATCGGATGCGGTTTCTGTGGAAAAGGCTTCGACGCCGTGGCCAGGCCATTGCACCGGTACTGCCGCCGCTCTTCCACTCTCTTCGTTCCAAGAAAAAACTATAAGTCGAGAGTGTGAAAAACCAATTGATCTCTCTCTCGCTCCCTTGTTTTTCTTTTCGTTTTTCCCCGATCCCCCGTTTGTGCTTTTCCTTTGTGCATATTCCCCCTTCCCCCCTAACAAATATGACCTGGGGTTTACTTATATATCCCACTGCTTTGGATATTCCAAGTTATGAAGTGGAAGTTTTAGGTGGGCGCATATTGTGGGGTAGTGGTTTAGTGGAATAGTGGGGTGAAGTTATGAGATAATGGTGGTGGTTGGATCCTTGTTGGACCTATAAACAAAAAAATGAAAAATATATATTAATAATAATAATAAATAAATTATAATGATATAAAACCCGATCAAAAACGGTTGTCTACAAATATCGAATATGGTTTTGAAAAATAAATATTTAGTTAACCAAAACTAAACTATAGAAATAGGTAATGACTATCAGGGTCGGTCCTAACTATTTTTTTGGTTCGATAGGAAAATAAAAAAAATGACCTCTAATTTAAAAGAAATTAAAAAATGTAATATAATTTTTTATTATTTTTTATTAAATTAAACAAAAAATAATTCATTACAATAACAAAAATGTCAAAAAACATATTTAAGCATACAAATACTTATTAAAAATATTGCATTCAAGTATTTTTTATGCAAAATCATCGATGATAGTGTCAACATCAATGATTTTCAACATATTTTTCTCAATATGTAACATAACATTTGAAAATAAAAGAATGATTTAATATAGAATATGAGAATATATAAAAATCAAAAGAAATAATTTGAAAACATGATATACCTATAATTTTAAGAAAAATCTTCAATATGATTTAAGCATTACAGTTGATGATAAATAATTGTGACTTTGTATTTGTGATAAATATGAGAAATTAAATAGTGAGAGTAATAATTTTTAGAGGAACTATGAAATATGAAATACAAAATTAATTGATTTTTTTTTAATTTTGAGAAAAAAATATTGAATTAGAATTTTATAGAAAGTTAAACAGTTTATTAATGTTAATATAGTTTATTAATGTTAATATAAAAATACAACAACAACAATTGATACTTTAATAAATTTATAGGTACTATTATTTTATTTAATATTTTTTAAAATTTATTACCAAAAATTAAGAAAAAAAATATTATAATAAGAATATCTTTAATTTTTAGGTTATGGGCGGGCTCCTCTCCTGCTCGGGCCTAGGGTTGACCCTAATTACTATATATTTAGTTTACTCCTATTTATTTTACCTACTTGTTTTTAATTAGGATAATGTTCACAAATAGTCAATTGACTATAAAATATTGTTTTGTTGAGTCTCAAATTATCAAAAGTTACAAAATGATCCTTTGACTATAGACTATTAAATTATCGAGTCCCCTAATTATTTAAAGTTACAAAATGATCATCTGACTGTTTATATTTTCTATTTTTTTTTCATTTTTTGTTAATAAATTGACGCTCGTTTGAGTTAGACGTTAACATGCTAAATGAGATATGATAAAAATTAATCTCAAAATCATTTTAGCTATATAACCGCTTGAGATTCTATGATCAAATTTCATGGTCTTCTAGTTAATAAGTTAATATCCAATTTAAATTGTCTTTAATTTTTAACCAAAAATAATGATTTTGGAATATATCAATAGTTGGTTAATTATTTTATAATTTTTAATAGTCGAAAAACTCAAAAGAATAAAACTCTATAATTAAATGATAATTTTATAACTTTTAATAATTGAAGTACTCAACAAAATAATACCCTATACTTAAAAAATCATAAGTATACTTTAGCCTTTTTAATTAACACTTTGAAGATCAGCATTACTAATCGAAATCCTCGGGCGGGGCATGAAACATGTATAGTAATTATCTCCTACAAAAAGTCTTGAGGTTTCTTAAACGGCGTCGTTGGACCTGTTTTTCCACAACACCGATAAACCATTCCCACTCCTATTTTTCCCCACCTTCCACTTTTGACTTTCAAGTTCAGTTTTTACGAGAAGAGTATTTTTTTTCCTCCTCAATTTATTTATTTATTTAATGATCATCTCTTCGCCTAAATCTCTGTTTCTTCTGCTCATAGCTCTTTCAACGCAAACGAAATAAATAAATAAAATAATCAAATTCCGAGACGCACTAAAATATTCTAGGGTTTAATTAAGCTCTCCCTTATTATCACTGTTTAATTTCAATCGACCCTCGATTTCTTCTTCAAACTACTGTCTCGGTAAGTTCAAAGTTTAGTCTCCTCACTTTTTTTTTTCTCATTTTGTTTTTTCCTCCGATCATTGAATTCACGAGCTCTCTGCCATATTTTTTGGTTTGCTTATCTGTGTATTTCTTTAGTTGACTTATTTTTGGTTAGATTTTCCTTTTTTGCGGATAGCTTGCTTATACGTATGATTTTTTTAATGCTAATTTATCTTGTTTGAAAACTTTGGTTAAGTTTTGGCTGAATTTTCATCGGGTTCATCGCAATTTTAGAAATCATGTTCGATTAAGAGCAGAATTCAAATTTTAGTTGCAATACTTGCGTTTTTAGTTGAAACATGATTTTAATGAGAGTTTAATTGTGTATATTCAATCAGTTTCTGCAAAATCACGTGGAAAGATTTTTATTTTTAAAATGGTAGATAATTCTGTATTCTTTGGTAAATTTCAATAGTTATATATTATTATTATTATTATTATTTTTATTGTTGATGATTTTTTATTGCATGATGCTGGATATTCTTACTTAATATATCCTTTTGATATTCAAATATTTAGGGGGCAATGACATATATATTTTTCATTTCACTTTTTATCTAGGGGTCACTGGCTGCAATGCATCGAGTGCCCAGTGCTGGGAACAATTCTAATTCTAGCCGCCCACGTAAAGAAAAGAGGCTGACATATGTATTGAATGATTCTGATGACACAAAGGTGAAGTTTTTTTGTGTGTCTCTCTGTGTGTGTATGTTTTCCTCTCTTTTTTTAATCTTTTTGTATTTTCTGCATATAATTATTTTCCCTTTTGAAGTGAACAATATGGCTTCCTCGGTATTTGGAAATCTTGAGGAATTTGAATACTCATGTTATTAGGATTCTAATTGTTTATTTGTGTTTTTCACTGTGATGTTGCTTTTTTTTATTATCGGTGTTTACTTAGTTTTAAAATGCGCATCTAGGTGCGCCTAAGACCCAGAGCGCTTATGAGCGCATGAAAAACGTCTCTAGAGTTAGGGGCGGAGCGAGGAACGGGAAGCTTTCTAAGGCACTTGCTTTTGAAGTTTTTGGAGAAGGCGACAAGTGCACCACTTCTGCTGCTTCATTCTGTTCTCTGTTTTTTGCTGTGTTTTTATTACTTATAATAGAGTAAAGCAAACCTAATATAATAAACAAAATCTTTCTATATTTTATTTATATATTTCTTTAATTGTATGCATTCCTGAAGGAGGCTCTCAAACTTATAATGATCCATAGAATAGTCATTTAAGTATTTTTTATTTCTTTTTCCTTTACATGTTTAGGTTTACAATTCATTGCTATATGTGTTTTTCATCAAATTGAGTAAGAAATTCTTCTTATTGTATATCTTCTATGATGATAAACTTACTGTATCTGAAATCTATTTGGGTTTGGAGCTTGCAAACATCCTTTTCCAAGATACAGCTTTTCTAGTCTCATTATTGAATGCTTTTTATCCTTTGGATTGGCCATAATTCACCCAAAAAAAAATTGTATCTTAGCAAAAGAGGGAAGGGCTAGGTTGTTCCAAGTGTAAGATATCACATTGTTTGAGGAACCCTAGATGCTGTAGAAGTAATGGTATGTGTTTCCAGTAACTAATTCTTTATATTATCCATACTTCTATCATTATACATTAATATAGGGCCATCATGTTCACAATAAGCTTGGATAACTTTGCTTGTGATTTGCTTTATATTCTCAATTATAAAAGTAATTATCTTGAATTGTAGACTAGTTCATCATTGTATCACTTTATTTTGGGTGTTGAATCTAGGCGCTGATGTTTCTCTACTTTGATATGTGTATATATATTTGCAGCATTCTGCTGGCATAAATTGTTTGGCTGTGCTAAAGTCATCTGTCTCTAATGGGTGCAACTATCTCTTCACTGGAAGCCGTGATGGCACTCTTAAGAGATGGGCACTGGGAGAAGATGCTGCCACTTGTTCTGCTACATTTGAGTCACATGTTGATTGGGTACCTTCTTTTTTTTCTCTGAGCATCTGCATGACCACTATACTTTAGACAGTTTCTTTTTATTGCTAACTTTTTGTTGGAAGGATATGATAATTTAATTATTAATCTGTTGGTATGCTACAATGCAAGTATCTTGATTTATTATCAATATGATTATCTTATTAACCCACCTGCTCACCAAAAGTAACACCTAGAGCAAGTATTCATGTTGCACTTCAATTACATTTATAGTCAATTTGAATGTTGAGAGTATTTTTGTCTTCTTTTACTTCACTTTGTTAAATTCACCATCTAATTATCTTATATAACGTACATCCCTGTAATTGTGTAAATTATGATTGAGAATTTCTTTGTGCAGGTAAATGATACTGTAATTGCCGGTGAAAATACACTTGTTTCCTGCTCATCAGACACCACTTTGAAGGTTTTTATTAATTGGTATATGACATGTAGCTGTTCTCTTTTTAATTTGTTAAACAAGTGTTCTTTCCATGTGATACGCCAGACATGGAATTGCTTGGCTGATGGGACTTGTATCAGGACACTTCGCCAACACTCGGACTATGTTACATGTCTAGCTGCAGCTGAAAAAAATGTAATTTGATTCCTATATCAAATTTTCTTTGGATTTTATTAGCTGCATGGATGAAATGCTCATGTCAATGTAATATTGCTAATTTCGTTTCATGTTTAATTTGGCTGCTTAAGTTGTCCATCAAGGCTTGATTTTTAATATTATAGAAATAGAAGTCACTTTCTGATTCTTTTTTAATATTTTAGAAAAATGTGGTTGCCTCCGGGGGGCTTGGGGGGGAGGTTTTTGTATGGGATATTGAAGCTTCAGTCACTCCAGTCTCAAAGTCTAGTGATTTAATGGAAGATGATTGTTCCAATGGTATCAGTGGTTCTTCAAATTCATTACCCATATCAAGTTTGCGAACAATTA
The DNA here is from genome assembly GCF_006381635.1 of Hibiscus syriacus. Classification (NCBI taxonomy): domain Eukaryota; kingdom Viridiplantae; phylum Streptophyta; class Magnoliopsida; order Malvales; family Malvaceae; genus Hibiscus; species Hibiscus syriacus. Next base: position 973,120 of record NW_024062011.1, on the reverse strand, counting down.
GCTCGAATAACGGTCTTACTGCTCACACAACTCAATGTCATGGATATGTCCCCATTGCTGCCAAAGGCCATAAAGAGTCGGTCTATGCATTAGCAATGAATGATAGTGGATCCCTTCTTGTATCTGGTGGAACTGAGAAGGTAAGTTTTGCTTCTTTCTGAAGTCAGATTTTATGAAAATATCATGTTTCTCCCCCCCTATGACATATTGCCAGAGATGGTCATGCCCTTTGTTTTGTTGGTCATTTGTTTTTCCTATCAATTTCAGTTGCAATTTTAGTTACCTTTCACAATTTATATAGGTTGTGCGTGTTTGGGACCCGAGAACAGGCTCGAAGACTATGAAGTTGAGAGGGCATACGGACAATGTTAGGGCTCTGCTTCTGGATTCTACTGGCAGGTTGCTATATGAATTTTTAGATCCATAGTCTTTAATATAGTATTAGCTTGATTTAGTTGGAGGCCTTACAATTATGGTGCTTTAGTTTGCCTTAGAAGATGCGCTATGTTCATCTGATTATTTTCTCTTGTAACTGCTGAACACTTGTGTAGCAGTGGGGAAACTAGTTGGCAGGAAAATTTTGGAAATTCAGAAAAAAAAATTTCCCCCTTTTCAGCAGTCCTATGCTGCAAAATATTTTGAGAACAATGAGTGTAGAGACTAAAGTCTAAACCATATCATGGCTTCATGTGTAAATGTTCACTTTTGTTTTGTAAGTTAAGTCAAATTGGGGTGTATGCTTATTTGACCATATTAGGTTCTTCCCTTGATCGACTTTTGGCGAATCCTTTTATTTGTTTCTCTCTATGTTCTTCTGTTATTTATTTATTATATTGGTGAAAAGTTTGATAGACATTTTGTATTCTCCCAGGTATTGTTTATCGGGCTCCTCTGATTCCATGATCAGGTATGTGCGATTTTCACTGTTGCATAACCACATGTAATTTTCAACAATAAAAAAAGAAAAGAACTTGCCTTTTAAATTGTTATAATTTTATGCTGTAGACTATGGGATCTTGGTCAGCAGCGTTGCGTGCATTCATATGCTGTGCATACAGATTCTGTTTGGGCACTTGCAAGCACCCCGACGTTTACTCATGTTTATAGTGGTGGTAGTAGAGATCGTTCTGTGAGTACATATTCATACCAAACCTTATCAGCATAATTCTTTATCGTTTTGCGAATGCTTTGACGTAGAATTTTCCAAGAAACCTGTGTTGATACAGGGCAATTGGCTTATAGTATTTTAGGATTTATTGAGATTAATGGATTGTAAATTATTAGAATAATTAGGGTTCTAATTATTTGTATAGGTTGATATTGGATGGAACTAATAAAAGATATAGAAAGATAATCCTGGGCTATGCTGATAATTTTAGCAGTATTTGTAACTGGTAAATTAAGGTTTAAGGATTTAATTCGATAACGAATTTATATTAGTGGTATTTGGATTTATTGGAAGTATTCAAGGTTGGTAATTAGAGATAAGACGAATAATAAGTGATCTTGGCTTCACACCTAAGCATTAGGACAAGGGTTGGTTAACAGTTCTTATAGTTCTCATAAGTTGTTCAGATGATGGAATTGGATTTGCAACAAGGTAGTTCATCGGTGTCTATGAAGCATTTAGTGGAAGCGAAGAAAGAATTATGGGATTTGTATAAGAAAGAAGAATCGATTTGGCATCAGAAATCAAGAATGAAGTGGAGCTTGGAAGGAGATATGAATACAAGATTTTTCCACCAAAGTGCAGGAGCTAGAGGAAGGATGAACAAGATTAATACTCTAAAAGTAAACAGTGATGTTATTTCGGATCCTATTTTAATCAAGAACTCAATGGAGGATTTCTTTAAAGGGGTGGGGTGTTTAATCAAAAGGATACCTTGGTTGTTGAAGATTTGGATTTTGAGTTTTTAAGACTCTCAATAGATCAAAACAGGGTTCTTGAAAATACATTTTCGGAAGAGGAAATATGGGATGCAATTGCTCATTCGGATAGCAACAAAGCACCTGGCCCCGATGGTTTGAATTTGGGGTTTTTAATTGGGGGAATTTAAAAGAGGACTTGGTGGTGTTTTTTAGGGAGTTTCACTAAGGGAAGGAATGAGACTCGGAGGTGAATCATTCTTTTATCTCTCTTATTCCTAAGAGAGTGAATTCGGAGGGGCTATAAGATTTTAGGCCTATTAGCCTTGTTGGAGGGTTATATAAAATCCTATCTAAGGTACTAGCTAGAAGGTTGAGTCTTTGCGTTAATGAAATAATAAGCCCCTCACAATTTGCATTTATTCCGGGGAGACAAATTATGGATTGTTCGTTTATTGCAAATGAGGGTATCGACTATTGGAGGAAAAAGGGTTTGAAGGGGGTAGTGTTCAAAGTAGATTTTAAAAGAGCATATGATTCGGTAGATTAGTCTATTTTGATGAAAATAATGTGTAAGATGGGGTTTGGGGTTAAGTGGTCTTCTTGGATTAATCAATGCGTGTCTATAACAACAATTTCAGTTTTAGTTAATGGGACACCTACAGAAAAATTTCAAACATTACGAGGACTTCGACAGGGCTGCTAGTTATCTCCAATGTTGTTTAATTTGGTTGGAGAGTTGCTACATTTGATGCTGGCTAAAGCAGTGGAAAAAAAGACTATTTTCAGGCTTCGAGTTAGGAAATCAAGAGAGGTTATTTATGCTGTCACATTTGCAATTTGCGAATGACCAGATTATCTTTAGTAAGGCTTCTGTCCGAGACTTGAAGAATGTTAGAAGGGTGTTGCTAATTTTTGAATTGTTGATGGGTTTGCAATTGAATTTATCTAATAGTAAAATCTTTGGTATTAATGTTGAACCGGACGTGTTAGCAGGCTGGGCTAATGAAATCGGTTGTTCAGTGGGTCTTTTTCCAACAGATTACTTAGGTTTACCGTTGGGGTCCAAGAGGAATTCTGCAACCTTATGGGAGCCAATTGTTCAAAGATTTCATTCAAAATTGACTAGTTGGAAGGTTAATTCCCTATCTCTAGCTAGAAGGGCAGTTTTAGTAAAGTCAGTCGTGTTCTCTTCCCACATATTTTCTTTCTCTTTTTAGAATTCCAGTGGGTGTGGTGAAGGAATTGAATTCAATTATGGCTGCCTTCCTTTCGGGGGGTTCGTCTGAGAAGAGGAATATTCATTGGGTGAATTGGAAACTGGTTTGCAAGTCGAAGAGGTTGGGGGGATTGGGAATTCCGAATTTGATGCTTCTAAATAGAGCTCTTTTGGGTAAATGGGTATGAAAATTTGCTACGGAGGACTCGTGGTGGAAAAAGGTGGTTTGTTGTGTGTATAATATTGAATTTAATTCGTTCTTGACTGCGAACTCATTGTCCTCTCGGGCTTCTTGGATTTGGAAGGGAATTTTAAACAATTTCTTTTTTGATGATGATTTCGGGGACTGTCTGAGGAAGAACTTATGTTTGAAGATGGGGAACGGTGAGTCAGTGCAATTTTGGCAGGATTCTTGGTTGGTTTCGATTCCTTTAAAAGTTAGGTTCCCTAGGATTTTTGCTCTATCAATGAATAAAGATGGTAAAGTTGCAAAATTTAGAGACAATTCTCCTTCCGGGTGTTGTTGGGATATAAGATTGAGAAGGAATCTAGTGGACTGGGAGGTTGAACAGTGGTTGCAGCTTATGTCCTTGTTGAATACTACATCTCTATCATCCTTGCAAGAAGACTGCTGGGTTTGGACAGGGAATGGGGAGGGCTGTTTTTCAGCTAAATCTTGTGTTAAGTGTTGTTTTGATTGGGCTGGTAATGAGGTATATGAAGGCATTTGGGACAGCATTGTATGGGCAGGGGTTGCTCCTCCAAGGGTGGAAACCTTTGTCTGGCAGGCTGCTCACCAGAGAGTGGCAGTTAGAGAGGAATTAATAAAGCGAGGAGTAATAGGAATTGAAGACTCCTCTTGTCCGTTGTGCGGTAAGTGTGTGAAATCGGTTTCTCATATTTTTGTACATTGCGAGGTTGTAAGGTGTTTGTGGAGTAGATTCTTATCATCATGGAATGTATCTTTTGTTGCTCCTCGGACACTGTCGGATTTCATAATTGTTTGGGATGATCTAGTCCCGAACTCCACCATTTGGAAGTTCATCCTTAGGGCGGTGTTGTGGTCGATTTGGAAGTGCAGAAATGAAATTATTTTTGGGAAAGGAAAGGTGGATGGTCCGTTATTGTTCTTCCTTGTTCGTTTTAGGATTGCATCATGGTTTGTTGCGAGATTTAAAGATGTTCAGATCCACTTCGATTCTCTTGTGGGTGATGTTAGACTTGCTGATTTGGGGGTAAGAAGGAAGAAGGGTAGTCTTTCTTCCACCTGCTGGATTCCTCCCCCCTCAGGTTTAGTTAAGTTAAATGTTGATGGTGCGATGTCCAAGGACTGGGATAAAGGAGGCATAGGTGGCTTGATAAGGGATTCTGAAGGGCTGCAACATGGTTCGTTTTCTGAGAAAATTGGGGGTGGCCCTCCTATTCTTGCAGAGTTGTTGGCTATCAAAAGAGGGTTGTTATTTATGGACGAGAAAGCTTTGGCTTCATTTCCAAGGGTCATCCTCGAATTGGATTCCCTAACTGCTCTGAAATGGATTAAAAATCCAGCTTTATGTACTCCTATGTTCCAGTCTTTGGTGGAAGACATTCCTGCCGTAGTGGAGAGTAGAAATGTTATTGTTAGGCATATTTTGAGAGCTGCTAATTGTGAAGCTAATACATTAGCTAAAGAAGGTATAGGATGATTAATAGGGTATAAGTTAGGTAGTTCTGCTATTCAGATGATTATTTATGTTCTTTGTGGGATTCTTAAGTCTTATGTTGTAACAGAAGCTACCTAGGATAAGGCTTTGTATTATTCTGATATTAATAAATTTCAAGGCACTCTTTTCCTCCTTCCAATACCTTCATGTTATTGTAGTAACATGGAGGTCAAGAAGGGGTTTTTTAATGAGGCCTTCCCTATTTCTATAAAAAAAATTAGATCATGCTCATCTGTAGATAATTTTCCTACAAAGACATGGATTAGTAGGAAACTCCAAAATTGACTTAAACTACTCCTAGGCAATGAATAAAAACCTAATAAAATAAAACAAACTCAAGTAAATATGTTTCCGTCTTATAAAAAAAAGTTAAATATGGTTCCTAGCATCAAATTCTTATGAAACTATCTGCGAATGTATGTCATTCTAAAATGAATGAAACAGAAAACAAATAAAATGCTGCAACTTAAGCTCAAAGAAAGGTAATGTTAAGACTTAGTGTCTGAATCATTCTGATATCAAACAAATGCAATATTTCCAAGCCTTTTTACCATGTGATCTTGGCAATTCTTGACATCCTTGTACGTAACTTCCAATAACTACCTTTAACTCTCAACTTGCACTTACTTTTTGCACGTGCTTTAGTTATATTTGACAGACTTGACAACAAGAGAGAGTCTTTTGCTTTGCACAAAGGAACACCCAATTTTGCAGTTGGCATTGCATGATGATAGTATATGGGTTGCAACGACAGATTCTTCAGTTCATAGATGGCCTGCTGAAGGACAAAATCCTCAGAAGGTCTTTCAAAGAGGTGGTTCGTTCTTGGCTGGAAACTTATCTTTTTCAAGGGCGAGAATTTCCTTAGAAGGGTCTACCCCTGTAAGTATAATTTGTGTGCTTCTGTAAGATGTGGATTAAATAATATATATGTTTGTATGTTATTGTTTACTGCAATCACCTTGTTCCATAATAACTTTTGTATCATGCATCCTTCTTTTCTCTTGTTTATTAATTTGTGTCAAGTATCATGAAATATACGAACTCTGCATTGTAGTAGCATTTCTTTTCTTTATACACTTTAATTGTTGTGAATTTTTCCTGCTCATTTAGTTGTTAGTGGTTCTATTCATTTGTTCTTCACTCACCTAACCCCAAGGGAAAAAACAAATATTGGGTTTTATTTTCATAATCAAAATGTGCTTTGTTATTGATACCTCTTCAAAGTTTGAATGTCTGGAATTTGTTGTAACATTTTCTCTTATCCCTTTCCTGTGCTGCCGTTGTCATTTATTCAGGCTGCAGTTTATAAAGAACCAATCTTTTCCATTCCTGGAACTCCAGCAATAGTTCAGCATGAAATTTTAAATAACAGAAGGCATGTATTGACTAAGGTAAATATGGTTGTACTCATATTTGTGGTTTCAAAGATATTTTTTTGGGGAAATTATTATTACTACTACTATCATTATTATTATTATTATTATTCTTTGACAGGATACTGCTGGTTCCGTAAAGCTCTGGGAGATAACCAGGGGTGTTGTGATCGAGGACTATGGACAGGTGAACTAGGTTTTGTTTCCTTTTTCTGTCCTTGTTCATTGAGTAGAATTGGCTTGCACTTTGCTTCACTTACAAATTTGGTACACGTAGACACTTGCGTATATATGGTTATATTATTTATTGAATGTATTTATCTATTCTTTCAATTTCACTGTCCAGGTTTCATTTGACGAGAAAAAAGAGCAGTTGTTTGAGATGGTGAGATAGCTGCTCATTTGAAATTATATCAGTTGAAGACAATACTTCCGTTCTCAAGGAATTTACTTTTTATCTTTTCGAAACCAATCTAGGTAAGCATTCCGGCATGGTTCACGGTGGATACCCGTCTTGGAAGCTTGTCTGTTCATTTAGACACACCCCAATGCTTTTCTGCGGAGATGTATTCTGCTGATCTAAACATAATTGGCAAGCCTGAGGATGATAAGGTTTTAATTTTTTTTCTATTGATTTTGACAATCAAGACATATATACCTGTGAGAAGTGGTTCAAGAACCCTTTGATTATAATGTGCATCTGGTGTTGACTTGTCTTTACAGGTTAATCTAGCTCGTGAAACCCTTAAAGGTCTGTTGGCTCATTGGCTGACCAAAAGAAGGCAAAGACTTGGTTCCCAGGCTTCAGCTAATGGAGATGTTTTATCAGGAAAAGATAGTACTGCAAGAATTCTTGTTCATCCAAGAATTGAGGTAGATGGAAATGCTGAAAATGACTCCGTGGTCCACCCTCCTTTTGAGTTTTCCACAGGTTCCCCTCCATCAATTATCACTCAGGGTTCCCAAGGAGGTCCTTGGAGAAAGAAAATTACTGAATTGGATGGAACTGAGGATGAAAAGGACTTCCCTTGGTGGGTTTTGGATTGTGTTTTAAACAATCGGTTACCACCACGAGAAAACACCAAGTAACTTCTGTGACCTCATTAAACTTTCCTTTGCTTAATTTAATGTTAAGTAACAAGTTTTGGAGGAACTGCATACATGTGCTGAGGCAATGTTAGGAAAGGGCACTAATTTTGGTTCTCTAATCAAGGCCTAAGTTTCTCAATTGCGGTTCTATTTCAGTTGATTTCATAGGTTTCCCAATATGATTTTATTTTAGTTAATTTATTTCCTTTGTTGAACATTTTTATCCTTATTTAAAGGACAAATGGAGTAATAAACCTAAGTCAAAATTTTATCAAAACCGAAGAGGTCTGGGTCTCTCTTTAACTGTTCCTAAGGTTTTACACTCCCTTTGATGAGTATTATCAGCTTGGAAGGTGCATGATGACCTAGTCAGAATTCTGCAATTATCCTGATTTCAAGCTCAATATCAGTACCGTTAGATTTGTGGCAATATATCAATATTATGTTATTAGTATAAAATGTTGATAGTATTTTCAATATGTTTATTTTCAGGTGCAGCTTCTACCTTCATCCATGTGAAGGTACTGCTGTTCAGATCCTCACTCAAGGGAAGTTAAGTGCACCTCGTATATTGAGAATACATAAGGTATGCCTGTTTGGTATTTCTGTGGGTCCTTTTTTAGCATTACATGTGATTATAGAAAGTAGCAAATGTTTGATTCTATAAAAATTTAGATCGACTGGGTTAGTACCCTAGAATCTGTTTCATGCTCATGGACTGCAAAAGGGCTAAAAGAATGTTTAGTTAATGAAAATACTATTTTAGGATACATATACATCGATAGTATCTTTACGTTGTTTTAGCTGACACAATACATCAACAAATTTGAATAGTTTTCTGTATTAGCTTTCTTGAGGGCTTGTTTGCTAGCAATGTATATTAATGCTGAACAGTTTGTCCTATACAGTATTTGTATATCAATATTTTATTTTTTCCTATTGTAATGTATGTTCTCTCCTATACGGTTATGTAGGTTGTTAATTATGTCATAGAAAAGATGGTGCTTGACAAACCAATTGATACCGCAAATACTGGTGGGTCATTTGTTCCTACACTTGGAGGACAATTGCAGCATTCAGCTATTGGAGATGGATCTTTTCGATCTGGATTGAAACCTAGGACAAAGCTTCGGCCTTCTGTTGAGATTTTATGCAATAATCAGGCAAGTAAATCACATATTAGATTTTATCCTGCCATCAGCTTAAGAGCCTTGATCCCTTTTTCAAAGCTATAGTTTATTTCATCATTTTCCTCTTACCGTGTGATGTTTCAAATCAACATACTAAAATTTTTCATTCCGACTTGTTTAGTTCAACTTCAATCCTGCTGTGATGACCAGTCATTCGATTGCTACTTTATGTTCCAGGTCTTATCTCCAGACATGAGCTTAGCTACTGTGCGGGCTTACATTTGGAAGAAACCTGAAGACTTGGTACTGAATTATAGAGTGGTTCAGGGCAGGTGACTTTATTGACTTCTGGGAGCAGGTGAGTGGCTAACTTACCTGTATTGCTTTTAACTATTGCTGTGCAAAAGTTGGTCAGAACAGACATCAGGGCCGAAATTGGCTTAGTTTATTGAATTGGGTCTGTTAGAACAGGTTCGGTGTAAGTTGATTATTAATATCAGTTTTAATTTAGTTTTTACCGAAATTATGTCCATCGTACAGAATTTGAACTGTACCCTTTCTTATCTGTTGGGTGCCAGCATGTTTGTTTCGGGACATCGGAGTCATACTGTTGTAAAGTGTTTGGAATTGTATTTTGTTCATCTGAGGTTGCCTATATCAGAAGCATATGCTGGATCCTTGTATATTTGGGAAGACTACTGGTTTTCAAGCTGGGGGCATTCTCCAGTCTTCATCAAGACGATCATCAATAATGTTTTCGAAGTCAATCAGATGCTATCGTAAAGTTTTGGTCTCTGTGTCGTGCGTGCTTTCACCGTACATCTGAGAAAAAGCTGTAGGGTCGAAATGCAAGCGGCAGAACAATATGTAAACTCCGGGGGACAATCAGCTGAAGGTGAAGTTCGTGCAAAAAGTAGGGTATATGATGTCGAAAGCTCTGTAGGTTTGTACTGTGAGGGAGATATAATAGAAACTATTGTTACCAAGTGTGTTTCCTTTTTCCTCTTATTTTTTCACCTGGAAATAAAAGGACAATTAATTTGTGTTATTTTGTCTTGATTTTCTAGATCTTTTTCTTCTAAATTGGATCAACATTACATATTATGCAAGCTAGAATATAAAGACTAAATTCAAAATTCGAACATCATATTGGGATGATCTAATATACAAGCAACATTACCAATATCATGAAAAGACATTGGATATAACAACATATTTACGTGGCAGCCAATTCATAACTTCAAAGTTGGGGTATAGGTTTGAGAAAGCTTTTATTGTTAGGTATGGATATGGAGCACGTGAGTGGATTGTTGGTCTAATTGAATCGATTATTTTGTATCAAAATATTTGAAAATTCAATGAACCGGTGAGAATTAATTGAAACAAACAAAGAGTGATAATAAAAAAATTATAAATTGAATAAGAGCTCAGTTGTATAAAGAGAATGAAAATCGTAACTTATGAACACTAAACTATAATAAGAGAAAACGAAATATTAATACTCTCGGAACAAAACTCACCGATCAAACTCCGACAGCCTCTGATCTCTCATTTAGTGTCGGTAGAAATCCGAGTCTGATCAACAAAATATCAAAAGAGCATCAACAATCTTATCTTAAAGCTATCAACCTGCAGAAAGTAATTAACACGCTATTTACTTGGAAACCATTCCTTTTTGTCGACTTCATGTAGAAAGAGTCTAATTCGGGTTTGGAAAAAAAAGGCTCTGTTTTGAAAATCGGATCGGCCGGTTCAATCGGGAATCGTTGTTTATTCCGGTTTAATCTAAACCGGTTGAACCGCTATTAGTGAACCGGCCAAAACCGTTAAACCGTTCGAACAGGATCGGCTGAAAACCGGAAAAAACCGGGATTTTTGTTTTTTTTTTAAAAAAATTAAACCAAACAACGTCGTTTGTTAACGAGCCAAGTCGAACTCGAGTATTGCTGAGCTCGACTCGAACTTGAAAACTTTAAAAGTAAGCTCAACTCAAAACTCACAAGCTAAAAATTATCAAGTTCAACTCATACTCGAAATATAATATTGAAACTTGAACTCAAAAAGGCTTGAACTCAAATAAAAATTAGAAGCTCGATTGAAGCCTAAAATTCGAGCTTGATTGAAGTGAAAGAATAGTTCACTCAATGCTCACCAAAAGGCTCCATGATTTTGAATGCCAAATTACCTCTATTATTTATAGAAGTTAGTTGTGATACGCTTCTATGTTTCTTAGCAATGTGAGATTGTTTTGTTCTCATATTTTTACTCTTTAGACTTTTGGGATGCTCTTCTATGTTTCTTAGCCATGTGGGATTGTTTTTTTTTAAAATATTAAACCAAACAATATCATTTTGTTATGATTTTTTTAACCCCAAATTTATTTTTTAATTATAGTTATATAATTATATTTATTATTTAATATGTTTTACCTTAAATATTATGTTGTAGTTAATTTGAATCATTTTGTTTCAATTGATTTTATGGTTTTTAACTTATATATGTTATGACTTGCTTTGAATATGACTTGTGATATAAAAAATTATTTTTTATTAAATATTTTTGGTATTTTTATTTAATTTTTTAAATAATTATGACGTCGTCCGGTTCTTCCGACCGGTCGAATCGGTTCGACCGGTTGAACCAGTAAACCGGTAGCATGACCGGTTCGTTAACCGGTCCGGTTCTGAAAACCATGAAAAAAGGCCGTAAGTAATTATAGGGTAATTTAAGTCTTTACTATAATTTTTAAAATTATATCTAATGTTAGCTTTTATTTTATTTTAATATCTATCGTTAAAAATTTAAAGCGTTTAGTATTTAAAATATCAATTTTGATTTATTTTAGTACTTAAACTTTCATTTTTTTTTCAAAACTTAACATTAAATTTTTAACGGTACTAAAATGTAACAAAAACTAAACGTTAGATATTAATTTAAAAAAAATTAGAAACTTATGTACTAAAACAAACTAAAATTAATAATATTGGTACTGAACGTATAATTTATCTTAATTATAAATACAATTCTTTAATTCTTATCCCATAACTAAACTTTACAAGAATGATGTCTGGCAATAATACTTTATGATAACATATAATTTTTTAAAGGGTAAACTACTCAAATGATCAGTATATTTGAGTACATTTTCGTTTTATCTAGTTAAGTTTTAAAAGTAATAAATTGATCAGTAACGTAGAAATTTGATCACCAACGTTAACGGATGTTACTGTGGGCAACAGAAAACTAACGTGGCGCGTTAACCTCCAACCTGGTACCGTTTGACCGTCCTTTTGACCATCTTTCACACCCATCTTCGCTCTCTGCCATTTTTTGTTTGCCAATCTTGATATAAATAAGTTCAATTCTTCTTCTGTCACCTCGTCATCTCAGGTCAGTTAAGTCTTCAGCAAAGACGACTCCGTCGACTGCGACGGGTACGGTAGGAGGGATGGGGACTCCTGGTGAAGAAAATGATGTTGGGACTTCTTTTGAAAATTCTCCTTCTGTTCCTTTTCTTTCCCTCTCGTTTAAGGAACCTATGTCTTCTATCAGATTTCATCGCCTCTTGAACTGGAATGTATGTTGTTACCCGTTTCACAGAAGGAGAGAGAAGGTATGATGCTGGAGAGCTTGTTTGATCAAGAACGGTCTTTTACGAGAGCGGCTATTCCGGTGAGTCCGGGAGAGAGTGACGACGAGAGGAGAAAAGGGAGAGTGGCTGAAGAGGATAATAGAGAAAATATCAGAGGCGTAGTATTTGTTGAAAAGGAGAAATGAAGGTTCCAAGCCGAGATGTTGAGAGCGGATTGTACGTAACTTGTCGAGGATGGAAAGAAAGATCGCCGTTAAGCAAACGGAGAGAAGGAGAGTTCAAATGGAGAGGAAGTTAAAATACGCTGCTCAGATTTTACATTCCATAGATTTCTTGTTATCCCTTCTTTTTCTTTGATTATTGTCTATTTGGTTCTCGAGAAAATATCAGTCAGGTTTTAGTTGACAAAATGTGGGATGCAATCATTTACTTATAATATTTTCCCAGTTTGCATATCTATTAAATTTCTTTACAGACTACATGTTTATTTATTGCTTTTTGTCTTCATTAATTTGCTTAATAATGGCTTTTTGGCTTTGGTTTCGAAGGGGAAGAAAGAACATTTGTGAAGGAAAGGACATGAACATGGTATTATTGGAGCAGATCAATGGATTAGCGGAGAGAACAGAGAAAATGAAACGAATCTAATTCTTGAAATAATTTCCTCAATGGAAAAAACCAGGGATTCTCGAAGTGTATGGCATAGCATAGGATCCTCAAATTGATGATGTTATTGTCTCCTTCGTCATTCAAGCTAAAGAAACACCAAAATTTTCCTATATAAAGAGACCTTCAAATATCTTTTATAAGTAAGAAAGAGAAGTCCAAAGAGTTTTAGAAAGAAAAAAAAACAATGGACGGATATGGTTACACTTACCGGGGCAGCTACACGACCTACAACAGCGGCGCTGTTCCGCGAGGCGGCGCCGATGGGTGGAGCAAAACAAGTTATGATTCCGATCATAAGTGCCAGCATGTGTACATTGATTCCAGAGGGAGGAGGAACCCGGTCAAGTCGTACACTACTCCGACCGGCAAAACCGAGTATTACGTTACGAAAACCGACGTCGTGGAGGTGCGGACTTATGTGGCCGAATACAAGCAAAGCGCTCCTATAAGAGTTGACACGGCGAGAGACTACGGTCATGTTGAGCGCAAGCCGATCAATAGGCCCTTAAGCCCAGAAAAATGGCGGAAGAGCTCGAGTCCGGTTTGGTATCACGCCGAGGATAAATGGAACCGACCATCTAGTCCTGTTGGGTATCATGTTGAAGAGAAATGGACTAAGCCTTCTAGTCCGGTTCGGTACCGTGTGGAAGAGAAGTGGAACGGCCGTCCTTCGAGTTTGAGTCCTGTTCGGCATCATTCCGACGAGAAATGGGTCAACCGGCCTTCGAGTCCGGTTCACGAACGTCCGCCACAAGTTGAGGATTTCCTTACCAAAGTCCAAAACCAAGCTAGCCGACCAAACAAGTTCGGTCCTCTCAGCGCAACATATTGGCGCCAGACACCAATCGGGACCACTGAAACCGGCGGCGGTTCATGGACTAAGCCAAATCACGGTGGGTCTAATAATCTTAGCCAACCAACAAGTGATATTGGCACTGCCATGGAGTACTTAAAGGAAGCTGATAAACCACTGCCTTCCAGGTGTGGATATCCCAACACCATTGACAGCGAAGAAGCTGAAAGAAGATACGGTGGTGCAACTGTCGGGCCGCCGCCGATGGGCAGTTACTGCAGAACCATTGACAGCAGAGAAGCTACAAGAAAATATTGTGGCGGGGCACTGTGAAAAAACAAACCGTTTATGAATGAATGAATATAAGAGTGCTTTAGGAAATAAAATGTTAGTCCATGTGTCAGTTTATTTACATGTTTTAGGCTTGTTTGATGTTATTTTAATGTTATTTTAATTAGGGTTGTGCATTATCGGATATCGGATGTTATTCGATCCGAATATTCGGATCCGAATCCAATTTTTTTAAAAAAAATTCAAAAAAAACATAAATTAAAATATTCATATTTGTTTGTTTTCTAACAATTTGTTTATGTAATTACATGTCCCACTACAATTTGAATTTTAAATAACATAGTACAATAAAAAAATTCAATGATTTAAGAACCCGATAATTGAACATTCAATCATAAAAGTGAGAAAGAGTGATCTCGGCTCTAGGTTTCAATCTGGTTTTAATGCAGAGCTTGCACCACAACCTGCTTCTCTGCATCAAAAGCATGGTAAAAAGCTAAACGTATTAACCTCTATAGTTGGATATGACACTTTTAGATCAAATAAATGCGAGTATTTCAACCATTTGCCAGAAGAATATTGTTAATTAACGACCATAGAGTAGCTGAATCTTTAGGCACACTTACACCAATAATTTAATCAATTGTTTAAAGTATTAAGACCGAGATGTTGTGCAACATAATACGAGAATATCTGTGTTACTGCTATTCAGGAAAAAAAGAACAATGCAGTAAAGGGAAGAAAAATAAAGCACAGAATTCTGAAAAATACAATCAAGTTTTCCAACAGAGCTCGTAAAAAGATCACTCACCTGTCGATGATGCAATCCCGGAAAGACTGCCACGAGATAGACTGACCAGAACAGTGGAAGGGGTGGGAAGGAATTGGGGAATAAAGGATTGGAAACAGAATTGGGAAATAAAGGATCGGAAACAAAATTGGGAAATAAATGTTTTTTTCAATCTAAAATAGCTACAAAAAATTCGGATTTTTGGATAATCCGAAAATTGTTTTTTACCGATCCGATAATCTGAAATTTTTTTTGGATATCCAATTTTTCAGATCGGATCAACGGATCAGATCGAATTTTTTTGCACACCTTTAATTTTAATGAAGTCTGGTCGAAAGACGGCTCCTTTATGTACTATAATAAGCTATCTAAGTCGATGATTATATATGTTAAATTATTTAAGGTTAAATGCTTATCTAAACTATCAATTTTATTTTTTTAATATCTATATTTTTTATTTTTTTTAAATCATACCTAAAGTTTAGTTTTTATTTTATTTTAGTATCATTTTGTTAAAAACTTAACACGTTTAATATCTAAACTATCAGTTTTAGTATGTTTTAGTACCTAAACTTTCAAAAAAAATTCAAAATTTAACGTTAAATTTTGAACGGGATACTAAAATGAAATAAAAACTAAAGTTTTTAACATCGGATGCTAAAATGAAACAAAAACTAAATTTGAAGTATGATTTTAAAAAAATTGAAAGTTTAGATATTAAATCTGATAAAAATTAATAATTTTGGTACTAAACGTATAATTTACCAAATTATTTATTTAGCTATCATTTAGTTTTGGTTTTGGTTTTTAATTTATATTTTTAATAAAATTTTATATATATTCTGTGTCACTATTAACCACCACATTTATTAATCAGTTTTTTTAAATATATGATTAAAATAAAGAGATTTAAACGACGTTTTTACCAAAAAAATCACCCTAATATTAAAATATTCTCGATCATACACCCAATTACCAAATATACCCGAAATAACACCCATTTAAAAAAACTTCCCTAAGGTGCATTTGGTTCACCACGCCAAAAAAATTAGAATTACTCATTGCAGGGGAAGCGCTTCCCGCCTCTTTTAGAGAATATTTGCCATGTCATAGTGTCTCATCCTATCAAATATATAGCGTTTATAGAAATAGTTCCCCGACTGCCGACATATAAAAATCCCAGTTCACATAATTATCTGAGAGGTTCGTTTAAAGAAAAATGTTTTCCCTTTTTTCTGAGAGTCTCTCCCATGTCATAGTGTCTCATCTCATCAAACATAATTGACGAAAATAATTCTCCGACTCTCAATCTTTTAAAGTCTTAAATTCTTAAAATCTCTAACTCTGAAACTAACATACTCTCAAACTTTCGAACTCTCAAACTTCCAAACTCTCAAATTCTCAAAATGGCTCATGTTTCATATGTTGTTTATTATGATGGAGAAATTTGGGAAGATGAAAATGGGGTTGTTTTCTGATTAGATCATTATATCCTCGTTACCTTCAAGAGAAACATCATTATTGAGGAATTAGTAACAAAAAACTCAAGGAATACTCGTGTTAAAAATACTAGAAGATTGTCTAAACTTCAGTACAGATTTCCGATTGAAAATTTTCCTTTAACATATACAACATTCGACCTCTTCATCGATGAAGATGTTGTTATAATGGTTGATACTTCTAATCAAAATTCAGACTCTATTACGGAAATGTATGCCATATTTGTTGACATTCATGCAGTTCGTGATATGTCATTATTTTTCCTAATATGGGTTTCCTCAACTAGTTCATCAAGTTGAAGTCCAACTCAAACAATCTATAATGATTTATCATTATTAATGACAAATCCACCTCCTGGTACCATTCCATCAAGTTCCAGGGGACATTCATCTGCCAACTTCTTCAACCCCAATATGGATATGTATTCCAGTTCCAGGGAGAGACATTCACCTGTCAGCTTCTACGACCTAAATATAGAGATGTATTCGACACAACACCCAGTTCATAACCCATATAGCGACATCCCTTCAAGTTCTATAGTAAGGTATTCATCTGCGAACTTTTTTGACCTAAACATCAAAATCATAGATGAGCCCTCATCTTCACAATAAGAACCTCTTCGTAAGCCATGAGTGGATGGTGCTGAGACTGGATTATTCGTTGAACCTGAATCACTACAATTCAATATGGACTCCGATGATGATGCAGATGAAGTTCCCGTAAATACATTTCAATGCGAACCTCTAGCACACATGTCTGAAGATAACTATGATACGTTGTACGGGCTAGAATTTCTAGATATGCCTAATGTTGGAGGCCATGGGAGGCATTTACCAGTCAATGATGGTGATTTATATCATGGAATGGAGTTCACATATTAAGACAAAGCAAATGATAATAAAGAATTACAATATTCATAATTCAGTTCACTCCAAAGTTGATTGGTATACCACCAAAAAGTATGCATGTTATTGCGTCGAACGTGATAATGGCTGTAATTGGATTGTTCATGTTTCAAAAAGAAAGAATGACATATGAGAACTAACAAAATACAGCGGTCCTCATACATGTTGTGCACAAGGGATCAACCAGAACCATCGAAACTTGGACTCTATTGTGATTTACCAAGCCATCATGCCCATGGTCAAAGCAAGCTCTCATATAGCTATTGCAGTGTTGATTTCTACAATACAATCTTGATATGGGTATATTGTCTCTTATAAAAAAGCATGGAAGTCAAAACAAAATGCCATTATAAAACTACACGGCGAGTGGGATGCATCTTACAATGAACTACCCAGCTGGTTTAACCTATTACGAAGAATGAATCCTAGGACAGTAGTTAAGTTCGAAACTCACCATGCCTACGAGAATGATCGAGTGCTTCGAGATCGATGCCAATTTTATCGTGTTTTCTAGACGTACCCACAATGCATTAATGCTGTGAATTACTGCAAACTCATAGTCTAAATTGATGGTACATTCTTGTATGAAAAATACAAGCAAGTTTTATTATTGGCAGTAATCCAATATGTTAATTGCAATATTCATCTCATTGCCTTTACCCTTGTTACAGGAGAAGATACAAAGTTTTGGGCTTTTTTCTGAGAAATCGACTTGTCATGAGAGAACATAATTGTTTCATTTCAGACCGAGAAGTTGGGATCAAAGCAGCAATTGACTCTTTGGGTCCAATTTGGAAACTTCCACATGTTCAACATCGACTATGTATCCAACATATTACTGCAAACTACCAAAAAAATACAAGAAGAATTATGAATGTCAATTAATTATAAACATTGGTATGTTACTTTTTCCAAATTTTTTTCTCAACTATTTTCATCTTATCTATTTCTATATCACACTAACTAGTACATATGGCGGCTTAGGTTACAAACTCTTACCTCAAAGGTTCGAGGATATACTTCAAGAATTGTGAGGAAAAAATGAGCATGAATATAATTACATTAGTGAAATCATTTAAGAAAAGTGGACAAATGCGTATAATGGTGGATATCGATATGGATATATAACAACCAACTTGGCTGAGGCTATCAATTCAACCATAAAGGGGAGCATCATTTACCAGTAAATGCTTTGGTAAAATGACATATTTTCGTTTGTAAGCTTTTTGCGAAGCTCAGGGGTCAGGCTTTGACTTGGATGCAAAATGGTCATTTTTATCATTCAAGATTAGTAGCAGATCTACAACAAAAATTTGTAGCATCAAACAAAATATCGGTGATAAGTTTTTCTCGCACGCAGGAATTATTTCGTGTTACAGAATTGCCAAAACCTCTTCAATGGATTGAATTTAACTCTTTCAGAGTTAATCTACGAGAGATGTGGTGTGGCTGTGGGTTTTTTCAAGCTCTAAAGTATCCATGCTCCTATGTCATAGCAGCTTGCTCACATTCTCGTCAAGACTATAAGCGTTATGTGGATCTCGTATACAAACTTTCAGAAGTATTAAAGGTATATGAATATAAGTTTCCCCCATAGGTAATGAAAAAGACCCAAATAAGGTTCAGACTTGGCTTTCAATCATACTAGATTCAAACTTATTAAGGGATCTAGGTTGTCAAAAATCCACTCGAATTCGTTGTGATATGAATATTCGAGAAACGTCAAAAGAACACAAAAGATTTAGGCATTGTAGAAACCTAGACCACAATAGGAAAATTTGTTCATCTCTTTTATCATCACGTAATCGATGACCACTACTCATGTACCTATATTTTCTAATGTTTCAAATTATGTTATTTCATTTTCTTTTAGTACCAATTAATGTGATTTGAGCTTATTTATTTTACAAGATGAACCTTAACGTAAACATTTCACATAATAAAAAACCTTACTTAATATAAATACATAATAAAGGAACCAAATAAGAGATAAAAACATAATTCATGTTATTTGATAGAAACTTAAAAACCAATAAATAAAAATATCATCAACATTATATATCGATGCTTCATTGAATATGTTCTGCATGGTGGTGGTTGTTTACTTCGATGAGGGTTCCTTCTAGGAGGTTGCTCTTTCTCTTCATTTTCATTGTCGTCATCTTCATCATCATCGTCATCGTTATCATCATTGTCATCATCACTCTCAACTACATTTTCTCGATAAGCCATGGATGATGATATAGGACCTCTGTAGAATAAGGACCCTGGAGGAGTATGACTAACCATCCCACCACTCGTTGAGAACTGCGAAAACTGTGAAAAACCAAACATGGATGTCTGCGATCCATATTATGAAGTAAATGCTAGATCCATAGTCATAACCATATATAATATCCGCCAAGGGGTATCATAAAACCCTGTGGGCTCTGTACGTAGCCATGCAGTAGAGGTATCTGAACCGGCGAATATGGAATCTAAAAGTGGGGCATTTGAACTGGTGGGTTGAGGATATAAAAAGGTGTCGATGGTTGTTGTTGTGATGGTTTTGGTGGAATAGCTGAGGACAACCTGGATACGCCTACTCTTGATCCACGAGTGGGAGGACAATGATATTGTGACAGTGGACATTTTTCTCGACGACGATAAGTTGCCCCCTCATGCTCCCTCTGAAAGTAAGAATGATTTATCCTTTGTATTGAACTGTTTAATATAGCCATCTGAAACCACAATACCAGTTTCTAACATATACTCGAGAGGGTAAGGGTTGATGTTGTTCTCCCACATCGCTAACCAATATATATGCTTCACCAATCAATTAACCTCTTTTTTCCATATCTATCGATGTTAGGAATATTGTTGAGATTTATTGGTTCTTCAGGAATACTGATAACTCCGTAAAAGGTCACATTTTGGGACCTTTTCACTTAAGATATTGAGTGTCTAATAGCTCATTTAGGACAATGTAGATTCATTTAGAAGCATTTAGTTGCATGTGGAGGAATTCAGTTTGCCGCGATATTCTATTTTTCTAAAGCGGTGCTGCTTTATGGGAAAGATGATTGTCTGATGATGTGCAGGTTTTGAAAGCAATAAAAAGAGGAAAGGAAATGCTATGACATGCGTAAATTGCTGAGCAGAATGAAAAATGCTAAGTTCAACCGGCATTTCGAAAGCGCTTACAGTGCGAGAAGATATTTTTGAAGCCAGCTGTATCCGACTCTCCGAGAGTTTTGCCTCGAAGATCCGCCTGGAGGAACGGCGCTGCACCTGTCGGTTCTGCTGCTGACGCCACCTGACCCTGCATATCCTGTCTGTCCTTGAGCGCCTGTAACGGGATTATACCGGTCACTCAGCCAGCTACCCAGGTTGTATCATAACCTGTTTAGCCCGACTCCCAAGTAACTTAACTATGGTTTTGGGGTTTTCTAGGAATGTCAACACCAAGTCCTAGGATTAGTTTTCCCATATAAATAGAGGATGAAGCCACATTGTTGAAGACTTTGGTTTCAGCCATATTTGAGCTTAAAAAGTTAGAGAGAGAAGGTCTCATCTCTCTCCGTCAATCCTATTTGCCGTGGCATTTCTCCTAGAAAAGCATGAGGGAATGGCGTCCTGAGCATTCGAGAGGAGCCAGTTCGCTGGGGGCAGTTCGTGGTGGTCGAGGGAAACATTGGACAGTGTGCGTCAAAGGCTTTCTCTCCTCCCCTTAGTTCTTTGCTTTCATATTTTGTTTGGGTTGTAAGGAACGGATGAAACTTGCTTTGTGCTTGTTTATTTCGAACCCCACCATGAACTAATCCTATTTGGTGGGAGTTCACTTGGATGTTTAAGTTTTTTTTCAATGAATGGTTGTTTTGCTATGCTTTAATCTGTTTTTTTTATGAAACTTAATGCCTTAAGGTTGTAGGAGCTACGAGAGTATCCTTTTCTTAGGAGGTCTTGAGGGTTCGAGAGAATGTCTTGGCAAATTATCTTTAGTGTTCGAGAGAAACTAGGGAGGAACTACATAAGCAAGGGGTTCTAGGTAGTAACTAGGTCTAATTAACCTTAGAGATAAGGTTAGGACTTCATACGACTAAAATGAGTTGTGCAAAAATGATAGGTTATATGTTAATGCTACCGCAAAAGGGTATTGCTGAGACATATCATGTTATATGGACCAATAGTATCACTGCAGGGGTTTACTCCAATTTTAATCTGTCGAGTCCCTTATTAGAGATATTATAGGGAACCTCAGTAGACTCTGTCGGGCAAGGTAGGCATAGAAGAAATACCATTCAAAGAAATATACTTAGACTTTCCAAGCGACTCATATCACTCATTCCCATAGCAGCTTGTCGTGTGAGAAAACAAAAGTCCTATATATATATATTAAATCCAGTAATTACATTTTATTTTGCCTTGACATTTCTATTTGTTTGCACTCAACACAATTCAGCTTGCCACTACATATCCATTTGCTACCATACTATCACCAGTCCATTTCCACATCATCTATTACATTTTGCCACATCATTTCATTTTTACATACCATCACTAACTATACTTAGGTGACAAAGTAAAGTGCATTGACAAACCTATTTGACACCCCCAATTCCCTGTGGAGACGATACTCAACTTATCATTGTATTACTTTTTCAATTGTGTATACTTGCACATATATCCGCACTCATTTTATAGTAAGAGCAGACAAATTTTTGGCGCCGTTGCCGGGGACTTTGCAACTGGAAGTTAAATTATTTTGTCATAGCATTTTTATTTGACTTGTTTATATTTCTTTTATATAGTTTTTCCCTTTAATTTTCTTATATTCTTCAGGATTTCGTGGTGTATGACCAGAAGTAACCGTACGAGCCATTAGAACCAATTGAACCGAAGATTGAGAGGCTCTTTAGAAGAAGAAGACGTGCTCAACGTACAAATATGTACAAAATTGGAAATCCATGCATTGGTCATGAGGAGAATCAGAATACCGAAGCAAATCCATTTGCTAGGAATGCACCCATACCTCGTGCTATTCGTGATCATTTAAACCCAATTTTAGACGATTTAAATCCTAGAATTGTGGCACCAGAGATTCATGCAACCTATTTCGAGCTCAAACCTATCATGTTTAATATGCTAAACTCTATAGGGCAGTTTGGGGGCATGCCAAACGAAGATGCCAAGCAACATATTCATAACTTCTTGGAGGTGTGTGATTCTTTTCGCCAACAAGGGGTGCGCGAAGATGTTCTGAAGCTAAAATTATTTCCATATTCTTTGTGTGACCGAGCAAGGGCTTGGTTGAGTGGTGTTCCAACGGGTTCAATGGAGTCGTGGACTGATATGTGCAAAAATTTTTTGCTGCGGTATAATCCTCCGAAAATGAACACCCAACTGAGGAACGATATTGCTTCCTTTCGTCAAGCTGATGACGAGTCGATGTATGAATGCTGAGATCGATACAAGGCATTGATTCGCAAGTGTTCAAACCATGATTTTTAAGATTAGACACAAGTGGTGATGTTCTATAATGGAGTTAACGCACCCACGAGGATGATGCTAGATGCCTCGAAAAA
The DNA here is from genome assembly GCF_006381635.1 of Hibiscus syriacus. NCBI lineage: Eukaryota > Viridiplantae > Streptophyta > Magnoliopsida > Malvales > Malvaceae > Hibiscus > Hibiscus syriacus. The sequence continues at coordinate 950,633 of NW_024062011.1, read as the reverse complement.
TGGGACGCTGCTTGACAAATCACCAGCATAGGCATTTGACATTTTGGATAAGATTGCCACTAATGATTATCAGTTTCCATCCACACGGCTTAGAGCTGGGCGCAAGTCATACGGAGCGTTCGAGCTAGAATCTAAGGATAACGTGTCCGCCCAACTTGCTGCTATCACCAACATGTTGAAGAATTTGCAAAGGACAAGTGAGGTGAGAGAAGTGAAGGCAACTCATTCAGCATGTTTATTATGCCATGAAAATCACAATGAGAGTGATTGCCCGACCAATCAAGAATCCATCAACTCTGTAGGCAACTTCAATCGAGGTAACAACAACCCTTATTCTAACACATATAATCCTGGATGGCGTCAATATCCAAACTTTTCGTGGGGAAATCAAGAAACCAGCAATACACATCAACCAGCTCGGCAGTAGAATTTCAATGACTCCTAGAATTATCGATCGAATATGCCATGGCATAATTCTAATAAGGGAGGGCCAACTCCATCAAACAATAACTCGTTGGAAACCACAATGCAATAGTTCATAGCAACAACGAAGACAATGCTACAAGACCATGCAACCTCCATCAAAAATCAATGAGCCCTACTTCAAAGCCATAGTTCGTCATTAAGGGTGCTGGAGAGTCAGGTTGGTCAAATTACCGCGGCATTACAAGAACGCAGACCAGGACATTTACCGGGTAATACTGAGGTCACCAAACCTCATGGCAAGGAGAACTGCAGTGTGCTAACTCTCTGAAGTGGTACACAAATTAATGTTGAAGACAAGTTTGGGGGAAGACCAAAGGATGATTCACCCCCTGTAACCATACAAGCTGATCAAGAAGTGCAAGAAGAAGCACTAGTGGAAGAGGACAAGGCTGAGGATTCATCAAGTAAAGAAACTGAGGGGGCAAATAAAAATACTAAGGTAACTTCTGTTCACACCCCGTCAGTGCAAGAAGCCAGACCCCCACCTCCTTTTCCACAACGACTGAAAAAACATAACGAGGACATTCAATTCAGAAAATTCATTGACATTCTGTGTCAACTTCAAATTAATGTTCCTTTTCTAGAGGCTATGGAACAAATGCCGAAATATGCTAAATTCCTAAAAGAAGTTGTTACCAAGAAGAGAAAAGTGGAGCAGTACGAGACAATTGTCATGGAAAAAGAATTTTGCTCCTCCTTAAGCAAGCTGCCACCGAAGAGACATGATCCAGGCAATTTTATCATCCCATGTTCGATAGGAGACAAGTTTGTTGGGAAGACACTATGTGACCTTGGCTCAAGTGTGAACTTGATGCCTAAGTCAATCATTGTGAAGCTTGGGATAGGAAATGCAAGACCCACATATGTTATCTTCTAATTAGTCGATCGATCACATGTGTGTCCTGAAGGGCAAATTGAAGATGTCATCGTGCGGGTTGACAAATTCATTTTTCATGTCAATTTCTTGATTCTGGACTGTGAGGTTAATGCCACGACACCCATCATCTTAGGGAGACCCTTCCTAGCTATCGGTTGTATTCTCATCGATTGTGAGAGGGGTGAGCTAACCATGTGAGTGGCCGATTAACATATCACTGTAAATGTCTTTCGATCTCTCAAGTACATGGATGATTCTGAAGAATGCCAGAGCATTTTATAAGTGGATATAGTAATTAAAAATAAGAAGATCAATATTGCCAGGATAATTTCATGTCGTTGAATACTAATGAGAGGCTTCTTGGAGAGCCTAATGATTTTTTCGACCGAGGAACAACATGCTAGCTTCCTCAAAGCTAGCCCAGGTATGTGTTTCGAACCCTTAAATTTTGAAGAGTTTGTTCCTCCCAAGCCATCATTACAGTATGCACCTACCCTTGAACTTAAGAATTTGCCACAACATTTTAAATATGCTTATCTGGGTAGTAATGAAACTTTGCCTGTGATTATTTCATCTGCCCTTACTCCTAACCAAAAATCTAGTTTGTTGAGTGTTTTGTCACAACTTAAGAAAGCGTTGGGATGGACGATGGCAGATCTGAATGAAATAAGTTCAACTATCTGTATGCACAAGATCCTGCTGGAAGAATGCCACGGCAAATCCATAGAGCCACAACGAAGATTGAACCCAATCATGAAGCAAGTTGTGATGAAAGAGATTCTTAAATGGCTTGATGCTGGAGTAATATACCCTATCTCGGATAGTTCGTGGGTGAGTTTCGTTCAATACGTGCCAAAGAAGGGAGGCATGACCGTGGTGACAAGTGAAAACAATGAATTATTACCTACACACATAGTCACCTTGTGGAGAATCTGTATGGACTACCACAAGCTTAACAAGGCCACCAAGAAGGATCATTTCCCATTGCCGTTCATTGATCAAATGCTGGATCGACTTGTTGGCAAGGTATTTTATTGGTTCTTGGACGGATACTCGGGGTATAATCAGATTGCCATTGCACTAGAGGACCAGGAGAAGACAACATTCACGTGTCCCTATGACACGTATGCTTTTCGAAGAATGCCTTTTGGACTCTGTAATGCCCCAGTAACTTTTTAGAGCTGCATGCAAGCCATATTCTCAAACATGGTTGAGGAATTTCTGGAGATTTTCATGGATGATTTTTTTGTTTCCGGAGATGACTTTAAAAAATGACTAGGAAATTTGGCAAAGGTACTGAAGCGATGTGAGGAGGCTGATCTTGTGCTGAACTGGGAAAAATGCCACTTCATGGTAATCGAGGGCATTGTTCTAGGCCATAAAATTTCTGCAAAGGGCATTGAAGTAGACAAGGCCAAGATCGAGGTGATCGAGAAGCTTCCCCCACCAAATTCTGTCAAGGGCATTCAGAGTTTTCTTGGTCATGCTGGATTTTATCGAAGATTCATCAAGGGACTTCTCCACAATTTCCAAGCCCTTATGCACCCTGCTATAATAGAACCAACCGTTCGTGTTCGACCAGAAATGTCATGGCACATTTAAAGAGCTGAAGCAAAGACTTATCTTTGCACCGATCGTAGTTCCCCCAGATTGGACAACCACGTTCGAATTAATGTGCGACGCAAGTGTTTTTCCGTGGGAGCTGTGCTTGGGAAACGTAGAGGTAAAATTTTTCATGTTATTTATTATGCTAGCCGTGCCTTAAATGATGCACAATTGAATTACACCACCACTGAGAAAAAATCACTTGTCGTGGTATTTGCATTTGACAAGTTTAGGCCATACTTGATAGGCACCAAAGTCATAGTTCACACTAATCATTCTACTATAAAATACTTAGTGAACAAGAAAGATGTCAAGCCTAGACTCATTAGGTGGATATTACTGTTACAAGAATTTGACTTAGAGGTCATTGATAGGAAAGGTACTAAAAATCAGGTTGCATACCATTTATCTAGGCTAGAGAACATTTCAGAATGCCATGACATTTTTTATATTAAAGAAGAATTCCCTGACGAGAAAAATTTATATGCCACGGCAATTCCGTGGTACGCTGACCTTGTTAATTTTCTTGTTAGTGGTGTTTTTCCTTATGAACTTAACAGCCAGGGCAAAAAGGAGGTTTCTACATGATGCCAAGTTCTAGTTTTGGGACGAGCCATACTTGTTCAAGCAATGTGCCGATCAAATGATTCGACTATGCATCCCCGAAGAAGAGCAACGCGATATTTTACACCATTGCCACACAACACCCTGTGGAGGGCATTTTGGAGGTGCAAGGACTACTGCAAAGGTCCTCCAATCAGGCTTCTATTGGCCGTCTCTATTTAAAGATTCCTACGAGTTTTGCAAAGCGTGCGACAGATGCCAGCGCACTGGAAACATTTTCAGACGACATGAGATGCCGCTGTAAAATATTCTGGAGATAAAGCTCTTCGACGAAACATTTTCAGACGACATGAGATGCCGCTGTAAAATATTCTGGAGATAAAGCTCTTCGACGTTTGGGGCATTGATTTCATGGGACCATTTCCATCTTCTTTTGGAGATCTATACATCTTGCTTACAGTGGACTACGTCTCAAAGTGGGTCGAAGCAATCATTACACCTAGGAACGACTCTAAGACGGTGCTCAAGTTCCTTCACAAGAACATATTCACTCAATTTGGAGTCCCAAGAGCCATCATCATTGATGAGGGCACTCACTTTGACAACAAGCTAATTGTCAAGGCATTACAGAAATATGGAATGAGACACAAGATTGCCACGTCATATCACCCGTAGACAAATGGGCAAGCTGAAGTGTCCAATCAAGAAGTCAAGCAAATCCTTGAGAAGGTGGCAAACCCTCGCAGGAAATATTGGTCCCCCAAGCTCGATGAAGCACTCTGGGCCTATAGGACGACATTCAAAACACCTCTGGGAATGCCGCCCTTCAAGATGGTATATGGAAAAGCCTTTCACCTACCAGTTGAACTAGAACACAAGGCATACTGGGTAATAAAGAAGCTAAACTTCGACGAGCAAATCGTTGGGGATAAACGATTGCTTGATCTAAATGAAATAGAGGATTTTCAAGCGTAGTAATATGAGAATATCAAGCTTTACAAGGAAAAAACCAAAAAGTGGCATGACAAAATGCTTTTGCCATGGCATTTTCATGTGGGCCAGAAAGTGCTGCTGTTCAACTCAAGGCTCAAACTCTTCCCTGGTAAACTGAAGTCATGTTGGTCGGGACCGTTTGAAGTTCACCATGTTTACTCGTATGGCACTGTTGATATTAAGAACATAGACGATGAGTCCATTTTTAAAGTTAATGGCCAGCGCCTGAAGGCTTATCAAGGAATCCCACATGCGCGTGACAAGTCAGCGCTTCTCTTGCACGAAGTCGACATTGGTCCGACATCTTAAGGATGTCGTGACAATTTAATCTTACTTCGTATATAACTTATTCTTGTCTTGCCATTATTTTAATATCTCTCATTTTAATTAATTATTTTTATTTTATTGCAAGGAATATTCCACATGGCTAGCACGTAAGGTTGTGGAGGAAGATTGTGAAATTTTGGGCGGCAAACTTAAATAGTAAAAGAAGGGAAATTTTCACCTTTTTGACTTTTGACTTGGGGATTAGTTTTTATTTACTTCATTTTATTTCTTTCCCGCCCAGACCCCACCTTTTTATTTAACATTTCCCCACACAAATATTCATTTTGTTTGTATCTTCTTTTCATTTTCACTTTATCTTTTTACTTTAATTTTCTTTCATCATCTCTTCTCCCTTTCACTTTAACAGAACCTCCATAGCTGACTAAGCCAAGCTTTCTACTTCTTCCTTTTTCATGCTACTCATGGTAAGATCACGCGCCCCTCCACTACCCTCGCCACCACGATTTATGGATGATTATGCCCGCGAACGGTTCCAAACCATAAAAACTGTTGTGTATTTTTTAAGTTGGGGTTTATCATTTTCGAGGAAGAGGATACCGATTTAGGGAATGAGGTGATCGACGTTGTCACCAAACATAAGTGGTAAAAATTTGCCAGGCATCCCGTCGCTGTCAACGCAACCTTAGTAAAGGTGTTTTATTCCAACATCACCAAGCCAAATCAGCATGCCGTGATGGTTCGCGACATTTCTATTCGTTTTACTCCTATTGCCATTAATCACTACTTTAAACTGCAGGTTGTTGATGACCACCATACTAGTTTTGCACAAGAAGCTGACAATGAAACTTACCAAGGCATCCTAGAAGACCTTTATCTTCCCGATACTCAATGGAACGGTCAACAGATGAGCAGAAGAACCATGGACCGGGAGAGGTTGCTCCCGCAAGTGAAGTTGTGGAATCATTTTATGAAGCACAAGCTCTTGTCCACTTCCCACAACACTATGGTGTCCTGCCAGAGGATGCTTCTGCTACACTCGATCATATTCGGGTGAGCAATCTATGTAGGGAACATTATCGTGGAACACTCTCATTTGTGCCTGAAACGACCTGTAAGTGCCTTGGTATTTCTGAATCTCATCACCGCCTTATGCAGTAAAAAGAAGGTTCCTGAAGAATTGTTTGATGAGATTTTACCGGGTATTACTGGAATTACCAAGGCAAAAACCCCTATATTGTTGGGTCTGAAGGAAGCCAAGGGGAAGGAAAAGGAGACGACCACATCTCGTGTTTCACCATCTCCACATGCCAGGACAAATTCAGATGCTCTGGAGCAGGCAGTTCAGCGCACCCAAGAGCATATCGGGCAACTGTCTGACAAACTGATGACATATTTTGCCTATACCAAACGTCGAGATGAATTTATCACCAGCGCCTTGATGGAGTTTCTTCCGCACACAAACTTTACTATTCCTGTCTTCCCTGACATACTCGTGCCAACGAATGAGGATGCCTTGGCATATGCAGAAGCACCCCACCATGCTCCAGCTGATGCTCAACACTCATCAGTAAAGAAAGTCACCAGCCCGCTGAAGTGGAAGAACCAGTTGACCCTGATCCAGTCCATATTGTGTCACCTGACGTAGATCGAGAAGCTAACCTCCAACTTGCCAATATCCCAGAATCACCACAATTCGTTGAACCTCTGGCAGCCTCATATGCCGCAACTTGCCACGCCTATGGAAGAAGTATACCCTGAAGTATCGTAACCTACTAAGTCAACTGAGGAGTCCCAATCCGAGATGCCACGGTAAGCTCCCTTGCGTAGGAGCTGACGCCGACTGAAGAATGCGTCTAAACGTGAGGAATCCTCGCTCTCCACTGTCCCAGAAGAGCCCAGTACTTCTCCGGCCGTACCCAAATTTAACTCTGAACACTTCAGCCATGCTAAATTGAGAAAGCGCACTCACTGTGCGATTGCTGCACCACCATCCGTTTAAAGTCAAGGTACCTTGGATTTGCATTGCATTCATAGCATGTAATTTATTTTTCCTTAGTTTTAGTAAGCATTGAGGGCAATGCTTATTTCAAGTTTGGGGGAAGTAGGGTTCTCGCATTATTGCATGATAGTAGTAGTAAAATAAATATGCCATGACATTAGTAAATGTTTGAATAGTTTTCTGGAATTAGTTAAGGATGCCCTATGATGATGAATCTTGATGGCTAGGATAGAATGTACATGACTGGTTGAGGATGATAGAACCAACTTTAAGACTTGCTTCTTTGAAATCCTTGAATACACGATTATATGTTTTCCATGCTTGAGAAACTTAGAATTTTTTTATAAAAGAATTCTTAAAATTTTGTGCCATAAAATTTTGAATGATGAAAAACCCACTTAACAAATGATGAAAAAATGAAAAAAAATTGAAATGAAGAGAAGTTAAAAAACAATGCATCGACATATCTGTAGAGGGACACTCTATTATGCCATGGCATATGAGTGAATGAAAATAGTAACAAGATGACTCTACCTGACTAGCTTGGGGGTGGAAGGTATGCTCCCTTTCACCTAGAGTGTAGGATGGTAAAGTGATGGGCTGACTCCCCTCATGGCATAAATAAAGGAAAGAAAACAATGTGGGAGTAAAAAATTTCTGAATGTCATGGCAAATTAAGAAAGCTTGCTTAGAAATTTTTTAAGTTTGTTAAACATGGATTGGATACAAACACGCACACACCCACACAAAGAATCTTGCCCTAGGGACAGTACTAGATTTCTCGACCTAGTCTAGCATGTTGAAGCCATATGTGTTGAGGGCTGAAATTTTATCCCATAAACTATTATGCTTCTGAATTTTTCATGGTATTTTTGTTTTTCTTATTACTATCCATTACTTGAGGACAAGCAATAACTTAAGTTTGGGGGTGTGATAACTCCATAAAATGTCATATTTTGGGACCTTTTCACTTAAGCTAGTGAGTGTCTAATAACTCATTTAGGACCATGTAGATGCATTTAGAAGCATTTAGTTGCATGTAGTGGAATTCAGTTTGCCGCGACATTCTATTTTTCTAAAGCGGTGCTGCTTTATGGGAAAGGTGCTTGTCTGATGATGTGCAGGTTTTGAAAGCAATGAAAAGAGGAAAGGAAATGCCATGACATACGAAAATTGCTGAGCAGAATGAAAATACCAAGTTCAACCAGCATTTCGAAAGCGCTTAAAGTGCGAGAAGATATTTTTGAAGCCAGCTGTATCCGACTCTCCGAGAGCTCTGCCCGAGAAATCTACCTCGAAGATCCGCCTGGAAGAACCAGCGCTGCAACCGCCGGTTCTGCTGCTGACGCCGCCTGACCCTGCAGATCCTGTCTGTCCTTGAGCGCCTGCAACGGGATTATGCCAGTCACTCAGTCAACTACCCAGGCTGTATCATAGCCTGTTCAGCTTGATTCCCAAGTAACTTAACCATGGTTTTGGGATTTCCTAGGAAGGTCAACAACAAGTCCTAGGATTAGTTTTACCCTATAAATAGAGGATGAAACCACATTGTTGAAGACTTTGGTTCCAGCCAGATTTGAGCTTAAAAAGTTAGAGAGAGAATGACTCATCTCTATCCGTCAATCATACTTTCCGTGGCATTTCTCCGAGACAAGCCTGAGGGAGTGGCATCCTGAGCATCCGAGAGGAGCCAGTTCGCTGAGGGTAGTTCGTGGTGGCCGAGGGAAGTATTGGGCAGTGCACGTTGAAGGCTTTCTCTCCTCCCCTTAGTTCTTTGCTTTCATATTTTGTTTGGGTTGTAAGGAATGGATGAAACTTGCTTTGTGCTTGTTTATTTCGAACCTCACCATGAACTAATCCTATTTGGTGGGATTTCACTTGGATGTTTAAGTTTTTATTTTAGTGAATGGTTGCTTTGCTATGCTTTAATCTGTTTTGTTTATGAAACTTAATGCCTTAAGGTTGTAGGAGCTACGAAGTAGCATTTCCTTAAGAGGTCTTGAGGGTTCGAGAGAATGCCTTGGCAAACTATCCTCAGTGTTCGAGAGAAACTAGGGAGGAACTATATAAGCAAGGGGTTCTAGGTAGTAACTAGGCCTAATCCACCTTAGAGATAGGGTTAGGATTTCATACGACTAAAAGAAGTTGTGCAAAAATGATAGGTTAGATGTTAATGCTGCCGCAAAAAGGTATTGCCGAGACATATCATATTATCTGGACCAATAGGATCACTGCATGGGTTTACGCCAATCGGTTTTTCCAGGGCATCTTTAATCTGTCGAGTCCCTTACTAGAGATAGCATTGGGCACCTCAGTAGACTCTGTCGGGCAGGCTAGGCATAGAAGAAATACCATTCAGAGAAATATACTTAGACTTTCCTAGTGACTCCTATCACTCATTCCCATAGTAGCTTGTCGTGTGAGAAAGCTAAAGTCCTATATATATATATATATATATTAAATCCAGTAATTACATTTTATTTTGCCTTGACATTTCTATTTGTTTGCACTCAACACAATTCAGCTTGCCACGACATATCCATTTGCTATCATACTATCACAAGTCCATTTCCACACCATCCATTACATTTTGCCACATCATTCTCATTTGTGCATACCATCACTAACTTTACTTAGGTGATAAAGTAAAGTGCCTTGACAAACCTATTTGACTCCCCCAATTACATGTGGAGACGATACTCAACTTATCACTATATTACTTGTTCGATTGTGTATACTTGCACATATATCCGCACTCATTTTTATAGTACCCACAAGAGCGGACAAATATATTTAGTGAAACCAAACTGAAGAAACACACGGTCAGTTGGATGCCACTCAACAATAGCATAACAAATATGAGGCCCAACCGCCAACCATACATCCAATTGCCCACTCAAGTCAGGTGTGATGCAAGCATTCATTTCGTCGTTCAAATAGAACAACCATTTGAACTAAAACAAAAAAAATATTTCTTATCAAAATTTAAATGATATTCAAATTATATAAAGATAATTAAATGAAAAAAAATTAAATTAAAAAATGTACCTCTATACCAACTTTCTGGTAAATGAGTAATTGAATATCTTCTAATTCTTATGGGACATTACAATGATCTTTTATATTTGATGACCACCTATTTAATATATATATATATATATATATATATATATATATGTCATTCTATAATAATTGAAAACATTATTTAAAAATAAATTTAGCATTGAAATTACCTTGATAGTAACGGAAAGACAAATGACTCATTTACGATCGGACACAAAAAAGGCATGCGATACCATGCCCATGATTGGAGAAGCGTAAGACAAACACCAATAGCAGTTTTACTATATTTTGTGACCTGACACATTTCTCTAAACAAAAATGCCAACACTGTAGAGCCCCAACTTAACGTGTCAGCTACTTGAAAATTGATGAGATGTCGTAACCACATACAATGGAACTGGTTTGGAGACTTATCAGGCATCAATATCCATCCAATAATTTGTAATATGTATGCTCGGGCAAAAGCTTTCACCTCGTCCTCAGAACAATTTTTGTGCAACTCTTTAAAAGCTCTTTGCAACTATGATAACGTTATTTGGCCACCGTTGAAAGTTGTCGGGGCATTTCCAAGATACTTGATGTGATCCTAATTAGGCCTAACTCTCGTCTTGATCTGATTAAATCACTGAAGTTAACCAAGGCTGATTCAAAGGGAGTTCTACCTTACTTCATCCTATACCTGCTCATTTATGCACTATATTTTATCATATGTTTGTATTCACCTCTTAGGATATGCTTATCATATGATATCATTCATTGCATGAATTTACATGAGTTTTATTAGTTGCATGACGTTCATTGCATTTAATAAGTGTATTGTTCATTTAGTCATGCATTGCCTTTAATGTATCTAGTTCATTTAGGGAAGTAGTTCATTTATGCATATTTAGATCATTTAGTAAGCTACTTCATTCATGCATCTAGTTCATTGAATAAAGTTAGTTAATTAATTAAACTAGTTCATTCATCAAACTATTTCATTTATTAAGCTAACTCTTAATTGTTTCATGCATGTTTTCAATTAAATATTGAATAAAATTCACCTTTGTGTCTTGGTGCATGAGAGAAGTTGAACGGTTTCAACAGATGCAAGAATATCAGTCAGAATGACTTTCAATTATGGATGTGATACAGACGTTTTTGGATCCAGAAATCAATTTTACATTATTCCTCTATCATTTAGCTTTCCAACGCCTTTTGAATCACCTCAATCCGATATCGGGAGCTTGAGATATGATCGATTTATTGAAGGCAATTCATGCTGGAATTTTCATTACGGGAATTTTATACAAGGATGATTTGGATGAGTTTGAGCCAAGGAAGAGTCCTTTCATCTTCTACCAAGAGACAAGAAATTGATGGTCATCTTAATTCACCAATTCAATGCACTCAAGGTTGATGTTATAACCCATTGAAGGCCATTCATGTTTAATTAAGGGGAGCAAGCAATGAAGTCTGATTTTATTTCATTTAACCACCAAATTAAGTGATAAAATTAGCAAGGAATTTGAAGAGACAAGCTGATTTGGACATGTAGGATGTCCACATTCATCCTATGATTTCATTTATCCTTTTTTCTTCCATTTTCAAGCAAAGCAAGGCAACCCAAGAGTCACCCTTCCTTTTTGGACGAATTTAAGGCTAGAATTATCTCAAATTAAAGCTTAATTCATCCATTTTCAATCTACATGGCCAACCATCAAAGGATAAGAAGAATGACAAGTAATTTAATTGAATTCAATTGCATTTAGGTGATTGTTTTATTTTAATTGTAAAAACTCTTCATATAGTGCCTATCAACACTATAAATAGCCACCTCCATTGCATTTGTAGATAGAACTTTTTGCATAATATACTCTTTGAAAGGTTGCTTTCATTTTAGTTCTTGGATTAGAACTATATCAGTTTCTTGTTAGTCTTGAAGCCTTCCTCCATTTCATTTTTATAATGTTGGTTCCTAGCTAACCTATATCTAGTGGGTCACGGTCCACCCTCTATCACTTCGATTCCATCTTTGTATATTGATGGTTCTAGCTCCATATAGCTAGGGTCACAATCCATACTTTTTATTTCATCATTTATCTCCCTCTCCATAACATCTTTTACCTTCACCATACTTCCATTCTTTCCACACTATAAATTATTATCACTACTACACTTTCCCCACTTTCATTCATTTCATTAAACCACAACAACCATCACTCTTCCATCACCATCAAACCACTTTATCATAACCTAAAACCTTTCATTTTCAATTTACTTATATCAATTTCTTTCTTGTAATGTTGTTTGTGCATTTTTAGTCTTCAATCAAAGCACTAAGAAGTTCTTACTAGAATCACGATCGGACAACATCGTATATTACTCGAAACACATAACCGGGATCATATCAATACTCTTTTGCACAAATTCTCCCAATCATCATCCGTCACACCACAAATAGCATCTCTATCTACCGGGAGCCCCAACTACATTGAAACATCCTCCAGGGTAACGATGCACTCCCCACATGGTAGATGGAACGTATGTGTCTCTGGCCTCCACCTCTCAATTAATGTAGAAATAAGGGTGGGTTCAAGTTTACAACCTCCTTTAATTTTTGCTAAGTAACCAAATCCAACCATAGATAAATACTGCCAGATACGCCTCGGTGTATTCAACTTGTTGTTACGAATAAAAAGTTCTAATATTTTTCCTAATAAAAAATTCTAACCATTAAAATTTGAACTAATGTTTCAAAAACTATTTAAATAAGTTCTAACAATTTAAATAATATATGATCGATTTCCTAATATTAAAAAATTTAAAAAGATTATAGTTTCATATTCTAACTATATTAGCAAAATCACTCAAAATATGACCATCATCCAATCACAACATCTCGCCTTCCATTTCTTTTTATTGCAGATAATTAATATAAATTAAATAAATTTATAATTAAATAATAAAATAATACAAAATTATGTAATAAAACAATAATAAATTTATTAAATATAAAAATAACAATATACCTTATTAACTAGAAACTAATAGATGAGAAGAATATATAATTTTGGGTGTGGTTTGTATGAGGTCAAGAGGTGGTTAATATAGGGGATAAGAGGGTAGGGAACGGTGGCGGGAGAGCCAGATGCGGGAAATAGTGGTGAGAAAGCCGGGTGAGAATGGGAGGGTGGGAAATAATGACAGGAACAACAGGGGAGAGGCGGGCCACGTCAAAACGCACCTTTATGGGGGCGAAAACATAGTGCACCAAACAAGCCTTAAGGTAAGGCACAATACACCAAACACGCCTTAGGTGGATTTTTAAAAAGAGAAAATAACCTCAGTGACCGAAAATTCCTTATAATATACGATTTTGACCAACTTTTTTTTGATTTGCCAAAATGACCAACAAAATCGCAATGTGATCTCTAAATCGCAACGCGATCTCCAGTATCGCAAATCAGTTTCCAGATTTGCAACGCGATTTTGACTATCGCATTGCGATTTTCCAAATTCGAGTTGCGATTTTGTAAAATTGCAATGCGAATATGTAAATCGTAACACGATTCTGACTATCGCAACGTGATAATACATAATCGCAACGCGATTCTGACTATCGCAACGCGATAATACAAAATCGTAATGCGATTTTCAAAGCGCCATTAGTATCGCAATGCGTATTTTATTTTCAAATTCCAAACACGAATATTAATACATCCCGTAATCGCAACTCTTAACCTAAAAACCTAAATCACAACTCAGTCCCATCTCGATTCTCACTCTTTACGGCGACATCCGTCCCCATCTCCGACGAAATTCGTCTATCTCCATCTCTCAGAGCCACCCTCACAATCATTCACGATCAGAAATGGAAAATCAACCAAATCAACCACCGAGGGTTAGTTTTTTTAATTATTTTTATTTTCAAATTTTTGCATTATTATTAGGTTTTTCATATTGAAATTGATGATAAGTTTACTGGTAATTTCAATAATAGATTAACCATTTCACTTAGATTGCTTATTAAATTCATTCGAAAGTGTTATTTGAGCAAATGTTTGGTTTCTGCAGGTTAAACTGTCTGGGGTACACTTTTTTTGATTGTTTAATTAATTCTTAAAAGTCTGATTTGTTTAATTGATGAGGAAAATAAGAATTATTATCATTTTTTGCTTGTTTAATTGATTTATAAAAAAAATTGATTTGTAAAAGTTGATTTATTTAATATTGATCTGTAAATAATTCTTATTTGTGCTTGTTTAATTGATTGAAATGTAAAAGTTGATTTGTTGATTTCAATCTGCATCATATTGAAGGCAAAAGACATGTTGAAGGTACACTTTCGCAACGCTAAACTCAAAATCGCAATGCGAAAGCCAAAATCGCAACGCGAAAGTCAATTTGCGTTGCGATAGTATAATACGCTTTGCGATTTTCTCATTGCGATAGTCAAATACCCGTTGCGATAATCAAATTCGCGTTGCGATAGTCAAATTCGCGTTGCGATTTTCTCGTTGCGATAGTCAAATACCCGTTGCGATAATCAAATTCGCGTTGCGATAGTCAAATTCGCGTTGTGATTTTTGAGTTGCGATAATCAAATTCGCGTTGCGATAGTCAAATTCGCGTTGCGATATTCAAATGAATGTGTAATAAGTGATAACAACTGAACATATCATAGCAATGTTCAAACTCAAGTTACTAATACTTGCCTAACTGAAAATGTTAAAAGTTTACACATAAAATACACATAATAGTCAAATTCGCGTTGCGATATTCAAATGAATGTGTAATAAGTGATAACAACTGAACATATCATAGCAATGTTCAAACTCAAGTTACTAATACATGCCTAACTGAAAATGTTAAAAGTTTACACATAATACAACGTTTGCATTTAAAAATCACCTAAGTTAATAGTCCCAAAAGGTGAAGCCGGTTGTGATTGGGATTTTGATTTTGATTGCGATTTTGATTGCCTTTTTCTTGACACCATATGAGCTTTGGATTTTGATGAGGATCAATATTTTGGTAGAGGAAAAGATGATTGTGATGGCACTGGTGATCCACATGTCAACCTTGTATGACCACTTTCCTTGCACCGACTACATGTCTATCTCTTCTTCTCTTCAACCTTAGACGGTATACAATCGTGACTTTTTGGTCAGCCAGGTAGCCTTCTGTCCATGGCTGGTGGCAAAACTGTTTGTAAGTCATCTGGTATGTCCCACTCAGAAGGATGTGGAATAGGGTAGATAATCTCGGTATAAGTCTATTGATATACTTCTGTAGTGTAGCAATCCATAGCGTATGCGCTTGAATCATCTTGGTTTAGATGAAGAGCAACTTTTATAACATGTCCACATGGATAACCAGATGTTTGCCATTTCATACAACTACACGTCTTTGCATTTAGATCGACAAGCCCATTTAAGTTATTATCCAGTACTTCAAACAAAGTGTTTGAACATGGTTCAACTCTCCATGACGTTGACTTCACAACACGTTTCGTTATCTTTTTTTTCAGTCTATGGTGTAACACGATGTTCCAATGTTCCTGTAAATTTAAATAAATAATACTTAGTAAAATATATGATAAGTTACGAATTTAAAGAAATAATACCTGAATGGTTTCTTTTCTTGTAGTACCACTGTTGAATAGAGGCTCGAAAAAACTCCATTAACATAGTAATGGGTAATTTCCGGGAATGACGACTTAGAGCGTTGATTGATTCTGCACTATTAGACGTCATGAAACCATATCTTGCTCCAAGTTGATGTACTTTTGATCATCTTTCAAACCCGACATCTTCTAGTGTTTGAGAACACTGAGGCAAAACACGTCTTAAACAATTTATATGCTTATTAAAATCCACTTCCCGATAAGCTTTTACAGCCTTCCAGTATGTCCATTTGTGATTTTTTATACCAGCAGACCTTGATTTTAGATTTCTATATAAATGAACACCACAAAGTCTATGAAAAGCATATGGGAAACACCTTCTAACAACGTTGTCAACTGAGTTTGTCCTATCGGATATGATTGTCAGATTGCTAATAGGACCTATGCAATCCCTAAGATGCCCCATAAACCATGTCCATGAATAAGAGGCTTCAGATTTGCCAACCTCGTAAGCTATTGGCAGTATCCCATTGTTAGCATCCATGGCTACTGCTAATAAGTTTACTCCAAGGTATCGACCTTTTAAATGTGCTCTGTCAACTATAATAACTGGGAGCATGCAAGTAATAAACGAACGAATCTACAAAATCATATACACAAGAAATATAATCATTTAAATGTGGAATGCATGTAACTAACAAAAATGAGTCAACAAAATTATATTGATTTACTAACCGCAACACCAATGGCGATAAACATCAGCTCAAAGCGTCCATCTCTATCTGTTTTGATATGAGTTACCGACCCAGGATTTTTCAGCTTTAAATTGTGATAATAAGCCGGCAGTTGGGCAAACGATGCTTCTGGCGACCCCCTCAACAATTCCAAGGCATAACATTTGGCTCTCAAAGCTTGAGAATATGAGATACTAATCTTGAACCGAGCATTCATGTCAGTCATAATTTCATGTCCCCGATATACCATGCCATTCAAAAACATTAACTCAGCCAGAAAACCACCCACACCTTTTGTTTGCCTGTCTATGGTGAGGAAAAACTTGGGTTCTTGAACATGTATGTTTATCAATAAAAGTCCTAACTTGAAACATTTCACAATCTTTTATCCTCTTTGCAATCATACGCCACGTACAGTTTTTGTCAATCATACACCTTGTTTCGAAATGATCTTTGCTTGATTTGTTAACTTTTAGTTGATAGCCATCTTCCACACATTTCGTATACAAAGCTATCTTCAAATCTTCCTTTGTATCAAAACAATCATCTTTCTTGATACGAATAATTTTTGTGTAACAATCAACTGCTATTTTTACCAACTCTTCTTTCGGTATTTGAAGTAATTCTGGCATATACCAGTTATACTCCCGTGGCATTTTCTTCGGGGACTTTTCTTCGAGGATTTCTTCTTCTTCTTTTTTCTTTTTTAGGGTTATATGAATTACAGAATGGATGTTCAACATGTTCATTCACAGTCGTAACTTCCTCCTTATTATCATCAACAACATCTTCCTCGGCATCGGCTGTTTCATCATCAAAATTCGGGTATTGACCAATATCAAAATCATTACACGCAGGGTCTGTTTCTTCTTCTGAAACATCATCAAAATCCGAGTATTGACCAAGATCAAAGTCCGGGTATTGACCAATATCAAATTTCGAATACCGACTAGTACTCACAGTTTTTTCTGTTGGCTCATCATTGTCTAACTGGTTAATACGAAAACCGGAATTTGGTGTTGAAAGTTGATTGGGATTTGGATTAGGGAAAGGTTGTGGGTTTTGAGATTGTGTTTAGTATTGGAAATGTGGTGAAACAAAATTTGCTTGGTGATGAAATTGTGGTGGAACCATTAAATTTTGAGCACCATAAACTGGGGTTGAAAAACTTAATTGATTACTACCCGCTACTGACCCAACTTCACTACTTCTAGGTTCAACAACATACAGTGTAACATCATCTTGCGAAACACTAATGTAAGCAATGATTCGTTCAACATCTTCATTGTCGGTTAACAAATAAACTTTACCTTTTCTCTGATAAGATAGCCTAAATCCACTTAAGGGCTCTAAATTCAATTTATTTGCAACACGTAACATTAGAGTTTCATAAGTTAACTTTTTTAATGACAGTTTTAGTTGAAGATTCATGGGTAAAGGCATATATTGTAAAACACCATGAACATTCTCCCATGACCCTCCAAAACACAAATCTATCCAAACATGATCAACATTAGATGATTTCATTATTGTAAATTAATTTACTAAACAGACGAGCTGCGAAACTAAAACCTGTTGCTGGATGGGGAAGGATGTCGTTGGATATAGGAACGGATGTAGCCGGAGAGAGTGATAGATGAAGATGGAATGAGTTGCGATTTAGGGATTTAGGTTATGAGTTGCTTCTGCTGCGTAGTTATATACCCAAAACATTTGTGTTGCGAAACTAAAACCTGTTGCGAATTTGAAATTCAGTGTTGCGATAGTCAGAATCGCGTTGCGATTTACATATTCGCATTGCGATAGTCAAAATCGCGTTGCGAATATGGAAACTGATTTGCGATACTGGAGATCACGTTGCGATTTAGAGATCGCATTGCGATTTTGTTGGTCATTTTGGCAAATCGAAAAAAAAGTTAGTCAAAATCGTATATTATAATGAATTTTCGGTCACTGAGGTTATTTTCTCTTTTAAAAAATAGATGTTATTTCGGGCATATTTGGTGATTGGGTGTATGACCTGCAATATTTTAATATTAGAGTGAATTTTCGGTAAAAACAATTATTTAAACCCTAATTTAGAAGTCAAACCATGAATTAAATATGTCATTTATATTAAGTTTATCAAAATGATTTTTTTTTAAAATGAAATAATTAAAATAAAATATAAAATTAAATAAATCATCAAATAAATAATTTAAAAAAACTCTATTATCAACCAAAACTTTATAACTAACAGAATATATATTAAAAAGACTATTTTAATTTCAATTTATGCAAAAAAATGATAAATCTTTTTTATTTATAAATACAGAAAATAACGGAAAATCGAACCGAATTCAAAGTTGATCTGCAATTCACTTGTATTTAACCTTTGCGCATTTTCTCCGTTAATCAAAACCCAAGAAAATTTGCTCTAATTTTTTTTACTTTTTTGTTATCGTCACTGGCTGAAACTGTAGACAGTGAGGAATTCAACATCAAATAAAAAAGAAAAAAGACCTTTTATATTTTGGAATGGAGTGAAACAGCCAATTTTTTTTGCTTTGATTAGTGTGCAAATAGAATGCTACTTACTTCACTACGGGCGTTACTTCCTCATTAAACCCAGATTTTTTTTTCTATTAATTTCCCCAGAATTTTCAAGTACTCAATAAAAAAGAAGTATTCAGAAGTTTTACTTATTCAGAAGGTCGGTTACCCTTTAATTTCATTTTTCTTTTTCTTTTTCATAATTTAGGTTTTGGTCTATACCCAGATCAATTTATTTTTAGAAATTGCTTTTCCTTTATTATGGATTGTTATATTGTTTTTTTTTTTATTTTACGAATTTAGGTATTTGGATCATGGGGGCATGTTGCCTCTTTTATTGTTATTGTGATAGAATGCGAGGAACAAATTCATGTTTTCTATTGAGACGTTGGTGTCTGTTTGGTTGGTTAGAAAGTGTTAGGAAAAGGAAAGAAAATGTAAGGTCTATTCGAGCTTGGTTTTTCTGGGCACCTCTTTGAACAATTTTTTTGCTATCATAGATCCCTGAATAATTTTCGGGATCAATATTTCCTTCAGTTTGTTTTCACCATTTTTGCTAAATTTGAGAAGTGAAAATTTTGAGATATTGTTATTATTATTATTACTATAGTCTTTCTCTTGTGTTTTCTGGATTCTTAATCTTTGATACGAAAGAGAAGTTAAATCATTGATTTTTAAATTCAATTTGTGGGTTGCAAATATAAGTGTGTTTTCAGAGGTTATTTCTCTGAATAAATATGTTTTACTTGTGTAGGTATGTTCAAGAACCAATTGCAAGAGTTGGCTCAAAGAAGTTGCTTTAATCTGCCATCTTATTCTTGCATTCGAGAAGGCCCCGATCACGCTCCTCGGTTTAAAGCTACCGTAAACTTTAATGGAGAGACCTTTGAAAGCCCTACGTTTTGCTCTACTTTGAGACAAGCAGAACATGCTGCAGCTGAAATAGCGCTAAATACACTAGCCAACCGAGGCCCTTCAAAAGCGCTGGCTGCAAGAGTTTTGGTAAGCATTCTACCAAAGTTTTATCCTCATTAAAGATATGGTTACTTGAAACTGATTTTGCCACTAAAACTTGCAGTTAATAATCATTTTCATTGTCACGCTTTTTCCTTGTCTTGGAGGCTGCTTTAGTGATTGTTGAAGACAAGCTATAACTTTTAGTTACTCATACTGAATGGTGTTTCCTATCTTTACCGGTGTTCTTCTTGGAGATCTAACTCTTCAAATTGATTCATCGTCGACTAAGTTTATTTTGAATTGACCACCAAACATACTTTTTTGAAGTATTTCTCAGGTTGATTGCGAGTTGCAATTCAAGAACACCTTTTGTGTGTGTTGGCTCTTTTTTTCTCTATTAGTAACTGATTATTATCCCTAGAGATGCTAATGCCATATCTTAAATTTAAAATCAAACAATGTCTTGACATGTTTTTAGCATCGAAAAATGACATCATATGAGGGTTTAATAGAAGTCATGATAATAATCGGTTGTATTATTTGAACACAACGTGTTTTGGCAGTCATCTGTTGGAACTTGAAAGGTTTAGTTGCATCAATGAATCATGTCTTTGGTACTATCCATGGTTTATATCACCCTTTAGATAAAATACCTGCATGCTTGCACGGCATATTCATCTCCTTAAACTTTCCTTTTAATTCAATGATTTATGGGTTTTTTTTTGCTGGTTCGCTTGAAATTGTTGAGTGACATACAAAATTTTTGAACCTGTTAACATTATCAATTATAGTTTTATATAAGCAACGGGGATGTTAGAAAAAACTCCAGACGTTAACTTGTGTCCTTGTATCGTTATCTATGAACCTGAGCAATTATTCTTTGTGCTTTGTGAGCGTACATATGTTTCACTACATCTTGCTCTGGGAAAAGAAATAAAGTAAAAATCTCCTGAATTTGTCTTTTGAGCAGGATGAAACAGGTGTCTATAAGAACTTGCTTCAAGAGACTGCTCATAGAGCTGGCTTAAATCTTCCGGTCTACACCACTGTTCGATCTGGACCAGGCCATGTTCCTAGTTTTTCGTGCATTGTTGACCTTGCAGGGATGAGCTTTACAGGGGATCCGGCTCGGACTAAGAAACAAGCTCAGAAGAATGCTGCAATGGCTGCATGGTCAGCCCTTAGAAAACGTATGATTCCTTTCTTCTGTATTAAAAGGTCCCTCTTCATTTAGAAACAAATTAGTGCACTGTTTATTCCTCTCTCAAGGTTACATTTCTCGGATTAGACAATGAAGAAAACATACAATCTTAGCCTGCTATGAAACAACTTATGAATTGGTATATATTGTCCGACACATATCCAAACGTTGTTATGTGCATATAAGTAACCCTCCAAGGATATATTCTAAATACATGGAAAAACTAAAAAAAAAAGTTAAATGTATCTGTATTGGATAGTGGATACCCGTAATGGATACCTCTTAATACTGTCATCTATCAGTATATTCATTTGCAACAAAAATGTTTCGTTAGAAGCTTAAAGAATCATTTTATGCTTAGTTCTCTGAAAACTTTCTTAGTTTGAAGTTCTCGTTAATCACTTAAATCTTCCTCTTGATGTTTTTATGTGCATATTTTTACTTATACCAATGCCTAACATGACTTTGATGTGAATATTTTCTAATATTGCCTTGCGCCTGCAGTGTCTCGGGACGTTTCATTTTTGTCTTCATCATCTCCATTGGAGTCTAAAGGAAAACAAGAACGAGAGCAAGTCGTCGTTGCTCGTTTTCTTTCATCGTTACAATCATCAGAAGCAGAGCAGTCTAGGCAAAACAATTGTCGGAATGAAAAGCTGAGATCGATCCCTGTATGTCGAGACCTAACCCCACCAATCCGAAGCTTATATCCTATGCAGGGTGAAGGTTGGCCTTACCCTAGTTTTCCCCCGGAAATGGCCTTGCCCATATACCAAATGTGGCAGCAAGAACAACTGTTGCAGCTGCAAAGCCATCTGTTTCCATTTCCGGTTTCACCAGTTCCTCCGCCTGGTCCTCAATTTCTTCCTTATGTGCATTCAATTTTACACCCGGATCGTCATCTTTCATTTCAAGCTAGGGACCTAGAACCTATCTTTACGGCTCCAAGGCTAGCAATTTCTACATCACGCCCTGCTCTTTGCATCTCTAATCATTCAGCATCTCAACCAGCCATGGGAAGATCTACAGTGACCATTCAAGAGATACATGAAGAGATTAAAGAATCACCTAAAAACCCTCCACCGCCTGTAGTGATTGATCGGCTTGTTCCGTGTCAAACTACTGCTGAAACAGGTATCGGTGAATCAAAACAGGAAGACCACAAACATAAGAATGTTGAGTTGGAAAGCAAAGTTTTCCAGCCTGTGAATGACCGATTACAAAATCCACATGCCTTTGTGTCTTCTCATATTCGATCACAATATCCTGCAAGGACAAGTTATTACAGAAATTCTAGACCACCATCATCCTATGCAGTAGCTCCTCCGATGATCCGAACAGTCAGGCTGGTTTCTTCCCTGAGACCAAACATGCAAGAGCCGACAACTCCGGCTCCTGTCCCACCAAGAATGAGAACTGGAGCTCCACCTTCTTCAGCCAGACCAAGGTTTGAGAGAATGAACCTTGGTGGTACACATCGCAGTTCCATTGCACCGCCAGTTAGAACACGATCCGTTGTACCGGTCTGTTCGGCCCCACCATCAAGAAATACACCGAGCTTCAACAAGGAGGGTTTGTTATCCAACAAAGAGAAGAAAGATACAGTTCCCGAGGATCTAACAACTGCAGAATTCAGTAATCTTAGCATTTAGGTGGAGAATAAATACACTGCTTTCGTCTTTAAAATTAATTATATTTATTATGTCCATACTCGTGATAAACGCAACCGTGCATAGGTAATAGCACAGGAGCCTTGCTATTTTCAGTTTTTTTTTCTCTTTAAACCAGTTTTAAATTGTCTATAATCTCTCGATTTAATTAATGCATATTTGACTTTCATAATTAAGTTTTTTATTATTTATTTACAATGATTCTAACTTTTGTTATTTTATTAAATATTATTATAAACAAATTATTGATAGTTAAATATTAAACAAAAAGGCTATGTGATCTAGTATAATAATAATATTAGTTTCTAAAATTTATAATTTCTATCAATTCAATCTTAATTTGAAACAAATCAATAAATTTAATTCTTGTCGTTCTTTCAGAAATATTATGACTTTTTTAATATAATAGTAGTTTAACAATTGTTTGTTGATTTACAGTAGAATAGAGTTATCTATTTGTTGGTTTGATCAGTACAATCATCAAAAATAACTAAAATGATATTTTTAGATATTAAAGGTAAAATGGTATCCTGTCGAGTTTATTTTATTTTGCAATGAATATGAAAATGGTATCCAATAGTCTCCATCGGTTACTACTCTTCTAGCAATAAGATGATCAGCTTACCACTATTTTTGCCTTGGAAATCATTATAACAACGGAAGCTCTAGGAAGAACAATGCACGTATATATGTAAATATAGTTATTCTGTAACATTTATAATCTGTATATGTCTCAAAATATCATAATAATAAAATTATTTGTTTAAGATGATATGTATCACTATAACCTATAAAGACTCCTCACTTTATGTCATTTCTTTTATTTGAACTTACGCTTAAAACCATCGCATGTTAAACAAAATTTAGTGAGACAATATAACTATTTAAGGTGAGCTAAATTAAAATATCATAATAATAACTTAAAACATTAAAATTTAAAATTCAAACAAAACCGTTAAAATTCTAAACTGACTTATTTAAGCCGCTTTTGCTTGTCAGAAACCTGAAAACCATAATCTCATGATTTTGTCAAAACCATGAAAATCAACATGAAACATAAAAATCATCTCATATTTTTTTCATTCGTATGTATTTCATAATTTTCATATCATTTCCATATTCCTTTTTTTCATACGTATAATAACTTTCACATTTACCTTTTATAGCCTAATGTATATGTAAAAGAATGCAAGGTACGTGAGTCAAACTAATGTGCGCAACAAGCACTTCAGTGCTATCATCATAATCGTAATCACTCCAAGTGCACTCATACCATTTGCACCTACGGTGCCAGTCATAATGTACTAGATCAAAATCGTAATACCATAATTACTCTACCTCATGACATGCCAATTGTACATACGACTCTCAATGCAACATACAATGAGTTTTCATATCATATCATATTCATTTATGGATCAACATTCTAATTCAAAACCATTTTCCAATCATCATTACCAAAAATCATTACTTGAACAGTTCATACCTAAAAATCATCTGTTATATAAAATACTTTAGGGAATTTATTCCCAATAGTTTCTTTAGAATTTCATTTGAATAACTTCCAGAAAATATTATATATATATATATATGTCTTGGGTAATTCACACCTAAAAATCATTCATAAAATATTCATAAAGCGTTATGGAAATTATTCCATAATCAGAATTAAATCATACTTCTTAAAATAAAACATATGAGGTTGACTTATTGCAAGTCTTCCTCAATAAGAATAATTAAATAAATAAACTACACTCATCTTTGCTTCACTACTAAACCTTTCTTAAGATGTTCTCTTTTGCTTTTTGCGTACTTTATCATTTACTTTCAAATCGCTAAAATCATAAGATTTGGCGTAGTCTGTATGACATCACATATATGCATCATTTTCAAATTATATGTTAGTATTCTACTAACGTAATCTTATTCTGATGAAAATATAAATTCTATAAAAATGATCGATACTAAATCGTTACATAAAGTAAATCATACTTCCATCATAATTTTAAACTTCTCAAAATACTCATTCAATTTCATAAATATTTATTTTCATCATCAACACTTCAACTTTTTCTAATTGCACGACTAGACCACTAATTATGAATTCTTTCTAGAATTCACCTTACCTTTTCTATTAAATTCTTATGATCCTACATCATTACGATCATTGCATATTAATTACAAAAATTTCCAACACCACAATAAAATACTCAATTTAATACTTTACATTTAAAAACTGACAATTTTACCCTAAACTTTCTTAGACTTTTCAAATTCAACCGTCCACCTTTATAAACTTGCAATTTGATCTCAACTCCATATTTAAACTCAAAAATAAACATACTAATAAAATTTACAGCCTTGCAATATTTTACCCAGATGACACTTCCACACTTAATAAACTTACAATCAAGTCCTAAAACTTATAGGACCTTTTAGATTCCACCTTTAAATTCTCTCAAATTTGGAATTCGATTTAAACCAACTTTCTAACTTAAAATTTCAGCATTTCAATATTAAAATTCCACAATAAACATCCCAAATATCACATTCTTGCTATAATGTCTCATAATTCTCAAAGCTTGCAAAATAACCCTTTTTCTATCTCAATGTCCCAAACGGATTCAATTCAATTTCCAAAGTATGTAGAATTCATCTGATATCAATTCTAGACCATATGAAAAATTTCAATATTTCCCCACTAATTTTCCCTTTATGGCCGAATACCCTTAATGCACAAAGACTTGACTTTCATTCAATTTCAAGCATGAATTCAATCTCTTAATCATTAATTAAATTCATGCTATTCTAATCATCTTAACATCAAAATAAATCAAAATTCAACCAACCTCCACCAAACCCTATCTTGGCCAAATCTTATATATATTTCCAATCAATTTTAATAACATAAAAATCAAGCTTTAGATCACCGAAATCAAACTTATTCTTCATCCAACCAAGTCATGATATTCATCATTTAAGCATGTTTCCATGAGCTATATATACCGATTGATAGAAAATTGCAATTAGATTAATTCTCTATCTAATAACTTAACTCAAAAATCGATCGAATAATCTTAAAAATCAATTTGAAAATTTTACCCATTTAGCTATGTAAGCTCACGGCAGCAGCAGCAAGAAGGGGCTGATTTTTCAGCCAACTTACTTGGTAATTATCAACTAAAACACTTTTCACCGTGTAATTTAATTGAATTTTAAATTTAATTAATGAGAAATTCTAATTTCACCCTTAATGAATTATGATCATTACAAAATATCATTGATAATATCTTCCATTAAAATATTCATGATCAAAGATGAACCAATTTGAAATTAACCTTTCACTTTGGTCATGCCATATTCGAAAATTTCATTTTAGTCACCAAGTTTCCCAATATTTGCTAAATAGGGTAAATTGACTTCAATTCCACTAGTCCACCTCAAATTTAAATGTTCTAAAATATAGAACTAATATTTCTAACCTTTATCTTTCATCCTTCAAATTTTCATGAAATTTTAGTTCGATCCGATTTCATATCAAACTTTAGTACTTTATAACTTTTAATACAAATTCCAAATCAAAAATTTAATTTTCACGAAAACAATTATTTCGAAACAAACTATTTATTTACAGACCAAAATATACAACTTTTGAAAATTACATTTTGGTCCCTAAACTTTTCAAAATTTATACCTTGACCACAAAACTTACATTTTAATCACTAGTCAAAATTTTGGGTATTAGATATTCGAATTCAAAATTTATCTATAAACATAATTATTTGAATTTAAAATTTATGACAATACACATATGTCTGTAAACATAGTTATTCAAATTCAAAATTTATTTGTAAACATAATTATTCGAATTTAAAATTTATGACAATACACGCATATATGTAAACATAGTTATTCGAATTCAAATTTTATGAAGAGAAAAACATTCTTTTTAATTATAAAAAACAAATATTTAATTATAATTCATATTAAATTTAATGATTAAATATAAATTTGAATCGAATATAATGGAGAATGATGTTACGTCCATTTATGTTTATTTATTTTCGTTTCCAACCCTGACCACAAGTGTCTGTCTTGTTCGATCGAATGCAATGGAGGATAATGTTACATCCATTTATGCAGATGGACATGAAGTTATTCATGTGTTTACATACAATATTCCTTGTATTTCTATAATCCATGCAAATAGAAATATAATATGCATTATTGCAGAGGCGACGACCCTAAAAAAATGATTAAATTAAATATAAGTCCCTTTGGTAATTAAGAGACCATAAGTTAATATGTTAGTAAATTACATTTTGAACTCTCTAAAATTATAAATTGGTGAACCAGTCCTTAAAATTATAAAATTAGAAGCCAATCCAGTTTTAAAATTATGTTTTAACTCTCACAAATTTTATGATTCCAGTGACTCCATCAAATTTTTTTTTGGTGATGGCCTAAGAGGTTAAGCATCGTTAATTTTCTATTAAGATATTACCACAAAATGAATTTCAGTATAAAGATATAATAATTATAGATAATTGAATTTGATTTTCTATTAAGAAATTAACCATTGGAAAATATAACAAAACGAAGTTTAAGGGGAAAAATCAACCTTTGTAGTATAAATTTAAAAAAAATATTAATTTTATATAAAAATATTAATTTTAAAAATATTACTATATTAATTATTTAAATTTTAGTATCGTGCTTTAAGTTTTTTGAGTCCGTTACGGAACCTTTGAAAGTAATGAGATAAAAACTTAGTATTTGGCAAGTTGACTGATATAAATAAATACCCAATATTCAAATATAGAAATATTATTAATCACCAAAATAAAAATCCAAGTAAAGAGAAAAATTAATAAATAATTTACCATTTTCATTTTCATTGTCGTTTTTTATTTTTTTAAAAAATAAATTATAATAACCTTAGAGCATCACTGCACTGCAGAACGTAGATGATCAGGTGAAAGGCTCAAATAATAAATATGTTAACCCTTCCCATGTATTTGATAAACCCTTTTAGGAAACCACGTTCCAATCCTTTTTTTCCAGTTTATTTGAATTCTTCAAACAACAAAGGCAGAGACTTTAAGAAACACCCTAAAAGAATCTCATTTGAAGAGAAGAACCCAGAAAAGTTAATGGTTTCAGAAAAAAAAGCAAAGGCAGAGCAAAAATGGAAGAAAGTAACAGTAACAATAGCATAGTAAGCAATGTGGCTAGAGCCATTGTTGCAGCCCTTGATTGGAATTCTACTCCCGAGGCTCGCAAAACTGCCGTTTCGTACCTTGAATCAGTATTCTCTCTTAGGATTTGAAAATGCTCAATTGAACAATCGAAAATGTGCAAAGGGGTTAATTGACAATAATTTAATTAAAGAGTAAGGAGAGCAAAAGATAGAAAAATTTGGCACAAGTATTTAAAGTGGTTCGATTTATCAACCAAGTCTATATATACTACCTAAGCTCCTCACTTAGGATTTTTTAACAAATCTACTAATTTGTACTTTCTTTTTAAAGGATAAAGAGATGACCTTTACAACTCTCTATTTTTTGAATTGGCTAAGATAGAACTAAAACCTCTTTACAAAAGGTAAAAAGAAGTAAACAAATAAACCTCTCAAATGTAGGGTGTTTACAAAAATCTAAGCTTACTAAAAACACAAATATTTACAAGAGAGATGAAAATAAGATTGGAAAATTCTTCTCTTGTGTTTGAATGCTTGGATAGGTGTTCTTAGCCCTTCTTCAAGTGTCCTGAACTTGTTTTTATATGTTAGAATGTTGTTGTGACCGTTTCTAGCTGTTGTGAGTGTTTTGGAGCCGTTGGGGATCAATTTTTATGCAAAATAAAGCTGCTCAGAACAGTGGGTATCGGTACTCCTAAAGGGAGTATCAATACTACATTTGTTATATTTTAATCAACTAGTTGTTACTAGCCGTTGGGGCCTGATAGTATCGATACTATTCTCATGGTATCGATACTACTATATAGAGTAGTATCGGTACCTATTTGGGTATCGATACAATTTTTATATTCTGGAATTTGAACAATGCTGGTAGTATCGATACTTTCTAGTGAGTATCGATACTTCCCTTACCTTTGGTATAGGTATCATATGAACAATATCGGTATTGTTCATTAAGTATCGATATTGTAAGAACAATATCGGTGTTACTTGTCCAAAAAAACATTTTGTGCTCAATTCCAAACTTTAAATGGACTTTGAATTATTTTTGAAAATTTTTGAATAAATTCAATTCAAGACCAAAAACATTTTGCCTTATTTGTTATATCAAAATATAGTTCAACAATCTTCCCCTTTTTGATATAACAAAATATTTGAAAAATTGTTTTTGACAAAACTTCCCCTTAATAAAATGTTTAATGAAAAAGATATCAATTGTTAGAAAAAAATGTGAAAATGTTTAGCTCCCCTTTTTCATTAAGAAAAACAATTGAATTTTTCAAACACATACTTCTCATCATTTTTGTTATATAAAAAATAATTTAACTTTAAAGTTCTAAAATAACTTTGGAGAGTAAGTGTTAAACTTTATCATAAAATCATTTGAAAAATCAAAAGTTCTCCCTCAAAAAGTGCATCCCAAACAAAAATTAGCTTTAAAATTTTGACACTTAAACAAAATTGAATTTCAACAAAGAGTAACAAATATGTTAGTAGCACATGAAATTCAATATATCAAAGTCTAAAATACTTTATGCAATATCAATAATTGAAATTAAGTACATATGCATAAAGCTTTCAAAAATGTTATGCATTTGAAGAATTTGATATCAATTGTTAGAGATATATCTTTAGCATTTAAAACACATGCATAAACATTTAAATTTAGGTAAAAAATTTAAAATTTGTAAAAACAAAACATTTGAAAAGTTGATATCAATTGTTAGAGAGATATCATTTGCATTGAAAATCAATTTTGACCAAATTTCATTATGATGAACTAAAAATTATGAAAAATTTAAAATGTTCATCATAAAACTTTTTCAACACACATGAGATAAAAAACAAAACATAGCCATTTAAGATTAAAACTCATGCATGCTTAAAACTAAATAAGCAACCAAATAATCAAAATCAAAAGCATTAAGCTTAAAGGTTACCCATTCCTTTTCAAGTGTGGCTAGAGCATCTCAATTTCTTCATTTTCATCACCATTGCTCCCACACACCTTCAAGAGACATTTATTTGGATTTTGGTATCCAAATTGCTTTGGATCCTTGGACGTTAGTTTTAATGCCCCTTGTTCCTTTGGGAACCCATACTTGTCTAATTTTAAAACGTTTTCCTTTCTTCAAAGGACAATTATGTTCCTTGTAACCATGATAATGACAATGTGAGCATTTTGTCGTTAAGGAACTAGGTGAATTATTTAAAATGATTTCTTTTTCTTTTGTTAAGCATTCAAGCTTAACTTTTAAATCAAAACATTCTTTTTTCAAAACTTTCAATTTTCATTTTTGAAAGCTCTAAATTTTTTTTCAAAATTTCATTTTGGTTTTTAAATTTAGAAATTAATTTCTTGTATTTGGAGTTCATGATTCATCGTATGCATCTTGTAACTCATTAAAAGAATATGAATTTAATCCATTCAAGTTAGAAGATACCCCGGACTCTTAACGAGCCATTAAGGACACCACCTTTGTTGGTTCTTCTTTCTTGTTTCCATGAAGCTTTTCGAACTTATTACAAAGCTCCTTGGCACCTAAACAAGAAGAAACTCCTTCATTTACTTTGGGACCAAATGCATAAAACAAACATGTGCATGACTTTGGCATTAAGTTGAGTTTTCTTCAGTTCTTGGACACTCCACTCATTCTTCTTCTTCTTTGGAGAAGAGTAGCCGTTCTCGATCATCTCTCATGCATCAAGATCATTGGATTGTATGAATAGCTTCATTAGTTTCTTCCAATGACAATGGTTGACTCCATTGAAGTATGGAGGCTTGTTGATCGATTGAGAGTCTTCCATGTTGAACAAGCCGTAGGTGGAAGCCATCTTCTTGGTTGCTTTGGGAATCAATAGAGCTTCTTTAAGGATTGTTTCAAGGTTGTTAAACCTTCTAATGAGTCAAGCTCTAATACCAATTGTTAGGATTTGAAGAGACTCAATTGAACAACCGAAAATGTGCAAAAGGGGTTAATTGACAATAATTTAATTAGGGAGTAAGGAGAGAAAAAGATAGAAAATTTTGGCACAAGGATTTAAAGTGGTTCAACTTATCAACCAAGTCTACATCCACTACCTAAGCTCCTCACTTAGGATTTCCTAACAAATCCACTAATTTGTTCTTTCTTTTTAAAGGATCAAGAGATAACCTTTACAACTATCTATCTTTTGAATTGGCTAAGATAGAACCAAAACCCCTTTACAAAAGTTAAAAAAGAAATAAACAAATAAACCTCTTAAAGGTAGAGTGTTTACAAAAATCTAAGCTCACTAAAAACACAAATATTTACAAGAGAGATGAAAATAAGATTGGAAAATTCTTCTCTCTTGCATAGGTGTTCTTAACCCTTCTTTAAGTTTTCTCAACTTGTTTTTATATGTTGGAATGCTATTGTGACTGTTTCTAGCCGTTGGGACTGTTTTGGAGCCGTTGAGGATCAATATTCACGCAAAATAAAGCTGCCCAAAACAGAGTGTATCAATACTCCTAAAGGGAGTATCAGTACTACCTTTGTTATATTTAAATCAACTAGCTTTTATTAGCAGTTGGGGCCTGATGGTATCGATACTATGCTCATGGTACCGATACTACTATGTAGAGTAGTATCGGTACCCATTTGGGTATCGGTACTATTTTTGCATTCTGGAATTTGAGCATTGCTGGTAGTATTGATACTACCTAGTGAGTATCGATACTTCCCTTACCTTTAGTATTGGTACCATATGAACAATATCGATATTGTTCATTAGATATCGATACTGTAAGAACAGTATCGATACTTCTTGTCCAGAAAAACATTTTGTGCTCAATTCCAAACTTTAAATGGACTTTAAATTATTTTTGAAAACTTTGAAAAACTTTGAATAAATTCAATTCAAGTCCAAAAACATTTTGCATTAAATGTTATATCAAAATATAGTTCAACACTCTCTCTTTGTTGTGTTTGTAAATTAATCAGCTTTGCATGTAAAATTTACTTCTTTAAAGTTTGATTCAGAAAAATGTCATTTTGAACTTCGATTCAGTAAATCAGTTTTTTTTTTTGTAGAAGTTGGAAAAATTGTGGGCTGCTTCTTTTTGGAAGAGTGATTAATTGTTCATTTAAGCTAAAGGGTCATTAGGATTTGCTTTTATGGACTTGATAGTATATCTTATCTTTTCATTTTGACAGTAATCGTCTGTTTCTTATACTCGTTCGCCTTTAATTTGTTTTTAGGTTCATGCTCTCTTTCGTTTTCTTTTCATCTTTGCATGTTCTTAGTTTTGTTTGTAAATTAATCAACTTTAGTTGTAAAAGTTCTTAATTAAAGTTCATGTTATCTGGTAAATGTTTTTGAACTTTGATTCAGTCGATTTGTTTGAGTTTGTGTACAATTGGGAAATTTATTTACTCTTCTTTTTTAAGCTTGATTAGTGGTTCAGTTGAGTTGAAGAGTTTAATCTCAAGAGTCATTGTGATTTGCTTTTATGAACCTTACAGCTCTCTCCATTAGGCTTAGCTTTGCAGTTTGACAACAATTTATCTGTTTTGTCTACTTCTCTCCTTGTTTTAAATTGGGGTTTTGGCAATGGTTATCTTTCAGTCTCTACAGAGGTTTCAAAATCTGCGTTTTGTAGTTCCTATGTTTCTCTTCTATCATATGATTTTCAGTTGTTTATGATTGGTAAATGTTCAATTTCTATAAGAAGATTGACTCAAGTTTGGCCTATCTTTGATTGTGTCATGCTGCCTGCCTAGCCCTCCATGTTTGTGCTATTGATATTTCGATAATGAGCCCTGGTTAGAGATTTGATCAAACTTTGACTCAGAATAGTTTTAATTGTTTAAAAGGTGCTCCTCGTTTTGAAATTTTTTATAGTTATTAGAAATATTATCGGGAATTTTTGACTTCTGCAACCTAGGATGAAAAATTATTTATTGTGCCGAAATTTGTAACCATGATTCAAGTAGCAATCAGTTTTATCACGGTCAATGTTTTCTTGCATCTTCAAGAAAAGTTTAATTCGTGAACTTTTGTTAGTAAAACTAAACACAGAAAACTATTTAAGAGACAGCCCTATCATCACTAGAGATGGGCACTCAACCCGAACCCGACCCGATCGGGTTGAATTTTTTTTTTTAATTTTGGGTTCGGGTCGGGTTCGGGTAAAAAAACCTGACCCGACCCAAAAAAATATATAATTTTACCTTATATATTTAGGAATAATTATAATAATACATATCTATATATAATTTTTTTCTATTAAGTCACTATTTTTATTGAATAAAAATAATTTTTTTATTATTTCGGGTCAGATCGGGTTTCTAAGTCATATATTCGGGTCGGATGAAACCTTGTTTTAGTCGGATCGGGTTGAGTCTCGGGTGGAGGCTCTCTTGTTCTCGGGTCAGGTCGAGTGGACCAAAAACCCGACCCAACCCGACCATGCCCATCCCTAATCATGACAGCTAAAGGCTTCCTGTGAAAAGAGCGTATGGAATGAAACCCGGGAAACCGTTTGCTTCTTTTGTGAATATGTGTATACTTTATTCTACAAAAGACTGCAAGATCATAATTTAATGCTGCATTTATTTTCATATCACGACCCTATAAAGTTGAATGTTTTACTTTTATATTACTTTTATTGACTCATCTCTCTTTAATATTTTCAGATTAAAGCAAGAGATATACGGGTTTTGGCAAACACATCATCCTTTTAGCCAGAAAAGATTGATCGTCAGAAATATGGTTACATGCATTCAAAATGCTGCAGGTCATTCACTATTAGTTCCTTTCTGTTTTTGCTGCTTCCTCACTTTGATGAAACTGGTCCTGTTTCTGACTTAATCTCCGAGTTAAAATATTCATTACATGATCTATATGACAGTAATCATGGTTATAATTGTGTGAATTGATCTTGAGAATAATATGTTTATCATCTTAATATTTATCCAGCACTTGGTGCGGTTGCGATGGGAAGAATTCGGTCCTTTAGAACGGAGGAACTTCTCAAACGTTGCTTTTGAGTTAGTGTCTGAAATGGCAGATGGGCTTTGAAAAGTCAAACTGCTGCCCTCGTTGCTGAGGTTTTCAACACGTTACCCTGGCTGCCTGAATTTTGTCTTATTTGCTGTCCCTGATTTTTCCTTTTTGCGTTATTTCAGGTAGTTCGAAGAGGAGGACTAAATCTTTGGCAACAGCTGCTTCCGTCACTAGTTTCCCTATCCAATAAGGGTCCTGTTCAAGTAAAGCTATTTGTATTCATGATCTTTTATCGAAATAATGCACCGGATGATTCCTCGGATTTTTTTCTTTCCATTTTAGGCCGAGTTGGTCCCAATGATGCTGAGATGGCTTCCGGGAGATATTACAGTCCACAATGAAGATTTGGAAGGTTTATATCTATCTTGATTTGAATTTGTTTGTATGAGGCAGTTGTGTGTGTGTGTGTGTTATTTGGACTCAGGTTTTTGTCGGATATGGGTATGTATCTAGCACGAGTATGGTTTTTTTTTATAAAAAAAATTCTGTCTTTGGAGGGTATATTCTGATATTCGTTAGACGGCATCAGAAACGAGTACTTAGAATGAAGTGAAGAGTTGGAGTAACATAGATATATAATATGTATCAAGCATCGTTTGTTTTTAACTACTGTTTAGGCATCCCACTGAAATAACTTTTATCTTTAAGGTGATCGGCGTAGGTTACTGTTATGTGGGCTTACTCAATCTTTGCCGGAAATTTTGCCGCTACTATACACAGTATGGCTCCATCTTTCCTAGAACATTTATTGCTTCTCTTTTAGCATTATTTTAGATCTATAACTCTTGGTGCAGCTATTAGAAAGGCATTTTGGAGAAGCATTGAGTGAGGTGGGTAGACATCATCTTGACGTTGCAAAACAGCATGCGGCTGCTATAACTGCTACTTTAAATGCTGTAAATGCCTATGCCGAATGGACACCTTTGTCCGATCTTGCTAAATTCGGCATCATTCATGGGTATGATATTCTTCCACTTCTCGAAAGAAGATGTTCTAATCATTGGTGTGATACCTTCCTTGTATCTTTATTTTGACAGGTGTGGCTTCCTACTTTCCTCTTCCGATTTACGCCTTCATGCTTGTGAGTTTTTCAAACTT
The DNA here is from genome assembly GCF_006381635.1 of Hibiscus syriacus. Lineage (NCBI taxonomy): Eukaryota > Viridiplantae > Streptophyta > Magnoliopsida > Malvales > Malvaceae > Hibiscus > Hibiscus syriacus. The sequence goes on along the minus strand of NW_024062011.1, from coordinate 915,728 downwards.
GTCTGTCCAAGGTATGCTGTATGGTTTATATGATTAAGATACATATTTTCTTTCCCTGACGACTACTGCATGACATTGCAAACTCTCGATCCGGCATGCAGAAGGAGACCTGCTGACGACTCTGCTTCTGAATTTGATTCGGCAATGAGTAGCATCTTTCAAATCTTAATGAATGTATCTGGAGAATTCTTGGTCGGATCTAGCTCAGCAGGTGGGGCTATAGATGAAAGTGATTTCGAGTTTGCAGAAAATGTATGTGGAAGTATGGTGTCTTTGGGTTGCTCAAACTTGCAATGTATTCTTGGAGACAGCAATATTCTCTCTCTACTTACAGCAGGTAGCGACCTTCAAAAGATTGCGACAAGTTTTTTAAAATTATTTCAACTTATGTTGTATGTTTGCAAACAGATTTCTTAACATGGATGTATTTATATTTTAGTCATACGTTCCTCTAATTCTATTTTTCTTAAAGTACATGTGTCCTACACATCTGGACACTGATATGGGGATATGATCCTCCAAGGACCTTCCAAATACATAAGAACCTTCAATAAAACATGTACCTATGTTTGACACTCACACTTGAGTCCAAGTAACATTATGTGTGTGCAAGATTGTGAAGCATTTTCGTTTGATCATTTTTTTTGGATAATTCGATTTTATTACCCAAAGAGCAGATAACTGCTACAAAAACAATCAGAGTTCTGATTACATTGATCACTCTACTTACAAAAACAATCAACTATCAAACTATACCCCAGTGATTACAAAGAGTAATATTAACACTATCTAGTCTACTAATATTTCTACCCCTTAATTGTATACCAACAATTTCCTTAATGGTATGAAGTATTTCTTCAACATTTCTTGATCGACCTTGGAACAATCTTTTGTTTCTTTCCTCCCATAAAATGTAGATTAGGGCATTCGAAGCAATCTTCATAATTGAGGTGAGTAAGGATTTACCTTTCCAAGTAGCACAAGCCCAAGTTATATGAGCTTCCCATGACAAAAATCTACTCTGCAAGCCATTAAGAATGAAAACTGCTTCCCATAATGAAGCAGCCACAAGACACTCAAGGAACAAGTGGTCCCTTGTTTCCAGAACAACATCACAAAAAACACATTGACATTCGATGATAAACCCCATGCGATGCAACCTTTCCTTTGTAGGGAGTCTATCAAGTAAAGCCATCCACACTATCAAACTATGTTTTGGGATGTGAAATGGAAACCAAATCAGTTTCTGCCATGGTACTTTAGTACCCTTCACCCTAATCGCATCCCAAATATCACTCACCTATTTACACCAGAAGACAGAACAAGAAAAGCCTCAGACCTCATTTTAAGGATTCGCCTTAAGCTCCAGCTAGTATTGGATCTAATTTCCACATTCCATAAATCGTTTTCATTGAACACATAGCTTTTAAGCCAAGCCACCCACAAAGATCCTTCACCTGCAAGGATATTTTTTATTAGAAGCATCATACATGCTTTATTCCAAGTCTTCATATATTTAAGACCAAGCCCTCCTTCACATTTCAAAAGGCAAATTTTCTCCCAGCTCACTCTTGCTCCAAATGCTGCTTTGTCTGCCCCTTTCCAGAAAAAACATGAACAAAGCTGTTCAATCTTCTTTATAACAGAATGTGACAGGATTAACTGTCTGCACCAGTAGTTAGCAATACTAAACAACACTGCTCTAATTAATTCCAATCTGCTTGCATAACTCAGAGCTCTTCCAGACCATTGATACAACCTTGACTTAATATTATCAATGAGAACAACAAAGTCTTTGTCAGAAAGTTTCATTGTAACCAGAGGAATACCTAAGTATCTCACTGGCAGACAACCAAGTTTGAAACCAGTGATCAAATTAATTTCCTTAAGAGCATAATTGGAAATACCAGCAGCAAAAAATTCACATTTAGCAGCATTAAGCTTGAGGCCAGACATTTCATAAAAATAATCTAAAACACTAGTAACACCAACTATTGATTCAACAGATCCTTTGCACAAGATTAGAAGATCATCAACAAATGAAAGATGGGTTAGGCCAATTCTTTTGAATTTAAGATAGTAACCAAACATACCTCTAGTAGTTGCCAAGTTCAGAAGTCTTGAGAGGACATTCATAGAGAAAACAAATAAGAAAGGAGAGAGGGAGTCTCCTTGTCTAATACCTCTTGCACCCTTGAAGTAGCCAATCAAACTCCCATTGAAAGAAATGGAATATCTAGCTATTGAAAAGCAAACTTTAATCCATGCAATAAACATGCTTGGAAGACCTATAGCCTTTAGAATAGCAAAAATGAATCCCCAGTTGAGAGAGTCAAAGGCTTTATGAAGGTCAATTTTCAGAGAGCATCTAAGAGAGATAGTCTTTCTACTATAGCCTTTAACCAGTTCCTGGGCAAGAAGAGTATTATCAACAATACTTCTTCCTTTAACGAAAGCAGTTTGATTTAAAGTGATCAATTCAAGAATAAGTTGTAACACCCCTAACTCATATTCAACCCGAATACAAGTCCGAGATGTCACATTGACTTTTCAAACTTTGATTCTTAAAGAAAAATCCCGGGAATTTAAAACTTTCATTAAAACAAAATACTTTAATTTACATAAAAGAGATCGCTTAATACAAAATCGATCAAAGCATTCGTAATTAACCAATTATTACATACCAACACTTTATACACAACAAAATACCTACTTTGTCAGTTACTTTTGATCTGATTTCTTAGTAATGTTGTTGTCCGTGCCACTGCTATTATGAATCTTCTTATTTCTTGGTACCTACGTGTAAATCACTTACACGCTAAGTCATAGACTTAGTGAGGCAATAAATAAATATGCAACAATATCTTCATGAATATGCATTCTTATCATTTCCTTCATGACATTTCAATATGCATGTATCTATTACACAATAACATATATAATCATATCATGCATGTACAAAACTTTCCTTCTTGTACCACTTTCACTTTACTTTGTATTTCAATTTACCCATGTATATTATTGAGAATAGAGGTATGTGAGTACATAGAGGTTGTGCACTAATGCTGTCACCACAGCTCGTATCAATTCCCTCATGGGGCACCGAACCTTAGTTCAGTATTCGTCCCGAAGGACTGTCATATATGTCCCGTAGGATGACTACATCCCGAAGGACTATGTCCCGAAGGACTATTATACCCTCGACTCTTGGCATGCCAATTACACCTATAGCTCTCATATCGTAGACTATGGGCATTATTCTTATATTTTATATGTTCATGTACTCATGTCATTTCTCTTGTGATCATGTAGTTCATGTCATTTCTCTTGTGATCATGTAGCTCATGTCATTTCTCTTGTGATCATGTAGCTCATGTCATGTTCTCATATCACATATCACATCACATCACATGTGTATTTGAATCTATTCATATATATACATCATTTATCCAATCACATGAACATATATATGCCTTATGCATGTATTACAATAATTATCATGTATGCATGTTCACAACTATTGTACTATGAAAATCAATATAGGAATTAGACTTATCACAAGTCTTATTCCATTATACTATACATATAGTATGCACTCACCTTAGCTTTGCTTTGATTCGATTCTAATCATTTGATCGTTCCGGAATAAGCTTACTTTTAGTATCTACATAATCATACATGGATCTATATCAGTATTATAGCTAATATACTCTAATGGTTCACTCTTTAGATTAAGATAAATGCCAATTTCCTCTTTTAATGAAGGTATGCATCGATGCACTACTTGTGCATTGGTGCATAAAATGCATTCGATGTTTTATTATTAATGGGATGCATCTATGCATGCCTTATGCATCGATGCACTAATTGCATTCGATGTTTTTATTTTAAAAGAGTGCATCGATGCACTACCTGTGCATCGATACACCTTCAAACAATTTATGGGTTTTAACCTTGATGCATCGATGCACTATGAATATGCATCGATGCACTCTGCCCAGAATCCTCTTTTTGAACCCGAAAATTCATTCATTTTGGATTAAATCCTTCATGTTTAATCCTCTTTTTCATTCTTAACTATAGTACACATCCTTAAACCAATTTATACTCATTTATTTCATCTTAAACCTCCAAATTCTATCATTCATATGTAATTTAAGAATTACATCAATAATTCAACATGTTTGAATTCCACTTTTAACACTTAGTATATCTTAACTAGATTGATGACAAGTCAAATTTAACTTTCAATTCTAGTTATGAACTCTATTCTAAGATTTCATTTAAGAACTTCAAATCTTAAATCTCTCCTAACTCCATCATCCTTTGATGTTAAGATAACTTAAGCTTTCCTTAAGCTTAGTTATCATCTAATAATCAAAACCCAATATTAAATTTAACAAGAAATTCAATAATTAGAAATCTTACCTTGGCTTTGGTTCACACGCACAAGGAAGAAAGAAGAAGAGAACTCTAGAAGCCTTGGGTGTTTTCTCCCCTTCCACCCACGTGTATCCATATATATATATATATATATATATTTATCCTTTCTTTAATTATTTTTCCTTGCAATTACTCTATTGTCCTTGCATTCCTTATTCCTTTCAATTCCATCCTACACAATAATTTACATGTAAATCTTTATACTATTCATTCATTTTATTTTAACCACCAAATTCTGTGACTTTACAATTTAGTAACTAATCCGGTATTGAGGATGTTACAACTCTCCCCCCTTAAGAAAATTCATCCTCGAATTTTCATTATGCAAAGAGGTAGGGGTACTTAATCCTCATGTCCTCTTCACGTTCCCATGTTGCTTCCTCTACTTTGTGATTCCTCTACAAGACTTTAACTAATAGAATAGTCTTGTTCCTTAGTTGCTTGACTTCGTGAGCTAATATTTGAACAGGTTCTTCCTCATAAGTTAAATCTGGTCGAACTTCAATTTCTTCAGTAGCCACAATGTGGGATGGATCAGATCGATATTTCCTAAGCATTGAGACATGAAAGACATTGTGTATCTTTTCCATTTCAGGTAGCAAAATTAGCTGATATACTACTGGTCCTACTCTCTTAGTAATCTCGTAAGGACCAATGAATCGAGGACTCAACTTTCCTTTCCGTCCAAACCACAATACTTTCTTTCACGGAGACACTTTCAAGAACACTTTATCTCCGACTTGAAATTCAATCTCTTTCCTTTTTAAATCAGCATATGATTTATGTCTATCAGCTGCAGCTTTCAGCTTATTCTGAATTACTTGAACTTTTTCTTCCGTATTCTGAATCAACTCAGGACCAATAACTTCTCGATCCTTAAGTTCATACCAGTTCAAGGGCGTACGACATCTTCTTCCGTATAAAGCTTCATAGGGAGCCATTTTGATGCTTGACTGATAACTATTGTTGTACGCAAATTCATCAAGTGGTAAATACCTTTCACACGATCCTTTGAATTCAATGACACAAGCTCTTAGCATATCCTCCAGAATTTGAATAGTTTGCTCGGATTGACCATCGGTTTGAGGATGAAACGTTGTACTGAAGTTCAACCGAGTTCCCAGTGCTCCATGTAATGACTTCCAAAACCGTGATGTGAATCTAGGATCTCGATCAGAAACTATGGAAATAGGTACACCATGCAAACGTATAATCTCTCTAATATACAATTCTGCATACTTATCCATGGAGAAATCAGTTCGTACCAGAACAAAATGGGCTGACGTAGTCAATCTATCTACGATCAACCAGATTGAATCCTTTTTGTTCAGAGTTAGAGGAAACCCCATCACAAAATCCATCGTTATGTTTTCCCATTTCCATTGAGGAATTGAAATTGGTTGTAACAATCCTGACGGAACCTGATGCTCAGCTTTGACTTGTTGACAAGTCAAACACTTTGATACAAATTTCGTAATGTCTTTCTTCATTCCCGGCCACCAATATCGACTCTTGAGATCCATATACATTTTATTCCCTCCCGGATGCATTGTCAATGGACTACAATGAGCTTCCGTTAACAAATCATTCTTTAATTCATCATCATCCGGAATTACCAATCTTTCTCGATAATACAAATTCTCATCAGACTTAATCTCATAATCCGTACCCTCTCCATTTCTTATCTGTTGTATCTTCTTTAAAAACTTTCCATCTTTAGCTTGCAATTCTTTAATTCGATCTAGCCATGCTGGCTTGACAGTCAATTCTGCACAAATTGCACCATCTTCTCTTAACGATAATCTAGCATCAAGAGTTCGCAAAGCTGTAAACGTCTTTCTACTCAAGGCATCAGCTACCACATTTGCCTTTCCGGGATGGAAATCAATCACAACATCATAATCCTTGAGAAATTCCACCCATCTTCTTTGTCTTAAATTCAACTCTTTCTGAGTCATCAAGTATTTTAAACTCTTGTGATCCGTATACAAGTAGCACTTTTCACCATACAAGTAGTGACGCCAGATCTTTAAAACAAACACTACTACCGCCATCTCTAGGTCGTGTGTTGGATAATTCTTCTCGTGCGGTTTTAGTTGTCTCGAGGCATAGGCCACCACCTTGCCTTCTTGCATTAATACGCATCCCAAACCACTATGAGACGCATCACTATACACTATAAAGTTCTTACCAGACTCAAGTTGTACTAACACTGGAGCTTCTGTAAGAATCTTCTTTAACTTTTCAAAACTCTCTTGACATTCTTGAGTCCAAACAAATTTTACTTCCTTTTTCAATAGTTTAGTTAGGGGTAATGTTATGATCGAAAAAAAGTTAACGAACCATCGATAATAACCAGCTAACCCCAGAAAACTTCTAACGTCTGATACATTCTTTGGAATTTCCCACTCTAGAATAGCTTTAATCTTTTGGGGATCCACTCGAACTCCTTCTGAAGAAATTATATGTCCAAGGAATGTCACTTCATTCAACCAAAATTCACACTTAGAAAATTTAGCATAAAGCTTCTTATCTCGTAAAATCTGTAAAACAATCTGTAAGTATGAACTATGCTCTTCTTTTGACTTTGAATATATTAAAATATCATCAATAAACACCACATCAAACTGATCAAAATAAGGTTGGAATATCTTATTCAATAGATCCATAAAAGCAGCTGGTGCATTCGTAACTCCAAACGACATCATGATAAACTCATAGTGACCATATCTTGTTCTAAACGCCATTTTTGAAATGTCTTTCTCTTGAATCTTTAATTGATGATAACCCGAACGTAGATCAACTTTTGAGAACACTGAAGCTTTCTTTAATTGATCAAATAAATAGTCAATTCGGGGAAGTGGATACTTGTTCTTGATGGTCACTTTATTGAGCTGTCTGTAATCGATACAAAGACGCATTGATCTATCTTTCTTTTTAGCAAATAGAACAGGAGCTCCCCAAGGTGATACACTTGGTCTAATAAACCCTTTGTCTAGTAAATCCTGTAATTGAATCTTTAATTCTTTCAACTCTTTTGGAGCCATCCTGTATGGTGCCATTGCAATGGGCGTTGTTCCCGGTATTATTTCAATCTAGAATTCTACCTCTATGTCCGGAGGTAAACCTGAAAACTCTGCAGGAAATACATCGGGAAATTCTCTAACTATAGGAATTCCTTCAATCCCTTTATCATTGGTTCTAACATCCAGCACAATAGCAATGAACCCTTGACATCCTTGTAGCAATAACTTCTTCGCTAACATTACTGAAATTACATTTGCCAATGGATTTTATCCTTCACTAATTACCACCATATCTACCCCTTCTGGACTTCTCAGCGTTACTCTTTTCAATCTACAATCGACATTAGCGTAATAACAATATAACCAATCCATTCCCAGTATCACTTCAAATTTGTCGAAAGGTAATTTCATCAGATTAACAGGAAATTCAATTCCCTGAATTTGTATGGGACACCCTCGGCTCACCAAATTTATCCGGGCACTGTGCCCTAATGGGTTCTTCACTATCACCTCATTGCTAGTATTTCTAACGGAATGTTCAATTCTTTCACTAACTTACTAGTAATGTATGAATATATAGACCCCGTATCAATTAATACAATTACACCTTTGTCAAATAATAGAAAGGAACATGTTATAATATATGGGTCATCATAATCCTCATTGGTCTTGAGGTTGTACACTCGAGCAGTAGAGTGTATCTCCTGTTAATCAGAGGATTCCGATTAGCTTCTTCCTCTGCCTCTACCTCTTTCTCTCTGGCCTGTAGAAATAGATCTCTCTGGTGTAGATTCATTGGTTAACATTGGACAATCCCGAACAAAATGCCCAGCGTCCCCACATCTAAAGCAGACTCCAGAAATCATCCGACATATCCCTGAATGATTCTTTCCATAATGTGAGCATTGTCTGGCTTGACTCTGATTAGATCTCCCAGCTCCAGATCCTACTGACTGAGTTTGTCTACCTCTCATCTGATTTGATCCTCTAGCAGAGGATGCCACTGACTCTGATCTAACTTGGGGTCGAAAACCAGCATCTCTACCCCTTTTTGATGGTGCGGAACTCGAAGGAGCACCCGATCTTTTGACTGTATGAGCTCTCGAATTTTCAAACCTCTCGTTCTGAGCTCTTTCCAGAGCCTTGGCACGGTTGACTACCTCTTGAAACGAGGATAAATTCAATATAATTAACATTTCCTTCAACCGAGGACGTAACCCCTCTACAAACCACTCACAAGTATCCTTCTCCGTAGGAACTAGCTTGGCAGCAAAGCGGCTCAACTTATTGAATTCACACTCGTACTCATATACAGTGTGATTCCATTGCTTCAAATTCATGAACTCTTGCTTCATTTGACGAACAAATTGATCTCCGATGTACTTATGCTTGAATTCTTCTAAAAATAATGGCCAAGTTACTTGGGCGTTAGACATCCTCAATGTAACATTGGTCCACCAGATCCTTGCTTGTCATCTCAACAAGGAAATTACTCCCTCCATCTTCTCAGCATCGGAATAATGAAGTCCTGTAAGCATGACTTTCATGTCATTAAGCCAAAGGTCCGCAGTAACAGGACCTTCATCGGCTTCCCCTCTAAACTCTGGAGCTCATAATCCCTTCAACTCTTTCGTAACATTCATTTTTGGAGTTGAAGTAACAGGAGGTTAGAAACGCGTCAATACCGCATCTAACGTTCTAAAGAATACATCTTGATCATTTACAGGCATTCCAGAGGATGTATGTTCTTCACTCTGCCTGGCCAGGGCAGGTGAATTACTACTTTCAGCAGGTCTATCATCTCCTACTTCATTCCTAGAACTACCTCGTCTGGATATCTATAAAAATACAACCATATAGTTCTATTAGCAAAACAGCGTACTTACTATCCCATCAGATAAGAAGTTTCCACTATTTTGTTGGTATGTATACATTATCAGACACTCTGGACTCCGGTTTATGCCAAGAATCGACTAAACCGTAGCTCTGATACCATTAAATGTAACACCCCTAACTCATATTCGACCCGAATACAAGTCCGAGATGTCACATTGACTTTTCAAACTTTGATTCTTAAAGAAAAATCCCGGGAATTTAAAACTTTCATTAAAACAAAATACTTTAATTTACATAAAAGAGACCACTTAATACAAAATCGAAGTCGATCAGAGCATTCATAATTAACCAATTATTACATACCAACACTTTATACACAACAAAATACCTACTTTGTCAATTACTTCTGATCTGATTTCTTAGTAATGTTGTTGTCCGTGCCACTGCTATTCTGAATCTTCTTATTTCTTGGTACCTACGTGTAAATCACTTACATGCTAAGTCATAGACTTAGTGAGGCAATAAATGAATATGCAACAATATCTTTATGAATATGCATTCTTACCATTTCTTTCATGATATTTCAATATGCATGTATCTATTACACAATAACATATATAATCATATCATGCATGTACAAAACTTACCTTCTTGTACCACTTTCACTTTACTTTGTATTTAAATTGCCCATGTATATTTTTGAGAATAGAGGTATGTGAGTACATAGAGGTTGTGCACTAATGCTGTCACCACAGCTCGTATCAATTCCCTCATGGGGCACCGAACCTTAGTTCAGTATGCGTCCCGAAGGACTGTCATATATGTCCCGTAGGACCACTACATCCCGAAGGACTATTATACCCTCGACTCTTGGCATGCCAATTACACCTATAGCTCTCATATCGTATACTATGGGCATTATTCTTATATTTTATATGTTCATGTACTCATGTCATTTCTCTTGTGATCATGTAGTTCATGTCATTTCTCTTGTGATCATGTAGCTCATGTCATGTTCTCATATCACATATCATATCACATGTGTATTTGAATCTATTCATATATATACATCATTTATCCAATCATATGAACATATATATGCCTTATACATGTATTACAATAATTATCATGTATGCATGTTCACAACTATTGTACTATGAAAATCAATATAGGAATTAGACTTATCACAAGTCTTATTCCATTATACTATACATATAGTATGCTCTCACCTTAGCTTTGCTTTGATTCAATTCTAATCCTTTGATCGTTCCGGAATAAGCTTACTTTTAGTATCTACATAATCACACATGGATCTATATCAGTATTATAGCTAATATACTCTAATGGTTCACTCTTTAGATTAAGATAAATGCCAATTTCCTCTTTTAATGAAGGTATGCATCGATGCATTACTTGTGCATCGGTGCATAAAATGCATTCGATGTTTTATTATTAAATGGATGCATCCATGCATGCCTTATGCATCGATGCACTAATTGCATTCGATGTGTTTATTTTAAAAGAGTGCATCGATGCACTACCTGTGCATCGATACATCTTCAAACAATTTCTGGGTTTTAACCTTGATGCATCGATGCACTATGAATATGCATCGATGCACACTGCCCATAATACTCTTTTTGAACTCAAAAATTCATTCATTTTGGATTAAATCCTTCATGTTTAATCCTCTTTTTCATTCTTAACTATAGTACACATCCTTAAACCAATTTATACTCATTTATTTCATCTTAAACCTCCAAATTCTATCTTTCATATGTAATTTAAGAATTACATCAATAATTCAACATGTTTGAATTCCACTTTTAACACTTCGTATATCTTAACTAGATTGATGACAAGTCAAATTTAACTTTCAATTCTAGTTATGAACTCTATTCCAAGATTTCATTTAAGAACTTCAAATCTTAAATCTCTCCTAACTCCATCATCCTTTGATGTTAAGATAACTTAAGCTTTCCTTAAGCTTAGTTATCATCTAATAATCAAAACCCAATATTAAATTTAACAAGAAATTCAATAATCAGAAATCTTACCTTGGCTTTGGTTCACACGCACAAGGAAGAAAGAAGAAGAGAACTCTGGAAGCCTTGGGTGTTTTCTCCCCTACTACCCAAGTGTATCCTTATATATATATATATATTTATCCTTTATTTAATTATTTTTCCTTGCAATTACTCTATTGTCCTTTCATTTCGTATTCCTTTCAATTCCATCCTACACAATAATTTACATGTAAATCTTTATACTATTCATTCATTTTATTTTAACCACAAAATTCTGAGACTTTACAATTTAGTAACTAACCCGATATTGAGGATGTTACATAAGTCTTGTCAATCGATTAATCAGAATCTTTGATATAGCTTTATACACCACAGAACAACATGAAATAGGCCTAAAGTCTTTAACCTTACTTGGATTAGGAATCTTTGGCACCAAATCAATAATAGTTGCATTGAAAGCATGTAACAGAAAAGACCCATGAAAGAATTGTTTTATGGCAGCAATAACATCATCGTCAATTATAGACCATGATATTTTGAAGAAATAAGGCGTGAAACCATCAGGGCCAGGGGATTTTTCATTACCTTGACAGAAAAAAGCTTCATTGATCTCATCCCTCGAGATATCCTTTACAAGATCAGAAAATTATGAACAGACAAGGAAAATTGAAGAATATCTTTCAACAGATTAGGATCAGTAGTTTTAACCTCAGGATTAACAGTACCAATCAAATTAGAGAAAAAATTGTCACCTCAGAAGACATAGCATCAAAAGATTCCAGTCTATTACCTTGTTCATCAACCATGACTCTGATTGTGTCTCTTTTATTTTTAAGTGCAACTGCAGAGTGGAAGAATTTAGTGCATTTGTCACCCTCTTTTAGGCATTTTACCTTTTCCTTTTTCTTTAAGAACATATCTTTTGCTTCTTCAAGGTATTTTAATTCATTTTGCAGTTGAAGCTCATTGTCAATGACTTATTCACCTCTTAAAGTTTTAATTTGTTGTTGCTCCAATTCAACCTTCTTTTGTTTTACCCGATCATAAAGATCACTATAAAAAGAGTGATTAAGACTCCTTAGACAGGCTTTCAGGCGCTTAAGCTTAATAAAAAGGATCTGCATTAGGTTGCTCTGAACAGGAATTTGCCAATACTGCTTAACCACATTCATGAAATTTAGGTGTTGGGTCCAAAAGTTAAAGAACTTAAGTGGTTTTGGGCAATTAGCTTGGACCTCTTTAGAAAGCCAGACCAAAGCTAGACAATGGTCAAAGATGCCAGGGGCTAGAAATTCCACATGGGAAGTCTGAAAAGTACTCACCTATTTAGGGTTGACTAACACCTTGTCAAACTTCCTAGCAAGAAAGAAATCCCTTTGTTTGTTGCTCCAAGTGAAAGAATAACCAAAGAAAGGGTGGTCAAGAAGGTCAAGGTCAAAGAAAACTTCTTGAAAATCTCTCATATCAGGAGTTGTTAAAGGTCCTAGAAGCTCATAATCAAAACTCTCATTCGAATGCAGAATAACAATAAAATCCTCTCCTAGGATCCAAGAAAATTGACCTATAGAGTTTTCCAAATCACGCAGCTATTACCAAAGGTGTCTTCTCACAATACCATCATTGCTACCATACAAAGCAGTTATACCCAGAGGAACACCAAGGTACAACCCTTTAATAGTAATACAGTGATCAGAAACATGACAAATAAAGAAATCAAAACCTTTCTTCCATATGATTCATATCATACCATTTAAGGCAAAATCATAGTTAGTGTAAACATTCCAACTATCAAATTTACTTCCAAGAATAACCACAGACTTGTCAGCTTTAACTCGAGTCTCCAACAAACAAAAAACATCCACTTTATTCTGGTTAGCTCTTCTTAAAACTCTGTCTTATTTTAGAGGACAATTTAATCCTCTAACATTCCAGAAGCCAATTATCATTAAGAATGAGAGTTAAAAGCACCCCATTACCCCCACTACCTCCAACTGCAACATTTTTTGCTTTTTCTAATTTCTCTTTCTTTTTTGATTTGAGCTAATTTACAATACCAGCCACTCCTAATGAGGCTGTTCGAAATTTTCTTTGTTGATCTTCAGGAGCAGAAGGGATTTCTTCAACATAACTTAAAACTTCAAATATGTTCTTGGATCCAGCTAAAGCCACTTTTGTTTTGCTCTTTACTGGTCTACCCCTACCCCGTTTAGGAATAGAAGGATGAATATCATCTTTACCATCAGATGTAGGTAAAGTGGATTCATAGGTAAAGTGGATTCAGGGCTAATGTGCTCTTCCTCAACAGTAGAATCAATTGGCTCAGCAACAGGTTCTTTATTTTCTTTTGTTAAACCATCAATATTTTTTCTAAGCTCCTCCATTAGAATAGGAACATACAATTCTTTTTCCTGCATAAACTCTATACCTCCAACAGAAGATTCCACCACAATAACATTTAAATGTTCACCCCTTTTTTTTCCAAACTTGTGCTTTAACTGGAGCATCATTTTTTAGTTCCATACAACCCTTTTCACTGTGGCCAAAGACATTACATTTCCTACAGCGAGATGGTAGCTAGGGAACCTCAACCATAATCGAGGTAGCTAGCCCATCCTTAAGTACCACATCCACATATTTAGGTATTTCATCATTAACTCCTATTTCAATATAGATTTTAGCATACTCTAAACGTGATTTGGAAGCTGTAACAGAGTCCATAGAAAGAGGGATTCCTATGGCACTCGCAATGTAGCTTAAACCAACTCGCGAGAAGATTTCTAGAGGTACATTATAGAGGTGGACCAAAACTAGTATTCTAGATAAGTCAAAATTTAATCTTTTCAAGTTCGGTTCCTATTTCCTGAGAATCAAAGGTTTATTCTGGATATGCCAAGGTCCATTCTCTAAGACCCAATCTCTAGCAGATTCAGAATTAAAGGAAAAAACATACAGATTACTTCCTGCTAAGATCACCTGAACTCTATTACCCACCAGGGCCTTCTTCCACAGGTTATCCACAATTCGTTGCATAGTTGCGAAATTTGGAGCAGCACCAAGGAATTTCCCCACAAGCGAGAGTTTCCATTCAGAAATTCCAGCTTCAAGGACTTCAAGTAAAGGTTGAACAGTTGTAATCCCATCGCAAACCCTAGGAGGGAAATATTCAAGATCCTGCCCCACAGTACACCCAAAAAGCTTCCTCCAATCCATCGGGTCTTCCACTCATAATGAGAAGAAAGCGATCGATTTTATCAAAAAGAAGTAACAAAGAACGAAACCATCGAAGACGAGACAGAGAGAAAGAACAAAATCACCGGAGACGCGACATAAATCTTCAGATTCTATTAACCCTGCTAACGTGCACCCAGAGAAAACCGTTATCGTGCACCATCCGTTAATTCTTTTTCTTCATCGTTTGATCATTGTCCTGGCTATTGAGTATACTTATGAGTAATAAAAAATTATGAATTGTTTTTTTTTCTCCAGATGCTTGGCTTCTTTCAACATTTTAAGCTAGCTCTTCATTATCAATCACTGCAATTTTGGTTGGTACGTGAAAGTTTTCCATAAATTATTGTGATAGAAAAGCATGAATTAAAAAAGCTAAAATCAAATAAATGTTTTCTCTAGGCGTTAATGCAGGATTTGATGTCAAAGCCGAAGCTTTCAGTGCATTCATCCGAAGATGGGTCATCTGCTAACAGTGCGGACTCTGATTCAGCTCCGATTGATAATGAAAAGAGAAAGATTTTAAGTTTTCTCAATGAAGATATTTGTAGTATGATTCTAGATATATCTTTCCAACGCATGCTTATGAAAGAAAGGCTTTTCGCGGAACATGCCCTTTCTGTAAGGGTTTTGGAGTTATGGAGTAATGATATTGAAGGTAAGGGTGATTTTGGCCACTACCGTTCTAGGCTGGTAAGCTTCGCTGCCTAATTTTAGATTTAGATTCTTTCGATTTGGAAATTAAAGCATAAACATACTGTAGACACTAAATTTTTGCCCGTTTATTTTTATTATTATTATAATTGTTATAATTATTATAATTATTATTATATATTATTATTATTATTATTAATAAAATATTATTATTACAAAACATGCCCCAAATATTACAAGGCCCAACTCTGGCCCATTTTACAAAACCCGGATGGCCCAAAATGATCCAGGCCCAAGCCTAACCCTAATAATACAGGGTTTATATCATCTCATCAACTCCCAGCCGCCATCAAATCATAGTCGTTGGATCTGGCTATGATCCAACGGCCATGATCCTTCCAGAAGTAACCCTAGGGTTATGACAACCCTAGGGACCATACGGTGCCGCCTCCACGTCCAGCTGCCTTACCGGCGCTACTGCTGCCACGCCTCAAGCCTCGCCAAGTTTTCCAGAAGAGCCAGCTGCCCCACACGTCGCAGCTATGAGGTGAGTCACCACATAGCTCGATGACTCACCGAAAACCACTCTATTATCCGGTCCGACGAGAGCCTTGTGGTGGCCTATAAGGCCACCACGGAATCTGCAAAGAGAGGAGAACAGACAGAGAGAACCCAACAATACAAAATAGAAGGCAACCAAAAAGAGAACCCACATCAACCATTCGAAAAGGAAAAAAGAAAAGAAGAAAACACTTACCACGGCCGTCGGGGTCTTCAAGTGAAACCAGAAAAACAAAGCTATCAAAGGTAAAAAAACTGTCTTAAAGCACCTAGAAGACCTTTTCTGATATTTCTAAATAAATAAATATTTCTTATATATATATATTAATAGATTTTCTTAAAATTATAATAATAAATTTGAAACAACAAGATTATAAATTAAATATATCTTTGAATTTTTAAATTTCTAATAATAGAGACAAATTATAATTAATGAGTACCAATTTTGGGAGTTATAGGGGTGCTAATCCCTCCCTAAACATAATCGACAACGAATCTTTTCTTTATTAAATTTTTTTTGTTATACGCAGATCAGTTTATCTTTTAAATTACGTTTTCTTAAAAACTATTTTAAAAGAATGTTTTTAGGTACTTGACCTACTTAATTCAAAAAGGTCAATGGCGACTCTCAAAACATTTTTAAATCAAAATCATTTTATCCGCATTATTTTTCCCTCCAAGTAAAATTTTTTTCGTGTCCGGACGAAAACCGGTTGCGACACATACATTTTTACCCTCACTGCAGTTCGAGCTAATCAAGTTCATTGCTTCTATCAAGCCTCTTGAATTCTCCAATGCCTGCTCAGGTTTCGTTGCTAACTCTTTCCATCTTGTTTCTTTCCATTATACCTAGTGTTCAGGTTTTCAGGTTTAGAAGCTTCATTGTTATTATTTTCCGAACTTTCAGGATTTAGCAGTAATGGAAAGCATGCATGCAGGTCTGGAAAGTGTTGTCAGCTCTATTTTTTATGGTTCGAATGAAGTTGCTGGGGGAAGTTCCAAAATTCTCCTTGGCAGGATCCTGCAACAAGCAGTGCACGACATGTGAGGCTGCAAATTTGCACATCGTTTATTCGAATAGCCAAAGCTGCTGACAAAAGTATTTTGCCTCACATGAAGGTAACACATCGGTCGAGCAAAATGCTGACATTTTTGTTTGAAGCTTTGAACTTAAGTTTCCAAAATGTTGACATAGATAGTTCTCATTTAGAAAAGAGTGTCATTTTTGTTTCCCCAATAGGAAGGCATTGTGAAGTTGCAAGTGTACAATGTTTTTTTAGCTCTTAAACTTGAGAAGAAAAAGTCCATATAATCCTTGAGCAAATACTGACTTATGTGCTTCATAAGGAAATTTGTTGGAATCTGTCACGGGTTTTAATGGTTAAATTTTAAAACCATCACTTGTCTGTTTATAACAGTCAAAAAATTATATTTACTTCACGATGTTTCTTATGCAGGGTATTGCGGATACCATGGCGTATTTGCAAAGAGAAGGTCGTTTGCTTCGTGGTGAACATAATCTTCTAGGTGAAGCTTTTCTTGTTATGGCTTCTGCTGCTGGGTAATAACTTGCTTAAAGCGTTTCAGTTTCCATGTAAAGCGTTCCTTTTTTAGTTTTTGACATTTCTTGAAATGGAGCAGGGCTCAACAGCAACAAGAAGTTTTGGCATCGTTACTTGAACCCTTGAGCCAACAGTGGATACAAATAGAGTGGCACAACAATTACTTGTCCGAACCTCTTGGACTAGTTCATTTATGCTCCGAGACAACATTCATGTGGTCACTTTTCCACACTGTCACATTCTTTGAGAAAGCACTTAAGAGGAGTGGAATGAGAAAAGGCTGCATACAAAACAGCTCAACAGCAAGTTCAACCCCACATCCAATGGCTTCTCATCTGTCTTGGATGCTTCCTCCCCTCTTTAAAGTCTGCTATTGTGACCTACACTCGCGCGCGCGCACACACACACACATATATACATATATATATATATGTATATATATAAATCTGTAAGATGACTCAGAAACAGGTTTTGACAACTTTTCTATTCATATGCAGCTGCTTCGTGCTATACATGCCCTGTGGTCACCATCCGTGTTCCAAGTATTACCTGGAGTGATTAAAGCAGCAATGAGCATGAGTAATGTGGAGCGATCCAGTCTTCTTGGCATTGAGAACCCCTAATTGTCAAAGGGTGCATTAACTTTCATAGATGGATCTCCCTTTGATGTGAACAAGGAAGGGTATACTGAAACAAATGAGACTGATATACTGAATTGGTTAAAGGGTATCAGTGATAGTAGGTAAGCGTTGCATTTGTACATTTCGTAGCCCTGCTACGCAACTTACAAAACTAATATTTTGAAAGGCATGCTTCAATAAACATCTGCTCATTGAGTCTTTTCTAATCGGTGTTAATGTATCTTCCTCATTCGTAGGTACAATGTAATGGGCCTATCTACAACCATTGGTGATCTGTTTTTCAAATGCACGGGTCTTGATGCTGTTGCTTTAGCTCTAATTGAGAATATACAGTCAATGGAGTTCAGACATACGAGGCAGCTTGTTCATTCTGTTTTGATTCCTCTGGTTAAGTCTTGCCCTACCGACATGTGGGAGGTGTGGCTGTAAAAGCTACTGCACCCATTATTTGTCCGTTGTCAGCAAACTCTGAGTTGTTCATGGTTCGGTCTTTTGCATGAAGACCGGGCAGAGGTTCCAGACCATCACTGCATCTTTACTGGATCAGACCTGAAAGTGGAAGTAATGGAGAAGTTACACCGAGATTTAACTCGTGAAATATGTTCGCTTCTTGCTATTATAGCGTCACCGGGATTAAACTCTAGCCTTCCTTCTTTAGAACATTCGGGGCATGTCAGTCGTGTGGACATGTCTTCTCTAAAAGATTTGGAGGCATTTGCATCAACCTCTATGGTTGGGTTTGAAACTGATCTTATTTCTTAAGAGTGTTGACATCCAGTAGTAATCCAGTAGTAGTTTTAGATTTACGATATTATATTTCATTCCGTAAAGTCTTGTGTCTCAACATTCTTATTTGTTTACAGATTCCTTTTGAAGCACAAAAGCCTGGCAATTCCAGTATTGCAGATTTCATTAGAAGCATTTACTTGGACCGACAGTGAAGCTATGACCAACGTTTGTTCTTTCTCTGCTGCTGTGGTTATTCTATCTATACATACATACAATGTTGATCTCCAAGGATACGTCTCGAGAGATTTGTTTTCTGCAGTCATCCAAAGTCTGGCCCTCAAACGCTTTTCCCAGTGCTGATCTGGTTAATCTCTGTCGGGAAATATTTGTATATCTCTCTGACAGAGATCCATTACTATTAAGTGAATACACTCTGATCGTACGGAGTTCCTTGTAATACTTATTGAACGACGCCTTTATCGGACTATTCCAGATTTTACTTTCCCTTCCTTGTATTACCCCGAATGATTTACATGCCTTCGAAGAAGCCTTGACAAAGACCGCCAGTCCGAAAGAACAAAAGCAGCATATGAAAAGGTTGCTTTTATTAGCTACTGGGAACAACTTAAAACCTCTTACTGCTCAGAAAAATGTACACATTATAACAAATGTTACTGGTAAGCACTCCCTTTTCATCTGGCTGTTTTCCTATTGCTGTTCTGTGGAAATGTGTTTACGAATTTAACCATGCTCTCCATTTCAGCACGGCCACGCAGTTCAGTCAGTACTCCGGGAAATAGAAACGAGGAGGGCGGTGTGGGATTGGCTGCAATTCTGTGATGGATTTTCTTGGATTCAGCGTTGTACAGGAAGTTTAACCTGGAAATATGAAAAAGAAACATGTGACAGACAGTTTACACAAGCAGATAGATGGAAGCTTTGACTTTCTTTAACAAATTATGGTCTGAAATAGAATTTACTAATGTTTTCCTCCATGTCTTTGGTTGATTATAACATCAAATCACTTAACTTTTTCGGTGTCGGTGATTGTACATTTTGCTTGAACTCGGGAATGAGTGTCGGATATGAATACTTGTATGACATTAATACATTCAATTCATTTTTAACTTGTGTATGTTTGAAGTATTTACCCTAATATTACTTCCAATTCTTTGGCTGATTATAACATCAAACTGGTCATATCTTTGGTGGTTGCAATCTTTTTATGTTACTTGAACTTGAAGACGAGTGTCGGATATAAATATAGTCGATCTCCTTGAAGCCAGATATGGAGAATCGGTGAGCAGAGGCAACTACTTACAAGTACAGAAGAAATGCATGTGCATACAGCTTTGAATGCTATGTGCATTTGTTGAATTACAGATCTCCATCCCTAAAACACTCCTTTTCATATGAACTTTCCCTTTATCCAATCTTAGTTTCCATTCTTACAGTTCGTGCTTGTATGTATGCACAAGACTTGTTCATGAATCGACTCGGCTGAGCCTTGTTATACCAAAAAGAATAAACACTTATCGTTGATCAATTAAAAGTAAAATTTTAAATCAAAATACTTAAAATAATAATTAAAATGATTAATTCTATCTTAACTTTAAAAATAAATTTTAATAATTTTTTGCTTAAAAAATCTATTTAATGTTAATTAAGACTTCAAAAATTTCCGCGTCGGTTTAAACATGCAGTACATAATTTGTTGGCACCGTTTTCCTTTGTTTATACACTGTAGCTTCAACTCCGCCCTTTGTTTTTCAATATTTCTTTCAAAACACCATCTTTTATATTCGATGAAGTTCCGGTCTTCTCCCTTCGATTCACCAAAACGAAACCAATTCTCTCTTTCCTTTCTGGGTTTTCTTCTTTGCTCTGTTTTGCTTCGTTTTTGTTTTAAAGAAAAACAATTTCGAGGATTGTTTTTGTGTTGTTTCTCTCTCCCGTGATCACAAGAATGGCTCGAGTTTCGGTCGATCCTGCAAATAACCGCATTTCGATTTCATTTTAACAAAGATTCCATCAATCAATAAATAAACAACAGTTAAAACTTCATAGTAAAACCTTGTTTTCTCTTAGTTTTGGTAACACTAAACAAAAACATGGGCAATTCTGGGTTTCTAGCAACAATATTATTACCCACATTCCTTTGTGCTCATCTCCTCTTTGGTGGATCTGTTATGTTGGGAAATAAACCAAGTACAAGTAATTTTCCTATAACCAGATTAGTGAGAATGCGAAATAAAAACGGAAAAATAATACCTGAAATTGATAACGGAGTTCAGCCAATTTGCTTACGTCTCCGGACTGCTGCAGATCTTTTACTAAGAGAGAAAATTTACATGTGTTTACAAAACACTCACTACTCACAAGAAAGCTCTCTAGTATTGGGAGAAAGAAATGATTTTTGGGATGGTTTTGAAGCTAAATGAGCTAGGGTATTTATAGTTAAAACTTAAGGACTTAATCTTGTAAATATCCTAAAACCTAGGGATTAATTGTGATTATCCCATTATCATTTTTCAACAAACATCTACCAAACTTTGAAAAACTATTTTTCAAAGAAACATTTACCAAACTTTGAAAACCATTTTCAAAGAAACATTTACCAAACTTTGAAAACCATTTTTTCAAAGTTGGTTACCAAACTTGAAAACCATTTTAACAATCTCCCACTTGAAGACTGATTTTAATCTGTCTTCACACCTCGATCAATGCAACATCTTTTCTAGTCTTGTTACTCTAGCATACCAACTAAAGTTGAACACAACTTCAGTTTGTCTGTAGTCACCGTCTTTGTCAACATATTTGCCGGATTTTGAGCTCCACTGATCTTTTCAAGTTTCAAAATCTCATCTTCCAGAAGAGACCGGATAAAATGATATCGCAATTGTATGTGCTTTGTCCTGGAATGAATAGACGGATTCTTTGCTAGATGTATAGCACTTTGACTGTCGCAATACAAGATATTGTTTTCTTGTTTCTTGCCTAACTCTTCCAAGAAACTTTGGAGCCAAACCATCTCCTTGCTAGCTTCCGTAACAGCGACATATTCTGCTTCAGTTGTGGAGAGAGCAACTATCTTCTGTAGTTGAGAAACCCAACTCACTGCGGTTCCTCCTAGAGTATAGACATACCCTGTAGTGCTCCTTCTGATGTCAATATTTCCGGCTAAGTCAGCATCTACATAGCCTGTCAGTATCGTATCTCCACCTTTGAAACAAAGTGCTTTGTTTGTGGTACCCCGCAGATATCTGAGGATCCATTTGACTGCTTCCCAGTGTACCTTGCCCGGATTATTCATGTACCTGCTAACAGCTCCCATTGCTTGAGCAATATCTGGTCTGGTACAAATCATGGCATACATCAGACTTCCAATTGCTGAGGCGTACGGTACCTTCACCATGTGTGCACGTTCTTCCTCCGTCTTTGGTGACTGTTCTTTAGAGAGTCTGAAATGAACACCTAAAGGTGTACTTACTGGTTTAGCATCTTGCATGTTGAACCTGGAGAGTACTTTGTTGATGTACTCAACCTGTGATAATATCAAAGTCCCTGACTTTGTGTCTCTCTTGATCCTCATCCCAAGAATCTGCTTTGCAGCGCCCAGATCCTTCATAGCAAACTGCTTTGACAAGTTTTGCTTCAAGTTTATAATCTCTTGCATGTCTGAGCCTGCAACGAGCATGTCATCAACGTACAACAATAAAATAATGAAGCTATTGTCGAACCTCTTGATATAGCAACAATGATCTGCTTGGCATATGGTAAAACCACTGCTACTCATGAAACTATCAAACTTCTTGTACCACTGTCTAGGAGCTTGTTTTAAACCATACAAGCTCTTCTTCAACCTGCATACCAGGTTTTTCTTGTCTGCCTCTATGAAGCCTTCTGGCTGCCTCATATAGATTTCTTCTTCCAAATCACCATGAAGGAAAGCTGTCTTTACATCTAACTGCTCAAGATGTAAATTCTCTGCAGCTACAATTTTTAACACCAGTCTGATTGTAGACAGTTTCACGACTGGAGAGAAAATTTCATTGTAGTCAATACATTCTTTTTGCTGAAAGCCTTTGAAAACCAATCTCGCTTTGTAGCGTTTGCTCCCATCGTGCTCTTCTTTGATCCTGTAAATCCACTTGTTGTGAAGCGCTTTCTTGCATGGTGGTAATTCAGCTAATTCCCACGTCTGATTTGATAAAAGCGAGTCCATCTCATCTTTCATGGAAGACTCCCACTTGACTAAATCCTCCACTTGCATTGCTTCATCATAGCACTCTGGTTCACCATTGTCAGTCAGCAACAAGTAGTGCAAAGAAGGAGAATACCGTTGGGTTGGTTTAGGAATTCTGGAGGAGCGTCTTAGTTCCGGTGTACCTGGTTCTTCTTGAACTACTTCAGGACTGATCTGAACATCATTTCCAGAAATCTCCTCAAACTCAGCAAATTCCTTTGTTTCAGCTTTGGTATTGGAGCTGCTTGATTCTACAGTTGACATGTCTTTGTACATCACATTCTCATTGAAAATGACATCTCTGCTTCTAATGATCTTCCGATTTTCATAGTACCAAAACCGGTAACCGAACTCATCACCGCCGTAACCAACAAAGGAACATTTGTTGGACTTAGCATCAAGTTTACTTCTTTCAGCAGAGTCTATGTGTACATAAGAAATACAACCAAACACTCTTAAGTGTGAAAGGTTTATTTCTTTCTTGCTCCAAACTTCCTCTGGTATTCTGCCATCCAAAGGAACTGAGGGCCCACGGTTGATCAGGTAAGCTGCAGTGTTGATAGCTTCAGCCCATAGAAATTTGGGCAATCCGGCATGTATCCTTATGCTTCTAGCACGTTCATTCAGAGTTCTGTTCATGCGCTCTGTTACGCCATTCTGCTGCGGTGTCATGGGAACTGTTGTCTCCATCTTGATCCCATTGTTTGCGCAAAAATCTCTGAATCTCCTATTTCTGTACTCTCCTCCATTGTCAGACCTCAACCGCTTGACTTTCATACCAGTCTCATTTTCCACCATGGCCTTCCATTTTCTGAAGGTATCAAAGAGTTCTGATTTTTTCTTCAGAAAATAAACCCACACCTTCCTTGTAGAATCATCGATGAAGGTGACATAATATAATGAGCCTGCAAGAGATGGAATTGGAGATGGTTCCCATACATCAGTATGAACTAACACTAACTTTTCAGCCTTGGGTGTCTTACCAATCTTTGCAAAGTTGACTTTCTTTTGTTTGCCAAAGATGCAATCCTCGCATAGTCCGACATCTACATTCTTTAGATCCGGCAGCTTCCCCTTTGACAAAAGTGTCTTCATCCTTTTCTCGCTCATATGGCCAAGCCTTTGGTGCCATAGGTTTGATTTTCCATCAGCATCTGCTACTGCAATGATATTCTCTAAATTTGATATTATATAGAGAGTACCAGTTTTCTTACCACGAGCAATGACGAGTGCTCTTTTGGTAATCTTCCATTCACAGCCTGAAAAGGTTGTGCTAAATCCTTCACCATCAAGCTGTCCTACAGAAATCAAATTTCTTTTGAGGCCAGGAATATGTCTCACTCCTTTCAGCGTCCAGGTGGTTTGGTTTGGCAACTTTAGTCGGATGTCTCCTTTTCCGACGATCTTTAAGGTTTCATCATCAGCTAGATGAACCTTTCCAAAATCACCACTGACATAATTTTCCATGATTTCTCGGCATGGGTGGAGTGAAAAGATGCCCCTGAATCTAAGATCCATGATTCAAGCGGACTATTGACGCTTAGAATCATGGCATCACCTGTCTCCTCTGTCACGTTGGCAGATTCCTGTGCGCCGGTATTTTTCTTCAGTGCTCGGCAATCTCTTTTAAAGTGACCCTTTTTGCCACAATTATAACAGGTAAAATATTTCTTTCCCGTTGTGGATTTTTCCCGTCTGGATTTCGATCTGTCATGATTTGAATTTCTTTCTGAAGTTCTCCCTCTGGACTCCGTGTGCAAGGCTGAGGAGGTTGATGCTTCACCCGATTCTCTCAGTCGAATTTCTTCGCTCAGTACCAGATCCCGAACATCGTCGAATTTCAATTTACTATTTCCCGACGAGCTGCTAACTGCTGTAACAGTAACATTCCAACTGTCTGGTAGAGATGATAAGAGAATTAAAGCTCGAACTTCATCATCGAATTCAATTTCCACTGAACTCAACTGAGTTGTGATTGTGTTGAGTTCATTTAGGTGTTGTGTCATCGATGCCCCTTCTGTCATCCACAAATTGAATAATCGCCTCATCAAGTGCACTTTGTTTGAGGCTGATGGCTTCTCATACATACTGGAGAGAGCCGCCATAAGACCCGCCGTGGTCTTTTCCTTTGCTATGTTGAAAGCAACATTGCGGGATAACGTCAGTCGGATAACTCCGAGGGCTTGTCTGTCGAGAAGAGCCCAGTCTTCATTCTTCATGCTCTCTGGTTGCTTTCCTGAGAGAGGTTGATATAGATTTTTCTGGTACAGAAAATCTTCAATCTGCATCTTCCAAAAGCCAAAGTCCGCACCATCGAACTTTTCAATTTTTACCTTCCCTTCGTCTACAGCCATCGCTCCCACTCGAATCTGGTTTCGTTTGGATCGTTTCTGACAATTCTTGCGAACCACCGTGTATTAGAACACCTCCGTCGATAAATTTGTATCGCTGCCAAAATTTTACTATTCACAAAATTCACTATTTACGTGAATAGTAACATCGCAAAAATTGACAAAATTCACAACCAAAAAGCTCTGATACCAGTTGTTGGGAAATAAACCAAGTACAAGTAATTTCCCTATAACCAGATTAGTGAGAATGCGAAATAAAAACGGAAAAATAATACCCGAAATTGATAACGGAGTTCAGCCAATTTGCTTACGTCTTCTTTTACTAAGAGAGAAAATTTACATGTGTTTACAAAACACTCACTACTCACAAGAAAGCTCTCTAGTATTGGGAGAAAGAAATGATTTTTGGGATGGTTTTGAAGCTAAATGAACTAGGGTATTTATAGTTAAAACTTAAGGACTTAATCTTGTAAATACCCTAAAACCTATGGATTAATTGTGATTATCCCATTATCATTTTTCAACAAACATCCACCAAACTTTGAAAAACTATTTTTCAAAGAAACATTTACCAAACTTTGAAAACCATTTTCAAAGAAACATTTACCAAACTTTGAAAACCATTTTTTCAAAATTGGTTACCAAACTTGAAAACCATTTTAACATGTTAGTGGTGTTGGTGTGAATTGGGGCACAATGGCGACTCATAAATTGCCTCCAGAAACAGTGGTTCAGATGTTGAAAGACAATGGGATTACAAAAGTGAAGCATTTCGATGCAGATTCAAAGACTATGGATGCTCTTGCAGGGAATGATCTTGAAGTAATGGTCGCCATTCCCAACGATCAGCTTCTTGCTATGAATAGCTATGATCGTGCTAAACAATGGGTCAAGAAGAATATCACCACATATAACTTCAAAGGAGGTGTTAACATTAAGTAAGTTCATTCTTCTAAATTTTCTGATGTTGGATTTTTTTTAGGTTTTGATTTATTTGTTTTGACACCATGTTTAAGATTTGTTTAAGTGAATGAGAAAAAAACTTCTTCTTGTCTTCTAGTGTGGATTTTGATCAATTTGGTATTATTTTTTTAATGTATTTAGAGCTAGAGGTCATATTCTCCTATCTCTGTTTGATAAAATGTTATTTAGATTCGAGTGTACATATATTTAAAGATCATATTTTCATAGTCATATCAGAAAATTTGTATTAGTATGTTGAGCCTTTCACTTTGTTTTCACAGGTATGTAGCTGTTGGAAATGAACCATTTCTCACATCCTATAATGGCTTTATAAACACCACATTTCCTGCTCTTCAAAACATTCAAAATGCACTAATGATGCAGGTGTTGGGGACACCATAAAGTCTACTGTGCCCTTAAATGCTGATGTCTACAACTCACCCGAAAGCAATCCCGTTCCTTCTGCTGGCCGGTTCCGGACCGATATCAGTGTACCTATGTAACAGATAGTCAATTTCCTAGCAAACAACAGTGCACCTTTCACCGTGAACATCTACCCTTTCCTCAGTCTTTACGGGAATGATGACTTCCCCTTTAATTACGCTTTCTTTGATGGAGGAAATCCAATTGTCGATAATGGGATTCGGTACACTAATGTTTTCGATGCTAACTTTGACACATTGGTTTCAGCTTTGAAAACAGTAGGCCATGGGGATATGCCCATTATTATTGGGGAAGTTGGTTGGCCTATAGATGGTGACAAGAATGCCAATACGGCTAATGCTCAGAGATTTTACAATGGACTCTTGCCTAGACTTGCAGCCAACACCGTCACGCCTCTTCGTCCGGAATACATCGAAGTTTACTTGTTCGGACTCATTGATGAAGATGCCAAGAGCATTGCTCCAGGAAATTTCGAGCGTCATTGGGGATCTTTCGGTATGACGGGCAGCCTAAATTCCCATTAGATCTTTCAGGTCAGAATCTAAACAAGTTCCTCACTGGTGCAAAGGATGTGAAATATCTTCCACAGCAATGGTGTATGTTCAATCCAAGTGCTAAGGACGTCAACAAGCTTGTCGACAATATTAATTACGCTTGCACTTTCGCCGATTGCACAGCCCTTGGATTCGGGTCTTCGTGTAACAGCCTCAATGCCAACGGGAATGCTTCTTACGCGTTTAACATGTATTACCAGGTACAAAATCAGAAAGACATGGCATGCAATTTTCAAGGTTTGGGCATAATTACAACGCAGAATATATCACAAGGGACTTGCAATTTCATCATTCAGATTGCTTCTTCATCTTCTTTCTCTTCAATAAGTCCCTCAGTGGTAGTATTCTCTATTTTTACAATATTAACTTCATATTTACTATTTTAACTTTTGATTATTCAGATCATATCCGATGTACTATTTTTTGCGGCATATTCCTTTAGGTTCTTGTGTCTTTTATTTTGAAGGATTTTTGGGTTATTTAATTTATATATATTAATTTAACATACAAATCGTATACTAAAACTTAGCACAAAATATATTTATGTCCAAATAGCACTCTCACCCAACTACATTAAAGATTTTCACCAAACTAAAAATGCAACCTCAAGTCGGATTTCTTTGAATAAGTTTTGTTCATATCACATCCAAAATTGCAATATCGTGACAAAACTGTTAAAATGCATATTACTAAAGATGAAGTGACAAAATTTTAACCACTGGGAGTGAAGTGTCCCAACTAAATTACTGCTTAAATTATTCATAAGCAACCTCTCCACTCTTCATATATTCACACTTCGAATCCAGGTCCGAACAGTGGCCAAGGAAAGCCTACTATTGACACCGGAATCAAATCAAAGTCCCATTCAAAGGCATATCTGCCAGCAAGTTGAAAGATAAGTCAAAAGTGAAGCTCGAAATAAATATATAATAGAAATCAATCATTTCAGAGAGAGGGAACAAGGTGTAGCTTCTTACCATTGTTGGTTCTTCCTGAATTCTCTGAGGACTGGATATATGTTCTCAAAGGCCATGTATGTCTCATCTCTCACCTGATTCACTTGAACAAAGAGAATTAGTAATTATGTCGGACATAGAATGCAGAATGGATGAACATTGGCCCAAATGCAGTCACCTTAGCTCCAGTGATCACAATCTTCCCCGACACAAAAATGAGTAGCACAATCTTTGGTTGTTTCATTCGGTAGATCAGGCCCGGAAAGAGTTCTGGTTCATACTGCATTAAAACAACACCAAAGATAAGTCATAATCCTTGTACCAAACAAACGGACTTGGAAATCGAATAAGCAAACAGACATATATTTATCTAGAACTCATCCAAAGCAGAACTAAATCTACGTATATTATAAGATAAAACTTACTGTTTTGGAGGTTTTCCTTGGGCTTAACACCCATAAGGGCCCGTAAGTGAAACTCAAGAAGCTCCCAAAAAAAAGGCAAACTTTGTATGTGCATAATACATACACACAAAAGAGCACAGACAACCAGGCAGTCGTACCTGGAAAGGAAACATGCATATCCATATTCTTATATAACACGTAAACAAATAAAGAATGCCACTTACACTTGAAAAGGCACCGTGGGAGTAAGCAAGACCTTCAAGTCTGATAGGAAATTTGACATCACAGGACCCAACAATGTTCTGAATTTTGAAGTCCTGCCGCACAACAAAAAAAGGTTAAAAACGCTGGGTAAAACACCATCAAAGGAAGAGATATTAGTCTATAGTCTATACATGCAATTTGAGAAGCACGGTTTGCACCAGAGAAAATGAATTGTCTAAGTACCTTAAACTTAGCAGGAAACCCAAGCTTTTGGATAATTCTGGCGTACTGAAAGTACAAAAATAATGTCAGGCTATAGCCAACTTCATTTGCATCCTTCTATCTTAATGATAAGTTTGTGTGTGTGTATGTATACATATTATATCAAACAGCTACTTCACATTTAACATAGCAGCCAGTTTAGATTGCTGTTCACTTTTAGCACCAGTGCAGACCTGAAGAAGCAAGGCAAGCTGTTTTAGTAATTCAGTAAGTGAACAATGATAACACACCTATGTTCAAGTAACTGATGCAAAGACTAGTTGTTTACTAAAGGATTTCGATACTGAAAACAACCAAATGAGTGTATATGATTTTTATTTCCAATGGAAGTACCATCTTTCCAGAGGCAAAAATCAAAGCCGTAGTTTTTGGCTCCCTGATTCTCATAATGACAGCAGCAAAACGCTGTAGGGTTATTTTATAAATAAAAAGGTTAGCAACCAAATATTAACAGTGGAAAGAGAAGCTGCACGAACTAACAAAAACAAAACTAGAATTTAACCATCCCATGCATACCTTGGGATTCTATTCAGCATTTCGTGCCTGCAAAGCAATTTGCTTAAGATCCAACTTGCAATCTAAGTTCACAGTTGATACAATGTTCCTTGAAACACAGTAAAACTAATTCTAAGATTTCCATATATTAAACGTGGTCAAACCCAAGATCATATAGGATTCAAAGCACAGTTCAACAGAAGAAACAGAACTTGAGAAAGGACTTCCCATTTTTTGGTCTTTTTCATAAGTTCAATACAGATGCAAACTTTGTTAATGGTTGAATCATTAAAAAGCATAGAAAACATACAAGATCGGATGCAGAATTTCAGCCAATCACTTAATCTGTGAATGCAACAATTTTCAACTTCAGTTATACGGTTAGCTGGTTTCACTAAGAACATGACTCAAGTGTAATATATGGTTAAACTGGATGAGCTTAATTACGCTGGCAGGCTAGTAGGATAAGCTAGTATAATCATATTTTATGCAATTTATGTATCATCCATAACAAAACTAATCCAAAGATATCCAAGAAATTTTTTTTATCATATCAAGTACATCAAACAGAACGTAAAACGATATTACTCCAAAGATATCAAATTAAAGCTTTCCATTATTACATTACAAAATTGAAATTCATTGTAATGAAAATTTTCAAGAGAAACCTACTTTGAGACATATTCAAACAGAATCCACTTTAGATTATTTTTAACATATAAAGAAACACCAAACTCACACACCATGGCCCCTAAACTCTCAATCCTCTTGGCACAATAGAATCAAAACCCAGCTCGATATTGCCTTACACAAGCCTACTCAAGAAATGCCTATCTACAAACTTCTCATCATTTCAAAGCATGCTTTCTATGAGTTAAATGACTAGATGTCTTCACAATAAGATATTTTTCACAAGTTCTGGTCGCCAATAACATCCCATTCACCAAAATCTCAAACACCCATATCCCAAAGATCTTCCCATCGAAAAACTATGTTCAACCAAATCTTAAGCATTTATATAACTTCATTGCAAAAGAAAGAGTAAATAAAAAAGGGGACTTACTGAAGAGTGGGAACAATGCCAGATGGGTGCTTGGAGAGATCCACTGGTTGGCTCCCTTCCAAGCCACCTTGTTCTGCCATAATCTTTTCTGTTCCTCGCCCAGAAAAAAAAAACCTCCAAAAAGAATATGTTTTTTCCTCTAAAAACACCGGGAAAGAACAGATCGAGTTTAACAAGAATCTAACAAAATCCAACCGTCTACAAAGAAGTAAAGAGTTTTCAAAGGGTAAACACAAAAGCCAAAAACAGATCAGTGCTCGATACAAATCTGAAAATTCAACACATTTTTCGAAAAATTATGAATTTATAAACGATAGAGAGACAAAATGGAGGGAAAATTTGGGGGGGGGGGAAGAGAGTGTTTGGAAATAAGGGTTTTTATATGGGTAATTGTTCGAATTTGCTTATATACGGAAGAGAAATTATGAAGAGCGCTCGTTAGATAATGAGATCTGTGAGAGAGGCGGCATTTGAAGGAGGGTTTTGTACCCTAACATCACACCTATTTTTAAACGTTCACTCATTTAACCGGTTATGCCGCTGGAGTTACTTGTTTTTGCCGGTTATCTTGGGAGGAAGAGGCTCAGTGACTTGCCGTTGTTTCTTTTTTTCTATTCAAAATATTTTGCCTGTATACATTCTTTTTAAATTGATACTAATTAATGTTTAAATGATGTTTTTCATTATTATGTCATGGGTTTAAAATAGATAATTTATTTAATATATTTATACACATTTTAAATTATAAATTATATATATAGTTATGGATATTTATGTTTATAGTTTTGATTCACCACTACCTTGGATGAGTGAGAGGTTTGATGTATCCTTCTTCTACAGCATTTTATGCTCCCATGTCACTTGCTTGAATGAAGTACATCATTCTATTCTTTCAATAGGCATAGTTAACTCCATTGAAGAAAGGAGGCTTGTTGACGGGCATCGAATCGAGACCGGAGTCGAAGTTTGAAGCGGAGGCCATTGATGACTTAAATAATCGATATAACTCTTCCCGAATTGACTCAAGAGGCGATTAAACCTTCAAATGAGTTAGGCTCTGATACCAATTGTTGAGTTAATCGATCGACGGAATCGGCCAAGAGGGGGGTGAATTGGCAATTAAAAATTTCGTTGAAGCTTTTGCAGAAAAATTAAAAGTAATCGCACAGCGATTTACAGTGGTTTGACTTTCTCAACAAAGTCTACGTCCACTACCTTAGCTATCCACACTAAGGATTTTTCAACAAATTCACTAATTTGTTCTTTCTTTTGAGGCCAAAGAGATAACCTTACAAAATCCCTCAAGAGTATACCCCAACTCTTGAGAACACTCTTTTTCCCAAAGAGAAGATTACAAATTTGCAAACTTACAAGAAAACCTCACAAGGTAAGATGTTTGCACAATTCTAGAACAAGAAAAGAACACTCAAAGATAATTACAAATGAGCACAAATGGTGTTCTTGAAAGAAAAATGAATATTGAAAGGAAAATTGGCTTGATTTGCACAAACTTGATGTTTGATGCTTTCTCTCTTGTTTCTCTATGATTTCTTGTTAATCAAGGGCTTCAGAACTTGTTTAAATACACCTTGAATCTCTTCTGAACGTTGGGGATGATTAGTGAAGATCATATAGCCGTTTTAGTGTGAAAACAATTAATAAAATAGTTTGGAGCGTGGGGGGAATCGGTACCCCCTATGGGGAATCGGTTCCCTAAGTGTAAAATTCAAATATTTCGACCGTTGAACAGGGGGGAATCGGTACCCCCTATGGGGGAATCGGTTCCCTCCGAGCATTCTGGAAATCTCGGAGCCAAACCATTCAGGGGGAATCGGTACCCCCTTGGGGGAGAATCGGTTCCCTCTGAGCAATCTGGAATTTTTGGCTTTGAAATGGTTCGAAATACTTTGAAAGATTATTTTGAAATTGTTTTAAGATTAAAACTTAATTTTACACTTAAGTAAGGATTAAAAATGATTTTTGAAATATTTTGAGTAATGTTTTGATATTCGAATAATTATATCGAATATACTTAGAAAATCATTTTGGAAAATCTTAAAATTCATTTAACTTAATTTGTTATATCGAAATATTAAAATGTTTTCAACAAATATGTATTGAGTATATTTTTAGAGGACATGTATGGTATATGGACTCTCTTGTGTTCGAGTTGAATTACGTTTTAAAATGTTTGAATGTATATTTTAGGGGCTATCGTATTTGTTAATGCTGGCATTAAACTTTTATTTACTTGGGATGATTTTCAATGAATGTTTTAATTGTTTTAAAAAGAAAATTTTAGGTTAACCACCTTGGTGGTCTCGTGTAGCGTAATAATCCATCGATCTTCGGGTCGTAATGGATTAGGACGTTACATAAACAGTCGGTTAACCATTATAACGATTATAAATTTATTGTAACTTACCATTAAAAATAATTAACTGCTAATAGTTATTTGTTATTAACAATTTGATTACAGATTAACTTACTATTAACCTGTTACAATTATTTTTCAAAGACAACATAATATGAATGTTTTAAAGTTTCATAATTCATACTATAAATCTATACCATAAAATACATCATCATTAATAATACTTCAAGTACATCAAATAGCATTTAGTGATAGACTAATAATTCAATACATCATCAAAGTTTTAAAGAAATTTTTTTAACAAATATAAAATAAACACAATAACTCAAAGTTTCTAGTATCAAATCACAAATGTTCAAGGTCTTCATCAACTTCCTCCAAAATGAAATATGATTCATCAATCATAATTGTTGGTTGATTGATAATTCTCCACCCGTAGATTTCAAAACACAAACAAGTTAGAATAAAAAAATATAATGTAATACTAGTAAATTGAAGATAAAGAATCATAAATTAGATTATAATTTTAAAGATTAATCATCCTCTAACAATATAATTATAAATTTAATTTCAAAATAAGACTAAAAATTTACTTCTAATTATATTTGTTTTTATCTAAAAAAAATATAATTATAAATACAAAACACTATTGTGAGTGAAATTCAAAATACACATTATTATCTCGCGAAAATTGAGAAACAGGCAAAAGATTCTTTTTAATCGAAGGAACAAACAACAAATGTTAAAATCAACTGTATTGACTCAGTACACAAAGCCCCTTTCCCTATATGGGTAATTAGAGTTGTTCCACCATTACCCATAAGTAGGCAATTCTTACCTGTATAAGGAGCAGACATTTGAAGATTGGTTCTATCATTAGTGATGTGATGAGTCGCACCAGAATCAAGATACCGACAAACCATCTTACCCATAGCAGAATTCAAAGCAAACGATGTAGAGGACGAACCCTTAACCACAGTCTCTAGAGGAAAAGATGAAGCAACATGTATTTGGAAAGGAGTAAACGAATGTGAGTATACAGACCCTTGAGAGGTATAATAGAGATTCGAAGTGACCGAAGCATTAAACCCTGAAGGTTCAAGAACCAAGACATCATTATGAGAAACAGGCAAATTGAAAAATAACGATCTATTAACCGAGACAGCGTGAAAAGCATTTGTATCTGGAGAGGAATTGAACAGTTGCTGACCAAACGGCGTAGTAACCTTTGGAAGAAAAACATTACTTGGGACATTTTGAAGCCTTGGCCTAAACTCGTGTAACATAATTGGGCTTCCAGATAGGGGTGGACCAAAATAGGGAGTGAAGGCTTGAGCATGCATAGCCTGATACAATGCCTAAGAAGACATAACCCGAGAACTTGAACCACGTGATTGATTGCCATTACCACCGTCGTCGGTGCTCACTGGATCGGAAGATATGCCCCAAAAAGTACGTTTGAATCGATAATAACACTTTTGAACGATATGTCCAAACTTGCCACAAAGCTGACATTGAGGCCGATTTTTTAATCGACTTCGACCACGACCATAGTTGCCACCACCACGAGAAGTCCGATTAGACTCATCAATGGTAGACTAGAAGACACCATCCTCACCCGTCGAATACATCAGTTGAGAAGTAATATTAGCTTTAATTAGCAAAGTATCAGCTAAAAACTCCTTATGACGAGCCTCGTAGTCGAGCAACATCTCAGTCAATGACGAGAGATTAACTGCCTCACGAGACACGATTACAATGACAAACTCATACTCAACAGGTAAACCAACAAGAATGATGTTGATTTGTTCCTGCTCTGGAGCAACCAACCCAGCAGCATATAACGTATCACAAATAAGTTTTATTTTAGCAAGACACTCACTGATGGAGAGTTGCCGCTTTTGTTAAGAATGAAGAAAATGACGAAGAGCTGAGACCTTCGCACTAGAATGAGCACCAAACAGTCTGGAAATGGCCTTCCAGATATCATTGGCTGTTACAAGGCCAATGAAATAAGGTAAAACATCGGATAACACGGTGGACAACAACCATGAGGTGAACACTCTATCTTACTGCCGATGAGCAAGAAATCGAGGATTGTCTGTAACACCTCCAATCCGTACCCGACCTAGATACGAGTCCAAAGTGTCACATTGACTTTTCAAAACAATTACTTTTTCAAAAGAAAGACATTTCTAACTTTTATTAAATCAAAACGCATAAGTTATACAATTTAACTCAAGGAATTTACAAAACTTATCAGAGCGAATACAATTTCAATCCTTTAACTACATGCCAACTAGACTCTATATGACAAAATACATATTATTCATTTATTTTCTGATCTGACCTTCGGTAAAGAGAAACTGACATGTCTTGCTCCTCTTCTCTTCTCTTCTCTCTTTCCAGAACCTACGTGTAAGAAACTTACAAGCTAAGTCATAGACTTAGTGAGATATGTAAATACATATGAAACTAATAATGCATGTACATATCATATAATACACATCTGGCTTATATACATATTAAACCATTACAACATGCTTATCATTACTTAATTTATTATCATTAATTCCTTTCTTCCATATGAGCATATATTTGACATAAGCATATTATATAATCCCTACATCACCCCCAATGCATGAACCATTACTATGATCATATCATACACAAACTCATAGCATATCATATCACAATTACACATATGCACTTATTATCAATGTTATCTTATGAGTCTAAACTTATCACTTATACATGTCATATATTACATATACTATTTCAAGAGGAACACACATATTATCATAGCAAGTTATTTATTATCTTTAAAGCCCATGCACACTTCTGAGAACTTAAGGTATGTGAGTACATAGAAGTTGTGCACAATGTTGTCACCACATCTCGTATAAATCTCATTAGGGGCGCGTAGAAATTTGTCCCG
Organism: Hibiscus syriacus; assembly: GCF_006381635.1. Taxonomy (NCBI): domain Eukaryota; kingdom Viridiplantae; phylum Streptophyta; class Magnoliopsida; order Malvales; family Malvaceae; genus Hibiscus; species Hibiscus syriacus. The sequence goes on along the minus strand of NW_024062011.1, from coordinate 879,747 downwards.
AATGACCACTATGTCCCGAAAGACCACATATAACACATATGTCCCGAAGGACCACGTAGAACACATATGTCTCGAAAGACCACGTAGAACCCTCGGCTCTTGGCATGCCAACTATACCAATAGCTCTCATAACTCATGATATGGGCATTATCTCTTATACTATTTCACATCTTCACATAGACACATAGTTTACTTTCACGTAGCATATTCCCATGTAAATCACATTCACGTATCACATAGCTTTTCACATTCACTTATATTCTCTTTCACATATCTCATAGTCATAGATCTTATCTCATAACATATACGTGTTTTGATATATAATTCATATCATTTCTTATATCATCACATAATTCCATTATAACCTTTAACATAGCTTATTATACTATCATATATTCACAAAACTCATTTAACATACATAACATATCATGTAACATTCTAATAAAAACACATATAAGTCATATCACTTTCACATATCTTTAATCATTTATTTTATCTCTTACAATCACCTAACCCATTATCACACATACATATATTCACATATAACAATGCACTCAACAATTAGACACATGCATTTACTCATATATACATCTAGCACTATATCACTGCATGATTATGCTCCGATATTCATAAATATCATATCACCCCATGCTTGTATTCTTATACTCATGTCTTCTATTATCGGAATTAGACTCATCGCAAATCTTAATTCCTTAGACATCACATACTCTTAATATCATGTACTCACCGGGTCTCGATGAACACTATCAATCTTTTGTTCTTTCCTTGCGAATCTTACTCTTCCGACCTATCCAAACTTTGCTTTCAATCGATGTCTACACAATCAAGTATTGATGCATATCAATATTCCAACTACTATAATTATACATTTAATCTCCTAGACTAAACAAAAAGTCTATTTTCAATTTCCTTTTGAAGTGTATCGGTATACACTATAGTGTATCGGTATACACTATAGTGTATCGGTATACACTATAGTGTATCAGTACATTCCTTAACGTGTGTATCGGTACACTACCTATGTATCGATACACAAACTACATTCGATGTTTTCCTGTTCAAAGGGGTATCGATACACTCCCTAATGTTTCGGTACCCTTTGAATATTTATGCATTTTTCTTCTGATGTATCGGTACCTGTTGAATGGGTACCGATACACCCTAGCCCAGAATTATATTTTGAGCACGAAAATTACTTCATTCAAGCTTAATTGTGCCATATTTCAACCCCTTTCATATCCTTAACTTACATACACTTACTTAAACCAATAAATACTCATTCAATACCTCTTTAACTTCAAAATTCAATCCTCTAAATAAAATTCAAGAATTATACTCAAATTTCAACATGTTCTAAATCCACTTCTAACACTTCATATCTTTTAATTTAACCATTAACAAGTCAAATTTAACTTCCAATTCTACTTATCAACCCTAATCTAAGTTTTCATTCAAAAACTCCAAATCTTTAATCTCTCATAACTCTTTCATTCTTTGTTTTAAAGCTAACTTAAGCCTTCTTTAAGCTTTTCTATCACTCCAATAATCAAAACCAACTTTAAAACGAGAGAATTAACCAACTTGAAACCAACTTACCTTATTAATAAAGCCATGGGAAGAGTAGAAGAAAGATGGAAGAAGACTCTGGAGAATTTCTCCTTTCCCACGTGCTTAATACCCTTTATAAAGGGAAATAAAAATCTTCCTTGAAAAATTACCATAATACCCTTATTACTTTCAACTTTATTATTAAATCCAACATCAAAATTTTCTAATTAAATCCCTAAATTTTTACTCTTTTCTGAGATTGGTCACTAAGTTTTCAAAACTTCTATTTTGGTCATTAACCCGACTTTTGGGATGTTACAAATCTCCCCTCCTTTAAAGAAAATTCATCCTCGAATTTTCACTGCACATATCGATAAAAATATTATCTACTTATACCTTCAAATTTTCCCATGTTACTTTCATTACTTTAATCTTTCACAGTTGCACTTAATAACTTGTCTTTAATTCCCAAAGAACTCAATCAAATTCCTTTCTTTTCACTCCTTCAATTCTACACTTCCTTTGACCTTTATAAAATCCATATAATGTTACTCATATTGTAGATAGTAACATAAATTCTTATTACTCAAAACAATAAATCCATTATTTCCCCATCAATCTCTAATTGCCTTATAATAATAACCAAACTTTTATTTCATCATCAATTGTCTGACTCTAAACTTCCTCAATACGTATAACTAAATTTTATTTTTCTGATAACATCCATTTGACCAGGAAACAAAACCTTAAATCTTCATCGAATATAATTAAACATATACTTTACGGAATCAAACAATCTTTTCACCTTACCTTACACATTTCTCTTACTTTAATATCGAACTTATAACCTACACTTCCATATAACTTTCTTCATACTTAATCTTTTAATTCACTTTTTCATTTAAATTTCCTTATCCCTTTACTCTTCCACAATTCAAGATCTCTTTGTAACATATATCATATCTATTCCTTAATAATTATATACTATTTTTATATTGCTTATACTTATCCCTGATCGCCAATCTTTATTGTATTGTATAACTCTAATAGTTATTATTACTTACATAAACCTTATTATTTGAAAAATCCTTATTTCCTTCACTCTCCAAATCTTCTTACCATATACATAACCTTGTAGTCAGCACCAGTTCTTCCAATCTAAAATATAAACTTTCTTCAAACCATTCTTATATATTCTTTCCAGTCAGTATTAATCCATCACTTACTCATACATCATACATTTTCCTTAATTCTACTCAACATTCCAACTTCCTTTGTCTTACAAACTAATCACTGATGTACCCATTCTTAAACTTTTCCGAACAATATCTACATCATTTTCATTCAAATTAGCTTCACACCATTTCACTCTATTTATCAAATTATACACTTTTGCATACACCTTATGATTTCAGCTTCATATATATGATAAACTTATCATTGAAATACTTATTATCGAACTTTCTGAACTAATAACCACATCACTGAATCTTGTGTTATTCTCATGATAGCATCGATTCACTATTCTTCCACCCATTCGCATAGTAATTAAACTAAATCATCTAACTTCTCGACTTTGAAACAGTGGAGATCATCTAACACTTATTCAAATACGTTTCAATCTTCTAAAAATAGTCATTTACTTTTATAAAGGTGCTCCTTGAGGTGTCTGCTCTTCATTCTGCCTGGCCATGTAATATCCCAAAATCCGGCTAGTGACTAAAATGAGAATTTTGAAAGTTTTGTGCTCAATTTTGAAATAAGTTAAAAAGTTATGGGATTTAAGTAAAGAATTTGATGATGGATTAAATAGTATAGATGAATAATTAAAGGGGTAATTTAGTCTTTTTAGCTTAAAGGATATTTTTTTCCCTTTAAATAAGAGTTATACACGTGGGTTTTGGGAGATTTCTAGAAGCCTTCTTCTTACTTTCTTCTTCTTTTGCACGTAGCTCAAGCTTAAAGGTAAGTTTGATTTTTAGCTGTTAATTTCTTGAATTTATAAGTTGGTTTTGAATCTTTGGGAGTTATATAAGCTTAAGGAAAACTTATATAAGCTTAAAACATCAAAAAGAGAAAATTAGAAAGGAATTTCTAATAAGAGTTTAGAAATGAACTTTTGATATATAAAGGTTTTTGAAATTCTAAGGATGAATTTAACTTGTCCTCAACTTAATTAAGAGATATGAAGTGATGGAATTGAATTTAGAACAAGTAGAAAATTTAGTATGATTCTTGAATTCCATATGGAATATAAGATTTTGAGACTTAAGATGGGATAAATGAGTACAAATGGGCTTAAGTATGTGTGTTTGAGTTTAGTATATAAAAAGGGTTGCAATATGAAGTGTTTAAGTTGAAATGAAGTAATTTTCATGCTGAAAATATGATTTCTGGGCTAGGGGTATCAATACCTATTCAACATGTACCGATACCCTCTCAAACAAATAGAAACACATAACGTAATGAGGGTACCGATACCCCAGTAAGGGTATCAATACCCCCTAAAGGAAAAAGTGAATATTGGTTTATTAAGTTCGTTTAAGTTTTTAGTATCGAATTACAAGGTAAAGGTATCTAATAATTGCTTTAAAATGTGTAATTATACAGATATAGAGCCTAAAAGAGTTCTGGAACCAATGACAAGTAAGATCGATCAAGGGAAAAGATAAGAGATCGATTTTGACTAGTGAGGCCAGGTGAGTGAATCTAATTTGTGCTTATGTTATAGAAGAACATTGGTTTGCGATGAGCCAGTGACAGTTACTATGGTAAGAAGTAACTCTTAAAATGTTATTGTATGTAACATGATTTACATGATTACATGTATATGTGATATGTTTGACATGTTGTTCTATGTGTTGTGTGATATATATATATAAACATAAGTAAACAAGACATGATATATGTGCTTACATGAGAACATGAGAAATAAAATAAGCTATGTGATAAGGATATAGGGAATGAAATGTATGTATGCTTGATGATACGAGTGGATATGTTCTTGTAAGTGCTATGTGGCTTATGTAAATAAATAGAAAGGTGAGATAAAATAAGTAGTATTTACTGATAAGGTAAAAGGAGATTATGTGACAATAAGTTATATAAGGTGAATGATATAATAAGAAGTTATGTGATAAGAAGATAAGGGTTTATGTGATATAAAAGTGTATATGTGAATGACATGATAGACCGTGAGCCTATATGAATATATGATATAAATGTGATATATGTGATGTATGTGAAGCATATGAGAACAAGAGATAACAATGATTTACATGTCATATGAACACAATAGAAGTGTTATAAGCTAAGTGACATATGATTATGAAATCATATGAAAAGTGAAATGTGCATGTGAATATGTGAATATGTGAAATGATATAAATGATAATACCCATGTTATGTGATATGAGAGCTAGTGTTATAGTTGGCATGCCAAGAGTCGAGGGTTTACCTATGTTCTACGGAATATATGGACAGATTTACCTATATCTTTCGGGACATATGGACAGTATACCTATGTTCTAAGGAACATATTGACAGTTTATCTAGGTTCTTTGGGACCTATAGACAGTTGTCGAGGTTCTTTATGACCTCTGGATAGGTCATTCGGGACATTTATACGAGCTGTGGTGACAACATAGTGGTGTACAACCTCAATGTACTCACATACCTTAAGTTCTCAGTATTGTACATGAGATTATAAAAGATATCAAATATGTATATGGGATAATCAAGAGATAATAACAAATATGTGTTGTGATATGATAAATGTTACAGAAAGGATATGATGATATATGAGTATAGTATTTGATTAAGAAGGTTAACTATATGTGTTATGTGATTAAATAATAAGTTACTAATGATGATTTATGTGTATGTATGTATTTCTTAGTAGGTAATCTGATATGATTTATATGATGATATTTGTATTGCTTGGTTAATTGAATCATATGTTGATTAAAAGAATAGATATAAGAGGATATAATTATAAGATATAAATGATAAGAATATTGATAGTAGAATAATGTTAGAGATAGAAATAATGTGTGATATGTATATGTGTATATTAAGTTATATATAATGTTATATTGCTTTGATGTGGCATCAGGAGATGATATGTTTATGCATGTGTAAATAGTTAGAGTTATTTTATAAGTTTAATGCCTCACTAAGTCATAGACTTAACGTGTGATTGTTTAACACGTAGATTATAGAAGCGAGAAGAGAAGCTAAGAGAAGCAAGACAGGTCAACATCTTCCTTACAACGTTTCAGATCAGAAAAGAGATGATTTTGATGTATTTGGTTATTTTGAATATAGTTGGCATGTACTAATTGATTGAATTGAATATGCTCTGATTGGTTTGTAAAATAATTTGATTATATTTATTTCTAAAAAGTAGTCATTTTCTCAAATGATGAATTTAATATTTTGGTGGATTTGTAAAGAAAAGAGTTTTGAAAAGTCAATGTGACACCTCGGACTCGGATACGGGTTGTGGTGTTACAGGCCAGGGCAGGTGAATTGCTACCACAATCAGGGATATCGCCTCTCACTTCACTTCAAAACGGTCATAATCAGATTTCTACTATATCATCATATTCTTATTCATTAGCAAGACAATACACTCCTTACACTTATCAGATCAAAAATTATTCACTCAGTGTTGGCATGTATACATTTTAAAATTCTTTTACTTTCGGTTTAAACCTAGAATCGGCTAAACCTTAGCTTTGATACCATTAAATGTAACACTCCAACCCGTACCCGACCCAAATACGAGTCCAATGTGTCGCATTGGCTTTTCAAAACAATTACTTTTTTCAAAAGAAAGACATTTCTAACTTTTATTAAATCAAAACGCATAAGTTATACAATTTAACTCAAGGAATTTACAAAACTTATCAGAGTGAATACAATTCCAATCCTTTAACTACATGTCAACTAGACTCTATATGACAAAATACATATTATTCATTTATTTTCTTATCTGACCTTCGGTAAGGAGAATCTGATTTGTCTTGCTCCTCTTCTCTTCTCTTCTCTTCTCTTCTCTTCTCGCTTTCTGGAACCTACGTGTAAGAAACTTACACGCTAAGTCATAGACTTAGTGAGACATGTAAATACATATGCAACTAATAATGCATGTACATATCATATAATACACATCTGACTTACATACATATTAAACCATTACAACATGCTTCTCATTACTTAATTTATTATCATTAATTCATTTCTTCCATATGAGCATATATTTGGCATAAGCATATTATATAATCTTTACATCACCCCAATGCATGAACCATTACTATGATCATATCATACACAAACTCATAGCATATCATATCACAATTACACATATGCACTTATTATCATTGTTATCTTATGAGTCTAAACTTATCACTTATACATGTCATATATTACATATATTATTTTAAGAGGAACACACATATTATCATAGCAAGTTATTTATTATCTTTAAAGCACATGCACACTTCTAAGAACTTCAGGTATGTGAGTACATAGAGGTTGTGCACAATGATGTCACCACAGCTCGTATAAATCCCACTAGGGGCGCGTAGAAATTTGTCCCGGAGGACCACTATATCCCGGAGGACCACATATAACACATATGTCCCAAAGGACCACATATAAAACATATGTTCCGAAGGACCACGTAGAACACATATGTCACGAAGGACCACGTAGAACCCTAGACTCTTGCCGTGCCAACTATACCTATAGCTCTTATAACTCATGACATGGGCATTATCTCTTATACCATTTCACATATTCACATAGGCACATAGTTTACTTTCACGTAACATATTCCCATGTAAATCACATTCACGTATCACATAGCTTTTCACATTCACTTATATTCTCTTTCACATATCTCATAGTCATATGTCTTATATCATAACATATATATGTTTTCATATATAATTCATATCATTTCTTATACCATCACATAATTCCATTATAACCTTTAACATAGCTTATTATACTATCATATATTCACATAACTCATTTAACATACATAACATATCATGAAACATTATAATAAAAACACATATAGGTTATATCACTTTCATATATCTTTTATCATTTATTTTATCTCTTACAATCACCTAACCCATTATCACACATACATACATTCACATATAACAATGCACTCAACAATTAGACACATGCATTTACTCATATATACATCTAGCACTATATCACTACATGGTTATGCTCCGGTATTCATAAATATCATATCAACCCATGCTTGTATTCTTATACTCATATCATCTATTATCGGAATTAGACTCATCGCAAGTCTTAATTCCTTAGACATCACGTACTCTTAATATCATGTACTCACCGGGTCTCGATGAACACTATCAAGCTCTTGTTCTTTCCTTACGAATCTTACTCTTCTGACCTATCTGAACTTTGCTTTCGATTGATGTCTACGCAATCAAGTGTTGATACATATCAGTATTCCAACTATTATAATTATGCCTTTAATATCTTAGACTAAACAAAAAGTCTATTTTCAATTTCCTTTTGAAGTGTATCGGTACGCACTATAGTGTGTCGGTACATTCCTTAACGTGTGTATTGGTACACTACCTATGTATCGATACACAAATTACATTCGATGTTTTCCTGTTCAAGGGGGTATCGATACACTCCCTAATGTATCGGTACCCTTTGAATATTTCTACATTTTTTCTGATGTATTGGTACCTGTTGAGTGGGTCCCGATACACCCTAGCCCATAATTATATTTTGAGCATGAAAATTACTTCATTCAAGCTTAATTGTGCCATATTAAACCCTTTTCATATCCTTAACTTACATACACCTACTTAAACCAATTAATATTCATTCAATACCTCTTTAACTTCAAAATTCAATCCTCTAAATAAAATTCAAGAATCATACTCAAATTTCAACATATTCTAAATCCATTTCTAACACTTCATATCTTTTAATTTAACCATTGACAAGTCAAATTTAACTTCCAATTCTACTTATCAACCCTAATCGAAGTTTTCATTCAAAAAATCCAAATCTTTAATCTCTCATAACTCTTGCATTCTTTGTTTTAAAGCTAACTTAAGGCTTCCTTAAGTTTTTCTGTCACTCCAAGAAACAAAATCAACTTTAAAAACGAGAGAATTAACCAACTTGAAACCAACTTACCTTATCAATGGAGCCACGGGAAGAGTAGAAGAAAAATGGAAGAAGACTCTGGAGAATTTCTTATTTCCCACGTGCTTAATACCCTTTATAATGGGAAATAAAAATATTCCTTGTAAAATGACCATAATACCCTTATTACTTTCAAACTTTATTATTAAATCCAATATAAAAATATTCAATTAAATCCCTGAACTTTTACTCTTTTTTGAGATTGGTCACTAAGTTTTTAAAACTTCTATTTTGGTCATTGACCCAACTTTTGGGATGTTATATTGTCAACCACCACACCATATTCGACGAAAATAAGGGAATCTGGAACAATCAGATCATCAGAGATGGAAGGATGTAAACCATAACAGTTAATAATAAGAAAATTTTGATATTTTCAGAGAATGTTATTGTTCCCCGAGAGCTTGACAGTGTCGAGTTTTGGTAGATGTTGCACCACCGTGGAGGTGGACAATCAAACAGTGGAATCAACACCATCACTAGTAAGCTAGGAGTCATCGGTCATCATAATGATACACTACATGAAGAAACACAACACAACCTAAGCGGCTGATACCATGATGAAATAAGGGTGAAAGAGAGGTAACACTCTGTTATTTCATTAATAAACCCGTAATATCCTCAAGAGAGGACCAAACATTTTATGCAAGAGAGAGAGAAGAGATTAGGTGCTAAGGAGGTTTCTAACAAACCCTAACCACCTCAACAAGTCACCAACTCTTTAGACTTTATACCAGTGTATCACAACAACCTCAGTGCACTTGGTAACTACAATATTCCATAACAATATAAAATATAAAATTAATGATTTTTTATTATTTAACTATTTAATTATAATCAGAATTCAATTTTAATATTTTTAACATTTCTAATTAAAAAACGCAATTCTACATGGGAAATAGAATAGTTTTTTGCTACTCAAAGTGTGACAACTCATTTTCTAGTGAAGAAAAAAAAAATATATCACTGATAACGATAGAAAATTCAGTGTTCAAAAATATAATTTTTACATAATTTAGTGATATTGTAAAATTTATCTACTTTTTTTTATTCTCGACAACAATTTTTTTACTCTTTTATACTATTGGCTACTTCATCTACCAGATCTCTTATTTAAATATATAACATTATACATATATATGATAAAATTTTATATAATATTTAATTTATTAAATAATATTACAAGTATTACTTACCTATAGAGAAAGGAATACAATAAATATATAAGTATCTCAAAAAAAATTATATGTAAATTGTATATGGGTATAGAGAGATGTTTAAACTATAACCAATTATGAATTTAATGAGTGATTTTAATCGTAAAAAAATGTTGTTATTCTTAAAAGACTAAAAATCAAACAATTAAATTAACAAGATGTGTACACGTTGTTAATAATTTAAAAAAATTCTAAACAATAATAATTTGCACTCACCATAGAAAAGGTCAAATAATTTATACATATAATACTTTCTTATATTTTTTGTATTAATCATATAAATTCAAACATAATATAAATTTAATTAAATAAAATAAAACTGTTCATATTAAAAAGCATATAAATTAACTGTATTTTAAATTCAAATACGATGACGGAAACCTAAAAACGACTGAGATGTGCCTTGTAATAACAATAATTGACTTTATAGTCGTGAATCCTAAAAAGGTCCTCCTTGACAGCCAACTTCATAGACAATGACAGCCTATACATGCACACATAATGGCTGCTTAGGTTTTGCGTCATGTCTCCAATAATACACTATCAATAATAAAATAAGAGTAGTGAGTTAACTCTAGATTTAATTTAATTTAATTTAATTTATTAATTTATTAATATATTATTTTTAAAGAATATTAATATGAATTATATAAAACGAATAACTTAGGAGCATAGACATTTTATTATATTCATTAAGTAAGATAATAGTGATGTTTTTAAATATTCTTACAAAGTATAATGAAATTGAGATAGATATACGAATCAAATGATTTTAATGATTAAATGATGAATATTATTATTAGATATTCTGGATTTAACACAATATTATATAAACATTAAAATATTTATCATTAAATAATAAAATATCTTTTAAATAAATATTATATTATAATTACTCTAAATTAATAAAAAAATTAGTATGGGCACGTCCGGTAGCTTTTGTCCTCTCCGTTATCATTTTTGTTTCTTTCTCCAAATAAAATGAAATTTAGAAAGTTATTTTAAAGAAACTTATCATTAATTTCCTCCTATCTATTAGAAGGAGGCCCTTTTTGTTTGAGACGACAACTTTAAACAATATTATACACCAATATGATAGGTTTTATTAGTAAAATGGTTGCTATATTATATCTAAATTTTCAAATTGATCCTTAAATATAATACTTTGTAAGGTATGGCTCATAAATATACCGGTAAAGAGGACAGGGGATGGAGCGGAGTGAGCGAAGCGAACATCAACTGTCCTTACAAAGAAAGTCTTGCAGAGGGGGTTACGATTATGTGGGTTGGGGGTACGGGGTTGCGCCCCCGCGGTACGGTACAGGGTTAATTTTGTAATTATGTACCAGGGTTTTCTATTATAAATAGAGATGTAACCTAAACCTATTATCATTGAATAAAAATTTTCTAGCGCCGCCTAGGCACCGAGGACGTAAGCACATTGCCGAATCTCGTTAAAATTCTTGTGTTCTTTCGTTTACTTTGCCCGATTTATCAACATACTTGGTGTCGGCGAATCTGAGATAGTAAAAAATGAGTAGCCTTCTCATATTTTCCACCATCTCAATTTTTATAGAATGGTTTTACCATGCAACAATGTAATACTAATAATATTTTTTATTTAAAATGTAAGAATTCAATAATTGATTTTGTTTAAAATATATATATTCAATTGAGTTTGAAATTTAAGCTATGCTCTTTTTATATCGGTTAATTAAAATTTTCATCTTTTATTTTTTTTTATAATAGTTTATAGTCTAATAGTTAGAGATATATATATTTATTAAAATTGTGTACGAATAATAAGATGGTAAAATGATGTATTTTAGATAAATTATTTTTTACGATTAAAATATTAATTAATTGGTGATATTTTTTAAATGAGATTCGAGTAATTTTAGATTAAAATATATTTTATGAATATATCAACTGCTAATTATTTTCTAATATATATTAAATTGTTATGGACTTAACAATATTAGATTAGGGTATATAAATTATTAATATTAAAATAAAAGAATAGTTTTCAACTTCCAATAAAACAGTGATCTTTCGACCGCTCAGTTTGTCATATCATATCTCATGTCCTCGTCCATATTAGTTATATTTTAGAATTTCTCCGTTCACCCACACCGCACACTTCGTATAATAACCTCCGTGCGAATTTTATCGCGCTGCGATTTTATCATTTACTCTCTCTGTTTCGTTATTTTCTTATCAACTTATAATTAAGCCGAAAAGAGAAAAAAAAAAAAAGAACAATAACTTGCTCAGGCTGAATTTTTCAGTTAATGCACTCGAAAAAAATAATTGCTCAAATAATGTTGTGTAAAAATTATTTCGTGGAATAAGGTGAATGCTACAGTATGCCTCGAAGTCGCATGGCCCTCCCCGCCTCCCAGACGAAGTCGCATGGTCGTCCTTGCGTCCCAGCCGAAGAATCATGATCTTCCATACGTTTTCCTCAACGTTGCATGACCCATGCATGGAAGTCTCCCTACCGCCCAAAGACGCATTGGCGTCTCTCCCCTATACCCAAAGACGCTTTGGAAGCTATACGTGTCTCCCCTGCCATTCATGCGCTCCTCTCCCCACGCGATTCACGCCCATGACATTGCCTCTTTATGGCAGTCTGCCGCCTGCATGGGGCAGCAATAACAACTGCAAAATGCAGCAATAATGCTGCAATAATAGGGCAGCAATAGGCTGCATTTTTGCAGCAATAATAGAGGTAAGTTGGGGGTCAGTTGTGCCAGCAATAATAGAGGTATGTTTATTTTATATTGGGTGTATGGGAGGGAGGGTGGCACCAAGAGTAAAGAAAAAGAAGAAGAAAGAAAGGAAGAAGAAGACGAGAAGAAAGAAAGAAGAATAAAGAAATAATTAGGCCTGGTAATATTTTTTCTTTTGATGTTTTAATCTCTTACTTAGTTTTGATCAAATTAGTTTTGTTTATAATAATGTTTATATCTAATTTTTAATGTTATTAATTTTTTTGTGTACAAATTCGTTCAAATGGCAGAGAAAATCAACTACTTCATTTTGACGCTCAACATATTTCGAGCCATTTGGGAGCGATTGTGCTATTATTATTTAATAAAATATTATTATTTGAGAAAAAATATTATTATTAAATGGTAGAAGTTTTTATTATTATTAATTGATTAATTTCATGAATATTATAATTGTAGGCAGACGAGTACCGAGTCCTCCGTCATCGAATCAATATTCCCGCTAAGCCACACCCTTTGATTGAAGATCACTTGAAAGAGGCTTAATTTTATTATGTTACATTTGTTCGGGAATATAAGTTGGTCAAGGGTTTGATAAGTGTATTGATTGAATGTTGGATGCCAGAAACATTCATTTAATTTTTCGTGCGAATAATGCATGATAACCCTAGAAGATGTGGCCTTCCAACTCAGGGTTCTAATAAATGGGATGTCGGTGGTGATGAGAAATTTGCAATGAGTTTCTTGGGCAAACAACAGTAAACCCATATTTAAAAGGGTAGTGTTTGAGGCTGTCATGGTTGGAGAATCAATTTAAACTCCAAGAAAACAATACTCGAGAAGAAATTGTATATACAACTCAAGCATATATCTTACAGTTGATTGGGGGAGTTTTGATGCCAGATAAATCAGGTAATCTGGTTCACACACAATATCTCCCGTTTTTTGAGAAATATTTAGAATATGTGTCAGTGTAGCTAGGGATCTATGATATTGGCGTTCTTGTACCGTGAGATGTGCAAGGCGTCAGTAATCGTCAATAATATAAATACATCAAAAATCAATGGATGTTTGATGTTGCTACAATCTTGGGTTTGGCACAGTTTTCTATTTTTAATACCGATTAGTCGAACAACGATTGACTTTCCTCTTGCATGAAGGTAATATTTATTTTCTCTATTTTAATTTAATTTCTTAATTAGAATTTATTTATTGTGATTAAAAATAAGTAACAAATGTTTTTTTGATATACAAATTGAGACATAAAATAGAAAGGACGGGACTTGTGCATAATAATATTAAAGAGTTTCGGTTGAATATCAACATTTATAGCAAAAAGAATGTATATTTTATAATATAATATAATTAAATTATAATACTATTTAATTTAATTTATTTCTTAATTTATAATTTTATAAGTTTGCCTAATGAATTGATTTTTGGATGCCTAATTTTATAATATGAATATAAAGTAATATTTATTTATAATTTTATAATTTCGCGTCTAATTAATTTTTATAAATGTTAATTTTATAGTTTAATTGGAGGCCGTACACAGAGCAAGAAGTGTTAGCGTGTGTGCCGCCGAGCTTTTGGAGGGTTATGAAAATTGGGGTGCTGTTACACTATTGATTTATTTTGCTTTTGTTGAGATACAATTTTCAGATCAAGTGATGAGGTAGTTCGAGTGCCACCAACCTATTCTTCCATTCCATGGGATCATTTCCCCTTGCACAGATTAGATGGACGGGGTAAGCATAACGTGAATTGGGTTGTGAAGCACGCAAACTATATTAATGCTTGGAACAATAGAGCTTCATATGTGCCACTTCTTGTTCTAATGGAAGATGATGAATTTAATTTTGAAACTTTGGGTTACCTTTAGTATTTTTGGGATCATGGAAAGTCGTACCTGACGATGTTGGGAGAAAGGCAAGAATTTAAAAAATATAAGAAAAAATTTGGTACAACAGATAAATTTATATCGAGTGTAAGTTGGAGCTCATCTCAACAACATTAAGCGGAAACAACACAACCGTTTGATGATTCTTCTGTTCCGACATACATATCGGAGTTGATGTATCCTCATGCACCCATCTACTCTCTCATAGTTGAATCGACGTATGAATTTAAGCAAATGCCATCTATATGTCAAATACGACTATTTTTCAGTCTACATTTCCAAGAGGGATGAAAGAGCAAAGTGGTGGAATGAGAGAGCATAGTGATAGGCATATATTTACAACACCAACTTATATGCCCCCAATGAATGAGGATGATGAGTACTATACTCCCGAGCAACCGCAATGGCCACAACGCATTAGACGTCCGCCTCGACATTATCATTCCACAACACCCCAACATCAACAAGAATTATAAACTCAATTGTTATTTGTATAAAAATTAATAATGAATAAAATGTTATTATATGTTAAAATTAAATATTTAATTTATATTAGTATTTTATAAACATAAGTAAATATTTTTTAGAAATTTTTACCTTAAATTAAATATTTAAATTTTAGAAATTTTTACCTTAAATTAAATATTTAAATTTTATTCTTACTATATTTTAAAAGTAATATAAAAAAGTGACCAAATTGAATAAATTTGATGATTTATTCAAAGATTAAATTAATTTTAATTTATTAAAACGAGAACTAAATTGATAGAATCTATAAGTAAAAGTGACCAAATATGTAACTATATCAATTTGATTAAATTTTAAAAGTTAAAATGAGATAAAATATATGTGAGGAATGTTATATTAAAAAATATACATAAATTAATTTTAAAATTACGACTAAATTGGTATAATATAAAAGTATAAGAGAACAAATGTGTAATTATATCAATTTTATTAAATTTTAAAAGTTAAAATGAGATAAAATGAAAAATATATAAATTAATTTTAATTGTTTAAAATTACGACTAAATTGATAGAATATAAGTGATAAAATGTGTAATTATACCAATTTTATTAAATTTTAAAAGTTAAGATGAGATAAAATATATATTTTTATGTTAGATAAGAATAAAAAATATTTTTAATAAATAACAATAAAATATATATTTTAATTTAATTTGATAATAAAATATATTTAATAAGTCAAGATAAAAATAAAATATATTTTTCAAACTTAAAAACATAAATTATTATAATAAAAAAATACATAAATTATTATAAAATAAAGTTAGTTATTGTTGAAAACATTTTGATGTTTCGATATAACAAATTAAGATATAAGAATTTTAGGATTTTACAAATGATTTTCTAAGTATATTCAATATAATTATTCGAATATCAAAATATTACTCCAAGTCTTTCAAAGTTAAATTTCAATCCTTACTAAAGTGTAAAATTGTGTTTTATACTTAAAATATTTTTGAAACAATTTTCACAAAGTATTTCGAACCAAAAACAAGCCAAAAATCAATTTTATGAAGGGATGTATTGATGCACTAATTTGATGCATCGATGCACACCCATTTCGAATGCATTTTATGCACCGATGCACAACCATGCATCGATGCACTCAGGATCTTATTAAAACATCGAATTGATTTTGTGTATCGATGCACAAGTCATGCATCGATGCACCCTGACTATTTTTGAAACATCGAAGCAAATTTGTGCACTGATGCATACCCTAGTGTACCGATGCACTAAGTCTTCCAACGGTCGAAATATTTGAATTTTACACATAGTGTACCGATGCACAAAGCCTATGCATCGATGCACCATCGCTCCCAACTGTTTTATTAATTGTTTTCACACACTAACAACTCTATTAACTCCACTAATGATCCCCAACGTTCAGAAGTGATCCAAGGAGTATTTAAACAAGCTTAGAAGCCATTGATCAACAACAATTATCAAGAATCAAAAGAGAATCAAATAGAAATCATCAAACCTCAAGTTTGAGCATTTTCAAGCCTATTTCATTCAATATTCAATTTTGCTTTCAAGAACACTTATCTTGCTCAATTGTATTATTCTTGAGTGTTCTTTCTTTGTTCTAGAATTGTGCAAACATCTTGTCTTGTGAGGATTTTCTTGTAAGTTTGCAAAATTTGTATTGTTCTCTTTGGGAGAGAGTGTTCTCAAGAAATTGAGGTATACTTCTTGAGGGATTTTTAAGGTTACTCTTTGTCCTCAAAAGAAAGACACATTAGTGAATTTGTGGAAAATCCTTAGTGTGGATAGCTAAGGTAGTAGACGTAGACTTTGGTTGAGAAATTCGAACCACTTTAAATCGCTGTGCAAATATTTTCAATTTTCTGCAAAAGCTTCCACCAAAATGTTTATTGCCAATTCTCCCCCTCTTGGATTATTCCATCAATAGATTAACTCAACAATTGGTATCAGAGATTGACTCATTTGAAGGTTTAATCGTCTCTTGAGTAGATTCGGGAAGAGTTACATCGATAATCAAGTCATTAATGGCCTCCACTTCAAACTCTGACTTCGGTCTTGATTCATTGCACGTCAATAAGCCTCCTTTCTTCAATGGAGCTAATTATGCTTATTAGAAGAATATGATGATGTACTTCATTCAAGCAAGTGACATGGGAGAATGGAATATTATAGAAGACAGATACATCAAACCTTTCACTCATCCAAGATTGTGGAGTGAATGAGAGACAAGAATGTTCCAGCTCAACTCCAAAGCTATCCATATTATTTTTTGTGCTCTTGGACCGGATGAATACGGAAGATTTTTATATTGTACAACCACCAAGGAGATATGGGAAAAACTACAAGTCACTCATTAAGGCACAAACGAGGTAACAAAATCTAAAATTAGTCTTCTAACTCATAGCTATGAAAATTTCAGGATGAAACTGGATGAAGATGTCAAAGCTATGACGGATAGATTCTCCACGATTTTCAATAGTCTAAAATCATATGGAGAAATTATTCCAAATGACAAGCTTGTAAGGAAGTTAGTTTACTCTCTTCCAAAAGCTTGGCAATCAAAGAAGACGGCGATCATCGAGGCTAAGAACTTAAAATCCTTGACCCTTGATAAGCTTATTGGCTCTCTCCTCACGCATGAAATGATGCTTAAAGAAGAGGAAGATCTCGAGAAAAGAGACGAGCTAAAGAAAGAGACGGAAAAGAAGAAAAACATTGGAGTTTCTCTCAAATCAACAAAAGATGAGAGTGATTCGGATGAAGTTGACGATGACGAGGAAATGGCGTTGTTTGCCAAATGGTTCAAAAAATTAATGAGACCAAATTGAGGAAGAAAATTCAAACAAAATGAAGGCTTCAAGAATGAACCAAAAGAAAAGGACCCGATCATTTTCTATGAATGCAAAAAGCCGGGGCATGTCAAATATGATTGCCCATAATTAAAGAAAAATGGTCAATAAAAAAATAAGCACAAGGCTCACGTGGCTACATGGAGTGATGAAGAAGGTTCCAATGAAGAGGAACAAGAAGCAAACTTATGCTTGATGACATTTGGGGAGGATTCTCAGGTAACCTCTAAATCATTTAATTTTGAAGATTATTCGTTTGATGAGATATTAGAGGAATATACTGGGTTGGCTTCAGATTATGAGAAATTATTTCTAAAATATAAAAATGATATTTCAAAATTGAAAAATGAAAATAATCTCATATCCAAGACCAACAATGATCTTGAAAGTAAAATTAAAGATTTGTAAATCAAACTAGAAGAATTTGAAAAGAAAAATTATGATTTGCAAAATTTACTTTCAAAGTTCAATGATGATCATCAAAAGAAAATTGATGATCTTAAAGCTTCTTTTGATAAAGTTGGAACAAAACGTTTTGAAAATGGAGAAAGTTCAAAAACCAACTTTGTTAGAAAAAGTTTTAAAATCTACAATCATAGAGGTCCCCAAAGAACCTCTAATGGAAAAATCGTTAGAAGTATATGGGTTCCTAAGGAACTCATTACTACTAAAGATAAGGATATCCTACACAAATGGATACCTAAGGGGACTAGAGTTTTGGAGACTAATGAATATAGACCCAAAAGAATTTGGGTACCAAAAATAAAAAATTAATATATGTTTGTAGGGTAAGGACCATTGCTACAAGGAACGAGAAAAAAATTCAAACTCATGATACCTTGATAGTGGATGCTCAAGACACATGACCGGAGACAAAAGCCGGTTCATAGAGATTAACGCCAAAAATGGAGGAGATGTGACTTTTGGTGATAATTCAAAATGTCACATTGAAGGTATTGGCACTATAGGTAATACCTTTTCCATACAAATTAAGAATGTCTTATATGTGAATGGATTAAAGCATAATCAATTGAGTATTAGTCAATTATGCGATAAGGAATTCAATGTCATGTTTGAAACTAATGGTTGTAAAGTCATTGACATTGCATCTAATCGGATTATGATTATTGGTCATAGAATATGAAAAATATACATGGTGCATTTAGATTCTATAGATATGACTAATTTATGCCTAGTTGCTAAGGATGAGCATGATAGTTGGTTATGGCATAGGAGACTAGGGCATGCTAGCATGAGTATTTTACAACGACTAATTTAAGGAGATTTAGTTTGAGGGTTGCCTAAACTAAAATTTGATAATGATAAAATATGTGATGATTGTGCTAAAGGAAAAAATAGGAAAGCTTCCTTTAATTCCATTAATGTTTTATCAACTAGTAGAGTATTACAATTGATCCATATAGATCTTTTTGGGCCATCTAGGACTACTAGCTTGGGTGGAAAACAATATGCATTTATCTTGGTAGATGAATATTCTAGATATACTTGGGGTTCTATTCTTAAGTACTAAAGATGAAGAATTAGAAAAATTCATCACGTTTTCAAAAGTAATCCAAAATGAAAAAGATACTCTATAACTAGTATTAGGAGTGATCATTGAACTGAATTTGAAAATCTTGGATTTACTGAATTTTGTAATTCTAATGGTATTAGCCATAATTTTCATCACCTAGAACCCCTCAACAAAATGGAGTTGTTGAAAGGAAAAATCAAACTTTAGAAGAAATGGCTAGAACCATGCTTTGTGAAAACAATTTGCCAAAATATTTTTGGGCAGAAGCTACAAATACCGCTTGTTATGTTATTAATCGAGTAATGATTAGGTCTATTTTGAAGAAAATTCCATATGAACTTTTCAAAAATAAAAAGCCTAACATTAACTATTTTCATCATTTTAGATGTAAATGTTTTGTTTTAAACAACGGTAAAGAAAATCTTGGTAAATTTTATGCTAAAAGTGATGAAGGAATTTTTCTGGGTTATTCCTTAAGTTCTAAAGCTTATCGAGTATTTAATAAAAGAAATTTAGTTGTAGAGGAGCCTATACATGTTGTTTTCGATGATAATCTCCTTCCGAGGAAGGATTCTTGTGTAAATGATGATGTAGGTATTGTAAACACAAACGACGTTAGATATAACATGGGAGAAACATTATCTAAGGAAGAAACAAAAGATGAGGAAACTCAAGATTCTATCGGGAATACAACCATTGAAGAAAGAGAAGTCTCTTACCCAAGAGAGTACAACTATCTCAAGGATTGTGAGATAATAGGTGATCCATCAAAAGGGGTAACAACTCGATCTTCTCTTAGAAATATTTGTAATTATGTTGCATTTATCTCATGCATAGAGCCTAAGAATATTAAAGAAGCATTAAATGATGAACATTGGATTATGGCTATGCAAGAAGAGCTAAATCAATTTAAGAGAAGTAGAGTATGAACATTAGTTGAAAGGCCTAGTAATAAATCTACTGTAGGTACTAGATGCGTATTTTGGAATAAGCTTGATGAAAGTGGTAATATAGTGAGAAAATGCTAGACTTGTTACTCAAGGGTATACTCAAGAAGAAGGCATAGACTATGATGAAACATACGCTCCCGTAGCTAGGATGGAATCAATTATAATGTTATTAGCATTTGCATGTTTCAATGAATTTAAATTATATCAAATGGATGTTAAAAGTTCATTCTAAATGGTTTTATAAAAGAAGAAGTGTATGTGGAACAACCTCCTGGTTTTGAAGATTCAAAATTTCCAAATCATGTTTTTAAATTGACAAAAGGCTTTATGGTTTAAAACAAGCTCCTAGATCTTGGTATGAAAGATTGTCAAACTTTTTAATTGAAAAAGGTTTTTTAAAAGGGAATATTGACACTACATTGTTTTTAAAGCATAAAGGTAAAGATTTATTAGTATTTTAAATTTATGTTGATGATATAATATTTGGTTCTACTAATGATGTTCTTTGCCAATAATTTTCTAGGCTAATGCAAAGTGAATTCGAGATGAGTATGATGGGAGAGCTCTCATTTTTTTGGGACTCCAAATCAAGCAAAGAAAAGATGGCATCTTCATCAATCAAGCTAAGTACTTCAAGGATATGCTCAAGAAGTTTGGACTGGAAAATGGGAAACCTCATGCCACTCCAATGAGCTCTTCTACAAAGCTTGACAAAGATGAATGAGGTAAATGTGTGGATATTAAATTGTATAGGTCAATGATTGGCTCTTTGCTTTATCTAACCGCAAGTAAACCAGACATTATGTTTAGTGTTTGCTTATGTGCTAGATTTCAATCATGCCCTAAGGAATCTCATTTACTAACTGTTAAGAGGATCTTTAGATACCTTAAGGACACTCCTAGTTTAGGACTTTGGTATCCTAGAGACTCTAGCTTTAGCTTGCATGCTTTCTCTGATGCGGATTATGGAGGATGCAAAATAGATAGGAAAAGCACCTTCGATACTTACCAATTCCTAGAAAATATGTTGATTTCTTGGTTTTCAAAGAAACAAAATTGTGTTGCATTATCTACCACTGAAGCGGAATACATTTCAGCCGGTAGTTGTTGTGCACAAATTTTATAGATGAAACAACAACTTTTTGATTATGGAATTAAAGTAGGTACCATACCTATCAAGTGTGACAATACTAGTGCTATTTGTCTCACTAAAAATTCCATCTAACACTCTAGAACTAAGCACATTGAAATTAGACATTATTTCAGTAAAGATCACGTCACTAAAGAAGATATAGTTCTAGAATATGTTGATACTTTGCACCAATTAGCTGATATCTTTACAAAACCTTTAGATAAAGAAAGATTTTGGACACTTAGGAGAGAATTAGGTTTGACCAACCTACCTTGGCTTAGTGTTTAAAATAAGTTTAGCACTTTTAATTAGTTTTAGAAAATGCTTATATATATATATATATATATATATAACACTTTTTGATTGCATTCTTTGGTATTAGTTAGGGGGAGTTTATGATTTTTAGTGAGAATTAATTATATGTTCAAATGTAGTTTAAGGATTTGATTTGTTTGATTGAACACAATTAATTTTCAATATATGAGTTGTCAATACCACTAGAGCTAATTAATTTAGCATTTATAAGTGTTTAAAATGGATTTGTGATATTGTTGTTCTTAATGCATCGATACACTATCTAGTGCATCGATGCATCCCTTGATGTGCATTGATTCACCATGAAGGTGCACCGATGCACGCCTTGAATGTGCATTGATGCATTTTGCTATGCATCGATACACCCATTGTTTTTTGGGTATTAAAACCCTATTTCTTCTTCATTCTCTCAAAATATTTCAAAGCCCTCATTGTCGCCGTTCGTCCCTCTCTCACCCTATACTCTCCATTTGCTCAAATCCTTCGATTCTTAGTCAAAATTCAATAGTTCTTCATCATTAAAAACTGTTGGAATCATCAAACTCGTGCAAAAATCACTACATTCTCACTCAATCCAAAAATGTCAAGGTAATTTTTCAAAAACCTCGGTTTCATTGATTTATGAACTTAGAATAAGTTTTGATTAGTTCTAGGTTGAACAAATTAGCGGGCATTGATTGTTTAGTGTTTAGAAACTGATTTTTACGATCACTTTTATCTAAAACACATAATCTTTCAAACATTTTCTTAATTTTTTTTGAAATAAAAAAATAAATATTATCTTTGAAAATTTATGTTTTCATTAATGTTTTTGATCCAATTGTGTTGTTTTTTATACATATTATAATCATCAAACATTATTTTCCAAATAGTTTTCAAAACTTTGCCTATTAGGATTCGATTTAGAGAACCTTGAAATATTGCGGACTCAACTGAGTTTTGGGATTGATTATATTACATACATGTTCTTAAATTTGCAGGTTACATATTCCATTCCGATCTTAAACCATGTCTAATCCCAAACGACCTAGGACATCGTCTAGTCGCTCAAACCAAAACTGACCTCCTATTCCTCCTCCTAATCCAAATCCAAATCCAAATGACCCAAATATGATCATTCTGAACTCATGTTTCAACGTACCTGGTCGTAGACAGGATTTCTACCATATGTACCACACTTGTTTTGAGTCATACAAAATTCGAGAAGAGCGTATCCCTTCGATCCAAGCTATGGAAGATATGGATTTCCAATATCTTCCTACTCTTAAATCCTGAAAGCTTGATAACCTCTTTAAACTCAAACCTATTGTTTATCAACAATTAGTCTGCATCTTCTATTCCAATGCGGTATGTGTCCAAAACGAGCGTTGATCCGAAACCATAGGAATTCGATCATTTCTTTTAGGACAATTCATTTTTATTGACTCCGACAAATTCGCTACTCATTTTGGACTAGATAACTTAGGTTTATATAATGAAAAAGAAACTGTGGCATCTCCCTATAAGTCTAAGGATAGCGTTAGTACCTTACCATCTCATCCTGATTGATTCCTACATTTGTTAATCTCTTGGTGGTTTCGACTATCCGGAGGTAGGTACTCCTCCCTTAGGAAAATAGATATATGGTGGATACATTGTATCCAACATATGCCACAGATCATTTTTAGTGAGTTAGTAGATACCGTAAACAATGTCCCTTTTAAAAATATAGAAACCTTAGTTTACGGCTGTCTTCTCAGTAACTTGTTTATCAAACTCGGTCTTAGGGTCAATTTTGATATTCCTGATGGAAACATGATAAGGAAACTAGCAAATGGGTTTATCGTCCCACTGAGCAAACTCCGGGAGCTAGCTCTTCACGAGCTCCACCTCCTCCGGCACCGGCAGCTGATGACGATCCAAAGCTTCAATAGCTTATGCAAGATATTGATGAGGTCGTACCCGACGATGATTCTCTGGCACCAGAACCGTCACATCAAGAGGAACAAATGCCTCCATATTTTTGAACATTTATGGAGTCATTTAATCTAATGTTTGCTTCCATGGAGTCTCAACTGACTGAGTTTCTATGGGAGATACGTGAACGTATGGATGCTCTCACACTCGAAGTGCGAGCACATTATCCTCCTCGTCTCGATCCTCCTATGGACGACTAGACCTATCTTGCCTTAGTTTGCTTAAAATTAAACCCCAAACTCAAAACTTTAAATTATGAAACATTTTGTTGTTTTTATTTTGGATGTTTAAATTTGTTGGATGATTGGATGTTTAAACTTATTTTATATATTTGGTTTGTTTGAATTTTCTCTTTAAGCCTAATGTTTATTTTTGCTTCATTTACATATTAGATGGCCAATCTTTACCATTTCACATTATGAATATTGAATTATGAAACTAATGACTAATCTTTCTTTTGATTGTGATCTTAGCAGCTTAAGCTATATCTATAAAAATCAATTGGCTATCTTTTACAAACTTATTTAAAATCGTTTTAGAGTCTTTTTGATCTAACAAAAAGGGGGAGAAGATATATTATAGTAAGGGGGAGTATTTTCAAAATTGATTTCAAAAATTATTTTCATAGAAAAACTTAAAATTACTCAAATGTTATGTTATATCAAAAAGGAGGAGATTGTTGAAAACATTTTGAGGTTTCGATATAACAAATTAAGATATAAGAATTTTAAGATTTTACAAATGATTTTCTAAGTATATTCGATATAATTATTCGAATATCAAAATATTACTCCAAGTCTTTCAAAGTTAAATTTCAATCCTTACTAAAGTGTAAAATTGTGTTTTATACTTAAAATATTTTTGAAACAATTTTCACAAAGTATTTCGAACCAAAAACAAGCCAAAAATCATTTTATGAAGGGATGTACCGATGCACTAATTTGATGCATCGATACACACCCATTTCGAATGCATTTTATGCACCGATGCACAACCATGCATCGATGCACTCAGGATTTTATTAAAACATCGAATTGATTTATTGTACCGATGCACAAGTCATGCATCGTTGCACCTTGACTATTTTTGAAACATCGAAGCAAATTTGTGCACTGATGCACACCCTAGTGTACCAATGCACTAAGTCTTCCAACGGTTGAAATATTTGAATTTTACACATAGTGTACCGATACACAAAGCCTATTCATCGATGCACCATACGCTTGCAACTGTTTTATTAATTATTTTTGCACACTAACGGCTCTATTAACTCCACTAATGATCTCCAACATTCAGAAGTGATCCAAGGAGTATTTAAACAAGCTTAGAAGCCATTGATCAGCAACAATTATCAAGAATAAAGAGAGAATCAAAGAGAAAGCATCAAACCTCAAGTTTGAGCATTTTCAAGCCTATTTCATTCAATATTCATTTATGCTTTCAAGAACAATTATCGTGCTCAATTGTATTATTCTTGAGTGTTCTTTGTTTGTTCTAGAATTGTGCAAACATATTGTCTTGTGATTTTCTTGTAAGTTTGCAAAATTTGTATTGTTCTCTTTAGGAGAGAGTATTCTCAAGAATTTGGGGTATAATTCTTGAGGGATTTGTAAGGTTACTCTTTGTCCTCAAAAGAAAGACAAATTAGTGAATTTGTGAAAAATCTTTAGTGTGGATAGCTAAGGTAGTGGACGTAGACTTTGTTTGAGAAATTCGAACCACTCTAAATCATTGTGCAAATATTTTCAATTTTCTACAAAAGCTTCCACCAAAATTTTTATTACCAATTCACACCCTCTTGGCCGATTCCATCGATCGATTAGCTCAACTGTTATTATACATAAATTATTACAAAATAAAGTTAGTTATTATACATAAATTATTATAAAATTAAATTAATTAAGTTTGTTATTATAAAATCAAATATATACATAAATTATTATAAAATCAAGTTAATTATTATAAAAAAATTTAAATATATACATACAAATACATATATGATTACTGATAAGGCCTATATCTTGGTAGATTTAGACATTTCTTTTTTGAATGACCTTCGCCCCTACATAATCTGCATCTCTTTTGTTGACCTTTCTCTATAGCATGGAAATTCATACTGGTATGAATATGACTGGACTCAAATCGACCCTTTGGACTTGTACGAAACATTGGATTTGGTAGTCATTCGTCGTGATCTTTTTTTCGTCCAATATTTTTCATTTGGGATCTGTCTAAACACATAGATGTAGACATTTAATATTCTATGCACGTGAAAGCACTCATCAACATAATTGTATGTGCTTACACTAACATACATACATGCAGCGACTGCATGAGAACATGGATATCTCTATGCCTGAAAGAGACCACAATCACACCATTTGTGTCGTAAATCAACTCTAAATGATTGGCCTTTTCCTCATTCGTTGTGGCGTATGCATGACACAACAAAAGTATGACCAACTCGATTGAAATTATGAACAAGCATTGAGGTTGACAATCGCTCGTTTGCTTCAACCTCTATAGGAGCCCAAGTTTGACCTCTATTTATGAGACACTCAATCTCCTTGCCTTTATCGGACCAAACCTTAGCCAACCTAAAGTATATCTACTTCACCATACTTGCTATTAGGAGATGACGTGTACCTTTTAGTACCGAATTAATAGCCTCAACAAGGTTTATGGTCGTGTGTCTATATCGTTGACCCTCGTCATATGCTTGCGACCATTTTTCCCATAGTATTTTCGAATTTTTGAAGCCTACTTCCAAACACCCTGATCATCATAAAATACCTTCAAATTCTCCAACCTCTTGTCAAAAATTGGTCGGCATAGTTTGTATTCTGTTTCATAATATATATATATATATATATATATATATATATATATATATTGTGTTAAACCTAAATTAAAAAAACAACATAAATCAATACACACATGTTGAAAATAAAACTTACCAATGCTTATTATCTCTCTACGAATACGGGCGTTATGAAACTGATCGATACTATTCTTACCAATATGACGGAAACAAAATATGGGATATGCATACAGAGGTATCCAACGACTTCCTGGTCGTTCAATTGCTGCCAAAATGCATGTTCCTCGATCGGATATCAAACAAACTCCATCATATCGAACGACATATTGACATAGATTGGTCAAAAGAAATCCCAAGCCGATGTTGTCTCTCCTTCAACAATGGCGAATGCAATTGGGAAGATATTTCGTTCACCATCTTGCACAACTTTCATCAACAATACATGCTTATATTGACCATACAACCACGTACCATATACTTGGCCCATACGTTTGCAAAATTAAAATCTTTCTATGGATGACTTGAATGCCCAAAAGATTCTATGAAATATATTCTTCCTTGCAACAAGTTGATATTCTTCGTCATATGCAAGCATGGTTTGAGACTTCACTGTGGTTCATGGGATGAATCGCTTCATTACTTGTAACAAATGTGGTAATTCATTATACGATGTATCCCAATCTCCATATGTCAACTTCATTGCATTCATTTTCGTATTCTAAACGTTGTCGTATTTTACTTGGTATCCAAATTGGCTTCAAACAAATGCAATTAACACTGAACAAGGGATCATTGGATTCCTCTCAACCAATGATATGTATTCGATGATTCGTAGCCAAATTTTATTAATGAAACCTTTTCCATCAGCAAGTCAAGCGTACTCAATGGTTGTTCAAGAAGAATCGCATCGCCTTTATCTCTCTGGGGTTTCACCTGTATCTGAGGTTACTACTAGTATGCCTCTTCTTTTGGATCCTCTAACTGTCTTCGATTCAATGAAGTGTGTGGTTATTGTAAATTCAAAGGGCACAACTATGAGAATTGTTATCAGTTGATTAAATTCCCTTTTGATTTCAAATTTATCGAAAAGAAATGATCCTCGACGGCTATGATGATAAATTCAAAAGGGACTGATGTTGCTTCTGATTTACGAGCTACTTCTCTGGTGCAACTTGTTGTTACATCAGTGCAGTCTGTTGTTCTTTCGATGCAGTTTACTACCTCTTTGATGCAACCGGTTGCCCTGGTCTTCACACCCAAGCAGTATTATCAGATTTAGGCTTCTGAATGCATCTCCCTCATTGGATTCAACTGCCAATTTGGCAGGTATTACTACTAATATTGTTCCTAGTTATTTTTCTATTGTTTGAGACACTATTCAATGGATACTAGACACATGTGCCATGGACCTGATTTTAATGATTTAAGTTCGCCTTATTATTGTGCTTCCCAATCCAGGTCTATCCATTTGCCAAATGGTAAAACCACTTCTATATCTCATATCGGTTCTTTCAATTTTGACTCCTCTCATACTCTCACCAATGTTCTGTATACTCCTCATTTCACTCACAATCTTCTTTATGTTTCCAAGTTAACCAAAGAATTACATTGTAGTGTTCATTTTTATCCCGGTTTCCTTTTTTACAGGAGATGTCCATTAGAAGGATGATGAGGATTGGTAAAGAATCTTATGGATTGTATGTTTTTTTAATTCCTCTAGTTTCTGTTCTGGTGTGTCTTCTCCTTCACACTATAGTTCTATTTTGATTAATCCTGTTGGTTCTGTTTTTTTAATTACTGCATCTTCTGTTTGTAGTTCCGATTCTTCTTCCAATAATACTAAAATTTGGCATGCTCGGTTGGCTCATGATGCTATTACTAACTTGCACAAGACTTCTTTTATACAGTCTGTTAAGTTGAATGATGATGATGTACATACTTGTCCTATTTGTCCTCTTGCTAAACAATCTCGAATACCCTTTCCTATCGATGTTTCTCATGCTAGTGATCATTTTGAGTTAATTCATCTTGAACTCTGGGGTCTTTATCATGTTTCCACACATAGTGGTAATTGGTTTTTTTACTATCGCAGAATATCATACCAGGATAACTTGGATCTACTTGTTGAGATTAAAAATTGATATTGTTTTATTTCTTCGAAAGTTTCTTGTTCTTGTTCAAAATCAATTTTCAACATCTGTTAAGGTTGTTAGGAGCGACAATGGGACAAAGTTTTTTTTAATTCCAACTATTCTGATATTGTTTCCTCTCTTGGTATAATACACCAAAGCTCATGTACTCAAACTCTTCAGCAAAATGGAATTGCTGAAAGAAAACAAAAACATTTAATTGAGGTCGCTATAGTCCTTAGGTTTGAAATGACCTTCCAGCTCAGTTGGTAGAGCACAAGGTTCTTAACCTTGAGGTCGTGGAATCGAGTCCCATGGAGGACATTTTATAATTTGGAGGCCTCCTACGGAAGCTGCTCTCAACCTAGTGTTGGGGGCAGCCTACTATCTTACCTCCCCCTTACCCCATTACATATGGAAACAAGGGACATCCATTTTTTATAGCCCTTAGGTTTCATTCCAATGTTCCAATCAAGTTCTAGGGAAAATGTGTGTCTGATACTTGTTTTGTTATAAATAGGCTTCCAACTTCTTTTCTTGGTTGAAAGAGTCCTTTTGAGGTTCTTCATCATAAAACCCCTGATTTATCTCATTTGCCTGTGTTTGGTTGTTTATATTTTACTACACAGGTTCCTTTCAAGGATAAATTTGCTCCTCGTGCCATTCTCTCAGTTTTCATGGGTTATTCCTCTATCAAAAAAGGCTATATTCTCTTCAATTTAGAATCTAAAACTTTCTTTATTCATAGGGATGTGTACTTTCATGAAGATATTTTTCTTTTAAGGCTATGTATCGCAATCTTTTATTTTTCCCTACTGTGTTTGACAATTTATCTGATTTTTCGGTCCTTGATGTTCCTCTTACTTCTGTTGACTATTCTCTATCGGTAGGTTTTTCTTCACCTTCTAGCTCAATAAGTGGATCCACTCATTCTATTCTCAATGAGTATGCTCTTGTTTGTCCTACAGCTTCGAGTGAGATTCTTCCAAACTGTCCTATTGTTTCACTTGATTCTGCTCCTATTGTTCAGTCTAAAAAATCAGTTCGGGTGCCTAAACCACCTTCTTGGTTGAATGATTATGTACAATCTTACCAATCTTCAGTTTTTCCAGATTTAAAGTTAGGTTTGTATCCTATTTCTGCTAGTGTTTCTTATTCTTGTTTATCCATATGTACACAATCTTTTTTTTTCTTTACTCTCACATTAGTTAAGCCTAAATCTTATTCTCAAGCTCTTCAAAATCCCCTTTGGGTTCAAGCCATGAAAGAAAAAAATTTACCTTTAAAAATGAATAACACGTGGTCTGTGGTTGATCTATCTTCTAGTAAAATTCCCATAGGTTGCAAGTGGGTGTTTAAAATCTAGTTTAAGGTTGATAGTGAAGTTAAACACTATAAATACAGGCTTATTTCCAAGGGTTTTACATAGAAGGAATGAGTTGATTACTCTGAAACGTTCTCACATGTGGCTAAATTGATGACTGTTCAAACGGTTCTAGCCGATGCTTCTGCTTCAAATTGGCTAATTTTTTAGATGGATGTTTATAATACGATCTTACAAGGTGGACCGAGAAAGTGATAGGGAAGCGGTGGCGGAATAATGAACATTGCTCTTGTTGAAGAATCAACCCTAGAAAAAGCTCTAAACTCGATGAAGAAAAAAATGGATGAATAACGGAAGGTGGCGGTGACAACTATGATTCTTTAGGGTTTATTTTAGATGCTGGAAACAAGGTAAGAAACAAGATTAA
The DNA here is from genome assembly GCF_006381635.1 of Hibiscus syriacus. NCBI lineage: Eukaryota > Viridiplantae > Streptophyta > Magnoliopsida > Malvales > Malvaceae > Hibiscus > Hibiscus syriacus. Next base: position 849,158 of record NW_024062011.1, on the reverse strand, counting down.
AACAAGATAAACAAAAGATAAAGAAATTGAAAATAAAGTAAGATAACCAAGAAATCAAAAGATCTCCCTTATTAAGGTGAACGGTAAAGATGATTGATGGTGTGGATGGATATGTGGAAAATCGATGGATAATGTCCTATCGAGCCCTCCTAGTCGCAATGAAAAGGCAAACAAGATAATATGGCTCTAACCAACCCTCCTAGTCATGATGAAAAGACAAATTGGAGTGTGAAGATTAATCTCCCTCACAAGAACTTGAAAGAACTCTCGGAAAACAAGTTTCGAAGGCACAAGGCAATCAACACAAGGCAACCAACACTTGCAAAAACGAACTCTCGTTGTATTATTAATCAAAGAAATCTGATTTACAAAGTTGAGTGAAGCCTCTTTTATATAGGGGGTGAGTTCTAAAGGTCCTAAATAACTAATGAATAAAATAATAATAAACTAAACCTATCTAAACTCTAATTCCTAATAAAATAATAATAACTAAAAATAATGTTTTAACTCAACGTTAATTCCTAATAAAATAATAACTCTAATCCTAAAGATAATGCATCATCCTATATTAAATTATATTAAAAATAATCAATATAAATATTGAAAATTCGTAATATTTACAATAATCACGTATTAATCTCGTATAGGAATTTCTGCATACGCTGTCTTCCGTAAAATGAATGTATCTTGAGTTCCCGATATCGTATTGATGCGATTAAAGAACCGTTGGAAAGATAAGAGACAACTGGGTTGAATCTAAATAGACATGTTGACCGAATAACAATTGGATCCTCTTCAAAAGGTTGTTGCAAATCTGCTGCTATTAGACCCTTACGGATGAATGCTTGAACTGCGATTTGAAGCTTGTCTTTAAGAAGTTTGGTTCGGCCTCGTGTGATAGAGCCAAGTGGTTTAGTAAATTCATCATCGTTAGATTTAGGGCATGTGGTGCATGTATCATCTCCCCATTCCTTAAAAGGATTCATCCACGAATCTGAAATATCAAAAGGAGATAAGTCAAAAACATTAAAGGATGCACTCACGTTATACTCACCGGGAAGATCAATGCAGTAGCATTGCCATTGATTCGTTCAAGGACTTGGACTGGGCCTTCGCCTCGTGGGTCTAGCTTGGATTTCTTTTGTGTCGGGAACCTATCTTTTGTCATGTGAACCCATACCCAATCTCCTGGTTCAAAGGTGACATGTCGTCGTCCCTTGTTAACTCAATTTGCAATTGCCTCGTAGGTTTTCTCCATCTTGAGTTTGGCTTTGGGGTAAATGTCTTTGACAAGGGCAGCCTTCTTTTCACCATCTAAACTGGAAACCTGATCCCATAATACCTTCCAAAAGTGGCTTATGAACTTAGTGTCACGATCGGACACAATGGTGCGAGGAATGCCATGAAGACGGACTATTTCTCGAAAGAATAAATCAGCAATGTGTTTGGCATCGTCCATTTTATGGCAAGGAATGAAGTGTGCCATCTTTAAGAATCTGTCCACAACTATAAAAATACTATCTCGTCCTTTCTTAGTGTGGGGTAAGCCAAGTATAAAATCCATCGATAAATCGATCATAGGAGAAGAAGAAATCGGTAAAGGTGTGTACAAACCATTAGTATTTACCTTTGACTTTGCTTGTTTGCACGTGATGCATGATGTACAAATATTTTCCACTGTTTTACACATGTGCGGCCAAAAGAAGTGTTCCATGACCATATCGAGTGTTTTGTGAACATAGAAGTGTCTCATGAGTCCTCCGGTATGTGACTCGTGAACCAAGAACTCTCGTAAAGAGCCTTGTGGTATACACAACTTGTTCATGCGAAAAAGAAAGCCATCTACAAGATAAAACTTGTTAAAAGAACCTTTTACATATTGTTTATAAATCTCAGAAAAATCTGGATCGTTAGGATAAAGTTCTTTTATATGTGCAAAACCAAGAACAGTAGCATGCATTTGAGTGATAAGTGTGTATCGTCGAGATAATGCATCAGCTAAGATGTTATCTTTCCCTTGTTTGTATTTAATGATGTAAGGAAAATATTCAGTGAACTCAATCTATCAAGCATGTCGTTTGTTTGACTTACCTTGTCCATTTAACCATTTGAGTGATTCATTGTCCGTATGAATGATAAACTCTTTAGGGAGAAGATAGTGTTGCCACACTTCGAGTGCTCGGACGAGTGCAAGAAGTTCCTTGTCGTAGGTAGAGTAGTTCAATTGTGCACCTTTTAACTTTTCACTAAAGTAAGCGATAGGTTATCTTTCTCGCATGAGGACGACACCAATGTCTATGCCTGAAGCTTCACATTCTAGCTCAAAGGTGTTAGAAAAATTGGGAAGACGAAGAATAGGGACAGAACATAACTTATCTTTAAGAAGCTCAAAAGCTTTTCGTTGTAGTGGTCCCCATTTGAATTCAACTAACTTTTTGATGATCTCGGTTAATGGTGCAGCAATGGTTGAGAAATCTTTGACAAAGCGACGGTAGAAACTTGCCAAACAATAAAAAGATCTTACCTCAGTGATAGAAGCAGGCGTGAGCCATTCTTGAATTGCCTTGACCTTCTCTTTATCAACATGGATACCCTGTACACTAACTATAAAGCCTAAAAACATAAGCTTATCACTGCAAAACACACACTTATCCATGTTAGCATATAAATGTTCTCGTCGAAGAACTTCGAGAACCATTCGAACGTGAATGATATTAGAGTCAAGAGAGGATGAGTATATAAGAATGTCATCAAAGTAAACGACAAAAAATTTACCTATAAACTCCTTAAGAACATGATTCATTAATCTCATGAAGGTTCTTGGAGCGTTTGTGAGTCCCAAAGGGCATAACAAGCCATTAATACAAGCTGACTTTTATCTTGAATGTTGTTTTCCATTCGTCACCTTCTTTCATTCGAATTTGATGGTAACCACTCTTTAAGTCAATTTTGGTGAAGATACTTGCACCATGTAGTTTATCCAACATATCATCTAGGTTTGGAATAGGTTGCATATACTTGATTGTTATCCGATTGATAGGTCAATAATCTACATACATTCGGAATGTGTAATCTTTCTTTAGAACTAGGATGACGGGAACCGTATAAGGACTAAGACTCTCATGGATGTGCCCTTTTTGTAACAATGAATCTATTTGGCATTATAATTCCTTTGTTTCATCAAGATTGCATCGGTAAGCGGGGCGATTTGGTATGGCTAATCCAGGGATGAAGTCGATTTGATGTTCGATTCCTCTTATAGGTAGTAAACCATCCGGTGGGTTGCTTAAGACATCTTGAAAATCCTGCAATAGAAGAAAATACACTAGGCAAATCTGTGATGTTAGTGGTAGTTGATAAAACAGAGTCCTTGAAACGGACTAGAATGCACGACCTATTTTGAAAAAATGACTCTCTCATGTCTTTTTTACTCTCATAAATGTTTTGAGACACTCTTTTATTTTCACATTGAGGGTCACTCACCACCCATGGGTCATTTGTTTGGCTTTTATCAGTTGTGACCTCTTTTGCCTTTTGTTTCAAGTTCCATGTTTCCTTGAGAATTCGTTGTTGATCTATGAGAATCTCTTTGGGGAGTAGAGGCTTAAGTCAGAATGGTTTACCTTTTATTGGAATTGTGTAAGTGTTCTTTCAGCCATAATATGTGACGTCATTGTCATATTGCCAAGGACGTCCTAGAAGGATGTGAGATGCTTGCATCAGAATTACATCACACCATACGTCGTCACAATACTTTCCCATCTTGATATTAGCGAGACATTGTTTAACCACATTCATCTCAGCACTCTCATTAAGCCATTGTAAGCAATAAGGTTTCGGATGTCGTTGGCAATAAAGTTTTACTGATTCAACAACGTTGGAGCTAATGATGTTGACGCAACTACCATTTTCAATAATAATGGAGAATGGTTGTTCCTTGATTAGGCAGCGTGTTTGGAAGATGTTGGAACGTTTTATGTCAGACTCGTCGGATGCTTGGATGTTTAAGGTATGACATATCACCAAGATTGTGCCATTGTACTCATCGCTTCCATAGTCATCACTATCTTCTTTGGCTTCGGCATGTGTTGGAATGTCGCGGATGTCGTCATCGGAGTCAGAATTGTAAGATCCATCACCTAGTATGGTTAGGGTCCTCGTATTTGGATAATTACGGCTGATATGGCCTCTTCTAAGCATTTAAAACACTTGATGTCTCTTGCTCGGATGTCGTATTTAGGGTCTGGAAGTGTCTCATTCTTTGCTGGTCGTTGTTTCTCCTTGTCGGGTTTGTCATCTCTCGACTTTTTTTGAGAAGATGAGGAAGGATTTGAAGAATTACCTTGGTAATGTTCTCTGAATCGGGATTTCCTTTGGATTTGTGCTTCGATTGTCATTGCTTTCTTTAGTGTATCTTCAAGGTTTTTATATCCATGGAGATCAAGAATATCAATGATGTTTGAGTTTAAGCCGACGACGAATCTTGACATGGTGTCCTCTTCCTCTTCGGTTATGTTAGCCCTATTGAGTAAGGACTGCATCTCCTTGTAGTAATCTTCAACTGAACTTCGACCTTGTCGAAATCGGTGTAGTCGTTGTTTAACTTCTCATGTATAATGTGTCGGTAGGAATCGGTTCCTCATAGCATGTTTGAGTTTGGTCCAAGAAGTGATTGGTTGAATTTGGAAGTTTTCAATCTTTTTCCTTGTTTTCATCCACCAAGTGTGAGCATATCTTTCGAATTCTAAGGTGATGAGGGAAACTTGTTCAGTTTGGGGGCAGTCATGGTATGCGAACATGAGATCAACTTTTCCTTCTCAATCTATGTACTTGTTCGGATCGTAGTCTCCTTTAAAAGACGGGATCATGAACTTTGGTTTTGCGAAGAGTTCAGGTGCTTGAAAATATGGTTGTGCTCGCCTGGGGGCCAAAAGTTCAGCATTGTTTGGCCTTGGATTCTGATTTGGTAGATCTAGTTGTAGTTTTTTTCGTTCTCTCAAGGCATTGTTAAGTTGATCAAATTGAGTTGTGAGTCATTCAAGTGTGGCTAAGATAGCCGTAAGTGTCTCATTGTTATTGTCACCCATCCTGCAATTATAACACTCAAAAGAAGATTTTAAAGTATAATAAAAATAAAAGAAAAAAAATCAACAAAGCAAGAAACCTCACAAGTAACTCCAAGAAAGTAACACAATGAGAGGAAAGTAAGCCGATCTTGTACTCTTTAAAACTCACTTTACCAAGTAGTCTTCCACAGTTCGTATCGGAGTTTGATTACTAGAAAAGGCAATAAGAAAAACCTAAAAGCTCTTAAGAGGTCAAACAAGGGTTAGACTCCAAGAAAACGAGAATGCAAAAAAGGAAGAAGTATGTAAACTCTTTAGTCCTACTAACTCAAGGAATATAATGTGTTAGATAATGCAAAAAGAACAATAACAAGGAAAAGCAAAAGAACAATAACAAGGAAAAACAAAAAGAACCTAAAGCACTAAGAGTCAAAGAAAAAAGGAACCAAACTAGAAAACCTAGAAAACGTTGGATCAACTTGAGCAACGTTTTTGAGGTGCTTACCGGTGTTCAATAATTTTGGAAAAATTCTTGAATGTATTTCAATACATCAAGAAACCACCTGTAAAATTTCAGAACCAAATATCTTCAGTAGTATCCAGTAGACTGGTGAACGGTGAGTCCTCAAACAATCTATTTTTCTTGATCGCTTTGTTCGAAGGTGTTCTTGATCTCCAAAAATTCTGATTTTTTGTGTGAATGATATTCAATATATGAATTTTCAATCTGGAAATTTTCACCACGAAAATTCCTCCTGTATAATTTTCAAGAAATTCTACAAGATTCTAGACTGAATCTGCCGATGAAACATGAATGATGTATTTGAAGACTTTAATGAACTCTGATTGGGGTTAATTTTGGAGTGGAGATTACTCTTAGGATGAATATGAGATATGGAGAAAATCATCCATAAATTCCTTTGTTTGCTATTTTTTTCAAATTTTGGATTTTTTTTGCCTTTTTTTTATTTTTGAAAAAAATAGCAAACTTACAAGAAGGATTTAAATCTAAATTAAAATTAAATAAAAAGAACCTGAAATGATGAATCTTCTCTGAACTAGCTCCGTTGGGGTACCTTAATAGTTTTGTGTGCAAGAACAAGCAAGATTGCTTGCTTCTTTCCAAGAATCGGCCCAAATCTGATACCAATTGATAGGGAAGCGGTGGTGGAATAATGAACGTTGCTCTTGTTGAAGAATCAAACCTAGAAAAAAGTTGTAGACTCGATGAAGAAAAAGGGGGATGAATAAGGGAATATGGTGATAGTAAGTAGGATTCTTTAGGGTTTCTTTTAGATACTAGAAACAAGGTAAGAAACAAGATTAAAACAAGATAAACAAAAGATAAAGAAATTGAAAATAAATTAAGATAACCAAGAAATCAAAAGATCTCCCTTATGAAGGTGAACAGTAAAGATGATTGATGGTGTGGATGGATATGTGGAAAATCGATAGATAATGTCCTATCGAGCCCTCCTAGTCGCAATGAAAAGGCAAACAAGATAATATGGCTCTAACCAACCCTCCTAGTCGTGATGAAAAGGAAAATTAGAGTGTGAAGATTAATCTCCCTCACAAGAACTTGAAAGAACTCTCGGAGAAGAAGCTTCGAAGGCACAAGGCAAGAAACACTTGCAAAAACGAACTCTTGTTGTATTATTAATCAAAGAAATCTGATTTACAAAGTTGAGTGAAGCCTCCTTTATATAGGGGGTGAGTTCTAAAGGTCCTAAATAACTAATGAATAAAATAATAATAAACTAAACCTATCTAAACTCTAATTCCTAATAAAATAATAACTAAAAATAATGTTTTAACTCAACCTTAATTTCTAATAAAATAATAACTCTAATGCTAAAGATAATGCATCATCCTATATTAAATTATATTACAAATAATCAATATAAATATTGAAAATTCGTAATATTTATAATAATCACGTATTAATCTCGTATAGGAATTTCTGCATGCGTTGTCTTCAGTAAAATGAATGTATATTGAGTTCTCGATATCAGATTGATGCAATTCAAGAAGGAAAGATAAGAGACAGACGGTTGTATCTCTAGAAGACATGTTGACCGGATAACAACTGGATCCCCTTCAAAAGGTTGTTGCAAATCTGCTGCTATTAGACCCTTACCGATGAATGCTTTAACTGCGATTTGAAGCTTGTCTTTAAGAAGTTTGGTACGTCCTCGTGTGATAGGGCCAAGTGGTATAGTAAATTCATCATCATTAGCTTTAGGGCATGTGGTGCATGTATCAGAAAGTCTACATGCGCTTACCTGAGGGTTTTTGCAGTCAATGGGAGTCAAAGGTTTGTAGGTTGCCTTGTATAGACTTAAACAAACTTCACGGTAGTAGAGCATAAAGCTTACTGAAGCACTGGTTCGTGTTGGTTATAGTCAAAGTAAGTATAACTATTCTATATTTACAAAAAGGAAGAACTAACATATAGTCATAATGCTCATTTATGTTGATGATTTGCTAATTACTGGAATCGATGGTTGCTTGATTGATGAGTTGAAAGAAATCCTAAACAATAATTTTAGAATGAAAGATCTTGGAGAATTAAAGTTTTTTCTGGGTTTAGAAGTATTGAGATCAAAAGAGGGTATTGTGGTGAATCAACAAAAACACGCCTTAGAGTTAATAGAGGAGTCTAGTTTAGGTGCAGCGAAGCTAGCTTTGAATCCTTTAGAGTAGAACCAAAATCTTACTACTGTAGTTTTTTATGAAACAACAGAGGGAAGTGATAGAAGCAATGATGTGTTGCTATCTGACAAGGTTGTTTATCAAAGAATCATTGGAAGGTTAATTTATGTAACACATACTAGACCGGATATCACCTACGTTGTGCATCAGTTAAGCCAATTTATGCAGCAACCTAAGAAATCACATATGGGTGCAGCTCTTAGAGTAATAAGATATATCAAGAATAATCCGAGGCAACGAATTTTATTGAGTGCTACTAGCAAGCCTCAACTGTTAGCATATTGTGATTCGGATTGGGCTTCTTGCCCTATGATGAGGAGGTCTGTGACATGCTATTGCAAATTGCTGGGAGATTCTTTGATTTCATGAAAAATCCAAAAAACATAACACCATCGCCAGATCGTCAGCAGAGGCAGAATATAGGAGTATGGTAGTGACTGCTGCTGAAATTATTTGGTTGAGGGACTACTAATGGAACTTAGAGTTGATGAATTACAACCAACAAAATTGTTGTGATAGTAAATCAGCTCTACAAATCATTACTAATCATGTGTTACATGAGAGAACGAAACACATCGAGATAGATTGTCATTTTGTCCTAGAAAAAAATACATGAAGGGTTGATACAAACTGTTCATATCAAATCTGAGGAGCAACCTGTTGATGTGATGGCAAAAGCACTTGGAATACAATAACATCAACATTTGGTTTCTAAGTTGGGGTTTAAAGACATTTTTCAACGTCAAACTTGAGGGGGAGTGTTGAGTTGTAATTATTGTGTTAGTTGAGTTCTTTGTAAAGCAGTTATTTAGTTTAGTGTTTGTTAATCTTTTGTTAGTTGTTAGCTTGTTACTTTCTATATATATATATATATATATATAGATGAAGTGTAAGCTAAGCTATTAATGAAATATAGCAAAAAATTTTCCAAAATTAACAGATCTATAGGTTAGTTCTTTCTTTACTTTAGTTCGTTAATCACACATAAAACAAGTGATTAAGAAACATATTATGTTTTCTTTAATGTGAATGATTATTTTTTCTCTTGTTTTTGTTATGTTAGATGAGATGAGATGATTTGGCTTTGATTTTGATTTTGATAAGAGATAACAAGTGATGGTGGCATCAAATCAGTGGACAGAAATCATAAAGTTGCCCTCGACACTTCTAGGGTCATTGTGGGTCCAAGATCATTGAACCAAATAGTAATGAACATAATCATTGCTGGCAGCCATTTAAGGACAAATCTATGACCAATTTCACGTAATCAAAATTTTATACAATATGATACGAATATGATATAAATATAATTCTTATTGATATTTTAAGCAGACTAGAGATATTTTAAGCTGGATTTTTTCAGTATCTACTCAGAATCTTCTGGTTTTATCATCTTAAGGCTTTGCCAATCCTATGTTTCCATTTTTTGAAAACTATATAAATGCATAACATGGATAGTAAAGCATGTAAACGCTAAAGCAGATGGGCTCACCCTGCACGTGTAATTTCTGTAAAAATTTCTTTGCAGAAAAAAGATCATAAAATCTCCTTTTTGCTTCATCTGGGAGCTGCAGAGAAGAAAATTGCAAGTGAGAGCAGTTTCAATTCTTTGTTGTTTCGACTCTTTCATTTTTTTTTCGAACTGCCGGTGTTGATATCTATGTCCGACATGTTTTTGGACTAGAAAAAACTGAATATAGCCGTATTCGGTTACATGGTTTCTATTGTTTTGCAGGTTAAGGGCTTGAGGGTGAAGTTTCACTAGGAAAGTGAACATGGCCGACTCTCAGGACATCGAGAAAGGATCAAGTGACAGCTTGTTTCAGCCATTTATTCGAAAAGATGAAAGACGGCGAAACTCGGACGATAATGGCAGTTTGTTCATGGTTCTTGTCAGCACATTTGTTGCAGTCATGGGCTCTTTTGAGTTTGGCTCAAGTGTAGGTTTATCTGTTATCCTAGCCTTGGCGTCATGAACCAACAGGCTTCTCGGTTATTGTTTGTCATTGAATTGAACTTTTTTTTCGGGTTTTTCAGATTGGATACTCTTCACCTACACAGCAAGCTATAATGGAGGAACTTGGAATGTCCTCTCAGCAGGTACTTAAAGTTACTCCATCACTTTCGAATGTTACTCGAATTGGAGAATGAGTTTCAGATATAGATATATATGCACTGAAATTTCGAAAAAAATGTTCTCCTTTAGCAGTTTTCAGTATTTGGATCCATACTAACTATCGGTGCAATGGTTGGTTCAATCTCTTGCGGGCGTGCTGCTGATCTGCTTGGCCGAAAAGGGGTATCAAACTTTGCTTTTCTTATTTTCACACGAAGATATGAACTTTAGGATGCGTTTGGACGGGATTATGAGATTACCGGGGAAAGTTTTTTTTCTAGAATCTGATACCTATGTTTGGATTGCAAAAATTGGGGTAATAAGTCATTCTTAACAATGGTATTTTGGGGTTTATTATCGGGAATGTCATTCCCTCAATACCTTAGGTATTAATCTTTTCTCATGACTTTGGATTAAAATGTCCTTAAAACAATATTTTTTTTTCAAAAATATCCTTCTCCTAACCGTTGAATAAAAAATATTATACGACGGATAAATTGTAAATTTATTCTTAAACTATTTTAGATTTACAAAAAAAAGTTCACAATTAAAATTTTATATGAAGTTCAGGGGTTAAAATAAAATTAAACCCTTTCATTAAACTAATTTATCTTTTAAATTTTGGAAAAAATATATAAATTTTATGAATTTTAAATTTTTTAAAGAAAATATACAAATTAAAAATAATAAAATTATATATTTTCTATTATCTTTTATACAAATATTTTATTTGAATATTAGAATTCAACTTGTTTAAAAAACAAATATATAACAAGGATAATTTGGTAAAATATACATTCCAGTAATCTTTTATTCTTTTAACCAAACATTGTAATCTTACATTCATGTCAAACAAACCAAACACAACAATATTATCCTAGTAATGTGTGAGGTAATGTTACATTCCGGTAATCTTATTCCCCGTTCGTGAACCAAACGCACCCTAAAGATCCTTCAAATATATTAAAAACTTTGAAAAATACGAATGTTCCGTGTTTGAGACATGCTTTGAATTCTTTGGTTAAACTTGCTATCTTCATGTGATTGCAGACTATGAAGATGTCATCAATCATCTCCATTGCAGGATGGCTTATAATTTATCTCTCTGGTCTGTTTTTATGTTCGAAATTCTCATTCAATTTCTTTCGCAAATCTCACCTAAATAAGTAGCTGAATGAATGAATTCCTTTTTCTAGGGACCTGTGGCTCTAGATTTGGGAAGATTTTTAACAGGATATGGCATTGGTGTTAATTCCTATGTCGTATTTACCATTTAACTTTTGATAAGCTAATTGAGATTATGTTATTGTGTGTATGTGTATATATATACCTCTTGAACTCCCTGGTTTCATAGGTGCCGGTTTTCATTGCTGAGATATCCCCAACAAACCTTCGAGGGGCTTTATTAACAGTACATCAGGTATCGGAGTTGCTCGAATTCTTCTTTTTTCTCGAAGTATTCGAGTCCGTTACTCGTATCTGGCACGTCCACAACACAGCTTTACGAAATCTATATATTGCCAGGTTGCCATCGCCTCTGGTCTGCTGGTGGCCTATACAGTAGGAGCATTTGTTTCTTGGAGAACAGTGGCTTTAACTGGTAAGTTAGTTTTGTACATTGTGTTCATGGAAAGAAAATTTTCAAATCAGAAACGATACTTTAGTCCTTAAGTTGACGAAAAAATCGATTATTCCGTATGGTTTACTTTAAGTTGATTCTTGGTTGCAGGGATGATTCCATGTGCAGTTATGATTTTGGGGCTTTATTTCATCCCAGAGTCCCCTAGATGGCTGGTAAGATCTGTTGCTTGCCGTAAAAGCTAGACCCTTTATTACTCGTTCCAGTGTAAGTACCGGATACAATTATATATTTGACATACCGGTACCGGTATACAAATGTTTGAATTGAGAATTCGACATGGCTGTCAGAATAAAGGGTCCGAACAACATAGACTATAACTTTTAAATTTTGCACGTTCTGTGATATACAGGCAATGGTTGGCTGCCAAGATGATTTCATTGCTCAACTTCACAAGCTTCGTGGACACAGTGCTGATGTTTCAATAGAAGCTGTTGAAATTCAAGTACTTAATTCACAATTCATCGTATTTTCTCTTTTTAATCCTTACTTTGGGACCCATTTTGAGTTACTTTTATCCCATAGGATTCTTTGACAACTCTTCATCGTCTTCCAAAAGCCAGTGTGTTGGATTTGTTTCGAAAGATAAACTTACGTTTAGTGATTGTAAGTATCGATTTCAGCGTGAAGTTACGATCGTTATTTTACGAAATTCGATCCATTTATGCATTTTCCTTTCATCGAATGGCATACAGATCGGAGTTGGACTGATGGTGTTCCAACAGTTCTCTGGCTACAATGGAGTAGTTTACTATGCAAACCAAATTTTTACATCCGCAGGTAATCTTATTCATTTAAATTTCAATATACAAAGAGTTCGTGGGTCAAATTCGAATACTTGCGATTATCACATTTACTTTTCTGTTTGCATAACATGTTCTTTGTGTGTCTCATTTCAGGAGTTCCTCCAAATGTTGGAAGCATTCTCTATGCATGTTTACAGATAATTGTTCTTTCACTTGGTGCTGTCATAATCGATAGAGTTGGAAGAAGACCTCTTTTGATGGTACCCAAAGCACTAATTGTTACAGTATCCATTTCCAAAATTTTAAAATAATCTTTATATATATCATATTGAAATGTTCATTTCTTTTTCAGATTTCTGCAAGCGGAATGCTCCTTGGCAGTCTACTTACTGGAGCCGCCTTCTATTTGAAGGTATTTTTAAAAAAAAAACTAAAGCCATAGTTATTTGGACTCGTAGAGCGTTTGATACAAATACGTGTCTTTGATATATACATACTCGATTTTTATAAAGTTGGAAATAAATTATAATATTATTTAATGTATTTTCTTCACCAGGAACATCAACTGGCTTCTGATTGGGGTCCAATGTTCACAATAATTGGCATCATGGTAAACTAACTATAACTAAACCCTTAATCTTATTTCACACTCCTAACTTGAATTTGCTTTCATATCAGTTAATGGTGTCAATTTTGCAGATATATATGGGTTCTTATTGTCTTGGATTGGGTGGAATTCCATGGATCGTAATGTCTGAGGTAAAAAATATGTAACTTATTAATCGATGAATTTAAATTCAGATATAAATTATAATTAAGTTAGAGATTTTGTTGCAGATATTCCCTCTCCACATCAAAGGAATGGCTGGCAGCCTGGTCACATTGGTCAGCTGGGGTGGTACTTGGGTTGTTTCCTACACTTTCAGCTCTCTCATGACCTGGACCTCCCACGGTAATTGAATATTGGATATTATTTCCTACTGAACTTTTTTATATCCGGCAAATATTATTAACCAGTCTTGATACCATTTTAGGCACATTTTTGGTGTTCGCCACCTTCTGTGCTGCAGCTATTGTGTTCATCTTCAACCTGGTACCGGAGACAAAAGGCCGTACCTTGGAAGAAATTCAGGCTTCTATGGGTTATTCCATTGAATAAAAACTAAGATCGAATCAAATCCACTTGTCTAGATTACTTTGTCTATTCCAACGAATTTAGAAGAACTATATGCTTCTTTTTATCATGTCCACGTATTTATGATATATATTTGTCTATCTCAATTTTATTTATAATTAATTAGGTTTTAAGACATTTTCTTTACATAAAAACGGTAAAATCATCCCTTGAACGAGAAATTAGGTGCCAGGATATGGTCTGCTCTTACAAACGGGGGACATAACAATGGTGATTTATTGAAAAATCATCATTATCATAATTCAATTGTAATTTTTTCCGATGATCGTAATAACTTTTAAAACAGAGACACGTCAATAGAATAAATAAATAAACACTTAGTGAATACGAATAGACAACGTTAAATCTAATCATTAAAAAAAACTAATATTCCATACTTTTTAATATGAATTTTTTAACACAAACTAATTATTTTAATGTTAAAAATAATAGATTGAAATTTGGCGTATATATAATAAAAGTACTATTATTTAATATATCTTCATCGAAGAAAAACAATTTTACAAACGATCTTAAGATAACACAAGTATTATTAAAGAATTTTAGATTTATTTATTGGGTAAACTATGTGGATAGTCTCCTATGTTTAGAGTCTGGCCTACTTTGGTCACTAATTTAAAAATTAAGGGGAAATAGTCCTTAACGTTATCGATTCGTTCGATTTTAGTCCCTTAGCCATTAATTTTTGTTAACACCCTTTTGTTTAAGTCCCTAACATGGTTGAAATTGAACGAGAGTTAACGGTTGAGGGATTAAAATCGAATGAATCGAAAATGTAAGGGACTAAAATCATGTGGATCGATAATGTTAGAGACCCTTCTTTCTTAATTTTTAAATTGGTGACCAAAGTAGGCCAGACCGAAAACATAAGGGACTATCTACATAGTTTACCCTTATTTATTTTATATAAAATTATTTAAAAACACTTATTAGTTTATGCTTGTAAATTAATATTCATTTTATTTTTAGCACGTTAAACATAAAATGAGACTTCTACTAATTAAATTTTTAAAGTGATCAATTCGATCGTACTAAAGATTTCAAAGATTAATAATATTACAAAACAAATATATAATTATATTAAAAGTTATATAACATGAAAATTTCAATAAATGTAGAAACCTTAAAATATTGAAGAGATGGACAAAATATACGAATATAGATAGGGGTGTTCAAACGGTTAATTCGGCCATCGACCAAACTGAATTTCTATTAATCGAATTTTTTTCTTTAACCATTAATCGAATCGAAAAAAGTTCGGTTATTTTAGCCGGTTAACCGAATTAACCAAATTTTTTTATAATTTATGTAATTAGATTAATTTGAATATAATAACAATATTTTTTATTTGGGTTAAAATTTTAATTAGGTATTGATAATTTAATGAGTTTAGTGTGGTTAAAAAATAAACGAGTCTTAATTCTTAATGAGTATGAGCTTAAAATATGGATTTAATATATATAATATATTTCATATTTAATAATTTCAGTTAATTTGGTTAATTCAGTTAATTAATTGATTTCGAACCGAATTAACCGTTAATCGAATATTAAAAAAATATTAACTATTTTCTGACCGAACTAATTTGGTGGCCAACCGAATTAACCGAACTAATTCGATTCGATCGGTTAATCCGATTAAAACCAAAAAATGAACACCCTAAATAGAGAGTCATTAAGAATGGAATGGGCCAAAATCGATCTATTACACGTACACGTGACTACCATATTGGGAATGGGTACCTAAAGACAAAACAAATGGCAGGTTATGGGCTCCCTCTATCTTTTTACCATTCACTCACACAAAACCTCAACCCTAAATTTAAAACATATAATATTAAATAAATTAATTTATATAAATTAAAAGTGATATGTTTTAATATTAAATAAATTAATTTATATAAATTAAAAGTTATATGTTTTAACAACGAAATTAGTTTAAGTGGTAAGTAGTTTGATATCATTTAAGCATGCCTTGTGTTTATGTCATTGTATATGTAGAAAACTCTCGTTGGGAAGCTCACCCATTAAAATCTTGTGTGCGACGTAAATCGGAAAAAAGAAGTCATAAGTTTTATTATAGAATAATTGAATTTTTATTTTTTTTCAATGGTTTATAATAAATAATCACAAGATTCTTTCATCAAATATTATTTTAATTTTAAGTAGTTAGATTAAAACAATGAAGTGGTGGTATATTACTACACAATTGATAAATGAGTTTCAAGAGGGAAGCCAGCTACTTAAAAAAGTCATCTTTTACCAACTAGAATAACCAACATTATCCATGAACAATAATTCCAAGTCTCTAGAGTCTACTAATGGATTCTTTTACACAATTATTTTACTGGGAAGCAACGAGATCCAATATAAAAAGCAGGTTTGTTCATTGAATGATGACAAAAGTCCACACCCAAAGAAGGAATCGAATCGATTCAATAATGATCATATAAACAAATATAGAAAGCCAATGATGGCATAACTTTTAACTGTGATCTTGTTTTGGGAAACCCCAATTGCTTTAATTTATGTTATCATGGTGGTCCCTGCTATTCCGGTTATGGTAAATTCCTGCAAGCTTTTCAAGGCGGTTGTCCACTTCTTTTTCTGGATTTACTTTCTCAGCTCTTCTGAAAACCTGCTCTTCTTCACTTCATCACTTTGATCACAGATAGCAGTTTTACTTTTCTTTTCCTCTGCTCTTATCAATTAGAGAAAGGTTAGTCTCTTTGTTAAGTTATCGATATTTAGGTCTGTGTTAAATGATGTGCTATGTAGATTGTTGTTTTAGTAACTGCAAATCTCCAACTCTGGATATTGATCATATGTTTTGTTATCGATGATAAAGAATATCATTTCTATGTCTCTGAAATTTAATAATGTTCTTACAAAAATGAAGAGAAATCATCGAGTTCTTGCTCGATGTTCTTTGCAACCGTGCCAATACTTGTTTTCACTTTCCATGATTCGTAATGTTTTCTTTTTCTATTGACGGGCAGGTGAGAATGTCTTCATCAAGGCAAAGCCATTCATCAAGCAACACAGGGAGATCCAGGCACAGTGCTCGCATCATTGCTCAAACGACCGTAGATGCAAAACTCCATGCAGATTTCGAGGAGTCTGGCGTATCATTCGATTATTCGAATTCGGTGCGTGTAAATGGAGATCAGCAACCGAGGTCCAGTATCGTTACCACGGCTTATCTCCATAACATTCAGAAAGGCAAGTTTACCCAGCCCTTTGGGTGCTTGCTAGCTTTAGATGAGAACACTTACAAGGTCATAGCATACAGTGAGAATGCCCCTGAGATGTTGACCATGGTTAGCCATGCAGTCCCAAGTGTTGGGGACCATCCGGTTCTCGGCATTGGAACTGACATAAGAACCATTTTCACTGCCCCTAGTTCATCTGCATTGCTAAAGGCCCTAGGAATCGGGGAGGTTTCTCTTTTGAATCCGATCTTAGTCCACTGCAAGACTTCCGGGAAGCCCTTTTATGCTATTATCCATCGGGTAACAGGGGGTTTGATCATTGATTTCGAGCCGGTCAAGCCCTCTGAAGTCCCCATGACCGCAGCCGGAGCCTTGCAGTCATACAAGCTCGCAGCAAAGGCAATCACACGGTTGCAGTCGCTGCCTAGTGGGAGCATGGAAAGGCTTTGTGATACGATGGTGCAGGAGGTTTTCGAACTCACCAGTTATGACAGGGTGATGACTTATAAATTCCATGATGACGACCATGGTGAAGTGATATCTGAGGTAACAAAACCAGGCTTGGAGCCTTATTTAGGCTTGCATTATCCGGCCGCGGATATCCCCCAGGCCGCTCGATTCTTATTCATGAAGAATAAAGTCCGTATGATCGTTGATTGTAGAGCCAAACATGTGAAAGTATTTCAAGATGATAAGCTTCCTATTGACCTGACCTTGTGTGGTTCAACCCTAAGGGCACCCCACAGCTGCCATTTACAGTACATGGAAAACATGAATTCCATCGCTTCTTTGGTCATGGCTGTCATTGTCAATGATGGAGAAGAAGGTAATGACACCGGTTCCGAGCAGCAGCCACAACAAAAGAGAAAGAGATTATGGGGTTTAGTAGTATGCCATAACACCACTCCAAGGTTTGTTCCATTTCCACTCAGGTATGCCTGTGAGTTTCTAGCTCAAGTTTTCGCCGTCCATGTCAATAAGGAATTAGAGCTCGAAAGCCAAATCGTCGAGAAGAACATACTGCGCACACAGACCCTTTTATGTGACATGCTTATGAGGGATGCACCCCTGGGGATTGTATCACAGAGTCCAAATATAATGGATTTGGTGAAATGTGATGGGGCTGCCTTATTATACAAGGGAAAGATATGGAAACTAGGAGTAACCCCAAGTGATTCCCAACTGAATGAGATAGCGTCATGGCTTTCTGAATATCATATGGATTCCACAGGTCTGAGTACCGATAGCTTGTACGATGCCGGGTTTCCAGGGGCTTTGGCTCTTGGTGTAGTATGCGGAATGGCTGCTGTGAGGATAACCCCCAAAGACATGCTTTTCTGGTTCCGGTCCCATACGGCAGCCGAAATTCGATGGGGTGGTGCAAAGCATGAACCTGGATTGAAAGACGACGACCGAAAGATGCACCCGAGGTCATCATTCAAGGCTTTCCTTGAAGTTGTCAAGAAAAGGAGTCTGCCATGGAAGGACTATGAAATGGATGCCATCCATTCTTTGCAGCTTATTCTAAGGAATGCGTTCAGAGATGTCGAGACCACGGATACAAACGCCAATGCCATACATTCCAAGTTGAATGACCTCAAACTAGAAGGGATGCAAGAGCTGGAAGCAGTGACGAGTGAGATGGTGCGTTTGATCGAAACAGCAACAGTCCCGATTTTGGCAGTTGATGTTGATGGGCTGATCAATGGTTGGAATATGAAAATCGCAGAGTTGACTGGCCTTTCTGTTGATAATGCAATTGAAAAGCATTTACTCGCACTTGTTGAAGATTCTTCATCTGAAACAGTCCAGAAAATGTTGCTCTTGGCTCTGCAGGGTATGTAATATTCCACTACTTGGTTACCTTATTTAGTATATGTACTCTATAAAGCTCTAACTTATAATTAACACATATCAGTCAGTATACGACACTCATTCTATATAAGATTTCACAAACATCAGTGTTAAAGAATGCTATCGTACTAATAATAGTTGCTCCTTTATGATCAGGCGAAGAAGAAAAGAACATACAGTTTGAGATCAAAACTCATGGAGCAAGGACTGGGGCAGATCCCATTAGTTTAGTTGTCAATGCTTGCGTAAACAGGGATCTTCATGAAAATGTTGTGGGGGTATGCTTTGTGGCACAAGATGTAACAGTTCAGAAGATCGTAATGGACAAATTCACCAAGATCGAAGGCGATTACAAGGCAATAGTACACAATCCAAACCATTGATCCCTCCCATATTCGGCATGGATGAATTCGGATGGTGTTCGGAGTGGAATCCGGCAATGACAAAGCTAACCGGTTGGAACCGAGATGAAGTGGTGGATAAGATGCTATTGGGGGAGGTTTTTGGAACCAACACTGCTTGCTGTCATCTCAAGAACCAAGAATCTTTTGTCAACCTCGGTGTTGTACTTAACAATGCGGTGACTGGTAATGAACCCGAGAAGGTTCCTTTAGGTTTCTTCGCTCGCAGCGGGAAGTATGTTAGGAAAATAAACCGAGTACAAGTAATTTTCCTATAACTAGATTAGTGAGAATGTGAAATAAAAGCGGAAAAATAATACCCGAAAATTGATAACGGAGTTCAGCCAATTGTGCTTACGTCTCCGGGCTGCTGCAGATCTTTTACTAAGAGAGAAAATTTACAGGTGTTTACAAAACACTCACTACTCACAAGAAAGCTCTCTAGTATAGGAAGAAAGAAATGTTTTGGGATGATTTTGAAGCTAAATGGGTAAGGGTATTTATAGTAGAAACTTAGGGACTAATCTTTGAAAATACCCTAAAGTGCAATGACTAAAGTGAATTTACCCATTCCTATTTTCAACAAACATCTACCAAAATTTTACCAAACTTTGAAAAACATTTTTCAAAGAAACATTTACCAAACTTGAAAAAAACATTTTCCAAAGTTGGTTGCCAAACTTTGAAACTTTTAACAATCTCCCACTTGAAGACTGATTTTAATATGTCTTCACACCTCGATCAATGCAGCAGCATGTCTGGTCTTGTTATTCTAGCATGCCAACTGAAGTTGAACACAACTTCAGTTTATCCGTAGTCACCGTCTTTGTCAACATGTCTGTCGGATTTTGAGCTCCACTAATCTTTTCAAGTTTCAAAATCCCATCTTCCAGAAGAGACCGGATAAAATGATATCTCAATTGTATGTGCTTTGTCCTGGAATGAAAAGACGGATTCTTTGCTAGATGGATAGCACTGTGACTGTCGCAATACAAGATATTGTTTTCTTGTTTCTTGCCTAACTCTTCCAAGAAACTTTGGAGCCAAACCATCTCCTTGCTGGCTTCCGTAACAGCGACATATTCTGCTTCAGTTGTGGAGAGAGCAACTATCTTCTGTAGTTGAGAAACCCAACTCACTGCAGTTCCTCCTAGAGTATAGACATACCCTGTAGTGCTCCTTCTGATGTCGACATTTCCGGCTAAGTCAGCATCTACATAGCCTGTCAGTATCATATCTCCACCTTTGAAACAAAGTGCTTTGTTTGTGGTACCCCGAAGATATCTGAGGATCCATTTGACTGCTTCCCAGTGTACCTTGCCCGGATTATTCATGTACATGCTAACAGCTCCCACTGCATGAGCAATATCTGGTCTGGTACAAACCATGGCATACATCAGACTTCCAATTGCTGAGGCATACGGAACCTTCACCATGTGTGCACGTTCTTCCTCCGTCTTTGGTGATTGGTCTTTGGAGAGTCTGAAATGAACACCTAAAGGTGTACTTACTGGTTTAGCATCTTGCATGTTGAATCTGGAGAGTACTTTGTTGATGTACTCAGCCTGTGATAACATCAAAGTCCCCGACTTTGTGTCTCTCTTGATCCTCATCCCAAGAATCTGCTTTGCAGCGCCCAGATCCTTCATAGCAAACTGCTTCGACAATTTTTGCTTCAAGTGTATAATCTCTTGCATGTCTGAGCCTGCAACGAGCATGTCATCAACGTACAATAATAAAATAATGAAGCTGTTGTCGAACCTCTTGATGTAGCAACAATGATCTGCTTGGCATCTGATAAAACCACTGCTACTCATGAAACTATCGAACTTCTTGTACCACTGTCTAGGAGCTTGTTTTAAACCATACAAGCTCTTCTTCAACCTGCATACCAGGTTTTTCTTGTCTGCCTCTATGAAGCCTTCTGGCTGCCTCATATAGATTTCTTCCTCCAAATCACCATGAAGGAAAGCTGTCTTTACATCTAACTGCTCAAGATGTAAATTCTCTACAGCTACAATTTTCAACACCAGTCTGATTGTAGACAATTTTACGACTGGAGAGAAAATTTCATTGTAGTCAATACCTTCTTTTTGCTGAAAGCCTTTGACAACCAATCTTGCTTTGTAGCGTTTGCTCCATCGTGCTCTTCTTTGATCCTGTAAATCCACTTGTTGTGGAGCGCTTTCTTGCCTGGTGGTAATTCAGCTAATTCCCATGTCTGATTTGACATAAGCGAGTCCATCTCATCTTTCATGGAAAACTCCCACTTGACTGAATCCTCCACTTGCATTGCTTCATCATAGCACTCTGGTTCACCATTGTCAGTCAGCAACAAGTAGTGTAAAGAAGGAGAATACCGTTGGGTTGGTTTAGGAATTCTGGAGGAGCGTCTCAGTTCTGGTGTGCCTGGTTCTTCTTGAACTGCTTCAGGATTGATCTGAACATCATTTCCAGAAATCTCCTCGAACTCAGCAAATTCCTTTGTTTCAGCTTCGGTATTACTTGATTCTGCGGTTGACCTATCTTTGTACATCACATTTTCATTGAAAATGACGTCTCTGCTTCTGATGATCTTTCGATTTTCGTAGTCCCAAAACCGGTAACCGAACTCATCACCACCGTAACCAACAAAGACGCATTTGTTGGACTTGGCATCAAGTTTACTTCTTTCAGCAGAGTTTATGTGTACATAAAAAATACAACCAAACACTCTTAAGTATGAAAGGTTTATTTCTTTCTTGCTCCAAGCTTCCTCTGGTATTCCGCCATCCAAAGGAACTGAGGGCCCACGGTTGATCAAGTAAGCTGCAGTGTTGATAGCTTCAGCCCATAGAAATTTGGGCAATTCGGCATGTATCCTCATGCTTCTGGCACGTTCATTCAGAGTTCTGTTCATGCGCTCTGCTACGCCATTCTGCTGCGGTGTTATGAGAACTGTTGTCTCCATCTTGATCCCATTGTTTGCGTAGAAATCTCTGAATCTACTGTCTCTGTATTCTCCTCCATTGTCACCTCAACCGCTTGACTTTCAAACCAGTCTCATTTTCCACCATGGCCTTCCATTTTCTGAAGGTATCAAACTTCTGATTTCTTCTTCAGAAAATAACCCACACCTTCCTTGTTGAATCATCGATGAAGGTGACATAATATAGTGAGCCTGCAAGAGATGGAACTGGGATGGTCCCCATACATCAGTATGAATCAATTCTAACCTTTCTGCCTTGGGTGTCTTGCCAATCTTTGCAAAACTGACTTTCTTTTGTTTGCCAAAGATGCAATCCTCGCATAGTCGACATCTACATTCTTTAGATCCGGCAGCTTCCCTTTTGACAAAAGTGTCTTAATCCCTTTCTCGCTCATATGGCCAAGCCTTTGGTGCCATAGGTTTGATTTTCCATCAGCATCTGCTACTGCAATGATATTCTCTAAATTTGAGGTTACATAGAGTACCAATCTTCTTACCACGAGCAATGACGATGCTCCTTTGGTAATCTTCCATTCACAGCCTGAAAGGTTGTGCTATATCCTTCTCCATCAAGCTGTCCAACAGAAATCAGATTTCTTTTGAGGCCAGGAATAGATTTCTTTTGAGGCCAGCTTTAAGGTTTCATCATCAGCAAGATGAACCTTCCAAATCACCACTGACATAGTTCTCCATGATTTTTGGTAGGGGTGGAGTGGAAAGATGCCCTGAATCCAGATCCATGATTCAATCGGACTGTTTGACGCTTAGAATCATGGCATCACCTGTCTCCTCTGTCACGTTGGCAGATTCCTGTGCACCGGTATCTTTCTTCAGTGCTCGGCAATCTCTTTTGAAGTGACCCTTCTTGCCGCAATTATAACAGGTAAAATCTTTATTTCCTGTTCTTGATTTGTCCCTTCTGGATTTTGATCTGCCACGATTTGAATTTCTTTCTGAAGTTCTCCCTCTAGACTCGGTGTGCAAGGCTGAGGAGGTTGATGCTTCACCCGATTTTCTTCAGTGCTCGGAATCTCTTTGAAGTGACCCTTCTTTTTGCCGCAATTATAACAGGTAAAATCTTTATTTCCTGTTCTTGATTTGTCCCTTCTGGATTTTGATCTGCCACGATTTGAATTTCTTTCTGAAGTTCTCCCTCTAGACTCGGTGTGCAAGGCTGAGGGTTGATGCTTCACCCGATTCTCTTCGTCGAATTTCTTCACTCAATACCAGATCCCGAACATCGTCGAATTTTAATTTGCTGTTTCCCGACGAACTGCTGACTGCTGTAACAGTAGCATTCCAACTGTCTGGTAGAGATGATAAGAGAATTAAAGCTCGAACTTCATCATCGAACTCAATTTCCACTGAACTCAACTGGGTTGTGATTGTGTTGAGTTCATTTAGGTGTTGTGCCATCGATGCCCCTTCCGCCATCCGCAAATTGAATAATCGCCTCATCAAATGAACTTTGTTTGAGCCTTCTTCCTCATACATACTGGAGAGAGTTTTTTCTGGTACAGAAAATCTTCAATCTGCATCTTCCAAAAGCCAAAGTCCGCACCATCGAACTTTTCAATTTTCACCTTCCCTTCATCTGCAGCCATCGCTTCCACCTCGAATCTGGCTTCTTTTGGATCGTTTCTGACAATTCTTGCGAACCACCGTGTATTAGAACACCACTGTCGACAAACTCGTATCGCCGACCGAAATTTCACTATTCACGAATTCACTATTCACGTGAATAGTATGAATAGTAACCTCGCAGAAAAATTGACAAAATTCACAACCAAAAGCTCTGATACCAGTTGTTAGAAAAATAAACCGAGTACAAGTAATTTCCCTATAACCAGATTAGTGAGAATGCGAAATAAAAGCGGAAAAATAATACCCGAAAATTGATAACGGAGTTCAGCCAATTGTGCTTACGTCTCCGGGCTGCTGCAGATCTTTTACTAAGAGAGAAAATTTACAGGTGTTTACAAAACACTCACTACTCACAAGAAAGCTCTCTAGTATAGGAAGAAAGAAATGTTTTGGGATGATTTTGAAGCTAAATGGGTAAGGGTATTTATAGTAGAAACTTAGGGACTAATCTTTGAAAATACCCTAAAGTGCAATGACTAAAGTGAATTTACCCATTCCTATTTTCAACAAACATCTACCAAAATTTTACGAAACTTTGAAAAACATTTTTCAAAGAAACATTTACCAAACTTTGAAAAAAACATTTTCCAAAATTGATTGCCAAACTTTGAAACTTTTAACAAAGTATGTCGAATGCTGGTTATGTGTGAACAAGAAATTGGACATGAAAGGTGGTGCTGTCACCGGTGTGTTCTGTTTCTTACAGCTCCCAAGCCAAGAACTGCAACAAGCACTTCATGTCCAGAAATTATCCGAGCAAACCGCCATGAAAAGATTGAAAGCGTTGGCTTATTTGAAAACTCAGATTCGTAACCCTCTCTCTGGTATTATATTTTCTAGGAAAATGATGGAAGACACGGAGTTGGGACCGGAACAAAAACGCCTTCTTCAAACTAGTACCATGTGCCAGCGCCAGTTTAGCAAGATACTTGATGATTCGGACCTCGATAGCCTCATTGAAGGGTACTAAAACCTTTATTGCTTCATTTCTTTATTTAAGATAGAAAAATCATCTTAATTTTTCCTGTTTTCTGAATTTTTTTAACAGCTATATGGATCTTGAAATGATTGAATTCACCTTCAATGTGGTATTGGTTGCTTCTATTAGTCAAGTGATGATGAAGAGCACTGAGAAAAGTATCTGAATGCTCAACGATACAGCAGCAGAAGTCATGAATGAGACATTGTATGGAGATGGTTTTAGACTTCAACAAGTCTTGGCTGATTTCTTGTTGATATCAGTTAATTTTACACCAAATGAAGGCCAAGTCACCGTTGCAGCTAGCTTAACCAAAGATCAACTAGGACAATCCGTTCATCTTGCACACTTGAAACTCAGGTAATGGGCATATCATTGTTAGACGCATATCGAGTCTGAAAAAGATAAGGCATTGATTTTAATGTGTATGTTGGGACAGGATAACACATGCAGGTGGTGGAGTACCGGAAGCATTGCTGAGCCAAATGTTTGGAACCGATGGAGATGCATCAGAGGAAGGTATTGGTTTACTCATTGGCCGAAAATTGGTGAAACTCATGAATGGTGATGTGCAGTATCTAAGGGAAGCTGACAGATCAACTTTCATCATCACCATTGAACTTGCTGCAGCAAATAGGTCCAGAAACTAAACTGGTTTGGTACACTATCTGTTTTTTTTTTGTCGTTGTTGAAAGAATTGCAATTTCAGAAAATGCATTTTGAAACTGTAGAATTTGTTTTTCATATAGCAAGGGAGACAATTTGTAGTGAATGTGAGGTTCAAATTGGATGTTGAGGCCACTGAACAAAATTAGTATTTGGAAGTTGTAACATTCTGATTTGTTATTCTGTTTTTTTAAGTGATATTTTTTTGTTATCCAGAAAAAAAAATAGAAAACTGCTAATAATCTAAGAGAACAAATCAAGTTAAAGTCATCACAGCTGGCTCAGCTGCAATGTTGATTTCAGCTACAGTCCTGATAGTTAAAAAAACCATGGATTTGAGCTTCGGTTAATATGGAAACCAAATAGTTTGAATCCCTCACTTTTAACTTCTTGTTTAACTTTGTCTGCTGCCATTGATCCTTGTTCTTGTTTTTCACCATCTAACTGTCCCAACTGGAGCTGCAAATCGACTTCTCTTCCAATACCAACATTGTTCTCTTCGACCAAAACCGCTCTACGGTTCCCGGATTTGTTCACGTCGATCATGCAGAATCTCCGGACTTCATTCTCCTTTCGACTCTTGCATACGTAGAAGGAGATCACATCCTTGGATTTCAACTCTTTCTCCTTCAGAAACCGGCTCCAACCCCAGGTGAAAACGAAGCTTCCGCTGCTGCCCCAGTAGCAGTAACGAAACTTCCATAGCCTCATGAACTTGTCGTAGAAAACCAGCTCTACATCATTTGTTTTTCGATCACCAACGACATCGCTGTTCCCGCCAACCGGGGGAAAGTACTTGACTGCGTATTTTTTGGGGACAACGAGCCTACTAAGCTTACCGACATCACTCAGCGTTAGCTCTTTTTCGAACAATTTTTTGCAAATTAGCCCCTGATTGCTGTAAGTCCCCATTGAGTTGATACCAACGCCTGGTTTTGCATTAATTCTAGAGCGAGCCTTGATGTATTCCATGAACTTGTGTTGGTAAGAACCGTCCCTTATCATGCTAAGGACAGCTTCAGAACTGTAATGGCTCAGAAACGTCGGTTCCTCGATCTTGATTCCGGTCCAGGGAAAGTTACGGTGAGTGTCTCCGGTACGGAACTTGATTGCTGCGCTATCATAGGCCATGGCTGCATCTATTTCTGATCTGAAAGTTCCAAGCCATATTCGGGTATGATTGGCGTATAACTGAGCACCCCATTGTCCGTTCTTCTGTCTCATAACGCCTTTGAATTGTGACGAATTGCCTTTGACACCACCACACCTTTGGCGTTTGTTTGCTCGATTTGAGGTGCTAATCGAATCCAAAATATCCGAATTCACTTTCGCTTCGCCACTTGAAATCACACTCAGTATTTCTTCTTCCATAATCTCTAAGAAAATAAATGAAAGAAAAAAAACAGTATATAAACAAAAGAAATAACGGAAATTAAATACCCTTAAATAATGAAAACGGTGCCTTGCAAGGCAAGAAATAACCATTACATCCAATCTAATGCATACACACGTAATGCTATGCGGTTCAAACCTCTAACTTTTTCCGTCTATCAGTCAAAAGGAATCAGAAACAATAACTGCAGAAAATTTTATGATTCAATAACAGAAACGTGTAATAGAAAATTAAAGAGAGCTGGCACCTTAGTAATTAAACAAAAGAAACAGAACAAAGAAGACGGCTGTCTCTCAAAAACCAAACAAGTTTTGTGTTATGGGAAAACTAAGCCCTAGTGAATACTTATACTAAATAGGGAACTTGGAAAGCAAGAAATACGTCCAGTAAAGGCAAGAAAAATCTGGTTATATAATGAAAATATAACTTTTTCATTAGAAGCTTTTTAGCTCTGTAATTTGTTTTTTGGCAAGCAAAATAAGCCATATATATTTTCTTAAGAATGATTCTGCTACAAACAGCAAAGGAATTAAATTCAAATCCTCCATTGATTTCAGTTCATTGAATCCTACATAGTAACTGATTCACTGCTGAAGCAATTCCATCCACTGTAGTCACCTTACAATCATCTTCCACCTGCATTTATAGTTTCATTATAAAAAATAAAATAAAACATACAAAATCATGTCTCGAAGATCAAAAATCAAAATACAGTCGCAAATGAGATTCATATCGAGTTAACTTGTAACATTATTTTGTATTGTGAGACGCGTTAAATTACCCTGAGACTGAGAGAACAGAGGACAGTTCGGTCATCCGATGTGAGATTGAGATGAAGGATAGTGAGACTCATAGCATTCAACACTGACACCAGTTTCAAGAGCTGAGGGGTAGCCTCTTCCA
This sequence comes from Hibiscus syriacus, assembly GCF_006381635.1. Classification (NCBI taxonomy): domain Eukaryota; kingdom Viridiplantae; phylum Streptophyta; class Magnoliopsida; order Malvales; family Malvaceae; genus Hibiscus; species Hibiscus syriacus. Next base: position 821,662 of record NW_024062011.1, on the reverse strand, counting down.
TCTTATTTTGAGGTTTGCATTCTTCCCAATCACGTTAACTTCAATGTCAGCAACGGCGGGTTGAATCTCTACTGTCGATTCTTTCACGGAGATCGAATTATCGACTACATGAGTCTATGATGAACTTGTTGAGAACTGTGGGAATGTGAAGAGCTCTTGCAAAATTTGGTCTGTCTTGTTTTACCTCTTTTTCCGTACTTGGCCATTGAAGCCCTTGCTCGAGCTCTTTCACAAAATTGATAGCTCCTCCCACAATCGATGCTTGATCACCCTGATCACACACACACAAAAAGGCAATCCTTTGTTAGCATTTATATAGGTTTTCTGGGATGCATCGTACTTATTGTGATTGCGAATATAATGATTGCACAATACCCTTTGAACATAAGACTGAGGCATCAGAGATCGAAGAACAGAGAGATACTGATTCATTTGCTTTCTTCTATTGCGCTTAACAGCAATGTGGTTCATTCTTTGATTCTCCATATATTCCTTGATTTTTCGAGTTACCGTTAGATGTCTCCGGGGACGAACCGAAGCCGAAGGACCACTGGAATGGGGTATTGGTGGCGCCATTGATGTTCGTGAAGAAGAGGAGGAAGAAACCCAATCTTCATTATAGGTGTTTGATGTTTGGTTGTCAGGAAAATGGTGGAGCCACTGGAATGGGGTAATGGTGCTTGATTTGGGATTACTAATTTAAGATTTGTTCTATATTAGTCCTTCCGTTAAGTATATGTTTAAATTTATTGTATTTATGCTTCAAGTCCTCTTAACTTTGTATAATATTCATTTTAATCATCATTTATGTTAGTAATTTAATGAAATATTAAGGTTAAACACTTCGATTGCCCCCTTTATTTTTGTGCTGTTTTGATTTGGTCCCTATATTGTTATGTGTGCATTTATTTTGTTTCTTTTTACATAAATGGAATATGTAATATATATTTATTATTTTAAGTAATATTTTAAATATTTATAAATATATAGTATTAAATATATAATATAGTTATATATGTATTTTTTATAAAAATTATATGTATGTATATATTAATACAAAAAAGGATAAAAATATTGTATTAAGTACTTATATTTTAATAGAAATTTCATTATTATTAATATTACAAATTATTCGATATTCTTTGTCAATTATTCGATTAATCTACGAAAGACCTCTAAAAATCTGGGGTGCCCTTCCGAGGGTTATTCGAATAAAATATTTTAACATTGTTATTTGTTGCTTATTAAGTTAATTAGATATATATTATTCATTTTAAGTAAATTATTTAAAAAAAAAGTAAATATATTTTTTATTTAGATATATTTTTACATAGTTGAATAAATTAATAAATCTTCATTATTCTTCTTACATTTTGGTCACCACGTGTTATTAAATGGTTATGGTTTAATGCTTGATTTGGGTTTTCTAAGTTAAGATTTGTTCTATATTAGTCCTTTCATTATATGTTTAAATTTATTGTATTTATGATTCAAGTCTTAACTTTGTTTAATATTCATTTTAATCATCATTTATGTTGGTAATTTAATGAAATGTTAAGGTTAAATGCTTTGATTGCCCCTTGCATTTTTATGTTGTTTCGATTTGGTCCCTATATTGTTATATGTGCATTTATTTTGTTTCTTTTTACATAAATGGAATATGTAATATATATTTATTATTTTAAGTAATATTTTAAATATTTATAAATATACAATATTAAATATATAATATAGTTATATATGTACTTTTTATAAAAAAAATTATATGTATCTATATATTAATAAAAAAAAGATAAAAAAATTGTATTAATCACTATACTTAATAGAAATTTCAGTACTATTAATAATATTATAAATTATCCGGCAATCTTTGTCAATTATACGATTAACATAGTGAACACCTCCAAAATTTTAACGTGCTCTTCTAAGGGTTATTCCAATAAAATATTTTAATATTATTATTTGTGGCTTATTAAGTTAATTAGATATATATTATTTATTTTAAATAAATTATTTTTTAAAATAAATATATTTTTTATTTAGATATATTTTTACATAGTTGAATAAATAAATGCTCATTTTTGTTTATTTCATGTATTTATTTATTTACCTTTCTTTATTATTTTATTTATTTATTTTTGTTTAGTTTTATTATATTTTTTTGATATTTTATTCAACTTTTATATGTTATTTACTACTGTTGCGTTCATATGTCATGAATTTGTTTTCTCGTTTTCTGAAAAATTTAAAGGCAATCTTATCTTGCATTGTGTGCTAACGAAATTATGTCTAACATAAATGGGTTTCAATTTATGTTAATTCACGTAGTAAGAAAACATCTTTTTTTTTTAAATAAAACTGAGTAAATTAAATCATTTTTTATCGAGTCAAAAGTTTTAGAAAAAGATTCAATCTTTTCAAAATTCATAAAAATTAAAGGATCGTAATTTAAATTTAGAACTCAAATATATAAAATTCCACTATTTTAGACAACTAATAAAGAGGTACTAATTTTGGACGACGTGGGGGTATTTCGACTCCGAAATCCTTAAAAATGATTTTCTGGTAAAACGTAGATTAAATTTTTTTCTTTAAAATAACTTTTTAAATTATTTGAAAAACAATTTGTTTAGGTATTCGACCTACCTAACCCAAAGATCAATGACAACTCTAAATCATTTTCAAATTTCAAATTAAATAAAAAAATTAAAATTTTTAATATAAAGTTATAATTATTTTAAATGCAAGTATTTATAAAAAAATGTTATGACACGTATCAAAAGTCATATGACCCGTAACTTTCATAGTTATATATTATGGTGGAATTATTTGCATGGTATTCCTGATATATGGCATTTGCGAAATTGATTTTATCAAAGGGGTGATGATAAAGACGTGGGATTTTGTTCCGATGCGGTGTAAATATTACAAGCAACATGTGGCAGCCTCTTACCATTTAACACCGACCAAAAGCTTCATGGAGCAGACTTCGTCGGTTCGGTGGCTTAAACAGGCTCATGCCTATCTTAAATTAAATTAAATATGATAATGGTACAGACAACTAGATTGATCTAATAAAATAAGACATTAAATTTTTTAAATAAAATAAAAGGTTCAATTTGATATTAACATATAAAATAAATGAAATTAGAAAGATCGTCTTATAATAAACTTTCATAAATCTCGATCGAGATTATTAAATTAATAAATCACATATCAATGATTAATTTAGAAAAATGTGACAATGGTGGACATGGGACACTTGCAGGTGTTGAGAGGTGGAAATGCTTCTTTTGTCTCTGCTGGAACATGGATCCAAGTATGCCAGTTTGATTTGCTTACTATGGAGGCAGCCGAATTATTGTTGGATATCAAGCGCTTAATTTGGTATCCTGCAGGCAGTCATGACCTATTAGAATCAAGTTTTCGATATTTGAATTTGATTTATATACATTATTTTGATTGTTTTATTATTAAATTAAAATATTAAATATATATATAATCTTATATTTAAAAAAAATCCAATCTACATATTTTTTAATTATTAGCTTGAATATATTTTATCAGCGATTATTTTTGTAATAAGTATTTAATATATTGCTTATAATTATACGTATTCAATAAAAATATTTTTGTTTATAACTTGATCTAGAACCTTCCCATGGATAAAAAAAAAAAAAAGATGTGTGATAATCTTATTAGATCGTCAACTTCAAATTAAAGTCACTTAAAAACACCACTAAATTAAAACCCATTTCACTAACCACATTTTTTTTATAATTCATTTATATTCAATCGATTAATTCGGATCAAGTACTACAGAGACAAATGTGACCTTACCAACCCAATTTACTATATTCACAATAGCCAAAATTCAAACATTTAACGTTGTTTAAGAGATTTAACGTCTTATCCCACTAAATCAACGTATTATTACTTTCCACTAACCACGTTTAACAACCTATCAATTCAACTAACATTATGAATCCCACTCAATCCTCGTTACTATTTAATTATACAATATTATTAATTTATAGGATGAGTTTGTCACGTTGGACGAGCATCGCTAAATATAATTAAAGATGAGTATCATTAAGCACCTTTAATTTAATTTATAAAAATATAAAATTCTAAATGACTCGACATATAATTACAAATTAATTAAAAATTAAAGGTAAATTATTTAAAATAAAATATTAATTATATTATTCTCTGTAATATTTTCTAACAATAAAAAATTATAACCTACCTTTAAAAAATTGTTAAAAAAGATTATGGAAAAATATTGTAATTAATATTTCATTTTAAATAGTTTAACTTTAAATTTTGAAATAATTTATAATTATATATTGAGTACTTTAGAATTTTAAATATTTATAAATTAAATTAATGGTGCTTAGCGGTGCTCATCGTTAGCGGTACTCATCGAGCGTTGTAGAGTTTTTCTAATTTATATTTAGTTATACAAATATAGACATAAAATAATGAAAATTCTACGACGTTTAACGAGCACCACTGAGCACCACTAACGATCAGTACCATTAATTTAATTTAACAAAATTTAAAATTCTAAAGTACTCAAGTATAATTATAAATTAACTAAAAATTTAAAGGTAAATTATTTAAAATAAAATTTAAAGTTAAATTATAGTTTTTTATTTATTAAAAAATTATGGAAGACAATGTAATTAATATTTTACTTTAAATAATTTATCTTTAATTTTTTAACTTATTTATAATTATACGTTGAGTTTTTTAGAATTTTAAATTTTTATAAATTAAATTAATGGTGCTTAACGGTGCTTATCATTAGCGGCACTCGTCAAGTTTTGTATAATTTTTCTAATTTATATTTAGTTATTCAAATATAAAAAGAAAATAAAGAAAACTCTACAACGTTTGACGAGCACCGCTAACGATCAACACCATTAATTTAATTTAATAAAATTTAAAATTCTAAAGTACTCAAAGTATAATTATAAATTAATTAAAAATTTAAATGTAAATTATTTAAAATAAAATTTAAAGGTAAATTATAGTTTTTATTATTAAAAAATTATGGAAGATAATGTAATTAATATTTTATTTTAAATTTTTAATTTGTTTATAATTATACGTTGAATTCTTTAGTATTTTATTTTTTACAAATTAAATTAATGATGTTAAATTATGTTTATCTTTAGTAATGCTCAACAATACTTGTAGAGTGTGACAGATGCTTCTCAGAAAATAATTATATAAATATTAATTAATCTAATTAATAACTAATTCGTTTTAAATAAATCTTTAATTGTTTAATTTAAAAATAAAAATATTTTATAATTTATATTTAATTGTTTATTACTTCTAATAAATGAATATTTTATTAGAAATGCATTCTGTTCATTGATTCGACATAAGGTTCAATTTATGGATTCATAGCTCACGAGTCTTGTTCATAAAATCGGTTAATAAATTCAGAATTCCGAGTCAGTTCGTATATCTGATTCACTGATCCAACTGAATGGGTTCGTGAATCTAGGTCATGGTCCACTTTGCGTACGTATATAGTATAGGGTTTAAATTATTGACCTAACTTTGACAATTTATTTTTGGATAAATTTAATATTTTATGAAATCTCTGTTTTGAAAATCGGACCGGATCGGCCGGTTCAACCTGTTTAATCAGGGAACCGTTGCTTAATCCAGTTCAATATAAATCGGTTGAACCGCTATTAGTGAACCGGCCAGAACCGCTGAACCGTTCAAATCAGACCGGCTGAAAACCGAAAAAATCGGGATTTTTGTTTTTTTTTTAAAAAATAAACCAAACAATGTCGTTTGTTAAACGAGCCAAGTCGAACTCGAGTATTGCTGAACTCGACTCGAACTTGAAAACTTTAAAAGTAAGCTCAACTCAACTCAAACTCACAAGCTAAAAATTATCTAGTTCAACTCAAACTCGAAATATAATATTGAAACTTGAACTCAAAAAGGCTTGAACTCAAAAAAAAATTTAGAAGCTCGATTGAAGCCTAAAATTCGAGCTTGATTGAAGTGAAAGAATAGTTCACTCAATGCTCACCAAAAGGCTCCATGATTTTGAATGTCAAATTACCTCTATTATTTATAGAAGTTAGTTGTGATGCGCTTCTATGTTTCTTAGCAATGTGAGATTGTTTTGTTCTCATATTTTTACTCTTTAGACTTTTGGGATGCTCTTCTATGTTTCTTAGTCATGTGGTATTGTTTTTTTTTTTAAATTAAACCAAACAATATCATTTTGTTATGATTTTTTTAACCCCAAATTTATTTTTTAATTATAGTTATATAATTATATTTATTATTTAATATGTTTTACCTTAAATATTATGTTGTAGTTAATTTGAATCATTTTGTTTCACTTGATTTTATGGTTTTTAACTTATATATGTTATGACTTGCTTTGAATATGACTTGTGATATAAAAAATTATTTTTTATTAAATATTGTTGGAATTTTTATTTAATTTTTTAAATAATTATGACATCGTCCGGTTCTTCCGACCGGTCGGACCGGTTTGACCGGTTGAACCAGTGAACCAGTAGTATGACCGGTTCGCTAACCGGTCCGGTTCTGAAAACCATGTATGAAACCAATTTTTGAATATTTGGCTACCCTGTCTCTATAGCATGCACTAAGCAGTCAATTAGAATTAGGGCAGTAGAATCAGATAATCGGTCAGGTTTCAGTCGAATTTTGGCAGGTCGAGTAAAATCGGGTACATGTCAATTCAGGTTGATTTGACATCAGATCCAGATCGGGTTCATGTCAGGTCAAATCAGTTTGGGTTATTTTCAGGTTGATTTGACACCAAATCCAGATAGGTTTCAGGTCGGGTCATTTTCAGTTCGGATCAATGTCAGTTCAGGTAAAAATAATTCAGGTCCGAAGCAGATAAAGACCAGGTTAATTCAGGTTCGGGTTGACTTCAATCGGATCTCGTTCAGATCGGATCACATCATTGACAGATAAAATTCAGGTCGGATGTTTATCGGATACGGATTGAGTTCAGGTCGGATCGTTTTATTTTTTTAGATTAATTATTTTGTCATATTTCGTGATTGTTGAATTGGAAGTTGTAATTGTATATGATTTCGAGTAAAATAAGAGAAAAATAAATATTCATGGATCAATTTTGTAAAAACAAATAAAATTAATGACAAAATTGAAGAAATGTAAAATTACAAATAAAATCTTAAAATATAAATTAAACAACACACATAGGTAAGGGACTAAATTGAATATATATAAAAGTAAAAGACGTAAAATTAAAATAAATTAAAAAACACAAAAAGATTAAATCGAAATAAATGCAAAATGTGAAGAAATAATGAAAAATATAGTAAATTGCATTCATTTAAAAATTTAAAAAAATAATATATATATAAAATATAAATTTATATATAAACTATATTTATATTATAAACTATATAATTATTATAAGCTATATATAAATTATGTTTATGTGAACTATATGTATAAACTATAAAAGTATATAGTTTATAAATTATAATATATATATATATATATATTATATATATATATATATATATATATATATATATATATATATATATATATATATATATATATATATATATATATATATATATATATATATTATTCAAAGTGAGTGGTGGGAGAAACCTTTTTAAAAGAAAGATTTTTTTGTGTGAACAAATTTGATTTTATTTGGGAATTTAGATGGAAATTGAGAAATTTTGATAATATAGAGAAATTGAGAATTTAGAGGGAAATTGAGAAATTTAGAGAGAATAAAAAAATTTGGGAAGTTGGCACCAATGATAGTGTCCAACAAAATATTTTGTATTAATTAGGCTCATGCTCCTCCAACAATCATCATTTTTCCACTTGTATTTGATTTTTGATTTTTTTCATTTTAGTCATGGTTTAATTATAAGAGAAAATCGTCTCAGTGACCAAAAATGCCTTATAATATATGATTTTAACCAACTTTTTTTTGGATTTGCCAAAATGACCAACAAAATTGCAATGCGAAATAAAAATTGCAACGCGATCTCCAGAATTGCAAATCAGTTCCCAGAATCGCAACGTGATTATGAAGAATCGCAATGCGATAGTACAAATTCCCATTGCGATTTTTCAGAATCGCAACACGAATATGAAAATCGCAACGCGAACATATAAATCGCAACGCGATTCTGACTATCGCAACGAGTATCCGTAAAATCGCAACGCGTATCCGTAAATCGCAACGACAATACGTAAAATCGCAACGCGTATCCGTAAATCGCAACGAGAATACGTAAATCACAACGCGTATCTGTAAATCGCAATGAGAATACGTAAATCGCAATGCGTATCCGTAAATCGCAACGACAATACGTAAAATCGCAACGCATATCCGTAAATCGCAACGCGATTTTTAAAGCGCCATTAGAATCGCGACGCGTATTTTATTTTCAAATTCCAAACACGAATATTAATTATCGGAACACTGAACCGTCCACAGTATATCCCGTAATCGCAACTCATAACCTAAAACCTAAAATCACAACTTAGTCTCATCTCTATCTCTCACTCTCTACGGCAAAAATCTGTCCCCATCTCCGAAGATTTTCGTCCCCATCTCCGGCGAAATCCCTCACAACCATTCACGGTCAGAAATCCCTCACAATCATTCAGAAATGGAAAATCAACCTCCGAGGGTTAGTTTTTTTAATTATTTTTATTTTGTTTGCATTATTTTAGGTTTTTCATATTGAAATTGATGATAAGTTTACTGGTAATTTCAATAATAGATTAACCATTTCACTTAGATTTCTTATTAAATTCATTCGATTGCTGCCAATACTGCTAAACTGTTTAGTCTTTAACCCTGTGAAGTTAGTATTTGTCTTTGTTTTGTCTTTTGGTTGAAGTAATGCAATCCATTAAAGTTTCAATTTGCAGAAGAAGAATAGTTTCTAAACTTAAAATCGCAACACGAGAATGACTATTGCAACGAGAGAAATGAAAATCGCAACGAGAGAATCGCAACGCGAAATGAAAATCGCAACGCGAAATGAAAATCACATTTCGCGTTGCAATTCTCTCGTTGCGATTTTCATTTCGCGTTGCGATTCTCTCGTTGCGATAGTCATTTCCGCGTTGCGATAGTCATTCTCTCGTTGCGATTTTCATTTCAACCAAAAGACAAAACAGTGTTGCAAATTTTAGTTCAAGAATAAACTACTACTCTTTATGTTTATTATTTTTGGTATATCTTCACAGTGTAGTTTTTGGTATATCTAACTTGGTATGTTTATTGTTTTTGTAGAAACTTTTTTCTGCTTCATTGACATTAAGGAATAAAGTTAGCCTAGCCACTACAATTGCTTCGAAGCTTTCACCTACACAAAGAAAATTGTTTGAGGAAACCTACTTCGGGCCATGGCTGAGAGTACAGCATCCGGGTGGAGATGCTAATTTGACCCATTTGTGGCTTCAGACCATGACTAGAGATCTACCCGACAGCATACAACGTGGTGAGGAAGAGATATGGTTTCATTTTCCACCGACGTATACTTGTTTTGGGCGGAAGGAGTTCTGCTTAATCACTGGTCTACGATTCGGACACGATGATGCAGGCCGGTACACTCGTCATATCACCCGCCCATCATGGTTATCCCGGGTTTTTCCTGATGAGTCAATAGAGAAGCCGAACTTACACGTCGACGACCTGAAGAAATTGTTTAATAAGAAAGATGGTTTTACTCGGATGAATGACGTCGATGTTGTCCGAGTATGCCTTCTAGTACTTTTGTATGCCGGCTTTTTAGGCAGAGAGGCCAGACAACCTATTCCTCAGGAGCTAATATTATTGGTAGAGGACCTAAATGCATGGAATCTGTTTCCGTGGGGTTCGTATATATGGAAAGCTACCTGGACTAAGTTGTCGTCTGCCTTTGATGACTGCAAAAGTTTACGTGGCGATGGGTCGAAATATACTTTGTCAGGATTTGTTTGGGCCTTTAAGGTAAGAATTTCTATATAATGTTTTCAAAATTATAATTAATTATTTAACAATTACTAATGTTTGTTATTATATTGTTTGTAGATTTGGATATTCGAGGCTTTCCCCTGCATGCGGACATATGCATTAAAAACTTCAAATGATATTCCTAGGGCTATTTCCTGGAAGAGGAAACGTCTGTTGGATTGGGAAGACTTAATACCATATGCGACAATAAATAATGTAAGTTAACACAAATACTATCATATATAAACATGTTATTAATAGTACACGTTTAACTTTGTTTGAGTTTTTATATTTTTAGGAGGCCAACACTCCATTACAGAGACTGACACCCATGGAGGCTGAGCTTGCCACTGATTGGTGGCAAGCTAGTCAGTATTTTTTTGATGGCACGAATGATGAGCAACCTCCAATTCCTCCACTTCGAGAGCTATCACCTCACCCAGAGCCATCACCTGATCGACCCGACTATACACCTCTACAATGAGAGCCATCACCTATCTCGTCACATCATCGAGCCTCTTCTCCACCATCACCTCATGATAGGCGACCGACAAAGATGCCACGACTTCTATCTCCCTGTTCTTCACCTCCACCTCCACGGGATGAGTCAAGGGAGTTACGTGATGAGGTCAATACCTTGCGTGAGGAGATCGGTACTCTACGCGATAACGATGGTGCATGGCGTGTGGAGGTGTCTACTTTACGTGGTGAGGTTGCCGCTCTACGTAAGATGGTAGTATCGTTGCAGAATGAGGTTCATACTCTACGCAACGAGGTAAGTTTAAGATTTTCCATATTTAACTTGATGATAAATATCATGTCTGTTTATTTACTGATTTTTGTATTTAATTATTTAGCGGCCCGATAAGGTGGATGCTTTACGTCGGGTTTTTCTTGCACGACGGAGTTCACGCATCAGATGGCGTGCACGTGCTATTAAGTCTCCGTACACTCCAATAATGCGAAGACACCGCAAGAAGAAGCCCGACTCTCCTGTCATCCCTCAAGAGTCCACTCCTATCGTTGAAGAGGCCCCTATCATTCCTCAAGAGTCCCCTCCCACCGTTCAAGAGGCCACTGTCATCGTTGAAGAGGTCCCTCCCACCATTCAAGAGCCCGATTCACATGGCGTCATATGTAAGATTCTTGAGAAACCCTCTGACGTGTCGAACATGATGGATGAGAGTTGGCTCTCGTATGAGTTACCGGCCAGTACCATTCCGGCATCTGAAGTGGAGAGGAGACAATTACCGGACACAATTCTGGATAACACCCTTTGGGCTAAGACCGCAGTTGATTTTTATCTACATGAGCGGAGCCAGGGGTGTTTCACTGACATATGCAAGCTCAAGGATGATATCTATTTGTTGCTTGATCGGTCTTGGTGGGGCGTATTATTAGGGGTCGAAGACAATGGCTATTTCGATGGAGGGGTAAGTCTTATATTTTTCTTATATTTCAATTTGATTATTTTTAAAAAAAATTTATGTAAGTCACTAATAGATGTCTTTTTCTGTAAAACAGCATATCGATGCGTGGGTGTCACGTCTTCTAATAATTAGGAAACTTAAGAAAAATAAAAGAAATATACGATATACAATTATGCCGACGTCTTTTAACGCCGTTCACTTGAAGAATCAACGAGATGAATCATTTGCGTTGGGCAATGGACAAGCTAAACTTTATCCTGCATGGTGGGAGGTCGATAAGGTTAGTATTTATTTTAGATTGAGTTTAAAGGTATTCATAAATAAGTGCACAAATGAATGAATTATTACTTATGATTGCAGGTGTTTATCCCTGTTTTGGAACGTAAACATTGGCTTCTCGTCGAGCTTCAGCTCCCATCCCTTAAGGCAATAGTATATGTCAGCATGATAAATTACATATCATTGGTTGATTTAAGAGATATTTTTAAGGGATGGAGCTCTCATTTGGCTAAATTCTTGGATGCGATAAATTATTGGACTCGTTCTGGAAACAAGAAGCCAAAGAAGCTCAATATTACAGTTAGCAGAGACGAGACCGCACCACAACAAACGGAAGGAGTCAGAGGGGATTGTGGTCCTCTCGTATGCTTGGCGTTGGAGCGTTTGATCACAGGAAGTATAAAGTATCTACCTCCCACCGATAGAGATAGAGCTGCAGTAGGCTTGTGGTTTCGGCATTATATGGCTAGATCGATATATACGAGACGCTGCCTACCTGCATTCGCGTTATAAAAATGTCCATAAACAATTGGTAAGTTTATAGGCTTTTGGTTTGAAAATGTTTGGTTAAGTACCTAGAATTCAATAATTTGTTGTTTGTAGGTTTTAGATGTGTAGAAAGTGTTGTTTGAGCAAATGTTTGGTTTCTGCAGGTTAATCTCAGAAGTGAGCTACGTGAAAATGATGTATGGCTGCAAAAATTGATTCAATAGTAGATGAGGAAATAAGAATTATTGCTTATTTTTTGATTGTTTAATTGATTTGTAAAAGATGATTTGTAAAACTTGATTTGTTTAATTGATGTGAACATAATTCTTATTTGTGCTTGTTTAATTGATTGAAATATAATGATTGATTTTGTTGATTTCAATCTGTATTATGTTGAAGGCAAAAATGACTATCGCAATGCGAAATGAAAATCGCAACGAGAGAATCGCAATGCGAAATGAAAATCGCAACGACAAAATCGCAACGCGAAACTAAATTCGCGTTGCGATTTTCATTTTGCGTTGCGATTTTGTCGTTGCGATTTTCATTTCGCATTGCGATTATCTCGTTGCGATTTTCATTTCGCATTGCGATAGTCATTTCCGCGTTGCGATATTCATATTCGCGTTGCGATTTTCAAATGAATGCCTAATAAGTGATAACAACTGAACATATCATAGCTGTCATAACCATTTTTTTAACAATTAAATATTATTTTTTTTAAAAAACAATTATGACTTTAATTTGGAAAAATTGGGAAATTTGGATTGATTTGAATAAAATTGAAAAGAGTCACCATCGACATTTGGGTTAGGTAGGTCGAATACCTAAAAACGTCTTTTAAAACAATTTTAAGAAAAATCATTCTTTTTTTTTAAAAGACAAGATTCGGTCTGTGTTACCAAAGATTCATTTAAACGGATTCGGGAGTCGGTTACGTGTGAGGAAGGGTAAACACCCCACAGCGCCCAAAATTGGTACTGTGTCACTTACATATCGTCGTAAATGGTGGAAATTACAAATCGAATATAAAGTTAAAATGTGATATATTTATCGAACATTGATTAATTTGCTTCGAATTAAATAATTAGAGAAAATTCTTTAACTCGAAAAGAATTATCAAAATTAGCAATCCTCCGTCGGGAAAGCTAACTCGAATATTTCTTATCAGTTAAAGAATATTCCCTCCTCAATAATATTTAAAACGTGAATCGAACATAAAATGAAAATCGATCTTCGCGTAAAGTACATCGCTATTTAGTAACATACATCGCATTGTTCAACTTAAAATAAAAGGAATTAATTAGCAAAAAACAAATCAATTTTATTTCAAGTTCACGTTTGTTCGAATGTCGTATCGGATTGTATCACTTCGATCAAGTGGTATTTTCCACGCCCATTCTACGCATACGTGTTCTTGAAAATATAATCGAATATTTCATACATAAAAATATAATGAAAATAAATGTAATTGGAAATATAAAATAAAATATTTACATTAATGAAACTAAAACATTATTTACATAATACAAATAACCATGTAATAATAAAATATTTTCATACATAAATACTAGCATAATAAGTAAACATTACAAACCTAAATGAAATCATTAAAATGCAAATATTTGCAAGAATAAAATAACATAAATTTGAAGGACAAAATAGCACAAATTTAAACATAAAGGATTAAAATAATAAAAATAGAAATTAAAGGGATCAAAATGGATGAAATAAAAACTAAAGGGATTAAAATAGTAAAAATAGAAACTTAAGAGTCTAAATAATAATTACAAATAAAATAGAACCCATATCACAAATGTTTAATAATATAGGCATTGGAAATAAAATAAAACTATAACTACCATTAAGGACTAAAATAAAATAACCATATACACAGAAGACTAAACAATAACTAAACCAAATATCCAGCAGTGACTAAAATAAAGAAATTACAAATGTCATGGCCAAATCAGGATATCAATGAAAATGAACAATACACTAAAATAGTGACTAAAATGGAATAACTAAAAATATCATTACCATATTCAAGTAATCACAGAAATATGTAAGATAAGTGACTAAAATAAAATTATTACAAATATGGTGACCCAATTCGAATAACGCAAAGATCATAATATACATGGAAACAATGATCAAATTGAAATATTTGAAAATATTGAAGCCGGAATCAAATATAGACGAAAATGATATAAAACATGAATAGTGACCAATATATAACAGTGAAAAGATAAAAGCTCAATTTCAAATAAAATGAAACTTCATTTAATGACTAAATAATATGGTTACAAAGCATCAAGGACCAAAAGTGACATTAGACCCTAAAATTTAAAAACACGGGGGAGAACTATCAGAAGATGAGGGACTGAAACCAACAATATCCCTTTTTTCTCAAAACACGTAGCCCCAACCCTGTTCAGAACGACGTCGCTCGGCGTTTGTAACATAACCCACTTAAAGGGTTATTTGAAAACCCTAACCCATTTCAACCCTCAGCCGATCTCCCTTTCTCCTCACTCAAAACAGAGAGCCGAAAAGGCTCTCAACCTTTCTCACTTCTCATCCCTTCTCTTTCCATCCTCCACCGAGGGTGAAAACCCCTAGCTTCCCCGGCCACCGTAAATTAATGGCCATGGGGAGCAGAACGCCTCAGACCCCTCGCATCTCTTCTCTCATTCACGACAGGCCCCTAGCCTACTTAAAACCCAAAGAACCCCATTATTTCGAGCCCTAACAGAACCTAGAACAAAGGAAAGACTTTACCTTCAAGGGTGGTTCCTCCTAGCTCCGACGAGGTCACTAAGGGCTGGATCTACAAGGTAAGCAAATTTTGGTTTCCTTTCCTCTCTCCCTTTCCTCTTCGTTTATTTTTAACCCCCCCTTTTTCGTCAAATCTCTCTTCTTTTTTTTTAATGTTCTCTGTTTTTTTTATCACCGACCGTTCTCCATTTTCTCTTTTTTGGTCTTTTATGTTTGCTTGCATGTGGATTTCTGGTGAGATGATGATGATATCTAGGTAGATAGGATTTGATTTCTCTGATTTGGGTGAATAAAATCCAGATTTTTCGGGATTTTCGGGTGTTATTTTAATGGGTTTTTAGATTTGGGGTAAGTTTAGGCCACTGTTCTTTGATTTGGTTACTGTTTTTACAGGAACCGGTCACTGTTTGATGGATGGACTCCTCACAGCTCCGATGACAGCGGCGGTGAGGGAAGCAGTCAGCTTGAGCGGCTGGGAAATTGAAGGCCAAACGGCTGTGGCGGCTCTCTTGGTTTAGGGTTTTAGAAACCCTAAAGTTTTAGGGTTTAGATTATCTACTGGATTGGGCCAGTGATTTGGGTTCCAGTGGGCTTCTGGTTTGGGTTGTTGGGCTCCGGGATTGGGCCTTTGTAATCTGAATTGGGCTTCTAAGCCTGCAAAAGTGTAATATGTAAAATTAATAATAATAATAATAATAGTTAATAATAATTAATAATAATAATAAATAAATAAAAAATAATAATAAAAAAAATATAAAAGACCCGGACAAAAACGGGTGTCTACAGCTGCCCCTCTTTGCACATACTTGTGTTAACAAGAACAGTGCAAAGACGACAAGCCAACACGTTTTTGTCTGGTTCTCCCTTTCAAACTTAGAAATTGAATAATGTTGGTTGTTGGGGACGACATTGCTCATACGTGATGAAGAGTTCGGGTCGTCTAAGGGTGACACGGTTCATACGTGATGAGGAAATCTGGTCGAAGGATGACACGACTCATACATGATGAAGAGTTCTTGGCCATCTTTAAGAAGGGTGATAACTCAGTTCCTACGCGATGAGGACGGCTGGTTATCTAAGGCTGACACGACTCCTACGTGATGAGGAGATCTGGTCGTCTATGGGTAGATGACATGGTTCATACATGATGAAAAACTCTGGCCATCTTTAGGAAGGGTGATAACTCGGTTCCTACGTGATGAGGAAATCTGGTTGAAGGATGACACGACTCATACATGATGAAGAGTTCTTGGCCATCTTTAGGAAGGGTGATAACTCAGTTCCTACGCGATGAGGACGGCTGGTTATCTAAGGGTGACACGACTCCTACGTGATGAGGAGATCTGGTCGTCTATGGGTAGATGACATGGTTCATACATGATGAAAAACTCTGGCCATCTTTAGGAAGGGTGATAACTCGGTTCCTACGTGATGAGGACGGCTGGTTATCCCAATGTTGACACGGCTCCTACGTGATGAGGAAGTCTGGTCAGTTGATGTTGACTGATTCATTGCTTCAATAATGAAATAAGTCTTGAAGATCCTGTAAAAATGGTCATATGCCATGATTTCATGTTATCAATATGCTCTAAGAATGATCTAAATGCATGTTTAAAGGGTTATGCTCAGTTCGTTCCTGGCATTGAGACTCTCTCATACTCTTTGATCGAAACATGCGATATTTATGCGTTTATCCATGCCTGGTTACTTTCTTGACCTCTCATTAAATATTCTTTGACTTGGTCCCCCCGATCTACCCCGAGAGAGTTTATCTTGCCTCTTTGATTCTTTGGTCATTGATTGATTTTTTCAGAGAAAATTCATTCAGAATGGCCTCTCCTTGTTGCATGCCTTTAAATTGGGACTTCTTTGCTTGGGAAAAGTATGATTATGTTGAAACTGATTTCTTTGATTTAAACCCTCTTTTTTTTTCTCAATAATTTGTTTAATGATTGATGGGAGCGTGCCTTTGTATGTGTTCTCTGGCGAACACCTGTTTCAAAATCCCCATACTCTGACACTTTTCAGAGTAAGGCATAATAATCAAAAATTTGGTGAATATATACAAGGACAATGAATCAAATTTGACAAGTTTCATGGAAAAGAGGCAATGAGAAATTATAATCTTTTGGGGACAAGAAACAAGTAAGTACAAAGGAAGATCAAAGGACAAATATAGTGAATATCAAATGCTGAATCCTTTTACTTCCTCACCCCAAATCTTTCTTGAAAGTTGACATGTGTTTCGAAGATTCAGATCGTACAAAAGATGTGTGAGCATGAGAGTCTTTCCCTGAACTGTCAGGCTTCCGAGGGAATCCGCCATTTCAACTTCTGGCTATTCGAGCCGTCCATTACGGATTTTCAACTCGAATCCTCCTTTGGTTTCAAGACGCCCCTTTTGGGTTTTCATCTTGAACCCTCCTTTATTTAATTTTTTTTTCTTTTTTTAAGTGTAATATCGTTTGACCGAATCGGAATTCACGGGATTAGGCAAATCTTCTCCATCCATTTCTATTAACACCAAAGCTCCTCCTGAGAATGCCTTTTTTACAACATAGGGACCTTCCCAGTTCGGCATCCACTTCCCTCGAAAGTCTTTTTGCATAGGTAGGATCTTTTTTAGTACCAAATCGCCTTCATGAAATTCTCGAGGTCTGACTTTCTTGTCATATGCTCGTATCATCCTTTTCTGGTACATTTGGCCATGGCAGATAGCTCTCAGCCTTTTCTCCTCAATCAAATTTAATTGATCAAACCTACTTTGTACCCAATCAGCCTCGTCCAGTTTCAACTCCATCAATACTCTCAAAGAAGGTATTTCCACCTCAACAGGTAAAACTGCTTCCATACCATATACCAAAGAGAATGGTGTTGCCCCAGTAGATGTACGAACGGACGTGCGATAAGCAAGCAACGCAAAAGGTAATTTTTCATGCCAGTCCCTATATGTTTCAGTTGCTTTTGTGATGATCTTCTTGATGTTTTTATTCGCTGCCTCTACTGCCCCATTCATTTTTGGGCGATAAGGAGCCGAATTGTGATGTTTGATCTTTAACTTTGTGCAAACTTCCTTCATTAAATCGTTGTTCAAATTCAATGCATTATCTGTGATGATCCTTTCAGGTGTTCCATATCTACAAATGATTTCTCTTTTTAGAAATCTGCACACTGCTCCTTTTGAGACATTAGCATAAGAGGCAGCTTCAACCCATTTGGTGAAGTAGTCTATAGCCACTAAGATAAAACGATGTCCATTTGAGGCCTTCGGTGAAATTGCCCCAATGACATCGATGCCCCACATTGAAAATGGCCAAGGTGCGTTCATTACATGGAGTGGTGAAGGAGGAACATGTATTTGGTTATCATGAATCTGGCATTTATGACATCTTCGAGCAAATCTGATACAATCTCCTTCCATAGTGGACCAATAGTACCCAAACCTCATGATTTTTCTAACCATTGTGAATCCATTAGCATGTGTTCCACAAACTCCTTCATGGACTTCCTCAAGTATTTTCTTGGCCTCAATTCTATCCACACATCTCAAAAGCACCTGATCCTTGCCTTTTTTATACAATATATCTCCATCAAGGATATACCCCATTGCTAATCTTCTTAAGGTCCGTTTATCATTCTCAGTTGCCTCCGCTGGGTAAGCCCGATACTTCACATACTGGAGAATATCATAATACCATGGGAGACTATCATCCTCTTCTTCCTCTATGTTGCAACAATGAGCTGGCATTTCTCTTATACTCATCCGAATAGGCATCATTCGAGATTGATCATCGGCCTTAAACATAGCTGCCAGCGTAGCCAAGGCATCTGCCATTTGATTTTCTTCACGAGGAAGATAAGCAAAAGAAATTTCTTCAAACTCTTTGATCAACTCCATCACCAAGTTCTTGTATTCTATCAACTTGGAATCTCGAGTCATCCATTCCCCGCGAAGCTGATAAATAACCAGAGCAGAATCGCCGAATACTTCCAGGCTTTTAACTTTGCACTCAATTGCAGCTTGAATACCTAAGATACATGCTTCATATTCTGCCATATTGTTAGTGCATTCAAAGGCGAGCCTACTAGTACAAGGATAATGATCTCCCTCAGGTGAAACTAGTATTGCCCCAATTCCATGTCCCACAGCATTAGAAGCGCCATCGAAGTTCATTTTCCATGCTTCATTTTTCGGAGTATCTTCTTCAGTAACAAATATACTCATCAAGTCCTCATTCGGAAAATCAAATTTTACTGGCTCATAGTCTTCTAATGCTCTTCTTGCCAGGAAATCTGCAATAGTACTTCCTTTAACTGATTTCTGGTTCATGTAGACTATATCAAATTCGGACAACAACATTTGCCATCTCGCCATCCTTCCAGTTAGAGCCGTTGATTCCATCAGGTACTTTAACGGATCCAGTCTTGATATCAACAAGGTAGTATGATACAACAAATACTGTCTCAGCCTCTTAGTAGTCCATACTAAAGCACAACACAACTTTTCGATAGAGGAGTATCGAGTCTCACAGTCAGTGAATTTCTTACTGAGATAGTAAATAGCTCGTTCTCTTCTTCCAGTTTCGTCATGTTGGGCCAACACACATCCCATTGACTTCTCAAAGACAGTCAAATATAAAATCAATGGTTTGTTTGGGATTGGTGGCATCAAGACAGGAGCATTAATTAAGTAACCCTTAATTCTATCGAAGCATTCTTGGCAACTATCATCCCATTCTCCTGGGTTTCGCTTTCTCAGTAATCGGAATATTGGATCGCATTTCTCAGTCAACTGCGAGATGAATCTGGCAATATAATTTAACCTCCCCAGAAAACCTCGTACTTCTTTTTGCGTTCTAGGGGGAGGTAATTCCAAAATTGCTTTGACTTTATTAGGATCTATTTCTATCCCACTCTCACTGACTACAAATCCCAATAACTTCCCTGAAGTAGCTCCAAATGTGCACTTGGTTGGGTTAAGCTTGAGCTGGTATTTTCTTAATCTTAAAAACAGCTTCCTTAAGACTTTTACATGTTCTTCTTCGGTTTGTGATTTAGCAATCATATCATCCACGTACACTTCTATCTCTTTGTGCATCATATCGTGGAACAACGTAACCATTGCTCTTTGATATGTTGCCCCGGCGTTCTTAAGTCCGAAGGGCATCACCTTGTAACAAAATGTACCCCACATTGTCACAAAAGTTGTCTTTTCCATGTCTTCTGGGTCCATCTTAATTTGATTGTAACCTAAGAAACCATCCATGAAAGAGAAAAGAGCATGACCAGCCGTATTGTCAACCAAAGTATCGATGTGTGGGAGTGGAAAATTATCTTTGGGGCTCGCTCGATTGAGATCCCGGTAATCAACACACATCCGAACTTTGCCATCTTTCTTTGGAACTGGAACTATGTTTGCTACCCATTCAGGGTACTTGGCCACTTGTAAAAATCCAGCATCAAATTGTTTCTTCACTTCTTCCTTGATTTTTAATATCATATCTGGTCTCATTCTTCGAAGTTTTTGTTGAACAGGCTTGCATTCCGGCTTTATTGGTAGCTTGTGCATCACGATGTCAGTCTCCAACCCCGACATATCTTGATAAGACCAAGCAAACACATCCCTATATTCCCGAAGAAGGCTTATAAGACCATCTCTTATTTTTGGTGAGAGTGAAGTGCCAATTTTAACTTCCTTTATATCATCTTCTGTTCCCAAATTTATTGTTTCAGTTGTCTCTTTGTGGGGCAATATTTGTCTATCTTCTTGCTCCATCATTCTAACAAGCTCAGAGTTTAACTCACATTCCTCTTCATCTTTATAACCCTCAGATTCTTCGAGACACATGTCATTTTCAAAATCAATTTGTGGTTCAAAAGTATCATTACTCGAACAGTTGATATCTGAAGACCTGCGAATCAAAAAGGAGTATATTTGGCTATGGACAAAAATTTTATCTAATTTTTATCAAGAAAATAATTATCAATAAAGAATAAAGAATACTCAAGAGATGAATAAAATACTTGCTAAGATTAGAATGAAAGAAGAACACTGTTTCATTAAAGCAATGACAAATAACAATTTGTCCTTTTACAAAAGCCCTATTATATTTGGGTCAAAAGGAGACAGATTTGTTATTATGCATTACTTTGAAAAGTGCTTATAGAACACAGGGAGTTCTTCAACAGTGTAATTGTTCAAAACATAGCCAGGAGGACACGGACGGATTGATGCCAATGAACACTCTCCAGTAGAATCTTCTGTGATAACGTTGATGCTCAGGCTTCCCAATAAATCTTCAAAAAATTCTGTATCTTCAATATCCCCTGACTGTTTCAGCGTGTCAATCACAAATCCTCCAGACACAAAAGATTTGGAGAGAGGCGGAATGACCATGGGTCCCCAAACAAGATCTTCTCCCTTTACTCTTACCTTCCTCCTTTCCTTAAGCTTTTGTGCATCTTTGACTTTATCATAGTACGTTGGTTTGTATCCGAGACCAAAATAATTTCTTTTAGGAACTGGAGCCGGCCCTTCAGTGATTCCTTGCAGTTTCTTTCCCAAGCCTTTCCCTACCTTTGCTCCTCTAGCTAATGTCTCCTTTAATTGCATCTTTGTATTTTTTGAAAGATGAGGAATGAGAATTCTTTTGCCTTCAGAGATAAAAGTAGCATTAACAAATTCCAAGGACTGGAAGGAGGACTCTAGTGGATTTTCATCTACCCCTACATATGGTGCATCTGTAGTGATAGAGGCAATGATGTCTTCTTCCGCTTTTATGGTCACCAGAGTCCCATCAACAATGAATCGGAGCTTTTGGTGAAGGGAGGAAGGAACTACCCCAGCCATGTGAATCCAGGGTCTCCCTAGCAAGCAACTATAACTCGGATGAATATCCATGACAACAAAATCTACCTCAAATGTTGTAGGGCCAATTCTGAGAGGGATAATCATCTTCCCCATTATTTTGCGTTCTGTCCCATCAAATGCCCTTACAGTATTGCCACAAACCCTCATTTGTGATACATCCACAGGAAGTCTATTTAGAGTGGCGAATGGCATAACATTCAAGGCCGATCCGTTGTCAATTAACACCCCTGAGACGATGACTCCTTTGCAATGAGCCGTAATGTGTAAAGCCTTGCCCCTGCCTTTTCCTTCTTCAGGTATTTCATCATCATAAAAATAAATGAAATTATCTGCATTAATATGGTTTACCATCCTGTCCACACGTTCCACTGGTATATCCTTCCCTACAAAAGTTTCATTCAACACTTTGATCAGAGTATTTCGATGTACTTCCGAATGCAACAGTAGAGATAACATTGAAATCCGTGCTGGGGTCTTATGAAGCTGTTCCACAATGTTATACTCGCTGTGTTTCAGAAACTTTAAAAATTCCTGAGCCTCCTCAATCTTAACAGGCTCATTCAATTTATCATCAGGATCTTTAATAACCACATCTCTTGCTTTATCAGCCTTTCCAGGAGCATAGCATCTTCCACTCCTGGTGAAAAATCCAACTTCAGCAACCTCTTCCTCCTTACTCTCAGGAGTATTAATTTGGCATGTATAGTCCCAGGGAACACTCTTGTTACTCTTGTAGGCAAAAGGCGCAGGGGTTTTGATCACCACTCTAGATGTTATACTTCCACTGCTGGCCTCGTAATTTGGTTTCGATATGACCAGGACAGGCTTTTTTAAATTCTTTTCAGCTTCCCTTGAATTTTCTTCAGAAGCGCAAATATATCTTTCATTCTCACTCATTCTTTCTTCATAGAACTGCAACTCCTGCTTGTTCATTAATTCTTGGACTATTTGCCTGAATTCTTGACAGTCCTGAATTTGATGACCATTTTCACCATGGTATTCACAAAAGTTCTCTGTCTTTTCCGTTGAGCATTCATTTCTAGGGCTCAACAACCCTCTCTCCTTCATTTGAGCATATACCCATTTCAGTGGTGTTCTTATTTCTTCAATTCTCCTTTTAATTTTCTGATTTTTCTCAATAGCGTTCACTCCCTGATTCTGATGATTTGGAAGCGGGTTTGCAGCAACACAGGGTGCTTCAGAATCATTAAAGGACACCACCTTTCTCTTGATCAGATCTTCAACCACTCTTTTGAAAGCGAGACACTTTTCAATGTTATGCCCTCTGAGATTTGCATGATATTCGCATGTCTCATTTTCGTTGAACCATTTTGGATAAGGTGGTTTAATTGGATCAATGAATTTTGGTGACACTACGTGAGCTTGTACTAATCCATGGAAGAGCTCACTGTAAGTCATTGGTATGGGAGTGAACGTCATCCTTTCATTGTTATGCTCGCGCTTAGTCTCTCCTTGGGATGAAGAATTTCCCATCTTCGGCTTACTCACAGAGAAATTTACATTATTCACCTCTCCTTGTTTCCTTTTCACATAGGGTTTCTTTGCAGGAGTTTGGCTACCGACAATCTGCCCCTTCTTTAATGCTCTCTCGATCATCTCTCCGCACATCACGATATCAGAGAAGCTCTTAGTTGCCACTCCTAACATATGATCAATATAAGGAGATTTTAACGTATCTATAAACATGGTTATAAACTCCCTCTCAATAAGTGGTGGGTGCACTTGAGCAGCAATATCCCTCCAACGCTGAGCGTATTGTCGGAAGGTCTCATTATGCTTCATCTCCATATTTTGGAGAGTAACACGATCAGGCATCATATCGGTAACGTGTTGATATTGTTCTTTAAACGCATTGGCCAAATCCTTCCAAGACCCTATTTTAGCTCGGGTTAATTGGTTATACCATCTGACAGCTGACCCCGTCAAACTGGCCTGGAAACAGTGAATTAATAGCCCATCATCCTTCACAAATCCTGTCATTCTTCGACAAAACATGGTCAAGTGAGCAACAGGACAAGTTTTTCCATCATACTTTTCAAATTCCGGCATTTTGAACTTTGGTGGTAATACTAAGTCTGGCACAAGACTCAATTCCTCTGCATTCATTCCGTCTTGAGAGCCCTGCTTTCCCATTTCTTTAAAAAACCCTTTGCACCAGTCCTTTAAATGCTCTGGTACTTCCGTTTTAGGTTTCTCCATTTCCTCAGGATCTACATCAATATACTCATAAGGACTGTTTTGAGGGTTAGTCATGGCCATTTGAACCTTTACCGCTGAAGACCCTGCAGGATGCTCAACTAGCTTTTCAGGTGAGATAACTAGTCTCGGGGTAGACTCCTGCCTAGAAACTTCAACAGGGGCAGTGCTTGGTTCTTTAACTGTTTCAGTACGTAACCCAGACATCTTGGTCATCATCTCATTCATCATATTAGCCTGGCTTTGCAGGATTTGATCTATAATTGACTTTTGTGACTGATCCATCTTTGCCTGCCATTCTTGTTGTATTCTTAGTAAATCTTCTTGCATTTCTTTTTTTAATTGATCAAGCTTGGCATCCATGGCTCTACTTCGCGTGTGATAAGGATTGGAGTTTTTACTTGCCAGAATCGTCTGTCACATAACCCTTTGGAAATTAATTTTATTGTTCTTTTAAATTCGAATGCATATTATTGGTAGTGTGCTATAAATGATACATTTTATTGGTGATGCATTATAAATGATGAATTTACTTATGCATAATGAATGATGCAAGTATGAAATGCAAATAAAAGGCGTTGACCCAAGCAGTAACCATTCGGAAATACTTTCATTGGATAAAAAGTTTCACTCATTACAAAGGAGTTCTATTACATATAAGGCCTAGCCCTCAGACTCAGCTCTACAATTTCATTCATAATGGCGATGATCTCCCTTGTATATTCAGAAACCGGATTTGTGCGCAGTTGGATGATCTCCGCTCTATTGGCTAATTCGTTCATGTACCGAGCCACTTCACCCATTTGAGCAATAGCTTCCCCCATCATGCGCTCGCGTTCTTCTACCAAGGATCGATAATGCTCATATGTATTTTCCCATCCTTTATTGATGCGCTTGATTTCTTTTTCTAGACTGGTAATATGAATTCGACATTTCTGGAGTTCACCTTTCAATTCTCTGATTTCCTTCTGGAAGGTTTTGTTTTCTTCGAGAGCAGCTCTTAGGTCCACTGAAGCGGGAGGAACTTGCACTTGCAGAAGGGATTGCTCAAGGTTCGATACATGACTTTTGAGCTCATCATTCATAGCTCGAGATTGGTTCATCTCATGTTCGAATCTCATCTGTAATTCTCCCATTTCTCCCGTGAGCTCATCTACTTGCTGACTTTTTGTAGAGAATCTCTGCATCCACGATCCAATCTCTGCCTGCTTTCTATCTAGGATTCGATTCCATCCCTATCTCTCAGACCACATCTCTTCTTTCTTTTGCTTTCTTTCTTCTTCGAGCTTTAAAATTCTTCGATCTTTGTCCTCAAAGTCCTCAATTATACTGTTCATCTCAGTTTTTAACCCCTGGACTTGATTCTTTTCTTCTTCTAATTCTTTCAGGCTGACTTCTTTTTCTTCATGGAATTTTCGAGCTCTACGAGCCTCAGCTTTATACTGCTTTATTAATTCCTTTTTATCGGCCTCTAGCTCGCATACTTTTGCTTTTCCAGCTTCTATCTTCTTGATCTGACACTTGTTCTCAATTTCCAGACTTTTGATTCGCCGTCTTGCAGCCGCTAATTCTCTGGATCCAAGTTTCTTTCTCACTTGCTGCACCCTTTGATAATCTTTTTTTAAGTCTTCTAAATCGGCTTCCACCTCCTCTTTCCGTTCTCTCATCATTATAAACTGTCTGGCATGAAATTCAACCTCGATAGTCAACATGAAGTTTTCTCTCTCCATCTCTTCTATTTTCTTGGAATCTTTAGCCTTTTCCATTTCAAACTCAATTCTTTGGATTTCCAAATTCGAAGGGATATTTCTGATTTGTTCTTCTATCGACCTTGATCCCTCTCCAGATGTTAAAGGTATTTTATCATTTACCCTCCTGATTCTCCAGGCTTCATAATCAGGCATCAAAATAACATCCGCTCCAATTACTTTAGTCCTAAAAGTCATCCTCCAAGAATCAGCCACATCTTTGATTTTCTTTCTATAATTGCCTTCTTTATAATCAAATTCAGCACCAGTCAACCAATGAGTCACGGGAACAAACTGTCGGGCACCGTATTGTCTCAATATCAACAAAGGAGCGTATCCCACTCCTCCCCACAGTCCCAGTAATATAATCCAGTCCAAATCTCCACACTTGAACAAGATTTGTGTATGCATCAGCCACGGTGTTCGCCATGCTATGTTTTGACTTTGTAGATTCCGGAAGAAATCAATCAATTGATCTTTCTGAGATACTTCAGGCCACTCCTTCGTAAGGTACTCAGCAACAGGAGAATAATCTTTCAAAAAACGGTTATAGTTGACTTTTTCTTCCTTCCAGAAATGGCTTCTGATCCACACAGTAAGCAATTGAGCACAACCCATAAAACGACCTCCCCCCAACCTTCTACATATATTCAAAGATCGGAAAGTTTCAGCAAGAATTGCATGGACTGGATTCACCTCTCTTCCTAACTTCTCAACCAAATCGACTACTGCTAGCTCGATCAATCCCAAACATTTTGGAAAGATTACCAAACCATATATACCCAAAGCAAATACATCTCTACGCACGTTTTCATCTACGTGTGTTTCAGCTATCTTTTGTAAGTGAGACCACGGCACTCCCTCACTTTCTCCCTTGCATTGCAAGCGATCATTTACCCATTTGTCGCTTGTGCCAGAGATCTTTGCAAGCTTTGACTTAAAAGAAGGCCCTTTTATCGACCGGGAGTAAACTTTGTCCACTTTAACACTTGTCAAATTCAACAGAAATTGGTATTCCTCGAGGGTTGGAGTCATGTCCTCTCGGTTGAATGTGAAACAACTATAGGCCGGATTCCAAAACTGTATTATGCTTCGTATGAGAACCGGGTCTACCTTCACGTATATCAGATGAAATATATCCCCATAAGTCTGCTGAAAAGCTTGCCTCTCAATAAGATTCCAACTTTCCCAAATGGTTTTCAATCCCTGAAGCTCATTCTGTTTTAAAGAAGCTGGTGTATAATCAGACAGATCCGACACGTAGTTCCCTGATAGACTATCTCCCTGCTCTTTCTGCTTGGCTTCGGACCAGTTCCTTACATCTGCTGGATTCACTTCTTTGTTTAGGAAACTCCTTTCCATCGTGAAAGTCTTTCCACTTTATCGATACTCACAGATCAATCGCCTTTTCTAATGATATGTCTATGCAGTATGAAAAAAATAAACAAAACAAACAAAACAGTTAGTCAAAACAATTGTATAAATTTAACATAAAAAGATAAGTAAAACGGGAAATAAATCTATTCTATTTATGTATTATCTACCCGAATAATATTCCTCAAAAAGGGTCCTACCCAAACATGCTCTCTACCCTCCTAAATTAATTAAATTCTAACTGCACCTAAATTCTATTTCACATGCTTTAAAAGAATAAATCTATTCTACACACTCAAAAATAAATAAATAAAATAAAATAAAAAGGTTAGAGGGTTTCTCCATTGTGTACGCCTATTTTGGGTACCTATTAACGGACAGAAGTTCAGTATGACTCTACCTAGTGTGACCGTTCTATGGTTCACTATATGCATGGTTTCAGCTCTAACAGGAAAAAAGGAACTCGAATTGTCCTTGATGTCGGTGCCCCTTGGGCTACCAAACCCTCAATCCTCACCCATTACAGGTTTCAAACGGACCGAGTTCAATTCGAGGGGATTCACTGCCTTATACCCATACGAGGAATAAATTCCTACGAAGGTATAAGGTATGTATCCCATGGGTTATTTGCCAAAACTCATACGAAGAATAAATTCTTACGAGAGTAAAGCAATCACCCTAACTAATTTGGATCGAAACTCATGTCTAGAGCTCATGTTATGCTAATGAAAGTGATGTGTGTGAGGAGAAACAAACAAACCTTTGACTCAAAAACAGGGAAAATAAACTCAACGAGAACTAAGAAACATCTGGGAAAAAAAAATGAAAACAATTAAAATGTTAGTATATAAAAATAAAGAGATAAAATAATAAATAAAAATTCAATACATAGATCATAGTTTTACTAAAGATTCGAACTTATAATTTCCACCATAACGACCATATATAAGCGACCGACAGCCTGACTCTCTAGTTCTGTCCCCAGCAGAGTCGCCAAGCTGTCATAACCATTTTTTTTAACAATTAAATATTATTTTTTTAAAAAAACAATTATGACTTTAATTTGGAAAAATTGGGAAATTTGGATTGATTTGAATAAAATTGAAAAGAGTCACCATCGACCTTTGGGTTAGGTAGGTCGAATACCTAAAAACGTCTTTTAAAACAATTTTAAGAAAAATCATTCTTTTTTTTAAAAAGACAAGATTCGGTCTGTGTTACCAAAGATTCATTTAAACGGATTCGGGAGTCGGTTACGTGTGAGGAAGGGTAAACACCCCACAACGCCCAAAATTGGTACTGTGTCACTTACATATCGTCGTAAATGGTGGAAATTACAAATCGAATATAAAGTTAAAATGTGATCTATTTATCGAACATTGATTAATTTGCTTCGAATTAAATAATTAGAGAAAATTCTTTAACTCGAAAAGAATTATCAAAATTAGCAATCCTCCGTCGGGAAAGCTAACTCGAATATTTCTTATCAGTTAAAGAATATTCCCTCCTCAATAATATTTAAAACGTGAATCGAACATAAAATGAAAATCGATCTTCGCGTAAAGTACATCGCTATTTAGTAACATACATCGCATTGTTCAACTTAAAATAAAAGGAATTAATTAGCAAAAAAACAAATCAATTTTATTTCAAGTTCACGTTTGTTCGAATGTCGTATCGGATTGTATCACTTCGATCAAGTGGTATTTTCCACGCCCATTCTACGCATACGTGTTCTTGAAAATATAATTGAATATTTCATACATAAAAATATAATGAAAATAAATGTAATTGGAAATATAAAATAAAATATTTACATTAAATGAAACTAAAACATTATTTACATAATACAAATAACCATGTAATAAATAAAATATTTTCATACATAAATAACTAGCATAATAAGTAAACATTACAAACCTAAATGAAATCATTAAAATGCAAATATTTGCAAGAATAAAATAACATAAATTTGAAGGACAAAAATAGCACAAATTTAAACATAAAGGATTAAAATAATAAAAATAGAAATTAAAGGGATCAAAATGGATGAAATAAAAACTAAAGGGATTAAAATAGTAAAAATAGAAACTTAAGAGTCTAAATAATAATTACAAATAAAATAGAACCCATATCACAAATGTTTAATAATATAGGCATTGGAAATAAAATAAAACTATAACTACCATTAAGGACTAAAATAAAATAACCATATACACAGAAGACTAAACAATAACTAAACCAAATATCCAGCAGTGACTAAAATAAAGAAATTACAAATGTCATGGCCAAATCAGGATATCAATGAAAATGAACAATACACTAAAATAGTGACTAAAATGGAATAACTAAAAATATCATTACCATATTCAAGTAATCACAGAAATATGTAAGATAAGTGACTAAAATAAAATTATTACAAATATGGTGACCCAATTCGAATAACGCAAAGATCATAATATACATGGAAACAATGATCAAATTGAAATATTTGAAAATATTGAAGCCGGAATCAAATATAGACGAAAATGATATAAAACATGAATAGTGACCAATATATAACAGTGAAAAGATAAAAGCTCAAACTCAAATAAAATGAAACTTCATTTAATGACTAAATAATATGGTTACAAAGCATCAAGGACCAAAAGTGACATTAGACCCTAAAATTTAAAAACACGGGGGAGAACTATCAGAAGATGAGGGACTGAAACCAACAATATCCCTTTTTTCTCAAAACACGTAGCCCCAACCCTGTTCAGAACGACGTCGCTCGGCGTTTGTAACATAACCCACTTAAAGGGTTATTTGAAAACCCTAACCCATTTCAACCCTCAGCCGATCTCCCTTTCTCCTCACTCAAAACAGAGAGCCGAAAAGGCTCTCAACCTTTCTCACTTCTCATCCCTTCTCTTTCCATCCTCCACCGAGGGTGAAAACCCCTAGCTTCCCCGGCCACCGTAAATCAATGGCCATGGGGAGCAGAACGCCTCAGACCCCTCGCATCTCTTCTCTCATTCACGACAGGCCCCTAGCCTACTTAAAACCCAAAGAACCCCATTATTTCAAGCCCTAACAGAACCTAGAACAAAGGAAAGACTTTACCTTCAAGGGTGGTTCCTCCTAGCTCCGACGAGGTCACTAAGGGCTGGATCTACAAGGTAAGCAAATTTTGGTTTCCTTTCCTCTCTCCCTTTCCTCTTCGTTTATTTTTAACCCCCCCCTTTTTCGTCAAATCTCTTTTTTTTTTAAATGTTCTCTGTTTTTTTTATCACCGACCGTTCTCCATTTTCTCTTTTTTGGTCTTTTATGTTTGCTTGCATGTGGATTTCTGGTGAGATGATGATGATATCTAGGTAGATAGGATTTGATTTCTCTGATTTGGGTGAAGAAAATCCAGATTTTTCGGGATTTTCGGGTGTTATTTTAATGGGTTTTTAGATTTGGGGTAAGTTTAGGCCACTGTTCTTTGATTTGGTTACTGTTTTTACAGGAACCGGTCACTGTTTGATGGATGGACTCCTCACAGCTCCGATGACAGCGGCGGTGAGGGAAGCAGTCAGCTTGAGCGGCTGGGAAATTGAAGGCCAAACGGCTGTGGCGGCTCTCTTGGTTTAGGGTTTTAGAAACCCTAAAGTTTTAGGGTTTAGATTATATACTGGATTGGGCCAGTGATTTGGGTTCCAGTGGGCTTCTGGTTTGGGTTGTTGGGCTCTGGGATTGGGCCTTTGTAATCTGAATTGGGCTTCTAAGCCTGCAAAAGTGTAATATGTAAAATTAATAATAATAATAATAATAGTTAATAATAATTAATAATAATAATATAATAAAAAAATAATAATAAAAAAATATAAAAGACCCGGACAAAAACGGGTGTCTACAATAGCAATTTTCAAACTCAAGTTACTAATACATGCCTAACTGAAAATGTTAAAAGTTCACACATAAAATCCACATAATACAACGTTTGCATTTAAAAATCACCTAAGTTAATAGTCCCAAAAGGTGAAGCCGGTTGTGATTGGGATTTTAAAGATGATTGCGAAACGATCTTTGCTTGATTTGTTAACTTTTAGTTGATAGCAATCTTCCACACATTTCGTATACAAAGCTATCTTCAAGTCTTCCTTTGTATCAAAACAATCATCTTTCTTGATACGAATAATTTTTGTGTAACAATCAACTGCTATCTTTACCAACTCTTCTTCCGGTATCTGAAGTAATTCTGGCATATTCCAGTTATACTCCCGTGGCATTTTCTTCGGGGACTTTTCTTTGGGGATTTCTTCTTCTTCTTTTTCTTCTTCAGTGTTATATGAATTACAGAATGGATGTTCAACATGTTCATTTACAGTCGTAACTTCCTCCTCATTAACATCAACAACATCTTCCTCGGCAACGACTGTTTCATCATCAAAATTCGGGTATTGACCAATATCAAAATCATACACGGAGGGTCTGTTTCTTCTTCTGAAAAATCATCAAAATCCGAGTATTGACCAAGATCAAAGTCCAGGTATTGACCAAGATCAAATTTCGAATACTGACTAGTACTCACAATTTTTTCTGTTGGCTCATCATCGTCTAACTGGTCAATACGAAAACCGGAATTTGGTGCTGAAAGTTGATTGGGATTTGGATTAGGGAAAGGTTGTGGGTTTTGAGATTATGTTTGATATTGGAAATGTGGTGAAACAATATTTGCTTGGTGATGAAATTGTGGTGGAATCATTAAATTTTGAGCACCATAAACTGGGGTTGAAAAACTTAGTTGATTACTACCCGCTACTCACCCAACTTCACTACTTCTAGGTTTAACAACATACAATGTAACATCATCACTTGAAACACTAATGTAAGAAATGAATCGTTCAACATCTTCATTATCGGTTAGCAAATAAACTTTACCATTTCTCTGATAAGATAGCCTAAATCCACTTAGGGGCTCTAAATTCAATTTATTTGCAACACGTAACATTAGAGTTTCATAAGTTAACTTTTTTAATGACAGTTTTAGTTGAAGATTCATGGGTAAAGGCATATATTGTAAAACACCATGAACATTCTCCCATGACCCTCCGAAACACAAATCTATCCAAACATGGTCAACATTAGATGATTTCATTATTGTAAATTAATTTACTAAACAAACGAGCTGCGAAATTAAAACTTGTTGCCGGATGGGAAGGATGTCGTTGGATATAGGAACGGATGTCGCCGGAGAGAGTGATAGATGAAGATGGAATGAGTTGCGATTTAGGGATTTAGGTTATGAGTTGATGCTGCTGCGTAGTTATATACCCAAAACATTTGTGTTGCGAAATTAAAACCTGTTGCGAATTCAGAAATCGAGTTACGAATTTGAAATTCAGTATTGCGATAGTCAGAATCTCGTTGCGATTTACTAAATCGCAACGCAATTAATTGCGATTTACGTATTCGCATTGCGAATTAGGAAAATCGCAACGCGAATTTGGGAAATCGTAATGCGATAGTCAGAATCGCGTTGCGAATCTGGAAACTGATTTGCGATACCGGAGATCGCGGTGCGAATTATCGATCGCATTGCGATTTAGTTGGTCATTTTGGCAAATCCAAAAAAAGTTGGTTAAAATCGTATATTATAAGGCATTTTTGGTCACTGAGGTTATTTTCTCTAATTATAAATATCTTCTTAAATTTTCAATTCGATGCAATTTAATCTTGTATACATTCTAATTACTTTTAATATATATATATATATATATATATATATAACTATATATGTATAAAATATATAAAATATATAGTTTATAAATTATATTAATATAGTATATATGTATGTTAACTAATATGAGTAATCTATAGATTATATATATAGAGAGAGAAAGAGAAACACTATGCATAAACTATATAAAGTAATAAAGTATATAGTTTATAGAAACCCTAAACTTTATACACTATATATGTATAGACAGTTGATAATTCATATATAGTTTATAACTTTATATAAACAATAGTTTATATAAATTATATATGTAGCATTAACCTATAGTATATAAACAATAGTCAATATATGTAACCTATAGTATATGTATACATGTAAACTATATATGTAACTTATATTACATGTATGTATAAACTATGTATAGTATATATAAAATATATGTATAAAGTAAATTACTTATATAGTTTATATAAACACTATGCATAAACTATATAAAATAATAAAATATATAGTTTATATAAATCCTGAAACCCTAAACTCTAAACAATATGCATAAACCCTAAACATTAAAATATAAACCCTAAATCATAAAACCTAAACTATAAATAAAAAACCCTAAACTAACCCTAAACATATGTATAAACCCTAAATCATAAATCATAAACATTAAAATATAAACCCTAAATCATAAAACCTAAACCATAAATCAAAAACCCTAAACCCTAAACATTATGCATAAACAATAGTTAATATATGTAACCTATAATATATGTATACATGTAAACTATATATGTAACTTATAGTACATGTATGTATAAACTATGTATACTATATATAAACTATATATATATAACCTATAGTATATGTATATATACAATCTATTTATATGTTATATAAACTATATATGTAACTTATAGTTTATAAACAATAGTTTATATTAGTGTACTATATAGTTTATACTTTATAACCTATAGTATATAATTTATAAACTATAGTTTATATTAATGTTAATTATCTTAACTATAATTTATATTAATATAGTATATAGTTTATAAACTACACTATATTAATGTTAATTATATTAACTATAGTTTATAAACTATACTATATAACTTATAACATATAGTTTATATTAATATTAATTTTATAGACTATATTTTATATTAATATTAATTACAAATTATAAACTATATTAATATAAGTTAATATTAATATTAATATTAATTAAATTAATATTAATTATAATATATAATTATTTTTATATTAATTATAATATATAATTATTATAATATTAATTATAAATACTCTATTAATATAAATTATATAAGGCGGTGACGCCAAATAACCAAACAAGAATTGTCATTTCCCTCCTATTTTTATTTTTCTTCTGCTCTTAATTATTTCCCTCTCTCCAAACAACCTATATAAGACGATGACGCCAAATAATCAAACCATAATTGTCATTTCCCTCATATTTTTTTTTTCTTCTGCTATTAATTGTTTCTCTTTCTCCAAACAACCCAATCTACCAAAGCCTAGGAAGAGAGTCGACGCTGCTTCAACCGACGCTTCTACAGCCTCTCTTGTCCGCGCCAAAGATGGAAGTGCTTTTGTCAAATGGTAATCTCATTCACCCTCAACCTAGGCTTTTGTTTCGATTTCCTTTCTGGGTTTTTGCATCATTTTGAAAATTTGAGTGACAAAGTTGTCTGTATCATGGCTGATTTGCATGGTTGGACTTTAGAAATGCTGAATCTTTATGGTTGTAAGATCAGCGATGCTAGTTTGGGTGCGATTGCAGATAACTGTCAATTGCTCAATGACCTTGATGTCTCCGGGTGTGCTATCACTGATTCCGGAATTGCATCTCTAGCTCGTTCTAATCAGATCAATCTGCAGATCCTTTTTGTGTCTGGTTGCTCTAAGGTCTCCGACAGAAGTTTGCCATTACTTGGAAAATTGGGTGAGACCCTAATCAGTTCAATCTGCAGATTCTAATCAGGAAATGGTATTTTTTTTTTTTTTTTGTAGAATGCAGAATCTGCATCGCTCATGGAACTTGTAGGTTCTGGTAACCATGTCTTATAGTAGTATGGTTCTGAAGTTTTCTTTCTGTAATGTCTAATTACATTTCAATTAGGTATCATCTAAACTTCAATAACATTTATAGGGGTCATACCTTTAAAAAAACATTGATAGAGGTCATTGTTAAACATGTATTTGAGAATATAAATATTAGCAGTAATTAGATATTAAGGGCCCAACTTGCATGATGATTGTTTGATGTTTTTCTTGAAGTGTTCAATACCTGTTGTAAGTGAATTAATGAATTGTCCATTCTTGGCTAAAAGCTTTTAGTGGACCGTACTGCTTGAACTTGAGGATAATAAAACTCAGGGAATGTGCAACAGGACAAACTAGTCAAATGTAACAGGAAATTTGCTTCTATTCTGAGTTATTATGCTTCTAATTATATCTTGTGATGTGTTCAGATTGAATATGGCGAGACTGATGCATGGTTATCTATGGAACTAATGTTTCATCTGATTGTTCTTCCCCTTACCCGCCAGCTGACCAATATCAGTGGTAATCTATGGGGAAAGACTCTCCAGGAGAGTACCACTTGATTCCCTGTGTGCATTTGTTTCAATATCAGTTCATTGACTTGACATAAAAACGTTCCTTTTTAGGGTGCTAGGGCACAAAGAGTAGAGTATCTTTTGTTGCACGCATTTCATGCAAAAAAGTATATTGTCCCAGACAAGTTTTCACCTCACACTAAGGAAACAAAAGTTTTGAAAAGGAGAATAACTCATGGTGTTGAGGATGGGAATAGGGATGATGTGAATCTTGAAGAGGAAGCTCATAACGATCGAGGAAAAGACAAAAAGGGTCCTGCCTATGCAGGTGAATTGGTTTTGGAGCCAAAAAGAGGACTGTATGACAAATATGTATTGTTACTGGATTTCAATAGCCTTTACCCATCCATAATTCAGGTTAAAATAACCACCTCATGTCTCTTATCTTTACAATCAGATTTTTTTGCCTCTTGTTCAAGGTTGTGGTCTTTTATGCTGTTGTATATTTTTCTAATTAGTATGAGCTACTAATTTGGTCCAACAGGAATACAATATATGCTTCACAACAGTTGAAAGATTTCCTGATGGATTAGTTCCTTGTTTGCCCTCTAGTAAAACAGTTGGGGTTCTACCTGAGGTATAATCTCCTCCTGGTTTTGCTTGATTTGAACAGCTGAATTTGCCAAGTTCTGTCGAAACTTTATTACAATCTGCTTCTTTATTTGTGTTATAGCTGTCCATATAGTTCTTTAAGTAAATGCTCCAATTGTCTGGAAGTGTGAATCCCCAATATAAATGCTCTAAGTTTAATGAGGATTGTTGCCTTTGCCTTTTAGACATTTTAACTGCATTGATGTTTGGATTTCTTCATAAGTTCACTTGTAAAGTGTCATGACCCTATGAAGGAGCACATGTGAACTTTTAATTGATACCTCGCTGTCGATTAGGTTACACCATCAATTTGTGAGGTCTTTTCTTGTGGATAAAATTGGTAGACTCGGTGTTATATGTGTTTGTATAGATAGGAATTGGTAGAACAGTGAGAACTCTTTGATCTAATTCTAATATTATGAAAGTTTTACATCAAAAATTCCTGTCGTTTACTTTTTTTTACAGTATCACATGTGGTAGT
Organism: Hibiscus syriacus; assembly: GCF_006381635.1. Lineage (NCBI taxonomy): Eukaryota > Viridiplantae > Streptophyta > Magnoliopsida > Malvales > Malvaceae > Hibiscus > Hibiscus syriacus. Next base: position 785,034 of record NW_024062011.1, on the reverse strand, counting down.
ATAGAAAGTGGGCATTAAAAGGTGTATACTCTCTATTTTTCATCACTTTTCCAACTATAAATCATCCTTCAAATCTTTCACTTTTCTTCGTCTTCAATCTCTTGTTCCTTACAGTTTTCTCTCTACAAGATAAGCTAAAATCAAAATGAACTTGGGTTAGTCATTTAGTCTCCCAGTTTCATTCACATTTTTGAAGTTAGGTTATGGGTTGTGGGCCTTTTCCTTATAGTTTTTACTTTATTTTTCTAATTTAGAGGCTCAAGTTATTTTATATAATATTATTTTTTCTTTATATAAATTAAACTATATAATTTATATAAATTAAACTATATTAATTTTCCTTTACATTATTAATAATGTTTTATCTAATTTACATTTAAATAATTTTATTAATTTTATTAAATAATTTTATATAATAGGTCTATTTATTAATATAATTATAATAATAAATATTTTATTATAACATTTAAAAAGTAATCATATTAATATTTTAATTACTTCATAAGCTAAAAAAGTCATAATTTTATTAAAATCTTATAATTTTGTCCATGGTAATATATAAGTCAGGTATCAGATCAGATCATTAACAAGTCAGATCATTTACAGGTCAGGTTAAAAACAGGTCAGATTAAAAACATGTCAAGTTAAAAACATGTCAGGTTCATAACAGGTCAGGTTGAAATAGGTCGGGTAATACTAGTTATTTATTAGGTCAATCTCGGGTTCGGGTTCATATCAGTCGGATGCAGTTCGGGTTCGGGTATTATATTTTCGGTTCAATTCGGGTTCAGGTCGTTCTCAGATTAGATGTAGGTCGGGTTCGGATCCACAATTTTCAGGTCCATACCAATTCCGACTCGAGTCGGTTTCGGATTGCCACAATGTAGGTCAAAAACAGTTTTGACTCGGGTCGGTTTCAGTCAGTTTTGCAAATCGGGTCAACTTTTTACAGCCCTAATTAGAATTATGTGCCATAAACATGACAAAATAGTGGACACGTTTTAGAAACCCTTTTCTTTATCAATAAAAAATTGCAAAAAGCTTATCTTTTAAATAAAGAAACATTTTAATGCATCATCACTCAACAACTTTTAATTTAAATAATCGTTATTTTAAAACATATTGAGATATGCCAATTCAAAAAGCAGATTAAAATTTTAATTTAAAACTTTAACTCTTAAATTCTTAAATAATAATTCATATTAAAATATAATCTTTCAAACATTTTTCATTAAATGACTGGCAATAAAATTTATATATACACATTATCGTCATTGTTTGAATGGTTCATATTTATATAATTTTGTGTTTTCAATTTGTATTGTAAATGTTTTATTTTTTATATAATTTTTTTAAATAATTTTATTTTTAATTAATTAATTTTAATTCTTTTAATTGTTGTTAATGATAAAACCATTTTAGTTATAAATAAAAGGAAGAAATATTTTTTTTATAAAATTAGGATTTCTTGTAATACAAGTAGAGGTTTATATATATATATATATATATATATATATATAAGCGGCTTAAAACTATTTTATATTCCCTTAGGCCTTTTTCTTCTTATTTGATTTAAAACCCCTGCGCTTCCTGATTTTTCCACTCACATGCTCCTCATCCCACCTCCATGTCGTACACCGCTAAACGTGGAATCGTTTCCTTTCTTCTCTTCCTCCTCCTCTCTCCACCGCCTTCCGCCGCACAACCCACCACCCCATATAGCAAGAATTCCCCTCACGAGAGTTTCAGCCCCTCCTTGACCGTGATCCTCGTCGTTTTGATTGCCGCTTTGTTTCTCATCTGTCTTTTCTATATTTACGTTCGGAACTGCTCCAACAACATTAACGGAAGCAGCGTCAACCCTGTTAACGGCAGAGCCGGCAGTTCGTGGCGTGGGATGCGTTGACTTGAAGCGTCGGTGATCGAGACTTTCCCAATCATGGTTTACTCCGAAGTTAAGGGTCATAAGATTGGCAAAGGAGCTCTCGAGTGCGCGGTTTGTTTGAATGAATACGAAGGAGACGAAACGCCGCGTCTAATACCTAAATGCGATCATGTTTTTCATACTGAATGTATCGACGCTTGGTTGGTTTCTCACACTACTTGTCCCGTCTGTAGAGCTAATCTCGCTCCTCAAACAGATGAGCCTGTAGTGAGTCGACCCACTGAGTTGAATAACATCGACATAGACCTCGAGGCTCAAAACGTCCGCAGTGACTCAGAACCGGAAGAAGAAAGGGGGATAAACAATAACAACAATGTCAACAGAGACGTAGAAGCTCAAGTTGCTCCAGAGGTTGGAGTAATTGGTCTGATTCGAACTCTAACATGGAACCGTACACGTGGATCAATATCGACCAGTACGGGTAAACTTCTCTTCCCAGGATCTCACTCTACCGGTCACTCTATGATCCAGCAGGGTGAAAATACTGATCGATTCACTCTACGATACCTCTCTTCCAACGTCATTGATTTACATGGTGTATAGGGCAATCATTTTATTTTGTTTTTGGTATAATCACATGTATTTAATCTATTAATTAATTAATCTAAATTAACTAACTGGTTATTAATATAAAAACCAACGTAATTAATATTAAGTTTAAGTTGTTTTTTCGTCGTTCTTTCGATGATCAGGTTCTTAATCTTTTACAATGATTTTCATGAAAAGTAAAAAAGTTATTTTCCATTAAAACTATCGATATTACGACCCTCATGGTTCAGAAGTTGAATATGTAGGGTTTTAAAGAGCTGGTGCCTTCAGCAAGTTACTCTGTTCTTGTTGCTCTCTGTTTTTATTTGTTTTATTGTATTTTTTTAACTCGGCTGCCTGAAACCTTTGGCAGCGGTTGATTTCAGGCCTTCGTTACGAATGCTTGTTTTTTGGACTGCTATCCCCTTGATTCATTTAATGCATTCTAATATTCTCTCTCTCTTGATAAAAAAAAATATTTCAATTCATTAAACTGTTCTTAACTTGACAAATTGAACTAATTTAATATTTAAGACAAATACTGAGTTAAACCGTAAAATAAAAGCAATTATGGAATAGAATTACACTTTTGGAAGGTAAAACCAATCGATACGTGCACGAAGTCGAATAACTAGTATATTTCTAGGGTGGGCAAAATTCGATCCTACTTGAAAAATCAATTTTTTTCGAGTCGAGTTATTTAAGGTAACTCAAAGTATAAATTCGGTTTTCAAGTTCGAGTCGAGTTGAAATTTTGATTTTTCGAGTTACTCGAAAAATCAAAAATTTGATATACTACTTTGACAGTTTTACGATTTAGTTCATGATTTCATGATTTCTTCAATTTCTCCTTCATTTTAAGTCTTATCTTTTTTTATCAAATTTAAACCACATGCTCTAAACCATAGAAGAATACCTATGTACTCTTAATTCCTCTTTTTGTTATTAATTTTTTTATTTTTCAATTTAGTCTTTTAATTTTTCACAATCTTCTTCTTTCTTCAATTAATCATTTATTTTAAGTCTTTTTTTTATCAAATTTGAGTCACATGCTCCTAAACCATAGTAGAATACATATGTACTTTCAATTCCTCTTTTTGATAACAATGTTTTCATTTTTCAATTTAGTCCTTCAATTTTTCATAATTTCTTATTCCTTTAATTTGTGATTTATTTTAAGTCATTTTTACTAAATTTGAACCACATGCTCATATACCACAATAGAATACCTATGTAACGTTAATTATTATTTTTTAACTGAAGATATTCTATATTTTTTATTTAGTACATAAACTTTGCATTTTACTCAATTTGGTCTTTTGACTACAATTGTTTGCAAATTCTTTTTTCTCACCAATTCCTTGACTCATTTATACTCTCATCAATATTTTACCCTCAAAATTCTTTCTTTAAAATATAATATTATGAATATATTTCATAATTTTAGATTGTATTTGATATATTAAATAACATTAAATTATGAAATATATATATATATATATATATATATATATATATATATATATATATATATATTATGGTTAGATAAAGTAAAAAAATTAGAACAAATCATTGCCATAATACTATAAATAATTATAATACTTGAATAACTCGACTCGAATTTTTTAAACTCGACTCGACTAAAAAAAATTTCAAGTTAAGTTCAAGTTGTAAAATACGAATCGTCAACTTGAATAACTCAAATTTTTTGACTCGTCACCCCTATATGTTTTACCTTTTTTCACAAAAAAAATTATTGTATAGATATAAATTTCGATACCTGATTTTAGTATTGAGGTTGACTAACTCACGTCCATCAAAATGAAGGTTTGTTCGGTAAAATTTGCTCATTAGGCAAAATTGGGTCATTAGGCCAGGTAGGGTATTTAACTGGCCCATGAGGTCAACAAGAATTTTATTTACGGATTATGACAAATGCTATAGTGAAAAGTAAACTCGTCATGTCCATGTGACGAGTTTATCCAAAATAAAATTTAATTGGTCTCAGGTAAGTGGGCTCGTAGGGACCAATATTATAATATATTTCTCATAACTCGTCATCTTGAGTTGACGAGTTCCTTTAAATTTTAAAATCAACTAGCCATTTATAGTTGTTGGACAACAAGTAGAAGCACCAATTAGAAGCAACTGTCATATTAGAACTCATCATCTCGACGTGACGAGTTCCACATAATTTTTTAAAAATATAGTCATTTATAGTCGTTGGGCTAGGGGTTATGAATAGGGTTTGGGGTTTAAGATTTTTATTGTGTATTGTTAATATGAAAAAAATCACTCTTGAGATTTTTTTTTTGAAGAATTCTTGAAAATGTCTACCCGAGATGAAATGTTACGCGTTGGTGTTGTCCATATTTACTCGCTCGAACTTACTCCGCAAGAAGAGCATGGCATCCTTCAGTGATGAATGACACTTAAAGAACCACATGAGCAAATTATTATACATCTACAACAATCTGGGTTGTGTCAAATCATATTTCTTCGTGTTTTTAAGGTGAACCCGACACAGATTTCGACACTGATTAAATGTTGAAGGCCCGAAACACATACTTTTCATGTTTCGAGTGGTGAAGCAATTATTACATTGGAAGATGTTACTTACCAACTAGGTGTTATAATTAATGGTGCAACATTAGTGAGGTGCAACAATTACAACCGATTTAGAATTGTTGAGGAAGTTCTGGAAAAGAGGCCACCACCAGAAGTCTTAGCAGGGATGTAGATACAAATAACTTGGTTGAAGTCCGAATTTTAAATTCAATAAAAACTATACCGAGGATGAGGTCAAATTTGTAGCCCGATCGTATCTTCCCAAATTGATTGAAGGGATATTGTTACTGGATAAATCCATAAATTTAGAGTACACTCAGTATCTTTTGATGTTGAATAATTTCACTGAGTGTCGTAACACTAGTTAAGGTTCAACTATTTTGAAATTTTTATACCAGGAACTTTGCAAGGTTATAATCATTGAGAAGGGTCAAAAAGCCGATGTAGCGAGTTGTCTAGTCTTAATACAGTCCTGTGCATGGTACTGATTCCCATTTTTTACACCAATTACGACATCTCCGGTTGAGTATCCTCTAGTTGAAAGGTATTTTTCTAACTTTATTTTTTACTAAATATTTAAATTTATTTTCTCCTTATTTTTAATTTTTATTTATTATATTATTTAGATGTCGACATAAAATTGCTAAGACAAAGTTATCGGGTGCAACAAAAATTGATATACGAATGAGTTCGATATCGTCGGTTGACATGTGATAAATATTATTTTAATAAAATATTTAAATTTTTATTTATTCATAATTTATACTAATTTTTAATATTTAGTTAATGTTTACAGTTTTATTGGCTTCCATATTGTGAGCCGGAGATCTACCAGTTACTGCCACTGAGATTTTTTGAAGGCTTAGAGTTTTGGTTTGTCGTAACGCCTTTGCTTCATTTTGCAATTGTTGATACGCATGCCGCGGATAGTGTGTTGCACTAGTTTGTGTCCATCAACTTATTCCTACATAAATATTTTAGATAGACGAGCTTCATAGAATTGATAAAACATGGGAAACATAAAGAGAATTGGTCGAGGAAACATGTTGTATACATTCAATAATAGAATGAGCAGCATCTATTTGTGCCTATGCCTTTTAAAATTATAGGTGATGATCTTCATTTTGAAATACCTTTCAACCTAAAAAATTATGAATCAAATGGGAAATTATAACACCCTAAACTCTAGTCTAGTAGTTTCGAGTTTACCCAAAAAGCATGCATACCTTATGAATTTCATGATTAAATTTGTTGGACCAAATTAGGCTTAATTGGGCCAATTAACCATAAAATGGGATTTTTAAATAGTTGAAAGACAAGGAATGACCAAATGTGTGATTATCTTGTTTTGAAAGATGAAAAGCCTTTTATCTTTTTTCACATTCTTATTCTCTTCATTTCTTCATTCATTCTTATCTATATCTCCTTCTTCCTATCCAAGTTCCATAGCTCAAAGGTAAGTTCTTGAGCCTTTTTCATACTTGAAATTCATCTGTAATCCCTCCAACGACCTTGTTTTAAGGATTCAAGCTTTGAGTTTCTTATTTTACTAGAGTAAGTGGGTGGTTTATCATCCAAGCATTAGAAGAGAGTGTTGGTTGACTAAAGAAGCTTCATTTCGGGATTCTAACATCAAGATAGTGTATTTCTAATCCTTTGTGGTGTTAAGGCTTTGATGAATATTTTAAACTTAACATAGTCACTTGTTAATTTTCTCGTGTTATCAATTTATTACTGTTGATTTGGTTATATTTCACTTATTTATGTGCATGAATATATTTTCCAGAACCAGTAGTAAGAAGAGCATTTTCTGTATTTTTTATTATTCGATTGTGGTTGGACACATGGGCACAACCTAAGGCATGACATAGTCTGACGTGGTAGTTTCTAAAAGGTCCAGTCAGCAGCGATAGTTTCTGGAAACAATATAGTCAACATTATCCTAGACAAAGATGGACAAATTTTTTTAGGAATTTAAATTTAAGTTTGAATTCAAAAATATTTTAGGATTTATCTTTTTATGTTTAGGATAATTTATCTTTGAATATTTGTGTTACCTTTAGGGTTTTATAAAGCTATAAATACCCCTTAAGGTAAAGCTTGAAAATTACTTGGATTCAATTCGTTATTGTTTTCTTTTTATTTTTATAAAAAATTTTATTTTCACTTTTCGTTTTTACTTTAAGTCTTATTTAGATTTCTTTAAAAACATGCTAAGTATGATTTCTATCATGCTTAGCTAATTTTCTCATTTAGCCGATGGCTTAACGATAACTCAATTCATATTGTGAGAGTTGAAAAACACTTAATATCTTCGGAACTCATTCTCAATTTTCTAAAAACTTGGATTGGCAATTAACCTTTCCTTTAAAAATCCTAACACTTTTATTTCAAAAGTTGACGTTAGTTTGGATGTTGTTTTGATTTAAATTTGGGAGGAATAATCGGCTGGTAGCAAGTTCGACTTTCTATGAACACACTTAGCGACAGTCCGCTAAGGGAAATTGAGATCGAATTTGATTCTCATTGAGACAATATAATCAGAGTTGACCTTTTTCAGTGCTTAAAATTGTTTTAGTGCTAACGACGATAGCCGTAGTTAGTCCAAACAAGGATTGAATTTCAAAGATTGACTTGGAAATATCAATTTACCGAAGAGAAAAGTAAGTTGCAAATGTTGGACCTTATAGACTGTAACCAACACGAATCCTAAACTAAAATCTCTTTCGATGATCAAAATGAATCGAGTTAACGCAAAGTTTGAGGCTATTTTATTTAATTGATTTTCTTCTCTCAAAAATTACTTTTGTTATTTTTATAAATTTAGTTTTCAAATTCTTTTATGTTTTTTTACATTTATTTTCTACTTCGAAATCCCCCCATTTTCTTTACTTTTTCATCAAAGTCAGTATCAAAACCTCTTTACATCAAAAGATCCTAAGTCTCTATGGATCGTCCATTTCTTATCTTTACTACGCTTATTCATTATTTATTTTGAGATTAAGGATTATTTTTTTTGATAGTCATTGTGCTTGTCAAATTGACGTTGTTTCTGGGGACTTTGGTAAAGTTACTAATTAAGATTTGCTTTGATTTATGACCAGATAGAACCTGAGAGAACTAGTAGACTGTGAACTGGAGATCGAAGCATTAGCTCGTAGAATTCATAGACAGATGCTATGATAAAAGCGACAACAATAACAAGAATAATATTCAAAATTGATACTTGACGTTCTACTGACGTCAATACACATTACATATACGGGAAACAATTTTGATAGGTGATCAAATAATCTGAGAACTAGCTGTGACACCTAACATTCAACAATCATTATGCATTGCCTTCCCTCATGGAGAGACTCTGTTTCAGCTTAAAACGTCTTAGACACATTCTTTCTGCCTTCCATTGATTACCGAGTGAAAATCCACACAAACATATCACTGAATTTTATATGGTTTGCTCAAGCATGAAAATATAGGGAGTATCTGAGGACAAGATTAAAATTCACATTTTCCTAATTCTGTTACAACATGGGCTGACATGACTCGTCTTTTTCTTGACAAGTTTTTCCCTGCGGAAAAGGCAAGTGAACTAAGAAGAAGCATCATAGGAATTTGACAAAAAAGATAGAGAGTCATTATACGAATATTGGGAATGATTCAATAAACTATATGCTAGTAGTCCACAACACGGGTTAACCAAATAGACTCTACTACAATATTTCTATGAAGGATTACTTCCTTTGGAGATGACAATGGTCGATGGTACTAGTGGAGGGGCTGTTGTAAACATGACTGCAAATATGGCCAAGATTTAATTTCTACAATGGCCACAAACTCTCAACAGTTTCACCCTCCATATGAACCCACTCGACGAGTTTACAAGACAAATACATTTACTTTGGAGATAAGATCGATAAGTTAAGTGATGTCGTTAATTCTCTTGTTATAAGTAAAATCAAAACAACTAGACCAGAATGTCGGACCACCCTGTTAGAGTATGCCCAAAGACCAATCATATGATAATTGTATTGGCATATTTTCTTTTTCGTATTTATTGAATAAAGACATTACCATTATTTTCTTTTGTTATATTTTTATGTATTAAATAAACTAAAAGATAGTAATGTCCATATAATAATATGATAATTATTAAAAGATCCTTAGTCAAGTATTATTATGGGCATGAACAATAATAATACGTTTTATACTAAAATGTTATTGATTGATGACAATGAGTTGTCATTGATATAAAGATGTCAGAATTGATGCATGAATATGTTGTTAGAGAATAATGTATTGGATTGACCTGCTATGAGAATGTCTTAGATTATTATGTGACAGTCACGATACTACTCATAGTGACAACCATATGTATGATCATTAGACTTGAGATCATTACTATCTCAACATATATTATTGTATGTTATGATACAGTTAAACGTACTCCGTAACTGGTTGTACTATAAAGAATAACATTGAACATATCACGACATATGTAGTGGGGTATGAATAATCGAGATAGGATTTGTCATTCCTACATAATAGGAAATGTATCACATGACACTTGATTGAATGAGACTAGAAATGCATGACCATGCTCGAATAAGTTGATATGAGATATCATAAATTATTCATTTATTATAGTCTACTCTAGATATCAAGAAATAATATATTGACTCCACAAGTGTGACTATTCCAAAACTTGTGCCTATTCTAGATATAAAGGACAAAATGATTTAATACATTAAAAGAGTTCATCATGAACATGTTATGTTGAATCATGACTTCCTATAACTTAGGTAACAATGATATATTGCTAGATGTAACTCATTGTTTGTAATATTAGAATGATTCTAATTATTACTACTAACGTTACAGGAACCTACAAGATCACACCCCATGGTTGAAAATAGCAATTTATAAACGTGTTACTTTTGCACAATTTTATTATACATGAATAAAATGTGTCATTAATATATATATATATGCGTGTAATTTTAATTACACATTAAAATATCAAATTTAATATGGAATATAATTAGGGTAATTATATTCCATATTAAATTTGGATTAAACCCTAATAGATAGGGTGACACATATAAAAGGGAGATATTGGTCTAGAAACCTTTTTTTTTATCCTTTTTAAGAAATTTTGAAATTGCTCTCAACGATTTTCAACTAGGTGATCTGAGTAGAGGATGAGACGATATTCATGGAGACTAGGATTTAAATCATTCGTGAGATCGTGAGCCGTTGATGTATTGTTGTTATTCAAGGAACCCAAGGTGAGAAATCGTATCTCTTCCTCTTGAATCTGAGTTTTTCATACTTGGATCACTGGTGTGACTGCCGTGTTTGTTTGCACTGCGTTATAGGTTGCGCCGACGGTCCCAACACATCCAATAGATTATTGTCTGATGTTATGAGAAGATGATGTCGCACAAGTTAATGCAATGGGTAATTTTTTGAGATATCCCTAGAGACCATACAATCTCCATGCCAACACTTATAATTTAGGATTGAGGGATCACCCGAACTTTAGCTATGGATATAACTCGAGACCAAATCAATCATATCAACCATGGGCACCTCCACCTCATCAGTATCAACCGCTGAAATCCTCATTGGACTCCATAGTCGAGCGATTGTCTTTATCCCAAGAGAAGTTCTAAAATAGAACTGAGGCTCATCTACATGAGTTGGATAAATAAATGAGTCATTTGGCTCAAATCGTGGGGTAATTAAAGTCACAGGGGAAGCTAACCTCCCAAATAGAGCCAAACCCATAAGAAAATGTTAGTGCCATCACCCTTCGAAGTAACACTGCTATCACACTAGAGATCTGAGAAAGAGGTATCGCACAATCACGAGAGAAAAAGGAAGATAAAACACCATCTCCTCTAGTACAAGCCCCTTCCATGTCATTTTTTGTGCCTTCCCCATATATCGTTCCACCTCCATTCCTATCGATATTGGTAAAACACGACAAGCAGACCAAAGAGAAGGAAATTCTAGATATATTCTGGAAAGTGGAGATAAATATACCACTCCTCGAGGTAATCGGAAAGGTGTCGAGATATGTCATATTTTTTAAGGACCTTTGTACAACCAAAATAATGCTTACCAGCAATGAGAAGGTAAATCTGGGTGAAAACATCTCATTCTTTTTTCAACATAAGCTTCCACCAAAGTAAAAGGACTAAGGTATGTTTACAATACCTTGTAAAATCGATAAGGTCAGAATTAAGCGTGTTATGTGTGATCTTAGTGCTTCTATAAATGTTATGTCACTTTCTGTTTACAACTTACTTAATACTGAGCCCTTGAAGGAAACAAGAGTAATAATCCAACTTGTTGATAAATACATCATTTATCTCGATGGACTCCTAGAAAACGTACTGGTTAAGGTAAATGATATAATTTTTTCAGTAGATTTCTACATGATTGATATAGAAAATGACAAAACCAATACTTCCTCTAAAATTCTTCTTGGTCGTTCCTTTCTAAGCACCACACATATAAAAAATTACATTAGGAGTGGAATTCTTGCCATGGAGTTCGATGGTGTGTTAAATTTGACGTATACAAGGTGATAAAGTACCCAAATAATGTTGTGAGCATTATTTCGTTAATATTATTGAACCTATCGTAGATGAGTTTATGGAAAATAACCTTGTTGATGATTTGTGCAAAGCGTTGGGTGGTGAAAATGAAAACATATGGGAGCTGGAAAATATTTATTTTATCTATTCTAATTTGCGTCGTACTCCCTCAAAAACTAAAATGTTACCTTGCATTTTACAGCATCAGAGACCGAGTTGAAATAGTTATTGGATCATATTAAGTATACATTTTTGGGAAGCGACTCTACCTTACCTATGATAATTTTGAATAAATTGTCTAAAGAAGAGGATGATGATTTAGTGGATGTCCTCAAAACTTACAAAGAGACTATTGATATCGAATGACTTCATATATCGACCTGCATACATAAGATCAAGGTAGAGGATGACATCAAGCCTTCTAGAGAGGGGAAAAGACATCTAAATCCTTTAATGATAGAGGTATTCAAAAAGGAAATTCAGAAACTACTAGATGCTGATATGATCTATCTGGTATCTGATAGTAGCTGTGTAAGTTTGGTCTACAAGGACAAAGTCCTTTGATGTCGACTATAGTCCATCTAATCGCCTCTTTGTAAGTTTTGAGGATCTAGGCTTATTCATTATTTATTTTGAGATTAAAGAATATTTATTTATAGTCATGAAACTTGTCAGGCTTCATAAGCATGATGATTTGTTAAGATTTGAGTATTTGAGCATTTTAGGGTTTATGCTTGATTTCATGATTATATGACATTTCTGATGTAAAACATGTGTTGTTATGATGCTTTATGACCCTAAGTAACTTCCAAAAAGGCTTTACATATGATTAAGAACCAAACTAAGATCTTTGAGATGATTTTTTAGTGTTTTATAAGCCTAAATAAGACATTTCTAGGTTCAAGTATCGATATTGGATGAACATTATTGATATTGGATGAACTAGGACAAATTTTGGGAAACTTTAGCTAGAAGTATCAATACTGTTGGGAGAGTATCAATATTTCCCCAACAGTATTGATATTGAGGGTACTTGGTGTCAATATTAGGCCAATTTTCAGCAAATAAAAGTCATTTTTGTAACGAAACTCATGGGGTATCGATACTTGACTATAGGGTATTGATATTACAAGTAGAGTATCAATACTATCCACTTTGGATGGTTATATTTGACCTTGTTTAGGCTAGTAAGAGTTAAGGATGATCCGTGATGGTGAAACTTAATCCATAAGGGACATAAAAGACCAAAGGGCCTAAAAATACTCGTAAGAGTGGGTTAAAACTGAGGTAACTATACTAAGTCTGATACGTCCAAGTATCTTTAGTCGAGCACGTATCATATAATTAAGAACAATTATTGTTGCAAAGGATGTACCGACAATCGATATGTTAAGTAAGTCGGATTAACTAATAACAAAAATTGTGTACTTTGGGATCGTTAGTAAACCAAGAACGTTAGTAAACCAAGAACGTATGAGTCGTCCCTCCAATTTAAGGGGTATTAAGGAAAATTACGATAATAGCGAATAGAGTGTCGTTACCCAGGATCGAACCCGAGTCAGGTATCGTTCCAACTAGTATTACATACAATGAACAAAAAACACAGTCATCGTCATAAAATCACGAAACATGTAGAGATTTCTTTAGAGATAGAAAATGATAAAACACCCTTTGTAAAATCCCAAAAATCAAATTAGTGACTAAAACATAAGTTTTTAAAAATTTGTGTCTAAATTTGAAAAATTAAAAAGTTCAGGGACCTAATTATAATTTCTTTGGGTATGACTGATTAGAAAAGAAGGAAAGAAGGAATGATAAAAAGGACTTTTAACAAGAATGGATTAAAAATTCATTGAGTTGTTTTATATATACACGTGGGGATTGAGGAGGTAAAGAGAAAGAAAAATTTGGAAAATTGGGTTCAGCTATCTTCTTCTTCCCGTGAGAGCTTGGTAAAAGGTAAGTTGGTCTCAAATTGATTCTTCCTTCCATTTTAAAGTGGGTTTTGATTCTTGGAGTGTTAAGAAAGATTAAGGAAAACTTAAGGTGGCTTAAAATTCAAAGATGAATAAGTTATGTAAGATTGAAGGTAAAGAGTTTTTAAAGGAATTATTGAGAAATAGTTATTAAATAAGTTTTGAAGTGAAATTTGACTTGTCATGAGATGAAATAAGTAGAAATAAAATTGGAATATGTTAGAAATTTAGTAAGATTCTTGGTTTGAAGAATTATTATTAGATATTGAAGATGGTGATGTGTTATATGGATATAAGATGATTTGAATAAGTATAATTAAGTCTAAAGGGTTAAAAGGATTTATAGTAGAAGATTTAAGTGAGTTTGGTAAAATTTTCGGGTAAAATAAATAAGTTGTGGGCATGGGGTGTCAGTCATGTTCATCCAGTACCAATACTTCAAAGCCAAATTAGTAGAATTTGAGCTTGGGGTATCGATATAGAAGGAACAATATCGATACCATAAGGAAAAATTGGATGAACTCTTTAAGAAGTATCGATACTGATTGAAGGGGTATCGATACCAAGTATCTAGTATCGATACATTATCAAGTTATGAATATACAATATCAAAATGGTATCGGTACCTAGGGGGTAATGATACCATAAGAGGGTAGTATCAGTACTATAGTAAGAGTACCGATACTATAATTAAGTGGTTTTTTCCATCTTGCGTTATATTGATTGATTATAAGTGATTCAGACTCGGATATTCATATAAGTCGTATAATTTTACAGATATCGATCGGAAGCAAGTACCGTATGAATCAACAAGATAAGATCGATCAAGAAAGAGTTATAAGTGCTTTAATTTACTATTGAGGCCAGGTGATTGCATACTATTGGGTATTAATGTTGGGAGGAAAAAAGACTTGTGATAAGTCTATTTTCAATGATTGATTTCATGATTTCATGCGTGCAAGTGTATGATTGATATGATTTATTTGTGTACATGAGTGCATGCATATGTAAGTATGTATGTACACTGTTATACAAATCTATGTGATACATGCTATGTGACTATGATATAAACCATGTGATAATGAACTATGTGAATATATGAAAAATGAAATAAGCTAAATAATATTGACCTATGTGACTATGTGTGAAATAGTATAAGTTATGTGATTATATGAGAAAGGAAATAAACTATGTGAATATGTGAATATATGTCTATGAGAAGACATATGAACAAGATATAAGCCATGTGACATATGAATGTGAATCATATGAACATGATATAAACCATGTGATAATGAACTATGTGAATATATGTATTATTGTAATTAATGTAAATTATTCAGTTTTGTTTTCAATATGAACTGAAATTTTAGTTGTTTTGTAAAAGTAAATGTTTTGAAAAGTCAATGTGACACATCAGATTCGTATCCGGGTCGGGTACGGATTGGGGGTGTAACACACTTATGTAAATAATGGCTAGAATTGAGCAGCTAAAGAAACTAACAGAAGTAACAAAATAATAATCCAATGCATAACTTTCAAGGTAAGAGAACGAGTGAGATATAAGCTAGTGGGAGGATGGCCTCACTTTAGTGCGTTTAACTATGCTAGGGTGTAGCCAAGCTACCTTATTTGCCCTAGTAGGGTATTGTTATCATTATGCAACCTTAGGGTCCTCATTCATGCATGTGTAGTTGTATTAGTCCAATACAAAAATTATTATAAAAGTTTCCTTTGACGCTATGTGATACTAAGCCAATGCTTCAATTGAGCGGGAATTACTGATGTTATGTGATACTGGAATTCCCCCTCCATGGTCTATCTAACGCTATGTGATGCCAAAAGATTGTTCAAAATTGAAAGGGGACTTTATCGATGCTAGGTGATATCGATACCCTCTCTCAGCAAGCTAGTATCTGATTCTTTATGAGACCAAATACTAGCATAACAATATCAGTGTCACATTCAGATAATAAACAACAATTTTAGCATCACATTGAGATAATGCACATCAGTGTGTCATGTTTCGTATTTAGAGAATGCATAGTAGTTATAGTCAGTATGGGTAGAGACCCAATAGAGGTGTAATCATAGTGAGACCTTCCTTCAGTGATAGAATAGTTAGACCTTAAGTAGGTAGCACTTGATTAAGATCATGCATGTAACTACTACTTAGCACCATGTCTTTAGCATAATTATGTTTATGAGACTCATAATGTTGTTCTAGATTAGAGATTATACTATTGAGTTGTAAGCTCAGCGTTCAGATGTTTTCTATTTGTAGGTCATTTGCTTGAGCTGTTGGTGGATCACCATCACTGTAGGACTTCCAACACCCCTTCTATAGTACTATATTGTAACCTTAGTGGGTATATATATATATATTAATAAAACACTTATTATTGTATTCAGATTTATAACTCTAAGTTGTATTATTTTGGTTTTAAACTATATGTCATAGAGCTCCGATTTATAAAAGTCTTTTTATGACTATCATATATGTCTATTTTTTCCATATTGTATGTTTCAAAAAGAAAATGAATGGGTTTTAAAAATCAGGGGTTGCCTCGGTAGCCCAATGTGACACTTTAGGTACATTCAAGTTTAGGGTGTTATATTTAGTGGTCAGAGAGTTAGGTTGAGTTGGTCTAAGGACTAAGTAGTCAGTTATAATAAGGTGTTAGTAAATACATCCCCTAGGTACTAAAAGTATTTATATAAGTTTGGAATCTTGATGGTGGTTATTTTATTTGTCTGTGTTGTAGAAATTACGATGGCATATAGTTTTGAGCGTAGCCTTGAGGATAGGATGAAAATTCATTCCTATCATCCCTATAGCATTAGTGATGAGTTCTTGCCTAGGGTAGAGGATCATAGGGTTCCGTTAGGTGCGGGAATCGCAGAGGCAAACTTCTTTAGAGGTTTGACTTCTACCCTCAGGGAGATTATGGATGTTATTCCAAGGGCATATATTATTTTGTCAACTACTTAGAGTATGTTAGTACCAGTAGAGTCCCTAGTAGAGAGATTAAGGGGGAATAAGACAGTCGATTTATTTGGTTCAAGTGATGATAATCCGATTTTGGTCAATCAATGGTTGAGAGAGAATATGAGGATTTTGAGACAACTTCACCTTATCCTAGAGGGAAAGTTAGAGTACGTCACCAGTTTGCTCAAGAGTGATGCTATAGACTAGTTAGAGACTGTAGAGATGGCTCTAGAGCTAGAGGTGCATACGTGCGATCAATTCATAAGTGAGTTTAGAGATAAGTACATTGGTGAGGCATATATGGATGATTTGCGAATGCAGTTTTCTCAACTATTTTAGGGAGATCGTTCAGTGTATAATTACGAGAGAGATTTTTTAGTTGAGTCCCCATGCTCTTGAGTTACTTGTAAAAGAGTCCTTGAGACAAAAAAGGTTCCTAGAGGGGCTTTATATCAACATTCTTGCACAGTTGGTGGCAAACTCACCTAGAGTGTTTTTAGAATTGTTACGATAGGCTAAGGCCATAGAGAGGGTATAAAGTATAAGGAATAGTTTGTTGGGTGAGTCAAATATCTCAAGTATGATGACTTGTATATTAGTAGATTTGCATCAGTTGGTGGCCAAGAGGGCCAAGGATTTGCGTGAGCAAGGTGAGTGACATCAACTTTGCCACTCTAATCGAGTCAGAGTTTAGACGTAAGGTCGTATAGGAGACTATCAACTTCACATTTTGTGCCGAGCGTTGGAAGCTCCAATAAAGTTTTAGATTATTCAGTGTGTGAGAATTATGGAAAGAAGCGTCGAAGAAGGTGCTTTAAAATCTTTAGAGAGTGCTATAGATGCAGATCTTTAGAGCATGTAGTGAGGGATTGCCCTAGTTTAAATAGAGATGTCTCAGCTCGACTTGGGGAAGTGACCACAGTAGCTTAGCATGTCATAGGATCTTCGTAGGGAGGTGTTAGCGCTATGCTCAAGTGGGAGAACCGAGTTACAGATCAACTTGGTTTCAGTTCAACTGCGCGTGACCTAGTTTGTCAGATCACAATGAGGCTTAGATAAGATGTTGATAACGCAAATGAGATGACAAGTATGTTTTTAACAATTTTAGTTATTTATGTTGTGCTAGTAGTTATGAGTCTATACATTTATTTTGGGGCGCCAATGGAGCTATATAACAAAAAGTATTCGAGTAGAGAATCTAGGAACGAGGATCCAAGTAGCTAGTTGGTAGACCTTAGTGTAATAGACCAGGGTGACCTTAGATGATCTTCAAGGGCTTGGGTTAGGTTCAGTAGTCGACCAAAGAAAAGTTGTTAGAAAAATAGTGGTGTTGGCCTCAGGTTTTGGGTCCCAAGATTGGAATATAGGTGTTTTTTCCTCGTTGGGTTGAAGGTCAACTTTAGGAAATGTTTAACTGCATAATCTTCCACCCTTGCGTGTTTCCTAGGGGAACATCCTGATGGGTTGTCAAGTTAGATGCAAGATTATGAGAATATTTTTGTATTGTTAGTTTAGGTTCTGTGTGGTGGATCCCATAGAGATTTAGAAATTTCAAGTTTAATCTTGGAGGTAGAGATCTCCATAAGAGTGTTAAGAATGTCCAAGTTTTTCAAGCCAATGTGACGATTGTCCTAGTTATAAAAAAACATCATGATATATCTTAGTTAGTGCCAAGGCATTTCAGTTTCTAATTGGGTATAGATGCCCTAAGTACTCATGAGGAGTAAGTTAGTCAGGTGTATATTTTCGATGCAGTAGTCTCGTATCTCACCCTAAGTACTAAGGGTACTATAGGTAAGATAATGAGGGTGTAAGTCTCAAGGTGTAGTGAACCCTCCAACTGCACCTATTAGTATGCAGTGTTGTGTAATACCGTTTATTTAGTGCTTGAGGCTAAAAGACACCAATTACTTCAAGTGTCGATTGGCTAGCGTTAACCGTCAACAAATAACATAGTTGTGGTAAGCGATCATGGCAACAAGACATAGAGTCATAAAATCCTTAAGTCATGGTGCGGTTGTGAGAGATCTCCTCTCTGTTATGTGTGCTCTCTAAGAGAGCTAGACATGCTAGTTTTGTTCAGGAAGTAACCAATTTTTAGTATTGATTATCGTAGATGTTGTAGACACTCGTTTATGTTTGGGTTTATAAATTATTATTATTATTATTATTATTTATCTAATAATATTATTATATATTATTATTATTAATTTTTTTATTTTACATTTTTAGGACCCATAATCAAAGCCCAATTTACAAGACTTAAGCTAGATCTGACCCAAGTCAGCAAACTCGAAGCCCAACTAAGCTTGCTCAAATGACAAACCCAACCCAACCTGACCCAACCCATCCCAACTAGGGTTTATAAACCCTAGCCCTAATCTAACCTAACCCTAAAGATCTACAGTTATCGCATTACCGCCACTGTTCTAGCCACATTCTCTCATCATCCACTAGCTGTCGTTTCAACCACTTAGTATTATCATCTTGTACAAATAGTGAGGAAAATCAGTAAAAAAATCAAGCAAATCCAAAACCCTTCAATAAAAAATTAAAATAATCCTGTAAAATCAGAAATGATGTAGGAAAATCATTTTCCTATCAACCGGTGACCATAGCTTTACCAAAACCGAACAAAAAATGCATATAAACCAACATGCAAGCAGAGAGAGTTGAGGATCGAACAAAAAAATCAAAGAAGGATTTGATAAAAAATCAGGAAAAAGAAGAGATTGAAAAAGAAAAAAATAAGGAAAATGGGGCTTACCTTCGGTCAGAGTTTCTCGCTGACGTTTAGAGGGTCTGATCATGGATTAGGGCAATGAGAAGGAGAACACGAGAGAGAGGAGTAACATACTCTGAAATCAAGGTGATCCAATGACCAGAAAAGGATATCGGAGAGATTGGAGCTCGGGACGTTTTTCGGGAAAACCAAGCCCAGATCCGTGCTAAAGGCCTCAAGATGAAGCTACATATATAATCGGAGCTCAAAAGGTCGCTGGAGTACGATGCCAAATGGTGTCTGATGTGGCGAATGGTGGCGGAGCCACTCACTGGAGACTCATCGGGTCTAAGAGAGAGGAAAAGAAAAAGGGTGAAATAAAAAAAGAAAAAAAATGCCTTTTATAGGTCGTATAAAGCGGTGTCATTTTGAGGGGACGATCCTCGTATTTTTGCACGTGGGAAAATAGCTATTTTGATCCTTACAGGTTTTGTAAATTTTTATTTTAGCCATTAAATGAAATGGTTAATTAATGTGTGTGGTCCTTAAATTATGCTATGTTTATATTTTATTCCATTGTTTCCAATATTGCTGAAAATCAGTCTATTTATGTTTTTTAGTTCCTTAGATTTTGTTTATATACAACCTGATCACTATTTTTTGCTTGAAAATTTGAATTATTATCTGATTAGCTCCTTGTATTTTTGTATTCATGTATTTTGATCCCTGTATTATTTGTTTATCGTATATTAGCCCTTAACTTAGCATGTGCATATTTCAGTTGTAAATATTGCTATGCATGTGTTGCCATATTAAATATTTATATGTGTATGTCTAAGTGCATGTATATTTATATATTTTACATAGTATATTTATGTAGATTTTTTAAAATTTTTGTTAAATACTCATTATTTAATAATTTGATAAATGCCACTCGCTTGAATATTTTAAAGAATGCTCGCCGTAGAATGGGCGTGAAAAGTATGTACCTATAGGGGAAGTACGATTTACGACATTTGAATGAAAAGTGAACTTGAAATAAATCTGATATATTTCTGTGCAATTTTTTGATTCAAAATAATTAATCATTGTTCGATAAAAAAGATTGTATTTTAATTTTAGACTCGAATTTGCATATTCTACTGTTATGACAACATATAAGTGACTAGGTACCAATTTTGGGCGTTGTGGGGTTGTTCACCCTTTCCCACGCGTAATCGACTCCTGAACTCTTAAAAATGAATTTTTGGTGACTTTAAATTCGATCAAATCTCATATTCATAAAAAACCCTGATTTTTTAAATTAAGTCATAATTATTTTTAATTCGAATTTTTCGTTTAAAAACGATATGAAAGATGCAGGACCTCACAAGTAACACATTTATAAGTTGTAATGAGCATGAGAAACATTCAGATAACATGGTTGAATATTGAATCAGAGTTACATAACATAAATGTATAGATCGACGTTTAGGAATTCAAGAACTGTCACCAAATATTCAGTAGTCGACATCGAGACCGTGTATGGCGAGTGCTAGTAAAATCTCGACATATCGTATGGCGAGTTATATAAGTTCAGCAAGTAATAGATAATTACAGAACTAGGTAGTTTGTTAACTCGACTTAGCATGTGTTAGCCAGTGAAAGGGGTTAGTGATAACTCTCCAAAAGAGTTATCTTTTAAGTATCTTTTTACCTAGGTTAAGCTTGAACTTAAGACAACCGATAAATTAAAATAGTACCGAAAGAGCAGTTCAAGGGTGTTAATCCTTCCTTGACTGTAACCGACTCTCAAATCGGACATATTTATGGTAAAATGCAGATCAGGTAAGATGGTAAATTAAGGTGTCCGATCAATCTAAATATTTTTAAAATGATCGGTGGCGGCTCTAACGTGTTTATTTAAGTCGAAGCCCAATTCCGGGCCCACCCGAAGGACGGTTGCAACACTTAGTATCATTTTCAACTACCTTCAACTGTTCACTTGGTCAAGTTTATCAACTTAGCTTCAAATAGTCCACCTAGTTGAGTTTAGCTAGCCTTGAGCTCCTCCAGCTAACTTGAGCTTCCCATTGTGTTCCATGAGCTGCCATGATGTTTGTGAGCTAATTGTGAGCTGCATATGGATTCTAAATACTCCAACAAGCTTCCCCAATGTTTGCCATGCTTCCATGTACCTACATGTGCAAAGAAAACAAGGTAAATCAAAGGCAATGAGCTTGTATGATCCAATTACCTTGTTGTCGTGCATGAATATGATCTTGTGAGCTATGAATGCATGCTATGAGCTAAGTACATAATGATATAACATATGTAAGCTAATGTATAAGACTTAGGAGCTGAAATGAATGCAAATGAGCTAACAAATGAATGATTAAGCATGCTGCCAATTCATGAATGTATTAAATCATGCTTAAAGTAATGCAAAACTAGTATACCATACTTAACATGCTTGAATAACATTGTGCATCAATTAACATAAAAATATGGATATGCTAAGTTACTTTACTCATTAGATCACATAACTAACAACCTTAGCATGATATGTATAATTATTTCATAGATGATCAGAATAATATAAAGAAAGTCAAGCATTAAGATGTTTAAGAATACTCCATTTTCATATGGAGTGAATGTGCTTGCATCACATACTAATAAGTTAGATACATTCCCAAAAGAGCCATTATCGATACATACCCTAGGGTCCATTAACTACATAGGCTATACTATTTTATTAGGTTCTTAGGTATATTTCATATACAACCTAATTACCCACCATATGCATGAAATTTGAACCATTATATTAAAAAATAAGCCACCAACTAGGAGTATAAGGATAACGAAACAAGTCATACTTGAATTCTTTCCTTGGATTGATTAGCCAAAGAGGTGAAGCTTCGAATACTCTAGAACCTGTGGTTTGGGAAAGAAATTAACAATAGTGATAAGTATTTATAGTACCTAGTGAGGTAACATTTAAGTTCATTAAGTCTTTACCATATTATGCTTTCCACAACCAACTAAATTATTAATTTCATGCAATTAATATATACTCTAATTGTATAACATTCGATTTGAATATTCTACTTGGTTTAGCTTCAATTTCTAACATGAAGAGAGTACACAATCATACACATTTTATTTAACGATCAATTAAATTAACCAATTAAACATTTCAATACTTCATCCATTCGATCAATACATAATCCATCATATAAATAACACACCATCTACATGACATTTTGAATTAAGCAATTCAATCTATATAGCAATTTTATTTGAACAATTCATGCAAACACGAGCACTCTTATGATTCAATCTTGTTAATTAATTTAAGTGTTGGTTTCTAGTTCAGTCTAGATAGGCAAGTCTCCAACCAATTGTCACCGTACATTTTAATTGCAACGTAATGCTACACCATAGTGCTGATTAACTCTCCTTCTATCGCCAAAGACCACATATTGTACCTTCCATCTATCACCAATAAGCATTGTAGTGTTGGACCGTAGTCCCCCATACACAATTGAGCTCTAGACTCTAAGGCATGCCCTTATATCTTGGACTAACTATTAACCAAGGACATTGAATCTTATTTATCACGAATCATTATTTACTTTGTATAACATAGCATCAAGGATTATTCCATATCAAGATTATTCTTTAAATTCCAAATTGATCATGGCAACAAACAACTGTTTATTCATTTAAGATTTCAATTCAATCGAATTTGACCTTGGTATCATATATTAATTCACAATCCAATTTAATTCCATTATGTCAATACATAATAGTTCGCCATACGATCCAATTCAACCATGAAAATATACAATAGTTCACTATTCGATTCAATTCAACCATGACAATATTTAATAGTTCACCATTTAACTTGATTCGATCATGATATCATAGAATAATTCATCACTCAACTTGATTTGATCATGTTAGCATGCATTAAATTTCAAATCAATTCAATTATATTATGATAACATGTATTAATTCAGAACTAATTCAAATTAAATCAAGACAACAAGCAATAACCAATTTACCAATTAAATTTCTTATAAGACTCAATAACTTATAACCTTTAATTAATCTTTCTTTCCTTTAATTTTAAGTTCTAATATAACTTAATTTTATCATTAGCATACTGATTTCATAAGCAATTGAATCTAGAAATAAATATAGAGAGTGGCTGGGACCTAATTCCCAACCCTAGTATGGTTACACTTACAATACTCCAAGTTAGCCTTGAATTAATATACCTATTTGCTTATCTTTGGTGGATCATCCCTTAGTTCCTTCATCCACTTCCTCAATTGCTTGCTCTAGCAATTGATACACAACATATAAAAGTTATTAAAATCAATATAATATAAATTAAAGCTAAATTATGCTATTTAACACTAAAAATATTCTGTCTTGGCAGATTGGACACCTTGTAGTAATCTGATCATAACTTTTAATTTACTCATTAGATTTTTGATTTCTTTATACCTTTAAAAATCTAATTAAATTATATTTCCAACCATGTATGGCTCACATTTTTATTCATTATATACAATTACAGTTTTGCATTTAAAGTCAGGTATCATTTTGAGTGACAATTTTGCCACCTTTGCAATTTGATGCACTTTGGTGACTAATTCACCTAGGACCCTCACTGATTTGTTTTAGCTATTTCTATCATTTTTTAAAGTTTAAATCTTCAATAAATTTAAATTTCCAGAAACTTTATCCTATATATATTTTTCAAATTTAGTACAAATCCTTTTGATTTTTCTTAATTTGGTAACATGCATGCACAATTAATCCGGTCATCACCCTCTAGGCGATAACCCATTGTTTACCCAACTTAACAAGGTTCTTTATCACTTAATTTCTAACTCAACATAACCACTAAAGTCTCTAATATCCTACAAGCAAACACTTTAAATTTATTCACTAATCAAGCTTATCAATTTCTCAAAAATTAATCAATTAAACCCTTAAAATTTCGAATGGAATGAGTAGGAAAAACTTACTTGTTAGGCTATGTAATTTTCCTAGTAAATTCAAGCTTTAACTAAGCTAGCATGGCCGATCCTCCTCTTGGTATGTTCTCCATCTTCTTATTCTTTTCTTCTTAATTCTCTATAGATTTTCTTTATTAGGTCGGTCACCAAATGAGATGGTAAGATGATATTTTTCATCCTTAATGGAGATGGAAGTTCCCAATTTAGCCTCTATTAGTACTTAAGAAATGAACTATGTAAGTGTAATTATAGGAATTTGAAGTATTAACATGAAATAATAATATTTGCATTTTAATTCAACTTGATCACTATAATTTAGGTTACTGCTCTGTTATTCTTTGTAATCCAGTCCTTGTTTATTTCAATTAATCCGAGTTTTAATTCAACTCAATAATTATCCTAACAATTCGATTAAGTCGTCTTTCAATGTAATTAATTAAATTTTCAATTCGACTTGATTCTTTTACTTAAGTAATTTAATTTATCCTATGTAATTCAATTAATTTAAAACTCAATTCAATTAAATTCAATTTTTATTTTAGGAAAAAATAGTTTAATTCTCCTAGACTAGTATTTTAGAGTGTTACATGCTAGCCCAAGAAAAAGCCCACACAATCCAACTTAAGGGAGTTTTGTTCTCCCTATACCATTGAACATTTTAATTTTGTTTATATTTTTCTTTAAACATGCATTGAGGACAATGTATCCCTTAGGTTTGGTATGTGTTGTTTGTTGATTTTATATTTTTTGTGATGTGTTTAGGCTTGCATGTTTAGTTGTGTTTGATAAATTATTACAACATATAGGAATTGCATTAGTAATATTACATGATTAGTATTAGGGGATTGATGAAAGTTAGTTTTTTTTTTAGAAAATTTTTAATGATGCCTAAGATGAAAACCTTTATACTGTGAAATGGTAGAGGAGTGTTGTAGAAACTTAGCGGAATTAGGATTCATAGAACTTTTGAACACTACAGGTGTATGCTCTCAATACTTAGAGAAGTTAGAAATATTTGAGCCATAATACTCACATCTTTATTAGATGTTGCAGATAATGTTACTAAAAAATAGGAGTGCTTCCTTCAGCATTAAATGATGAATTTTATTCATACTTTTATCCACAATAACAACCTAATCCTTTCATCGGGGAGTGCACCAGTAACAACGGAGAAGCCATGAGCTGCGATGACCAATTGGGATTCAACTTTACTTTTATATTTCAAATTGAGAGAGGGAAAAATGTTATTTTGAATGTTGAATGTTTATTATTGTTTTTTTGGGTATCAAACATAAAGTGTTCGATTAAATACTTATATAATGGTTTTTGTTGCATGAACTATGTTTATGGGTTATAGTTTTAAGATGATTTTGATTAGACATAATAACATCTTATGCATATGATTTTTAATTATTTTTAGAGATGAAATTAATTAAGATTGCA
Organism: Hibiscus syriacus; assembly: GCF_006381635.1. Taxonomy (NCBI): domain Eukaryota; kingdom Viridiplantae; phylum Streptophyta; class Magnoliopsida; order Malvales; family Malvaceae; genus Hibiscus; species Hibiscus syriacus. Next base: position 759,246 of record NW_024062011.1, on the reverse strand, counting down.
TGATAGTTTTGTTACAGCATAGGTGATTACGAGAGTAACATATTCGTATAAAGATATATGATGCCATGTTATGCTCGATTATGAACTTATCAAATTTTTTATGAGAGTCGGAAATTTAATAGGTTGAAAAGTAATCTTTGTATAACTTATGAATATAGTAATACGACATTATCATTTTATTAGCAGCCCAAGAAGATAACATCTTATGTCCATTGGTTTGATTGCTCCATTGTTTGCTGCAACATTCCCCTATTTTCATCATTTTTCTATTTGTTTGTTAATCACCAAATCAATCTCATTCTTGTATACATATTCTTTTGTAACAAGTTTTTCTTCCTATGGAATTCGACACTCGTAACTTTATTGTTACTACTTTATTATTTTATACGATAGTGTATGCTTGCACTTTGCTATATCATTTACATAGCATCAGTCAAAGATAGTAGTTTGGATTGGAGGTAGTGCTATTCTTATGGAACTACCAAGTATTCAGTGTTAGACAACAATAATGAGATTTTGTGTTGCATATCATGAGGTGGGGACTTCTTTTCCAATGATCAGACTTGGTAAGAGTTTAGGTCATTTGAAGTTTCTAAGTGTTTGACCAAAAAATAAGTTGTTATTTGATCTAAGTAAATTTCGAGGATGAGATTTCTTTTAAGGAGGGGAGAGTTATAAAACCCCAAATTTCAAACAAGTAGTTTCAGGTTTACCTGAGAGGTATGCGAACCTTGTGAATTTCAAGATTAAAGTCATTAGACCACGTTGGGATTAATTAGGCTAGAATTGAGCCTAATTAACCATAAAACTGGGGTTTTAAATAGTAGAAAGATGAGGAAGTGTGATAATCCCATATTGAAATATGATAAGCCTTTTATCTCTTTACATATTATTATTCTCTTCATTTCTTCATTACTTCTCATTTCTATCTCCATCTTCCTTTACAAGTTCCATAGCTCAAAAGTAAACTTTTGAGCCTTTTTCATACTTTAAATTATTTCATAATCCCTTTATCAACCTTATTTTAAGGATTCAAGCTTTGGGTTTCTTATTTTGCTAGAGTAAGTGGGGGGGTTTTATCATCCAAGCACCAGAGGAGAGTGTCGGTTGGCTAAAGGAGCTTCAATTTTTGATTGTAACATCAAAGTAGTGTATTTATAATCCTCTTTGGTGTTAAGGCTTTCATAAGTATAGTGATTTGTTAAGATTTAGTATTTGAGCATTTTAGAGTTTATGCTTGATTTCATTAGTAGATGGCGTTTTTTTATGTAAAACATGTGTTTTTATGACACTTTATGACCTTAAGTAACTTTCTAAAGATTTATCACATGATTAGGAACCAAAATTAGACCGTTGGAGTGATTTTTAGGTGTTTCTCGAGCCTCAATAACACATTTATAGGTTCGAGTATCGATACTCAATAAACAATATTCATATTGATTGAACTGGGACAAATTTTGGGCAACATTAGCTAGTGGTATCAATACTGCTGGGGAGAGTATCGATATTGCCCTTACAATATCGATACTGAGGGAACTTGGTATCGATACTAGGCCAATTTTCATTAAACATAAGTAATTTTTTGTAATGATACTTATACGGGTATTGATACTTAACCCTAGGGTGTTGATACTACAATTAGAGTATTGATACTAAATAATTTAGATGGTTAGATTTGACCTCTTTTAGGAATATAAGAGTTAATGATGATCTGTAATGGTGGAACTTAGTCTATAAGGGACATAAAGGACTAAGTGGACCTAAAAACACTCATATGATTGGATTACAACCGAAGTAACTATAATAAGAATGATATGACTAAGTATTTTTAGTTAAACACATATCATATAATTAATAATGAGGATCATTGTAGAGGATGTATCAATAAGTGACACGATAAGTAAGTCAAATTAAGTAATAATAAAAATCGTGTACTTCAAGAATGTTAGTAAATCGAGAATGTATGAGTCATCCCTCCAATGCAATAGGTATTGAGGAGAACTACGATAAGAGCGATTAGAGTGTGTTACCTAGGATTGAACCCGAGTAAGGTATCGAGCCAACTAGTATTACAGATAGTGAATAGAAAACACAATAATCATCGTAAAATCAAGAAACACGTATAGACTTCTTTAGAGACAAAAAATGACTAAAATGCCCTTAAGTAACAAATGACCAAAATTAAGCAGCTTAATAAACTAACAGAAGTAATAGACTAATAAACCCTTACATGACATTCTAGGTAAGATAATGAGGGAGATAGCAACTAGTGAGAGTATAACCTCACTTTAGTGTGTTCAAATATGCTAGGTGTATCTAGGCTACCTTAGTTGCCCTAGTGGGGTATTTGTCGGCATTATGTAGCCTTAGGGCTCTCAGTCATGCATGTGTAGTTGCATTAGTCCAGTACAATAGTTATCAAAATAGCTTGGCTTGATGTTATGTGATACTAATCCAATGCTTCAATTGAGCAGGAATTATCGATGTTATGTGATACCAAAATTCCCCCACCATGGTTTACTTAACGCCATGTGATACTAGGAGTTCAGTCAACAACTTAAAGGGAACTTTAACGATGCTATGAGATACTTGTCCGCGAATTGTGAGTACTATATATGGATGCGGAAATATGTGCAAGTATACACAATCGAACAAGTAATACAGTGATGAGTGAGTATCGTATCCACAGGGATTGAAGAGATCTTGAGTAAAGTTTATGGTCTATTCTAAAGTAACTAAGTATAGTTAATGATATTTACAAATGAGAATAATATGGCAAAATGAAATAGATGTAGGTGGGAATGGAATGATGATATAATGTAATGTGGCAGCAAATGGAGATGTTGTGGCAAAATGGATAAAAATGTATTGGCAAAAGTAAATTGAGTATAGTGAAATCAATTGAAAATGTAAAGGCAAAACAAAATGTAAATACTGGATTTGATTTTCAGGACTTTAAACTCCTCACACGACAAGCTACTATGGGAATGAGTGATAGGAGTCACTTAGGAAAATCTAAGTCTACTTCTCATAATGATCTTACATCTATGCCTTATCTACCCGACAGAGTCTACTAGGGTGCCCTATGCTATCTCTAGTAAGGAACTCGACAGATTGAAGATGTCTTGGCAAAACCAGTTGGAATAAACCCCTCTAGTGATACTATTGGTCCAGATAACAGGATATGTCTCGATAATTCCTTTTTGCGGTAGCATTAACATCTAACCTATCGCTCATGCACAACTCCTTTTAGTCGAATGAAATCTTATCTTTATCTCTAAAGTGGATTAGGCCTAGTTACTATCTAGAACCCTTTGCTTATGTGGTTCCTCTCTAGTTTCTCTTGAACACTAAGGATGTGCTACTTAGACATTCTCTCAAACATTAAGTAATCACCTAAGGAATGACTACTCTCATAGCTCCTACAACCTTAAGGCATTAAGATCCATAAACAAAATAGATTATAACATAGAAAAACAACCATTTATTAAAGCAAACCTTAAATATCCAAAATAAACTACCACCAAATGGGATTAGTTCATGGTAGGGTTCAAAATAAACAAGCACAAAGCAAGTTAATCCGTTCCTTACAACCCAAATGATAAAATATGAAAGCAAAGAGCAAAAGGAATGAGGAAAAGCCTTCGACGTGCACTGTCGGAGCTTCCCTCGGCCACCACGAACTGTCCCAACGAACTAGCTCATCTCAGACACCTAGAACGCCACTCCCTCTAGCTTGTCAGTGGAGGAATGCCACGGAAAAAACGATTGACGGAAAAAGAAGAGATATTTTTCTCCGAATTTTTAGGCTCTTGGTGGCTGTGTAAAAGTCTCTCAGTCTCTTTAAAAAGTCAAATTTCATCTTCTATTTATAGGGGAGAATGAACCTAGGGTTTTGTGTTAAAATTACATTAGTACCATAAAGTTCATTCCTTTTATGTGAGAGTCGGTGCAAATATGGTAACTGGCCCCTCCTTTATGGCTGATTGCAGAAATCACGTTTTATGCCATGACAGCTGGCTCTTACTAAAAATATTTTCTTTGACTTTTTTTGCCCAAAAATGCCTTCCGAGTTGTCGCGGCAATTACATTTTTCTCAGTAGTCTCATCATGTCATGGCAATTCCCTTTTACTTATCATTGCTCCCAAATCCTGCACATCATCAAACAAAACACCTTCCCCATAAAGCAGCATTGATTACAAAATAAAAATGCCTCGGCAAACAAAATTTCACCACATGCAAGTATATGCTCCTAAATGCATCTATATGATCCTATATGAGCTTTTAGACAGTCAATAACTTAAGTGAAAAGGTCCTAAATATGACCTTTTTACAGATTTATCACACCCCCAAACTTAAGCTATTGCTTGTCCTCAAGCAATGGATAACATTAAGCAAAATAAAAATACCATGGCAAGTTCAGAAGCAGAATATTTATATGGGATAAAATTTTAGCCCTCAACACACTTGGCTTTAACATGCTAGACTAGTTTGAGAAATCAAGTATTGTCCCCTAGGGCAAGACTCTTTTTATGGGTGTGTGCGTGTTTGTATCCAGTCCATACTTAACAAACCTAAAAATTTTCTAATCAAGTTTTATTGTTTTGCCATGACATTTACAATTTTTAATCCCACATTGTTTTCTTTTCCTTTTTTTAACACTGCTACGAGGGGAGTCAGCCCATCACATTTATCATCCCACACTCTAGGTGAAATGGAGCATACCTTCCACCCCCGAGCTAGTCAAGTTGAGTCATCCTGTGACTACTTTTATTCACTCATATACTATATCTACCATTTATTTAAATGCATTTTACAGGCAATGCCATGGCATAGCGGAGTGTCCCTCTACAGATATGCCGAAGCATTTATTCACAACTTTATTTTTTTACAAAGTGGGGTTTTCATAGTTTATGCCAAGACATGCAAGAGTTCTCTTATAAAAAATTTCTAAGTTCCTTAAGCATAAAAACATACAATCGTGTATTCAAAGGTTTCAAAGAAGCAAGTCCTAGAGTTGGTTCTATCATCCTCAATAATCATGTACATTTGATTCTAGCCATCAAGAATTCATCATCATCGTGCATCCTTAATTTATTCCAGAAAACTAATTCAACCACTTACTAATGTCATGGCATATTCATGCTACTAATACTATCATGCAATGATTTAAGAACCCTACCTCCCCCAAGCTTGAGAGAAGCATTGTCCTCAATGCTAAATAAAAACTAAGGAAAATCTAAACTACATGCTATGAAATTCAATGCAATGCAAGGTACCTTGACTTCATGCTTATGGTGGTGCGGCGGTCGTGCGACGTGTGCACTTTTGAAATTGTATGGCTGGAGTGTTCAGAATTTGATGCTGGTATGATTGAAATTTGGATGAACCCTAACCTTGAAAAGAAAAATAAAATATTCAATTAAAAGGAAACTGAATAAAAATAGTAACAAAATAAACATTTATTTATGCACATGAGTAAATCCAAAATGTAACGGCATCTTCAAGATGCTTGGCAAGTCTCAATATCGTGCAAGAGGAGTGCAGATTTGTCACGTTTGATCGGAGCACCAATATAGACCAAAATGCCCCACACATATAATAGTTCAGCATTCAAAATATTTTGCCCTGACATTTCGCGTCTTTCACATCTGAATTATAGAACCTTTGCAATAGTCCTCTCTTTTTCAAAGTGCTCTCTGCATTAAGCTGAATGGTAGTAGAATGAGATCTCTTTTCGCTCTTTTTTGTTGTGGCAACTTGAAATCATTTGGGCAGCAAACTCGTTGAAGAGGTCGGGGTTATCCCTATGCCAGTAGCCACCATCGTGTATGACATTGTTCTTTCCTAGGCTAGTTAAGTTAGGAAGCAAAACAACACTAAAGAGAAAATTGGCAATGTTAGTATGGGCAGTTACTTGGGGTTTGGGATGAGTATATTCAATAGAATCCAAAGGTTCAAATTTTATACATGGTCTAGCTATTGGTGAGCTAGACTGACTTCTCTCCTTTGGAATATCCTCGAGCTCCTCTTCGTCTTCTTCATCAAGCTTCAAGTGATTATCAGTGCATAAAATTTTGTTCCAGCAAAATTCTACAGCTTTCCTTTGGTCATCAACTCCTACTGATGGGGGCTTTTTTTTGCCGTGGTAAAATTTTTCTTGTCTTCATTAGTTGCACTCTTCGAACCCTCATCATTTTTTTCAACGAATGTGAATATTCTCGTACCTTCAAATCTTCGTGCATAATCTCATGATCGGGCTCTTCGAGTATCTCCCCCCCAAAGTTAGCATCCTTGTCGATTTTAGTGTCACTCCTTAAGGTGAATGTACCACAATGTTCTATGTCTGGAGCCTTAGTGACTTCAGTATCACTAGGTAGAATGTCATGTGGGCGAGACTGTAATGTCGTGACAATTTGGCCAACCTGACCCTCCAAGGCGCTTAAAGACGAGCTGTGACTTTGAAGCAAAGCTTCTTGGCATTTTATATAGGTTGCATGGTCTTGAATCATGGTCTTCGTGGTTGCTATAAAATCTTGCATTGTGGCCTCCAAAGAACTTGTGTTGGATGAAGATGGCACTCCCTCGTTAGAATTATGACATGGCATATTCGTTTGAGAACCCTGGGAGTCATTGAATTTCTGTTGCCTAGTGGGCTGACTAGCATTGTTGGTTCCTTGATTTCCCCAAGAGACGTTTGGATGCTGACACCATCCAAGATTGTTAGAATAGGGGTTGTTGTTGTCTCGATTGTAGTTCTCTATATAGTTTATAGACTCTTGATTAGTCAAACACTCGCTCTCATGGTGATTGCCATGGCATAATAGACATGCTGAGTTGGATGCATTTGTCGAGGCATCTAGCATCATCCTTGACCTTGAATAGGGAAATTGGTAATCATGGTTAGCAATTCGATCAAGAATTTTAAAAGCCTCTTCAGGTGATTTGTCGAGTAATGTCCCATTTGTCAAGGCATCTAGCATCATCCTCGTGGGTGCATTGACTCCATTGTAGAACATCAAAACTTGAATCCAGTCGTGGAATCCATGATTGGGGCACTTGCGAAGCAAACTTTTGTATCGATCCCAGTACTCATACATAGACTCTTCATCGCCTTGGTGAAAAGTTGCTATGACATTTCTAAGATTGTTGTTCATATTAGGTTGATCATGCCGTAGCAAAAAGTTTTTGCACAAGTTTGTCCAAGACCTTATCGAGTCGGAAGATAATCCATTGAGCCATGCCCTGGTGTGATATTTCAAAGAATATGGAAATAACTTCAATTTCAACACATCTTCATGCACACCTTGTTGTCGAAAGGAGTCATAGACTTCTAAAAATACTTTAACATGTTTGCTTGCATCCTCATGAGGAGCGCCACCAAATTATCCAATCAAGTCCAACATGTCGAACATAACCGGTTTGAGCTCGAATTGGGTTGCCTGAATCTTGGGAGCTACAATAGCAGGTTTTAGGTCGTCCAAGGTGGGAGCTAAGTGATCTCTAATAGTGCGTGGTTGAGCAACATTCCCAGCATTTGGAATTGTCGTGACATTTAGAATTGCAGGATCCTTCACATGATTTTGAACAACATGAACCTCAGGTTCAATATGAAATAATGGTTCTTTGGGTCTTTTACGGGTCATGTGACAACGTAACACCTGAGAATGGTAAACACAAAAACAAGTAACTATGTACAAAGAAAAAAAATAAAACGATGCAAAAACTAAACTCAACATCTTCAATTGCCAATCCCCGGCAACGGCGCCAAAAACTTGTCCGCGAATTATGAGTACTATATATGGATGCGGAAATATGTGTAATTATACACAATCGAACAAGTAATACAATGATGAGTGAGTATCATATCCATAGGGATTGGAGAGATCTTGAGTAAAGTTTATGCACTATTCTAAAGTAACTAAGTAAAGTTAATGATATTTACAAATGAGAATACTATGGCAAAATGAAATAGATGTAGGTGGGAATGGAATGATGGTATAATGTAATGTGGCAGCAAATGGAGATGTTGTGGCAAAATGGATACAAATGTCTTGGAAAAAGTAAATTAAGTGTAGTGAAATCAATTGAAAATGTAAAGGCAAAACAAAATGTAAATACCGGATTTGATTTTCAAGACTTTAAACTCCTCACACGACAAGCTACTATGGAATGAGTGATAGGAGTCACTTAGGAAAATCTAAGTCTACTTCTCAGCATGATCTTACTTCTATGCCTTATCTGCCCGATAGAGTCTACTAGGGTGCCCTATGCTATCTCTAGTAAGGAACTCGACAGATTGAAAATGCCTTGGCAAAACCAGTTGGCGTAAACCCCTGCAGTGATCCTATTGGTCCAGATAACAGGATATGTCTCGGTAATACCCTTTTACGGCAGCATTAACATCTGACCTATCGTTCATGCATAACTCCTTTTAGTCGAATAAAATCATATCCTTATCTCTAAGGTGGATTAGGCCTAGTTACTATCTAGAACCCTTTGCTTATGTGGTTCTTCCCTAGTTTCTCTCGAACACTAAGGATGTGCTACTTAGACATTCTCTCGAACACTAAGTAATCACCTAAGGAATGGCTACTCTCATAGCTCCTACAACCTTAAGGCATTAAGATCCATAAACAAAACAAATTATAACATAGAAAAATAATCATTCATTAAAGAAAGTCTTAAATATCCAAAATAAAATACCACCAAATAGGATTAGTTCATGATGAGGTTGGAAATAAACAAGCACAAAGCAAGTTAATCTGTTCCTTACAACCCAAATGATAAAATATGAAAGCAAAGAGCAAAAGGAATGAGGAAAAGCCTTCGACGTACACTGTCTGAGCTTCTATCGGCCACCATGAACTGTCCCAGTGAACTAGCTCATCTCGGACGCCTAGAACGCCACTCCCTTTAGCTTGTCAACGGAGGAATGCCACGGCAAAAACGATTGACAGAAAAAGGAGAGATATTTTTCTTCGAATTTTTAGGCTCTTGATGGCTGTGTAAAAGTCTCTCAGACTCTTTAAAAAGTCAGGCTTCATCTTCTATTTATAGGGGAGAATGAACCTAGGGTTTTGTGTTAAAATTACATTAGTACCCTAAAGTTCATTCCTTTTATGTGAGAGTCAGTGCAAAGATGGTAACTGGCCCCTCCTTTATGGTTGATTGCAGAAATCACGTTTTATGCCATGACAACTGGCTCTTACTGAAAATATTTTCTTTGACTTTTTCTACCCATAAATGTCGTCTGAGTTGTCACGGCAATCACATTTTGCTCAGTAGTCTCATCAGGTCATGGCAATTCCCTTTTTTTTATCATTACTCTTAAATCCTGCACATCATCAAACAAAACACCTTCCCCCATAAAGAAGCACTGATTACAAAATAAAAATGCCTCGGCAAATAGAATTTCACCACATACAACTATATGGTCCTAAATGCATCTATATGATCCTATATGAGCTTTTAGATGGTCAATAATTTAAGTGAAAAGGTCCTAAATATGACCTTTTTACGGAGTTATCAATACTGGTACCCCCTCCCAGCATGCTAGTATCTGGCGCTCTATGAGACCAAATACTAGTACAACAGTGTCAATGTCACATTTTGATATTGCATAGTAGTGTCAGTGTCACATTTAAATAGTGCACATTAGAGTGTCATGTGTCGCATTTAGATAATGCACATCAGTATCTCATGTATCGCATTTAGAGAATGCACATTAGTTGTAGTTAGTGTTGGTAGAAACCTAATAGAGGTGTACTCATGGAGAGATCCTTAGCAGAAGATTAAGAGAAGTATAAGACCCCTATTTCAACGATAGAACAATTATATCTTAAATACGTAGCACTTGATTAAGATCATGCATGCACCTACTATTTAGTACCATATCTTTAGTATAATTATGTTTATGAGACTCATAATGATGATGTAGAGTAACGATTATACAACTGGGCTTTGTAAGCTTAGTGTTCATATTTTTTTCGTTCATATGTCATTTGCTTGAGCCATTCGTGGAGCATTGTCGCAGCAGGACCTCCAACACCCCTTCCAGAGTACTATATTGTAGCTTTAGTGGGCAAATGTATTCATAGGACCCTTAGGTGGCGTTTGGTTGGATGGAATCCCTTGGAATTTGGGGGACTTGGAATCCAATTCCACCACTTTCCCATGTTTGGTTCAAGTTTTCCAAGGGAATTGGAATCCCTCATGGCTTCAACTTTCCATCAAATGAGGGAAAGTGAATTCAATCCAAGAATGGATGGAATTCAATTCCCTTGTTGGAGGGAATTGAAATTTGACCATACTACCCTCATCAATCTTTTGGTAACTTATTTATATATTGAATAAAAATATTTTTTTTATTATTTCGGGTCGGGTTTCTAATTCATATATTCGTGAAACTTTATTTTGGTCGGGTCAGGTCAGTTTTTTTAAGTATGATATTCGGGTCGGGTCAGGTTCGGGTTTAGGGTAAAAAAATCGGAGTGACCCGAAAAAATATATAATTTTACCTTATATATTTATGAATAATTATAATAATACCCCTCTATATATAATTTTTTTCAATTAATTCAATGTTTTTATTGAATAAAAATAATTTTTTTATTATTTTGTGTCGTTTCGGGTCGGGTTTCTAATTCATATATTGAATAAAAATAGTTTTTGGTATATTTTTTGGTAACTAATTAACATACTCTGATTGGAATGTATTGAAATATTGCTCTATCTTTTGGTAACTTATTAACATATTTTGATTGTGATGATTTTAACTTATGATGTTTATTAGCATGATTTTTATAATTTATTGAAATGAATAATCAATCAATAAAATGAAAATTTAATATTTTTTAATTTTTTATAATATATTACTACATGTAAGTTGTAAAACAAACTAAAATAAAGCAAAAAAACAAGAAGGGCAATTCTGTCATTTTACATTGCTGAAATCAAATTCATCTGACATGTCTGCGAACCAAACAGAATATGGAATTGGATTCCAATTCCATTTCCTGCCAACCAAACAGAATATGGAATTTGATTCCAATTACTGACAGATTCTAATTCCCTCATAAACATTCCAGCGAACCAAACGCCACCTTATTGTTGTATTCAGATTTATAACTCTGAGTTTGTATTATTTTGGTTTTAAGCTATGTGTCACGGAGTTCTGATTTATACAAATGTTTTTATAAATGTCATGTATGTCTATTTGGATACCATATTATATGTTTCAAAAATGAAAATGAATGAGTTTTGAAAATCAGGGGTTGCCTCGGTAGCCCAGTGTGACACTTTAGGCCCATTTAGGTTTAGAGTGTTACAGAAACCATATTTAACAACACCAAAAGATAGAGCCGAATTGGAAGAAATGAAGGTCAAATACGCAAATAGAAATCATCATCGTCAACAACATCTTTGCCTTTTGGTTATGCTTCTACATAATATTTTGCATCTCAAGCCAGTTATGGTTTTAATCCTCCTTATCATGCTTCAATGGAGAGTCGGTCGAATTAGGTTGGAGGTTAATAGGATGCAATGCAAGACACTCAACCATCTTCTATAGAACATGTGAGTGAATGAGATCATATTATATATTATCAACAAGGTACGGGTTTCGATGGACAATTTAAGTCAATAATGCCTTCAAATACCTTAAATATTCCATCACCGTATTTCAAAGGTGGAACTCAAAGTAGAGTGATGTTAAGTACATCTCCTCTTAAAGAAGAAGCAAAAGAAGATGAAGATGATTAAGGCAGACGACCATGACAAAATCGACGAGCCCCACACTATTATTATTCGACCACTCTTCAACATGGTCAAGAATTACAAAAATATAAGTAATTTTGTAGTTATTGTATTAGTTTAAAAAACTTTTTTTATTATTTTTGTAATAAATTAGTTTAAATTTTTTATTATTATTATTATTTTGTAATAAATTAGTTTTAAAATATTTTATTATTACTTTGTAATAAATTATTTTTAAAAAATAAATTGGATTGAACTCGTCATATCGACGTGACGAATTCCAACATCTATATTATTTTAAAATTTTAAAAGCTGCCTGATACCCAAAAAATATAAATAACTTGTGATGTGACGAGTTCAAACATCTATATTATTTTAAAATTTTAAAAATTGCTTGATACCCAACAAATATAAATGACTTGTTGATTTTAAAATCCAAAAGAATTCATCACCTCAACGTGACGAATTCTGCATATTTTTTCTTATTTATTATAATTTTAAAATTAATTATTAAATTAAAAAAATTACTGAATTCTTCACATCGACATGTTAAGTTATAGAAAATATATTATAACGTTGGTCTCCACAGGACAAAGGACCATTCAAAAATATTTTCTGAGAAAACTCGTTACATTGCAGGACGAGTTTCCGTATATCCCCAAATAAAATTTTGATTGGCCTAATGGCCAGTTTTGCCGGTTTGTTTCGGCTGATGAGCCTTATATTTGGGCCTAGAAACCATAGACACAAGTCAGATAAGTGGGCTTCCAGACGAACACCTACACCTATGGTTTTCACTTATTGAATCGAAAATTTCAGCAAGATAACGAGGAAGAATAAGATGGGAGAAAGATGGAGAAAATCAAACTGAACAAACCCAAAACAAGAGGAAAACACAAATTGTAATAGGAATTCCATCGTATAAAGAAGTTGTTGAAAGCTCACAGATTAAATCAACCCCGCCATCTCTTTTCACTCCTTCTCAATCTTTCTCTCAAGCGTTCAATTTCATTAAATCCTCTGAGTTCTACTCTCCTCCTGCTCCAATCTCCACTGTTTCTACACCAAGGTGAGGCCTGTCAATATTCATAATTCACTTCAATTTTACCGTAAATTGTCTTCCTTTCTATATTAAATTTGGCCGTATCTTTTGTATGTATCTTTTTCTCTTTGATTTTGTTGAACCCTTTTGGTCAAGTTTCATTTCCCCCTTTTATTTGGTCCAACGACTAAATGTTTTTGGCTTTTTTAAAAAAATTCAAATAGTTTATTGGTAATTTTTTAGTTTCTTAATTTTAGTTGGACCCTTCTAATCAATTCAAACTAGATTTCATAAGAGTCTGTTCTGTCAATTGAAGTAGCTTGTAATTTTTTGTTGTTGTTTCAAATTTTGGTTTATTTTAGGCAAACAGGTGAAGCTAATGTGCCTTCTTCTTCAGCTGTCTCTACCTCAGCTTCCCCTGCTGCTGCTGTTGCTTCATCATCATCGAATTCGTCTCCCAGTCGCAATGCTATCCTAGTCAGCCATAGGCAGGTGATGTTATATAACTTTGGCATCATTGATTTTTACATTGTTTTCAGTACGAGTATAATTATCCGGTTTTTAACGAGTAAATTTGTAAGCTAATTATCAGCCATCTACTTGTTTCAACATGACTAGGTAATACATTTCACTTTACAGAAGTTTAGCTTGTCTGGTTCTAGTACATGTAGACGGGTCATTCCTTTGATTCTTTCTCACTCTGTTTTGTTATTATCTTGCTCCTTTGGTTCATTTTTAATATGATAGAGCCTCCTGTTAATTTATGAAGTTTTCAACTTATTATCAAGGTTAAAAATATGTGAACTTTTAAGATTCTCCTGAACAATATTGCTAATAAACTTGAAGTCCTAAACTTTCTGAGGAAGAGCCTAGCTTCAACAAAATTTTGTTATTATGACAGAAATAGCGAGCCTTTAATAACAGAACTCTGGTTCTTCTACCTTGATAATAGTAGCCTAAAATGTAGATGTACTCTCACCTCATGCAGAAGGGTAATCCCTTGCTCAAGCACATCCGGAACGTGAGATGGGCTTTTGCAGATATTGTTTGTGACTACTTGCTGGGTCAGAACTCATGTGCTCTATATTTGAGGTTAGAACTACAATCATATCTATTAGTAGCACGATCCAGCAGTTTGTGTGAATTAAACGAGAAATGGGTTATTTATTTGAATTTGCAATCACGTGACTCATAAGATATAGGACAAGTCTTACTTGTATCGTAGTTTTAGTATCTTGCTTTAGATTTCTATATTTACACTACCTTCTAGAAGAAGGAGCAATTTGATGAATTGAAAGCCGGTTTGGGTTATGGATAAGATTACGTGCTCTTCCAAGTTCTGAGTATATTTAAGAAACTATAGGTTTTAATTGATGAAGCGAACCTTGTTTTCTAGTGAAAGGGACTTTGGTATATTCTTTTATATTCAGTGTTTTCCTTGGTAGGTCTATTAAATTCCGTGCTTCTGTAATGCATTCAGCTCATTGATTTGACTATTTGATGCAGTCTTTGGTATCATTTGGTGCACCCGGACTACCTATATTACCGTATCAGAGAACTACAAAAAAACTTCAAGCTTCGTGTTGTTTTATGCCATGTTGATGTGCTAAATCTTTGTTTTTGTTGATATTCATGCCCTTTTAATGGTTTCCTACAAGTTAAGATTTATCTGTACTTAATTGCTCATTCACAACTCGTGCAAACAATTAAAAATGGAACTTGGTTGCTCATTGTTCAGTGCTTTCTTTAGTGCAGGAGGATGTTGTTAAGCCTTTGCTTGAAGTTACTAAAACAGCGCTGCTTCATGATTGCACTCTATTATGTGGTTGGAGGTATGGTGAAGATTTATCAATGCATTAAACAATAATTGCTATACGTACTTCATGAATCTGAATGGCGATTAATCTGTGACTGCTTCCATTTGTTGCAATAATATTTTTGTCCAATAATTTTAACCCTAAACCTAGTTAGATCATATTTATTTTGTGAGTTTTATATCAAAAGATAAGCTGTTGTACTTTTTTACTCTTTAGACTATTTATGCTATTTATTCTTTTTATCGAGTTGTGATAGTCGAAAAAGTAGATAAAAAATCATTTTCTTGATAAACTTTCTTGCTATAATTTGGTGTTAGCTTGGAGGAATGTGGCCGCTACTTTGAAACCATAAAAGTATATGAAAACAAGCCTGCAGACCTCATTCAAGGCCAAATGGATACAGACTATTATCAAGGGTATTGTTTTCTCTTCTTTTGAAGCTTTGGTCTGAAGAAATGTACTTACTGTGTCTCGTAGAACATTATGATTTTTTATTGGCTAATCTGCTAAATCCCAATTTGATGTACATTATTTATTTGAAATTAGTTTTCTCGTAATTGTAGCTAAATCATGCACTTACAACAGTTCGTCATGTTAACAAGACTGATGTGGTCACTCTTGGTTCTACATTCGGGGTGTGTCTGCTGTTTACATCTAAATCGTCAGTGTTCTATTTGTTGGTTTATCTGACCTGATTATCATGTTTTTTCAGTCTCTGTCTAGTATCATGGATGCATCCATGGAAGATATTGCTCGATGACCTGGAATAGGAGAGAGGAAGGTAAAACTCTTGCATGACACTTTCCATGAACCATTCAAGTGTGTAGTTTCCAGTAACCCTCCCGTTCCGGAAACTCCTGTCTGCAAAGATGCTGAACCAAGCCCTGTAAGTGAACTCATAGAAGCAGACAAAGATACTGAAGGTACAGGCAAACGTAGGAAAAAAACCCTGAAACAAACGTTAAATCAGCCCTAACCGCTGCCTTTGACAAGTACTCCGATAAAATTAGTAAAATGAACAATAAATCCGAGGGTAATAACGAAGGTGGAACCAGTGCTGCTGCAGTACCAGAAGTTGCAACTAAGGATTCCGGGGAAGGGGTCAAAACTTGATCTCCTTTTGCTACTTCGGTCTATCTCCCACATAATGATATATTGAGCTTATACCAATTAGGCATAGAATATTTGGGGACCTTTTACCTAGGTTCGAGATCCATGTGGCCTCGAGTGTAATTTTATAGCATGTTCTTCACTTCTTTGGAACGGTATGTAACTCTATAATCTGTTGATCTTTGTCTCAACTAATGCAAGGATTTTAGAAAGTTGTATAATGAACATATGATAACAGATGAAAAGTATAACTAATTTCCTAGACAAAATTGTGATTTCTCAGAAGGGAAAATAATACTGCATTTATCAATCATTTTACAGCAAATTTATACAAGAATATGAATGTAAAGAACCTTAATCATGTTCAAGATATGATGAGCCCATCATTTGAGTGCAGAAGCAAAAGCTGCTATCTGAGGTGATTTATTTATGCAAGGATGCAAACCCTTGTTGCTAACTCTTTTTTGCCGATACAAATTCAAAGATACGAATCACTAAACATATTTTTCTCAAAAAATAAAAATACCCATGTCGGATATATACTCGTATTCAACACTTATGCCTGAACAGGATACACAAATTAGGTTGTTTTGTACATTGTGACAATGCGAGTAATAGTTGGTAATGGAGATTTGTCAAAGGAATCTGGAAGCAGCAGTGGAATTGAAATTTTTAACCAGAGGGATCAATGACTGCACTACATCCACCATTAGAGGTCGATAATCAGCTTCCGGTTGCACACACATAGCAGCAATGGCAACCACCTGTGGAGCAAGTACGTTGTTCAATTGATGGAAAACACAACACCTATATTATAGAAGCAAACTTCACCTGAATTAAATCCTTCTTTGAGTACTGTCCTTGAATTGCTGGATCAACCATTTCGTCAACTTTATCTCTGTTCGTTAACCTTGGAAGTGCCTGTGAGATTATCAAAATGTTTGAACTTCAATGACACATTCGGACGTGATTATTGAGGTATTACAGAAAACCCGAATCGGACACTAACCCAAGAAACAAGGACATGTTCTCCGGGAGGTCTGTTGATGTCGATCGGCACACGGCCTTTTTAAAGCTGTAAAAGCACCACACCATAGCTGTAGACATCCGATCTTGTGGTAAGTTTGCCTTTTGAAACATATCTGCAATGTCATTAAAATCAGATATAATGAAGCAGAGATGCATGAGCATGATAGTTTGATGAAACACTCACTCGGGAGCTAGATATCTGGTGGTTCCCAACACGCGTGTCGAAATCTGACCATCCATCTTATCTGACCCTGTTTTCGCCAACCCGAAACCGGAGACCTTGGCTCGGAGGTTTTTGTCAAGTAATATATTGCTGCACTTAAGTTCACGGTGGATAACAGTAGGGGAAGCATGTTCATGGAGGAACTCAAGGGTTCTAGCACAATCAAGGGCTATGACTAACCGGTTTCCCAAATCCGAAGATTGATGTTGATTGCCAGGAAAATGAAGATCTGTTGAAGAGCACCGTTGGCCATGAATTCATATATTAGAAGCCTATGGTGCCGATCAGCACAGTAGCCTAATAGCTTCACCAAGTATTGACAGTTCAAGCGGCTTAGGAGATCAACCTGAAGAACAAAATGCAGTAATTTGAATGAGCTCCATCTAGTTTCATTTTTAAAGCTTGAAACCGAAGTGTTTCAACTTTAAAAACCAGAAGAACGAAAGTGGGTGGGGGGACAAACTAATTTACCTCCATCCTGAGAGCACGCTCCCCTTGCTTTCCATCTCTGTGAAGCCTCTTAATGGCTGCCATGGTTATATCAGCAAGAACTCCTCTATACATGACACCGAATTCCCTGTTCCCGATCTCATTCATCTCGCTGAAGTTATCGGTTGCCTGTTCGAGATCCTTGTAAGTGAAAACTTGGACCCTTTGTATCTACTCGGAGGTTTACGTACGCTACCTTCGTACAGACACCTTACCTTTACATATGCGCCATTTCAAGCATTTAAACATCGAAAGTTTTCATAAACAACAATAGAAAAAAAAAACTGATGTTTCAGATTTTGAGAATGGACGCATGCCAGGACTAGAATCAAAGTTCATTGTAGTATGAGCAGTGAACATGCTACTGGTACTGTTGTTTATGCTACCACTTTCGTTGCAAGTGTCTCCTTTTCCGACTGATTTAAGTCTACGAAACATTACTATAATTAGAAAGATTGCGGAAGCGACGAGGACTGAGACAAGGGACAGGATGATTATGACAATGGAATTGAATGAAAGGCCGGTGTTATGTTGATGGTTTCGAGATATCAAATTGAAATGACGATGATGATGCTTGAGATGATGACTATGGTTTTTTGCAGTGCTGAGGCCTGTTGTTGACATTCCAGGCGATGGTTCAGTGACTGTAGTTTTGCTATGTTCCATGAAAAGAAAAGAAAAGCAACGTAACAAAGATGAAAGGAAAATGAGTTTTGAAAAGGAAAGAGAAAGGACATAAGCACGAATGTGTGAAAAAATCTATATAATTACGAATTAATATGAACACATGAGGCATATATACATACACAGATTTATTTATGGAGTATAAAGAGAAAGTGCCTTGTGTACTTCATTCGTCCATTGTTTTGTTCTTTTGTGAAGAATTGTCATTTTCTTTGCATCAGAAGAGAGCTTGGAAGTTTCTGATACCAAGTCAATGTCTTTCATCCAAATCATATGCAAATTATTGTCTTGTGTTTCGCAAAATCTGACTCATTCATGTACTGAAAAGAAAACCCCATACTTTTACGATAAAAACTCAACTTTTAGATATTCGAAATCGAATTTTAAACCTTCGAATATTGCATTTAAAAGTAATTGTAAAAGGAACAAATTAAATCAAACTTCGGGTTCATCTTGATTATGTCATTGTAAAGATCATAAGTATGAGATTCCAACTTTAAAGTTACAAGTTTCTTAGCAGGAATATTAAATGGATTTCCCGTAGGATATTATTTATTTTCCAAGGGAAGTGTAGAGAGGGGCAAGTGACAGAGAAAATACAAAGTTCCCTGATTGCTTTTGTACAATACATTATTTGTAGTCACACACTCGCATGTGCTGCACAAAATCAGCAAAGGCTTGCATTGAATTTAGTGAATCCACCATCTCAATATTTCATTTATAAACATCAACTCAAACCTCACTAAACAATCCCTGCCCGCCTGTTTCAATCACGAGACTTTGTTTAGCTTCCCTAGTTTTAAAGTAAACGATTGGATCATCAACGCATGCATTTCTTTTTGTATAAAATCTTCGAGTTAAGTGGTTATACTACGAGTCGAGTCGAATGAGAACTTTATATACAATTCGAGATATGATAATAAGAAAAAGAATCATAATGAGAGTTACGCATGGGATTACCATTCAGCAGAGAAGCTACTTGCTTGACTTTGTAGTGGTCTCAAACGGAAATTTTAATTTTTAATGGCTCAGTTGTTCTCAGCAGGTTCCAATATGCAGAGAAGAAGCACAGAAAGATAATCATATAGCATTGATTATTGTCACAAAGGACAAATCAGAAGTAAATTTTTCAAGCATAAGTCCGAAATCAGCGGGTCAAGTCTATATATATATATATATATATATATATATATATGATCTCCTACATTAATTGCCTTGTACAATAGTCCTGCATCTAGTACTTCATATACCTATCCTCATCACGTCCGGCAAATTTTAGATAATTTTAAATTAAAACTTATTAAATACATAAATATATGTTTATATCATATACTTTCGTTCGAATAATATTAACTGATGCTTTCATTCGGACATTGTTAAATTATCCAAAATCATGTGACGGAGTATATTTTGGTACTAATAGCTGGAGCGTAGAAAAGAACCAAATCCAAGTAGGACCAAAGCACAGACTAAATGAAAACAACATAAATATATCTTGTACAATATTTTGGGTAATAATTTCTATCATAAAAAGCAGCTACGTGCAAGGATTAGTGGGTTGCAACGTGTGATTTCGGAACATCGCTCCCATCAACTTGAAATGCTTGAAGATAATCTAGTAGTCGAGTATAATCGTTTATTGGAACAAGAGAATATTTATTGGGTGCAAAAATCGAGAGTTCAATGGATGCAACATAGTGATCATAATACCCATTTTTTTTCATTTTTCTATGATTGCACATCGAAGGAGAAATAAAATAGCTATGCTGCGAGACTCTAATAATGCATGGGTTAGTGATCCTTCATCCTTAAAACTCATGGTGCAAGATTATTTCAAGTATTTAATCAGCATTGATTTTAACCACCGAATGCCACTGCCAACGCTAAACTGTCCTACGATTCCTTTAGATGTTAGTCAAACGCTAATTGTGGAGATTAAGGAAGAGGAAGTGCATCGTGCGCTCTTTATGATGAAGTCTTGGAAGGTATCTGGTGATGATGGCGTTCACGCTGGGGTGTATCAGGAATTTTGGGGTACTTTTTGGGTCTCTGTCACTTCTTTAGTTGGCTCAGCTTTGAGAATTGATACATTTCCGGTCGAGTAATTGTCAAGCAATTTTGCCCAATAAGTAATGTATTGTTGCGTACAAGCTCATTACAAAAGTGCTTGTGAACATATTAGGACCTTTGTTGGTAGATTTGGTTACACCGTTTCAGGTGAGCTTTATACCAGGTCGTCAAGTTGCTGATAACATTTTCCTTGCTCAGGAGGTGATACACAAAGTCAAACGTTTCAAAGGGAAGAGTGGCTAGTAATTATTAAAATCGGCCTTGAAAAGGCATATGATAGGATCCATTGGGACTTTCTAAAAGAAACTCTTGAACAGTTTGGGATATTGAGCTGGGGTCGACCTCATTCTTTTTTGTGTTCAAAGTTATAAATTATCGGTGCTTTAGAAGGGAGAAAAGACAGAATTCTTCAATCCTTCTAGGGGTTTATGTCAATTGTCAAGGTGATCCAATGTCTCCATACCTTTTCGTCTTATGTATGGAGAGATTTGGTCATTTGATTGAAAATGAAGTTGACATTGGTACTTGGAAACCTATTAAGCTAGGGAGAGATGGACCTCAAATCTCTCATTTATTTTTTGCAATTGATTTATTCTTGTTTAGGAGGGTTAATAATTATTAGGCTCGTGTGTTTAGAAGAGAGTTAGATCAATTTTGTCTTGTTTCAAGTGCTAAGGTTAGCTACGAAAAGTCGAAGTTTTTCATATCTCCTCATGTTAAAACGGGTATTAGATGGAGTTTTGGCCAAATTCTTAACATGAGCTCATCTTCCGACTTGGGTAAAGTACCTTGGAGTGCCTTTGATCCATGGACGTGTCATAAATCTACCTAAAGAGAGATTGTTGTTAAAGTTAATTCGAGGTTAAGCGGTTGGAAAGCTAAAACGTTGAGTTTAGCGGGACGAACTACTCTTATTAGCTCGGTCACGTCCGCTACACCTACCTACACGATGCTAACGGCTCACTTGCCGACTAGTATTATTGAAGAGTTGATCAAGCCAATCGTAGATTTTTATGGGACGGTAGTGAAGGGAAACGTGCTCAACACTTAGTGGCTTGGGATGAAGTTTGTACGCCGAAATGAGTTGGAGGATTGAGACTCCGACAGATGAGAAAACACAACCATGTTCTTCTTCAAAAAACAGAATGGCGATTTTTATGTCAACCCAATAACTTATGGGTGAAAGCATTCAAATCCTTATATGGAGTTAATGGTGATCCACTCATGTATGCTCCGAATCAGTCCCATAATAAACCGTCATGGTCTCATACGTGGAGAGGTTTGGTGTATGGTCTCCAAGGCTTAGCTGATGGTATGATACGATGGATTGGTAATGGGGAATATATTTTATTTTGGAAGGATAATTGGTTGGGACAACCTATTTGTACGTTCCAAAATGTATCTACTACACTTTTGGAGGATTCAACAAAGGTTAGTGAATTTATAGTTGTTGATAAACTATGGGATTTGAATAAAATTTTTGTGCAACTTCCCATGGAGGTGGCAAGCAAAATAATGGGATACCCGATAGGCCGATACTGAAATTCTCTTCCATGCAAGATTCGTATTGCTGGAAATATTCTGCCAACGGAATTTCTATGACTCGATTAGCTTATATTGCGTTTATTTGTGAGGATAATAGATAGGTGAATGAGAACTTATCTTGGATGTGGAAGCTGCCTATCCCAGCTAGATGGAAAACCTTTGTTTGGTTAGTTTGGTGTGACAGATTAATTATCAACTCTCGGCTGGTTGCACCATATGTGGCTGTCCGGTGGAGAATTTAAGTCATGTTTAAGGGATTGCAACATGGCACGCACCATTTGGAGTTGTTGCCAGGGTTTTAAAAAACGGTCCGCGACCGCGATTTCGGCCGCGATATAGCGGTTTCGCTGCTGTCCGAGTTACCCGCGACGGCCGCAATAGCGTCTGCGACAGCCGCAATAGCGCCCGCGACGGCGGCAATCACGGTAAATCCGAAATAACCGAAAACGCGAGTCGTTGCATCTCCAACACCATGTAGGGAACTTTCTTTTCCCAAGATATTAGAAATTGGCTATTAGACAATCTTAATATTGCGAAGCACTCTCAGGAGTCGGTTTGGAGACTATGGACTGTGCGGTGCAAACGGATCTTTGAACCCGATGATAATGATTATGATGATATCAGACTTTGGCTCAATATTATCCCGACAACAAATGACATTTTGTTGGCTTATAAGGAACCTTCTCTGAAGCCAAATACTCACATTCAAGTGGCGTGGCCACCTCCTAAGAATGGCAAACTAAAATTGAATACAGATAGTGCAAGCCAAGGAAATCTGGGCATATCAGGTGCAGGTGGTATTCTAAGAAACACATTTAGCGAGTGAATTTTAGGGTTCTCGACAAACTTGGTTATCTGTTCGAGTGTGGTGGCTGAGCTTCATGCTATAAGAATTGAATTATCGATTGCATGGGAGTATGGTTATAGAGCAATTGAATGTGAGGTAGATGCTCGAGTGGTATTACAATTGATAGATGTTGGTGATGTTTATTGTGCTTTTCAAGTTAGAGTTAAGCTGGAGTTTGGTTCTTTTTTTTATTTCAATTTTGCATCCGAATGATTTTTTATTGTGTACTTGGATTTAACTTTTTATAAACTCACCAATTTTTAATTCATTAATCAACAAAGATTTGTCATAATAGCAACTCTTTCAATTCAGTTTTTTTATTCACCAACATTAGAATTTTAGTTTTTTTCTTTCACAGCACTAAAGGTTGAATAATGAACATTATTAAGTAAATTAACGCCCCATGTCATTAGATTAACCGCTAATTAATCTTAAATTAACGGGTGTTTAAGGTTTTCAAAAATGGTGAACAAAAAGCAATTACACAGTAAATGTCGATTGTATTTATATCTGACATAGCACAATACAAATGAATGAATACAAGATGTAACTCTTGATGAAGAATAGTTAAAGCCCAAAACCGTAGCAACTAGCAATTAAAAGCCAATGGACCAACATGCTCTCTTTTTTTTCTCTCTCCTGATCTACAACTAAAATGGGTTTGCTTCATCAAAGGAAGTATAATCTTAAACGGAAACAGTGAACAAATAGAGTTTGAGCACAACAGACAGAGCCAACTGCAACAGAAAGATGCCACTGACGATCAAGAACCATCTTTCTCCAGCTGAGTTAATATGAGCTTTTAGATTAAGTGCCACAAAAGTTGCTGACATGAACCCAGCTACACCCGCAATTACCCATCTGAAAATGTCCAACGGGAAAACCGATAGACACTGCAATCAAGTACAAGCAACAAGTTAAGCTTCACCTTAAAGAAATCTCCTAAAGTCCAGGTTCTAGCTTTAACAGCGAAATCTTCCACAAGAAAGTTTCAATGTACTTTTTTTTGGGTAGTTTCCGCAGCTTTTTCAATGTTTGAACTTTAAACGTTGGAAGCAAAGGGATCAACTTGGAAATTTAGAAATAAAATTCCAATGGAAGTTTATTGAAATCCAAAAACTAAAATGAGAGAGCCAAATGAACAATCTTATCATTCAGAGAACTTACCAGTGCGGGAATAAAGACAAACAGGGAATATCCATACAGACAAAAGAGCTGGACAAGGCCTGATGGTGCTGAAAAGTACTTGAGAATAACATACAAGGCAAGAGGAACCACAGTGACATAGCCATAGAACACACCAGCAGACCAAGTCACTAGATTTATGTCATAATCCCATTCCTTATTCTTGAGCTTGTGCGCCACGTAAGTCACAAAAGTTCCAATAGACGCTGCAACAAATATAAGAGTGGTGCATATCCAGAATGGTCCGTATCTGCACAACATTTAAATTTTCAATCATGCATGACCTTACTTATAGGAAGAGAGAAAGATGAGTGCAGAAGAGACACATATTTCCATCAGATGAACGTTGAGGATATCAGATTACAGTTACGGAGAGGCAAAATGATATTTTCTAAAGGAACGATTGCATTTCATGTCCAAGAATAATATTAGAACCACGATGCTAAAACCTGCTAATGATCGACTCTGTTTTCTCTTCATTTAGGTTTTTACATACCCACACTTGAAAGAAATGTTTCTAATCATGTGCAATATAAAAGAAACTTTTCAGTCTCGAGCTAAGATAATTTTCCATCCATCTATGTTAAATAATTATTCAATGCTTAGCACATTACTCCATTTAAACACAAATGATTTCCAGGGAAAAAACTCACAAATCCGGGTTGGAAGCCGTTTTCTCTGTAAATGTTCCTCTAAATGGAAAGAGTGACTCCTTAAGTCTATCTACAACATCTGAAGTGTCAACATCAAAGTATGGCTTGTATGCAACAACAGTGAATGTACGAAACCAGCCACCTCCCTGTGCTTCATCAGATCTAGATCCACCAGCAGGTTTTGAAAAAGTATCTGCCGCAACAGCAATGCAATCATTTGCCACCAACATAACACCGAACATTGTTCATGTGAAAAGCTAATTAAAATTTTCATTTGAACTACAAAGTAGCTAATATTACATTTAATTTATTTGATCTATTTACTTTTGCTCAACTATTTGTTTCATACATGGCAGCTATTTCAAACATGTCATCAGTGTCATGGATCATCTTCTTACGGTAATAACTTACTAGAACCAAATCTTAAATCACAAATGAATTTAGTATGCAAAAATGCTACTGAAAAACCGTGATTCCTAGATATATAGCGCCCCAGGATAAACAAACCAAAGCATAAGCACCATCACAAATTAGATCAACTGAAAATGAAAACAAAACAAAGGAATTTAAATAAAATATAATCAGAAATACCATCGGCATCACGAGGAGGTTGAGTTCCGCCAGAGATTTTCCCCTGTGCACCCGATGGAGGAAATGTTTCAAGGTTCGAATCTAAAAAATGAATCAAATTAATTAAAACTCAACCAAATCCACAAATTAAGTCCCTCGAAGCACCAAACAACATTTGTATTGACTTCAAAACTTCATCGTACATTAAATCATACATTCTATGCATTCATTTTAAACTCCAATTATACTAAACTTTCCTACTCTTTTCCAGCAATAAAAAAACTAAATACTACAAGGGAAAAAACAAGAATTTAAATTCAGATTAATATTTCTACAATTGAAAAGGGGGGAAAAGCCTTCACCTGTAAATTTAACGGCAATATGACCGGGATCTGAAACCGCCTGAGAAATTAAGGATTGGAAAACAATTAGCAAACTAGATCTGCTTAATTTAGCTTGAAAAGAAAGAATTAAAAGTCTATATTGAGAATAATAAGAGTAATGCGATAAATTATGAAATAGAACATACAGGAACAGATCCAGAAACTTTCTGATTATCAATGCTTGTATAACCTCCGGACATCATTTTTGCTTCTATTTTTCAAGCAGATCTCTCTCGCGCGTCTTGAAGTCCAAAGATTTTGTTTATTGATTTGTGGGATTTAAGACGGGAGTCCTAATATAATACTATAAATTTGAGTTACATTTTTATATTTTTAGGTAGAATGTCCTTTTTAGCTTCTTAACTTAATCCGATTAATCATTTTAGCCCTTAAACTTTTGTTGCGTTCCTTTTACCCTTTTGTTATGAAATTGACTCAAATGTCATGTTCGAGTTAATTCGAAGAAAAAAAGAATATAGTAAAACTATAAGGGTTAAAATGATTAAATTAGTAAAATTAAGGGGCCATAAAAATATATTTTGCTTACATTTTATTATATTTATTATTTTGGTACAATACATTTTATTGGAGTTATTTGTGTACTTATGTTTGGTTTGAATTAATTGTCATTATATTAAAATTATACATATTTAACAAAGTATTTTAATTTTTTTATATCAAATATTAATATATTATATTATCTTTTAGTCCTAATTATTTCAACTTATATACTTTAACTATATTTTTCAAATATAAATTTAGTTTATTGTTTCGTAGCATATCTCATATCAGTCCCCAATTATCATTTTATAGTTCACTTAAACTTATCCGGGTAAAAAGCCAATAGACTATTTTTCTAATTTTTGAAAAAATACGATTATCAAATTTCAACAAATTAAATTATAAGGATTAACTCCACAATTTACATAAAGCAAAAGGACTGAATTCTTAACCATTAAGGGATGAAAAGTCTATTAACACACAAAAGAGTATATTATACAAATGTATATAACTATGGAGTGTGTATTTCCATTGCATTCCCTCATTAGATCATATTTCATACTTTTTTTAATCTACGAGATTGTCTCAGAAAAGGCGGACTAATATACGGTTAATATACGGCGTTACCAGATATATTAAAAGATATTTGACAAATTTGGTTTAGCGCTATCGAAAATATCAAATAATAATAATGTAATAGGTGGAAATCATGAAGAAATATTAAAAAATTTGGCAACCGGCAAACTTAGCTTGTCGATTTGTGTCGATACTTTATAAAAATATATTGATTTATAACAATATAACAGGTAAAAAATGACAAAACCGGTCTATAAATAACAAAACAGGTAAAGCGCTATCGGATATATTGAAAGTGTCGATACTTTATAAAAATGTATCGATCCATAACAATATAACAGTTAAAAATATGACAAAATTGGTCTCGAAATGGTAAAACCGGTAGTAAAAAAGTGTGCTTGTGTGGTCATTTTTATTTCAGAATTTTCATTTTTTAATACAAAAAGTTAGATATTTTAAGCAAAACCCAGTAAGAAAAGAACAAAAACTTTACAGTAACAAAAGAATAACATTGGGAAACCCACCATGTTATCAGTTTCTCAAAGAACAAAAATCCAGAAACAGACATCTCTCAACGCAAACTTATGATATACTCTTATTATCTCCATAGGATAAAGTTAGGTCAGTTTTAGTTTTATTTTTTTTTTGTTAGGATTTTGTTTCATTGAAACTGTTGATTGAAGAACTCAAACTGGTGCATGCATAAGTGTCGATGCATTTATGAAAAGTATCGATCCAAAAAACATCGAAATTGATAATTATTATGTAACAGGCAAATTTACAATGTAACCGGTAAAAATATATTGGTTAATTAGCAAATAGGTTTACATAATGTATCGACACTCTTTAAATATGTGTAGGTACTTTTTTCCCAAAATGAAAGCACAACGAGGTGCACGCATAAAGTGTCGATATATTTAAAATTGTATCAATCCCAAAAACATCAAAACCGATAATTATAATGGAATAAGTAAATTTGCAATGTTATCGGTTTAAATATACCTGTTTAGTTAGAAAATATGCCAATATAAGCGCAACCTATTACATTATATAAGCGCTACCTAATATATTATTGTACTTGATAATATTTCCGGTTAAATGATATAACATAATCGATCTAAATTTTAAACGATCACTTATTTAATAGATCACGTCGTTTTTTAGGCGCCGCACAGCAAAAGTTCCTTGTGAGCAATAAAGACCTCCGGATGGAAGTATAAGAACCCAAGTGGTGGCTTTGATTTTCTCTTTGATCATCAGTAGGGATGGCAAACGGGTAGGTCGGGTGCGGATACATCCTCCCCTATCTTTATACCCACCTAATATTTTTAAATTCATCATCCGCCCACCACCCATGATGGGTAAAATTTTTCAAATTCACACCCGCCCACGCGGGTACATTCTCAAATCCATCCCCACACCCGCTACTCAATTGGAGACGTACCTAGCTAGACCCGCCTGACAACAGCCTTAAGTTATACATAAGTAACAAATATAAAACAAACACGTCCATTAAGAAGCATAATAAAATAAACAAAGGATTATCTGAGTTAAATGTTAACATAGATTTTAAAGTACATAAAACACCATAATAAAAGACATAATTAAAGCCTAGAAATATAAATGACAAACACATAATATTTTTGTTCTTTGGCATAACATTATCAAATTTCAGGCAATACTTGTGACATTTGTTACCTAGTATTACAATCAGCATTCTCTATTTCCTCCAATTGATAGCGCTCCAATTTAAATTCACTACTACTTACATATATAATAGAAGGTAAAACTAATATAAGTTAGTACCTTTAATATCATCCCAAAGTCAATACTGAGCACACATTAATGCTTCAATCCCACCTATATAAATTAGTCTCTAAAGTTATACCTAAATTCATAATAGTCTAAAATTTAATGTGTATTTAGTGGGCAGGCGGATGCGGGGTGGGTAAGGTCTCAAATCCATTACCCGCCCACTAC
Organism: Hibiscus syriacus; assembly: GCF_006381635.1. Lineage (NCBI taxonomy): Eukaryota > Viridiplantae > Streptophyta > Magnoliopsida > Malvales > Malvaceae > Hibiscus > Hibiscus syriacus. The sequence goes on along the minus strand of NW_024062011.1, from coordinate 730,784 downwards.
CCGCGACGGGTACCACTTTCTAAATTTATACATGCCCACTACCTACTAAAGTTATATCCATCCCGTCCCAATTGAAGCGGCTACGGTACAAAATCTACGAAATTGTACCTGTTTGCCATCTCTAATCATCATAAGCAAAGCCGAGCTTAATACAGTCTTTGTGATCTGGGAATCTAATCCCTTGAAAAACCCGAGAATCCCTTCGCTTCTCCAAATAGCACCGATGACTCCTGGAACTGTTTTGCGAGAGTTTGGTCGAGGCCTTTTAGTTTTATTGTTGCCGTCGTCATCTGGATCTGCAGCTTGAATCATGACCTTACACCTGCATTGGGTTGGCATACACATCATTACTTCCACAGTTGAAAATGCAAGTATACTTCTATAACGCGACAATTCGAGAGAGCGGATATGCACCTGATTGCGGGATAAATTATAACAGTCGCGATACTCTTTGATATTGCGCCTAACAAGAAGGCAGTGAAGGCAGATAGAACTACAGGGGATGAACCATGGTCTGGTTTCTTTGTTTTTTGATCAAGTAGTCGTTGTTTCAGTTGATCGAAAACGGTATACTGCAGTTTAACGTATTTCTAGCCTTAGTTTCAATGAAAATAAATGAAAGATTTAAAGATGAAGATTGAAGGCTACAGTGTAGAAACCTGAATTGCCGGGTTGGAGGTCAGTAAAAGAGAGATGCTGAGGCCATCAAATGCATCACTCAAGGATCCTTCTGTGAGGGTCTTCCAGAGCCCTTTCGATTTCCCAAATCCACTTGTCTGCACCCTCGAGGTGGCTGTATCTAGGGGCTACAAAACAATAACCGGCCAAACTCCAAAATAAATTGCGCATGCTCCTGGATTATGCAATATCGTACTACATGATAAAGAAAGATACTTGTAACTGTAATGACACAACTTCGTTACCAGAGATAAGTCATACCCTTTGATTTGCTAAATTAATAAATTTCATTCTAATGCTCAATGACATAAAACATTTCATCTTCTATTCGTTTCAACATTTTCCTTGAAAATAATAAAAAAAGAGCTCAATTTTACTTCTTTTTTTATATGGGATTGTATCAAGAAAGGCGGGTTAATATACGGCTAATATGCGGCAGTACCGGATACATTAAAATGTATTTAATAAATTCGGTTTAGCGGTACCTATTATGTTGACAACTAATAATGTTTTAGGTAGAAAATATGAAAAACTATTAAAAAAATTTAGTAACCGGTAAACTTTGGTTATCGGTAAGTATCTATCCTTTTTATAAAAGTGTCTATACTTTTAACATATCAAGTAAATTTTACCGGTTTTGTCATAATGAATATGGTTTTGTCATATTTTTACCTGTTATATTGTAAAGTATCTATCCTTTTTATAAAAGTGTCCATACTTATTTCACTGTGAAAATATATTTATTATTATCTTTGGTTAATATTGTTAAATTTAAATTCTAAATAATATTTTATAAAATATCAAAATAATCAAATAATTTTTTTGTGTAAATGAAATTATTAAATTAATATTGTAGGTGGAAAACATAAAACACTATTAAAAAAAAATTGAAACATAAATTACATAACTTTAAAAAAAGTATATATCATTTTTATAAAAGTGTTCATACTTATAAAAGTAGGTCTAAGTCATGAAGAAATATTAAAACATTGTGCTACCGGTTCGTGTCGATCCAAATTAAAAATGTGTCGATCCAAAACGATATAACAGGTAAAACTATGACAAAACCGGTATAGAAATGATAAAACCGGTAAAGCGCTACCAGATACATTTAAAGTGTCGGTACTTTAATATAAAGATCGACACTTCGTGAATTTAAAAGAGAAGCAGTTTTAAATCCTATAAAGTGTCGATACTTTTAAAAAATGTATCGATCCAAAACGATATACCAGGTAAAAATATGATAAAATCAGTATCAAAATGATAAAACCGGTAAAACGTTACCGAATATATTAAAAGTGTCGATACTTTATATAAGGATCGACACTTTGTGAATTTAAAAGAGAAATAGTTTTAGCGCCTATAATGTGTCGATACTTTAAAAAAATATATCGATCCACAACGATATAACAGGTAAAAATATGATAAAACCGGTATCAAAATGATAAAACCGGTAAAATGATACCGGATATATTGAAAGTGTCGATACTTTCGTAAGTACGTGTAATAAATTATCGACACTTTCAAAGAAATAGGTAATTATCCTTTCGAAAGTATCGACACCTGACATAAAAGTATCGACACTTTTGTATTTGTATCGATTAAATATAAATAACATATCCGATGAAAATATAAGCTAAATATCCTCTGAAAATAGATAGAACGGACGAGTTTTTGAAATCGAAGCGTAATTGTTGTTGCATTTCAGAAGGCGTTTCTAAAGCGAAGTTTGTTTGTTTGTTGCTGCAGTCGAATCGAAAAGTATGTTGTCGAAACCCTAATTTTTTATTATTACAGTAATCGCGATAGGGTTTTTATGTGTTGTTTGGGGTTTTGGAGTAAAGAAGCATTTGGGACCGATTGCAGGTAGAAAGTGATATTCAAGGAAAAATATAAATGTCGATACTTTTATTAAATATTATAGGTAGAAAATGATATTATAGGTTGTATAAATGTGCCGACACATTTTGGTGTGGCCATTCAAATTCTTTTGAAGAAAACCGTTTACCACAAGAGTAGTTATCTATATTGTATATTGAATAAAGTGTATGTAACAAAATAATTTGATTTGCGTAAACTGATATATGAAGGAAAAATGGAGTCAATGGGTTGGAAAATTGTTGGTGGAGCAGATGACTTTGAAATTGAGGCCGAGACTCGAAAGCAACCAAAGGGTGGATATGTACTTCTAGTAAGTATCAATGTCTTTTTGTTATTATTGTTGAAATGGTAATTGGATTAAAGTATCGATAAACTTTAAATTGATTACAAATTTTAAATGTTGACAGTATGGCCGAATGCAAAAGGATGAAGGAAGATGGCACACAGAGCGGTTCGGTATGTAAAATGAAATTGACATTGAGTAGTATTTAGTGTTAATGTATTGATTAAGAAACGTTTATGTTTTATATTAGGGGACAAAAGATGTGAGGTCCAAATGGAATTCAATGAGTGATGCTGAAAAGGAACCTTACATCACACAGTCAAGGAATGATAGTAAAGAATACAAAGAACGGAGGAAAGCACATGAAAATAAGGTATTCATTAAACTTGTAAATACATTGATACAAAATATATAAGAACTATAACATTATATATTGTTAAAAAATGTAGGAAGTGTCGACAAGATGCAGCATTAAAAGGGTGAATTTATTAATTAAACACCTTAAGGAGAAGGGTCAGTTGAATGTGCTGGGAGAAATAGGGTTTGGATCGTTGGTAGGAGTAAGGGATCGACCTATTCGGAGGGAATTGTGTCGATCCTTGATGGCGCAATTTGATGTCAGACAATGTATTGCTAAATATGGTGATTTTTCATTTCCTCTCGGGATCCCATGTGCTGCAGCCGTATTGGGGGTAGAAAATGAAGGCAAAAGTGTTGTAGAAGTATGCAAGAGTAAGGACTGGAAAGCACTTGCCTCCAAATATGGTTTGAAGCATAAGGTGACATATTCTGAAATTGAAGAGGAAATAAAAAATGGATCTTACGTTGGGGATGAGCTGAAGGCCAGAGTTCTATTATACCTTGTCGGTATCTTTCTTTGTCCAACGGGTAATACGTCAACGAACAAAGAACATATGAAGCTCATTTGTGATGAAGGCTTGAAGGGTGAATTCAATTGGGCTGAATATATCCATTCGAGATTGATTGAATCAATAATCACCTTTAAAAAGGGCAGCCAGAGATACCTCAAAGGGTGCATAGCAATCTTAGAGGTAAATGAGTTGAAGAACTTTTTTGTGTTTTTATATAAAAATATAAATTTTATTATAAATGCAGGTTGCACTGTTCGATTTTTGGTCGGGCTGTGAGGCAGTGCCGGCTTATGAAAGAACCGGAGTGGCATGCATCCGTGCATGGGGGAAGGAAGAGGTGGTTAGAGTGATGGTGAAGTTGAAGTTGGATAGAGCGAAGAAGCAAGAAAGGGTAATAAATGTAATTAAATAATATTAAGAATATAATCAATGTCTTAATATTGTAATTTAATTTTGAAGGTTATTGGCAAGGATGTAGATGAGGCAGTGGAGGCAGAGGAGAAGAAAGGAGGGATGGTTGTATTAGGGGATGACGGTGAGTGGGACGACGGTGAGGGAAACATAATAACTTCGATATTTTGATGTCTGAATTGGCTGATATCAAAAAAATCCAATTTGAAATCATGCAAAGACAATCAAGAGTCGAAGAGAAACTTGAGAGAGTCGAAGATACACTTGAGAGGCATAAGGGGGTAGTGGAAGGAAAAATAGATGGAGTAGTGAAAGAAGTAGAGGTGTTGAGGGGTGAAGTGGTGAAAGAAGTTGGGGTGTTAAGGGGTGATATTAAGATGGTGACGGGTGAAAAATTTGAGGGAGTGGTGAAGGAGGTTGTGGAATTGAGGAGTGAACTTGCGGGGGTGAAGGGGGTGGTTGATAAATACTTGGATGAAGGAGATCAATTGAAGGGTGAAATAAAAGAGATGAAGAGCTATGTAGAAAAAAAATACGATGAACTGAAAAAATATGAAGAAGAAAAGAGGGAGGAGGAAGAAGAAGAGATGGAAGAAATGAGGAGGAAGGAAGTCGATGTCATTTATACACCGGAGAGTGTTATAGCAGCATATTTGGATTCGGAATGTCCTGCACCCCAGAAGAAGAAGCAGAAGGTAAGTTGAATAAAAGAAAACTTAATTTGATTTTTATTATGTTGTTGTGACAAAAATTTGTATGCAAAATTGTAGGTTGAAAAAGCGGATATTCCAAGCGGAATTGATGACATCGAAGCTGCAATTTGTGATTATTTATGGAATAGCGAGTTAGAATCGGAGTAAGTGAAATATATTACTTTGTGAGTTATATTTAAATATTTCATGACAACATATTAATCCTAATGATTCATACAGATATTCTGTAATATCAATGGGAAATCAATTCGCTAGTGTATACGACGTTGCAACGTTGAAGCCTACGGAATGGGTTGGCGGTATGGTAAGTAGAAAGTAGAAAATGTTAAAACTTATTGAATATGTTTTGATTGTGTAATTAATTTTGTTAGGTTATTGATTTGCTCGCCTGGACAGTATGCTACAATTCTCAGAAGTCACTCCGGAGGATTGGCTACCTTCCATACCACTTAGCGGTGAGTTAAATTAATAAATGGAGATAAGTAGTGTTATAGACGGTAAATTAATAATGTTTGTTGCGTAATTGCAACAGCAGGCGTTGGATGCCAACAGCAAAGAAAGTGTTGAGGGTATTGCTAGCTTCTGGGGTCCCATACTGAATAACTATGTGAAATTCACCGACTGTGAGAAGGTAAGACACCATACCAATTGCAAATGATGTTTTCGGATATAGAATGTTGAATTTTGTCAAATTGGGTGTGAAATTTGTTGCAGATCATGATCACAATAAACTACCATAATTCACATTGGTATCTGTTGGTGTTGGATATGGTAGATCGTGTTGCAACAATATATGATAGTATGTTTACAACTGAAGCAACTAAACAGAGAGTGAAGGATGCTAAGAGATTGGTATGTATGTATGTATGAAAGGACATTATGTAAATTATAATGCATAATTTTTTTGGTGCATAACTTCTTCTATTTTAATGCAGATTAAAATATTAGATTCTTATAATAAGAAACGCATTTGGGTTGAATCCTGTGGATCTCTAGGAAAGTATCCCTTGAAAATTTTCAAATTTGTGGAGCATAAGAAGAATAAGCAATTGAATGGGTATGAGATGTTATCACAAATAGAAAGCTTAATTTATGCAGTATTCATCATAATTGGCATGTGTGGTTTTCAAATTTTGTAACAGACATGATTGCGGCATGTATGTGATGATGTGGATGGAATCGATCGGTTCTACAGGGGCAACTGGTGATTTTGTAAGTGGATAGAAAAATTCGTTTGTGGTAAAATTGTTAAAAGTCGTAGATTGAATGCTGTAGTTGACAATACTTAACGTTCTGACAATTTGAATATAGGTTGTTGGAGACTGGGATCGATCGCGAATATTAAACGATCTCGTAAGCCACAATCAAAATGAACGAAGACAGGAGATAACAAAAACTGCCATATTACATAAGAATAACAAAATGATGCAATGATGTAAATGTAGGGTTAATTTTGTATAAGATTTATAATTTTGTATACGATTTATATTTTTGTATGTGAATATAATTATGAATGAGATGAGAAAAGTTAGCAGTATGTTGTTGTACATGTTTCTTATACATATTAAGGGTTATGTTGATACTTTGAAGTAAAAGGCAAATTTACAATATGGCCAACAGGGTGCAACCATAAAGTGTCGAACCATATATAAAAAGTGTCGATCCCAAAAACATCGAAACCCAAAAGTATAATGTAATATGTAATTTTTCAATCTAACCGGTACAAGTATACCGGTTTTATGAGAGAATATGTCTAAATAATGTGTCGACACTTTTTTAGTTTGTGTCGATATTTTTGGTCCAGAATGAATGGAAAACAGGGTGCAACCATAAAGTGTCGATCCATATATAAAAAGTGTCGATCCCAAAAACATCGAAACCCAAAAGTATAATGTAATATGTAATTTTTCAATCTAACCGGTACAAGTATACCGGTTTTATGAGAGAATATGTCTAAATAATGTGTCGACACTTTTTTAGTTTGTGTCGATATTTTTGGTCCAGAATGAATGGAAAACAGGGTGCAACCATAAAGTGTCGATCCATATATAAAAAGTGTCGATCCCAAAAACATCGAACCCAAAAGTATAATGTAATATGTAATTTTCAATCTAACCGGTACAAGTATACCGGTTTTATGAGAGAATATGTCTAAATAATGTGTCGACACCATTTAAAAAAGTGTCGATATTTTTGGTCCAGAATGAATGGAAAACAGGGTGCAACCATAAAGTGTCGATCCATATATAAAAAGTGTCGATCCCAAAAACATCGAACCCAAAAGTATAATATAATATGTAATTTTTCAATCTAACCAGTACAAGTATACTGGTTTTATGAGAGAATATGTCTAAATAATGTGTCGACACCATTTAAAAAAGTGTCGATATTTTTGGTCCAGAATGAATGGAAAACAGTGTGCAACCATAAGGTGTCGATCCATATATAAAAAGTGTCGATCCCAAAAACATCGAACCCAAAAGTATAATGTAATATGTAATTTTTCAATCTAACCGGTACAAGTATACCGGTTTTATGAGAGAATATGTCTAAATAATGTGTCGACACTTTTTATTTTGTATCGATACTAATTTAAATATCAAGTGTTTTTCCACCGTTCACTATATATAGTACTCTTAATCGAGAAACCCTAAACATAAAGGCAAACAGGCAGAAAATAACTCTTCCTCTTTCTTCTAGCGTTATCATAAGTGACGATCAGATATTCAGGTAAATTTATCGATATTTTATGGGTTTGATTGATTTCTATATTGGAGTTTTTTTCCTGAATGTGTTTGTGTTCCATTGTAATAGCATCCAACCAAAATGGCTCCAAAATATCAGCGTCAGAAGCGAGGTCTTTCTCAAAGCTCTTCTTAACCCAGTTCTTCTCAACCACAACCTCCTTCTGTAACAAACGATTCTTCTGAGGAAATTAGGTCCTTCGAAACTCTGAACTTTAGATCCGATATGGAGAAACAAAGATGGCAGACGAGTTTTAAAGTAAGGAAGATTCGTCCTGAACGTGTCATTGACCTGGGTTTCTTGTTTGATGATAAATATGCATTTAGTTTTAAATCCACATTTACATCTTGGGGTTGGCTTGAATTCCTTGGTGTAGAACCAAGATATTATCCCAACCTAGTTAGAGTCTTCTACAACAATGCTTCCTTACAGCACGAGCCTAATAAGACTAATATAATAGGAATTAATACACATGTCATGGGGAAGGATATATATATATATCTCCAGAAACTATTGCGGAGGGTTTAGGTGTAGCGAATACAGGGGATTCAGATGAAAATGGTGTAGATTGGTCTACAATTAAACGGGTTGCTAGAAATAGCCCAATTCACCTCGATGTAGAGTCGAGAGTGTTTCACAAAATGCTCACATGGTATATCCGGCCTAGTGGGGGAAAACATTCAACGCTTCAAGACATCGATTATTGGTGGATAGCAAAGTATAAATCCAAAACGGCTCCAAACATTGCAAAACTCATATTTAATACAATTGTATATATGGTCACAAAGGGAGCAACAATTTCAACTACACTACCATATGGTCATCACCCATCTATTGAAGAAGAAGGAAGTTGATATTTCGCATGACGCCCCTGTTCGATTAACCCGCAAGATTGACATGGTATTTATTAAAAAAGCGGGATATGATTTTGTTGAAAAACTCGGTTGGAAGCGTGTCAAGGAGGTCGGATTAGATCAAGAGAGGGAGGAAATGGACCCCGTTGGCCATGAAGAAGAGCAACCAAGTGGAGACGCAATGATGGAAGAAGCTCCAGTTGCAGATGATGTCACAATTAAGACCGTGATGGAATACATGGTCAATTTTCGGGAGCATATTGATTCCTTTGTGAGTGGAATGCAATCCGATATTTCATCATTGCAACATGAAGTCTCCATGTTGCGTAACGAATTACGTCAACGACATCAAACGAGTTAGGTAATTCATTATCTATGTTTCTAACATTACACGTTCTGAACTTTTTTTATTTTCTTTTAACAGATGTGGACAACCAAGCGATCAATGAAGATGAAGTTGACGATGAAGATGACGATGATGATGACGATGAAGCTGACGATGAAGATGACGATGATGATGATGATGATGATGATGATGATCCAAACAAGTATATCATGTCTGCAACGCCGCCTTCAAGAAAACTTTTAATTTTTGATCTCAATGGTGTCCTTGCCTACATCCCAAGACTGCCTGCAGGTTTTAATTCTATTCTTTTGTATCCATTATTTTAACATATAAGCGTAGAACTTTAATCTCATTTTCTTCATGTTGTAGATGTTGTCCTCAGAAGAGGATTATTTGAATTTATGCAATTTTGTGTCGACAATTTTGTTGTTGCCCTTTGGTCTTCAAAGATGAGGTTAGAACATGTTTGAAGCAATTGAATTACTGTAGTCAAAATCGTTAATATACATTTGAATGTTAACATTCAATCTTGATTACAATCTCAGGCATAGCGTCGACCGTGTACTTGAGAAACTACCTGTATTTTCCGAGCATTTTCTATTCGTGTGGGTAAGATGAATGTCATTACAGTTTGCTGACTTTTCGTTGTCTATGATTCCTACATATTTATGTTCGACTGTTTGTGACAGGATCAAAAAAAATGCAAAACTACGATTCTGTTACCTACTGTAAAGATCTCAATGATGTTTGAAACGCGTGTCCAGATTTTAACGAGCTAAATACACTTTTGGTCGATGATTCAGCGGAAAAATGATTTATAATCCGGTAAGTTGCATTTATGCAATATGTTTTTCCAGTTGAACAGGTGTTCAGACATTGATTATTTTAACAACTTATGTGTTTATATAGAAATACAATTACATATGTCCACATACCTTTGACGCTGCTTCCCATTCGAACGACAATGCTCTAGGTATGACACAAATTTATTCATGCTTATGCGAATTTAGTTTATTGTTAGTAAAATTGCACCTCATTAGTTTGATAATTGAAATTATTTATGTATGTCCTCAGAAAAAGGCGGAAACATACGAGAGTATTTGGAAATTTGTTGAAGGCCTCTAATGTTCCGGACTTCGTTAGAAATAACCCTTTTTCATCGGATTAATTTTGTTTGTCGGTACATTATTTGAACATTCTTGTGTATTTATATTTTGGTGTGATTATTGTGTGTATATTTTATTGATTATTCCATATTTGCTTCTATGTGTACATATACATTTGAGGATTGTTGAAATATCAATACTAATGTATTTTACATCTGATTGCAAATGTATCGAAACACATGACTATAGCATTGTTTTCGATGATATCCACAACAAAGTGTCGATTTAAAAAAGTGTCGATTGAAAAATGTAATAGATAATTTTGTAATATAACTGGTATAAAATACCGGTTACTTATAAAATAGGTAAATATAAGCTCTACCTATTACATACTTACATATTATTAAATTAAAAACAATAAACATATATATTACATATTTATTATTATTTGGTTAATATTGTTAAATTTAAATTCTAAATATTATTTTATAAAATATCAAAACAATCAAATAATTTTTTGTGTAAATGAAATTATTAAATTAATATGTAGGTGGAAAACATGAAACACTATTAAAAAAATGAAACATAAATTACATAACTTTAAAAGAAGTATCGATCCTTTTATAAAAAGTATGGACACTTTCAATATAATAGGTAAAAATATGATGTAATAGGTAGCGCTTATATATGTAATAGGTATCGTTTATATAATGTAATAGGTAGTGGTTATATTGTAAAGTATCTATCCTTTTATAAAAGTGTCTATACTTTTTTCACTGTGGAAAACATTAATTTAATGTTATCTTTTGAGTGAGTTTTAAGATATTAATTTAGTAATTATAGGCGTCTAATGATTTCTTTTTTACGTTATGATATATATTATTATTAAATTAAAAATTATAAATATTATTTTATAAAATATCAAAACAATCAAATAATTTTTTGTGCAAATGAAATTATTAAATTAATATTGTAGGTGGAAAACATGAAACACTATTAAAAAAAATTGAAACATAAATTACATAACTTTAAAAGAAGTATCGATCCTTTTTATAAAAAGTATGGACACTTTCAATATAATAGGTAAAAATATGATGTAATAGGTAGCGCTTATATAATGTAATAGGTATCGTTTATATAATGTAATAGGTAGTGGTTATATTGTAAAGTATCTATCCTTTTTATAAAAGTGTCTATACTTTTTTCACTGTGGAAAACATTAATTTAAGGTTATCTTTTGAGTGAGTTTTAAGATATTAATTTAGTAATTATAGGCGTCTAATGATTTCTTTTTTACGTTACGATATATTATTATTAAATTAAAAATTCTAAATATATTATTTATAAAATATCAAAACAATCAAATAATTTTTTGTGCAAATGAAATTATTAAATTAATATTGTAGGTGGAAAACATGAAACATACTTAAAAAAAATTGAAACATAAATTACATAGCTTTAAAAAAAGTATCGATCCTTTTTATAAAAAGTATGGACACTTTCAATATAATAGGTAAAAATATGATGTAATAGGTAGCGCTTATATAATGTAATAGGTATCGTTTATATAATGTAATAGGTAGTGGTTATATTGTAAAGTATCTATCCTTTTTATAAAAGTGTCTATACTTTTTTCACTGTGGAAATATTAATTTAAGGTTATCTTTTGAGTGAGTTTTAAGATATTAATTTAGTAATTATAGGCGTCTAATGATTTCTTTTTTACGTTACGATATATATTATTATTAAATTAAAAATTCTAAATATTATTTTATAAAATATCAAAACAATCAAATAATTTTTTGTGCAAATGAAATTATTAAATTAATATTGTAGGTGGAAAACATGAAACTACTTAAAAAAAATTGAAACATAAATACATAACTTTAAAGAAGTATCGATCCTTTTTATAAAAAGTATGGACACTTCAACATATTATAATGTATAGATAATTTTGTAATATAACCGGTATAAATATACCGGTTTATGAGCGAATAGGTCTACAACCTATATCGACACTTTCTAATATTGTGTCGGTACTTTATGTCCAGATTGGAAGAAAAATGTGTCGATACCATTTAAAAAAGTGTCGGTAATTTTAAGTAACGCGGTTTTTCTTCCTTCATTCAAAATATTTATATGTACATACAATAGGAGTCATGTTGATACTTACGATATATGGAGATCGTTGTCATTCCATTCCGTCTTCGAAAAAATCAGTTGATGTAGGCTGTGTGCTTGTACTCAAACTAAGCTTGACTTGAGGACATGTTAGTTTGTTATGTCCTCACCGTTGCAGTACCCACATCGCCTAATTTCTTCTCGACCTTGTTCTTCGGCACTTCTTTTCGCTTGCGTTGTTTTTCGTTAAGGGTCACGAACATTGTTTACTACAATGCTCTGGTTGACTGATGATTCAAACCAAACGAGTTTTCTAATTCTTCTATTAGTTTTTCATCTCATCTCTTGCGGTTTTGAAAGACTCGTCTGTCTTTGATGCAATGTAGCATAACCTACTTGACGTTGAACGTAGAGCAGCGAACCTTGCCATTTGCATCACTTCTGGAGACACATTCAAATCAACATAGTTGGGTGCAGAAGCCTTCGCATCATTAGTCCCTACTTTGAATCAAAGTCCCGGGCAAATATGTGTAGTCCAATTGCTTCAAATGTGAAGTTGATGGCGACACGGAAGTCCAACGGTCTCGAATTTTTGCAGGAGAAAATTAGAGTTTTCGTACGAGAATCAAAACTAATTTCAAATTTCCTATTTTTTTCTGCGTACTTTGACAAAATATAATGTTGACATTCATCTGATAAGGACTTAATCTCTGCCTCAATCCGGTACAATGTCTACCGTATAAGTTCATCTTGGAACACACGAAAAGATTCGCGGGTAAAAATCGCAGCGGCATGGCTTTCAAGGTCGACCAGTTTTGTGATCTGGAAGGGCTTCGTATGGGAACTTAAGTAATCCGCTTTCAACTCGTTCATACGCATTCTACTAATTCCATCTTCAATTGCACGAACAACATCTAAATATGTCTTCTTGTGTTTCAGTGCAATAGCTAGTGAAGCATTCATAGACTCGCACCTTTGTGTTGAGCGAATATTGGCAAAGAAATGACCGGTTAGATATGCTTGTGCCCATAAGTGTCGTGTATTTCCCTTCTCAATCACCCATGGATGCTTTTGGACGTTGAATTCTGAAACAACCGAACGCCATTGAATATCAAATTCCTTGGTTGTCCACTAGGAAGCCATGCATTTTGAGAATGCTGCTGTAAACTTTGGGTCACCAATGTTAGCTTGTGCATTGCGAGAAAGATGCCAAGAACATAATCTGTGCTTAGCATAAGGGATAACAGATTTGATAGCCCTCTGCATTGCCCTATCCCCATCGGTTACAACGGAAATAGGTGATTTATTCATCATGGCTTCTAAAAAATTCTGTAGCACCTACTCGAAAGATTGAGACGTCTCGTCAGCGATTATGGCAGTGGCAAACACAATTGTGTTATAGTGATGATTGACACCAACAATAGGCATAATTGGTCAACCATACAAATTATCTTTGTACGTTGTGTCGAACGCAATTACATCACCGAAGCATGTGTAATCCGATCTCGATGTAGAATCCGACCAAATAAGATTATACAATGCCCCGATTCGTCTACCGAGTATGTCATAAAAAACCCGGGATCATCATGTTTCTTATAATCAAAGTAGGCAATAAGCGCATTCACATCCCCATCGACGATTTCCTTTGCTTTACCTCTTTGAAGTGCATGTAGAGGTCTTTATGTGTAAATCCAACATTATGATAGCCCCCTGCCTACTGCGTTAAATAGTTCATTACTTGTGACGTGCCAACACCGACCTCTTTCAATGTTGTTGCCTCATCGATATCAGCCTTACTTACAGCTCTATTAGAATGCATAAATGGTGTCATAGCAGGTGTGCACAATGCATGATTATGTTTCTGATCAGACTTACTTATAACCCACTGATCGTTTGTATTTGTTGCTGTAACTACGACTCTAGCCTTACATCCTGTTCTTGTGACTGGCGTATGAGCACGTTGACGATCAACAGTATGACTTTTGATACTCGAAACCCTTCTTTGGAACAACAAAATTCTTGTGTCTTCACATTCCCTTCCACGTCAAGCCGTGTTGTTCCCTTACGTGCACTAAACCCGTGTTCCCGTGCGAATCCCTTGTAAAAGTACCAAGCTTGATCACGTGAACAGAAGAGCTGACCAACCAATCTATCAGATTCATCAACATTATGTACTTCATGGCATTCCTCGGTTGGCTTAACATTGTCTACATCAGTATTATCCATGGCAAAAATTTTGTTGTGCAAGTTCAGTGCTCCAGGAGTTGATGGAGATGTAAGCAAAGGTTCATTTTGAACATGTTTCAGTCGTGCTGCTTTCAATAGGATGTGGCATTGGTAGTGGTAGTTAAAGGGTAGGTACAACATTAAATTCGCAGTACATATTTAGGTATGTACAATAACTACAAGTATATATTATCATTAATTTAGGTATGTACAATAACTACATATTTAGGTATGTACAATAACTACATATTTAGGTATACATCTTTTGAGTGAGTTTTAAGATATTAATTTAGTAATTATAGGCGTCTAATGATTTCTTTTTACGTTACGATATATATTATTATTAAATTAAAAATTCTAAATATTATTTTATAAAATATCAAAACAATCAAATAATTTTTTGTGTAAATAAAATTATTAAATTAATATTGTAGGTGGAAAACATGAAACACTATTAAAAAAATTGAAACATAAATTACATAACTTTAAACAAAGTATCGATCCTTTTTATAAAAAGTATGGACACTTTCAATATAATAGGTAAAAAATATGTATAGGTAGCGCTTATAATGTAATAGGTATCGTTTATATAATGTAATAGGTAGTGGTTATATGTAAAGTATCTATCATTTTTATAAAAGTGTCTATACTTTTTCACTGTGGAAAACATTAATTTAAGGTTATCTTTTGAGTGAGTTTTAAGATATTAATTTAGTAATTATAGGCGTCTAATGATTTCTTTTTTACGTTACGATATATATTATTATTAAATTAAAAATTCTAAATATTATTTTATAAAATATCAAAACAATCAAATAATTTTTTGTGTAAATGAAATTATTAAATTAATATTGTAGGTGGAAAACATGAAACACTATTAAAAAAATTGAAACATAAATTACATAACTTAAAAGAAGTATCGATCATTTTATAAAAGTATGGACACTTTCAATATAATAGGTAAAAATATGATGTAATAGGTAGCGCTTATATAATGTAATAGGTATCGTTTATATAATGTAATAGGTAGTGGTTATATTGTAAAGTATCTATCCTTTTTATAAAAGTGTCTATACTTTTTTCACTGTGGAAAACATTAATTTAAGGTTATCTTTTGAGTGAGTTTTAAGATATTAATTTAGTAATTATAGGTGTCTAATGATTTCTTTTTTACGTTACGATATATATTATTATTAAATTAAAAATTCTAAATATTATTTTATAAAATATCAAACAATCAAATAATTTTTGTACAAATGAAATTATTAAATTATATTGTAGGTGGAAACATGAAACATACTTAAAAAAAATTGAAACATAAATTACATAACTTTAAAAGAAGTATCGATCCTTTTTATAAAAGTATGGACACTTCAATATAATAGGTAAAATATAATGTAATAGGTAGCGCTTATATAATGTAATAGGTATCGTTTATATAATGTAATAGGTAGTGGTTATATTGTAAAGTATTTATCATTTTTATAAAAGTGTCTATACTTTTTCACTGTGGAAAACATTAATTTAAGGTTATCTTTTGAGTGAGTTTTAAGATATTAATTTAGTAATTATAGGCGTCTAATGATTTCTTTTTTACGTTACGATATATATTATTATTAAATTAAAAACAATAAACATATATATTACATATTTATTATTATCTTTGGTTAATATTGTTAAATTTAAATTCTAAATAATATTTTATAAAATATCAAAACAATCAAATAATTTTTTGTGCAAATGAAATTATTAAATTAATATTGTAGGTGGAAAACATGAAACACTATTAAAAAAAATTGAAACATAAATTACATAACTTTAAAAAAAGTATCGATTTTTTTTATAAAAAGTATGGACACTTTCAACATATTATAATGTAATAGGTAAATTTGCAATGCTATCGGTATAAATATACCAGTTTACTTATAAAATAGGTAAATATAAACGCTACCTAGTATGTTATTGTACTTTATAATATTTTCGGTTAAATAATATAACATAACCGGTCTAAATTTTAACCGGTCACTTATTTAACCGATCACACCATATATTAACAGTTTTTTAGGCGCCGCACCGCAGAACTACCGTTTTTATATCTCTTTGCAGCAACCACATGAAAGAAAAGTATTGCTTTGATGGACAGGACCTTTCTTTTTTAGCTTATAGATGGACAGATTATATATTCAAAACAAAACATACCAGACTCGCTGAATGCTGTCTCTAGCAGTACAAGCCCCTGCCGCAGCGGCAAGAATCAAGTTTGATTTTGTTCCTTAAACCCACTCTTTTCTAGGTACAGTCTTTTGAAGTAGGAATGGCAACGAGTCGGATTTTGCTCGTCACGTCCCCGAACCCGAAATGAATCCCCGTCCTCATCCCCGACCCGATCCCCAATAGTTTTTTTATCGGGGCGTCCCGTCAGGGATTTTTTTTGCCCTGTCCCCGAACCCGACCCGAAATATTATACCTGAACCCGAAAATATTTTTTATATAATTAATATAAAAAATATAAAATATTATATATATAATTAATATAAAAAAATATAAATACTATATATATATATAATCGGGGCGGGTCAGGGCGGGGATACCTTGCCCCGAACCCGACCCGAAAAAATCCCCGAACCCGAACCTGACCCGATATCATTCAACTCGACCGACCCGAACTTGACCGGGTTTCCCCGTCGGGTTCGGGTCATACTGCCATCCCTATTTTGAAGTAGCTATTGTCATAGCGGCAGGGATCCGTTAGACTTGAAAAATTTAATTCGGGGAAAGGAGATGAAATATAACTTTTGAAAATCACACTGATTTTTAAGAGTTCGGGAGTCGGTTACGTGTGGGGAAGGGTGAGCACCCCCACAACGCCCAAATTTTGGTACCTAAACGATTATATATTATTTAAATATTGAGAATTACAAACTCGAAAATATATTTAAATTATGATCATGTTATTCATTTGACTTTATTCAAAAAGTGTCAACTTTCAGATAATGAATGCCCTTTTGTGTGAACAATCTTCGGGAATGCACTTCTTTTTGTATTTAGGAAACTTTTCCATAGATTCCCCTAACAAAAGACGTTATTTCGTAATTTTTGCAAAGATAAAATAAAATAAAACAAAATAAAAGTGAAAAGATGTAAAAAATAATAAAAATAAATAAACGTAAAGAGAAGAAAACTATTTAATAAAAAAACATTTGTGCGAAAATTCTTCAAAAAGATACATTCCCTTGTAGTTGGGAGATATATTCGTTCCCTCACAATGAAATTTTCCTTTTTTTTACATATTTTATAAAACAAAGATGATTTATAACAAATGACGTTAATAATTATCTAAATATGCACATAATAAAACAAAAAGAAATAAAAATTTTCATACAAAGAATGTTTATAACAATTACATAATTTATACATACATGAATGAAGTTATACCAATCGATAAAACAAAGTTACAAATTTAGACTAAAATATGTATATAAAAACATGATAAACTAAAATACCAGTAAAAGAATTTAATCATGCCTAGTGAATAAGGACTAAATAGCCAAAAATAGGAACTTTAGGAACATAACAAGTAACAAACATAAAATCATAGCTAATGTGCAAACATTATATAACCTGAGTACTAAAACAGAAATAAATCCTAAAGAAACATGCAGGACCAAAATATAAAAAGGTAAAATGTCATGCCTAAAACAGAAACATAGCAAAAACATAAAACAACATGAACAAGATGGCTAAAACGAAACAATAACAACTTAATCTACTTAAGTATGAATAAGTTAAAATACAATGGCCCACGTATAAATATAAAAATAAACGTATTTAACGAGAAATTCAGGACTAAAATGGAATATAAAAAAATAAAGAGCTCAAAGTAAAAAAGAACTGAAAATTCATTGGTGACTAAAATGAATTCATACAAAGTTACAAAGGGCTCAAAGTGTAGTTATAGCACACGTTAAAACACAACCCTGGTCCTTTCCTGAACGACGTCGTTTCAGGGAAGGTATAAAGGGATTTCCTTTGAGCCAAAATCCCTTTACCCTTTCATTTCTTTCTGCTTCAACCCGAGAGAGGGAGAAAGAGAAATAACATTCTCCCCCACTCTCTCCCCTTTTCTTCCTTTTCATGAGAGAGGAGATGAAAGGTCACGGCCGTCGTACATCGACGGCAACAAAGAGGAAATTGAATTGTCCTCCCCCTCCCTTCATTATTCTCTTCATTCTAAACTACTCCAAACCCTCAAAACCCTCGACCCATCCAAACCCTAAACAAAAAATCAATGACCATTTTTTTACCTTCAGTCTGGTGGCTCAACTTTTGTCTCGGTGAAGCCCACGTCAGAGGTAACGAAAGGTAAATGTTTCAAAAATTTTCTTCTTATTTTCTTATGTCGTTTTTTTTAAATGCTCTCTCCGGGTTCTTTTTCTTCCCATTCGAATGGTTGTTTCCTCTGTGATTTATGGTTGTTTTTTTTATTTTTTTTTGGTGAGATGATGATATGTTTCTCTGATTTTAGGTAAATATCCCAGATTTTCAGGATTTAGGATAATATTTAATTTGAGGTTTTGATTTAGCTTAATTTAAGTGATGTTGTTGATTTATCTATCAATGTAGGACTTCTGTTGATGACACCGGTGGCTCGGGAATGATCAGCAACGGCTCACGCGCGAGGGGAGAATGGCGATGAAGCCCACGCGCTGAGGGGAAGCTGGAACGTTAGGCGACGGTGGCTATTGAATTATTACCAGAAACCCTAATATTTTTAGGTTCTCTAGTTCTGGGTCGGGTCAGACACGGGATCCGAGTTTTGGGTTATAGTGTTGGGTCATGTATGGGTTGGGTCTTGTACTGCTTTGGGCGGCTGGGTTGTTGGGCTTGAGTGGCCTGTAAAATGTATGTAAAAATAAATAAATAATGATAATAATAATCTAATAATAATTTAATATAATAATAATTTAATAAAATTGAGAATCGGACAAAAATGAGTGTCTACAACTATATCCATAGAAGTAGACAAATTGCGCAATGAATGACTGCAAGTTTTTTTGTTCCTAGGCCCTAGTATAGGAAAGACTTGCGATTTGATACCGCTTCCCATAATACATCAGAGAGATTCCTATATAAGATAAGAAATCGATATCAGAGACTAACAAACTCAACCAAGAACTTCAAAACATCGCTAAAATGTTAAAGCTACCACCGATCATTTTAAAAACAATATTTAGGTTGATTGGACACCATCTTACCTGATCTGCGTTTTACCATAAATATGTCAGATTCGGGAGTCGGTTACAGTCAAAGAAGGATTAGCACCCTTGAACTGCCCTTTTGGTACCGTTTTAATTTGTCAGTTGTCTTAATTGCGAAAATTAAAATTTAAGTTAAAAATTAAAAACTCGATTCAAATTACTTACCTTTGGTTGATTAAAGTTGTCCCTAACAAGTTAAAAAATAATAAATGAAATATATATAAATAACAAAAAAAAAATAAATAAAATAAATAAATAAATAATTAAGATAAATAAAATTAAGAAAATATTAAAATTAAAAAAAACGGAGAAAAAAGTTAAATTTTGAAAGTAAAAAAAATAGATAAAAAATATTAAGAAAAATACAAAAACTGAAAGAAATAATACATAAATATATAAAAAAAACTTAAAGGATCAAATTGAATTAAATTGAAATTTACGGACTGAAATTATTCTTAAAAATGAATTGCAAGAGAAAAAAACAAAATTAGGGGGTTAGTTCGCAAAATATAAAATATAAACAAGAATTAAATTGAATAAATTCAAAATTTAATGTTAAATTTACAACAGGTGACCAAATTGAATTACGCTTCAAAACTGGGAAGACTACGAAAATAATTTAAGAAATTTGTAAGTACATACGAGTCCCTCTCCTATATATATACCCCTAAACTAAAAAAATCATTTTAACCTCATTTCTAAGAAAAACAACCCATTCCTCTTAAACTCTCACCTTCCTCAGCCACACTCTGCCGCTCGCTTAAAACATCCCAAATTATGGGTTAGTGACCAAATTGTAAATTTTTAAAATTTGGTGATAAAAGTATAATTTATTAAAACGTTCAATGATTTAAGTATGAATATTTCAGTATTGGATTAAATGGTAATTATGGAAAGATGGAAGGGATATAATGGTATTTTTATGAAAAATATATTTATCTCTTTAATAAGAGATAAGCATATGGGTGGGGGAGTATCTAGAAGCTTATTTCCTTTTCTTCTTCTTCTCCTTCTTCTCCCCGTAAGCTCCATGACAAAGGTAAGATTTCTTAGTTGTTGATTATTAGATAAAATTTAAGTGGGGTTTTGATCATTAGGTGATACTTAAGCTTAGGGAAAGCATAAGTTATCTTAAAATTAAGAGATAAAGGAGTTATGAAAGATTAAAGAAAATGATTTTTTAAGTGAAATATTGAATAAGAAGGTTTAAATGAATTTGGAGGATGAATTTGACTTGTCATCTATGAGAATAAGAAGTTAGAATTGGATTTAGAACATGTCGGAAATTCTGGGCTTGTGTGCATCGGTACACAATCAACATGTACCGATGCATCAAGGGTAAATTTCCAGAAATTATTCATTGTGTATCGATGCACATGAAGTGTATCGATGCACCCTTTAAAGAATAACATCGAATGCAATTAGTGCATCGATGCACCCCTTAATAGTAAAATATCGAATGTATTTTGTGCACCGATGCACAAGTAGTGCATCGATGCACCGTTAGGAAATGCATCGATGCACTGTAGAGTGCATCGATGCAAACCTTCATTAAAATATGAAAATGGCTTTCATTTTGCCTAAGAGTGATAGTTTAAAATATGTCAATTCGTATACTGATAAGTATTAATGTATTGTTATGTAGATATAGATCGTAATCTTGTTCCCGAACAATCAAAGAATTAGGATCGAATCAAAGCAAGGCTAAGGTGAGTGCATACTATTAAATTATGTACTGTATATGGAAATTAGACTTGTGACAAGTCTGTTTCCGATATTGGAATATATGATTGTATGGGTAGAAGCATGATTATGTTTGATATGACTTGAATATGCTTTATTCATATTATATATATGTTATGTGATATTAAGTTATAGTAAGCTTATATATGTAACGAGAAATTGGGGAAAACATGTCTAAATGATATATATTTATAGGTTAGAAGATATTACGTGATTCAAGTGGATATAAGTGACTAAAATAAAGTTATAATATGATATAAATCAGTATATGCATAATAACAATAGACAATTAAATAAGTTCAATGACATTGATTCAGGTAATATGATTGAGGTAAGTATAGGAGAGGTGATTATATGAAATAGTAAATGAGTACATGATTAGGTGATTATCGGATTACAATGCATGTATAGTTATATGTGTTTACATGACTTGATCAATGGATGTATAGAAGTGATATAAACTATAGGAATTATATGGAAATGTCTTACATGCTTATATGAATATGTAAATATGTAAGTTATGAGAAACATATGTGAACAAGAAATGACAGTGATATTCATGTTATATGAACATGAGAAGTGTTACAAGCTAAATGGCATATGAATATGAATCATATGAAAGTGACATGTACATGTGAATATGTGAAAGTGTGATAACATAAATAATAATGCCCATGTTATGTGATACGAGAGCTAGGGGTATAGTTGGCATGCCAAGAGTCGAGGGATTATCAGTGGTCCTTCGGGACATAGTGGTTCTTCGGAACAAACAATGGTCCTTCGGGACATAGTGGTTCTTCGGAACAAACAGTGGTCCTTCGGGACAAATATTCAGTGCCCCTTGAGGGAATTATACGAGCTGTGGTGACAGCATAGTGCACAACCTCTATGTAATGCATATCTTAGTTCTCACATGTGTACCATGGCTAGTAAAGAGATAATATTAATAAACTTGATATGATGATATGATTATTTCCTTGTGAAATGTTATGTGTGATATATGATTGTACAAGTGGTAATTATGAGATCATATGATAAAGGAATCAATGATAGTGATAAAAGATATGAATGATAATGACATATATGTGTATATATGTATTTGTTATATGTAAAAGTATATGAGTTGTATAGAATGATAGTAGTAATTGTTTATGTATGATTACTAGATAATGTTTACATTATATGTTTATTGCCTCACTAAGTCATAGACTTAGCGTGTGAGTGTTTCACACGCAGGTTCTTACAAGCTATGGATAGTTGGGTGCAAGACAGGTCAGTTTCTTACCAAAGGTCAGATCAGAAGAAAAATGAATAATATGTATGTTAGTATATATATAAGTTCATGTTGGCATGTATTCAAAAAAATATGTTGTATAAGCTAATAATAATTTTGTAAACGTTATGAATAAGTTATATGTAAATGAATAAGTGAATTATGCACGCTCTGATCGGTTTTGCAATAATGAAAATGTATTTTATGTAAATTGGTCATTTTTATGTTGTAAAAGTTTTTAAATTGCTAACTATTTTATTCAAGTAAATGATTCGATATGTCAATGTGACACCTCAGATTCGTATCCGGGTTGGGTACGGGTTGGGGGTGTTACACCGCCGCTGCTACGGCCGCCGCCTCTAGTAGCCGGAAAACCAAAGACTTACCCCTTTCAAAAGCCCTCGACCCCAAGAATCCGAAACCAAAACCCAAATCCCCATAAATCGACGTAGATCTAGGTTTTAATTTCTCGATTTTTACCTTTCCTGGTGAACTGTTCGACTTTCAGTGGCTCTTTCTTCTCTGAGCCCAGATCAAGGTTGCTTTTGTTTGTTTTTTTGGTATTTTCGTATGTGGTTGGGTTATTTTTGTGTTACTAGATATTTGTGGTTTTCTGTTATAGTTCGATCTTTGGTTGCTCGACTTTCTTCGTGTGTTTTCATGATGTTTTTACTTGAGATTCTGCTTGTGGCTCTCTGTTTGGGTTTCGTTGTGTTGTGTTCTCGTCAATAACTTCGGTGGAGATATTTATAACCCACCGCCAGAGGCTATCTCCGGGATTCACGTGGGTTGTTGTCAGGGTTGGGCGTTCGTGTGGTTGTGGGTTGACCGAAAACCCCGGGATGGTTCAGTCCCAGGGATCTCGGCTGGTTGGTAATGTGTTGTTCCTGCTGAGATCATTTTCTGGTCGTTGCATTGGGTCAGATCCAACAGTCCATATTTGGATATGTTGTGATGATATTTGAGGGTTAAACAAACCCTAGCTCTATTGCAATTATAGTCGTTGATCCCAATCTCGATCTAACGGTTGTAGGCTATACGACGCTAAGACTAAATGACGAAACCCTAGCCCTCTAATGGGTCAGGCAGACGGGCTTGGGTCCTTAGATTTGGACATGGACTTAAAATGAACCTGAAACGAAAATAAATAAATAAAAAATATTAATATTAATATTAATAAAATAAAATAAATAATAATAATAATATAATAAAAAATCATTTTTAAAACTATATATTATATATGCTTTTAAAAATTGTTTTCAAAATCATATAATATTTATATTTTCAAAAATCATTTTTAAAACTATATAATATATATTTTCAAAAATTGTTTTAAAACTATATAATATATTTTTAAAATTATTTTCAAAAACTATATATCATATATATATATATATATTCAAAATATTTTCAACTATATTAATATATATATTCAAAATGTTTTCAAAAACTATATATTATATATGTTTTTAAAATGTTTTCAAAAACTATATATTATATATGTTTTTAAAATGTTTTCAAAAACTAGTTATTATATATATATTTCAAAAACTGATTTTTTAAAAAAACTACATGTTTCAAAAAAAATCTTTCAAAAATTATGCGATATTATTATATATATAAAAAACGCTCTGGACGAAAATGAGTGTCTACAGTTACCCCTCTTTGTCCTTTTTCGTGTAATGAAAAATAGGACAAAGATAAAATGACACAAATTTTCGTTTGGTATGAGGGTCTCTAAGTCTAATATCATCCCTTGTGGAATTGAAAACTGACTATGACTCCTCCGTCGCGAAGTCGAGTCATTCTTGAAATAATATCTTTTTTATGAAATTGAAATTGTAGTTGGGAATTTGAATCGGGAGGTGGCTTCTTGTTGCCAAATCATAGTCAACCTTGGTCTTTTCCTCGGTTGAAAGAGCTTGGTTTGAAAAATTCGACTGAAAAATAATTCCTCAACACTAACATGTGGTTGATAGGTCCTCGAGCTAAACGGAATCGAACTCGAAAGTTTTCGTTGACAAATATATTTTCTCGACTTAAGCTATGCTGTTGAGAGATAGTTTCTTGCCACTAAAACACAACTAACCCAATTCTTCTTCTTGACTTAAAGACCTCGATTTAAACTTCTACCGAAAAATAGTTCCTCGTTGCTACAATACGGTTGATAAGCCCTCGAGCTGAATGAAATCGAAGAATGTAATTGAAACTCGAAGGTTTTCGTTGACATATAGCCCTTCTCTCCTTGAGTTAAGTTGTAAATTTAATATACCCTTGAGCTGAATGTAATCGAACTCAAAGGTTTTAGTTAATAGATAACCCTTCTCGCCATGAGCTATGCTGTAAATTTGATATGCCCTTGAACTGAATATAATCGAACTCAAAGGTTTTTGTTGACAGATAGCCCTTCTCACCTTGACCTATGTTATAAATTTGATATGCCCTTGAGCTGAATGTAATCGAACTTGAAGGTTTTTGCTGAAAGATATCCCTTCTCGCCTTGAGCTATGCTGTAAATTTGATATGCCCTTAAGCTGAATGTAATTGAACTCGAAGGTTTTTGCTGCTGTAAATTTGATATGCCCTTAAGCTGAATGTAATTGAACTCGAAGGTTTTTGCTAACATATAGCACTTATCGCCTTGAGCTATGCAGTAAATTTGATATGCCCTTGAGCTGAATGTAATCGAACTCGAAGGTTTTTTTTACTGGTAGCCCTTCTCGCCTTGAGCTATGTTGTAAATTTGATATGCCCTTAAGCTGAATGTAATCGAACTCAAAGGTTTTTCCTGACAGATAACCCTTCTCGCCTTGAGTTATGTTGTAAATTTGATATGCCCTTAAGCTAAATGCAATCGAACGCGAAGGTTTTTGTTGATAGATATCCCTTCTCGCCTTGAGTTATGATGTAAATTTGATATTCCCTTGAGCTGAATGTATTGAACTCGAAGGTTTTGTTGACAGATAGCCTTCTCGCCTTGAGCTATGCTGTAATTTAATATGACCTTGAGCTGAATGTAATCGAACTCAAGGTTTTTGTTGACAGATAGCCCTTCTTGCGCTATGCTGTAAATTTGATACCCTTGAGCTGAATGTATCGAACTCGAAGGTTTTTTTTTTTACAGATAGCCCTTCTCCCCTTGAGCTATGTTGTAAATTTGATATGCCCTTGAGCTGCATGTAATCGAACTCGAAGGTTTTTGCTGACATATAACTTTCTTGCCCTGAGTTATGCTGCGAATAGTTTCTTTAAGTGATGAATGGCTTCCCTTCACGGGTCTAAGACAGTTATAATTCTTTAGATGACTCCCTTTCACGGGAAAGCCAAGTGGTATATTTAGTCAGCCAGATATCATCTGTCGTGAAGTTGAAATCTGGCTTGAAAATGTTAACTGGAAACTAGCCACTCGTTGTTTTGTTAAGTTGTATTGTATCCGTTCTACATTGGCTCTTAAACCCGTCTGAAGTTGATTCTAAGATCTGTCGATCTTTCAATATGTCAAGTTAGTTTAGGTGTAGCTCCTCGCCGTTGAGTTAAGCAACCAACATCGATTTTTAAAGGTGCTTTTGAATCGATTATCTTTCGCTTTGAAGTTGAAACTTGACTCTAAAAAGATGTATGCAACATGAGTTAGTTATTATTTTATCTCCTGGATAGAGCCTCATTATTGTTTGTTGGTCCTGTTCTTGGAATCGATCATGCCTTATTTTCTTTTTGGGTTGCTGACAAATGTCACAAGGGAGTGTTACAAGTTATATCTGATCACTCGTACTATCTGCTTTCAAGAATGTGAAATGCTCTATTGTTTATTCTTTTTTCAATAGAGGCAAAATGAGCCTCACCGGCTTCAATGACCTTTCACATTTGAGATTGTCATGTTTGAAAATATTTTTCTCCTTTCTTTTATCTTAGGGAAAAAAGAATATAAGAATATAAGAATTTTGTGAAACATTGCCCCTTAATTCAGGCTCACAATCAAATCAAATCATAAACATGAGTTCATAAAAAATCAAAAGAATCAATAGCTCTTTAATGCTTTCAGAGTTGTAGCTCTTTGAAAAATGTCCAAATTGATGAGTTGGCTTCAGGTTGGCCTCCTATTTTCTAAGGTTCGTCAAAATGTCATTTATTTCTCGGTCATTTTGAACATTGCAACATGCCCCTTTTCTTGGCTTGGTATTTTAATCGGATGCAGACAAAATAACACAACCAACATAATCCATTACTAGACTTTTTATTTCGGTTCTCTGAAATCTTCCATTTTTTCAAGCTTCGTAGACTCCTCTAACAAAGGTAGTGCAGAGATATCGGTCTAAAAATGAAATTCCTAAGTGCTCGTGTGAAATTAACTATAACAGATGTTGCTTAACTCCTTTAGTCTGTCTTTACCGAAACTCCTTATTTAAATAAATTTGATTTAATTTGCCATTATCTGGCTAGCTGAATCTTATCCAAAAAGCTGGGTTGTTTAACTAATTGCTCTAGAGGGACATCTCAAGCTTTATTGTATATATATTATAATCACCTTTATCAGGCTAGCTGAATCTTATCCATAAAGCCAGAGCGTTTAACCAATTGCTCTAGAGGTACATCTCAGGCTTTATTGTATACATATAATATTATAATTTGGGTATACGGATCCAATTTCTTAAGTTTGCAAGAAGAACTTGTTATAGTCTAGGTGTTGTTGAAAGTCAAAACTAGATTTACCTACTCGGCTATTCCATCTGTGAAGATCATCATCATCATTGAATATCCTCAACAAAAGTATAGTAATGTCATACACAAGGGATGCCCCATGTTGTCCGCTCCTATGCATACCTAATACCAAGTCTCTTGTCCATTCCGTTATAAGAGGAGAAGTCTATATCGGTTCTTGCAAGAGAAGGGTATGGTGTTCGAGCGTATCTTCTAGGGTAAGATCAAGGTCTTTGTTTTATCAAATTTAAATCATGCCACTTTGTCAAAGATCTGTAACTATGAATCATTTATAGAGTTTTTTAATTCAATTGATATTAAGAGAATTTCAAGTTATAAATTTGATTCAATGCTCACCATTTTTAAAGTAGCATAAACTCATTAAATTCCTTACAAAAAGAAATATGTGAAAATTCAAAACACAAGTTCAAATAGGATGCTGCAAATGGAATAAAGCCTCATTAGGATGCCCCTACCCCAAGAGCATTCATTTGATTCAGGCTAGACAACCTTGAAATAATTGGTCAACCAATGAGTCTTGTCTAATGATGGAATCCAAGGTATTTTGTTGATTTTGACTTATGTTCTTTTCAAGTTAAGCAATCTTATCTTCCATTTCCTTTTTGTTTGAACGGGTATTGTAAGGATGAGGTGTGTCCAATGCTTGGGGTGGTATGTCCAATGTTTGTTCTCTTTTTTGACAACATCTCTTGTTAATGTGAATGTAATGAAAAGAGAAAAATAATGTGAAATGAAAGAATGCATGATGCATAAAATATTCAAGGCATTGATAAAAACAAGCCTGTTATTATAAATAATCTTTATTAGGACAAAAATGTTATTTCTTAAGAGACAAAACCCTAAAGGTACATTTTGACTAAGTCTTCTAGACCCCGAATGGCTTCTAATAGGTTGACTAGTCTCCTGCCTTCGTATATCATCGGTTGAATACCATGTCAAACCACTCCGGCTTCTCTGGTTAAACCGTGCAAGTGTCGAGCTTGTTCCAAGAAATCTCGAATGACTGATTTCTAGCTTTCATCCTTTTTTGAGCATGTTTACCAAATAAACGCCATTGAAATCCTCTATCAAATGGACTATCTGATGTTCATTTGCTTGTTTCTTGAATTTGTCAACAATGGCCTTCACTTTCAACTATCACTTTGTCATCTTATTCTTGTTGTCCTTGAAGGGACTCTCCAAGTCAGTAACCTTATTCTCATATGCCTTCGCAAATTTTGCCAACTTAAAAAATTGACTTTTGATGTGCTCGGTGTAAATCCCGGTCCATTCTGAGTCTTTTCTGACCATAGCCGGACTTTTGCGTTTTTCACCTCTTGTGTTACAACCCCTTTGTCCATTAATACAAACTATTTACATTTAACGAACATGTTTTTGGTGGATCAACACCTCTTTGAATGATGTAAATGATAATAAATGAAAGAGAACAAAACGAAAGGAAAGAATTATGAGGTAAGGATAATAATCAAACAATAATGAAAAAAATAAAAGGAAGAATTATGAGGTAAGGATAATAATCAAAACAATAATGAAAAAAATAAAAAAAGTCCTACACCACAGATATCTACCCCACATGTTTTAATTCTTACACATACATGCTTTCTACCCCGCATGCTAATTGTAAGCAAATCCTAACCGCATATTTGTCTAGTTCGCATGCTTTGAACATAAAGTAAAATAGGAGATAATTCAAGCATCCTAGGTTTTGAAATGAGTTTCGGGGTGAGTTGTAATTCCCTGTAACCTCCCGGTTTAAGTTCTAAATAAGGTATCCGAGTTCTCCTTGCTGGTGCCCCCTTGGGCTTGTCAGACCCTTAGCTCTAAGCCCATTACAAGCTTATGTAGACCAAGTTAAACTCTAGAGGATACACTCTCTTATGCCCATACGGAGAATAAATTCACACAAATACATAAGACATATGAATCCCAAAGGTTACTTGCAAGGCCTATACGAAAAATAATTTCCCACAAAGGCGTCGCTTTCACCCCCACTTAAAGGGTTTGGAGCTCGGGTATAGAGCCAGAGATGAAAAATTTAAAATATGAAATCATTGAAAAACGTAGTACAACTATTATTTGAAAAATAATCAAAGATAATATTAGAATCAAAAAAATAAATAAAATAAAAATTTATATTTCGCTTAAAAAGACAACCTGAATCACTTACCTTTCCCCAGCAGAGTCGCCAAGTTGTCGCAACTGTCTTTCGGTAGGCCCGGAATCGGGTTCGACTTAAATAAAAACGTTAGAGGCGTCACCGATCATTTTAAAAACAATATTTAGGTTGATCGGACACCATCTTACATGATTTGTGTTTTACCAGAAATATGTCGGATTCGGGAGTCAGTTATAGTCAAGGAAGGATTAGCACCCTTGAACTGCCCTTTCGATACCATTTTAATTGTCGGTTGTCTTAATTGTGAAAATTAAAATTTAAGTTAAAATTTAAAAACTCAATTCAAATTACTTACCTTTGGTTGATTAAAGTTGTCCCTAACAAGTCAAAAACATATTAAATTGTGAAATATATTCAAATATAACAAAAAAGAAAAATAAAATAAAGATAAATAAAATTGATAAAATATTAAATTAAAAACGGAAAAAAGGTTAAATTTTGAAAGTAAAAAAAAATAGAGAAAAATATTAAGAAAATAAATGTTAAGAAAAATACAAAAACCGAGAAAGAAATAAATACATAAATAGATGAAAAAAATTAAAGGATCAAATTGAATTAAATTGGAATTTATGGACTAAAATTAATGTTAAAAATGAACTGCAAGAGAAAAAAAAACAAAATTAGGGGGTTAATTCGCAAAATATAAAAATATAAAAAAGGATTAAATTGAATAAATTCAAAATCTAAGGTTAAATTTATAACAGGTGACTGAATTGAATTGCGCTTCAAATCTGGGATGACTGCATAAATAATTTAAGAAACTTGTAATTACATACAAGTCCCTCTGCTATATATACCCCTAAACCAAAAAAATCATTTTAACATCATTTCTAAGAAAAACAACCCCTTCCTCTTAAACTCTCTCCCTCTAAAAAACCATTCGGCCGAAGGCATGTCACCTTCCCCGGCCACACTCCGTCGCCTCTGGTGGCCGGAAAACCAAAGACTTACCCCTTTCGAAAGCCCTCGACCCCAGGAATCCGAAACCAAAACCCAAATATCGACGTAGATCTAGGTTTTAGTTTCTCGATTTTTACCTTTCCCGGCGAACTGTTCAACTTTCGGTGGCTTTTTCTTCTCCGAGCCCAGATCGGGTTGCTTTTGTTTATTTTTTTAGTATTTTTGTATGTGGTTGGGTTGTTTTTGTGTGACTAGATATTTGCAGTTTTCTGTTGTGGTTCGATCTTTGGTTGCTCGGCTTTCTTCGTGTGTTTTCGTGATGTTTTTACTTGAGATTCTGCTTGTGGCTCTCTGTTTGGTTCTGTTGTGTTATGTTCTCATCAACAGCTTTTGTGGGGGTATTTATACCCCACCGCCGGAGGCTATCTCCAGGATTCACGTGGGTTGTTGTCACGGTTGTGCGTTCGTGTGGTTGTGGGTTGACCGAAAACCCCGGGATGGTTCAATCCCAGGGATCTCGGTCGATTGGTAACATGTTGTTCCTGCTGAGATCATTTTATGGTCGTTGGATTGGGTCAGATCCAACAGTCCATATTTGGATTCGTTGTGATGATATTTGAGGGTTAAACAGACCCTAGTTCTCTTGTAATTATGGTTATTGATCCCCATCTCGATCTAACGATTGTAGGCTATACGGCTCTGGGACTAAATGACGAAACCCTAACCCTCTGCTAGGTCAGGCAAACGGGCTTGGGCCCTTGGATTTGTATCTGGACTTGAAATGGACCTGAAACGAAAATAAACAAATAAAAATATTAATAAAATAAATAATAATAAATAATAATAATATAATATATAGTAAAAAAATCATTTTTAAAACTATATATTATATATGCTTTTAAAAATGGTTTTCAAAACCATATAATATATATATTTTCAAAAATCATTTTTAAAACTATATAATATATGTTTTCAAAAAAAATTAAAACTATATAATATATTTTTAAAATTATTTTCAAAAACTATATATTATATATATGTTTTCAAAATATTTTCAAAACTATATAATATATATATATATATTCAAAAATGTTTTCAAAAATTTATAATATATATATTTTCAAAAACATTTCAAAAAATATATATTATATATGTTTTTAAAATATTTTCAAAAATTATATATTATATATATTTCAAAAACCGATTTTTTTATAAAAAAAACTACATGTTTCAAAAAATTATTTAAAAAAACTATACGATATTATTATATTTATAAAAAATGCTCAAAACAAAAATGAGTGTCTACACAAGTAAAATTAAAATATGCGACATGAATGTTAAATGAAGAAGAAAGAAAATTATCTGCATAGCTCAAGTTCGAAAAACGTCAATCTATAAACCATAACACGACTTTGTACATATAATTATACTAACAGGACATATGATAAGCCTCTACTAATATGGTGAATTTTATTCCACTACTTCACTTTTAAGGCCAATTCTCTACATCAACGAATAAGAAAAATGTAAAGACAAGTCCAAGACCCAAAAAGCAGTAAGGTTATAGTGAAATTAAAATCATATCCAATTCAATTAACATGAACCTCATCAAGCTAGATTGTGTAGTTTTAATCAATAAGTAAATCAAACCCATATTACGAATAGAGAATTTTAATCGCTCTTCTATTCCAAGCTTCTTGTCTTCCACTGCTAACTCATTCAAGCCTAATAATAAAATGCAAAACCCATATTGAAAAGGAAATTAACTCATGAATTCACACACCGACTAACAAAGAAACGAAATTCAAAATTCCCTGGGATCATGATCAGGGATAACAACAAAAACAAAATTAATCCAGAATTAAAAAAAAAACATGTAAAAATAGAGAAAGAAAACAAGACTAAGAAATGGGTAACCTGTTTTTTCGTTGACCATGGTCTTGGACCTTGGCTTGATACTTGGTTTTGCAGGCATCGAGAGGGTACTTAATAGTGATCCTATAGCACCTGAAGTTGCTTCCAATATAGACTCTAAATCAACTCCCATATTAAAAATTCTTCTTTTATCTCTGGTTTCTGTTTTACTTGATCTCTGGACTCTGGAAATTGAGTCTATGAAATCATTTAAACTAGCTTTTTATACATAATATATAAAGGAAGAAGACATGGAAGGTAGCTGGAAAAGGGAAACGTAAATGCGAGCTGCCGATGATGATATACACTTATATTAAATAGGTAAAGTACACAAATGGTCCCTAACTATAAGTGATACTTTTTTTAAATCTCTCAATTATTAAAAGTTAAAAAAATTATCTTCTTACTATTTTGTATATTCTAAACTTATCTTTTTCATTTAAAAAATTGACAATCATTTGAGTTAGAAGTTAATCTATTTATTATGATATGATAAATCCACTGAGTTAGTATTTAAATATTATGTCATCGAGTTAGTGCTTAAATCAATAACAACACATGTATAGATCATTTAAATATGATTTTATCATATTTTATTCAGCATATTAACGTCGAGCACAGACAATCACCAATTTTAACAAAAAATGATGATTTTTTTAATATATGAACAGTCAAATCACTATTTTATAATTTTTAATAATCGAATGATTAAAAAAAGAATATTATATAGTCAGGGGACATTTTTTGTACTTTATCCCATTTAATAGACGCGATGGCGTTTCTAATTGGGATTCGGAAAAACATGGGATTCTCCGTCCATTTTAACGGGTGGCTTAACGTGGTTCGTTAGAGTGGTGGTCAATATTTTTCAATGTTTTTAAAATTGGACCGGACATTAAATCAGTGAAGGTACTGATTCACTGGTTCAATCGGGTTCAATCGAGTTCAACCGCGGTTGAACTGGATTTTATATAAAATATTTTTTTTTAATTTTACATAATATTCAAAGCAATATTAATATATATAATACTTTTTTTAAGTTTACAATATTAAAAGGTATAAAAATATCACAAGTCATAACATATATAAATTAAAAACCATAAAATCAAATGAAACAAAATTATTCAAATCAACTACAACATAATATTTAAGGTAAAACATATTAAATAATAAATATAATTATATAACTATAATCAAAAAAATAAAATTAGAGTTTAAAAAATCATAACAAATGATGTCATTTAGTTTAATTTAAAAAAAACAATCTCACATGGTTAAGAAACATAAAAAAGCTTCCCAAAAGTTTAAAGAGTAAAAATATGAGAACAAAACAATCCCACATGGCTAAGAAACATAGAAGAGCATCCCAACTTACTTCTATAAATAATAGAGGTAATTTGACATTTAAAATCATGGAGCCTTTTGGTGAGCACAGAGCGAACTATTCTTTTACTTCAATTGAGCTCAAATTTTAGGCTTCAATCGAACTTCTAATTTTTTTTTTGAGTTCGAGCCTTTTCGAGTTCAAGTTTTAATATTATATTTCGAGTTCAAGTTGAACTTGATAATTTTTAGCTCGTGAGTTTTTTAGTTGAGTTGAGCTTACTTTTAAAGTTTTCGAGTTCGAGTTGAGCTCAGCAATACTCGAATTTGACTTGGCTCGTTGAACAAACGACGTCGTTTGATTTAATTTTTTTTTTTAAAGAAAAAAAGTGAAACGGCGGTTTATACCGGTTTTCAGTTGGTTCACCCCGGTTTTACCGGATTTCAGCCGGTTTATTGTCAGACCGGTTTTGTGAGGTAACCGGACCAGACAGGCCACCGGTTAACGGTTCAACCGGTTAAACCAGCCGATCTGGTCCGGTTTTGATAACCATGATTAAAATAAAAAAATAATATTAATGACATTTTATTTAAAAAAATTGACAATTAAAGTAAAAACGATGAAGTTGAGCGACTTATAAGATAATTTACTTTTTTTCCAATATTTTAAATTCCTAAGTTTATTAAAAATGTTGGATGTTTATTGTTATCTAGCTGTTTAAAATTAAACCTTGACATTGATTATTTGAGTCGGCAGATAATGAGTTTCGCGGAAAAGTTGGGAAACCGGCGTATTTGAGGCATTGGAGTTTTACGGGCATTTCTCCGTTAGCTGGGGAATCAAAATTCAGTGTTAACTTTGATTGGGATGAAGAAATCGGAAAACCTGGAGCTCTACTGATCAAAAACAATCATCGTACTGAATTCTACCTTAAGTCTATCACTCTTGAAAATGTTCCAGGCCATGGCCGGATTCACTTTGTCTGCAATTCTTGGGTTTATCCTGATCATAAATATGAAAAACCCCGTCTGTTTTTCACTAACGAGGTATACATACACTTCAACATTAATGGTCGCACAGGAATAGATTTACTCGGATTCAATCCTTAATTTTTTGTTTGGTGATGTAGTTTGTGTTTGTGTTTGTGTTTTGATAATGACTAACCAGTGTTTGATATTTTTCCTCTAAGACGTACCTTCCGCGTGAGATGCCAGAAGCACTGCGTAAATACAGAGAAGAAGAGCTCAACGCGTTGAGAGGGAATGGCGAAGGAGAGCTCCAAGAATGGGACCGTGTCTATGGTTATGCTTATTATAATGATTTGGGGAATCCTGATTTGGGTCCCGAATTCGTCCGACCTGTTCCTGGCGGATCTACTCAGTACCCTTTATCCTCGTAGAGGAAGCACTGGTAGACGACCGACAAAATCAGGTCAGAAATTACATTTATGATAGCAGGTCACACAATTGGCGACTAACAAGGTGTTTTTTGTTCTTTGGATTACAGATCCAAACACTGAGAGTAGGTTACCGCTTCACAAGATCTTTACCATTTATGTCCCGAGAGATGAACGATTTGGACGTTTGAAGTTTTCGGATACTGTAAGTTATCTCGTAAAATCTGGAGTTCAATCCATACTGCGCGAACTAAGAGATCTGATTCATGGAACTCATAATGAATTCGAGTCCTTTGAGGATGTTCTTGATCTCTACTTCGGAGGAATTAAAATACCTTTTAGCAATTTGCTGAATAATATTATCGACATCATTCCCTTGGAGTTGCTCAAACAAATTTTTCGAATTGATAGCGAACATCCACTCAAATTCCCTGTGCCCTCTCTCTCTCTCTCTCTCTCTCTATATATATATATATATATATATATAGAAACTGCTAATTTGATGTTTTAATTAATGAAATGGACAGAGAATTCGAATGCATGGAGGACCGATGAGGAATTCGCCAGAGAAATGCTTGCTGGTAACCCCGGTATCATTCATCTTCTTGAGGTAAGCTTCAACGTCATTCTGATTTTATAATTTTTATAATTTTGATCAAGAATTTACTAGTATAATATTCAAATTCATTTATTATATACTTGTTATTCCAATATCACTATTCAAATTGTCTAGATTTTCTAATTTATTAAATAATTAAAATTTTAAAAATAGAATCTATGTATGAGTAAACTACACGGACGGTTGGTCACCAACCTATAAAAAAATTATTTTGGTCATTCAAATTCAAAAACATACAAAACACTCGCTAAAGTTGTACTATTATGTTATCATTTTGTCATCCATTGTAAATTCCGTTGTTGACACCTCTCCTACAGCGATGACACGTGATTGGTGGGATATTTGGATGAAAATAAAACAGAAGCATCGAGCTTAGGTGACCAACATTAGAGTTAAATTAGTTACATCAACATATATAAACATTCTTTTTCTTCTCTAGGTTTGAATGCACCATGGTCTCCGAATTTTTTTTAGAGTAACTTTTGAGACGTTTTATCTCATAAAATTTAAATCGTTACCTTATTTATCCTAAACCTTTATATATGGGCTGTTTTAATTGTTCATTGATTTTTTATTTTAACGGAACTAACAATTTGGGGTAAACAAAATGTAGATTTAAACTTTAGGAGTAAAACGTCCCAAAAAATATTTTAAGAGACAACTTGATATAAATGGTATATTTTAGGAGGCAATGATGTATTTAAGTTTTTTTTTATATAAATAACGTATTTCAAAATGTCAAAATATTTCAATGTATTATCCGTTTAAATAAGAGTTCACTATATTAATCTTCTCAGAATCGATATATGTGATTAAACTAATAAATCAGAACAATTACAGAAAAAAGTATCCACAATTTGCAAACATGTTTATAAAAAACCAAAATTTTATGTATAATTGATGTAATTAATTTCAAGTCTAACTTAGCTTAAAAAATTTCGTTGGGGAGGGTATATCTGTAATTCACGCATGGCTAAACCCTTTCCGTAGCCATCCAAGTTTTATAATTATTCATTTTAGTCACTGAAATTAATTTCTGAACATTTTATTCAGTCTTTGAATTTTATTTTTTATGTTTTAGTCCTTACAAGTATTAAATAATATTTAGGATAAATATCACATTTAGTCCCTAATAATTTTAATATTTCTATTTTAATCACTGATTAAATAATTAATGGCTAATTACATACTAGTATTTATATTTTATGATAACTCTAACCATGTCTCTTACATATTATATTTTATAATTTGATCATTAAATTATATATAATCTTAATTTTAACCATAAGTTTTTATTTTTACATTTTAAGTTTCTATTTATGAATATGATCCAATAGTTTTAATGTTATTACTTTTATTTTCTTTCATTTTAATTATTATTTATTTTATTATTATTACTTTTGATATATGTTTAAATTATCTTCATGATTTTATTATTATTAAGATATAAATATATATTATAATATTATTATTTATTCTATTTTTATTAAATAAAAATCCTATTTTATAAATTTAATTTTATAAATTACTTTTAAGAAAAATAAAACATATTTGATGTATTTATTTTTTATATCTAAGAAAAGAACTGTCTTAAAATACCTAGAAGTCCTTTTCTGATATTATTAAATAAATAAATGTCCTATTTTATAAATCATATATTAATATATTTTAATTATTTTAGATAAATGTTTTATTAACATTTATTATTTATTAATATTAAGAAAGGAGCTGTCTTAAAGCAACTAGAAGCCATTTTCTGATATTTCTAAGTAAATAATTATCTTATTTATAAAAATAAAGATATATATTAATATATTTCTTAAAATTATAATAATAAATTTAAATTAAATAGGATTATAAATTAAATATATTTTGAATTTTTAAATTTCTAATAATAGAGACAATTTATAATTAAAAAGTACCAATTTTGGGCGTTGTAGGGGTGCTAATCCTTCCCTAAACGTAACCGACCACAAATCCCTTTTTATTATTAAAAAGAACGAATTTTTGTTTAAAACGCAGATCAGTTTATCTTTTAAAAACTCTTTTAAAAGATATTTTTTAGGTATTCGACCTACCTGACCCAAAAGGCCGATGGCGACTCCCAAATTATTTTCAAAACCATTATTCATCACTTTTCCCGCCAAATAAATATTTCGTGCCCGGACGAAAACCGGTTACGACAGCATCCATCGAACGAAGTTTATCTGGGACAAAGAGACTCACCAGAATGGACGTCCGATGAAACCGTGTTAGCATCTTTTAAGGAATTTGGGAACATGCTTTCGGGAATTGAGGAACGAATTGAGCAGAGGAACAATGACAAGAGATTTAGAATCGTATAGGTCATGTTAATATGCCCTACAGTTTGCTATACCCTACCACTGGAGATGGAATCACAGGCAGGGGAATTCCAAACAGTATAGGAATCTAATGCTTAAAACGCCTAATGAGAATGCGGTTTATTTACAGTGTGGGATCGATAATTGTGACAAC
Source organism: Hibiscus syriacus (assembly GCF_006381635.1). Classification (NCBI taxonomy): domain Eukaryota; kingdom Viridiplantae; phylum Streptophyta; class Magnoliopsida; order Malvales; family Malvaceae; genus Hibiscus; species Hibiscus syriacus. The sequence continues at coordinate 692,730 of NW_024062011.1, read as the reverse complement.
TATTGTAATGAATAAATATTATTCTGCGTTGGTAAAACACTGTAGACATTATATCCGGAAACCAATCAAAATGCAACTCAGATCATTACTTGATCAAACCAGAGTAACAAGCTTAGAATCAAATCCTTGAACTTACTACAATAAGCTAACTTATCTTGAAGCAAAAAAACAAGATGAACCACGTTCAGACCAATTCGTGTAGCAAATCAGTCTCCCTCTTCCTGAAGGAGCATCCCTCGGTGAGTCTAGCTCGACCTCCGTCGGCTGGCAAGAACAGTTGACAGTTACCACACACAACCACAGTTTGAGAGTGGCTAAACACAGTTGTTCTGTCCAAAACCAAAACAAAAAATGAACACGTATCCGATACATATTTAGACACGAGTAAGCGAATATGGTCCACCAAATATATGAAAATTTAAGACGGATTACCAATATCCGACCTTCAGACATATTGTTACATTATTTTTTAAAGATTAAAAGACAATGTAACAACTTACATGTTGAAGCAGCCTTGACATTTGACATCCTTTGCAAAGAACAAAATAACAAAGTTAACCTCCCAACATATTTACACGCGCTAATATGAGATTTAGATCAAAAGGAATAGAGTTTTAATGAATCACCATGAAGAAAGAGTTGGGGGACTGAACGAGACGCTTGAGCTTATGCTTCTTCTTCTCAAGCTCAGCTGGAGGATTCAACAAATCGACATCGTTTTGGAGAACCTAAATAAAAATCCCAAACACCCACAAATCAGATTCAATTATATACATAAAAAGAACGACATAAACAAGAAGAAACTAAGCAAGAGATTTAACAGACCATTTTGGCTGGGCAGCTAGATGTTTCAAGAGCAACCGCAAAAACCCTCGTATGCTCAGTAGGCGGCAGAGGTGGAAGAGGAAGATGCAAATGGTAATGTGATTGATGTTTATATATGTAGATCGGTTGACCTAAGTCGGTTTAGACAGAAAGAAATACCCAGTAAAAGTAAAACCCAAGAATCTGGGTTTATGTTTGTAGATCGGTTGACCTAAGTCGGTTTAGACAGAAAGAAATACCCAGTAAAAGTAAAACCCAAGAATCTGGGTTTATGTTGAGCCTGGTCTTGTTCTGTCAATCGAGTTTGTTTTCTAGCCAAGCTAAATTTAAATGAGAAATAAGCAGCCCTTTTTATTACAGTGTATGGAAGAGTCCAAAAAAAATTGTGACAACCCCTAGGGTTGAAAAATTAGTTTTTTTTTATTAAATATAAGAGAAATAATTTTTCAGAAAAGTGATTTATTAAAAATTAAAGAAATTATCTTATTTTTAAAAACTTAAAAATTCATTTTTTTTAGAAACTGATCCAATCAAAAATTGATTATTTCTAAAAATTACCTGGAAAATTTTCAATTAATTTTTTGTTTTGTAATCTTAAGAAATCATTAAATTATTAAAATATAAAACATTATTGGCACCTCAAAAACCGATGGCCCTCAGCGTGGTAAAATTATCTTCAATCCCTTACAAATAATGTAATTTTAAATAATATAATAGAAATTTTGTTTTTTGTACTTCAAAACTTATTCAAATTGGTCCCATTAAACATGTGTGCGTGTGTGTGTGGATTGTTGGTGCAATACATCTCTCTTAATTAACTCATAATCATAAATCTCATTAATTACATTTTCAGTAAAAAATCCTTCAAAATAAAACAATAACGATAGAATAATTATGGAAATAAATTTGGCATTCAAAATTCAAGTCTTGTGAAAAGAAAAAACTACCAAATACAAAATTCCAGATATCTAGGACTAAATTGAAATTAATTAAGACATTGAAGATGTAAGTTAAGTTCCGGTAAACAATGGAATAGCAATTAAGATTCTGGCATGCGTATTTCGTTTACATGGTTGCGAGCAGGCTCGACAGATTTTAATATACGAATTATTTAGTTTGTTTCCTCAATGGTACAAGATTCATTGCCCAAGAGTTTGTCTGACCACAAACCTATTGTACTAAAAGAGAGTAGATTAAATAAGATCATTAGACTATTTAAAGGTTTAATCATTGGGTTGATGACCCTATTTTGGCCAAACAATCAAAGAAAACATGTGGAGTTAATAGAGGTAAAGGTATGAATATATACTGTGATGGTGAAGAATGCAACCAAGGATAGAGAGAGAGCAGTAAGTAATGAAAAACCCAGATTCGGCGGAAGAGATTGGAAGAAAAAATTGATTATCTAGAAGATAGATGGGTTGTCCGATCCAAGAATTTCCTAATCCTGTCCGAGATTTCTGGTTTGAAGGCAAAAACTATGGGCTGTTACGAGGAAGAAGAAAGAGAATGGTTAAAAATCAAGGTTTAGGTGGTTTAAAGAGGGCGATAAAAACACGAAAAATTTCCATCTCTCATCAGTATCGAGGGGCCGGAAAAATCAGATTACAAAGCTGAAGGTGCAGAATTCTGTTGTTAAAAATCTGGAAAATTCAAAAAGCTTTGTTAACTATTTTCGTATTGGCTATAATGAGTCGGAAAACTATCCCTTTGAAGAGATTAGAAATCCATTTAAGAGAATTAATGTGCCACCAGAAGATTTATTGAAAGTCCTTTTTCGGAAGAGGAGGTTGGATTACAATTAAGTCGTCCGATGGATCTAGAGCGCTTGGATCGGATGGTTTCAGTTTAGATTTTTTAAAGAGATTCTGGAAGCAAATTAAAGGCGAAGTTATGATGTTTATGGAGGATTTTTTACTGGGCAGAGTTAAAGATTTTTCCTTTAATAAATATTTATTGCGCTAATTCCGAAGAAAGCATAGGCCATTTCTCCTGATGAGTTCAGACCAATTTCCTGGTGGGTAGTTTATATAAGAGTATAGCTCGTGTATTGGTGAAAAGGATGGGTAGTTGTCTTGCCGAAGTGATTAGAGAGAATCAATTTGCTTTTATTGTTGGAAAACAGATAGCCAATTATAGTTTGATTGCAAATGAAGTCATTGATGGGCTGAGAAAAGTAGAAGGAAGCAGTGTTGATCAAGGCAGATTTTAGTAAAGCCTATTATACGGTTGATTGGCGATTTCTGAATTTGATACTGAAGAAAATGGGTTTCGGCAGAAGATGGAGAAAATGGATGTCCGTCAAACAATTTCTTAATTAAAGGGGCTTAAGACAAGGTTGTCCGCTTTCGCGCTGCTTTTAATATTGTTGGTGAGGCTCTTAGTAGTATGACAAAGAAGGCAACGGATATTGGGTTATGTAATGGGGTTGAAGTTGGCTCCGGAGGCATTGTTTTATCACATCCAATTTGCAGATGACTTGCTCATTTTTTCTGAAGCAAAATCGGTGCGATTTCAAATTTAATAGGGTTTAAAAATTTTCGAAGTGGCTGCGGGATTAAAGCTATAAGGAAAAACTAAGTTATTCGGCATCAATATGGAAGAGAGTAGTATAGGAGCTGGGCAGAATCGATATGTTGTGGATGTGCAAAGCTTCCGTCGACGTATTTGGGTCTACCATTAGGGAATCAGATGAACGCAAAATCTATATGGCAACCCTTTTAGACAAAGTTAAAATCGGCTTCAGAGTTGGAAAGGTAAATTACTATCATTTAGTGGAAGGTTAACACTAATAAAATCTGTTTTAGTGAATTTGCCTGTGTATATATGTCTATTTTCTCAATGCCCAAATCTATAGCTGAGACGATAATAGATGTATAGTGAATTTTGTTTGGAATTCCTCGACTGAAAGGAGGATTCACTGGATTAGTAGGGACAAAATTTGTAGGCCAAAATCGCATGGGGGGTTGGGAATTTTTGATGTCAAATTTAGGAATCGGACTTTACTAAATAATGGATTTGGAGGTTTAGTGTGGAAATGATAGCTTATGGCGGAAGATTGTTACAGCAAATATAACTATGACCATGATTCGATTATTCCAAAAGCTGTAAAAAATAAAAAACGCATCTTGGATTTGGCGTAATATGTGAATCCAACTCGGGCTATTGAGTCAAAATTCCTTCTGAATGAGGTGTGTTATGGGTAATGGAACATGATTCGATTATTCCAAAAGCTGTAAAAAATAAAAACGCATCTTGGATTTGGCGTAATATTGTGAATCCAACTCGGGCTATTGAGTCAAATTCCTTTTGAACTGAGGTGTGTTATGGGTAATGGAAACATGATAGAATTTGGACTGATTACTAGTCAGAAAAGGTTCACTGAAAAGTGCATTTCCGAGAATTTTTGATCTGTCGACGAAAAATGCGGTAAGATCAAAGACTTTGGGTGTTGGGTAAATGGTGTATGGGAATGGAGGTTCGAACTTAGGAGAGCATTCTTTGAATGAGAAAAGCCAATGTGGAATGAATTCATGAATGTTTTGAACATAGCAGTAAAGTTTGAACAAAGTATTGACAGATTAGTTTGGACTGGAGCACGGGACGGTTGTTATAATCCGAAGTCTTTTTGTATTAAAGTGGCATCCGATGGCAAGATAGAAGATCAATGTTGGAGATTGGTGTGGTCTAAAGATACTCTGCCGAAGGTAACCTTTGTGTGGAAAGTAGTGCATCAAAAACTACCGGTCATGGTAGAGTTGATAAAGAGATGGGTCAATTGTATGACCAGTCTAGCTGTCTGTTTTGTAAAAGTGAGCTGGAGGATATTAATCATGTTCTGTGTCATTGTTATGTAGTCTAGAAAGTTTGGCAACGTTGGTGCAGCGTGTGGAAAGTAAATCTGGTGCTTCCGAAGATTGTTAAACTATTATTAGAGATATGGTTTTCTCAAAGAGTAAGTAGGAGAGTACGGGCTATATGGCAAATTGGCTTTTTTGGATTGATTTGGGTAATCTGGATATGCAGAAACAAAAACAGATTCAATGGAATTTCTTTTTTGGCAGATCAGATTTTTTACAAAGCCATGCTCAGTTATCTATGGCCGGTGTTGATTCCATCGGTAAATGATTTCATTCAGAATCCAAAAGCTATAGTCTACAGCGTTTGTTGATAATGAAACTGAAATGATGGTTTGTTCAATAATAATCGCTATGCAAATATCAGATTTAGGCATAGGCCTTGGTATTTTGCTTTCTGGCGCAACGTTATTGGCTGGACACTCGGTTCTCTTTTTTTTAGGAATCTATTCTGCTGCTCGTATGGAATGTTTGCGGTTGTTTATTTTTTAGCGTTCAGGTTCGGATTGTTGGTGTGTAGTTTATTCGTGATGGGGTCTAAAGTAGACTGTCTTGGAAACTCTGCATCGAGTTCTGTAATTTTGCAGGCTATCTTCTTTGTAACTAGTTTGATAAGGTGTTTTTTACATATTTCACTATTTGTCTGTTTCATTGTGATGGTGATAAGCATAGTTATTACGGGGATTTTTCTTCTTCTCTCGTCTAGCTGTTGTGATACAAATACTGTTTAATGGAGTTTTATGGGGATATGCTTTACTTTGTGTGTCTCCTTGGAGTTCACTGTTTCGTGTTGATCTGTTCTAGGCGTTGTGTATATGCAGCTTTTTGTTTTGAGACGGTTGTTGCAATTGTTTGGCTAGCAAAGAGTCACGGTTTTGTTTCGATAGGGGCCTGACTGCCTTCTGTGATGGGTGGTTGTTTTAATTAGTGGACACATTCTGAGTGGTGCGTATATCATGGATATTGCAGTCGTTCCCAGTGTCTGCTCCTGTGTTGGTGGAATGTAGTGTCTGTTGTATTCTATTTTGTTTGGTACTACTTCTTTTGGGGAGCTGGGTATGCCTGTGCCTGCTGCTATTGTAGTTGAGTGTTTGGAATAAAGAGTCAGGGTCTGTTGATGTTTTCTAAGGAAGGGTCTGTGATGTTATTTTCCTTGGTTTTGGGTGGATTGTATTTTCGACGTATTGTGTAGTGTTTGAGTTTAACAGTTGTGGTATGTATTCTATGATACTAACATGAACACTCTTTTTCCTCCGCTTAGGTTTAGGGAGATTTTTTAATGAGGTCCATGTTTGTTTCCGATTTGTATTTGACTCGATTCTTAAATACAAAATCAACATCTTTGAAAAAAAAAAATATAGTAGTGCAACTAGCTTGTACTCTGGGTGCCGGTGTTCGTCCTGCAACGTGCCTTTTTAATCCCCCTCCTGAAACACCGCCGTCGCTTGTTGGAAAAACTTTATCACGTTCGACTAAGCATTTTCGCAAGTCGTGAGAGCATTCTTCTCCGCCGGATCCGTCGCGTTCTGGAGGAGTCCGACAATAAATTCATGAGTATTGCTCGCACCGCTCAGAGTTTGCTCTCACCGCAATCTGCGTCAGCGTGGTGATATTGGCGGTTGAAGCCTTCAAGTTTTGCTGGAAAGTATCGTTGCGAAACGCATATTCTTCCATCTGTCGACAGATTTTGTCGATGAGTCGCATTATCACACAGTGCGGGGATGGTGAATATGGAGCTTGCTAGCAAAGTAAGAAGAAGAAAATAACTGTACAACTTGGAAGGATCAGGCATTGTTTTGTTTACTTTCTGGGATGGTAATGGCTAGTGATAAAATTGCAAAGAAGAATGAGAAATATATAATGGGCATTTTACGTGAATTATTTTAACATTATGGTTCTTATTACTATAGAAAAACATAATTTAAAAAGAATTAACCATTTTGTTTAATTTACGGAACTTAGGCAGTGATTAACTGTAAAAAGAAAAAAAGAACATTTATTAGCTATTTTACATTAATGATAAGCAAGGAAAGATATTAATATATGAACTCTTTTTAATATTATGATTCTTACTACTATAAAATATATATATTAGTATAGAAATAAAAAAAATGATTTGATATTTAATATTATGTATATTTATAAAATGTTAAAAAGGTGAGATTTGAACGTTTTTTATTTAGTTTCTCAATTTAAATTTTTTAAATAATTTTTTATGTCATTGGGAAGAATTAACCATTGGTTTGTTTAATTTTTAATAAAATTTAAAGAGTAATGATAAAATTCAGAAACGCCGTCGTTTCATTATCTTCTTCGTTCTTCATGGGGGGGCATTTTTTTTCTTTCTTTCAGCGAACAATGTCATGGCTCAAAACCGGAAACCTCTTGAATTATTTCTGCCACTGGAGCATCAATGGCGTACTTTGTCTTCCTTATGATTCTCACTTCCTCTTTGTTCTCTTCGAAACCCAATTGAGGTAACTCACTCCTCGAAACCCCAAACCCCTTTCTTTCTTCCAAAATTATCTCCCTCAGTACATTGTTGGGATCAGCTAAATATTTCTAGAAAAAAAAACGATCTTTTCGGAACAGAACTGTTCATTGATTTTATGGGTTGAATGCTTGATTTTTGTCTTCTACTTTATTCAGGGTAGATAGCAAAGAATTTAGCTTCCTGTAAACTTTCAGGCTTTGAAACCACCGAAACAGGTTATTTTCCTCGTTATCTTTCTTCTTTATTTACCACGAAGCTGCTTCTTTTTATGCAATTAGTAATTACTAGCGTTTTTTTTTGTAATTTCTGAAAACATACCATGTAAAATGGTTTAGACGCTGGGTTAGGCTAGAATTATGCCACTAAAGAAATGGAACCAATGTATGGATTTGTCATCTGTGGTTTTCCTTTGAATGCTGAGTTGTTGATGATTGACGAACTTCTTTCTTCATCTGATCATCATCAGTCCATTTTAAAATGCATGTTACAGTTTTGTATGCCTTTCTTCTTTGGAGTTTCAATAGAAGCTATAAATTTGCCTAGAGAATTTGGGGATTATGATTAAATGGTGATATAGTATGGTAAGAGTTTTGGGTATTGAAATATGTTTCGCACAAGAATGTTCACTTCTTTATGAGTTCTTCCGTATATTCTGAGGGTTCTTGGAGGGTCAGATACCAGTACTTAAGCATGCAAGAAAAATGAACAGTTGAAGCAACATAGGTGTCAATAACAAAATAAAACTGAGTAAAAGCCAAAGATTAACATTGTGAACTGACCTCTAACTGTTGTTACGTTTACAAAATAGCATATTTGGCTACATGCTGGATGTTTCTTTTTGCCATACTCTTGTGTTTGTGTGCTTTTGTAATCTGATATCATGAATTACATCCACGGCATCCTATTTTCTTCCTTCCTGCATCTGAATACCCCAACAAAGCATTTCGAAGATACGGATTCATGTAGTTTGAATGTAAGTTCTTGTACTCCAATGGTAATAATTGGTTATTGGGTAGGACCAGATATTGTTGATGGTGGGGGATTTGTAGAAGCTTGTATCTATCAAAGTAGTTGATTCTTTTCGAAAATTGCATCAATCATTTTGCATGCTCCCCCTGGTATAGTTGGAACTTGGAATATTAAGAGTGAAAAATATAAGTTATATCTAAATCGGGTCATTTTCAAATTTTTCTCCAAGGAAACCCTATTTTGTAAAGAGAAATTTATTTTCCCTTGGAGGGCATTGTTAGTGAATTCATTTTGTGGAATACTTGACACACGTTGTTTTTCAACAGCCTCTGTGTGTTGGTAGTCATTAGCATATTGAATGAAAAGAAAATTTTATAAGGTTACGGGTATCCGGGCTCTTTTTTTCCTAAAATACTTGTGTCTGGTTCATATTTGGATATGAATATGAGATATAACTCTTCAAAATTCAGTATACTTATGTTGGATACATATATGTACCCACACTTGCCTTCAAGCTTGGGTAACATTGGTTGAAGGGGTTCTTTATAAACCCACAAAGCAATTTAAATGCTGAAAGTAGTTGGCTTTCAAGTAAAAAATTGGTCATCAAATACCAACAGTTCTTGTTTTTGAGCCAAGTAAAATGGAACTTTGGTAGCTAGGCCCAGTTCATATGTTTATGAGATGTTGCCCAGGATTTTTCCTGGTCCCCAATAATAAACAGGTATCCTACATGAGATTGTTTGTTACATCATTTATCAACAAATTTTAAAATTTTAAAATAGCTAAACATAAATAACTTTATGTTTTGAATTTCTTAATTTAATATTTTGTAACAATTTAATTTGAAGGGTCTTTAAGTTTTAATTTTGCAAGCTGGTAGTGTATATCATTTATAAATTGATAGTTTATAAAAATATAAATCTAAATAGATAGGAAATATAACTAAATTATCACCAATACTGGGTAAGTCATAATAATTTATCCTAATATTTATATGACATCAAATTTAATAGGAGAAAAAAAAACTGCAATATATTCTAATATCAGGCAACAATATTCCGGGGGGGAGACAGAAGGAAAGAAACACTCATTGTTGAACAAAATTAATGAAATATAATGTGATAAATTTCTTATATACAGTTACGAAAGGGTGATGGTTATTCCGTATGCTTCTTATATTTTGAGCTTTAGCTGGTTCAGCTAATTCTTTCAAAGATGATTGAATATCGGCTTCTGTCAGACCTTTATCTCCATAACATTTAACTTTTTGAACGATCAAATTTTAAGGAACTACCCTAGAATTAATTAATTAAACTAGCAAGGTAAAGATTTGTTTGTCCTTGGGTTTTGAATGGAATGTACACAATTTTCTGTTGTTTCAAATGCTTTAGTAGATATTTGGGGGATATGAAAGTTATATTGATAAAATTTGAAGTATTGTTACAAGGCATGCTTAGAGAAAATCAATATCTATGCATGAATATTCTTAAACCATTCTTATGTCAGTACATGCATCAACTTTGTGTTGGACCATCAGCATTTCTCATCGATCATATATTATATCGAACTTTTAATAAGTTCAATGTATCTCTTGTTACGCATCTTAAGGCACATTGCAATTTGCAACAATGTTGCACTTGCCTACTTTGAGTTGCTGAAGCTCACATGGATTATTCATGATCCTCTTGCTTTCTGTCCTGGAAAATGGGCACATCGATGCAATCACGACGACAGATTGCCTTAATAATTTATTGTCATTCACCATTGCCAAAGTTCCAGATCATTGCTCACTGACAAGGGATGCAGGCTCATCAGGAATTCAGATCATGGAGCTCAATACCGCAATTCCATGGTCGGAGCCAGCGGCAACAACATTTATCCTTGAATCATTATATCAAGAAAACGTCACGTAATACCACATTGATTCGGTTGGTCCCTGAGTTTTGAGGCTTTCAAAACCATCCTGTTAAGAATACTGCTGCAGATGAGTACATTGGTATAGTTAGACTCAAAGTTTTGAGGTTTTCAAAATCACTATGTAAAGAAAGCCCATCACACAAAGGTTTGAGGATTAATCAGCTTTTGTCTCCTGTACTAACCTCATTTATGTATTATTCTTAACCCTTTGAAGGGGAAACATTTTGAGTTGGGAGCTCTCTTTTCACTCCTTTTGTATGAAGTGCAAGCTCATTGTTCAATTGGATGGAAAAAGAGGGCAACATACCATAGTTGACAAGTGGTCCCAACAGCTTAGAAAAGCCCTAGGATTGATGCCCTAAGGGATTGACAGATATTCTAGGTTTATTAATTAGGGTTCAAGCAATCATTTTTTTGTTTGATGGGAAGACAGCCTGAACCATTTGTATATATATTAAAAAAAAGAAAAAAGAAAGCATGCTTGGAGATTTAAATTGCATTTTCACGATTACTCATGTAATATGAAACAACAGTTCCCGTGGTCCCCCTTTCTAGGGTTTAGGGAACACTTGGTAAAGTTTAGCTTGTTTTTGACTATTTCTTTGTGCTGGAAATTTATGTGGAACATGGTAACAGTGCTTGCTAACACAGAGATCCAGAAAGGGCATTTATAGTTTCGAGTCCGGATTTACTGAAAATTTCAACTTTTAGATGAGAAAGGAAATTGGAAAATGTGCTAGGGCTTGTGTTCACTAAGAATAGTGAGAAATATGGTGTAAATAATGAACCACAAGGAGAATTTGTAAGCTACAGTAGAGGTTGATCCGATCTTTCAATTTTTACTCGTTTGATATCTTCCGATTTACAAACGAGGTCGTAGTTTGAGCATAACGGAACAAACTAGATGCAGATAGGATAGGATTTGAAATGGAACGGACTAGCTGCGGATAGGATCCGAATTTAAGGGTGCCTACTAGGTGAAGCCTTCCTGAACCCCTTGTTTATTTATATTACCCGCTTTTGGAAGGGGTGAGGACTAGAGAAAAGGATTGAAATTTTAGGCCCCAATTTTACTAAAGAACTGATATGAATCATTATGTAGTTTGAATTTGATTGTTGACCTTTTTGGTGAAGATTAATGGTGCTTGATGATCTATTCCACACCTAAAGAGCCTTGGATAGGACAGCCGAATACTGCTATAAATGGTTTCATAAACAGTAGTATCAACCGTCATCTCTCTCTCAAACGGTGCTTTCACAGCAAACCCTAAGTGCTAAATGCAAAACTGCAGAACTGATTTATAATCAGAACTCAATGGTAATTTACACAATACTAAAGGCATCTTCTGAACTAATCATTTGATGCACCGGTTAGAAGAACGAATAGGATAAACATCTTTCTTGTTGAAGTTACAACTGCAAGAAAACAGTTAGTCTGACAAATTCTCAACTGTCAACTTGACAGAACATAAAGATCATATTATCAATATATCTATCTATATGTGGGTGTGGGTATATGCATAACTTTGTTTACATTGTTAACTTCTGAGCTCATGAATGGCTTTCTTCAAACTGTTTCTTCAGTGTCTAAAAAGGGAAAGAAAGATTCCAATTACCAATTCAAAGAAATCCTCAGCTTTCTATATTTATGTATTCAGTCTTTCTGTAAGCATCAGCTACCTGAAACTTGAACTGCATCAAACTTAAGTACAGATAAAATGGAACAAGCAAAATACTAATCATACATATCATTCATTTCACAATTAACTTCACAGAAGTTTCCCTTTCCCTTTGCAGCAAAACCCCATGAATTAGAGAGAGATAAAGAGGAGGAAAGAGTACGAAAAGGAACAAAAAAAAATGTAACCCTGAATCAAAGAAATTAAGCTACAATTTAACCCGAGTTTAAGCTAAGAGAAGATCGAATCTATTGATTACAACCCGTTTGTCCTTGATCCTGCTCATATCTCTCCAATTTACTACATATATATATATATATATGTTCTTGAAGCCTTTGTCTCCATTCTTGACACACTAAGTTCTAGCACTTGGAGTTGGAGCTTGAGTTTGTTGATGAGGTTGATGGTCACTTTTTTCTTCCGATGAATGTTCTTCTTCTTCATCTTTGTCTCGAGAGGTTCTGCTGCAGGAAGCTTTGTTTAGGGTAGCTTTGTCTCGTTCAAGCTCCCGATATTTATGCAAGTACCTGACAATAGCATCAGCGTAGTCGTCAAACCCTAGAGCACCCAGCGCCCAACAGATGTCATCTCCATTGACGGTCTTTCGATTCTCTTTGCGACACTTGTCAGACGCCTCGCCAGTTACAAAGCTTATAAACTCCGTTGCACACTCTTGCATTGTTTGTTTGGCCTCTTTTGAGACCTTTGCCCTTGCTGGCAGTATTTGTTTCATTATCCTACCCACGTTCGCTATTTGCAACAATCGCTCTTCTTCATCTACCATCTTTTGCTCCCAACTCAACTCAAATCAGATGATTATCAACTTCGATGCTCTCAACCTTAGACACGTAGCTCTTTCTGGTCAATAAATAAATGAGGATCCTATATGTGTGTATGTATGCATGTGTATACATGTATTATGATGCTGCAACATGATCATATCATACATTCGAGTTTTACCATAAGCATGCTTGTGATATTCAGTTGATTATTATGGAGATTTAATCTAATAATTTTAAAACTAATATCTTAATAATATAAATAATTAGTAAAGTAGCTTGGGGTTTTCTCTATACTCTCTACACATATATATTTTAAAATATGCTTCCAAAAACAAACTCTATGGATATCTCAAAATCTGTTGAGGGATTACAAAGCTTTAAACTCCGTTGCACACTCTGCATTGTTTGTGTTGGCCTCTTTGAGACCTTTGCCCTTGCTGGCGTATTTTTCATTATCCTACCCACGTTCGCTATTTGCAACAATCGCTCTTCTTCATCTACCATCTTTTGCTCCCAAACTCAACTCAAATCAGATGTATTCAACTTCGATGCTCTCAACCTTAGACACGTAGCTCTTTCTGGTCAATATATAAATGAGGATCTATATGTATGTATGCATGTGTATACAGTATTATGATGCTGCAACATGATCATATCATACATTCGAGTTTACCATAAGCATGCTTGTGATATTCAGTTGATTATTATGGAGATTAATCTAATAATTTAAAACTAATATCTTAATAATATAAAGGTAATTAGTAAGTAGCTTGGGGTTTTCTCTATCTCTACACATATATTTTAAAATATGCTTCCAAAAACAAACTCTATGGATATCTCAAAATCTGTTGAGGGAATGAAATTAATGGCAGTCTCTCTTACTTTTTCCATTTACTTTAACTATTTTTATATCAAATTGATGTTCAAAATTTTTATATATTTATTGAGATTTACTTTAACTATCCTTAATTATCTATGTTTTAGAGGCTTTTTATCTAAATGTCAATAAATATATAAACAAGATTGAATGGCGTTAGACTTTGTCTAGTATATGATTTATTTTACGTTGATCTTACTTTAATTATTTTATCACCTACAAATTTATAATAATTACCAACTCATCATCACAATAATTTCAATGGAAGAATAACGTGCTTGCAAATCCTTAACCAGTTTAACTTAAATAGTTTTTGACAAGTTACTGATGCTGTTTAAACATGGGATACTGTCCCAAACTCCCAATATCTTACCATTAGATGGTTTGATCAGACTTCTTCTCAAGAACCCTTCACACTTTCAACTTAATTAGCATATTAATTAGCTAAATTGAACATAACTTTGGAATATATAAAACAATATCAAATGAATAACTTTTTTTTCAACTTTACTAGCTAATGTTCAGCATTATCCTTAATCCAAATTAATCAATCTAGATTATGCAGTACCTAATACAGAATTGCAAAATTTCTAAGCTATTTGATATATACACTGACCAATCAAAGTTCAAGCAAAATTCATCAAGAAGGCTTTGCTTTACATTAGATCTTGCTATATCTACAGATCATTTGCAGGTTCTCCAACAAAATAGAATTAAAAATAAAGAACCCCAAACACTAAAAAGACTTAACTATGGTCCCCCCACCGTCTCCCCTCCACTATCACCTTAAATGGTAAAGAATTATGTACTATATATTCAACACAAGTGGAGGATATCTTCACATGTTTGAATGTTTTAGCGTTTATTATAACCTAAGAACATATAGCAGTATACCTAAAAAAGAATTGATTCATAAATTTAATAATTAGTGTTTGATTACCTCACAAATTATGGGTTAAATTCAGGTTTTGTCACTCTATTTGTCTGTCAAAGAATTCCTTTTTTTCTCATGAATTCAGTCCTGTTAGGTTTTAGGTCAACTTTAGATGTTAACCCTTCATGTAGAAGTTGACATATGAGGCCATATATACCCTATATTCAGTACCTTTTAGGCAGATATTTACATTTAAAAAGACTTGTTATTGCAGTATGGGAATTAATTCTTGTGGGGCACTTCTTCATATATCAACAAAATGCATTAAACTTATAGTTGGCTCCACTAACAATTCCCACTAAGCTTGAAAAAGTTCTCTGCAACCTTAATATATATATATATATGTATATATGCACACTGTATAGTTCGGATTTTTGCAGAAGGTATTATGGTTAATAGCTTTCTATATAATTAATATCACTTATACATATTAATTGTTGATGAATAACCAATCTTAAAAGCTAATCACAGTTTAATAAATTAATTGAGATAAAAGGTATCTGCTTATCAAGCCTAGTTGCCCGTTACAGCAAAAGATGCTTAGAATAGTATAAATGTAACAGCTGTCCAAACCTTTTACTCAGTCACATACATCAAGGGTTTACCATATTATTATAAGATAGCTAGGGTTCCATCCATAAAGGAAAAAGTATAATCCCTAGACTGTTGGAAATTTTTTAGGCCTCTAATTACAGAAAATAATATAATGCAAAGTATTTGTTTTCATCTTTTTAATTAGGCCGTAAGCTAACTTTGGTAAGATTTCTTTTCAGTACTCGTATCTGCAATTCACTTACTAATCTGGAATCTGGTTTGATTTAGTTTAATATACAAAAAGAAAGTGCATAATTAACTTCGTAGAGTTAGGGTTTATAACCTTGGCCTAATTGGATATAACTCAGAATTTGATGCCTTTCTTGTTGTTGAATATATATTAGTACTTAATTTATTATGATCTTATTAATCACTGCTGCTCATTGGCGAGCTTGGCTGCTGGTTTTTGTGCAGAAAATTTTGAGGAAATTCATGCCACTTTGGTTAACTTGTTTTCTTGAAAAATCCATGAAACCTTAATTATTAGTAATCAAGTTATAAATCTAAAATCTTAATCCTAATAAAGAGAGATAGAGGAAGATGAGACTTTAGGGAAGAAAGGTGAGTGCTACTAGTGAGTTTAGAACCTACGACCTAAGGTATACGAGGAACACAACAAATAAACAATTTGGTTATTTGTCGACCAATTTATCCATAAGTACCATTTTTAGTTATTTGTCAATCTACTGACGTCACATATGACATCATAGATGCAAATTATATAATGGCAAAATTTTCGAGATAATGTTCTCGAAAATTTTATTTAACGATATAACGTACTCCCAAGATTAATTGCTCAAATAGGGTGAATTGCACAGTGTTGGCCGTAGGTCGCCATGCCTTCCGGGCGACCTACAGCGTGGCAGCTTCCCAGCATAGGTCGCCATGCACTCCTGGCGACCTTGTAGGTCGCCATGCACTCCTGGGGACCTTGTAGGTCGCCATGCACTCCTCCTGCTCCTCGCGTAATTCCTCTTGCCCTCGGATGCCCTCGCATAGCTCGCTCGAATGGCATCGGTTGGATGCCCTCGGTCGGATGCCTTCGGATGCCCAACGTGTTGGAACGTGCATGACACATGCAATCTCTCTCATAGCTCGCCGGGAAGACATGGCGACCTAGTAGGTCGCCCGGATGGCATGGCGACCTACGACCAACACTGTAGATTTCACCCTATTTGAGCAATTAATCTGAGGAGTGCATTATCTCGAGAGTTTAGCCATTATATAATAATACATTATTTTTATTGGAAATGTGATAAATAATCTCTCTTTGGACTCTTCCCCTCTTAAGAGAAGGGAATTCGAGTCATAACTATTATTTGTAGTCACTGATATTATTTAACGATTTTTCGTTTAAATCAAATAAGGTAAATTATCATTGTTCAAATCTTCATGTCCACGTGTCACAATTTTTCACATAAATTAAAAGAAGTAAACCACTATCGAACCTCGCCTCCTCTAGTTTTGCATCAACAATTCAATCTCCTCTTTGCTTACAAGGTCATAGCAGATACTTAATATGGCAAATTAGCTAAGATTTGCAATGCTGTTTAACAGTTGAAGAGTTACACAGAATTTATTGGAATCATGATATCACTAACAGTGTCTTAACACACTCATGAATTATAATACTTGAATTGTGAAGTTACACACTAGGCTTTCTCTAATTCAAAAATGTGGTGGATATATATAGAATTAGCCCATTTCATGTAATCCATCAACTCGTCCGAGTCACGGGCCTTTAAGGCAACAATGAGAGGCTCCATTTTATTTTATTTTATTTGCAAGCTCCCCTAATTGAAAACTTTGGTCAAATTATGATGCTAATCTTTGTATTTGAATGTTTTTTTACAATTTAATCCTTATACAATTATATTGAATTTAGAGATAAATTATTATGAACTAGGTAAACAGACTTGATAGTAAGCACATTTTAATTAGCAACACTAGTCGTGTGTCAATGAATATACTATGTTTTTTTAAATAAAAAACATATTTTAACTTTTTAAATATAAAGAATAATCTTCAAACTTTATTAAATTATAGGGACTGTCTCAGATTTGACCTTTGACTTTTGTTTTTCGGTTTTATTAACAGATTAACCCTCGAATTATACATTGATTTCCACTTAGACACTTAATTGTTCTTTTGTAAAAAGTAGTACTTAAACTCTTATTTTTTCAATTTATCTAAAAGAAAATATAACGATATTAAAAGTTGTTAACAATATTGATAAAAATGATACGTGAAAATGGTGTACGACAATATCGTTTGTTTACGTTAGTATTAGTTGATATTATCAGCATTTTTTCTGTACGCACTTGTTCTTTGTGAGCGGTAAACTAGAAAACAAAATATACAGTATGAGGGCCACAGTATGTGTTATTTTTTCTAAATCAAATTATTATTTTTTTATTTTCTTTAATCGACAACGACGTTAATTTTGATATTAGTTGTCAATCGTCGGTTGTCAATTGTCGGTTGTCTTTTTTCTTTATTTTTTTAATTTTTAATAAGAATAATTATGTCTTTGTGATACGTTTATCTTTTACATTTACGACATGTTTTTCTATGCTTTTGTGGCACGTTTTTCTCTTCTTGTTAATAGTTTTAAATTGTTTTCGTTAATTTTTTTTTCTCAAAGTTGTATTTGACATAGTCAGAACTGATCAAGATGACAATTATTTATTATCATGCTGATCTTCCCTACTTTGGACGCTCATATTGATTTGAATACGTATTTTGTGTTTGTAGATAGTTTTTTTACTTCGCTCGACTTTGATTTACGATTTGTCAGTGGTATGTCAATAGTTCCATCCCCTTTTGTGGTTTTTTTCCCGATACAGTCAGATTTATTCGTAACTTTATTTTGTTCGAGCTTCTTGATTATGGTTTTTAACTTTTTCCTTCTTTGGTTATTGTATGATCTAAATGACTAATTTTTGTGTTATTATAAAAAATTGTCCTAAACATTTTCAATGTACGATTATACTTATAAATATCCATTATAATTCTAGATATTTTCTATTTCTAGTAAAACTATCAGTTTTTTAAATAACAGTTCAGGCTCTACTTTTTAATAAAAAGAGAAATTAAATACTAAGTAAAAAATGGGTTATAGGGGTCAATTTGTGAATAAAAGCCTTCTCTTGTTCCGTTGAAATTCTTTCTTTTT
Organism: Hibiscus syriacus; assembly: GCF_006381635.1. Lineage (NCBI taxonomy): Eukaryota > Viridiplantae > Streptophyta > Magnoliopsida > Malvales > Malvaceae > Hibiscus > Hibiscus syriacus. The sequence goes on along the minus strand of NW_024062011.1, from coordinate 674,624 downwards.
GGGCAAAAGGGTACCTAAGCTCATATTTTTCAACAAAAAAAAAAATCAATGTGGTTTTCTACTTTTTTTTCCACCCATCGTGATCCTCCAAGTCAGAAAAGAAAATTTAATGTGGTCATTTGACTAATGTTTTCCGTCGTTAACCAACGACCCTATTACTTTATGCTGATGTGGCACGTTAAGCAGATCAATATCTTATTTTTCTCTCAATTTGATCCTTCAACTCAAGAAAATAATTTAATCTGTCCCTCCTATTTTTTCTCTTCTATTTTGGTAAGTTTTCAATTTAATCACTCAACTTTTGAATTACTCCCATTTTAATCTTCATGATTTATTTTATTAATATTTATGTATGATGTGACATTTATTATTCTTATTATTTCTTTCATCTCCCGGTCAAGTAGCTCATCACCAGTTTTTTCAATTTTTTTACAAGTTCAATATGGGTTCACTAAATCTACTAATGAAAGGAAAAAAGAAAAGAAATCTTTGTATGAAAATAAAAAATGACACATCATACATAAATATTAATAAAATAAATCATGATGATTAAAACATGAGTAATTCAAAAGTTGAGTGGTTAAATTGAAAAATTTTAAAGTTTAATGACCAAAATAGAAGAGAAAAAATAGGAGGGCCAAATTGAGTTATTTCCTTGAGTTTAAGGGCTAGATTGAGAGAAAATTATGATGTTGGCCTACTTAACATGCCACGTCATCATAAAGTAACGGAGCCGTTGGTCAACGACGGAAAACTTTGATCAAATGATCACATTGAATGTTTTTGACTTGGAGGGCCACATTGAGTATAAAAAAAATGTGAAAGACCCATATTGATTTTTTTAAAAGTACGAGAGGCTTAGGTTATTTTTTTTAAGACAAGAGGCAAGTGCCAAGTCAAACAGGCCAACATCCGGAGCTACGTTAAATTTTTAAACATTTCGTCGCTAAAAACATTGCTCAAACTCAATCAAAAGTCTTATATCTGTTACTTATATATTTCTCTGGTCAAATCCAAATCCGCGAGACAAACACACAGTTAAACAAATTCCGGCGACGATGGCGAGGGCAATCTCTGGCCTCGCGTACCCGGACCGATTCTACGCGGCGGCGGCTTACGCTGGCTTCGGCGGGTCTCCCAATTCAAGCAACCAGGACATGGCCTCCAGGTTCTCCAACGACGTCGCTTTGATCCTCTAAGCCTTATACCAGCAGGTAATTTCACTTCTCATTTCCCATCTCTCTTAGTTCGTTGGATCCAGCCTTCTCCATACGACACCAGCTTGTTAAGTTTTTGCTAATTTCCAGCAATGTGATGTTTTTTTTTTTTCTTATTTCGTATATTGGAATTGATTTCCATTTACATTTATTTGAAGCATTTGAACTATAATTCTGGTTGATCTGGCTTTGCACTCTGAATTTAAGACAATTCGATTGTTGATCTCTCGGATTTTTTCTTGTTGTTGTTGAGTTGTAATGGTTACGTTTAAGATGATAATGTTTTGATCTATTTGCTCAAAGTGGTGCTGATGATGGCAATGTTATTAGGAGAGATGTGATTGGATAGTCATACATGTGGGTTGGATATTATTGGTTGTTTCAACATTTAGTGACATTGTGGCAATGTTCTGCGTAGTTTATATACATAAACGCCCTTATTTTTTTTGGTTTGTTTATTGTGTAACTCAAGGAATAGATGATAAAAACAGTTTATTATATGTCAAATAGATTTTTGAGTAGTTTTTTTCTTCTTCCTTTTTGATATTTGTTTGATAAAACTTTTCACTTAATACAGCTGGCAGCAACTTGGAAACATGGTTTCTGCAGAAGCTATGCGTCTTTTTGTGAAGATATTGGAGGTTTAGACCATACCTTTTTCTGATAATTTTTATGTGTATGAATCAATTTAGTTTGAGAATTATCTTCTATTTTATTCCTTGTTCATTGACTTCTTGTTCAGGAAGAAGAACCAGGATGGTTTTCACGAGCTTCTAACTCTGGCTTGGAGCCTGTTACAGATGTACAAATGAATGCGAGTAATATATTACTTTCTCATTTTTGTTGTCTGATTTTAAAATTTCACGTGGTCTTTTTTTTAGCAGTTTTGGTTGAGCAACTTTATCATTTCAAGGGCATGTAACTCTGTTATAGATCTTGTTCTCAACTTCTAGAGTTTGTGTCTGCACAATTGCTCTTTTCAGTCTGTAGTTAAAATTTAAATGAGAGAAGCCAAGTAGCTCATCGGAAGTGCTTTTATTGAGGGTTGTAGTTCTCTTTACTTTCATTTACCTTCCAAACTTGTTTGCATGTTCACAGCATAATTCAAGTGTTGAACCTATCATCGAGAATGGGAATTCTTTCGCTGAGACAACGGAAATTACCGTTGAAAGTGAAGGGCTGATGGAAACTCAGGACAAAGATGTTTTGTCAGAAGGCCTTGGTTCAGTTGTTGTGTATGATCAATGGATTTCACCTCCAATAACTGGTCAACGTCCTAAAGGCCGATTTGAGGTATTGGGGTTTGTCATTTAAACCAGTCATTTCTTCTTCATCTTTCCTTTTTTCCGCATCTAAAGAATGTTTTCTTACTTGTCAGCATGCAGCAGCAGTTGTCGAGGACAAGATGTATATACATGGTGGAAATCACAATGGTCATTACCTAAGTGATCTTCATGTAAGTAATTCATTTACCTTTTAAACATGCAATATACATGCTTATGCAATTCCACAATGAATTATTTTTGTAACATCCTACATTATATTCCTTATACAATTCAGTTTAATGTATGGTTTTGGACATGAAAAGAAATTTTCAAATGCATTATTGTTCGTAGACTCATGTATCAGTATATTTTTACTTGACAGATTTCATGTCTCTAACGGAAGCCGTAAAGTTTGATGCAGGTTTTAGATTTGAGAAGTTGTACATGGTCAAAGGTTGAAGATAAGATTGGATCTAAGTCAGTGGAACCGCCATCTACTATAAATATAACCCCTTGTGCTGGTCATTCATTGGTTAGTAGAGAAATGACTTTCTTTTTTTATTTTCCTTTGATTTCTCAAAAACAGTGATCTCTAAGAAATTTTTCACTTTTCTTAGAATATGTTGGACCAAATTTATTGTATTTATGCTTAACTCTCTGTCTCTTCTACTTTTCCCATAGATGCTTCTGGAGAACAAGTTTCTTTAAATTTCTGGCCGTAGAATCTGTTTGAGTGCACATTTCATTAGAATCTGTTTGCTAAAAGTTATTGTATTCATACTGATTGCCTTTCTTCTGTTATTTTATTTAATTCTCTCTCTTCCTTCTGTTTTTCCCTGTAGGTACCTTGGGAGAACAAGCTTCTTTCAATTGCTGGTCATACAAAGGATCCTTCTGAAACTATCCAGGATACTTGTTCTTTCCCCTTATAACAATTTAAAATTCTGAGTATTTATTTTTCTCCTATCTTGTTTTCTTATTCTATTGTTCTGTATTTTTATGGCAGTGAAGAATTTTGATCTGCAAAGTGGCATGTGGTCAATGTTGAAAACTTATGTAAAAGCACCGGTATTTATCTTATCTTCTGGTTAATCATCTCTCTCTCCCCTGTACCGATTAGAAAAAGATTATAGCAGTATATTGAGAAACTTTAGCAGGTTCATGATTGTTGTAGTATTCACAAAGAATTAGACCAGCCTTTGGATTTTTTATGCCTCTGAAATGGTGTGGAATTAACCTTTCTTACTCATTTGAATACGTTATTTAAGAAACTGAAAACTAAATAATAGAATGTTGATTGAAAGTCAATGTTTAGCTGAAAGTTTATAAACATATTGGTATGCTAGAACAAAGGCTGGAGGTAAACCTTGTGAAGCAAAAATGTCGATTGCATATCTGTGCTTATATAGTTTTCTGGCCCTTTATTTTCCTAATGGTAAAATTCTTTGATTTTTTTTCTGAAAAGTTATTTCCTAATAGTTATAAGTTTTTCTCCCTAATTTGAGTGTCTTGCAGTTTGCTCGTGGCGGTCAATCTGTGACCCTCTTTGGAACAACCTTAATAATATTTGGTGGACAGGATGCAAAGCGAACACACCTGAATGATCTACATATATTGGACCTAGAAACCTGACCTGGGATGAAATTGATGCTGTGTAAGTATATTTTTGGCAATTTTGGTCCCGCAACACTCCACACATGTTACTGGATGTCTTCGTTCTTTTGTTAAAGATATGCTACCGGTACTTCTATAGCCTTTATCAGGGAGATTGTAAATGAATTTATATTTGCCACCTTAAAAATATAAAAAGCTGGCTTGAACTAGGTTTGCTGCAAAGCACAAGCAGCATTGGTCCATAATTTTGACATGATAGGTTGCACTATCATAACAGCTATCTGATGTTTCAATTTCTATCTTTTTCCTAAGACTAGCTTGCCATCAAAATTGAATTCACAATTACATCAGCTTCATTTCAGTAATGAACTTAATATTTAAGTTAACAAAAATGCTAGGTAAAACTGGTATAGGATAGTGATCCAAAATTACTTCACATGCTTGAATTCTTTGTTTTTGGGTACACTGACATTGGGCATGCAGCATACTTGTATCCAAATTCCGCTTTTCTAGTACTATATCTGAGCTTCGCTTCTATGCGACTTATATGTATGTAATCCAACCTGTCTATAAACAGACATTTATGAACTAAAATTCAGCATGATACAATCCTTGTAGTATTTCTATTTCGAGTAATCCCTTTTACCCAATTATTTTATAGATTGGACAGTCATATTCCACAATAGCTCTTAATATTTGTTTATTCTCATCATCATGCAGGGGGGTACCTCCCTCACTGCGGTCTGGACATGCTGCTGCATTACGTGCAGAGCGTTATCTTCTTATATTTGGTGGGGGTTCACATGCTACTTGCTTCAATGACTTGCATGTCCTTGATTTGCAAACTGTAAGATAATTACTCTCTCATTTTTTGCATGTGCTTTTGAGAAATTAGTATATTTATCTTCATGTATTTGGGTTTATAGATGGAATGGTCAAGACCCACACAAGGTAAGATACCCGTTCCTAGGGCTGGTCATGCAGGTGTGACTGTTGGGGAGAACCAGTTTATTGTTGGTGGTGGAGACAATAAAAGTGGTAAATGTCTCACTTCGAAATCAATTAGAAGATTACAATTGTGAATTGTTCCTTGGATGACTTCCCCACTATATGCTTAGTTTAGAGTTAATATAGTTATACTGTCAAGTGTCCTCCTTTAATATGAAGAAAAGAGAACACTTTGGTGGGATCTGTTGATTGCGTGAAAAAGCTTACTTTCAATTACTGCTCCTTGGTCTTCATTGACTATCCTACTCTCTTCTTCCAGGGGCATCAGAAACTGTTGTGCTCAACATGTCAACCTTAGCCTGGTCAGTTGTGACATCAGTTGAAGGACATGTTCCTCTTGCTAGTGAGGTAATTGACATTTTACAAATGCTTGTTCCCTGTGAATTGTTACATCATACATGTGGCATGTGGAAATTTTTTGTTTGTATTATGTATCATGTGTATTGGTTTAATTGTGCTGGTAATTTCACAATTTGGATCAACAAGGAATGCTAGAGTAATGCCTATAAATATAGTAGACTTTCTACATTTGTTGTTTTGCTTTTCTGTGATTATTATGGTCATTTGATGGATTTCTTTAGTGCTTGTTCATCATTTTTATTCTCGTCAATTAATTTCATTGGCTTTTAGACTCAAAAAACCTGTTTGTAGAGTAATGTAATAGTTTATCAGGTCGAAAGAAACTTCTTTTCTCACTTCAGTTATATGCACGTGTGTTAACATTGAACGATTTATATATTTGTGGTCTATTGGTCTTTATAAATAGGAGATAACTTATGGTGTCACAGATTGAAGATATAAAGTTTTTATCTAATTGTCTTGATTGTAGGGTTTAAGTCTGGTTGTAGGCTCACTGAATGGGGAAGATATACTTATATCTTTTGGAGGATATAATGGGCGCTACAACAGTGAGGTATAGACGGTTTTAACCTCTTTTTATATCACATGGCCTTTTGGTTACTGTATGGTAATTTATGGTTGGCCATCTGGTTAATGTTCTTAAGCCAAGTCACAAGTCAACCTTGCAATCGAAGATAATGGAGGGTCCTGCTCCTGATAGTGTCTCTACCGTGCATTATGCAACAAATCTTACCAAAGATTTGGAATCCGAGTTCGAAGTTGGTCAAGAAGGAAAGTACGAGAAATTGCTATGGATAGTTTTGAGCCCATGGTATGTAATGTTTTGATAGTAAATATCAGTTCCATTTAAGCTTCATTGGATATCTCTGGTTGAATTCTTCTGATAAAAAGTGCATGCTTGCTCCGAGTGTCTTGAGTGCCTTTGTTTCATATATCTTATATCGTGATTCCAGTCTACATCATAACATTCTAATTTTTTTTCTTATTTTATTCTCTTCTATATACACCATTTTTTTTATCGTTCCTTATTTTAAGAATTAAAGAGTTTTGAAGTTTTAAGGCGTTCAGATTGTCATTTCCTGTATCATCAGTTTTGTTTCGATAATTATATGCAGAAATTCAAAGGTGAGGGGGCTAGTGAGCACATTCTAGCAATGCTCAAGGCGGAGAAGGAAGAACTGGAATCATCACTCCACAATGAGCAATTTTTGTCTGTCCGGCTAAGGCAAGAACTAGCAGACGCCAAGGCTCAAACGGACCTGTACAAGGTATTTTTTTCAGATGTATAATGGCGGGTCATGTAGTTCTTTGACTACAGTGATGTTTATTAGCTTAACAATTTTACTCTCTAAATTCCATTTACATCTTAGGAGTTCCAATCCTTACGTGGTCAACTTGCCTCCGAGCAGACAAGATGTTTCAAATTAGAGGTATATGAGAACAATGGTATATTTATTTGATCTGTTTTCTCCTTGAATGGGCATCAAACTCTGATTTTCTTTAATACAACTAGCTGTTTGTATAAATTTATTTGGCAGATAGGCTACCATTGTTTGCATTTCTCTTATTGTCGTCTAATACTCTTGAATCAACAGGTTGATGTTGCACAACTGCGACAGAAGGTTCAGACAATGGAAACACTACAAAGGGAACTTGAACTCCTGCAGCGAAAAAAAATCACATCTGAACAAGCTGCCTTAAATTCAAAGCAGCGGCGGGGCTCAGGTGGTCTATGGGGCTGGCTTGCAGGAAGCTCTCCAGAAAATGAGGACTAGGCTGAAAAGCTAATTACATTAGTCATTCCTGGTGCAATGTTCTATCCACCATGGAAATAGGCTAAAAAACAGCAGGAACGTTGGCGGATCTCAAATCGTCCCCCAAATCATTCTTTTAATGGGAAACATTGCATTGGGTACAATTTTTTCATCAAATTTTTGGTAACATATACGTCCTTTTTTCTACTTATCCCGGTTCTTTTCATGATCGAAATAAGATGTCTAGTTAGTTTAAGTGAATACCTTGAGAGGTTTTTGACTGAGTACATGTCTTGATAGATATTTGTTTCAGTTCTTATTTTCTAAAGTCTAACTTATAAACGATATTCAAACTTTCATAATGCAAAGAACAAGGAAACAAAGAGGCAAATACATTAGGTTCAATGCATAATCCTTAAAAACACAAGCTAGAATTTAATTCACTTCCAAAGTCAAGACCATTTTAGTACTAAAAGGGAAATACCACTACTGCTGTCGGACTTCAGCTTTCTTCTTCTGCCAGAGTCTGTCAAGCGCACTGTCCGCATCACCCTGCAACCATGCACAAATCAATCGGAAGCCGACTTAAGACACAACTCAACATCGTCACAAAGAACACAGATTGGTATAGAATCCAACTCCTCTATCATCCATCAGTTTGAAAAATCCAACAACTGCAACATATGCCCTTCGCCTAGTCGGACTTGATTACAAGGATATGATCTTTTAAACATATATACTTGAGAACTTCCAAAATATCCAATAAACAACACCTAAAGCGTCACAGAAATAATGCAAATCAAGTAACATAACAAAAAAAAATCAGCGAGTACAGATCCAACACAAACCTGGGCACGGACAAAGCCACAAAGAGCAAAAGTGGAGAAGGTTCCAGTGTATCTGCCAAGCTCATCCAAATGTCCAACATTAATCTGAACAGAGGCATGATCCTTCGAGGTGATCAACCGATTAGTGGCCGAACTGCAACGACAAGAACAGCATACATATAAGCTTCCAACAAAAACAAGGGTGACGGTCAGAATAAATACCATTTTCTGGGGATGTAAAGATCCATGTTTTGACCCTCTTCGTTCTGCATCTTTGCGAATTGCTTCAAGAATACTAAACGCTCAAATCACCTAATTCAGCACCGATTTATATTCATTAAGCAACAATAAAGAAAAACTAAAACAATTTCAACTTCAATACCCTGTAAACAAATGACTAATTCGAAAACCAGAAATGATCAAACAAGCATTTTACAGAGAACCATAAATCCAAGTTCAACTATTGCTGCTTAGGATAACATTAACGATTATGCTCATATTAACATTTTAAGAGAAAAAAACAAACGTATGCTTATCAGAAAATCCAGATAACATATAATTTATACAGGTTTAGAACTATGAAGCATGAATAATGAAACCCATAAAGAGAGAGAGAGGCTTACAAGATGAGAGAGAGAGAGGCTGCTGCTATCGCTGCTGCAAGTGAGGTTTTAGGTTCCTTGTTTGCTAAATTTATATGCGAAGAAGAACGAACCCTAATTTCTTCTCAGATTTACCAATAGAAATAGATGTAGTTTACTCCCCATCTGAGCCCGCTTTGTTCATGAAATAGGGTCAATTCTATTCAGGCCACGGCAATTTTGGCCCATTACGGCAGCCCAGAAAAAATTTAGGGAATTAAGGCAGTTTGACTTTTAATTTAGAATCTACGACATTTGTTACAGTGAAAGACTGAGTTACAATGCTCGATCACAAAATTTTAGATCTATTGATTTACAAAATTTAGAACTGTCAGCTCTATTTCTCTTGTCTCCCAATTTGTAGAGTGAGCGAGTCCATCAAATTTTTAATTTATTCCAGAAAGTTTTCAAAACTCTGAAAAATCGTTATTTGTTTCTTCGTCAAACTATATCCATCTTTAAATTTGTTCTTTTATCTTCTGTATTTTCTCTATCCCCAAAATATCCAGATTTTTCTTTTTTACTTAAAAGTTGTAGATCTAACTCCAAATCTTTCAACTAAAATTCCCTTTTTTTTTTTCCTGTTTTCATCTTTGTTTGATCTGTTGTGTTGTACCTTTTTGTTTCTTTTTTTTGTTTTATTCCTTCGAAAGGTTGAAATTTTCAACTCAGATTTAGCTTGTTTAGACAAACTATTTTCTTTCTACTTGTTTCGTCTACCGCTTCATTTTTTATCTGTCTCGTCTAGATCTAATTCATCACTGCTAGTTTCTGTTGCTCGTATGTTTGTCTTGGGTTCGTCAAGAGAGAATCTTGTTCGTTGGTTAAATTTCAACAATCATTGTTTCTTCATCTATTTTTCGATCTTTACTGGTCTGTAATTTCAACAACCATTTGCTGTTGCATGTTCATTATCTTTGTTGCTAACTGCATGTTCTTTTAGCCGTTATAGATCCATATCAGATTAAGGTTTCATTCTAGATCTCAACAGAGTAAAATCAATAGTATTCTATTTTCTTCCCTTTTAACACTAGGCTTTTAGCAATAATAATAACAATAGTATTATATAAATTAAAATCCTATTAAGTAACCAACTAGGCTTCTTAGTACCCCTCAATTTTCTAGCGTTTATTGTTGAATCTTCTGTCTTCTTTGGATTCCTTTTTCATAGTTTCTCATAGCTTCGGCTATAGATGATTACTTGAGGTCATGTCATTCTCCTAGATCCCATAGGGCGTATAGGGGGCGAGCTCGACAGAGTGGTGGCAAGAAGACTAGACTTAGAGTTTGTTCTTTGAATGTAGGCACATTGAATGCTAGGCTGCTAGAGATGACCGTCGTACTAAGTAATAGGAAAATAGATTTTGCATGTATTCAAGACACTAGGTGGAAAGGGGCTCACGCCAGAGAGTGTAACAGGTACAAGTTGTGGTATTCAGGCGTAGATAACACTAGAAATGAGGTGGGTATCTTGGTATCCTCTAGGCTCAAGGAAAATGTAGTTGAAGTTTGTAGATACAGTGATAGGATCATGATGATTAAGGTTATTATAGAAGCGGAAGTGGTGAATGCCCTTTCAGTGTACACCCCACACGTTGGCTTAGGAGAGGAGGAGAAACGTTGCTTCTGGGATTCGTTAGATGATGTACTTAGGAGTATTCCGGAGGACCAAAGAGTTTTCATAGGGGGAGACTTCAATGGCCATATAGGTAGAACAATCGACGGGTATGATAGTGTTCATGGGGGTTTCAATTTTGGTAGTAGGAACGAGGAGGGGCGCACGTTGCTTGAATTCTCTACTGCACACGATATGGTGATCACTAACTCCTTCTTTAATAAGAGAGATGTGAGCTTGATTACGTTTCATAGCGGGGGACATTGTACCCAAATCAACTACATCCTGGTTCGAAATCGGGATCGATGGGCTTGCATTGACTGTAAGGTATTTCCTGAAGAGGCATATGCATCATAACACAGATTGTTGGTTTTGGTGTTTCGCGTACGCCACAAGCGGAGCACTCATAGGAGGGCTAAACTAGGTAAACCTAGGATTCTTTGGAATAACTTACATGGAGCGACATCTGATGACTTTAGGAGTAAGGTTTTGTCTCATACAGGTTTTGGAACTACAAACTCAAATAATGCAGATATGTTATGGAAAAATATGGCAAAGTCCATCAGAGAGGTGGGCAAAAACACCCTTGGGTTGTCAATAGGAAAGGTCAAGGAACATAAAGAATCGTGGTGGTGGAACGACGAAGTCCAAACTAAGGTGAAGACAAAGCAAACTTGCTTCAAGGAGTTTCTACAGTGCAATGATGACGAAGAAAGATAGAGAGCTAAACAAAGATACAAGGAGGCAAAGCGAGAAGCCAAGAAAACAGTGGCTAAAGCAAAGGATAATGCATACGAGAAAATGTACAAGAGATTAGACACCAAGGAAGGACAAAACGACATCTTCAGGCTTGCAAATTCCAGGGAGAATAGGAAAAAAGATCTAGGTAGCATTAGGTTTATTAAGGACAACAATGGTGTTCTTTTAGTGAAAGATCATGATATTAAGAGGGTTTGGGGTAGTTACTTCTTCGGATTATTTAATGACGGTGCCTCTCCCTATAGAGATAGTACCGTTGATGGGTCAGCCAACCATTATACTACAGCCAAAGACTGCCCTACAAGCAGGATTGAGATTGAGGAAGTCAAAATGGCTCTTAGAAAGATGGGGAGAGACAAAGCTGTCGGTCCAGATCAAATTCCTATCACTGTGTGGTTGGCCCCAGGAGAAGATGGAGTTAAGTAGTTGACTAACATCTCTAATATTATTTTAGAGACTGCCAAGATGCCAGAGGAGTGGAGAGAGTCTACGGTGATACCAATCTATAAGAATAAATGATATCCCCAACGTTGTGGTAACTACAGAGGTATTAAACTACTCAGTCATACCATGAAGCTATGGGAAAGGGTGATAGAGGCTAGGTTGAGACAGATTACTAGGGTTACGGAAAACCAATTTGGCTTTATGCCAGGCAGGTCTACTACGGAGGCGATTCATCTACTTCGATGACTTATGGAGAAATATAGGGAAAAAAATTAGAGATCTTCACATGGCGTTCATTGACCTTGAGAATACGTATGACAACGTTCCCCGCGATACGATCTGGAAGACCTTGGAAACGAGACGGATCCCAATTGTTTATATCAGAGCGATTCATGATATGTACTGTAGATCTACTACATACGTCAGGACTATAGTTGGTGACAACGAGGCTTTCTTGGTGGAAATCGGACTCCACCAGGGGTCGGCTCTTAGCCCTTACATCTTCTCCTTGATTATGGACGACATCTATTGTGCGACACCAGACGGTGTTCCATGGTGTATGCTTTTCGCTGACGACATTGTCCTAGTTGCTGAAACAAAATCTAAGCTGAATAGTATACTGTCTACCTGGAAGACTACTTTGGAAGAAAAAGGTCTAAGGATCAATATTGAAAAGACAAAGTATTTATGTTCAAACTTCAGTGGGAACCAAAACGATGAAGATGTAGAAGTATGCATCGAAGGACACGTTCTCCCTTCAAAGGATTGTTTCAAGTACCTGGGGTCTATGATACATAAAGATGGGGGTGTAGATGATGATGTTACACACCATATAAAGGTGGGATGGTTAAAGTGGAGGGCTGCAACTGGAGTTTTGTGTGACAAGAAGATGCCTCTAAAACTTAAGGGAAAATTTTATAGAATGGCAATAATACCATCGCTATTGTATGGATCCGAATATTGGGCAATCAAGAAGGATCACGTAAGGAGGATGGAGGCCGCAGAAATGAGAATGCTTCGATGGGCATGTGGTAGGACTCTGTGGGACATGACACCAAACTCTGCAATTACGATGTCTATGGGGGTGGTGCCTGTATCCGAAAAATTGAGGGAGGGAAGACTACGGTGGTTTGGGCATGTCCTTAGGCGACAATTGTCAGATGCAGTCAGGAGGGTAGAATCGATTACAGTTGACGATACCAGAAGAAGAGGACGACCAAGGAGGAAGTGGGTAGACTGCTTGAGATCTGATTTGAAGGATTTAGCCCTTACCAAGGACATGACCTCTGATAGGAAAGTATGAAGACTTAAGATCAGGGTAGCCGAGTAGTGTGGGTCACAGCCATAGGGTGTAGCATCTTTGTCTTCCTTTTAATGACTTTGTAGTTAATTTCTAGGACTTATACTTTTTATACGTTTTTGTCATTGGAATTTATGAAGGCTTATAACTAGGATAGCGGAGTAGTGTTGCCTTAGTTTAGGTTTTAACCCATTTGACCTTATTCCTTCTCGTAGCTTGCTATCGCTGACTTCTGTGTATCCTTCTAACGTTTTCTGTCTATAAGCAGAGATTTTTACACAGGGATTTATTTGCAGGGATTACTTCCCATTACAGACGCGCATATGAAGACGACATATGAAAACTGTTCAACTATATATTTATTGATTTATTTATACATGTATTTTATTTTATCTTTATTTTTATTTTCTCACTGCCGGAGGTCTTCCAGGGAAGCTGCTCTCAACCTGGCGTTGGAGGCAGCCTACTATCCCCACCTCCCCCTTACCCCATTGCATATGGTAATATGGTTTTGTTGTTGTTGTTGACATTTGTTACAGTGCATGAACGAGTTTCAATAAAAATATATATTTTTAAAATTTTACCTCTGATATGATAAAAATTAATAAAAATTATATTTTACTAGAACTAGTCACTTTAAGATGACAAATTTAAATAAAAAAAATATTATTTAGGTGAACTCGTCACTTCAACATGAGGAATTTGTTAAACACTATAGCAAATTTGGTAGATTCCAAATTGAAAGTCCATATCTCCTAAAACCTTAATTTATTTTTCTAAGTGATGTATTGGGTCAATTTCGCATGCAACCCACTGTTTGCAAGGTCGAATGTCAAAAACCCAAATCATATTCTTTTGCTTTATAATTAAATCTAAATTTTTATATTAGATTGAATCTTTTATTCCAACATAAAAGTGTATTTTAAAAAATAATTATGCATGATCCAAGTGACTTTAATGGTGAATGAATTATTGCTATTTTTTGAGATTTTAAACTTGAGCACCATGAATGTTAGTGGTATCAACGATTAATGTCAAATGTGTAAGAGTTATCTTTGAACAAATATCGTATTATATTTACCTTGTATTAATAAAAAAATTGAACTAAGTGACTTCAATGATAAAAAGAAAGTGTTATTATCTTTGAAGATTTCAGATTTGAATAGTTATGTTTACAAGTTATATGTAAGTTGTTAACGAGTTAAAATATTCTTAAGAATTAATATATCATTATGTTATATTCCCTATAAAGTATTAAAAAATGTTTTTGACATTGAATGTATCAATATAAGTATATATTTTTATTCAAGTATATTATTTTTAATATATATGTAAAGTATATTATCGTACTCGTATGTGCATATTTTAAATATTAATTCTTTAACTGTTTAAATATATATATATATATATATATATATATATATATATATATATATTATTTAGAATTACACTTTTAATAAAAAAAATGGTAAAAGGGTATGTGAGGCCATTGTACTTGTTCAAAAAAAAATTAATATGACCCTCGACATTTTTTTTACTCAATGTGGCTTTCAAACTTATAAAAAAGAATATAATGTGACCCTTTGACCAACGATTTTCTTCGTTGACCGTTACGATGATGACGTAAGATTTCACGATACTAATGTGGTGATCTACATTCCTGACGTAACAGTCCACAGTAGTTGGTGACGTGGCAGATTGGCTATTGATTTTTTAAAAGTTTAAGAACTTATTTGATTTTAAAAAATAAAAATATTTTCAATTCAAAATTTAAAAATATTCAAAAACTTAAATATATTAATACCAAAAATAAAAAAATATTACTAAAAATAAAAAAAATATTTAATTTTTTAAAATAAAAAATTATTTTATTTTTTAAAATAAAAATAAAATAAAACTCATCAGAATTCGCCTATAATAATATTTTTTTGAGACGTATTTATTATTTCTTGATTTTTTAAAAAAATAAAAATTAGAGTGACAAAAAAGACCTCGAACATGTGAAGCTCATATCTACCTTGATTTTATAGAGTTGTATCTAATAGAAATTGGTGAGATAAGTTGATATTCCTACTTTTTCAGAAGATCAAGTTTAGGTGAAGTTTACTTCCCTATATCATGTTATATTCAATAAAAATGTTCCTCTTAATTGGATAATTTTGTTTAATTATGTAGTTTCATAATAATTTATAAACAAATTTGTTGAGTCAGTCGATAAAAAAATACCAATAGGGGTTGAATTGACAATTTAAAAATTGTTGGAAGTTTTGGCAAGAAGAAAATGACACAAGGATTTTAGAGTGGTTCAACTTCCTTAATGAAGTCTACATCTACCACCATAGCTTCCTAACTAAGGATTTCAACAAATTCACTAATTTGTTCTAACCTTTTAGGACAAAGTGTAACCTTACACAACACTAAGACTTATACCCCAAACTCTTATGTGTTCAATCCTTCCCACTACAAATGAGCAAACTTTGAATATCCTTACAAAGATAGAATGCTTGCAAATTGAAGCTCTCTCACACACAAAAGAACACTAGAATGAAAAATACAATGGATGGAATAGTGTTCTATATAAGAAAGATAATGAAATATAAATTTGGCTCTAATTCCTCTTTAATTGTTGGAATAGATTTCTTGCCTCTTATTGGCTGTTTGAAGATCCCTTTTATATGCTCTTATTGATTTCTAGCCATTTTTTGTTGTTAGAGGGAGTTTGGAGCCGTTTGAAGCATTAAATTCATGCATTTAAGGCTACATGCACACAAAGTTTCGAAACTATGGGGAAAGTTTCAAAACTCTTCAAAAGAGGAATTAAAAATATGACCGTTGAAACTCAAAGTATCAAAACTTCAAGGAAAGTTTTGAAACTCTTGTGAAAGTTTCGAAACTTCGAAACTTCAAAGCCTATTGTTTTGAAAAGTTTCAAAACTCTTATAGAAATTTCGAAACTTTTTCTCAAAGCTTGTTTAAAAGACAATTTTTTACATTTTGAGAAAGATATGACTTTAAAAATTGTTCTAAAATATTTGAATAATATTTTTAATATAATTTGAACTTTAAAGACTTATTTTGAAGGTTGGACAAATTTTAAGGACTAAAAATTAATTTTACATAATATATATATATATATATATATATATATTATGTTATATCAAAATCATTTATGCATATCGATCTCTTATTTTTTGATGTAACAAAACATTTTTGTAAAAATTTTCATAATTCAAAATTTGTCATAAATTTATCAAATTAATATATCATTAAAAAACAGTGAATTTTCATTTAACTCTCTCTTTGAAAAAGAATTTAAGGCTATAAATTTTTTAATAAAAAATTTATATCAAAAACAAAAAACTTGAATCAAAAGTGTCAAAAAGTGTTTTTTTTATATATTTTCTCCCATTTTTGTTAAATCAAAATCATTTAACTACAAAATAGAATAGATGATTAGAGTATAATAAGCCAAGATAAGAATAAACCAACATATGATAGGTGAAAATATCCAACAAAGATATTCATAATAATGTCATAAGAGAAGCATAATCATAAATAACAAAAATATCTAAAATCATCCCAAATATGAAATCCTAAAAATCCAAATGTAATAATATCCAAAAACATCCAATGATCCTAAATATATCATGGTATGCAAAATGAAAATAAAATTAATCCACATCATCATCATTATCCGCATGAGAAAGACCGAGAGGAGGATAATGATCTAGGAAACGAGCCTCCAATGCGCCAAGACGAATATCCATGGCATCGAATCGGTGAAAGACATCATTGAATCTACCGTCCATGTAATCATAAAGCGACTCCAAAGTGACGGAAGGATGCGGAGGAGGAGGAGAAACAATCTCATGCACGACATCAACTCCAGGAGCTTCTCGGCTTGATCTAGACGAATACGAACTCATTCACCACCGATAAAGTCATATTTGATTTTGTGAGCTGATGTAAGGTCAATGGTTCTCGAGAGAGGAATGAAAGTGTCATAGGAAAGATTAACCCGATGCTTGGAGAAGATGTGACTAAGCACCCAAGCATAAGGTAAGGAGCGTTTAGACCCTAGACCCTTGGAGACAATATTGACAAGCTTGGTAAAGATAATATGAGCTAGGTGAGGACGATTTGAGATCAATAATGAAAAGTCAACCAATAGTCTAAGTCTCTCATACAAGTGATTTTTCCACCAGAGATAGAAGTATTTTAGCTGAGGCGCAAGGTGTAAGGCATACACATTGTTGAAGTGAGGTGCACTCTTTGAAAATAAAAAATATATAGATTTTTTCCAATTGTATATTCAAGAAAAAATAATATATCTTGTAAGTATACACCAAAGAATATTCATCATCAACATTTTATGTATTAACCATCACTTTCAACATAAAAGAGACTATAAGTTCAACAAAAGCTTTTCATTTCATTTACCTTTAAATTGTAAGTTAAACCGTTAGCACTGACAGGAAAGATAAACAGTAATTGAAAAAGAATAGATTGGTAAACCGTGTCGAGGTATAACCACTGCCTTAGAAAAGAATTTGCCCCGATGTGTGTAATCACTGCAGTAGGCGGACCGTCCCCCGAGGTTAACACGGTCGTTCTGAATTTCGTACACCCGAAATTGGAGTGGACTGTTGATGGTATTGCACTTCTGATCAGAAAGCACACAGAGAGAACTTTAGAAAACATTTGGAGAGTGAATTCTGAAATGTTGAGAGTGAGTTGAGAAGCTGAATATAACTCTCTATTTATAGGCTAAAAATAGGGTTAAAATCGTCCATAAAATTTCAGGATTAAATCTCTTCTTTCTAACAGCTGAAACGTCTAGATAAACCTGACTCAGAAATAGTCCAGGTTCATTGCATCATTATTCAGCTGTTATAACTCCCGAAATTATATCATGTAACCCCTGGAATAAAATCAAATAACTCATGTAACTCCTGATATTAACAACTTGTCCCCTTTGTACAAAGCTGGAAATCAGTCCACATACATTTTAACGTTTTTGATTTAATTTAGGAAAAGCTGTTTAATTTCTGATAACTCTCATAAACCAGCTGTTATCATTTAAATTTAAACAATCCTCAGCAGCCTATAAATATCAGTTGAAATCTTTCACATTTTTCCATTTGTTTCTTTCAAAGAGAAATTCCTTAAGAATATTCTCTAAAAAGATAGTATCCGCACGGATGTGTCGAAGACACGTATTACCACGACCACGACCACGAGCTGAGCCGAGACGAGATGGACGGCGGCGGTGTGCGAGAGTCCCCCTTGTTATCTTTCACTCAACAAGGAAGTGGGAAATCCAAACCATAAATACCCATTTCCAATAGTATTTCCAATACTATGTGGGATTGAGCATTACCAACATTCCCCCACTAATACGAAAGAATTCTTCTGAAACTCGAAAACAAACTTTCCAGAAGAGAAATAGCGAGATTAGTTGCTTAAGCACTAGTGAACGTTTCTGGAACTAATACATAGTGATAATGAGCAACCCTTCTCTTATATAAGTGAAACTAGTTTAGAACTTTCTAAGATGAGGGTAAACTCATAACGCACAACTAACCCCTTCATCCACTTGAGTCCTCGATGTGTAAGATATATATATATATATATATACAAAAGTATATATTTGGCCATCTTACCTCAGGATTCTAGTAAGTGTGCTAGAAAAATGGCCCAACATTTTTCATAGAAGGCGGCTAACCCTTCTCACTTACATAGGTTATTTCATCAAGTTTATCTCGATATAAACCACCCTTAACAGGGATATGAAATAATTAAGAGCTTTTATAAAAGCTCAACCTCACAAAGAGTATGGTGACTTTCTTCAAGTTTATTATAAATGAACCACCCAAACTCTGAGCTAAGAAGTCATTAAGAATAAATATTCAACCTCATTTATCGATAAATTCAATAAGTCATTCTCACTAGAACCATCCAAATACTTGGATTTGAATTTATTAAGAGTTTAACAAACTCAACCTTTCTGTTGGTAAGTTCATTATTTCCTTCTCACTTAGGAATACCCACTCAAATTGGGTTATGAACTTATTAAGAATAGATATTCAGCCAAAATCGGTAAATTCATCAAGTCTTTCTTACTAAGATCACCCAAAGCCTGGGCTATGAATTTATTAAGAGCACTTAAGCTCATCCTGGGCATGCACATTATTCGTCATAGGGATAGGAAGTAGGAATGTGCACTATGAGTCTTTCCATGGTTTCGTTTGACCACATGAAACTTAGATAACTAAGTTGGGTATCCACCATGAACTCCTCAACCAATGGCTTGAGACCCATCCCCCTCGACGAATCTAGGACCAGCTTCCGACTTAACCCTTTGGTAAGCGGATCTGCTAGGTTCCTTTCCGACTTCACATACTCTAAAGAGAGCACTCCATTCTTTATTAAGTGTCTTACTGATTCATGTCTTATGTGAATGTGTCTTTTCTTACCATTGCAAGCTTGGTTCTTAGCCACACATATCGCAGCTTGTGAATCACACAACAACCACAACGTAATATTTACTAACAAGCTTCTGAGCCACTTGGCTTCTTGCCCAGCTAGATCAAGAGCTATAAACTCTGACTCCACGGTAGAACGAGCAATACAAGTCTGCTTTGATGATTTCCACGAGATTGCTGCTCCACCCAAAGTAAAAGCATACCCGCTCGTAGAGTTTACCTCATCATTATCAGAAACCCAGTTTGCATCACAATATCCTTTTAGTACCGCAGGAAAGCCAACAAACTCAAGTTTCCAATCCAAAGTACCCTTAAGATACTTCAGTAAGCGCTTAAGAGCAATCCAATGCTCACCACTCGAATTATGAGTATATCTACTCAGTCTACTCACAGCATAAGCAATATCAGGCCGAGTATAGTTCATTAAGAACATTAAGCTCCCAATTAATTTAGCATATTCAATTTGGGAAACACTACTTCCTTTATTCTTAACTAGATGTATGCTAGGGTCATAAGGAGTTCGAACAGGGATGACATCAAAACTGTCAAATTTCTTTAGCACTTTCTCTATATAATGTGCTTGACATAAAGAAAATCCCTTCTCAGTTTTGGTAACTTTGACTCATAAGATTACATCTACTTCTCCCAAATCTGTCATCTCAAACTTAGTGGACAAGAAATTTTTAACTTTGTTAATGGACTCAATGTTAGAAATGAAAAGCAGCATGTCATCAACATAAAGACTTATGATAACACATTCAGTGTCAAACATCTTCGAATACACACAAGCATCCTAACCATTCATAATAAAACCAAAACTAAGAATAGTTTTATGAAATTTCTCATACCACTGTTTAGGAGCTTGCTTAAGTCCATAGAGTGACTTTTTGAGTCTACAGACTTTGCTTTCCATACCGGGTGCTTCAAAACCTAGTGGTTGCTCCATATAAATCTCCTCATCTAGATCTCCATTCAAGAAAGCAGTCTTAACATCCATTTTATATACCTGCAACTTATGAATAGAGGCTAGTGCAAATAATGCACGAATCGTTAAGATTTTTGTAAAGGGAGAGTATGTATCAAAGTAGTTTAAACCAAACCTTTGAGTGAACCCTTTGACGACTAACCTTGCCTTGTACCGCTGAATCGAACCATCTGGCCTTAGTTTCTTCCGAAAGACCCATTTGTTGGAGATTGGTTTGAATCCCTTAGGCAAGTCAACTAATTCCCAAGTATGATTAGACATTATCGAATCTAGTTCATCATTAACAGTGCTTTTCTAAAAACTAGCATCGATAGATCTTATAGCTTCTTCAAAAGTTTTAGGATCCTCATCTAACAGAAAAATTTGAGCTATAGGATCTGAAATTGAGTCTAAATCATTTATTTCATAAATAAAGGAAGTAATAAAGTCTGGTCTAAAAGAGGTTTCAACTCTTTGCCTTTTACTTCTTCTAGGCTCAAAATCAATTTGTTCAAAAGACCTAGCAAGATTACTAGAAGAAGTTGATGGAATATATTCTATTTGTGTTTCAATATTTATTCTCGGTTCCTTTAAAGGAAAAGTATTTTCAAATAAAACAGTATCCCTTAACTCACAAATAAAATAATCTTGTAAAAGCATGAATCTGTATACAGCACTATTCGTAGCATACCCTATAAACACTGCATCAACGGTTTTAGGTCCGATGGTGGACTTCTTAAAGTCTGGCAAACCCACTTTAGCCAGACCCCCCACACTTTCAGGTATTATAAATTAGGAGCGTATCCTTTCCATAATTCATATGGGGTAGAATCTAATTTATTATGAGGAACTTGGTTCAAGATATGAGTTGACGATAGAATGGCTTCCTCCCACATGTTATCAGATAACCCTGAACTTATTAGTAAATAATTTATCATCTCTTTTAAAGTTTTATTTTTCCTTTCGGCTATACCATTTTGTTGAGGAAAATAGGGGGATGAAGTTTCATGAATTATGCTATTCTTTTCACAAATATCTTTTAAGAAATTAGATCCATATTCACCACCTCTATCAGATCTAACCCGTTTAATTCTCCTATCTAACTGATTTTCAACTTCTGCCTTATAAATAAGAAAGAAGTTTTCAGCTTCATCTTTAGTCCTTAGGAGATAAACTTTTGTATATCTCGAATAATCATCTACAAAAGTTATGTAGTAGTGTTTTCCTCCTTTACTTTCAGTGTTTTTAAAATCTGCTAGATCAATATGAATAAGTTCTAACAACTCAGTCTTTCTATTAGAAACAGTCTTAAAGTGAGGTCTCATATGCTTAGCTTCTACACAAATCTCACATTTGTTAAAGCTAGTTGTGTCTAGTTTAGGCAGAACATTCATATTTATTAATTTCTTTAAAGAATGAATATTCACATGTCCTAATCTAGCATGCCACATATCAATGGATTCAACAATATAAGCAGAAGTGGTAGCTTTATTTTCATTAAATTGAGTTTCTATGACAAATAAAACATTGCTTAAAAACCCTTTCCTAACATAATCACCATTTCGGGAAAGTACAAGTTTATCTACCTCAAAAACTAACTTAATGCCTGCCTTATTCAGAAGCCCACCACTTATCAAATTTCTATTCAAGGCAGGTACATACAGAACATTATTTAAAGCCAGAGTTTTACCAGAGGTCAGCTTGAGTAAAACCTTGCCTTTGCCTAACACTTCAGAGCTGCTAGAGTTCCCCATGTACACACGTTCACCTATGTTCTCATCCTCGAATTCAGTGAAAAAATCATTCCTTACGCAGAAATACTTTGAAGCGCCAGTGTCAACAACCCATTCTGAACTGTTTTTCACCAGATTGACTTCTGAGACCACCGCAGCAATGGTCTCATCATCATCTTCTACAACGTGCATATATGGCTTGTTTTCATTCTGGCGATCTGAGCGGTGTTGGCATTGGTAAGCTTTGTGGCCGGGTAAACCGCAGACATAGCACTTGAGCGTCTTTCCTTCAGGTTTGGCATTTCCTGACTTCTTGAAGTTGGTAGCCTTCTGAGGTTTCGTCTTATTGTCTTGATTCCCACGTTTTATGATCTTCTTAAATTTAGACTCAACCAAGTTAGCTCTAAAAGATAAATTACTCATAAAATTAGTAAGCTTATTTTTTAAACGGTTGGCTTCTTTAATCTTCATATGGCCCAAGAGCTCTTCAAGCGAAATTTCTCTCTTCTTATGCTTAAGAGAGTTGCGGTAGTCAAACAGGACTTGGGCAGCTTCTCAATGAGAACATTATCTTGCAGCACCTCACACATTTGCATCCCTTCGGTGATGATGTCAGCGACTAGGTTCTCATAGTCATGGACTTGATCCATTATCGGCTTGTCATCAGTCATCTGGAATTTGAGCCATTCGCCGACAACGTACTTCTTGATGCTAGCATCGTCCGCACCATACTTTTTATCGAGAGTATCCCATATTGACTTGACACTCATTTCTTTAAGGAACATATCAAATAATTTATTTGACATGCGACTGAGAATATCCTCGCACCGTTTTTTTGTCTTTCTCGTACTTCTCGTAGGTAGCGAGTGCAGCAGCGGCAATTGCTAGGGCATCATCATTGAGGACCGCATCACCATCATTACTGGTAGCTGGGTTTGGTGGCATGGTAGGTGGTGGCTTAAGCAACACATAGTAAAGATCAAGTTGCTCAAAGAATATCAGGATTCTTTGGGACCACCTTATATAATTCTTTCCATCAAGTGCATCAAGCTTGGAAAGATTGGGTATCAGTTTGCTCAAAGGTGTTGACATGATTGCAGTATATTTGAATTCATTTCTAAATTGTTGTTAAAATAGACTGCAAAACCACATCGTTAGCACTGACAGGAAAGATAAACAGTAATTGAAAAAGAACAGATTTGTAAACCGTGTCGAGGTATAACCACTGACTTAGAAACGAATTCGCCCCAATGTGTGTAATCACTGCAGTAGGCAGACCGTCCCTCGAGGTTAACAAAGTCATTCCGAATTTCGTACACTCGAAACTGGAGTGGAGTGCTGATGGTATTGCACTTCTGATCGGAAAGCACACAGAGAGAACTTTAGAAAACACTTAGAGAGTGAATTCTGAAATGTTGAGAGTGAGTTGAGAAGCTGAATATAACTCTCTATTTATAGGCTAGAAATAAGGTTAAAATCGTCCATAAAATTTTAGGATTAAATCTCTTCTTTATAACAGCTGAAACGTCTAGATGAACCTGACTCAGAAATAATCCAGGTTTATTGCATCATTATTCAGCTGTTATAACTCCCGAAATTATATCATGTAACCCTTGGAATTAAATCAAATAACTCATGTAACTCCTGATATTAATAGCTTGTCCCCTTTGTACAAAGCTGGAAATCAGTCCAGATACATCTTAACGTTTTTGATTTAATTTAGGAAAAACTGTTTACTTTCTGATACATCTCATAAACCAGTTGTTATCATTTAAATTTAAACAGTCCTCAGCAGCCTATAAATATCAGTTGAAATCTTTCACATTTTTCCATTTGTTTCTTTCAAAGAGAAATTCCTCAATAATTTTCTCTAAAAAGATAGTATCCGCGCGGACGTGTCGAAGACACGTATTACCACGACCACGACCACGAGCCAAGCCAAGCCGTGCCGAGCCGAGACAAGACGAGATGGACGGCAACGGTGGCGGTGCGCGAGAGTCCCCCTTGTTCTTTTTCACTCAACAAGGAAATGAGAAATCCAATCCATAAATACCCATTCCCTATAGTATTTCCAATACTATGTGGGATTGAGCATTACCAACATTCCCCCACTAATGCGAAAGAATTCTTCTGAAACTCAAAAACAAACTTTCCAGAAGAGAAATAGCGAGATTAGTTGCTTAAGCACTAGTGAACGTATTTGAAACTAGTACATAGTGATAATGAGCAATCATTCTCTTAGATAAGTGAAATTAGTCTGGAACTTTCTAAGATAGGGGTAAACTCATAACACACAACTAACCCCTTCATCCACCTGAGTCCTCGATGTGTAAGATATATATATATATATATATATACAAAAGTATATATTTAGCCATCTTGCCTCAGGATTGTAGTAAGTGTGCTAGAAAAATGGCCCAACATTTTTCATAGAAGGCGGCTAACCCTTCTCACTTACATAGGTTATTTCATCAAGTTTATCTCGATATAAACCACCCTTAACAGGGATATGAAATAATTAAGAGCTTTTATAAAAGCTCGACCTCACAAAGAGTATGGTGACTTTCTTCAAGTTCATTATAAATAAACCTCCCAAACTCTGGGCTAATAAGTCATTAAGAATAAATATTCAACCTCATTTATCGGTAAATTCAATAAGTCCTTCTCACTAGAACCATCCAAATTTCTTAACTAGATGTATGCTAGGGTCATAAGAAGTTCAAACAGGGACGACATCAAAACTGTCAAATTTCTTTAGCACTTTCTCTATATAATGTGCTTGACATAAAGAAAATCTCTTCTCAGTTTTGGTAACTTTGACTCCTAAGATTACATCTACTTCTCCCAAATATGTCATCTTAAACTTAGTGGATAAGAAATTTTTAACTTTTTTATTGGACTCAATGTTAGAACTGAAAATCAACATGTCATCAACATAAAGACTTATGATAACACATTCAGTGTCAAACATCTTCGAATACACACAAGTATCCGAACCATTCATAACAAAACCAAAACTATGAATAGTTTTATGAAATTTCTCATATCACTGTTTAGGAGCCTGCTTAAGTCCATAGAGTGACTTTTTGAGTCTACAGACCTTTCCTTCCATACCAGGTACTTCAAAACCTAGTGGTTGCTCCATGTAAATCTCCTCATCTAGATCCCCATTCAAGAAAGCAGTCTTAACATCCATTTTATGTACCTATAACTTATGAATAGAGGCTAGTGCAAATAATGCACGAATCATTGAGATTTTTGTAACGGGAGAGTATGTATCAAAGTAGTCTAAACCAAACCTTTGAGTGAACCCTTTGATGACTAACCTTGCCTTGTACCGCTGAATCGAACCATCTGGCCTTAGTTTCTTCCGGAAGACCCATTTGTTAGAGGTTGGTTTGAATCCCTTAGGTAAGTCAACTAATTCCCAAGTATGATTAGACATTATCAATTCTAGTTCATCATTAACAACGCTTTTCCAATTGTATATTCAAGAAAAAAGAATATATCTTATAAGTAAACACCAAGGAATATTCATCATCAACATTTTATGTATTAACCATCACTTCCAACATAAAAGAGACTATAAGTTCAACAAAAGCTTTTCATTTCATTTACCTTTAAATAGTTGGTAAAATAGACTGCAAAACCACACCGTTAGCACTGACAGGAAAGATAAACAGTGATTGAAAAAGAACAGATTGGTAAACCGTGTCGAGGTATAACCACTACCTTAGAAACGAATTTTCCCAATGTGTGTAATCACTACAGTAGGCGGACCGTCCCCCGAGGTTAGCACGGTGGCTTCGAATTTCGTACACCCGAAACTGGAGTGGACTGTTGATGGTATTGCACTTCTGATCGGAAAGCACACAGAGAGAACTTTAGAAAACACTTGGAGAGTGAATTCTGAAATGCTGAGAGTGAGTTGAGAAGCTGAGTATAGCTCTCTATTTATAGGCTAGAAATAGGGTTAAAATCATCCATAAAATTTCAGGATTAAATCTCTTCTTTGTATCAGCTGAAACGTATAGATGAACCTGACTCAGAAATAGTCCAGGTTCATTGCATCATTATTCAGCTGCTATAATTCCCAAAATTATATCATGTAACCCCTGGAATTAAATCAAATAACTCCTGTAACTCCTGATATTAACAGCTTGTCCCGTTTGTACAAAGCTAGAAATCAGTCCAGATACATCTTAACGTTTTTTTATTTAATTTAGGAAAAACTGTTTAATTTCTGATAACTCTCATAAACCAATTGTTATCATTTAAATTTAAACAAGCCTCAGCAACCTATAAATAACAGTTTGAGCCGAGCCGAGACGGACGGCGGTGACGGTGCGCGAGAGTCTCCCTTGTTCTATTTCACTCAACAAGGAAGTGGGAAATCCAAATCATAAATACCCATTCCCAATAGTATTTCCAATACTATGTGGGATTGATCATTACCAACCTAAATTTCCAATCCAAAAGCAAATGACATAGCATTTAATCATGCAATACGAAATTTTTTATATTATAAATAGACAAAGTTACTTTTATAATAATCTCAAAAAGGATACTTGATAACATAACATCATATATAATCATCTTCCTCGATCAAATGTGTCTCCATATCATCTCCATCAAGTGAGTGGTAGCCTTTGTCGTCTTCCTCATCTTCATCTCCATCTCCTTACCTTAGGGATTCTTGTGAAGAACTACCATTTCTTCCTCCTGGTGAGCTCCCTCTTGATCTCAAGTTAATTCGCAACGTGTCCCCAAGTAAGACTTTCATCCTCTTTGAATATAAACTCATCTTGGGCATCTTCATATGTCCTTCCATTCAACCATTCATTGCTATCATCAATATCTTTCAACACTTGCATCCATTGGACCAACTTTTCTCGCCCTTTTAACATATGGACTCATTGATGCTTTAATTTTTTTCTTTTTGGGTCGGATCCTAACACTTTCATTTCATCTTCGTCATTAATGTCATCCATTTGAGCATAACCATACTTATTTTGGTTATGCACCAAATTCATCTTCTCTCGTTCTTCCCTTTTTAAGAGAAAATATTCAATTATTTCTTACCTCACATGATCAGGGCATTTGTTACAATCTTTTATATTTCGATATCCACCTGCTAAATGGTGTTTAAGCCTACGGATTCCACCCTTGGCAACTTTCGAACAATATTTGTAGGTTACATTGTTTGTGACCTTAGGATCGGCTAAGTAACCATGATTCCAACCCAAATTAGATCTTCTCTCATTTTCCTTGTTTGACTCTGCTGAAAAAAAAAACAATTTATTTCTTAGAAGATAATAAATCAATGAAATAAAATATGTGCAATAATAAACAATTTATTACAACAATAAAACCCGAGTGAAAGCATGCATAGCAGCAAGCCACTGTATCTTGTGAACTAATTCTTATTGTAAGTGTGCGAAAGCAAGATTTTAAGTCTCTTCTCAAACTATAGAAAATCGAGAAATGGCTAGTTAAGGTTCTTCATTAATCAATTATTGAATCAATGTACTTTTATTCCCAGCTTCACCGTGAAATAGAGCAGAAACCAATTTGAAGGAATTGGTATTTACATATTCTTGCTAGACAGTCAAGTTGCTTTCATAATGCTTGTGCTAATTACCATCTTCTATTAGGTTCATGAGGAACATATGAGGATTATAGTCGTATAGAGTCAACACTCAACACTGTATAACTTATAAACTCTGTTTATGGCATTTTTAGAATTTTTTTACTCTAAATTCTAAACCCACAGTGAAAAGCAATATTTCAATTCCTTTTTTTACATTGGTGATAAAAAAAATAAGGTATATAGATTATAAAATACATGGAGATGGAGATATAGCCAAAGCTTGCTGAGGAAGAAAACAAGTTCCCCCTTTTTACATAGAAGAAATCGTTAATCTCTCCCTTTTTACCTTTTTTGGATTTATCATATTTTCATCATATTTTATTTTGTTTTTATCCTTTTTGGACATACTATTTTTACCATATTTTTTAAGCCTTTTGGATTGAATTTATCCATTTGATTAAATTTAACTTTTGGATTGAATTTATCAATTTGATTAAATTTAAATTCTTGATTAATTTATCCATTCGGATCTCTCATTGGATAGCATCGCCATTTATCTAGCATTTTAAACTAGTGTTGATTGATACAAATTGGTTAGTCTCAATTTTTCAGGTTAGGCGATAAGCGAATAGGCTGGCCGATAACATGACGAAGATGGTTCGGAAAGAAGACATTATGAAATGAATTAATTTGAATTAATTAACTTTAACTAATTAATTTAGAGGTACAAAATTATACAATTTTGATGGTATAAAATTAGATCGTCAATATAAATTTTGATCGAAATCGCCTCGCCTAGCCTCAATTAGGTGCTCAACCTCACCTCGCCTTGCCTTAGTGTCTAGGCGCGCCTCAGATGCACCTTTTTACACACTGCCCGAAGGGAGGAGAAATCAAGTGACAATAAGGTGCAAGAGACGCTCTTCATAATCTAAAATTGTGGGATTGTGACCTTGAAGATGACCTATGGCAATAGGAGCATCCTCATTGAAAGGACCGTCACAAGGAATTCATAGGTCAGTGGTTATAAATTGTATGGTAAGCTCTATTATGTTTCCCACTAGATAGGATTGTATAGCAATGAACTTTTGGGTTATACGTTGCGGAAGAATATTTGGATTAGGTTCTTCATGAAGAAGAACGACATTGTAAAAGAAGGCTCAAACTAAATCCAGATATATGACATTTGGAATGCACATAGTCGAGCCACTGCTAAGTAGTAAAGAGTTGGGGAAAAAGGAAATCTTCATTGAATTTACATTTTGGTCGAATAGGTTTATCACAATAGCATTGAAAAAACCTACGACGATCCTTATTGGATTCGAAACAAAGTGACTTAAAGGAATTGGATGAATCAGATGATTGGCTTACTGTAGGAAGTTTTTTGGAAGTTTTGGGAGCCATTTTAGGTGACAAAACAATGGCTAAAGATAAAAATTTGGTTCAGGGATTTTATCGAATAGTTGGTAAGCGGACTTAAAAACGAAGGTTATAACAAAAATTACTAAATGGGTAACCTTTCTGCAAGAAAAACATAAATATATAACACTAATTATCAACCCAATTGCAACAAATATAATCAGTTTTCGCAAAATTAAAGGAAATATTGAAATCAAGTTTGAAGCAATTTTTCAAGAGATTAAAAGAATTATGAATAATATTTGAGTGAAAATGTTCAAAAAGGATTTTAACTTACTAATGCAAGAGAAATAAACTTAAGATTTTAACTAAAAAATTAAAATAAAAAAGAGGATTCACGAGATTACTGTGAACAAGCGTGAGAGAGAAGAAGTAAGGAGAGAAGGCGGTCAGAGGTCGGAACAGAGCTGATTGGGTGGCGATTGAATGATTTTGGCAATGGGTGTTTGAGAGAGGGACAAACAGCTGGGTGAAAATATGAAGAGGAAGTTTGAGAAAATAGGTTTAAAACCTATTTTAAAAATTGGGTCGCGCGACAAGTTTCGAAACTTACCCAGGGGTTTCGAAACTTTTAGGCGTAGTTTCAAAACATTAGCAAATTTTTGATACTTTTAAGAACACTGTTTTTTGGAAGTTTCGAAACTTTAGGGAGTATTGATACATTATGAAAAGTTTCAAAACTTTATAGATGGTTTTGAAACTAATGATGCAAAAAAATACAATTTTCCTAATTTTATGTCCTAAAATACCCAAAAATATAATTCTAACATGAATGAAAGAGTTGTATAGTTGGAAAGCATATAAAAACAAAATTGAAGCTATATGGCATAAACTTGAGTATATTTTTTATGTATGAACACACTAAGTTATATTATGCATGCTAAGACAATCAAAGAGTGCAAAAATAAGTCTAAATAGTCATGAAATGACATACATATCTCCCCCTCTATTTTTGCATTAGAAAACGAAATAGAATTACTTAAACATTATAAGAACCAATCTTAAGCCAAAAAATTACTTAAAAATATAAAAATTCAAAATTATGGACTAAGCCCTAGGGAATGCTAGTAAATCCTAACTCTATCTTAAGTGTCCAGAATTTTTATTTATCTAAAGGTTTGGTAAATATCAGCTATTTGATGCAAAGTATCAAAATATTCTAAAATTATATATTCCTTAAGGACATGATCCCGAATGAAATGATGCCTAATTTCAATGTGTTTAGTTCTAGAGTGTTGGATGAGATTCTTAGTGAGAAAAATTGCACTAGTATTGTCACACTTAATTAGAATGGTATCAACATCAATTCCATAGTCTAAAAGTTGTTGTTTCATCCATAAAACTTTTGCACAACAACTACCGGTCGAAATGTATTCCACCTCAGTGGTTGATAATGCAACACTTTTTGTTTCTTAAAAAACCATGAAATTAATATATTTCCTAGGACTTGACATATACTAGAGGTTCTTTTTCTATCCAATTTGCAAGCTCCAAAATCCGTATCTAAGAAGGAATGCAAGCTAAAGTTTGAGTGTCTAGGATATCAAAGTCCTAAACTAAGAGTGTCTCTAAGGTATCTAAAGATTCTCTTAATGACATGTAAATGAGATTCCTTATGACATGATTGATATCTAGCACACAAGAAAACATGAAACATAATATTCGATCTACTTACTGTAAGATAAAACAAAGAACCAACCATTGACCTATATAATTTAACATATACACATTTACCTTCCTCATCTTTGTCAAACTTTGTTGAAGTGATCATGTGAGTTGCTTGAGGTTTAACATTCTCTAATCCAAACTTTTTAAGCATATCCCTTATGTATTTAGCTTGATTGATGAAGATGTCATCCTTTATTTGCTTAATTTGGAGTCACAAGAAAAATAAGAGCTCTTACATCATGCTCATCTCAAATTCACCTTGCATTAATTTAGGAAATTTTTGGCAAAGAATATCAAATTTTATTACTATTAACATGACATTCTCTTTTCTTTTAATGAAAAGTGTAGTATCAATTTTCCTTTTAGAAAAAATCCCTTTTCAATTAAAAAGTTTGATAATCTTTCATACCAAGCTCTATGAGATTGTTTCAAACCATATAAAGCTTTTAAAAGTTTGAAAACATGGTTTAGAAATTTTTTAATCTTCAAAATCAAGAGGTTGTTCAATATACACTTCTTCATTAATAAATCCATTTAGAAAAGCACTTTTAACATCCATTTGATGAAGCTTAAAATTATTAAAACAAGCAAAAGCAAGTAATAATCTAATGGCTTCCATTCTAGCTATGAGAGCATATGTTTCATCAAAATCAATTCCCTCATCTTGAGTGTAACCTTGAGCAGCTAGTCTAGCTTTATTTCTCTCTATGTTACTCTCATCTAGTTTATTTCCATAAACTTGTTTAGTACCTATAGTAGATTTATTAATAGGTCTTCCAACTAATGTTTATACTTTACTTCTCAAAAATTGATTTAACTCTTCTTGGATAGTTATAATCCAATGTTAATCATTTAATGCTTCTTTAACATTCTTAGGTTGTATTCATGAGATATATGCAATATAATTACAAATGTTCTTAAGATAAGATCTAGTGGTTACCCCTTTGGATGGATCACCCAAAATTTCATAATCTTTGACATAGTTTTACTCCCTTGGGATGAGATATCCCTTTCCTTTAGAGTTAGATTCTTGAGGGCATCTTGAGTTTCCTCATTCTTTATTTCTTTCAATGATGATTCACAAACTTCATTTGAATTTAAGATACCTACATCATCATCAACACAAGAATCCTTCCACGAAAGAGGATTTCATCGAAAACAACATGTATGTACTCTTCTACCACAATAGTTCTTTTATTAAAGACTCGATAAGCTTTAGAATTTGAAGAATAACGAAGAAAAATTCATTAATCACTTTTTGCATTGATTTTACCAAGATTATTTTTCTATTATTTAAAAAATACTTGAACCTAAAATGTTGAAAATAAAGAATGTTACGTTTTTTATTTTTGAAAAGTTCATACGAATTTTTCTTTAAAATAGGCCTAATCATTACTCTATTAGTTACATAACAAGAAATATTTGTGGCTTCCACCCAAAAATACTTTAGCAAATTGTTTTCACAAAACATGGTCCTAATCATTTTTTCTAAAGTTCTATTTTTCCTCTTAACAACTCCATTTTATTGAGGGGTTCTAGGGGCTAAAAAATTATGGCTAATTCAATTAGAGTTACAAAATTTATCAAAACCAAGATTTTGAAATTCGGTTCCATGGTCACTCCTAACACTTGAAATTGAGTAACCTTTTTCATTTTGATTTATTTTAGAGAACATGATGAAATTTTCTAAAGCTTCATGTTTTGTACTTAAAAAAAGAACCCAAGTAAATCTAGAATAATCATCTACCAAGACAAATGCATATTGTTTTCCACCCAAGCTAGTAGTTTTAATAGGCCCAAAAAGATCTATATATATCAATTATAATAATCTACTAGATGATACATCATTAATAGTTTTAAAAGAATATCTTTTATGTTTTCCCTTACCACATGCATCACAAATCTTATCAAGATCAAATTTTATCTTAGGCAAATTTCTTACTAGAATACCTTGAACAAGTTTTTGTAAAACATTCATGCTAGTATGTCCAAGTTTCCTATGTCATAACCAAAAATCAAGCTCATCCTTAGCAACCAACTAGACATTAGAAATATCAATATTATCTAAATGCACCATGTAGATATTTCCTATCATATGACCAACAAGCATAATCATATTAGATGTAATGTCAACAATTTTGCAACCATTAGACTTAAATAAGCCATTGTATCCCTTATCACATAATTGAATAATATTAAGTAGATTATGCTTCAACCCATTCACATACAAAAAAAATTCAATAAGAATGGAAGGGTTTTTACCAATAGAACAAATTCCTTTAATGTGACCTTTTGAGTTGTCACCAAAGGTTGCTACTCCTCCACTTTTGGCTTTAAGCTTCAAGAACTAGCTCTTATCACCAGTCATATGTCTTGAGCATCCATTATCAAGGTTTCATGAATTTGAACTTTTGTTTTGTGCCTTGTAGCAATGTTTCACCTATAACATAGATTATTTTTTTATTTTTGGTACCTAAATCCTTTTGGGTCCATTAACATTAGTTCCCAATAATCTTCTCCACTTTGGTATCCATTTTTCAATGATATCCTTATCACTAGTAATAATGGGTCATTTGGGGACCATTATGCTTCTAATAATATTTCTATATGAGGTTCTTTGGGGACCTCTATGTTTGTAATGATTAAAGCAATTTTTAACATATTTGGGTTTTGAATTTTCACCTTTTCAAAAAAAAATTCCTAACACGGTTAAAAAAAGCTTTAAGATCATCGAGTTTCTTTTGATGATCATCATGAACTTTTGAAAGTAAGTTATGCAAGTCTTGATTTTTTTTCAAACTCTTCAAGTTTGACTTGCATATCTTTAAATTGACTTTCAAGTTCAAAATTAGTCTTAGAAAGTAGAGCATTTTCATATTTCAATTTTGAAATATTTTTCTTGTCTTATAAATCATGCTCTTACATTATAAGGCTAATTCATCATAAGCCTCTTGTAATTCATCGAAAGAATAATCAATGGAGATAGATGAATTAGAGGTTACCTTAAAATCATCTTCTATGTCCATGAGACACAAGTTAGCTACTCCTTCCTCCTCATCATATGAGGATACATCATCACTCTATGTAGGTACATATGTATTATGTTTCTTCTTGAATGATCCCTTCTTATTCAATTGTGGGCATTCAAACTTGACATGCCCAGGATTTTTGTACTCGTAGCAAATAATAGGATCCATCTTATTGGATTTATTTTTCAAACCCTCTTTTATTTGGAATCTCATTCTTTTTTCAGACCTCGTGAACCTCTTGAATCTTTTGAAAAACATTGTCATTTCTTTATCTTTATCATCTTCATTTGAGACACTGTCTTCTTTTGTAGAATTGAGAGCAACACCAACATTTTTATTATTTTTCGTTTCCTTCTTTTCCTCGTCTTTCTTTTCTTTTTCTTCTTCTTCCTTCACCATCATCTCATGAGTGAGCAAAAACTCAATGAGCTCATCTAGATTAAGAGTCTTTAGGTTATTGCTTCAACAAGATTTGTAACATCCTAAATTAGGGTCAGTGACTAAATTGCAAATTATGAAAACTATGTGCTCAATTTCGAAACAAGTTAAAAGTTTAAGGACTTAAATAGAAATATTTTAGTATTAGATTAAATGGTAATTATCGAAAGTGTGAAGGGTATAATGGTAATTTCATAAAAAAGATTTTTATCTTTCCTTTATTAAGGATATTACCTCATGGAATGGGCGGAAAAGAAGGAGGAAGAGATATCTAGAGCATTCTTTAGTCTTCTTCTTCCTCTCCTCCGTGAAGTCTTGTATAAGGTAAGTGGGTCTTCAGCTGGTTAATTCTTTCATTTTAAAGCTTGTTTTGATTCTTGAGATGATAAGAAAGCTTAAGGAAGTCTAAAGATAAGTAAAAACTCAAAGATGAATATGTTAGGAGAGATTAAGTAAATAGAGTTTTTAAGTGAAATTTTGAACGAGAAGGTTTAAATGAATTTGGAAGTTGAATTTGACTTGTCATAATTGTGAATAAAAAGTTATAAGTGTTAAAACTAAGTTAGGAAGATATGGAAAATTTAGTAAGATTATTAGTTTTAAGAATTTGAATGAGCTATGGAAGATAAGAAGGTGTTGGAATGATAGAAGTTAGTTAAGATGCTTGTAGTTGGGTTTTATGGCAATAAGGGAGTTTAAAATAGAAGAATTGAGTAAAGAGCTAATAATTTTCTGGTGAAACAGTCTGTTCTAGGCAGGGTGTACCGATACCCTATGAATGGGTATCGATACCCTAAGACCAATTTTGAAGAACATCTTCATGGTGTATCGATACATTAAGGGGTGTACTGATACCTGTGTATCGATACCCATAGGCAGGTAACAATGCCTGTGAATTTCGAATTTAATTTGGGTATCGATACCCCAGTAGTGTACTGATACCCCCTTAATGGAAAAAAATATGAATTATGTTCATTAATTAGATTAAGTCATTATAATCAAATTATAATGTTTAGGCTTCTAATAATCGTGTTGGAAATTATAATTATATAGATATTAAGCCTAAACAAGTTCTGGAACATTGGGCAAGTAAGATTGATCGAGGAAAGATAAAAGATCAGTATTGACTAGTGAGGCCAGGTAAATGCATACTATTAGCATATACATATTGTATATAGAAATTAGACTTTTGACAAGTCTATTTTTGATATTCTGAATATATGATTGTATGATTAGAAGCATGATTATGTTTGGTATTATATGAATATGCTTAGTTCGTATTATATGTTATACGATGTGAGATAAGTTAAATGGCATTGACTTATAGGATAATATAAGAATAGTATATAAAATTTGGAGATATTGATAGAAGTGATTATATGAACATGTAAGATAAATTATATGGGAAAGATTTATAGGCTTAAATGAACCTATAATAAATAAGATATATGGTAAAGATCTATGAAGCCATAGTAAGATTTTATAGGAGTTATTTGATGATAATTTATGAGAAATACATGTATATGTGATAAGCTATATGAAACTGAACTGAGTAAATATATGAAATTAGTATATAAATGATGTGAGATAAGTAATTATGTAAAACTTGGAGTTAAGATATAGTTTATTGATATATATAGACTATATGAAAATGTGTACATGAATACATGTATAAGTGACATATATTTATGGGTTATAATATGTTACATGATCTATGTGAGTATAAAAGTACAAACCATAAGTTATATGATGTGAGATAAGTTATTATATGTACATGGTGTATGTTATAAGACGTGGTCTATGTGATTACAGAAGAAATAAACTACGTGACTATGTGTGATCTTATGAAATGTGATAATGAGCTATGTGAAAAAACTATGCGATTATGTGTATATGTGATATGAATGTGTGATAGCATAAATATTAGTGCCCATGTTATGTGTCATGAGAGCTAGAGGTATAGTTGTCATGCCAAGAATCGAGGGTCTACGCGGTCCTTGGGACATATATGTATCCTTTGAAATATCTATGAGGTCCTTTGAGACACATACTTAGTCCTTAGAATATGTATATGATTCTTAAGGAATTTCTATGCGGTCCTTAGGGACATTTTATATGGCACTTTGGTGCATTTCTATGCAGCACTTCGGTGCAATCCTACGTGGAACTTTGGTGGATTTATACAACCTGTGGTGACAGCATTAGTACATAACCTCTATAGACTCACATATCTATAGTTCTCACATGTGTACATGAGCTATTAAAAATATAATATGAGAAAATTCTATGTGATGTTATATGGTTGTTTGGTGATATGATATTATATGATGTGTAGGTATGTTAAAGATAATAATAAGATGATATGATAAAAGGGATAAACAATAATAATATATATAATAAGGTTATGAATGTAAATGACGATATGTGTGCATATGTATAGCTATTACCTAAAAGAATAAATGAGTTGGTATGATTGGTACATGTATGTACTTATGTTTTGGATGCATAATGAGTTTGATAAATTAGTATGAAGTGTGCATAGTAGAAATTAGAATTTTGATTTTATATTTAAGTTTATTAATGCCTCACTAAGTCATCGACTTAGCATGTGAGTGTTTCACACGTAGGTTCTGAGAAGAGGAAAAAGGGATCGAAGATGAGCATGTAAGGTCAGTTTCTCATTCCTAAAGATCATATCAGAAAAGTTTAAATTTTATGTATTTTGTTATTTGAAATGTAGTTGGCATGTAAGATAAAAGATTTGTATTGGATACGCTCTGATAAGTTTGTAAAATCATATGTTTTTATATAATAGAAGTTATTTGGTTCATTTGAAATGTCAGACTGAATTTTTATTAGATTTTGTCAAATAAACGTTTTGAAAGTCAATGTGACATCTCAGACTCGGATCCGGGTCAGATCCGGGTCGGGGTGTTACATTTAATGGTATCAGAGCTAAGGTTTAGCCGATTCTAGACTTGAATTGAAGTCAAATGAGTTTTAAAATGTGTACATGCCAACTCAAAGTAAAAATTTCTCATATGATAATGTAATGAGTGTGTTGTCTTGCTAATAGAATTATATTATTACGTTATAATAGAAGTATGATAATAAGAGTTTCGAAAGAAGTGAGAGGTGATAGACCTGATGGTGATAGCAATTCACCTGCCCTGTTCAAGCATGATAAAGAGCGGATACCTCAGGAAGTGCCTCGTAAAATCAAAAGTGGATTTCAAAAAGTTGAAATCATGTTAGAATAGCATAGGGACTAGTTTCGTTATTTCGTGGACAATATAAAATATGGTGAACAAATGTCACCATGTGAACGTTAGAAGATTCAGTGATGAGGTTATTAGTTTAGAAAAGTTCGAGAATAAGTAATCTGTGATAAGTTTATCAGATGTATGAAGCCAGAGCTTATGAATTTGAAACAGGGGAATCGTTACTTGTATGGATAAGAGTGTAGTTTGCTAAGTTGATTGAATAATTGTTAATTTAATTTACATGAAAATGAGGTATGCAAGTGGATTGTGAAGGAATTGTGCTCAGATTAAAAGAATGTTATTGGTGTTGAAATCATTCTCTTTTCAAGAAGTAGTTGATTGTGCTATAGTTCTAGAGAGAGCTCATAATGATTAAGAGAATTGGTATTTTATAATAATTAGCACTATCAAAGAGAGGCAAAAATTTTGGGTTTCAAATACAATCATGGTTAGAATCAGTAGTATTCTATGTTAAAAGATCAAATCTGATGAAAGTCATACTCACTTAAGTAGTCGAGTCTGGTACTAGAAAATTTAATAAGGAGTTGAAGATAGATATGAAGAAAGATATGAAGGTGGAGGAGTGGATTAAGAGTTTTGTTAGAAATTATGTTAATTGAAGAAGAAAAAGTATTTAAAATGGATCAAGTAATGTGGATATTATTTCGGAAGAGTTTAAGAATGTGTACATCAGTGATTAGTTTACAAGACAAAGGAAGTTGGAATGTTGAGTTTGAGCAAATGAAATTGCATAGAGTATGAGAAAGGATGTGGATTTGATAAGTTAAGTAAATTATTGATGGATTAATTCTAATTAAAAAGAATGTATAAATTGGTTCGATGAATGTTTACGTTTCATATTGGAAGAAATGGTGTTGATTAACAAAGTTATGTGATAATAAGTGTAATTGAGTCAAATGATTAGAAGATAATGTCAGGGTAAATTAATCAAGTATGGTGTGAAATTTGGATACGGTTGCATATTGGATCTTATGAATATGGTATAACTAAGAAGATAAGGATTTGTGTATCCAAAGGAAGCTAAAGATAGTAGTAGAATATGTATATTGAAAATAAAATAAGGATTTTGTATAAGAACAAGATTTTGGGCAATTCATATGGATTATAAGAGTTATGAAGATACAATAAAGATGAGTAATCAGAGATAAGTATAAGGGAAATAAAAAGAGTATGAGAACACGGGTAAAATATATGGGTTAGTTATGTTATAAGGAAATCTTGATTATGAAAGGATAAGTGGAAA
This sequence comes from Hibiscus syriacus, assembly GCF_006381635.1. Lineage (NCBI taxonomy): Eukaryota > Viridiplantae > Streptophyta > Magnoliopsida > Malvales > Malvaceae > Hibiscus > Hibiscus syriacus. Next base: position 635,967 of record NW_024062011.1, on the reverse strand, counting down.
ATGATAGAGTTTAAAGAATTAGATGTGATAAAGGTTATGTTGAGGTATAGATTTCAAGTGTGATTAGAAGTAAGAAAGGCATGTCAGGTAATACGAAAGGTTGTTTGAATCTGCAAAGTGGATGTTAATCAATTATGATGAAGAATTAAGGATTTCATTTTTCTTTGACAAGTAGATGTAGTCAGAGAAATAAAGAATGATTTATATGTATTAAGGAAGTTTTACAGGCAATCAAGTAAAGAAGGAATAAAAGTTTGATTATTATGGTAAGACAATTAAAGATTGATAAGGAATTTGATTGATTTATGATTTTGAGTGATAAGAACTAATGCTACTGTCTATATGATAAGTGACATGTTATGGATGTATAAAGGAAAAAGATAGTTGAAGAATTAAAGTGATGAAAACCAAGTTATTAATGATAATACGAAAGATTAAATTGAGAATGTAACATGAGAATATGAATATGATATGTGTAGACAATATCTTTATCTATTAATGGAGAGAAAATTCGAGGACGAGTTTTCTTAAAGGATGGGAGATTTGTAACATCTCAAATTAGGATCAGTGACTATATTACAAATTGTGAAAACTATGTGCTCGATTTTAAAAAAAGTTAAAAGTTGAAGGACTTAAATAGAAATATTTCAGTATTGGATTAAATGGTAATTATGGAAAGTGTGAAGGGTATAATGGTAATTTCATAAGAAATATTTTTATCTTTCCTTTATTAAGGATATTACCACGTGGAATGGGGGGAAAACAAGAAGGAAGATATATCCAGAGCATTCTTCAGTCTTCTTCTTCTTCTCCACCATGAAGTCTTATATAATGTAAGTGGGTCTTCAGCTGGTTAATTCTTTCGTTTTAAAGCTTGTTTTGATTCTTGAGATTGTTGAGTTAATCGATTGACGAAATTGGCCAAGAGGGGGGTGAATTGGCAATTAAAAATTTGGTGGAAGTTTTTACAGAAAATTGAAAGTAATTGCACAGCGATTTAGAGTGGTTCAGCTTTCTCAATCAAAGTCTACGTCCACTACCTTAGCTATCCACACTAAGGATTTTCCAACAAATTCACTAATTTGTTCTTTCTTTTGAGGCCAAAGAGATAACCTTACAAAACCCTCAAGAATATACCCCAATTTTTTAGAACACTCTTTTCCAAAGAGAATATTACAAATTTGCAAACTTACAAGGAAAACCTCACAAGTAAGATGTTTGCACAATTCTAGAACAAGAAAAGAACACTCAAAGATAATTACAAATGAGCACAAATGGTGTTCTTGAAAGTAAAATGAATATTGAAAGGAAAATTGGCTTGATTTGCACAAACTTGGTGTTTGATGTTTTTCTCTCTTGTTTCTCTATGATTTCTTATTGATCAAGGGCTTCAGAACTTGTTTAAATATACCTTGAATCACTTCTGAACGTTGGGGATGATTAGTGAAGATCATATAGCCGTTTTAGTGTGAAAACATTTAATAAAACAGCTTATAGCGTGGGGGGAATCGGTACCCCCTATGGGGAATCGGTTCCCTAAGTGTAAAATTCAAATATTTCGACAGTTATACAAGGGGGAATCGGTACCCCCTGGGGGGGAATCGGTTCCCTCCGAGCATACTGGAATTCTCGGAGCCAAACCATTCAGGGGGGAATCGGTACCCCCTTAGGGGGAAATCGGTTCCCTCTGAGCAATCTGGAATTTTTGGCTTTGAAATGGTTCGAAATACTTTGTAAAATGGTTTTGAAATTGTTTTAAGATTAAAACTTAATTTTACACTTTGAGTAAGGATTAAAAATGATCTTTGAAAGATTTGGAGTAATGTTCTGATATTCGAATAATTCTATCGAATATACTTAGAAAATCATTTGGAAAATCTTAAAATTCATTTAACTTAATTTGTTATATCGAAATATCAAAATGTTTTCAACAATCTCCCCCTTTTTGATATAACAAAACATTTTAGTAATTTTAAGATTTTGAAATCAAGTTTTGAAATTAATCCCCCTTACTTTAACACTTCTCCCATTTATCATTTAAAAACACTTTAACACTTCTCCCCCTTTTTGTTAAATCAAAAAGACATTTTAAAGAATTTAAACAAGGTTTTGAAATCATTTAGCCAATTGATTATATATATAATATAAGCTGCTAAGATCACAAGCAAGAGAAACGTTAGCCATTAGTTTCATAATCAATATTCATAATTAATGTGAAATGGCAAAATTGGTCATATATCTAATCATGAAGTAAATGATGCAATAATGAATAAATTTAATCACACCAAATAGATAATTTCTAACCATTCATGGATCCAAACAAATTCAAAGTCAATCAATCCACAAATTCAAACATTCTAAAATATTCAAAATGTTAAAACAACAGGTTTGGAGTTCAAAGCAAAACATTGAATCACATATCCGGATCAGGAGGAGGAAAACGAGCTCGCATAGCGACCATTTCGTTAGTGAGGTCATTAATACGTGCGTTGGTTGCTTCATTATTTGCACGCATTTCCCGAAGAATTTCTAATTGTTGAGCTCCCATTGTGGATAAATGGGACTCTATAGAAGTAAAGCGCGAATCCATAGTAGCGTATCGAAAATTGAATGTCTCCATAAAGGATTGGAAATATGGAGGCATTGGTTGTGTTTGTTGTGCTTGCTCTTCGGGCTACTCCTCGGGCTGCTCAGGTTCATCTTCGGCTTCATCGATTTCTTGCATTAATTGCTCAAGCTCGAGATCTTCGTCAGCTTCAGGTGGAGCTTGTGAAGAACTAGCTCCCGGAGTATTTGCAGAAGATCGAACCCATTCACCGGTTTCCTTATCCTTAATCCATCCCGCTCTCGTTAAGGAATGAAGGTTAATTTGTTTCTTAAGGGGGAAAACGACATCTAGACCGACTCTAAGCCCAGCTTTGGAAAACAGATTACTCAAAATGCAACCGTAAACAAGAGATGAACAGAGTTTTTTGTTAGGAACAAGATTTACGGTTTCAACAATTTTAGCAAAAACAATCTAAGGTAGGTTGATTTTAATATTGTTTTCGAAACAATGTAACCACCGAAGATCTAAGGCTCTAAGAGTAGAATAACGACCTCCGAATGGTCGAAACCACCAAGAAATCATTAGATGAAGAAAACGTTCATGAAGGTCTAGGACACTTGCACTATCCCTTCTTTTATAACGAGATCCTAAAACCTGTTTTTCATTTGAAATCCCATCATTATCTAATCCGAATGTATTGGCTATGTAAGCCGAGTCAATATATAAGAATTGTCCTAGAAGGTAGGAACGAATTCCTATGGTTTCGGTTTCAGTTTGGTTTTTAACACAAACAGCATTAGAATAGAAAATACGAACAAGTTGATGGTAAACGATGGGTTCAAGGTCAAAGAGTTTATCAAATTTCCACTCTTGTAAAAGAGGAAGATATTTAAAATTGATAGCTAACATAGCTTGACGAGAAAGAATACGTTCTTCTCGGATTTTGTAAGAGTCGAAATATTGATAATACCAAAAATGATGATTTCTAGGACCAGAACGATTGAAACACGAATTTTGGATAGTCAAATTAGGATCAATAGGATTAAGATTAGAAATTGAAATAAGTGGAGGATTTGGAGGTGGATTTGGTTGACGGTGTGAATGACTAGATGAAGACCTAGCACGTTTAGGATTGGACATGGTTTAGGAAATCGGAATAGAATTGATAACCTGCAATTTAGAAAACACATGTATGCAATTCAATCAATCCCACAACTAAATTGAGTCCTCAATATTTCAAGGTTCTCTAAATCAATCCTAATGGGCAAAGTTTTTGAAAAACTTTTGAAAAATATGGTTTTGAGAAACAATATATGTATAGTTTTCATAATAACAACATAATTTAATCAAAACACAATAATTTGAAAATAATTTTTTTATTTCGAAAATTTAGAAAATTTTAAAAACAAATCTTGTGTTTTTGATGAAATTAGCTGTAATATCTAGTTTCTAATTACTAATTAATCAATTCCCGATCAAAAATTCAACCTAGAACTAATTAAAACTAGTTTTATGTTCATAAATTGATAAAAAGAAGTTTTGGAAAAATACCTTGAATGATTTCGGATTTGAGTGAGATTAGATGAAGTTTGCATGTTTTTGATGATTCCAACAGGTTTAGAGGATGATATTTGAAGTGAATTCCGATTAAAAACGTTGATTTGAGGCAAAAATGGAGATTTGAGTGCTTAGAAGGAGAGAAACGGTAGAAGGAATAAGGGTTTTGAACAAAATAAGGGTTCTGCCCGTGTTTAACTAGAACCCCAGGGGGGTATCGATTCCCCTGTGGGGGGGAATCGGTTCCCCTTCAAAGGGGGAATCGGTTCCCTCAAGGGGGGATCGATTCCCTCTGCACCAAAATGCTAAAATCCGATTTTAAACACCCAAAATGCTAAATTAATTTCCTCTAGTGGTATTGGCAACTCATATATTGAAAATTAATCATGTTCAAACAATTCAATTAATCTTTAAACGATATTTGAACATAAAATTAATTTTTTATCAAGAATCATAAACTCCCCCTAACTAATAGCAATGAATGCAATCAAAAATCACTATTATAAGCATTTTTCATTTATTATTAAAAGTGCTAAAATTATTTTAAACACTCAGTGAAGATAGATTGGTCAAACCTAATTCTCTCCTAAGTGTCCAAAATCGTTCCTTGTCTAAAGGTTTTGTAAAGATATCCGCTAATTGGTGCAAAGTATCAACAAATTCTAGAACTACATATTCCTTAGTGACATGGTCTCTAATGAAGTGATGTCTTATTTCAATGTGCTTAGTTCTAGAGTGCTGGATGGGATTTTTAGTGAGACAAATAGCACTAGTATTGTCACACTTGATAGGAATGGTACCTACTTCAATTCCATAATCAAAACGTTGTTGTTTCATCCATAAAACTTGTGCACGGCAACTACCAGCTGAAATGTATTCGGCTTCAGTGGTAGATAATGCAACACAATTTTGTTTCTTTGAAAACCAAGAAATTAGCATATTTCCAAGGAATTGGCAAGTACCGGAGGTGCTTTTCCTATCTAATTTGCATCCTCCATAATTTGCATCAGAAAAAGCATGCAAGCTAAAGCTAGAGTCTCTAGGATACCAAAGTCCTAAACTAGGAGTGTCCTTAAGGTATCTAAAGATTCTCTTAACAGCTAGTAAATGTGATTCCTTAGGGCATGATTGAAATCTAGAACATAAGCAAACACTAAACATAATATCCGGTCTACTTGCAGTTAGATAAAGTAGAAATCCAATCATTGACTTATTTAACATCTACACATTTACCTCCTTCATCTAAGTCAAGCTTTGTTGAAGAGCTCATTGGAGTGTCACGAGGTTTCCCATTTTCCAGTCCAAACTTCTTGAGCATATCTTTGACGTACTTAGCTTGATTGATGAAGATGCCATCTTTTCTTTGCTTGATTTGGAGTCCCAAGAAAAATGAGAGCTCCCCTATCATGCTCATGTCAAACTCACTTTGTATTAGCTTAGAAAATTCTTGGAAAAGAACATCATTAGTAGAACCAAATATATTATATCATCAACATAAATTTGAACTACTAATAAATCTTTACCTTTATGCTTCAAAAATAATGTAGTGTCAACCTTCCCTTTTGAAAAACCTTTTTTCAATTAAAAAATTTGACAATCTTTCATACCAAGCTCTAGGAGCTTGCTTTAAACCATAAAGAGCTTTTGTCAATTTTAAAACATGATCCGGAAAATTTGAATCTTCAAAACCTAGAGGTTGTTCCACATACACTTCTTGTTTTATAAAACCATTTAAAAATGTACTTTTAACATCCATTTGATATAATTTAAATTCATTGAAACATGTAAATGCTAATAACATTCTAATTTCTTCCATCCTAGCTACGGGAGCGTATGTTTCATTATAGTCTATGCCCTCTTCTTGAGTATACCCTTGAGCAACAAGTCTAGCCTTGTTTCTCACTATATTACCACTCTCATCAAGCTTATTCCTAAATACCCATCTAGTACCTACAGTAGATTTATTACTAGGCCTTTCAACTAATGTCCATACTTTACTTCTCTCGAATTGATTTAACTCTTCTTGCATAGCCATAATCCAATGTTCATCATTTAATTCTTCTTTAATATTCTTAGGCTCTATGCATGAGATAAATGCAACATAATTACAAATATTTCTAAGAGAAGATCGAGTTATTACCCCTTTTGATGGATTACCTATAATTTCACCATCCTTGACATAGTTGTACTCTCTTGGATAAGATACTTCCCTTTCTTCAATGGTTGGATTCTCAAGAGGATCATGAGTTTCCTCATTTTTCGTTTCTTCTTTTGATGATGGTTCTCCAACGTCATGTCTAACGTCATTTGTATTTATAACACCTACATCATCATTCACACAAGAATCCTTCCTCGGAAGGGGATTAACATCGAAAACAACATGTATAGACTCTTCTACAACTAAAGTTCTTTTATTAAATACATGATAGGCTTTAGAATTTAAGGAATAACCCAAAAAAAATTCCTTCATCACTTTTAGCATTAAATTTGCCAAGGTTTTCTTTACCGTTGTTTAAAACAAAACATTTACATCCAAAAGGATGAAAATAACTAATGTTAGGCTTTTTATTTTTGAAAATTTCATATGGAGTTTTCTTTAAAATTGGCCTAATCATTACTCGATTTACAACATAACAAGCGGTATTTGTGGCTTCCGCCCAAAAATATTTTGGCAAATTATTTTCACAAAGCATGGTTCTAGCCATTTCTTCTAAAGTTTGATTTTTCCTCTCAACAACTCCATTTTGTTGAGGGGTTCTAGGTGCTGAAAAATTATGGCTAATACAGTTATAGTTACAAAATTCAGTAAATCCAAAATTTTCAAATTCAGTTCCATGATCACTCCTAACACTAGTTATAGAGTAACCTTTTTCATTTTTGATTACTTTTGAAAACGTGATGAATTGTTCTAATGCTTCATCTTTAGTATTTAAAAATAGAACCCAAGTATATCTAGAATAGTCATCTACCAAGACAAATGCATATTGTTTTCCACCCAAGCTAGTAGTTCTAGTCTCCTATGCCATAACCAACTATCATGTTCATCCTTAGCAACTAGGCATAAATTAGTCATATCAAAAGAATCTAAATACACCATGTATATGTTTCCTATTCTATGACCAACAAGCATAATCCGATTAGATGCAATGTCAATGACTTTACAACCATTAATTTCAAATAAGACATTGAATCCTTTATCGCATAGTTGACTAATACTCAATAGATTATACTTTAATCCATTCACATATAAAACATTTTTAATTTGTATGGAAGAGGTATTACATATTGTACCAATACCTTCAATGTGACCTTTTGAATTGTCTCCAAAAGTCACCTCTCCTCCATTTTTGGCGTTAAGCTCAATGAACTAGCTTTTGTCTCCGGTCATGTGTCTTGAGCATCCACTATCAAGGTACCATGAATTTGAATTTGTTTCCCGTGCCTGGTAGCAATGCTCCTTTCCTTACAAACATAGATTAATTTTTGATTTTTGGTACCCAAATTCTTTTGGGTCCATATTCATTAGTTTCCAAAATCCTAGTCCCCTTAGGTATCCATTTGTGTAGGATATTTTTATCTTTAGTAGTAATGAGTTCTTTAGGAACCCACATACTTCTAACGATTTTTCCATTAGAGGTTCTTTGGGGACCTCTATGATTATAGTTTCTAAAACTTTTTCTAACAAAGTTGGATTTTGAATTTCCACCTTTTTCAAAATGTTTTGTTCCAACTTTATCAAAAGAAGTTTTAAGATCATCAATTTTCTTTTGATGATCATCATTGATCTTTGAAAGTAAATTTTGCAAATCTGAATTTTTCTTTTCAAACTCTTCTAGTTTGATTTGCAAATCTTTGATTTTACTTTCAAGATAGCTGTTGGTTTTGGATATGAGTTTGTTTTCATTTTTCAATTTTGAAACATCATTTTTATATTTTAAAAATAATTTCTCATAATCCGAAGCCAACCCATTATATTCCTCTAATAACTCATCATAGGATAAATCATCAAAATCGGATGAGTTAGAGGTTACCTTAGAATCTTCCCCAAATGCCATCAAGCACAAGTTAGCTACTTCTTGTTCCTCTTCATTGGAACTTTCTTCATCACTCCATGTAGCCACATGAGCCTTGTGCTTATTCTTTGATTGATCATTTTTCTTCAATTGTGGGCAATCATATTTGACATGCCCTGGCTTTTTGCATTCGTAGCAAATGATTGGGTCCTTCTCTTTCGGTTCATTTTTTAGGCCTTCATTTAATTTGAATTTTCTTCCTTGATAAGGTCTCATCATATTTCTGAACCGTTTGGCAAACAATGACATTTCCTCGTCATCGTCATCGTTATTCGAATCACTCTCATCTTTTGTGGATTTGAGAGCAACTCCAATGTTTTTCTTCTTCTCCTTCTCTTTTGCTGTCTCGTCAATCTTGTCGAGGTCCACCTCATCTTCGAGCATCATTTCATGAGTGAGGAGTGACCCAATCAGCTCTTCAAGAGTTAAGGACGTTAAGTCCTTAGACTCGATGATTGCCGTCTTCTTTGATTGCCACGATTTTGGGAGGTAGTAGACTAACTTCCTCACAAGCTTTTCATTTGAAATGATCTCTCCATATGATTTGAAACCATTGACAATCGTTAAAAATCTATCTGTCATAGCTTTGATATCTTCATTTGGTTTCATCTTGAAATTTTTATAGCTATGCGTTAGAATACTAATTTTAGATTTCTTTACCTCATCGGTACCTTCATGAGTGACTTGAAGTTTGTCCCATATTTCTTTGGCGGTTGTACATGATGAAACTCTTCCGTATTCATCTGGTCCAAGAGCACAAAAAATGATATGGATGGCTTTGGAGTTGAGCTGGAACATTCTTGTCTCTCCTTCACTCCACAACCTTGGATGAGTGAGAGGTTTGATGTATCCTTCTTCTACAGCATTCCATGCTCCCATGTCACTTGCTTGAATGAAGTACATCATTCTATTCTTCCAATAGGCATAGTTAGCTCCATTGAAGAAAAGAGGCTTGTTGACGGGCATCGAGTCGAGACCGGAGTCGAAGTTTGAAGCGGAGGCCATTGATGACTTTGATTATCGATATAACTCTTCCCGAATCGACTTAAGAGGCGATTAAACCTTCAAATGATTTAGGCTCTGATACCAATTGTTGAGTTAATCGATTGACGAAATTGGCCAAGAGGGGGGTGAATTGGCAATTAAAAATTTGGTGGAAGTTTTTGCAAAAAATTGAAAGTAATTGCACAGCGATTTAGAGTGGTTCGACTTTCTCAATCAAAGTCTAAGTCCACTACCTTAGCTATCCACACTAAGGATTTTCCAACAAATTCACTAATTTGTTCTTTCTTTTGAGGCAAAAGAGATAACCTTACAACACCCTCAAGAATATACCCCAATTCTTGAGAACAATCTTTCCCAAAGAGAAGATTACAAATTTGCAAACTTACAAGGAAAACCTCACAAGGTAAGATGTTTGCACAATTCTAGAACAAGAAAAGAACACTCAAAGATAATTACAAATGAGCACAAATGGTGTTCTTGAAAGCAAAATGAATATTGAAAGGAAAATTGGCTTGATTTGCACAAACTTGGTGTTTGATGCTTTCTCTCTTGTTTCTCTATGATTTCTTATTGATCAAGGGCTTCAGAACTTGTTTAAATACACCTTGAATCACTTTTGAACGTTGGGGATGATTAGTGAAGATCATATAGCCGTTTTAGTGTGAAAACATTTAATAAAACAGCTTGGAGCGTAGGGGGAATCGGTACCCCATATGGGGAATCGGTTCCCTAAGTGTAAAATTCAAATATTTTGACCGTTATACAAGGGGGAATCGGTACCCCCTGGGGGGAATCGGTTCCCTCCGAGCATACTGAAATTCTCGGAGCCAAACCATTCAGGGGGAATCGGTACCCCCTTAGGGGGGAATCGGTTCCCTCTGAGCAATCTGGAATTTTTGGTTTTGAAATGGTTCGAAATACTTTGTAAAATTATTTTGAAATTGTTTTAAGATTAAAACTTAATTTTACACTTTGAGTAAGGATTAAAAATGATCTTTGAAAGATTTAGAGTAATGTTCTGATATTCAAATAATTTTATCGAATATACTTAGAAAATCATTTGGAAAATCTTAAAATTCATTTAACTTAATTTGTTATATCGAAATATCAAAATGTTTTCAACAGAGATGATAAGAAAGTTTAAGGAAGTCTAAAGATAAGTAAAAACTCAAAGATGGATATGTTAGGAGAGATTAAGTAAATAGAGTTTTTAAGTGAAATTTTGAATGAGAAGGTTTAAATGAATTTGGAAGTTAAATTTGACTTGTCATAAGTGTGAATAAGAAGTTATAAGTGTTAAAACTAAGTTTGGATTATATGGAAAATTTTAGTAAGATTTTTAGTTTTAAGAATTTGAATGAGATATGGAAGATAAGAAGGTGTTGGAATGATAAAAGTTAGTTACGGTGCTTGTAGTTGGGTTTTATGAAAATAAGGGAGTTTAAAATAGAAGAATTAAGTAAAGAGATGATAATTTTTGAGTGAAGCAGTTTGTTCTAGGCAGGGTGTATCGATACCCTATGAATGGGTATCGATACCCTAAGACCAATTTTGAATAACATCTTCATGGTGTATCGATACATTAAGGAGTGTATCGATACCTGTGTATCGATACCCACAGGCAAGTAACAATGCCTGTGAATTTTGAATTTAATTTGGGTATCGATACCATAGTAGTGTACTGATACCCCCTTAATGGAAAAATGTGAATTATGTTCATTAATTAGCTTAAGTTATTAGAATCGAATTATAATGTTTAGGCTTCTAATAATCATCTTGGAAATTATAATTATGTAGATATTAAGCCTAATCAAGTTCCGGAACATTGGGCAAGTAAGATCGATCGAGGAAAGATAAGAGATCAGTATTGACTAGTGAGGCCAGGTAAGTGTATACTATTAGCATATATGTATTGTATATGGAAATTAGACTTTTGACAAGTATGTTTTTGATATTCTGAATATATGATTGTATGATTAGAAGCATGATTATGTTTTGTATTATATGAATATGCTTGGTTCGTATTATATGTTATATGATGTGAGATAAGTTAAATGGTATTGACTTATAGGACAATATGAGAATAGTATATAAAATTTGGAGATATTGATAGAAGTGATTATATGAACATGTAAGATAAATTATATGGGGAAGATTTATAGGCTTAAATGAACCTATAATAAATAAGATCTATGGTAAAGATCTATGAAGCCATAAGAAGATGTTATAGGAGCTATTTGATGATAATTTATGAGAAGACATGTATATATGATAAGCTATATGAAATTGAACTGAGTAAATATATGAAATTAGTATATAAATGATGTGAGATAAGTAATTATGTAAAACCTGGAGTTAAGATATATTTATCGATATATATAGACTATATGAAAATATGTACATGAATACATGTATAAGTGACATATGTTTATGGGTTATAATATGTTACATGATCTATGTGAGTATAAAAGTATAAACCATAAGTTATATATGATGTGAGATAAGTTATTATACATACATGGTGTATGTTATGAGACGTGATCTATGTGATTACAGGAGAAATGATAATAGCTATATGAGTATATGTATATTTGAATTATATGGAAATAAACTACGTGACTATGTGAGATCTTATGAAATGTGATAATGAGCTATGTGAAAGAACTATGAGATTATGTGTATATATTATATGCATATGTGAATGTGTGATAGCATAAATATTAGTGCCCATGTTATTTGTCATGAGAGCTAGGGGTATAGTTTGCATGCCAAGAGTCGAGGGTCTACGCGGTCTTTCGGGACATATATGTATCCTTTGGAACATCTATAAGGTCCTTTGAGACACATACTTGGTCCTTAGAATATGTATATGATTCTTAAGGAATTTCTATGTGGTCCTTAGGGACATTTTTATATGGCACTTCGGTGTATTTCTACGCGGCACTTCAGTGCATTTCTATGCGGCACTTTGGTACAATCTTATGTGGCACTTCGGTGCAATCCTACATTGCACTTCGGTGCATTTATACGAGCTGTGGTGACAATATTAGTGCACAACCTCTATAGACTCACATATCTATAGTTCTCACATGTGTACATGGGCTATTAAAGATATAATATGATAAAATTCTATGTGATGTTATATGGTTGTTTGGTGATATGATATTATATGATATGTAAGTGTGTTAAAGATAAAAATAAGATGATAAGATAAAAGGGATAAACAATAATAATATATATAATAAGGTTATGAATATAAATAATGATATGTGTGTATATGTATAACTATTACCTAAAAGAATATATGAGTTGGTATGATAGGTACATGTATGTACTTATGTTTTGGATGCATAATGAGTTTGATAAATTAGTATGAAGTGTTCATAGTAGAAATTAGAAATTAGATTTTATATTTAAGTTTATTAATGTCTCACTAAGTCATCGACTTAGCGTGTGAGTGTTTCACACGTAGGTTCCGAGAAGAGGAAAAAGGGGTCAAAGATGAGCATGTCAGGTCAGCTTCACCTTCCTAAACATCATATCATAAAAAGTTTAAATTTTATTTATTTTGTTATTTGAAATGTAGTTGCCATGTAATATAAAAGATTTGTATTAGATACGCTCTGATAAGTTTGTAAAACCATATGTTTTTATATAATAGAAGTTATTTGGTTCATTTGAAATGTAAAACTGAATTTTTATTAGATTTTGAGTCAATGTGACACCTCGGACTCGGATTCGGGTCGGATACAGGTTGGGGTGTTACAAGAGCGGTCTTTTTGTATTGACATGACTTGGAAAGACTATAGATCATCTTTATAACAAGCTTATCATTAGGAATAACTTCTCTAAAGCCATTGAGACCATTGAAAATAACTAAAACTTGATCGGTCATGCTTTTAATATCCTTATCCAATTTCATATTGATGTTTTCATAATTATGATTGGGAAGACTAATCTTAGTTTCTTTTACCTCATTAGTTCATTCATGAGTAACCCCAAGTTTGTCCCATATCTCCTTGGCATTAGAACAAGATAAAACTCTCTCATATTCATCGGGTCCAATTGCACAAAATAGAATGTGCATTGCCTTTGCATTGAATTGGAATAATATTCTTTCTTCTTCACTCAATTTCGCCACAGCTCTAGTTGGAGTAGAATATCCACTCATCATGATGCTCCAAGCTCCCAAATCACTAGCTTGGATGATAAACGTCATCTTATTCTTTCAATAGGCATAGTTGACTCCATTGAAGCAAGGAGGCTTGTTGATAGGTTGAGAATCATTGACAACGTCGAAGCTTGATGTAGAGGCCATGGATGACTTGACTCTTCTATAATCTTCTCAAGAGGTGGTAAAACCTTTCAATTATAATCTTCTCAAGAGATGGTAAAACCTTTCAATGAGTTTATATTTTGATACCAATTGTATAGTCAATTGGTTTATAGAACCTTTCAATGAGTCTATATTTGATACCAATTGTATAGTCAATTGGTTTATAGAAAATGGCCAACATGGGGTGAATTGGCAATTTAAAAATTGTTGGAAGATTTGACAAGAAGTAAGAAAATGACACAAAGATTTTAGGGTGGTTCAACTTCCTTAATGAAGTCCACATCCACTACCTTAGCTTCCTAACTAAGTACTTAAAAAAATTCACTAATTTGTTTAAACCTTTTAGGACAATGTGTAACTTACATAACACTAAGACTTATACCCCAAAGTCTTAAGTGTTCAATCCTTCCCAAGAAGTAATTACAAATGAGAAAACTTTGAATATCCTCACAAAGATAGAATGTTTGCAAATTGAAGCTCTCACACATATTTAAGAACTCTAGAATGAAAAATACAATGAATGGAATATTTGTTGGCTTTATTAATCAACCGAAATAGCCAAGAAGGGATGAATTGGCCTTTAAAAAATTTGTGGTGGAAGCTATCAAAAAAAATAAACTTCCACAAGGAATTTAGAGTGGTTCAACTTTCTAAAGCAAAGTCTACATCTACTACCTTAGCATCCACACTAAGGATTTCTCAAATCCACTAGATTTGCAAACCTTTTAGGACAAGGTGTAACCTTACAACACTTCAAGGTTTATACCCCAAAACCTTGAATACACACTATCCCTAAAAGTAATTACAAATTTAGCAAACAAAAGAAAAAATCTGACGAAGATAAATATGTTTGCACAAATTAAGCACTCACTAAAAATCACACTTGAGCAAATTTAACAATATAGATTACAAGTGTGTTATAATGAATTGACAATTTTTTCTCTAAAACTATATTGATGTTGATTTGATCTTGCAATTGAATTTCTTGTTGTTCTCCATTTTAATCTTGGTTCATTTTATGTCTTTTAAAATCATTCTAGCCGTTTGGAGCCATTGGGGATTGATTTGAGCCATTCAAATCATTAATTTTGAGCATTTAATGATCACCTACACATTTGGTATCGATACCGAGATGTTGATATTGAGAGCGAGCATCCTAACAGTCAAAATTATAGTCGTTAAACCCTTGGTATCGATATTGTTTGACTGAGTATCGATACCCAACCACCGGTCTCGATACTGGTACCATGGTCTAGAGACTGATAATCCTTTTGGGATTTTGGTATCGAGACTAGCACCCTGATCTCGAGACTGGGAGGGGTTTTAGTTAGAATACAAGTGTTTTTTTAGCTTTAAAACAAAACTTATAATTTTTATAAATACTCAAAAACACTTATGATTATTTTTCACACTTAAAACACTTTAAAATTGTTTATGAAAAATTCTTTATAAAATTGTGAAATTCAAATTTTAACAACTAAATTTATTTAAAAAATCATGTTATATCAAAATCAAAAGTTAGTTCAACAATCTCCCCCTTTTTGATATAACAAAACCTTTTGTAAAAATTTGTTTTAACTTTAAAAATGATTTGTCAATTTAGTTTTGTGAAAAATAAAATCTCTCCCTAAGTAAAATATTTTTTGGCTACCAAAATTTTCACTTACACATATTTTTCCCCTTTTTGTTATAACAAAATCAAATTTAGCTTTACAAGAGAAAATATGTTAGTGAAATAGGGAACTCAAATATTCAACAATAAACATAAGATCAAATTCATGCTTAACATAAAATAAAAAAGTTTAAAAGATAAAATAAGCATAAATTCATCACAAGAGTAGTTCAAACTTAATGTACCAAAATAAAATAGTATCAAGATAAAACAATAAAGTGCTAAAATAAAATTCATAAGATGCATGAAATAAGTCATAATGAAATAATCCTAAAAGCATAAAATGTCTAATCTTCCGGATACAATGGAGAAGGAGAGAGAGGCATCAAATGATGACGTATCAAACGAATGTCATGCTCATGTGCATCCAAGCGACGATCCACATTACACTTAAATGTCTACAAACGAGAATTTATGTTCCCGAAGCTTTAAACCATATAATCATACATGGTCTTCATCTAAATCTCCTCTTAAGGTGGGGGTATCGGTGGCTCATCCATTTCATTTTCTTGTTCCTCAACGACGTCCTCGAGATGTCATCTAAAAGCACGTCACTCACCGGTTCTTATATTGAAATCCCAATAACCCTTGTGGGCTGATTTGAGATCGATGATACTAACGAGAGGAATGGAGTGGTCATACATGATGAACACTAGCTTATCCCTAAAGATGTAAATAATGATACAACTATAGTGGTTAAAGATAAGAGATAACTCTTTTAGGATTTTTATCGATCACTGGAGGACAAACCTAAAACAATGGTTCTAAGAAAATATTGGTGAATGAGTTAACCTCCTGTAATGAAACATATAATAAACCCATGAAACCAATAATTTCATCAATTTTTTTCAAAAATTATATAAGTTTAAAAAGATTTGAAATTCATAATTTAAAAAATTTTGAAATTTGTTTAGAGAAACATGTTATTAAAACAATGAATATGTGTTCAAACAACTTATAAAACATTTCTAGATCGAAAGGAACTTAACAACAGGAATTAAAATCAATTTTTAACATAAATTTCGAAAAATAAAAAATGGGTTTAAAAATTGATTACCTTAACTTTTTGAAGAGAAAATACGATGATGATGATGATGTTAATCCACTCTAGATAATTAAGGAACAAGGAATTTAACACAAAAGTGTAATTAATTGGAGGGGAGAAGTGAGATTTTTAAAGGATGTGTAACTTTTAAAAATATATGAGTTTTAGGGGGAAAATAACCCCATTTTAATGTGAACAGGGACCCCAGTCTCGATACCGAGACAAGCGGTCTCGAGACTCCCCTAATGGTATTGATACTAAAAGACGACATCGATAATAATTTTGGCTATTGGAATTTTGGTCTCAATATCGATAGAACGATCTCAATACCAATATCCTACAAATGCCAAAAATGTCATTTTAAACCCTCAAGACAATCTAGAATAAGAACCTACTGATTTTAAGACTATATGAAGCACTAGAAACTTATTTATTCACTATAGATAAATATTTGATACTAAATTTAATGTTTTTCTAGTACTTTACTAAGTGTATGTTATGGATTTTTGAAAAAATTATTAGCTATATTAAACAAGGTCCAAAACATACCAAAAGGAATTTAAGGCCATAAGATATCAAATTAATTATATAAGGCCACAAGAATCCAATTAATGCAATAATAACTCCCCCTGACAAAATGTAACAAGTCACTTGAAGGAGACATACAATCAAGCACAAAAATAAGTATAATCACATAAAAACATAAAATTGTATGAAATTGAAATATTTTACCACTTAAAGTAAGGTTGATTGGTTAAGTCTTCCTTTCTTCAAGTTTTCTTCCTTAGTGTGTTTTTGGATCTCCAAAATAGCTTGATTTTGCTTACAATAGCTTCAGCACAACTACAATAGACAATTATGCAATTTTTGGTACCAAAATATTTTTGGGTCCATTCATGTTAGTTTTGAACAATCTAGTCCCTTAGGTATCCATGAAGGTATGATATCCAAAATTTTGGTAGCAATAAGTCCTTTAGGGACCCATATACTCCTAACCATTTTTCCTTTATAAAATTTGGGGGAATAAGTATGTCTATTGTAAAAGTCATTTTTAACAAAATTTGATTTGGAAAGCAAGTTTTGTAAGTCTAAATTCTTTTTCTAAAAAAATTTAATATTTCTTGCAAATCATTGACTTGGCTTTCAAGTTCACTATTAGTCTTAAAAAGTGAGTCATTTTTTTATTTCAACTTTGAATGAATATTTTTTATTTATAGATCATGACTTCATATTCTAAAACCAAATTCATCATAGGCATCATGCAACTCATTAAATGTATATGAATTTAAATTAGATGAGTTAGATGACACATTTGAATCTTCTTGGATGGCCATGAAGCAAAGATTGTCTACTTCATCCTCTTCATCATCAGCGGAGTCTTCATCAGACCATGTAGCCACAAAATCCTTCTTCTTTAAGTGAGGACAATCATACTTAAAGTGTCTCGATTTTTGACAATGGTAGCATATGATAGGATACTTCTCCTTTTTCGATTCATGCTTCTTTTCTTTTTCTTTGGATGACATGAATCTCTTTAATTTTTTGAAGAGCTTGGCCATCTCTCATCTTCATCATCCACCTCTTGAATCTTCTTTGTGTTCATTGGTGGATTTGAGAGTAATGCCAATATTCCTTTTCTTCTTCTCCTTCTTTCCTTCTTCTTCTTCTTTTCTTTGAAGCTTCATTTCATGAGTAAACAAGGACCCAATTAGCTTATCAAGGGCGTACAACTCCAAATCTTTTGTTTCTTTGATGGCGGTTACTTTGCCTTCCCAAGATGTAGGCAATAAGGCAAATATATTTCTCACTACTTCTTCATTGGGATAGACCTTCCCAATGTTCTTCAAATTGTTGATTATTAAAGTGAACCAATTAGACATTTTATTTATGTCTTCATTAGGATTCATTTTGAATTTCTCGTAATTGAGAGTAAAAATGTCAATCTTGGATTTTTTTCACTTGGTTTGTTCCTTCATGAGTCACCTCCAAGTTTCCCTGTATCTCCTTAGCATTAGAGCATGAAGATACTTTACTATTCGTCCGGGCCAAGTGCACAAAAGGGAATATGCATGGCTTTAGCGTGACTTGGCGAGCTTCTTATCTTTATTGGTCCACTCCGACAGGTTTCTTGTCAGGTTAGGGAGAACCATCAACGATTGCATCCCAAACATCAAGATCGGTAGGTTGAATGAACAAACTCATCCTATTCTTTCAATAGTAGTAGTTTACACCATTGAAGTATGGAGATCTTAAAATGGATTGAGAGTCTTCAACATTGTAGGAGCTGGAAGTTAAAGCCATCTTTATTGGTTGATAGAATAACTTGATAGAGCTCTTCTAGGATTTTCTCAAGGTTGTTAAAACCGTCGAATGTGACCCGCTTTGATACCAATTGTTGACTTATCAATCAACTGAAATAGCCAAGAGGGGTTGAATTGGCCTTTAAAAACATTATGTGGAAGCTATCAAAAAAAAATAAAATTTTGCACAAGGAATTTAGAGTAGTTTGACTTTCTAAACCAAAGTCTACATCCACTACCTTAGCATCCACTAAGGATTTCTCAAATCCACTAGATTTGCAAACCTTTTAGGACAAGGTGTAAGCTTACAAATACTTCAAGGTTTTACCCAAAATCCAAATACACACTCTCCTAAGAGTAATTACAAATTTAGCAAACCAAAAAAATCTTACAAAGGAAATATGTTTGCACAAATTAAACAATGTAGCTTACAAGTGTGTTACAAATGAATTTGACAATATTTGCTCTAAAACTCTATTGAGTTGATTTGATCTTGCAATTAACTTTCTTGTTGTTCTCCATTTGAATCTTGGTCCCTTTTATGTCTTCTAACATCAATTAGCCATTTGGAGCCATTTGGGGATTGATTTAAGTCATCAGAATCGTTAATTTTGAGCATTTAAAAAACTATAACTGTTGAACCCTTGTTATCGATATTGCTTGAAGTATTGATACTCAACCATCGGTCTCGATATTGGTACCATGCTCGAGACTGATAAGCCTTCTGGGATTTCGATATCGAGACTAGCCCCTAGTCTCGAGATTAGACGGATTTTTGCTAAAATACAAGTGTTTTTTATCTTTAAAACAGAACTTATAATTTTTAATTACTCAAAAACACATGATTACGTTTCACACTTTAAAACACTTTAAAATCATTTATGAAAATTCTTTATAAAATTGTGAAATGCAAATTTTAACAACTTAAATATTTAAAAATTCATGTTATATCAAAATCAAAAGTTTGTTCAACATTATTGTTTTATGTAAGTAAGAACACAAGGGAATATAAATTGGCTCTAATTGCTCGTTGATTGTTGGAATAGTTTTCTTGTCTCTTATTGGTTTTTGAATACCCCTTTTATACGTCCCTCGTGATTTCTAGTCATTCTTGGTTGTTGGAAGAGTTTGGAGAAAGACACAAGGGAATAAATTTGGCTCTAATTGCTCGTTGATTGTTGGAATAGTTTTCTTGTCTCTTATTGGTTGTTTGAATACCCCTTTTATACGTCCTCGTTGATTTCTAGTCATTCTTGGTTGTTGGAAGGAGTTTGGAGCCGTTTGAAGAATTAATTCGCGCATTTAAGGCTACATGCACACAAAGTTTCGAAACTCTCGAAAGATGAACTAAAAATATGACCGTTGAAATCAAAGTATCGAAACTTCAAGGAAAGTTTCAAAACTCTTGTTAAAGTTTTGAAACTTTGAGAAAAATCGAAACTCCAAAGCCTACTATTTTTGGAAAGTTTTCGAAACTTCTAGTCAAAAGCTTGTTTTAAAAGATATTTTTGACATTTTAAAAAAGACATGACTTTAAAAAATTGTCCTAAAATGTTTTAATGATATTTTTAACATAATTTGAACTTTAAAGACTTATTTTGAAGGTAAAAAAGTAATATATATTTTTTATTTTGAATTATTTTATTTTATTTTTAATTATTATATTTAAGTTTTTGATTATCTTTATATTTTGAATTTAATTTTTTTATTTTTATTTTTAATTAAATAAGCCCTTAAACTTTAAAAAATTAATTTGGCCCTCAAACTGAGAAGAAAAAAACAATTAGCCCATCTGTCATGTTATCACTGTGGATCACCACATTAGCACCGTTAAATGTTGCATCAGCATCATAACAGTAACGACGGAAACCGTTGGTCAAAGGGTCATATTAAGTTCTTTTATAAGTTTTGAGAGCCACATTGAATGCAAAAAAGTATCGATAGTCACATTGAGTACAAAGAAATGTTGAGGACCACATTGATTTTTTTAGACAAATACAAAGGTCTCTTGTACCCTTTTGCGTAAAAATAGCAAACTATCTAAAACAGTAAAAGATTTTTATTTCAATGCAATAGTCTTGCTCAATACGCAAACCTAAGTACTTAATAAGTATTAACATTATAGAAACGATTATTATTATTAAAAGAATTAAAAATATTACGTTAAATGCATTAAAAATATACTATCTTAACTAATAAATCAATGAATATTAACGTCACATTTTTTAGAGATGTTAACATAATAAAAATAATACGTAAAAAAATAACTAAAAATTTATCGATTTAAAAGTGACCTTAAAATTAGTTTGAAAGAAAGAAACCAAAAATTTTACAAAATTAAAATTAAAATTTGCACAAATAATGTATAGATATTCACAATTTTCCTAAGAAAAGAGAGAATAATTAAATAAATAAACCCTTAGGGGTTGTTTGATAAATAAAATGATTAAACGCTGAATGATTAAATGGCCTAAATGATTCAAAGGCTCTGTATGAATTGGCTTTGAATGTGACATGCTGTTTGATAATGGTTCTGAATGTACAATTGAATTATGAATATTTTCATTTTTACCTTCACAATGATTTATTATATTATAAGATTGTTTAAAAACACATGTGAAAAATTATGTATTATGGTAATATCGGGTACTTAATGATTCAGAATGTACTTTAATGTTGAATCATTCAGCAGTGTTTTTGCTGTTTCATTTAGCATAGTATTCATTTAGAGTGAAAATCAAACACGCTGAATGATGAACGGTTCAACATTCAGCGCTGAATGATTCTATTCAACTGTAAACAAACGACCCCTTAATGATTGAAATATCTACCTACGTGGATCATAATAGATATGAGTCAACGTGAATTAAAAATAAAAAATAAAAAAATTAAGTTAGAAGATATTAATGATTTTTTATTATTGATTGAAATATCTACCTACGTGGCATAATAATGAGATATGGAGTCAACGTGAATTAAAATATAAAAAATAAAAAAATTAAGTTAGAAGATATTAATGATTTTTTATTATTAAATTAATAATTATTTAAAATGATTTCACAGGTTTAAAATAAAATAATTTTAAGATTTATTTTATTATAATCTAAAGCGTATAATATACACGAGAATATCTAATAGGATTAACTTTATAATAAAAATTTTGGTAGGGTAAAATTAGGGATTAGTATCAGTTAGATCATGTTAGATTTTCAGTTAATCTGATCCGATCAAAAATATAAATTTCATTCGAAATTCACCCATTCAGTTTAAGGGTGATTTTATTTCACCCGAATCCGAGTCGATATTTAATATACCCAACTTATTCTAACCCACCGGCCTAAAATAAATATATGTATAAGAAATATTTTTTATTAAATAAATTAGAGATCTAATTGAAAACATAACATATAGAGAGTTACTTTGTAGTTATCCCTAAATATAAAAGGTAATTTTTTTACTAGGGTCAGTCAAATATTTTTCACCATAAATTCAAAATTGTCTCAACCCTAACTATTTATAAATAAAAAGAACTATTCCAATTTGAACACGAAATCCTTTTTAAAAAGAATTTGACTCAACCATTAGATCAGGTCGAGATCCATTAGGTTTGGATACCGACCCATCCGATAAATGGGCATGACCAGTGGATTATGCGTGGTTAAGCAATTTTAACAGTGAGGGTGAATGAAAGGGAGTAAATGTGGATGAGGTGAGATTCTTAATATCATGGACAGGTGAGTTCGGAAGCACTTAAGATGTGAGCTCAACAAATCCTCGTTCACTTGAGTGTTGAAACCGCAGACAAAAGAGAGAACCCTCGTCTCCTGGATTTCTTTTCAGCTTGTTTTTTGCCGCAAATCCCGACTTTTCCATATCTATTTCCATTTCTTTTACTTAATGGCATTATATTCTAAGGTTTTCTCAATCTATAACAATTTTGTGACAATAAATTTACTTATATTATGCACAATGATTTGTGACAAATTGATTAAAAACTCAATTACTTCACATATTTTCATCATCGCATCTTTTTACTTGTTCATTTCAACTGTTAATATCATCTATGATTTTTTAAATCTAATAATCATATATTAATATAAAACTCTTTAATATGATGCAATAATTAGAGAAATTATTTAATTAAAAATATATATATAATATTTAAATAATTACAATTACCTTAAATAGAAACTTAAATTCTTGTCTATAAAATTTAAATAGTGGAATAAAACTCATCAATTTGATCAATTTTTTTATTTTAATAGTTTGGGACAATTACATTATGTACATAATTATAAAAAAAGGAAAATATTAATTTATTTATTTTCAATAACTAATGCCATAAAAGCAATCCTGTCCGTTAAACAACTTGAAAAGAATCTAAGCCATTCGATGATTTCTGTTCAGACAGCAGTTATTTTTGTCATTCAACACCCAGAGATGAAAAGAAATTGAAAGAGAGAAGTCAAAATTTAAAAGACACAAAAACTCTGCCCGAAAAAGATCAGAAGATCAAAGAAAATTTTCATTTTGCACTCTTTTCATCTCTAAATTTCTTTGGGAAAAAGAATCTGATTTGTGTTTTTTGTTAGTCAATCAGAAAACGAGTTTAGGACGACGAGTCTTTTTTTAAATGTATCCGATTGAAATCTGAGGTCGAGTACGTAATAAGGGAGAAGAGGAGGGGTTGATTTAAAGGTGTACTTCTTTTTTGAATCTTAGGAATTTAGGTTTTGGGATATTGGGGTTGGATTAATTTTAGATTTGAGTTTATAACTGCTTTAATTATGGGATTAGGGAGTAAAGGTGGGGGAGATGGTGGTGGACGACGGTGGCGGAGGTGTTGGTGGTGCTGATTGCGAAAGTGGAGGGAAATCCTTGGGTTCGGTTTCATGCTCGATTTGCCTTGAATCGGTTACTGATAATGGTGATCGATCGTGGCTAAGCTTCATGTGGGCATCAATTTCATTTGGGTAAGTCAAATTGTCATGATTTGAAACTGATTTTATCAAGGAATTTTCATTCTCCAAAAAAAAAATGGGATTGGAAGATCTGAGCTCGAAGTTTTGCGCATTTGATTTATTGGGTGTGTTTAGTTTAGTTTTGATTGATGGTGAAGTGAAGAATCGTAAAGATAGAAGCAAAAGTTTATACGAGCTGGGATGGCTCAGTCAGTTTTATCTTATATTTTGATGAGCTGCAGCCTATGTTGCTCGGACTCTTCATTTTTCATGTACTGCATGTTCCGACACTCGGACATGGGGATTGACCTCCGAGGATCCTCCAATATATAGAAAACTTAGAGAAATCTATCCATACCTGTCTCGGATACATACCTTTGTCCTGACACTTGCACCTGAGCCCGAGTAACATAGGCTGCAGCATGGGGTAAATGGCTACTGGCATACATTTGTGGAATTTGAAGGGTTTGAGCATAGGTCGTATATTATATTTGTTGATGTGGTCGTTAACGGTGTGAGGTGATGATTGTTTTAAATCTGTTTTAAGGGTTCTAATCAATTATAATATGTTTGCAATGATTTTCACCAGATTGCATTGGTTCAGCATTCAACATAAAGGTGCAATGCAATGCCCTAATTGTAGGAAATCGAAAAAGGTCAATGGCTTTATGCCAACAGTAGCTGTTCATATCCGGAATTTAATATGGATGATCTGACACATGATGAGGACCTTATGGTCTAAGTTACTCTGAAATGGTAACGGTTTATATATTTCTTTTCTGCATCTGATAGGCTATCATATTGCTCATCACTTACCCTCCACGTCATGCCAATTTAATGGCCAGCGATTTTGTTGGTTATCTAGCAAGTGAAACTTTATTTTTAACCCTCATAGTTAATGAACCAAATCTCTTTTGCTAAAGCTGAGCATGGTTTCGTTATGTGGGTTTCTTAAGTTCATAATTTATCCCCAAATGGGAATTTGACAGATTAGGGTTTGAGTTGCGTTGCTCCCTAATCATGGTTTTGCAAAACCTATACAAACTCGTATACATGTTAGTATTTGCATTTTGCCTTCTTTGGCTCTACGTAGCATTCACTTTAGACTTACTGACAACTCAAATTGAATCTATTTTGATTACTACAGAAGTCAAATTGAAATATATTTTCCTTCTTATTATTTTCTTTTTCTTCTTTATATTGTATTTGTAGTCATTTGGAGTTCAGTGGTGTCCGTTTGGAAGCTTAGCACGACTTCCTTCATTTGAGTAAGCATGAATATTTTCTGCTTCAAATTTTCAGTGCTGAAATGTGGTGGTCCTTTGTCTCTTCTTCAACATCAATATCTGCCATCTTTTACTTTTTGCATGGCGATCTTTGTGATAATAACTTCAAGAGAGAGAGAGTGGTGGGAAGTTGGTACTTTCTTAGTTGATACTGATTTCAAATTGGAGAAGATTAATCTCTGCTTCTTATTTGTGATGGCCAATGACATTGGAATTCAAGCAATTAGAGGACCTCCTTTAACCTAACCAAAATTAAATAAACTCCTGCTTGAGTGAGTTTAAGCTGTCATAAACAATCTAAACCTGAAACTAATGTCATGCTGCCCAACTACTAAAATTTCTCGATGGTTTTCTTTCAGATGCAAATTCTTTCCATATAGGATGCACCAGGTTTATGCACCAGATTCATCTATGGACCGAAAGTATTTCATGAGCTTAAGTTTATGGAGTATAGAATCGTGGCATAAGTGCAGCCTATTGTTTTTTGGTTGGAAGTTACAAATTGTTATTATTCTAAGTTGAAAAAGCTGCTTAAGTATATCGTTCCATTTTATTCCTTTACTCTAAATCATTACAGTTTGTCTGCTAGTTCTTCTTGCCTTGTTCAAGTTCAATTATTTTCTTTCCTTTAACATTTCTTTTCCGCCCTAATCATTTTCAGGGTAGGAGAGTTTTCATCACCTCATGTAAGATTTTTCCTTCTTTTTTTATTTTTGAGTAATGCTTATGTGTTGGGTGGTTTTATATATGGAGGTTCTGGCCTATATACTAATTATAAGTTTTGCTGGAATGCAGATCATGAGTTGCTGGGACCACAAGCCATCTTTGCCGAACATTCAGCATCTGCAGCTCATCCATGTCCTTATGTAGCTTACTTCGGGCCAACTATTCATCCCTCATCCTCAAATTCCAGTGGAAGCGTTCCAGATAGTTCTAGTTTCACAGTCACTGGAATGGTCCATCAGTGCCTGGTGAGATGCCTGCGTCTTATGCTTTTCCTGCTATGGGTCTCCATTATAATAGTTGGGAGCATCATTCCCTTCCGTTCTCCACACCAAGCAGTCGAATTGGTAGTTCTGATCAACCTTCAAATCCGCCTATCAGTCAAAGGTCCACCAGGAGCAGCTCTGATGTGCCAAGACCAGGATCTTTTATGCATCCAGTTGTTGTTGGACACAGGTATTCGTCAATACAATGACATTCGTGATGTGATTTGAGTTTTTTTGTACTTTCTTTATGAAAAGTGAAAATATGTTGAACATTTTACCAGTTTGTTCTGCAACCATTTCCTAGAGAACATCTACAATCTCTTCCCTCAAAGAATTACTCATTCCCTAAAAGTGCCAATACGAGACGAGTTGACAAAAACATAAAGTTCGACTTTTATGAGCTGCATTTTTTTTATCACGGACTCATCACTCGGAAAAGAGAACATTTACTCACGGTCACATTTTCTTCATTATATAGATATAATCATATGGAAGGTGGTTTTTCTGCCAACTAGTTTAATTCAAGTGCTCTGTTTCCGCAGTTCTGGTGCAAGAACAGGGAATTCAGTTGTTACCTCATTGATCCCTCCTTACCCTGGTAGCAATGCTCGGGCCCGTGATAGAGTACAGGCTCTCCAGGCATACTATCAACCACAACTTCCTAGCACTTTGCCTGGCTTACGGACACCCATTATTTCCAGCTCCCGAAGATCAAGCAGTCATAGAAATCATGTTCAAGCTGGGTCAGCAGCTCATCATCTGACCAGGTGGGTGGCTTTTATTTCATTCCATCTGGCCGTAACTTTCAAGAGGCAGAAAATCCTCTACCAACTCGGTTCCATGGATGGGAAAGAGATCATTTTCACTAAACCAGGTAGACAGAGAAGCCAGTTGGGGCACATTCCATCAATCCGCTGCGGGTGCATTAGATCCTGGTGTAAGATACAGCAGCTTTCGACAGGCACGGATCTGAGAGGATGGAATGACAAGATCATTCATAACTTTATCTTTCCTCATTTACACCCTTGCTGGCTGAAGCAAAACTACCCCTACCATGAATGAAACTGAAAAGTTTGTGTATGCTTTGAGAGACAGATATATGGTGCTTGAAACTGTCGATCCTGGCAGGCTGAAAAACTTGGTACGAGGCTCCGGAATCAACAATTTCGGTAGCTAGATGGCTTCCTCTCCTTTGCTTCCTTTGGCTTTGAGGCATGTCCAATAAAACATTGGAAAAACAAATGTTGGATAGTATGATCGGATTAAGCTTTATCGCTTTGCAGTTGCAGTTGCGTGTGGTTGAATTGAATTAACCATAAAGGGACGGAGTAAAAATTAGATATAAACATTAATGAAATATTAAAATTTTCCACTGAAATATTAATTTTTTAAAAAAAGTACAATAACTTATTAGATATATAAACTTAAAATTCAGAAAATAATGTTTAATTTATCTAATATTTAAATTTATTTTGACTTAAATTATTATTGGATCAAAAAAATTAAAAACATTGAATTGTCATCTTTTAATTTTTATATTTTTTAATTTGAATATTTAGTTTTTCATGAAATAAAATACTATTATTATCATCTTTTAATTTTTATATTTTTTTAATTTGAATATTTAGTTTTTCATGAAATAAAATACTATTATTATCATCTTTTAATTTGAATATTTAGTTTTATGAATTAAAATACTATTAAATCATTTTTTAAATATTCATTTATATTTTTTTTTCATGAACTAAAATACTAATAAATCATTTTTAATTTGAATATTTATACTTTTCATGAACTAAAATATTATTAGATCAAAATTATCAAATATGAATATTTATATTTTCATTATCTAAAATACTATTAGATCAAAATTATCGAGACCCCTTTGGACTACAGGAGAGCTACCCCTTGCAACCATATCATTAGCTTGTAGGTTAACTTTTTCTTGAGTTGCATGGCCTCTATTTTACAATTAGATAGGGTTCGACCAACTTGGCCAAGTTCTACTTAAGGTGTTCATCCACAAAATGAAACCAAAATTATAGTGTTTTGAATTTTTAATTAATACTCGATGTTTGATCAAAACAAATCAAATTAAATATCTAGTTTATGAATCCCGATATCTTAAAAAATTAATTCGGGATCTTCCATCGATTCACTTTCCTCTACATAAAAACAAGATGAGCATCGAGAATACCCGATTAGGAAAGATGATTTCATATGAAAGAAAAATACTCGAGCATGCAACCATGAAGTCCAGGCCAACTAGTTGATGTTTTAATCCACAGCCAAGGTTTAAAAACTAAATGTGAATACAAATGCTAATCCTTTAGACAAGTAACCTGATATTCAAGCTAAGAAAATATTACAACCAGCTATAACGATGTAAGCTTGTGATCCTTGTGCTCAATCAGATTTCACCTATCAACCACAAAAGCAGGCATTTATCAGAATCATGCAAGGAGATGGCAATGGTAAGAATCTTTGGGGAATAGGGAAAGTGATTCAAGTAACTTACAGATGGTGAACGAGAACGAGATAAACTGCGACTCCGGCTCCGGCTCCTGCTCCTAGGGCTCCGGTTTGGTGGGGTTCTTCTCTCATTTTTACTGTGAGGCTGCACATTCAAGTAAATGCAAAACACTCGATAAAACCTCCCTCCCAAATTGAAATAACTACACCTGAATTAGCTTCAGCTTACCGATGGGATTGGTGACCTAGACCTAGTGCAAGATCTGCAATAAAAGTTCCAGAAGCAATTAATAAAATATCCACCGCAATTTCTACTTCGGTCCCAAGGCATCATCACATTCACCTTGGGTTAAGCTAACCATAAAAATGGATTACATTATAAGATCTTAACCAGAATCCAGCGCTACTAAAAACTCACTATTGGTTTTTAACGGAAGGTAACATGTAAATAAAGAAATAATAAAAATAGAGGATGAAATCAGTACTCAGTAGAGCAATGAAAATACATAAATACTTGAAACAATGAAGAACATCCTCCAATTCTCTACACCAAAGACATTCCTTTGCAACACTAGATGATGGAGTCCCAAGTTCGGCATATTCCCTGATTGTGGAGAATGGAGTAACAAAATTAAAAGCATTTATTTCATAGTGCTTTAGCTTTTAAATTGCAACACCCTTTCATTTATTCTGATCCAGTCGAGCCCTCTTTGAATTCCATAAATCACAATATAATTATAATTTTTAGGCCTTTCAACAGATTCCTTAGGTGCTCGGCAACAACAGAATTACCTCAACAAGAAATGAGTTGCAGGCATTTGAGCACCACACCCCATCAAGTTCCTAACATCCCATCCCCAGATGGCCGCAAATTGCCAGATCTAGCAAGGAAACAAGGCAGCCCTTATGAAAAAGGTATGAAAGCTGGTGAACCAAGTAAACTTTTTTTTCTTAATTACCCCGCCAGTTTGGATTTTGGTTTTAAACTTCAAACTGATAAAAGAGTTTTAAGGGTTCACAAAACAAAACACACTGTGGAAAGATGAAGAGCTTTTTAGTCTGGAATTTTATTAGATTAGAGAACATCAATAGTGCTTTGGTCTTGCATTCAACGTGACAAAGATAGATTAAAAAACCTCGGATCCTTATTTGAGACTAAATTGTAAAGCATATTTTAATAGTGAAAATGACATTGGTTGAATATAACACACAATCCCTATTCTGATACCACAAAACCCCACAAGCAATGGATAAAAATAGGTAGCTTAAAACTCTAAAAACAGCACATGCAATCTGAAAACTCCTAGATACTTAAAGGAGGCTCATACATGGAAAGGTATAAGCAATTCGCTGCCTACACAATATCCGAGGTTTGCAAACTTTTCTTTGTCAAAGCCAAAAGCCGACATTAATCGAACTATGAGCAGGTTTTAAAATGTTGACACCATGCACAAAGAGCTTGAAAAATGCACCTCAAGATTCTTAAGAACAGTTGCAGTATCAAACAATGAAGTATTCCGTTTAAATAAAAGTGGTCAAAGAAAAGATGTGAACCACTAAACATAAACAAATTCAGCGTGAAAGCAATTTTTGCATTTAGCAGAAGAAAAGGATAAAACCATTAAAAACAGTAATAAAAACATCAACAACATGCAAAGGAAGAAATAATAAATACACTTATGCAATACCTTGAAAAGGAGCGGGCTGGTGACACTGAACGGGAACGCGGTGAAACAGACCTAGATACAGGTGGAGACCGGCTCGAGTATCTTGCCCTCGGAGACTTGCTGTAAGATAGACCAAATAACGTAATTTGAATATGGAGTGAAACATAAATATCCTAACAGCTATTTTCACCAAACAATGAAGACTGACCTCCTGCTTCTGCTACCATAACTGTGGCTGCGACTAGGGCTTCGACTGTATGGACCACGACTTCTGGAGTAGCTGCGCCTAGAATCATACTTCTCCACCTGAATAGGACGTATACTTGATCAAGTAGTTTTGCACAAGCATGGATCAGGAATTAAATATGCATCATAACATACCCGTATGTAAGCCCGGCTAAATGCATTCCGAAACAAAGAGTCATCAAGCTTCCTTATCTGTTGGTCGAATAAAACTCATTAAAGCAGGTTAAAAGACTCAACAAAACACAACTCCACATAAACAAGCTAAAGCATAAATGTGACAAGGTTTAAAGCAAAGCAGCTTACAGCATATTTCATATCGTCATAGTTCGTGTAATCTACAATCCCAGTCATGTCTGCAAAGAAATTGCAATGTTACTTATATAACATCACATATAATTTCTTTAAGGTAAATGTCAATTAAATGCAATTTAGAAGGCAATCAAATGCAGGACCACACTTGCAATGCATCACGTAAAATAAATACATAGAATTTCATCTGTCAACCTAGGAAACAACTGGCTGGCTCAACAGTTTCTGATTCATTGGTCACATTACAATCAGAGATCTCCTCCCAGTCTGTATAGTATATAGACCCAGCATTCTCAAAACAAGCTATTCAGTGTTAAGTATCCTACAGGAATCTAAGCTATTTCAACTGAAACATATGGGATGATGCATTGATGCATGAAATAAGGATTCTTCTTACCTCCACGATCATGAAACACTTGAGAGAAACAAACATCCCCAGCTTTGCGCATGTGATCCTGGTCATAAATCAAAGACCATTTAACGCAAATAAATCATATCAAATGAGCAGCATACTAATATTCATTTTGAAAACCGTTAAGCAAGGACTATGTTACTCTTTCATATGGAGTATAATTGAAGAATTCTACTAAAATTTTATTGTTTCGTCATTTATGTACTGGTTATACAATTTGACTAAATGGAAACAACTAAAGAAGAAAGAACAGTTAAACAACTCACCTTTAGGTCTTGACATGAGGCAGACGAGGGTAAACCGGTCACCAGAACTGCATATTAAGCGATAATAAGATTAATTTAATAAGCAAGCAGTTTGGCAAACTTCAACAATGTTGTCAAAGGCTTACCACGATAGTCAGAGCATTTGGAAGGACGGCTACTGCTACCACTGTAACCGCTATGGCGATCCACAGAAGATGAGGTCGCCTTATGTCGGAATCGTCTTTCGGTTGGGCCCTGGAATTGGGCTTCGACTTGGATTAAATGCTTTAGAGTCGCCACCGACCATTTTAAAATAAATTTAGGCGGATCGGACACCATCTTACTTGATCTGCGTTGTACCAAAAACGTGTCGGGTTCGGGAGTCGGTTACGGTCAAGGAATGATTAGCACCCTTGAACCGCCCTTTCGGTACCAATTAATTTGCCGGTTGTCTTTATTTGCGAAAATTGAAATTTAAATTAAAATTTAAATTATTCGATCCGAATTACTTACCCTTTGATCGTTTGGAATTACGACTGAAACGAAATATGTTAGATAAAAAACAAAAAATACGAAAAAAAATGTTAATATGATAACAAATAATAAATAAAATAGAAAAAAGATATATAAAAATGATATTAAAAATGAAAAAGAATATTTAAAAAAATACAAAAAATAGATAAAAATAATAAATAAATAAATAAATAAATAAATAACGAAATAAAGTAAAAAATAATAATAACAAAATGTTAGTTTTAAAAAATATTTAAACATAAAATAAAAAAACTTAGGATCAAACTAGAACAAATTGGGCTTAATAGATTAGAAAATGAACTGTAAAAGAACAAATAAAAAGTTAGGGGGACAATTCATAGAATATAAAAAAATATAAACATGGACTAAATTGATTAAATTGGAAATTCGGAGGCAGCTTTACAGGTAGTGACCAAAATGAACTGCGACTCAAAGTATCAGGGACTGCGGAAGGAATTTAAGAATCTTATATTTGCAGGATGGTCCTTGGTATATAAATAACCTAAAACACCTTATTTCATTTCATTTTCACATTTTTCTCAAATGATTTCTCCCTCAGCCGAGAGAATGCTCTCAACTCTCCCAGAAAACGGCCAAAATTCGGCCACCACTCCGGTGGCCACCTACCGCGCCGGCCGTCGAAAAAACCCAAACCTCTCTAAAATAACCTCCTCTACCTCCTCAACACTAATCAGTAAACAAAATCCCACAGAATAACCCCAAAAAACATAGATCTACGTTTTTTAGTTTCGGTTTTTACCTCACCAACGATGACTCTTCGGCTCCCGGTGTATTTGTTCTCGTGCTTTGCTTATCTATTGTGGTGTACTGTGGTTTTTTGGTTTTTTCTATTGTTTTGGTTTGTGTTGGCTATGTTTTTGGATTGTTTGTGTTTCGGCTTCTGGCCGTTTGGTTTGTTGTTTATGTTCTCGTTGGCTCTCGGTTCGTTGTTATTGGCTCACTGTGATGGTTGTCTGTTTACTGTGTTCTCTCTGATGATGTGTTCTCGTTATATTGTTCGTACCCTCTGTTGCGATGGGTTTCTGTTGATCCCTCGGTGATTCTCTGTCTTGTGAGTTCTAGATGCTCGTTTCTATCTCCCCCGTGAGTACTGTCGTGGGTTCTATGTGTTCTTCCTCCTCAATGGTTGTGGCTTGGTGGGGGTATTTATAACCCATCGGTGGCTTGTTGGTTCCGATTACTATGGTGACACTCGTCGTTGACCGGGGATTTCGGGATGGGTCAGTCCCGATTTCCTCGGCCGGAAATCTCGCGCCGTTGTGATGTGCCTTGACTGGCTCTCGATCTCCCTGTTTCCTTTGCGGTGCCTGTTGAACATTTGGAAACCCTAACCCGAGATTAGGCTAGGTCAGGCCCAAACGTGACTGGACCCGTTGGACTCTCTTGGACTTGTACAAAAACGAAAAAATAAATAAATAAATAAATAAATAAATAATAAAACAAGTAAATAAAAAATAATAATACTATATAATATATATTTCAAAAAATTTTAAACTATATTATATTTTTAAAAAGATTTCAAAACTATACATTGTATAGTTTTCAAAATGTTTTAAAAATATATATAAGTTTTCAAAATATATTTTAAAACTATATTATATAATTTTTCAAAAAAAAATGTTTTTTAAAACTATATATTATATAATTTTTCAAAAATGTTATTAAAACTATATGTTATAAAATTTTTTCAAAAATATTTTTAAAACGATATATTATATAATTTCTCAAAAATGTTTTAAAAAACTATATATTATATAAGTTTTCAAAATTGCTTTAAAAACTATATAATATAAATGTTTTCAAAATGTTTTCAAAAATATATATATATATTTTCAAAATATTTTCAAAAATTTATAATATATAAATTTCAAAATCGTTTTCTGAAAATATATATTATATTTCGTCAAAAAACATTTTCACAAACTATATTATTATATATATATATATATAATAAATATATATATAAAAATAACTCCGGGAGAAAATGAGTGTCTACAGCTGCCCCTCTTTGTCCTTTTTCGTGGAACAAAAAGTAGGACAAAGATAAAAAGACACAAATTTTCGTCTGATGGAGTTGAAGAATAACTCCCTGTCGAATTGGGTAACGGATGGCTCCTCCGTTGCGAAGTCAAGTCTATCTTGAAATATATGTTATGAAACCGTAATTCGGAGTTTGAATCGAAATGTGGCTTCTCGCCTTGGTATTTTCTCGGTTTGAAGACCTTGGTTTGAAAATTCAACTGGAAAATATTTCTTTGACTCCACCATCTGGTTGACAAGCTCTCGAGCTGAATAAAATCGAACCCAAAAAATCTTCGTTGACAGATAGTTTTTCTTGACTTAAGCTACGCTGCCGGAAAATGGTTTATTGTCACTAAGGCACAGTTAATCCAGGTCTTCTTCTTGACTTGAAAACCTCGATTGCAGCCGGATAGTAGTGTGATTGAGGTGTCACCGAGCTGAATAGAATCTAACTCGACAATTTATTGACAGATAACCCTTCTTGCCTTGAGCTATGCTGCAAATGATGTTCCTTGGAGATGAGCGTAGTCGAACTCAAAGGTCTTTGGTGGCAGATAACCCTTCTAGCCTTGTGTTACGCTGCAAATGATGTGCCCTCGAAGCTGAGTGTAATCGAACTCGGGGGGCTTTGGCAGATAGCCCTTCTCGACTTAAGCTATTGCTGCAAATGATATGCCTTGGAGCTGAGCGTAGTCGAACTCGAAGGTCCTTGGTGATAGATAACCCTTCTAGCCTTGAGTTATGCTGTGAATGATATGCCCTCGAAGCTGAGTGTAATCAAACTCGGGGGTCTTTGGCAGATAACCCTTCTCGACTTAAGCTATGCTACAAATGATGTGTCTTGGAGCTGAGCATAGTCGAACTCGAAGGTCTATTGTTGGCAGATAACCCTTCTTGACTTAAGTTATGCTACAAATGATGTGCCCTCGAAGCTGAGTGTAATCGAACTTGGGGGTCTTTGGCAGATAGCCCTTCTCTACTTAAGTTATACTGCAAATGATGTGCCTCAGAGCTGAGCGTAGTCAAACTCAAAGGTCTTTGGTTGGCAGATAACCCTTCTCGATTTAAGTTATGTTACAAACGTTGTCTTAAAAAAATGGTTTC
Source organism: Hibiscus syriacus (assembly GCF_006381635.1). NCBI lineage: Eukaryota > Viridiplantae > Streptophyta > Magnoliopsida > Malvales > Malvaceae > Hibiscus > Hibiscus syriacus. Next base: position 601,163 of record NW_024062011.1, on the reverse strand, counting down.
CCTTCACAGGTCTAAGCCGGTCATAGTTCTTCAGGTGGTTCCTCTGAGCGGGTCTAAACCAAGTAATATGATTTTTTGGATGACTCATCTTCACGGGAAAGTCCACTGATAAATTCTGTCTACCGGATATCTTCCGTCATGGAATTGAAATCTGGCTTGAAAGTGTTAACTGGAAACCTGCTACTCGTTGTTGAGCTTAGCAGAAATGAATTTCTTCAAAATAAATTCTCGAACTCATTTGAAGTTGATTGACAATCTTGCAATCTGTCGAGTTAGTTGAGGGGTAGCTTCTCGCTGCTGAGTTAAGCAACCACCATCGATCTTTAAATGTGCTTTTGAATCGAGTATCATTCGTCTTGAAGTTGAAACTTAACTCAAAAAGCTGTAAAAAAAATCATGTATGCTAAAAATGATGAATGTGATGCACCTAGGTATGTCTAAGATGCATGCAACATGAATGAATTATGTGTTATCTCCTGGATGTATTCTCATGCTTTGTCTGCCAATCTGGTCCTTGGAATCGATCGTGCCCCATTATTTTTTTGAGTTTTGGCTTTACGGACCTTTCATATATGAGACTGTTCTATTTGAAAATGTTTTTCTCCTTTTTCTTGTTTTAGGAGGGAAAATGATAAAAATGCTGTAAAATATTGTTCGCAATTGAATCAAATTATAAATGTGAGTTTAAAGAATATCAAAGGAATCAAAGAGCTCTTTTAATGCTTTCAGAGTTACAACTCTTTAACAAATGTTCAAATGGATGAGTTGGCTTTAGGTTGGCCTCCTTTCTAAAGTTTTGGTAACCCCAAAATGTCATTTTTTTAAAATATCGAAATATGCTTTGGCATTTCAATTGGGTGCGGACAAAATGACACAACTAGCATGATCAATTACTATATATTTTATTTCGGTCCTCTGAAATCTTCCATTTGTTCAAGCTTTGTAAACTCCTCTAACAAAGGCAGTGCAAAAAATATTGGTCTAAAAATGAAATTCTTGAGTGCTCGTGTGTAGTTGACTATAACAGGTGTTCCTTAACTCCCTTAGTCCATCATTACCGAAAATTTCTTGCTTAGATAAATTTGATTTAATTTATCGTTATCTAGCTAGTTGAATCCATAAAGCCAGGGCGTTTAACCAATTGCTTTAGAGGGACAACTTAACATTATAATCAGTTTTATCAAGTTCACTGAAGGGTTCATCTCATCACAAAGTCTTCGACCGGACAATAGCAGTGGAGCAAACACCGAATTGCCAAGTGTTCGAGCAATGTCACGGTTTGAACATAATCTACTCATAAGACCAGGGCTTTCAAGTTTCCTCTATAACCAATTGCCTTAGTGGAATAGCTCAGCTTTACGGATTTAATTTCTTAAGTTTGTCAAGAAGAACCTGTCATAGCCTAGGTGTTTTTTGAAAGTCAAGGAATCTCATCTTTAGAGTTCAATTTTCCAGCAACTGACCTAAACTAGATTCACTTACTTGAATATTCCATCTGTAAAGATCATGATCATCACTGAACGTCTTAAATGAAAAGCATAGTAATTGTCATATGCAAATGATGCCCCATGTTGTCCGCACCTTATGAAAGGAAAAGGTTGTATTGGTTAATTGTAAGAGTAAGGTACGGTGTTTGAGGGTATATTCTGGGTAAGGTCAAGGTCCTTGCTTTAAAACATGTTACTTTGTTAAAGATCCGTAACTTTGAACCATTCACAGAGTTTCTTAATTCAAATGATATTCAAAGAATTGCAAGTTTGCAAATGTGATTCATTGCTCGTCATCATTAAAGTAACATAAATTTATTCAAATGTTTTTACAAAAACTTGAAAAAGTGGGAAAAAAATAAGTTCAAACAGAATGCCTCGAATGATGAAATGATATTCCTCACTTGGATGCCCCCAAGTTGTTGAAGTTGATCCAGTTGTGGTTACGCATCTTTTGTACGACTCTTTTGAATGCGTAACAGTTCTCAATTATGTGCCCTGGGACACCGACGTGATATTCACAATGTGCATTCTCATCATACCACTTGGGGTATGGGGGCTTCATGGGTTCCACCGGATATGGTGACACTACGTGGGTGTCAAGAAGTTGTTGATAGAGTTCCTTGTATGTCATCGGAATAGGGTCAAAATGTTCCCTTTCCTTCCTTGGTTCTTTGGAATCTTGTTTAGAAGTACCTGACGGTACAGCTGTAGTTGATTTTGGTTTGGAGATCGTAACACCTTTACTGGCATGATTGATGTTGTTAATCTCTCTATCCCGCTCTCGCATAAGAGGTTTCCTACTGGCCTCCCCATTCTTAATTTTGCCTTGCTTTATGGCCGACTCAATCATTTCTCCGGCCATAACCAAGTCTGAAAAGCTTCCTGATGTGATCGCAACCAGGTGCCCGAAGTATGGAGCCTTCAGGGTCTGTACAAAGAGCTTTCGGGTTTCCTTTTCGTCCAACGGTGGATGAGCTTACACAGCCAAGTCCCTCCATTTCTGTGCGTATTGCCTGAAACTCTCGTTATGCTTCTTTTTCATGCTTTGTAGCATAACTCGATCTGGTCTTATGTCATTGACATGCTTGTATTGTTCCAGAAATGACTTGGCCAGGTCCTTCCACGTCTTGATATTTGATCGGCTTAGCTGGTTGTACCACCGAATTGGCTGATCCCAACAGACTCTCTTGGAAGCAGTGGATCACGAGTTGGTCGTTTCCTCCATATCCTGTCATCTTTCGACAGAACATGGTGATGTGAGCGGATTGACAACTGTTCCCGTCAAACTTCTCGAATTCTCGGGACTTAAATTTCGGAGGAAGAACCAAGTCCGGGAAGTTCCGCTGCATCGATTTCATGGTAGTCATGGTCTCCTTTGACTACATTTATTTGGTCCTCCAATTATTTGATTTTTTCCTCCATCTTCTTCGCTTTGTCATCTTCGTCCAAATCCGGTACATGGTAATAACCCAGATTGTTCTTAGGGTTAAATACAGAGGACGAGGGCTTCACTTTTGCAGCAGATGAGTCCCCTCGAAGTTCTGGTAAGATTTCAGGTGAGATAACCACTTGCGGGGTAGATTGTATAGTTACCCTTTCCGGTGAACCTGCCCCAGGCGCACTGGTCTGTTGTAGGCCAACTAACTTGGCAACGATCTGATCAACCAAGGACTCTTGGTTCTTTATGATTGTTTCCAGAGTATTTCGACTGTTCTGGTTTATCTTATCTTCTAGCTCTTTCTGTAGTTTCAACATATTCTCCTCGATTTATGTAATTCTGGCTTCCATCCTCTTCTTCTTCAAACGGGTGTTATGCGGATGGGGGTGCGTCCGACGCTTGAGGTGGTGTATCTAGTATTTGCTCCTCTTTGATGAGACATATATATGTTAGTTAATGTGAATGCAAAGAAAATAACAAAATGCAAAATGTCTAAATACATGATGCATGAAATATCCGAGGTATTGATCCAAAAATATGTTTGTTATTATAAATAATCCTTATTTGGGATAAAAGTGTTTTATCTTTTAAGAGAAAAATATCTTGGCAGCTTCTGACATGTTGACTAGTCTTCTGCTTTCGTCTATCACCGGTTGAATAACCTATCGAACCGCTCTGGCTTCTCTGGAAGAACCGTGCAAAAGTTGAGTTGCTTTTTTTACTAGCCCAAGAAGTTTCAAATGACTACATCTCTGGCATTTATCTTTTGTTGAATCTGTTCCCCACGAATACGTCGTTGGAGCCCTCAATTGATAGGAACTATGTGAAGTTCATTTGTCTGTTTCTTGAATTCGTCAGATATGGTCTCCAATTTTAGCTATCGTTTTGTCATTGTTGTCTTTGAAGGGACTCCTTTCATCTTTCCCCTGCAACCTTTGCCAGTCAGTTCTTCAAAGATAGACTTTCATTGTGCTTGATGTAGACTCGATTCATTCTGAGTCCTTTATAATGCAGCAGAGTGATACACTCTTCAATTGTGGGCACCACGTCTTCTGGATTGAATGCGACACATAGTCGCCTTGTAGACTGTCCTCTGCATTTTTCATCTCTTGTATTACAACCCCTTTGTCCATTAATGCAGATTATTCATGTTTAACAAACATGTTTTTGGTGGATCAACACCTTGTTTTAAATGACGCGAATGATGAAAACAAAATAAAGGAGAACAAAAAATAAAAAGCGTTAGTGAGGTAAATCAAAACAATAATAAAAATGAAAAATCCTACCCCACATGATATCTACCCCACATGCTTTAATTTCTACCCGGACATGATCTCTATCCCGCATGTTAATTTCAAATAAATCATAACCGCATATTTGTCTAGTTCGCATGCTTTAAACAAAAAATAAAGAAGGAAACAAAGTAGCCTAAGGTTTGGAATGAGGTCTTGGGGTGGGCTCTAATTCCCTGTACTCTCCTGGTTTAGGTTCTAAAAAGGTACTCGAGTTCTCCTTGCTGGTGCCCCCTTGGGCTTGCCAGACCCTTAGTCCTAAACCAATCACAGGCTTGTGTGGACTAAGTTAAACTCGAGAGGATACGTTCCCTTATGCCCATACGGAGAATAAATTCACACGAAGGAATAAGGTATATGAATCCCGAATGTTACTTGCTAAGCTCATACGGTGAATAAATTCACACAAAGGCGTCGCTTTCACCCCCACTTAAAAGGGTTTTGAGCTCGGGTATAGAGACTGAGATGAAATTTTTGAAAAATCTAAAATCATTAAAAAACGTCAGTACAACTATTTACTTCAAAAATAATCAAAGGTAAATAATTAGAATCGAATAAATAAATTAAAATTTAAATTTATAACTTTCGCTAAAAAGACAACCGAAAATTAATTTCGACTTGACTCACTTAACGGTCCCCAGCAGAGTCGCCAAGCTGTCGGCTTTCGGTTGGGCCCCGGAATTGGGCTTCGACTTGGATTAAATGCTTTAGAGTCACCACCGACCATTTTAAAATAAATTTAGGTGGGTCGGACACCATCTTACTTGATCTGCGTTGTACCAAAAACGTGTCGGGTTCGGGAGTCGGTTACGGTCAAGAAAGGATTAGCACCCTTGAACCGCCCTTTCGGTACCAATTATTTTACCGGTTGTCTTTATTTGCGAAAATTGTAATTTAAATTAAAATTTAAATTATTCGATCCGAATTACTTACCCTTTGATCGGTTGGAATTACGACTGAAACGAAATATGTTAGAGAAAAAACAAAAAATACGAAAAAATGTTAACATGATAACAAATAATAAATAAAATAGAAAAAAGATATATATAAAAAAGGATATATAAAAAAGATAATAAAAATGAAAAAGAATATTTAAAAAAATACAAATAATAGATAAAAATAATAAATAAAAAACGAAATAAAGTAAAAAATAATAATAACAAAATGTTAGTTTTAAAAAATATTTAAACATAAAATAATAAAAAATTGTAGGATCAAACTGGAACAAATTGGGCTTAATAGATTAGAAAATGAACTGTAAAAGAACAAATAAAAAGTTAGGGGGTCAATTCACAGAATATAAAAAAATATAAACATGAACTAAATTGATTAAATTGGAAATTCAGAGGCAACTTTACAGGTAGTGACCAAAATGAACTGCGACTCAAAGTATCAGGGACTGCTGAAGGAATTTAAGAATCTTGTATTTGCAGGATGGTCCTTGGTATATAAATAAGCTAAAACACCTTATTTTATTTCATTTTCACATTTTTCTCAAATGCTTTCTCCTTCAACCGAGAGAATGCTCTCAACTCTCCCAGAAAACGGCCAAAATTCGGCCACCACTCCGGTGGCCACCTACCGCACCGGCCGCCACCACCGGCGGCTGAAAAAACCCAAACCTCTCCAAAATAACCTCCTCTACCTCCTCAACACTAATCCATAAACAAAATCCCATAAAACGACCCCAAAAAAAGTAGATCTACATTTTTTAGTTTCGATTTTTACCTCACCAACGATGACTCTTCGGCTCCCGGTGTATTTGTTCTCGTGCTTTGCTTTGCTTTGCTTGTCTATTGTGGTGTACTATGGTTTTGTGGTTTTGTCTATGGTTGTGGTTTGTGTTGGCTATGTTTTTGGATTGTTTGTGTTTCGGCTTCTGGCCGTTTGGTTTGTTGTTTCTGTTCTCGTTAGCTCTCGGTTCGTTGTTGTTGGCTCACTGTGATGGTTGTCTGTTTACTGTGTTCTCTCCGATGATATGTTCTCGGTATACTGTTCGTACCCTTTGTTGCGATGGGTTTCTGTTGATCCCTCGGTGATTCTCTGTGGTTCTCTCTGTCTTGTGAGTTCTAGATGCTCGTTTCTGTCTCCCCCCGTAAGTACTGTCGTGGGTTCTGTGTGTTCTTCCTCCTCCATGGTTGTGGCTTGGTGGGGGTATTTATACCCCACCGGTGGCCTGTTGGTTCCGATTACTATGGTGACACTCGTTGTTGACCGGGGATTTCGGAATGGGTCAGTCCCGATTTCCTCGGCCGTAAATCTCGCGTCGTTGTGATGTGCCTTGATTGGCTCTCGGTCTCCCTGTTTCCTTTGAGGCTCCTGTTGAACATCTGGAAACCCTAACCCGAGATTGGGCTAGGTCAGGCCCAAACGTGACTGGACCCGTTGGACTCTCTTGGACTTGGACAAAACGAAAAAATAAATAAATAAATAAATAAATAAATAAATAATAAAACAAGTAAATAAAAAAATAATAATACTATATAATATATATATATTTCAAAAAATATTTTTAAACTATATTATATTTTTAAAAAAGATTTCAAAACTATACATTGTATAGTTTTCAAAATGTTTTAAAAATATATATAAGTTTTCAAAAAATATTTTTAAAACTATATATTATATAATTTTTCAAAAAATGTTTTTTAAAACTATATATTATATAATTTTTCAAAAATATTTTTAAAACTATATATTATAAAATTTTTTCAAAAATATTTTTAAAACGATAAATTATATAATTTCTCAAAAATGTTTTTAAAAACTATATATTATATAAGTTTTCAAAATTGCTTTAAAAACTATATAATATATAAATGTTTTCAAAATGTTTTCAAAACTATATATTATATATATTTTAAAAATGTTTTCAAAAACTATATAATATATAAAATTTCGAAAATCGTTTTCTGAAAACTATATATTATATTTCATCAAAAAACATTTTCACAAACTATATTATTATATATATATATATAATAAATATATATATATAAATAACTCCGAGCGATAATGAGTGCTCACCATGAGCAAGTTCAACCTAAAATACAGAAAAGAATACACGTTGTTAGAGTGTCAAAAGTTCTTAAACTGAAAAGGGACTATAACCTGAAAGCAGAAACAAGGCAAGATTAACTACTAACCCGTAAATAGTAGCCATCAAAGTCGTACCCATCTCGACCGCGAATTGCATCTTCAATATCACGAGGGTCCTCAAACTGCAATTATCCATTTGGAATACTAAAACTCAAAGATTTATTTCTTATTTCTTTGCCAGTTGCCCCATAAAAACGAAGTAGGAAACCTCACCTCAATAAAAGCATATCCAGGGGGGACTTGGTGGGATCTTCAAGTCAATATCAACAATGGGCCCATACTGCAGTATAGAAACACAGAAAACACAAAAGCCACAAAAAAAATCAATTCTTCTTTTTTTAAGAAAAAAATGCATTGAACAATCATTTGGAAACTCATTAATTTATTGTAGTTTTAAGCTAAAGTTAATTAAATATAAAGAAATCCTTCAATCTTTTTTCACTCTGAGTATATAATCATACGCAATATCTCGGCTATCTACAAACGTACCTATAAAAACAACTGAAGACACTTTTACTTGTAGTACTGCTTGCATGATATATTTACTAAATAATCAAGAACAAAAGTACTTAAAAAATTAAAAAAGCGAGAACAATAAAAAGAAAAGAAATTAAAACCTTGTAAAATAAATCTTCGACTTCTCTGAGACGAGTGTCACCAGGCAGATTGCCCACATAGAGCGTGCGGCTTGAACGACCCATTTTCCCTGAAACATAGCATATATATAGATTTATTTCCAGAAAACTTCAATTTTAAACAATAAGAGCTCTCTAATCCCGAGGATACATATATCAATCCTCTTTCAGTCGCCATTAAAGAAAGCAGACTACACACAAGGATATAAATAAAAATCGAGTGTAAATATGTAAGACTTACCTTGGAAGAGATCTGAATGGTGAAAGATTGAGGGAAGTTTGGTTTCAAAGGGAAAATAGATTAATCTGGAAGGCTTTCGTGGCTTTCGGAAGGAGTTTACATTAGAAGGTGTAATTTAAAGGACGAGAGACGCACTTCTAGTTTCTTAATTCTTCCTACGTTCATGTCACGTGTTCGGTGTTCCTCTTTTGATTCTTTTTGCCTTGCGGTTTTACGCTACTCTATTTATTCTGAAAATCATATAAGGGCTGGTTACTGACACAATCCTAGTCGCCCATTGGGCTTCTCCGTATTTCTATTATCATTATCGTCTATGATAATTTTTGGTGTACATATGTCGGATTTGATTTTTTTCGACTCATATTTAATTTGAGCATTATTTAACCTTATTTTTTTATTTGATTTTAATTTTAAAAGGGTTTACCTGGTTTTAAAAAAAAAACTCATACTTGACTTAATCTAATTTAAGACAAATATACATAATCTTATTTTTATTCATAAAATTGACATCTTATTAAAAATATATAAATATCTTTAATAGAAGACACTAGTTTTATTCGAAATATGAAATATCTAAAATTACAATGAATGTTTACAATTACAGACGTAAAATAATCATGTAACTAGAAAATTTCTATAACCATTGACACGAAAGCTAGTCACTTAAGATTACACAAGGATCAAACAAAAGATAGATATGAATAGATCTGTCTGCATCGACAAACGAACCGTAAAAGAAGATAAAATTGTGAAAAGATCATTAACAAATCACAAATCAGAATCAAACGAAATGAAAAAAACTATTCACGAGCGCAAATCACGTATCTAAATACAAAAAGATGGTCTAAAATAGAGAATATCAACTTAATAACAAACAAATGTAATATTAATTAATTGTGGCGTCGAATACAACCTTAAAAAAATAAACTAAAATAACGACTAAACGATCGAAAATATGACATAAAAATATATAAATATAAAAAAATAAAGTTATAATATAATAAATTAAAGAAAAAAATTAAAAAAATCAACGACAACAACCAATAAAAAGACTAATGACGTCGTCTATCAACCAAAAAAATAGGTAAATGAATTTAAGATTTTAAGAAAAAATCAGCTAAAATTTGTTCAATTAAAAAAATATATAAATATAAAAATACTATTATAACAATCTATAAATATATAAAAAATAATTATATTATTATTTTAAGTTTGTGGAGTTAAAAGAAGTTTACAATGTACTTAAACTCAATTGGACCCAAATTTATTTTCTAAAAGTTTAATATTAAAAAATTGAAATTTTTAAATAATTTAGAATAATTATTCAAAATTAAAAGAATAAAAAATTCGGAAGGAAAATTTCCAAATAGAGTTGATAAGAAATCTCCACGTGGTAGAGGCGAATCTGGTAGGGAAACTAGTCAACATTGTGCAACAGAACAACACGCTAGATATCATCCAAATAGTGTTTGTAGCTGTTGGTTTTGATTAGATGAGGCATGTATATCATCCATCTGAGCTAGATGATGCAAGTAATGCTATATTTGGAGCCTGAATTTGATTTTTGTTCCATAGCGGTTGCTAGATATGAATTTGGTATGGTATGAGAGAGGTTGTATCCCAAAATGGTTCATCCACCTCGTTTAAGATCTGGATTCCAGCAAGGCTGGGGTTCAATCCCCACTTCCCCATTTGTGAATTTCCCTTCCTCAATTCTTCCTAGGTCTCACCTCTTAAGTCTTATCTTCTGTACTGAAATAGGGGGTTTGAGAACTGTGTGGGTTCCCTTCCAACATCAGTGGAGTTACGATCATTTGTTATGTTTGGATTTTTGCAGAATTTCTGATATTTGACGAATTGAACTGTAATTATAAAACCTTTTTTTGGGGGTGGGGGGCAATAAATGAATTCGAACGGGTGGAATGATTTTCCTTCGTTCATTATGATTGGATTTTTTCAAAGTTATGCTGAAACTACCGTGGCATGTTATTTTGATTGAACTTCATGTGAGATGATCTGTTTCATTATTTAAGTTTGCCTGAAGGGTATATGCTTACCTCTTTAGTCTTTTATGCCAAATATATTCAAAAGAACAAAAGCAGTTGAATTTGGTTTTTGGGGGGTTCAAGGGTTTACAGAACAGAATTTCTCTCTTTTTACACATGCAGCTGAAAATACCGCTGCATGTTACTTTGCTTGAGCTTTATGTGACACTTTCTGTTTTATTCTGCAAGTTTGCTTAAAGACTATATGTGTACCTCTTAGGCTTTTATGCCTAAAAGCCAAAATGGTTAAAACGTGGTGGTTTGTGGGGGAGGAGGGGTACAGAGAAGGGTTTCAAGGGTTTACAAAATATAGTTATGTCCTTTTACATGTGCAAGATTGTTACCTCTTTAAACCATGCTTTACTCTTCTTTTCCATTATCATTTTGCTTATTATGTAGCTTCTTTTATTGTTGCATTTGTTTTGTATTTGTTGCAAAATTGATGTTTGCATAATCTGCCTCGTCCTAAAAAGACAAAAATGGTTGACAAGGGGGTCGCGGTTGAAGGGTTTATGAACATTGTAGTTCGTCTCTACTCATTTGCATCTTCTTCTTGCTTATTAATGGTTTCTTCTAGGGGATTATTTGATTTGATATGTATTGCACACTTTTTGTTCGAGCTGAGCTTTCATTTTGTCTTTCTCAACTTCTGATAGCTTTCTATGTCTACACCTTTCTTTACTTACCGTGCCTCATTGGTAACTCATTGTCATCCGCCTTTAATTCAGGTTGCACGCACAAGCCCTTACATTGGCTGCACTAGCTGGTGCTGCAGTAGTTGAATACTATGATCACAGGAACAAGCCGAAACCCGATCCATATGCAAAGTACCTTCCATACTCGCACAAAGAGTAGATGACTCTTGATTAATTTTGCCCCATTCCTCATTACATTCTTTTCAACTATTTACCTTATTTACATAAAACATACATGTGGGGCTTCTGAGTGGATTGAGATTAAGTTTTCATCTGAGCAATTTACAGAAAACAGAGTGCTTTTTTTTCTTTTTCATCTATTGATGGATGGCTGATTCCAATTTGTATTAAACATTTATTATCATATTGATTGGTTGAATTTGTATTCTCTTGGTAAATGATCATCACCATCTTATTTATAGAATATATCATACTTTTATTTCATTTCCAAACTAGGTGAAATGTTGTTACTATTTTTATTATTATTTTTTTGTTTGAGATCCTGGTGTTTAGTCGATACAATCGATATAATTTCTTAAAGCTATGTGCATGAAAATTGTTGTTGTCCAGTAAAGATTTTTTATGCCTGTGGGTAGGAATTGAATTTGACTTTAAATCTTTGGACAGCGACAAAAGAAATCGACTTGACAACTTAATTTCTTCACCATTTGCTTAATCAATAAATGATTCCAACTTATACACTAAAAATTAGTTGACCTTTATTCTCATATGTAACGGGGTAAGGAGATGTAGGATAGTAGGCTGTTCTCAACACCAGGTTGAGAGCAGTTTCTGTAGAAGACCTTCGAATTATGAAATGTCCTCCGTGGAACTCGATCTCATGATTAAGAACCTTGTATTTTACCAACTGAGCTAGATGATCATTCCAACTTATACACTAAAAGGTTCTTAAATAATGAAGTAATCACTGTTAATTAATTCATTGTTTAAGAGTGAACATGATCTATGTATAGTATATTGAAGTACGAACCAATGTACTTTAGTAGCTCAAAGAGTCGTTATTTTAGAAGTCTTGAGGTCTGGAGATAGTGATTGAAGGAATCGTTGTTATTTTTAAAGGTCACGAGATATCATTTTGAAGTATGAGTTAATTTACTTCAGTAACTGAAAGAATCGTTGTAATTTTTAAACATAACGGGTTTGAACACTAACGATTATAATAGACAGGGTGATTGAACGTTCATTGTCAAATAATTGAGAATATTTAAAATAAATATTATTTTATAATTATCTTAGCTTACTAAAAAAATTATAACATATTGAAACTATAAGTGAGTTTTTATTGTTAAATAATTAAAAATATTTATAATAAATATAACGTCACTCGGGTTACATCCTTTCTAAATGTTTTAATATCTATAACAGCAATTAAAAAGCTATAGTTAATACTATTTTCAAATTTGAATTTAGGTATTAAAATATATATTAACCTTTGATAATATATAATATAGGAGTGCGTGTTTTTTAATAGAATATAGGAGAGGAGTTAATAATCACCAATACTGTCATGAGTCAAAGTTTTCTTGCAGGGGGAAAAATCGTTGTTAAGAGATTTCTTATTATTTTATAAAGTCTAGAATTTGAGAATTATAAATATTGGAAGTATAAAAGTTTATTATTAAATGATTAATATAATTTAAATAGATATTATCTTTTGTATTTATCTCAAATATAAAATAATATTTTTATAAACATAAACTAATTTTAACTCTCAATATTTATCAAAATAATCATATTCACCTATGTTTTATTCTCCGGAGTATTTTACCTTATTGTTATATTTTGGGACAATAAGTCACTTTTATAGATGAAAATTATTAATTAGCACACAATTAATATTTTAAATAGAGGTATTTTTATCTTAAAATAAAATATTGATTGTCAAAATATTATATAAAAAATAAATGTTAAAGTAATTATTTTATCAAATATTAGGAGATATTTTACCTTAAAATGAAGCATTATGTCAAAATATTCTAAAAAAATATAAACCAAAATGATTATTTTGATAAACATTGAATAATAATTTTGATATTATGCCTTTTTATATAACATCCTTATCCATTTACATCCAAATGAAAGTCAAGGTGAATAAAAATGTTTAATATAAAAATAAATGTCTAATTTATATTTAAAATTAATTTTTGATGTTTAAAATTTTTCGTTAGATATAAGTGTTTAATATTTTTTTCATTACACTTTTAGGTACTTATTGTTAAAAAAATCATTAAGTGACATACATAATATTTATATTTTTACTTTTTCAAAAACAAATATTATTTTAAAATATTTAAAAAAAATAAATATGACATGAGTTACTTAACGATTATTCTTAACGATATGTACATAAAAGTATAATAAAAAAATTAAATACTTACTTTTTAATGAAAACATTTCTAAACACTAAAAATCAATTTTAAAAAATCAATTTAAAATACAATCTAAACACTTAATTTTAATATTAATCTAAAAAAATTGAAAGCCAAGGGCATTTTAGGTTTTTCAGCTTCAACTTCGTAGAAGATGACCTAGTCACGTGACAGTGATAGTTAAAGCGATGCTAGACACTTTGGGTCCCACCTGATCTTATCCCCAACCACGCGCCCTCCTTTTATTTGCCATGTCGTTACTTTTCCTCCGATCTAAATCAACGGTCCAAGTTTATCCTAACTTGTTCGACCTTTAACTCCCCTCATTCGTCGTTAAATATCTCCGTTCAGTCACCTCTCCATCCCGGCTATCGACTTCTTTTTAAAACAAAAAAAGATCTTAAGATTTCTGATCAGTATGGGGCTACTTGACCAGTTGTGGGACGACACCGTTGCGGGTCCTCGACCCGATAACGGTCTGGGCAAGCTCCGCAAGCACTCCTCTTTCACTTCCCGGCCTAACTCCTCCAAGGGTATGCTTAGTTAGGCCACTCCACTTTACTACTTCTGCTGTACATCAAAACAGCAATATATATATATATATATATTGAAAATTGTCACCAAAGGTAATTGAAAAGCCTTGAATTGAACTGCTGAGCAGTTATCAATAAAGAAGAATCGTTACGAAAACCAAACTTTATTATTTTCCAGTCAGAAGATTAAGATTTTATTTCTTTTTTAACTCATCAATTTTTCATTTTGGTTCTCCGATGTGGATGAACAGAATCCGATGGCGAGAGTGTGAGATCGTTCAATGATGAAACGTCGACGGAGAAAACGACCAAAGTGACACGTTCGATCATGATCGTAAAATCGCCTCGTTACCAGAGCGGATCGTCTCCGGTTTCGCCGGCCGAATCTACTCCTCCGGTATCTCCTTTTTCTGGTATATATATGTAAAAAATCATCTGTGATTGTCGAGTTTGTCCGTAATTATTTCGTAAACCACAGAACTGTCCTCCCTGGAAGGTGGACTGTCGAGGACTCGAAGGGTTAATCGGTAAACGTCATTTGTGTTACCTGATAAGCGGACTTTAGGAGGGTAGTTATGTCATTTGGAAACTTTGTATGTTTCCTCGATGGACAAAGATCAATGCAACGTTAGGTTTATGCAAGCGTGTATTTTGTCCGGGTGTCATGAAATGACAATAGAGTCCTCGTTGACGTACAATAATGCATGCAAAGAAAAAAAAGTTTTTAAGGAACATATATACCCTACTTTGGTCCATTAAGTAGGCTAGACGGAATTTCTTTTAAATACGTGGGGTATAATGTCACAACAATCTACATATTTTGACGCTAAAAATCAAAGCTACATATCACATTAAGTTGTAATTTCATGCAGGATTTTTCTTCATTTGTTGTACCATTATTAAAAGTTTTTGTTCTTTTGACTGTCTATGCCCTACATTTGCGTGCACTGTCCCGATTAGTAGCTACGTCCTTTTGTAATTTTATGTCTCATATTGACAGGTACGAGCTCCCTTAGGAACCGATAGGTCTCGCTCCCGGTTAAAATTTATATATTTGATATAATTTACTTTAATAGTATTTTGGTTCATGTATAAATAAATATTTAAAAGAATATAAAAAATTATTAAATATTTAATCAAGTATTGTTCGAACTAAATAATGATAAATACATTTTTTTTCAAATTTTTAATCTAATTACAATTTAGGTCATTGTAAGTTTAAATATTAGACAAATTAGAAATTGTCTTGTGAATTTTGAGTTTTTTTATTATAAATTTAAGGTGAATACAAGGTAGTGTATGTACAAAGACTTTCAACTATTTGACAATGAACGCTCATATCCCTATATACGCAATGTTTGAACTCGGAACCTCAAGGATAACAACAACCCCTTAATCACTAAGGTCGTTTGTTCATGCTGAATTTCTAGTTTAAATACCTAATAAGTCTTTATATTTTTTCTTAAATAGTCTAATATTTCGCCTCTGTCAATATTTAATTGTGGCTCCGTCCTTATATATTGATGTAAACTAATAATATTTATAAATATACAAATATTAGACTAATGTTGTTAGTGTGGATGAAATGTCGTATAGGAGGTAAGGAGCCGTTTCGATTTCGGAGAAGGCCTACATCGGATGCATACGAAAAATCCGGGAGCGATGTTGGACCCAGGAGCGCTCCTCCTCCTTATGACGTGTGAGATGTGAGCCTCTCCGGTGATCCTTTATTCTACGAAGTATCGATATTTGCTTAGTGTCGAGGATGACGTCTTTACTGCTGAAGCCTACAATGTAATGTCAAATAGAGTTTGCTGCGTCTGTTTTGCAAAGCAATGTGTACTTCTGGCTATATAGCTTTAGCATGGGATAATGTTTATAGACGGCGCTGAAGATCTGTAAACAATGTAGAGATGGCAATGTACGTTTTCTTTTTCTCTTGTTGAAAATAAGATTTCGGTTTCGGTTTTCACTTATTCGATGCTGGATTCGGATTCAGTTCGGTAGTGCATGCTACATAGAATGCAACCATTCACAGATTTACCGTACCAGCTGCCTGCAAATCCTTGGAAGTATAAAATTATTCGTGAACAGATAGTATGGTGTTCTTCTAACCAAAAGCATAATAGTTTAAACACCACATAAAATAAAAGAGATTGAACCATTAGATGTTCATTTCAAGCAAGACATTTTTCAAACAAATATATAGAAGGTAAAATATCTCAAACATAATTATAAGTACGATACGATTGTATAAAAATACGTAAATACGATACCAATACACGAATTGACAGATATTATTTGTTATTTTCGTTACGGAGCAAAATGAGATTTGGCCACAGCCCTGCTCTCATATTTGTGTAGCAATGGACCAGAATGGTCCAGGAGATGCTCTGTTGGGCATCCCTCTTCCACCACATGATCGAACCTCCTCTTTGATTGCTTAGGTTTCCAATACATTGCATATATAAAGCACCAACTGAGCTGTTCCAAAGAAAAATATACTCCCATTTGGTATCTACACCCAAAATCCAGCATGTGTTAACTTTATATTCACGATAAATACGTAAAAATCATTATCAATCCTTCTCTTTCTTTCTTTATTATGTGATAATCAATTTTTTACTTGACAGAATATTTTATTTATAATAACACCACCCAAGTTGTGAATCTCCTTAAAAACTCTTAATCCTATATAAAGAAAAAAGCACAACCTAATTAGGTAATTAGGTGAAAACTATAGTAATCCAAAGAACTTACACTTGTACAAAATTTAACTCTAATAAATTCTAGGGTAAATTACGTATTTGATACCTAAACTATCAGTTTTAGTCTATTTCAGTACCTAAACTTTCAAAATTTTCAAAATCATACCTCAAGTTTAGTTTTTGTTTCTTTTTAGTACCCGTCATGTTAACTTTTGAAAAAATAGAAAGTTTAGGTACTAAAATGGATCAAAATTGATAGTCTAGCTACTAAACGCATTAAGTTTTTAACAATACGGTACTAAAATGAAACAAAAATTAAATTTTAGGTAAGATTTTAAAAAAATTGAAAATTTAAGTACTGAAACTGACCAAAACTGATAGTTTGGATACTAAAAGATTAGTTTACCCTAAATTCTAACTATGTTGTTTTGCATCGATATTTTTTACCAGCAATATCCACTATATATAAGTAGAATTCAGTAAATAATTAACGGAGGATTGTGAATAAGAACTTACTCCGATAAACCAGTCTCGAGTAATCACAGAACTGACTGTCCAAATTAATCCATTGATGAAAAGGATGAAAGATAAGAGGAAAGGCGTGTACTCTACACTCTTTGTTGTCACCACTGTTTTCTGCACCTCATGGATAACCATAACTAATAAAAAATTCAAGCATTATTAACAGGATGGATCAAGCGAGTTGAGAGTAACCGTCCTTGAAATTTTTAAAATTTTATATAATTTAATTATTTATATTTTTATTAACGATTTAATTTTATTGTCTAAAATTTTATAAATTTTCCCAGACATAAAATTTTGTATCCTTTAGTAACAACTTAGAATTGTAACACTATTGCCATGATAGAGAGGTGAAGCATAGGTAACAACAATGAAAAGCAAAGACAAGAAGCCTGCAATACTGATATGCATTTCTCTATTACATGACATCTGAGTTATCACAACGGTTGCAATTGGGAACGCCACATCCTAAGTCCCAAAAAGTATGGCAGTCTTGGCCTGAAATTTACATATTCCCCACAAAGTATTATAACAAAATGGGTCAAATTTTCGATTTTCAGTCCTTTGGGGGTTCATTTATAATGTTAAATTAAAACTTACTCTCATTCTTGGAGGTGCAAATATTAGGAATATGATAACATATATGAGTTCGAGTAAAGCACCAAAGCCATTAACAGTGGCAACGAGAACAGTGTTAGGCACCGTTTAATAGTTTCACAACATACGGAAGGCTATCGAATTCTTCTGTCGATCCAATTTGTACGATATGCCAGAATGTGTTCCTGAAAAACAACGACAATCAAATGATTCAAGAATCGAGTTACACATGATTCGTATAGGTTTCGATGAATCATGATCTTTAAAGCTTAAAATTTCACAGGTTACACTGGTGCAAGGTAAACCAGACCCGTGGTAATGTTACCTGAAAAAAAACATGTCAGCAGAGATCAATGATACTTTGCATGCATGCATTCATTCTGGGATTTGTTCATCTTGATGAATCAAAAGATAAAAATGGAGTTACTTTATATTTCCTAGTAAACCACAGCTGGTGGCTAAAGTAAGCATTTTGATGCGAATTCAGATGCAAACGAAAGTGAAAAGGGAAGAAAAAAAAAGCCCTGGACCGGCAAATGGAACTGCAGATGACAACAATGAATATATAATCAGATTGGTCCGGGGAAATTTAATGCTAAAATATGGACTTTAACCACTTGACGCCAATACAAATAATTGTGGATCGATGTGATAGTACACGAAATCGAATATACACTGGAGTAGTGACAAAAAAAAAGGCATATACTAGGCCAGACTAGATATATGTTAGAAGACAGGGTAAACAACGCCTAATATTCAATTATCAATTTTGTTTTATTTTGATCATTTAATTATTATTTTTGAAGATTATATCTAACGTTATTTGTTTTATTTTGGCCACTCATTAAAAAATTAGTAAACTGTTGATGTGATATTTTTAAAATTTTTCAAAGAAGATGTGATATTACCTTGTGGTGTTACATCAACATCACTGTTAATTTTTGAGTGACCAAAATAAAATCAAAACATAATATTAAATATGATTTTGAAAAAAAAATTGGATGACAAAAAAAAACAAAACAAAAGTGATAGTTGAAATAATAAACGTGTCGTTTATCCTAAAAGATATCGACAATCATACCGATCGACATTAATATTCTATTTGAAAAAATATTTTTGAAAAAAAAAACTACATGAAAATAACAATGTTTTGAAAATCGGACCGGACCGGCCGGTTCAACCGGGAACCGCTGCCTAGTTCGGTTCAATCTACACCGGTTGAACCGCTACTAGTGAACCGGCCGAAATCGCTGAACCGTTCGAACCGGACCGGCTGAAAACCGGGAAAAACAAAAAAAAACACCAATTTTATTTTTATTTTTTAAAAATTAAACCAAACGACGTCGTTTGTTAAACGAGCCAAGTCGAACTCGAGTATTGCTGAGCTCGACTCGAACTTGAAAACTTTAAAAGTAAGCTCAACTCGACTCAAACTCACGAGTTAAAAATTATCAAGTTCAACTCGAACTCGAAATATAATATTGAAACTTGAATTCGAAAAGGCTTGAACTAAAAAAAATTTAGAAGCTTGATTGAAGCCTAAAATTCGAGCTTGATTGAAGTGAAAGAATAGTTCACTCAATGCTCACCAAAAGGTTCCATGATTTTGAATGTCAAATTACCTCTATTATTTATAGAAGTTAGTTGAGATGCTCTTCTATGTTTCTTAGTCATGTGAGATTGTTTTGTTCTCATATTTTTATTCTTTAGACTTTTGGGATGCTCTTCTATGTTTCTTAGCCATGTGGGATTGTTTTTAAAAAAAATTAAACTAAACAATATCATTTTGTTATGATTTTTTAGCCCCAAATTTATTTTTTAATTATAGTTATATAATTATATTTATTATTTAATATGTTTTACCTTAAATATTATGTTGTAGTTAATTTGAATCATTTTGTTTCACTTGATTTTATGGTTTTTAACTTATATATATGTTATGACTTGCTTTGAATATGACTTGTGATATAAATAATTATTTTTTATTAAATATTTTTGGTATTTTATTTAATTTTTTAAATAATTATGACGTCGTCCGGTTCTTCCGATCGGTCGGACCTGTTGAACCAATAGCATGGCCGGTTCGCTAACCGGTCCGGTTCTGAAAACCATGGAAAATAAAGAAATTTTTACTAATAGAATAAAAAAAGAACTCTTATAAGAAAATTGTCATCTAATTCTAATTAGAAGTGGATCAAGAGGTGGGTTGTGATCGTCGCCCCTGAAAATTTAAATTACTATACATTTTATATTGCTTCTATGTTTTTATTAAAAATATGTTTTCATTCCTTCTTAAAATTGTGAAAGTTTACGATTTTTTCGTCCTTAATTCTAATCCCTAATATTTATTTATATAATTAGAATTGATTACAAAAGAAAATTAAAATATACTCAGTAAATAGATCTCGAAGCCAGAATTTCTCTTCAAGATGAACATAGAGAGTGAACAAGAAGAACTAAGAGCCACAAAGAAAGTAAAGAATCGAGAAAGAATAAAGAAGGATAATGAAGCAAGTCATCCATCGGATATCATGCAAATAGAAGATGAATCCCAAGATGATGATGATGCGGCTAAAGAATGTCCCAAGAGTCCTGAGAAGATCTCATATGCTGCCATGGTTGCCAGTGGTTCGGCTGTAACACCCTAACCCGTACCCGACCCGAATACGAGTATGAGATGTCACATTGACTTTTTAAAATAATATTCTTAAAAAATAACAAAACATTTGGATTTATATTAAGAAAATATAATATATATATATACTATTAAAATTATGTTTCATTATAAAAATTTAAGTAAAAAAAAGGTCTTTATGAACAATACTATACGATATGAACAGTACTGTGAGCAGTAATGACCAGTATCGTGAACATTACCAAATGCTAAAATTTTCCAGAATGCTACAGGGGTATCGATACCCTGCTACAGTGTACCTATACCCTTGCTACAGTAATTTCGGTCAACATGTATAAAACTCATAAAAATTTAACCTTTGATCACTATAAAGTTATCATTTACATATATACGTTTAAAACATTACAAAACTCAATCATATGATTTTACAAAACCAATTGGAACATATCGAATTCAAACCTTTATTTACATGCCAACCATATTCAGTATTACAAAATACATATTATTCCATTCTTTTCTGATCTGATCTTTGGAAATGAGGAACTGACCTGTCTTGCATAACTTTTATCAATCTTCCTCTTCTCGAAGCCTACGTGTGAAACAATCACACACTAAGTTGTTGACTTAGTGAGGCAAATAAAACATAATAATAATGCATTTCCTAAAATGAACATAAAATCAAATCATTCAATCATGTCACATGTACTTCATTGTAAAGAGTAATAACATGATAACATATAACAATAACAATACTTTTATTACCTGTTATAAGCCCATTTATCATATGATCTTATACTTACCATTTCTATGTATTATATAACACATATATAATTTCACAAAGAAACACATATAACATCAAATAATTCATGTGAAACATTTCATATCACCAAAAGCATATACATAACATATATTGTATTTGTTATTATCTCATTATTAGCCCATGTACATTATTGAGAACTCAATGTATGTGAGTACACTGAGGTTGTGCACACATATGTTGTCACCACAGCTCTTATAATAATATGTCCATATGTCCCGAACAACATAGGTAAACTGTCCATATGTCCCGAAGAACATAGGTAATACTGTCCATATGTCCCGAAAGACATAGGTAATACTGTCCATATGTCCCGAAAGACATAGGTAATACTGTCAATATGTCCCGAAAGACATAGGTAATGTTGTCCATATGTCCTGAAAGACATAGGTAACCCTCGACTCTTGGCATGCCAACTATACCACTAGCTCTCATATCACATAACATGGGCATAATCATTATAACAGTTCACATCATTTGTATCATTCTTATATGATCTCATAGATCATTGTATAACATTCTTGTATTTATATCATTTCTCTTATAATCACATGTTCTTTTTTTCTGTCACATACCACATGTATGTGTAAGCATATATTACATATTACATGTAATCACATAGATCGTTTCATATGTCTTATATCATTTATCATTTGTTCATGTATGTATATCATATCTTGTTCACATATGTTCATATATACATCACATAGCACGTAGAATAACATCTAAACTTATACATGTACTCATATACATACTTTCATATAATCCGTATATCACCGCCATATAACTTTCTCACAATTTTACATAATCACTTATATCATATTAACTATACATTATTTTCATGTATTTACTTTCACATAGCTCATCACATATGCATGTATTCTCATATGTTTACATAACTTGGATCAAATATACATATAGTCACGTAGATCACTTTTGCATAGCTTATATCAACTTTTCATGTCATTTCACCCTTCTTGTTACATTGCTTATATCTTATTCTTATGTCTTCTCATATACATATATTCACATATACATATCATTTCATTATCCTTATTATTATTCTTATCATCACCATTAATCCCTTTTACTTAACATATTCATATCACATAATGCATATGGTATGAACTCATATCATGTTTCATAATATGAAATGAATCATATATCAAAGTATTAAATCTAGACTTATCACAAGTCTAGAACTGAATATATTTCTATAATCATGCTATGCATATGCACTCACCTTAGCCTTGCTTGCTTTGATTCGATCTTACTTGTCACTTGTTCCGGAACTCGTTTAGGCTCAATATCTACATAAACATAATTTCCGAGACGATTATCAGAAGTCTAAACCATATAACTTGATGTTAATAATTTAAGCTAATTTAATGAACCAAAATTCCATTTTTTCCTTTAGGGGTATCGATACCCACCCTAAGGTATCGATACCCTTATTCCATTCTGGAAATTTTCGTTCAAGAGGGTATCGGTACACATACACAGGGTACCGATACACTATGCTCAAAATAGGCTTTTTCACCTGAAAAATTCATCAGCTCTTCACTGAATTTCCTCATACAAAGCTCCTTTCATATCACCAAACTCAACTACAACCATTTTAACTAACTTCTATCATTCACACACCTTATTATCTGTCATACTTCATTCAAATTCTTAAAGCTAAAAATCATACCAAATTTTCCACATGTTTTAAATCCAATTCTAACACTCCATATTCCTTAATTAGGTTGATGGCAAGTCAAATTTAGTTTCGAATTCAACTTATCAACTCTTTTCCAGAAATTCATTTAAAACCCCATTCACTTAAATCTTTCATAACTTCTCCATCTTTTGATTTTAAGACAAATTAAGTTTTCCTTAAGCTTAATTATCATCTAAGGATCAAAACCCAACCTTTAATTGAACAAATAATCAACTAACTAAGAAACTCACCTTTGCTTGTATGCTTCACGTTGGAGAAGAGAAGATGGAGAAGATAAGTTTGAAAACATATCTCCTCAACACATGCTCCACATGGGTATTATAATACCCACTAATTATTATTTAATAATTTTCCTTGTTCAAAGACCTATTTGCCATTTGACTCTTTCAATAATTACTAATAACCATTCAGAAATTATTTTTAAATAAGTCATTGAACTATTTAACTTTTCCACTTTAATCACCAAATTCTGAAATTTTACAATTTAGTCACTAACCCATAGTTTGGGATGTTACATCGACTATGAACAGAAACCCCCTGTAAAGATGCCTGAAGAAGATATTGTCATCCAAGAAGGAGATGTTACCATGGATATTTCTGGAGATTATCCTAAAATAAGTTTCTCTAACCGTATTTACGACTTGATTGATCGAAACATGAAACAAGTTATTATCACCAAACTGATGGGAAAGAAGATATGTTATAAAGCGCTGATAAACAGGATCCATGCTTTATGGAAACCAATAGGCAATTTAAATTTGATTGATCTTGATAATGAATACTTCTTAGTGAAATTTGAAAATCTTGAGGATTACACCAAAGTTCTCACTGATGTCCCTTGGATGATTTATGGAAGTTACCTAGCAGTCCAACCATGGTCAAGAAACTTTACTACCTCTGAAAAGTATTATTCTCATGTTATTGCTTGGGCTGGTTTACCCTACATGTATTACAATATTTTTCTAATTAGGACAATTGCAAATACGATTGGAAGAGTCATCAAAATAGACTACAATACCAAAGTTGGAGAAAGAGGAAAATTTGTTAGAATTGCAGTTGTTATTGGCCTGAATAAACCTCTTACTCCATGTGTGAGAATAGATAACTTCATCCAAAAGATTGAATATGAAGGACTGCAATAAATTTTCTTCAAATGTGGTACCTATGGGCATGCAAGAGAAACCTTCCAAATTAACCAGGAAGAAAAACAGACGGAGATCACTAATACTGGCAATGTTATTGAAGAACAATCAAATACTGATAACAACCAAGATAGCCCCTTTTGCCCTTGGATGGTTGTTCAATCAAGAGGAAGAAGCAGTAGAACTCAAAGAACTCAAAGTAAAAGCAGAGAAGCAGAAGAAAAGCCATATTTATCCCTCTTTGTGAAGATCCATTGGAGGAAGGTCCCAATGATAAAAATAGAGAGAACCAACATATAAATGGAGCTGTTATACAAAAACCTACTACAAAAATGAATACCTCAGAGATCCAGACAAAAAATAGAACGAGGGATAAAGAAAAAACGAGAAACCAATGCATATTAATCTAGGCAGAAGAGCTTACAGACCAAATCCAAATGAGAGATACCCCCATCAACCCTGAAATTGACAATACCAATTTAATTAATGTTCTCATTTCTGATGGAGGAACGATAGTAGATAAAGATCATCCCAAGAATCTAAATATAGGAGGAATTCAGATCATGGCTAAGAAAGATGCCCAAATCAGAGAACAAAAATTAATTGTGGGAAATGGCTCACATACAACTATAACCATTCAAGATGACAACTACAATCGAAATCCTACTTCTAGATGGAATTTTAACAGGAAGCCAAACCCAATCTCTATTATTACGAAAAATGCCTTAAAGCCAGGAAGCCCAAAACTTCTATCAATCCTAACGTTCCTTTACTCTCGGAATGAATCCAAGAAAACACCATGAACTCTGAGAATTTGGCACTCCTGATAACAATGCTCCTACAACCAATCAAATCCAAATGACATATCATTTTGATCAAAGCCAGATACAAGAAACATAACAGAATGAGAATGAGTTGTCACAAAGTAACTGCCCCTAGCTCATTTTCTATGAATTTCTTATTTTAGAACACCCAAGGGGTTGTGAAACCTACTTTTAGAAGACATTTTAAGGAATATGTGAATATGAACAAGCCTAAAATTATTGCTCTGATGGAAACACACACACAAGTAAAAAAAAAAAGCTGATAGAATTATCAATAATATGGGTTTTAATAACTCTTTCAGAATTGAAGCTCAGGGTCATAGCGGAGGCATCTGGGTGCTTTTGGATAACTCGGTAGAAGTAAAGATTTTAAGCGTCTCCAATCAGTATGTTCATACCCGTTTCAAATGCCTCAACAGTAACATTTGGTTCTATTTTACAGCAGTTTATGCTAGCCCCCAACCCTAATTTTCGATGTAAATTATGGGATTTCCTGGATAAACTCAAGCCTTGCAATGATGAGCATTGTATCATAGGAGGGGATTTCAATTGCATTCTAAGGCCTAAAGATAGAATTGGAGGTAGTATTCGGTATAGAGGAAGGAGTAAGCATTTCCAGGACTTCATATTCAATAATGAATTGCTAGAAGTTAACTACCAAGAGGATGACTTTACTTGGCATCGAGGTAACCTATGGCAACGACTTGATAGATGCATTATAAATATGAAGTGGCTTGAGCTTTACCCTGATACCAGAGTTCATCATCTTGATAGAATTGGTTCTGACCACTGTCCTATTCTCTTACATACTACGAACAACCTCAATGGGAATAAAAATAGACCATTTAGATTTCTGGCAGCTTAGATGGATCATCCTAATTTTGGGCATTTTCTTAAAGAAGAATGGGTTAAGCAGGACAACTTAATGGACAACCTCAACCAATTCAAGCAAAGCATTAAAATTTGGAATAATGAAATTTTTGGTAGCATCAATCAAAAGAAGAAAAGAATTATTGTTAGACTGAAAGGTATAGATAAAACTCTTCACAGACAAATTGGCAGCCCTCGAGTCTGAACTCAAATATGAACTTGACACTATTTTGAGACAAGAAGAACTGCTTTGGGCTCAAAGGGATAGATGTAAATTGATTAATCACGGTGACAAAAACACCAAATACTTTTATTCTTGTGCGATCACTAAAGGTAGAAGAAAGCTGATAACAGCCCTCAAAACAGAATCTAACACATGGTGTGAGGATCAGAATATGCTTCAAAATCATGTCAAGGATTACTATGAGAAACTTTTCACTAGCGACCCTTTGATCAGACAATCTATTGATAATAGTAGGTCGTTTCATAACTTAAATCGGGATCAATGAAATTGGATTGATAAACCGTTTAAGAATAATGAGACCAAAGAAGCCCTTTTCAGTATGGGTCCTCTCAAAGCGCCCGAAGTTGATGGCTTTCATGTTAATTTTTTTCAAAAAAAATTGAGACATAGTTGGAGAAAAAGTTTGCTCCCTAGTCAAGCATTGCCTAAATGGTGGACAGATTGAGGAAGCCTTAAATAGATCGAGTATGGTTTTACTCCCTAAGGTGGTTAACCCTGAGAGAATTAACCAGTTTAAACCTATAAGCCTTTTCCAGGTGACCTACAAAATCATTACTAAAGTTATTGTCAACCGTCTTAAGCCTATTCTCCCTACTATGATATCCAACAGTCAAACGAGTTTTATTCCGGGCAGGGTCATTACTGACAATATTATCCTAGCACAAGAAGTGATTCATTCGATGAAAAATAAGAAAGGAAAAAAAGGGTGGTTGACCATCAAACTAGACCTTGAAAAAGCCTACGATAGATTAGAATGGTCATTTATTAAATATAGCATAGAAAAGATAGGGATGCCTAATAAAATTATTGTGGCCATTATGAACTGCATTACCTCAATGACAATTCAAATCAATTGGAATGAAGAACTTACTGAACCATTTCAACAATCTAGGGGTATTAGACAGGGAGACTCACTTTCTCTTTATCAGTTCGTCATCTGCATAGAAAGATTAGCACAAGAAATTGCTTTAACAGTGAACCAAGGAAGGTGGAAATGTAACATCCCAAAACAGGGCTAGTGACTAAAATGTGAATTTTGAAAGTGTTGTGTTCAATCTCAAAATAAGTTAAAAGTTTAGGGATTTAATTGGAGAATTTTGATGTTGGATTTAATAGTAAAGTTTGAAAGTAACAAGGGTATTATGGTATTTTCTAAGAGAAGATTTTTATTCTCTCTTTTTATGGGATATAAAAACGTGGGAAATGAATCCAGAGTCTTCTTCTTTAGCCTTTTTCTTCTCCCCGTAAGCTTCAGTTAAAGGTGAGTTTAATTTCAGTTGTTTAATTCTTGGATTTATAAGTTGGTTTTGATTCTTTGGATAGTAATACAACTTAAGGAAGTTTAAAGATAAGTAAAAACTCAAAGATGGAGATGTTAGGAGAGATTAAGTAAATACAGTTTTTAAGTGAAATTTTGAATAAGAATGTTTAAATGAATTTGGAAGTTGAATTTGTCTTGTCATATGGAAGAGTAAGAAGTTATAAGTGTTAGAACAAAGTTTGGATTACATGAAAAATTTAGTGAGATTCTTAGTTTTAAGAGTTTGGGAGATATATGGAAGATAATAAGGTATTGGAATGATAGAAATTAGTTAAAGTGGTTATAGTTGAGTTTGGTAGCATAACAAGGGCTTAATACATGAAAAGTGGGTGAAGTGTTGACAAATTTCAGGTGAAACAGTCTGTTATGGGCAGGGTGTATCGGTACACTATGAATAGGTACCGATACACTAAGACCAATTTTAAAGAATATCTTCATAGTGTATGGATACATTAAGGAGTGTACCGATACCTGTGTATCGATACACACAGACATATAACAATACCTGTGAATTTTGAAGATAATTTGGGTACCGATACACCTATAGTGTACCGATACCCTCCTAAAGGGAAAAATGAATTTTGGTTCATTAAGTTAGCTCAAGTTTTTAGTATCGAATTATAAGGTTTAGGCTTTTGATAATTGTCTGGAAAATTATATTTATGTAGATACAGAGCCTAAACGAGTTTCAGAACCATTGACAAGTAAGATCGATCGGGGAGAAAGATAAGAGATCAGTATTGACTAGTGAGGCTAAGTGAGTGCATCTTATTTGAATATAAGATTATATGGAAATTTGACTTGCGATAAGTCTATTTCCTCTAAATCTAGTGCATGAAGTCATAAACATAAGTATGTGAATGAGATGAAATGTATGTATGCTTGATTATATGAGTTGATATGTTCTTGTATGTGCTATGTGGTTTATGTGAGTATAAAAGATAAGTCATGTGATAACATATATGCGATATATGGAAATGAAAATATATGACTATGAAGAGTTATAAGAGGACAAATATAATTTATATGATAATGAAATATAAGACTATGTGAATATATGGTTATAAGATAAAATATGTAATAATAGGAGAATATGATGAAAGTGAATTCATGAGAACAATAGGAACTAGGTAAACATGTGTAAATGTTATATGAATAATAGAAACATGAGTTAGACAAGTACATAGTGGTATGATCAATTATGATAATTAGTATAATAGAGTTATATGATTTATGGAGAATTGAAGAAAACTAGATAAGATTGAATTATAGAATGAAATGGGAATAATATATCAATTAGGAAACTTTAATATAAAGTGATGATATGCACATATAATTTAAGTTATATGCTAAAGATCTATGGAGTTATATGAAAATGTTATAAGGAATTTATGAAATTGAATTAAGCAAATACTTAAAGTTAGTATATAAATAAAATACTATTAAGTGATATATGTTTATAAATATGACATAGGTTATGTAATATAAGTGCATACCAAGAAATAAAGAATAACATAGATGATACGATATAAGCTATGTGAAACTTATTTAGGTGTCTATATGTGATCTGTGAATTATGTGACAATAAGTTATATGAAAATAAGTGTAATGGTTACATGATCACAAGAGATAAGTCAGAGAATATGAATGATATGATAAGAAGCTATGAACCTATGTGATATGAATAAGTGACTATGTGATAATGAACTATATGAAGGAAGTTATGAAATTATGTGCTTATGTAATGTGAATATGTGATAAATTTAATAATAATACCCATGTTATGTGTTATGAGAGCTAGGGGTATAGTTGGCATGCCAAGAGTTTAGGATTCTATGTGGTCCTTCGGGACATATATGTAATTCTGTGGAACATATATGTGGTAATTCGGTACACTTATTTGGTCCATTGTATTATGTATATGGTTCTTAAGGAGTGGTCATTCGGGACATATGTGATATGTGGTCCTTCGGGACATTGTGGTCCTTCTAGACTTAGTGGTCTTTCGGAACATTTCTATGCCGTCCTTCGGGACAAAGTCTATGTGCCCTTAGTGGGAATTATACGAGCTATGGTGACATCATATGTGCACAACCTCTATGTACTCATATACCTTAAGTTCTCAGAAGTATACATGGGATTTTAAAGAGAATAAATAAATTCATTTGATATGATGCTATGTGTACTCGTGATGAAATGAGATACCTATTTTATGATGTGTATGTTGTTAGGTACAAGAGCATGTGATTAAGAGATATACATGATAATAATGATAATAATATTAATAAGAATAATGAAATGATAGGGGTATGTATGTATTTATGTTCTGATGCATAGTATGTGTTATAGTTTAATATGATTGCATGAAGTGTGCATATCGGGAAATAATAACAAAATGATATATTTAAGTTTATTTATGCCTCACTAAGTCATCGACTTAGTGTGTAAGTGTTTCACATGTAGGTTTCGGAAGCCGAGAAGAGAAGCTAAGAGGAGCAAGATAGGTTAGCACCTCCTTCCAGATTATCATATCAGAAAAGACTTTTATTAATATGTATTTTGTATATGGAATTTTAGTTGGCATGTAAATAAAGATTTTGATTAAGTATGCTCTGATAGGTTTTGTAAAACCATATATTTTATACAATAAAAATTATTTTGTTTTATTGTAAATGAAAAATTATATTTTTAGTTGTTTTGTAAAAGCAAACGATTTGAAAGTCAATGTGATACCTCATACTCGTATCCGGGTCGGGTACGGGTTGGGGATGTTATATGAAACCTATTAAATTATCTAGAAATGGTCCTGACATATCTCACCTCTTCTTTGTAGATGATCTCATCCTATTTGCGGAAGCGAACAACACTCAAATTGGAATTATTCAGAACACACTCAACAAATTCTGCAATAGCTCGGGACAAAAAAGTTAGCCTCGAAAAATCCAATATATACTACTCCAACAATGTCAATACCCATACCAGAACCATTATTACTAACTTGATTGGCATCAAAGAGGTTGAGAACCTTGGAAATTACCTGGGAGTCCCTCTGTTGCACAACAGAATCAATAAACGAACCTACAGTAGCATCACCCAAAGAGTGAAGGACAGACTCACAGGGTGGAAAGCTAAATCATTATCGCTAGTCGGAAGAATCATCATTACCAAAGTTGTTCTCAATTCAATCCATGCATACACCATGCAATCAATTTTAATTCCCAAAGGAACATGCAATGAGCTTGAAAGACTTACAAGAAATTTCATTTGGGGAAACACTAATGAGCAAAAGGGAGTACACCTTGTGAACTGGGATAATCTATGTAAACCTATCAAAGGAGGGGGTCAAGGCTTAAAAACCTAAGATTCCAAATGAGGCTTTCATTTTTAAACTAGCTTATAAACTTACCAATCGAACTAATCTTTTATGGGTGCATGTGATGAGAAGCAAATACAAAATGAAAGAAATTCTACCCGAAGAGCTTTAAAAAAGGGGATGATCGCCTTTATGGAATCACATATGCTCTTTGTGGACAAAATTCAAGCAAAACATATGTTGGAATATTGGAAATGGTAATCATATTCGTTTCTGGCATGACATGTGGCTAGTTAACAAAAGCCCTCTATCCAGATTTTGCAATCAACCTTGGGAAGTAGAAAATGACAAGTCAAAAGTCAAGGAAATGATAAACCAAAATGGAAACTGGGATTGGAACAAACTTACAATGTTACTGCAGGCCCAAGCCATTAATATGTTGAAAGCCACACCTCCTTTAGTGGAAGAAAACATTGAAGACTCTCCGGGTTGGATTCCCTCGGAGAAAAGGGTTTTCACAGTCAAATCTGCATACAAGTGGATTGCTAACATTAATAATGCTATGGAAGATAAGATTTGGGGCATCATAGCCAAGCATAACAACATTCCCAGAGTCAAAATTTCCTATGGCTAATTGGAAGAAATAGAGTTCTGACCAACTCGGAAAGAGCGTGAAGACATATGACAATGGATGCAAGTTGCCCTATGTGCAATTATGAATCAAAAGACATTAATCACTTGCTGAGGTTTTGCCCTAACTCGTTGCCAATATGGACTGACCTGATTGACCCCCAGAAGATTAACAACTTTCTGAACTGCAACCTTAAGGAATGGATCATTGAGAACCTTGAAGCAACTCAGTCCTTGTCGCCAAGAATCGCGAACTGACCAAACTTCTTCAGCTATGTAATCTGGTACATATGGAAGAGAAGAAATCAAATGATTTTCGACCCAAAGATGAATGAAAGGGATTCGGTTATCCAACAAGCTAGTAGACTTACCCAAGAATTGCAGAGCTTTGATTCTACTAATTCTGGCAGCACACAAACCAAAGATAATGTCCGATGCAAATGGCAAAAACCAACAATCAATTGCTGTAAAATAAACACAGATGGAACCAAACGAAAGATCAATGGAGAAGATATGTGTGGGGTTGTTGCAAGAGATTACAATGGTAATTAGTGCTTGGGTTTTAGGGAAAAAATATGGATCTGTTCTATTTTGGAAGCAGAGTTGTGGGGCATCCATAAGGGCTTAAGAATTTCTTGGATGATGGGAGAAAAGAGCGTGATTCTAGAACATGATAATAGAGAAGCTATCAACCTAATCAAGAATAGATCAATCGATTACAGGAAGTTTATTATTCTGTAACACATCGAGAAAATGCTAAAGAGAAACTGGTTAGTAAAACTGAATCACATACCTAGAGAGGTCAATCGCGTCGCCAAGCAGATGTGAAAACACAACGAAGACACCAATTTTCTAAAAGATTGCCCTAAAGAAGCTGAGGAACTACTGCTAGTGGATAAAACGGGAAACTAAGCGACCCCTTTTACCTATTTCAACCAAAAAAATATACTCAGTAAATTTTCTAATTTTATTCAACACAAAATAAAATTTTTTACTTTCAATTAAATTGAAAAATCCCATCAGTTTGAATAAGATTAAATTTTAAGATAGAATAATCTCATTAATTAGATTAACCCCCAATAATAGTAGTGGCCTCCACGAAGAAGCTACCATCTCGACCTATCCTCATTTAATAGATTTAATCATGTTTTTGTAGCAACAAATGGACCACGTACATCTCAAATAATACGACAAGGTCCACTCTACAGTATATTACCTTCGCTTTTTAAGTTTTAAAAAAGCCTGCATGTGGCATTCTCCATCTACCCCTTAGTGGACACTGCCGAATGCAATAAAAGGCAGTGGGCGCCGATCCAAAGCCATTGAGGGATGGACTGAAAATTTGGACCAACGTGTTCCTGACAAAACTCGTTTTTCGAAATTGAGAAAATTTTACCGTGACAGTCTAATGTTAATAAAAGGCGTTATCGATTTTATTATTATTTTTTTAATATTTTTAATTAAAAAATTACATGAAACATTATTATTTTTATTTAAAATATTAATGATTTTAACATTTTCGGTAAAATATATAATAATAATAAAATCGATAGAAAAAAATAATATTTTAGGTAGCGCTTTATCAAACCCAGTAAAGCGCCCAATAATAATAAAATCGATAAAAATAATAATGTTTTTGGTAATTTTTTACTGATTTTGTTAAAAAAAATAATAACAAAATCGGTAACATTTTTTTAACTGTATATTAAGGTTGTTGCAGGCAAACTTTCCCTCGAAATTGGCATCTGTATAAGATAATCAAAGCAGTGATTAGCAAAAAAAAGCATTGCGCATATGGACATAATTGCCGAAACATACGGAGAGCGTCTTCAATGGGATGACAATTAGCACATAGGCATGTAAATGAACTGAACGTTCAGCGAACCGTTTGTGAATCGTGCGGCGGGAAGTTCGTTTATGTGCGTTTATTTATTAAATGAACGAATATGAACAATATTTTTTGTTCGTTTAATTAAATGAACGAACATGAACATAGGTCTCGTTCGTTCATTTACGTTCGTGAACGTTAGATTATGTTCGTTCGGTTATGTTTGTTTATGTTCGTTCGATTATGTTCGTTTATGTTCATTCATTTATGTTTAACTCAATCTTCTTAAATCAATTTTGGTGACCAATTTGTAAGTATCTTAAAAATATTAATTAATCTGATATTCTGATGACCAACTTCATAATTAACCCAATTTTATTTGGAGATTAAATCCAATATGTTAACCTGTGAGGCACATCGCACCTATATTCATTTCCCCCTTTTTCCCCAAACCCTAGTGTTCACTAGAGAGTGGAGACGATCGTTGAAAGCTTCAAAACAAGTTATATTATAGTGCAATATGATGTTTTACATGTATGTTTTCATCTCTTTCTCTGTTTTATTTGACTTAATAGTTGATATGTAAAGTTATTGCAGGTATCTTCACATCTAAAACTCAAGAAAACATCATACTTCTTTCTAGAAATAGATGGGAAGATAAAGGTAACAATCGGAAGTATATGAACATCAATAAAGAGAAAAATATATAGAATTTGCCAGAAAACAAAACAAAGGTTTCTATGCAATTTCTGAAAAGAGTGTAATAGCGAAAAATGATTGTTCATATGTAATCATGGACCACTAAGATAAATGTTATAGCGTTAAATTAAAGTTGTGTGAATCATTTAATATCTTTAAAAGATTGATCAAAATATTTAATATCTTCAAACATTTCATCACTACTAATAAACTCTTACGCTATTTATCACTGTAGATTTGGTTATTTGCATTGTCGACTATTTTTCATGAAAGAACAATGGAAGGTAGGGTCTCCAACGTTTATGTTCGTTTATGTTCGTGTTCATTTATGTTCGTGTTCGTTTATGTTCTTGTTCGTTTATGTTCGTTTATTTATTAAATGAACGAACATGAACATATTATATTCCTTAATAAACGAACATGAACAAAAAAATTTTGTTCGTTTATGTTCGTGTCCGTTTATGTTCGTCTATTTATTAAATGAACGAACATGAACATACCTCCGTTCGTGTGCGTTCGGTTCGTTTACAGGCCTATTAGCACAAATAGTGTATAAACGTGGACCATAAGAACGAATACCGAGTGATACATCTTTTTCCATAAGATCAGACTTAGAAATATTTTTAAAAATAAGTATATATTTATATATTATTGATATAAATTTTTTATTTATGATGAATATAAATAAAATTTTAAATTAAATACGTCCAGTAAAAATACTAATCAACTGATAAAATTTTAGATTTTAAGATAAGAAAGTATCCACCCTGAAAAAGAAAACATACATCCTGGGCTAGGGGAACTCTGCAAACCCTAATCCAGTCCATTCTACCCATCATGGACCCAACCAACCCTTCAATTCGAGATCAAGTTTTCCAACTGAGAAAATTAACAATCAAGGATGAATCAAGGGAGTTTGTGGGGACGGTCTTCTCTTAAATTTTTAAAATTTTTATATTGGTTAAATATTTCTTTTGATAATTTGTTTTCACCTTAAAAAGTTTTATGAGTTCAATCTTTAGTGTAAATATTGCTCCCTTAAAAAATTTTAAGATCAACTCTCTAACATAAAATCTTGTGTCCGTCCCTATTGAGTATAATAATTATGGATGATCTAATTTTTATAAGTTACACCATTGGTGCTGCATATTATAGATGTGGTTTAGTTAGATTGAAGATTGACGTTCAGACATATCACAGGAAAAGAAAATATGATGACAGATGGGATGACAAAACTGGCATGACAGTTACCGTTTGAAATTCGAAAGTTCAACTACCCATTGAAGGAAGTGAGAAACTGGCTGAAGCACAACACGATCACACAAGAGAGTCTGCTATTACTTTCACTCAAAAAATTGATCTTAATATAGAATGATATAACCCGATCTTATAAAATTAGATTTTTTTAATTTAAATTAATAAATAAAAAATTAAAAACCACGCCTTTTTCAAAAATCAAATGAAAACATATTATGATTCCTTAAATACTAAATTTAGAAACTGCATCAACAAATGTACCAAAAAACTACAAGCCCAAATTATTTGGACCGTTAAAAAGGCAGCCCATTGATCAATACCCAACCGCATTGAAACAAATCCAAACCTCACCAAATAAAGCCATTCAAAACCCTAACCCTTCTTTTTCATTTTCTTACTTAATTAGTAGCGGCGCCTCCTCCGTTCACGACCACCATCAAGCTTCAGCAATGGTCTGTTTCCGGAAATCTTCATTGATTCGAAAACAAAAAAGAAGAACGTTTTATACTTACTGTTTTTTATTTGTTTTGTCTTTGCATTATCAGGGAATCGATTTAGTCGCAGGAGGTAAGAGCAAGAAGACCAAAAGGACAGCTCCCAAATCCGATGATATTTACCTCAAGCTTCTCGTCAAGGTCTCACGTTTTTTCTTCATTTCTACCATAAAAGTCTTCTTTCTTTTTCCCCCGAATAAATGACCTGATTTTTGTTTTGGGCTTTAGCTTTATCGTTTCCTTGTAAGAAGAACTGGGAGCAAATTCAATGCCGTTATATTGAAGCGCTTGTTTATGAGCAAAGTTAACAAACCTCCACTGTCTCTTTCTAGGCTTGTTCAGTTCATGAAAGGAAAGGTATTTGTTTATTTACATTATCACAAAAATCTTGGTTTTTGTTTAGGATCTTTATATTATCATTGGATTTTGGTTTAATCCATATATATATTGTAGGAGGACAAGATTGCTGTGGTAGTGGGCACAGTGACTGATGATATAAGGGTCTATGAGATTCCAGCTTTGAAGGTTACTGCTCTTAGGTTTACCGAGACTGCTAGAGCTAGGATTGAGAAGGCTGGTGGAGAATGCTTAACTTTCGATCAGCTTGCTCTCAGGGCTCCTTTAGGTCAAAACACGGTATGTGATTCTTCTGACTTTTTTTTATCTTTGGTACTCTTCTTTGTTCGAATTATGCATATTTATATATTATTGTTTGCATTGGAGTTCTGTTTTTGTGAAGTATTCATTTCTGCTTTGGAATAAAAAAGCTGATCTTTCTTTCGTGCTATGATTGAAACCAATTATGTCTAAGTAACATAATATGCTGAAGCTTAGCACTTTGCATTGTGAGCGTAATGTGAAAGTTGTGAGAATATTGATGCTCTGATGGATATATATATGATTCTGTTAGTTTATTTGTTCCAGTTCTGTGCGATACTATCACGATCTTAGCCCTTCATTTGAATGGTGATTGTATACGTTTTTAACTCTTCTCATCTATTTTAGTATGTGAAATTGGAAATCGATGTACCATTTTATTAGATTTCTAGAAATGAAATATGTTGTTGCTTGCCTTAAGCTGGATTTTACTTATTCCAAACATTTTGTTCTTTTCCTTCTGAAAGAAGAATTTATCGTGTATGGCTTTATTAAGAGGTACTTTGGGTGGAATTGCAGGTTCTTCTCAGAGGTCCAAAGAATGGGCGTGAAGCAGTTAAACACTTTGGCCCAGCTCCTGGTGTGCCTCACAGCCACACTAAGCCTTATGTGCGCTCAAAGGGACGGAAGTTTGAGAGGGCCAGAGGACGAAGGAACAGCAAGGGATTTAGGGTTTGAGATGACTTTGGGCTTTTCATATGTTGTTGCAAACCAAATTTTGCTATACTTAAGGTTTTCATGTTATTTGTTCCCTTGTGTTTGTTTGGATTGTTTAATTATGGAATGATTTCTGGTTTGAGTATGACATTATCAATTGGGAATAAATAAGTTGTTTACTTATGAAAAAGTAAGTTGGCATTTTTCAATATATATTGCTCTGGATAAATGATTTTAAAAACCATTGAGATTCGAAACCAGGAAAATATAAGTTCCATTGATTCTCTGTGTTAAAGTTGCACTCTTCATTGTTTTCTCAGACCCAATAGCAGGGACTAACCTCATACTCATCAGCTTTATCCATGGAATTCTTCTTCCCAAAGACAATGGAAAACATGAAGCCTACTTAGGTGGTGTTTGTTTTTACTGTGTAAGGTCTGCAAAGCTCTTATGTCTGCGTCGCGCAGACCACGCGCAGACATTGGGCTTCGCAGACCGTTTGTTTTTAGAAGACAGAAGCCCTTCTAACGTCTGCGCGTGGTCTGCGCGGCGCAGACGTGGTCTTATGTCTTCAGACGTCTTCTAACCTCTTCAAAGAGGTTTTATTTAATTTTATATTATATTTTATTTTAATTTTAATATTAATTTTTAATAAATTAAATATTAATATTTTAATATTATATTATAGATATTAATTTTAATATTAATTTTTTAAATAAATTAAATATTAATTTTTTAATATTATATTATAGATATTTAATTTTATATCATATAAATATTTATATATTATTAAAATTTTATATTTATTTTAATTATTTTGATTTAAGTTTAAATATAATATTTTTTAGATTTGTTATTTTTAAATTATATTTAAACTTTTATACAAAATGTAAGTATTTAAACCACATTGCTTAATAAAAATGATTTCATTGTTTGATAATTAAGATTTTAAAATATAAAAAATTATAAATTATGTTTTTAAAATTTTAAAATATAATCACAATTAAATAAAAAATAATCATAAAATAATTTGATAAATTAAAAAATATTTCTAAAAATATCATATAATTATAAAAAAAATTAAGAATATATTTAAAAAATTAAAGTATTACAAAATTACATATTTAAAAAAATCATATAATTTAATGATCATTTATAAATTTTATTCTATAAAACTTATAAAACTAATAATACATGTGATTATGTGCGACGTATAATAGAATTAATAAGGTAGTGTTTGTTTTTTTAAAAAAATTATTATTGTAGTTGTATAAATTATTTAAATTTTAGTATTGTAAAACTAAAATTATTTAAATATCAGTATTACAAAACTCTTTTAAGTTTAAAAAATCAGTTTATTTATATTTCAGTTTATTTTAGCAGTTTGCAGACGTTAAAAAACAAATAGTCTTTTTCTTGCAGACTGCAGACTTTTGGTCCACCTCTTCTGCTGCAGATGCCTGCAGATGTGGTCTGCAGACTGCAGACATTTTACCTCTTCAAAAACAAACACCACCTTAGTCACAATTAGCATGAAAAGTTTTCAATTTCAGTTATTACTATTAAATTTCACTATTTAACTGGTCATAAAAAATATTTTTTTTAAAAGGTCGCGATATTGTATTACTTTATATTTGTACCGACTATAAATTATAATTGTTTTTTTTGGTACATTAAAGTTTAGGTAGGGGTAGGGTCCAACATACTTAAGATCCTATTGAGATTTAAATAAGAATTTATAGATTGTCCACCAAGAGTGACGGTGATAGGATTCGAACTTGACCTTACAAGCTCAAATTATTGAATCTCAACTACTTGTGTCAACACTCGTTGGCGACTAAATGATAATTGATAATTTTTTAAAAGTTAGTTAATTATAAATATTTTTATGTAAAAGTTATATTTTTTAGGGTGAAGTATAGTAATGGTCATTGAATTTTTCTAAATCTTTCATTTAGGTCCTCCAACTTTTAAAACTTGCAATACAATCCCCCAATATTTAGTCCGTTTGCAACATGGTCCCCGACGTAACCTGCCGTTTGACGCTATTACTCTGCCGCTAGTACATTTGCAATATGATCACTGAACTTTTCAGGCGCTTGCATTTAGGTCCCCCAAATTTTAAAACTTGCAACACAGTCCTCAATTTCATTCTAAACCCTAAATTCCTTTTCAATCTTGAATTTCCTTTTTTGCTTATCTCTTCTCATTTCCAGCGTAACTTTTCAGTCGGGGATGCATGAGAAATTCTAATATAACTGAATTATGTGGATGTGTTGACTTGAATAAGGGTCCATTGAGAGAAGACCCAACCAAGGGACTATCGGGACCATCAACGATTCAAGGTGTAATGTTAGATACATGTTATCTCAAGTGAAGCATAGATGTTCGATGAAATGCTTAGAAAAAAATGGGGTTAGAAATGCAGAGTTGACAAATACTACTAAGATGAACTAAGTATCATTGTTGAAAGTCACCAACAAAGCTGAAATTATTTTGTATAAATGATATATAATAATTCCTTCGTTAAATCCTTGTGGTTAAATATTTTCCAACAGACGATCAAATATAATGAAATCCCAAACAGTGCATTCACCTTTCAGTCTCTTTCGCAACTCGAAAGGCATCATGACATGGTCAAGTAGCTGCTTCAAATATACTACCATGTCATGATGCCTTCCGAGTTGTGTGCATACAGAATTGTTTTCTAAATCTATAATTCAATACAATTTAACTGTAAAATTTCCAAAACATGTAAAAAAATCCAATTCGTTCATGATATATCAGTCCCACAATCAACATGAACTTATTAAAAAGAATACGAACTCACAGGACGCCGAAAACCATAGGTCGGATCAATACGATTCCTAGTAAACTAGTACCAACAGTCTCTCAGATTGAACCTGGCGATTTCACTATGTCGATACTCACAACCAATTCCATGATTTAAAGAAAAACCAAACAAGAAGATCAAAAAAAAAAAGTTAGCCTAGGACCCTAATTCACTTCTATTCTGATGGACTGAATATCTTTCATAAGGAGTACTAAAAGTTTTGATTAAGAAGAAATAAAGAAAATTAGATGGTTTTTGTTCAAAACTAACACTGAATATCCAGATCATTGACGTGCAGTTCCAGAAACATAAAAATTTCAATAAAAACACACAATGCGAGCTGAAAATGGGAAAGTGTGAAAGAGGAAAAGCTAACTTCCGAATAGCTCAAAAGAGAAAATAAATACCTTCTTGCAAGTGAGGGGAGAGGCTAAGAAATAAACGCAATCGGTGTTGCATTCCAGCAATTCTTCCTCCATTTTTTCTTTGTAAATAAAAAAATGAAAGACAGAGCACTGATTGGGTTTACAATTTTACATGGCGGAAAATTGAAGAACAAAAACCAAACGAGAGTACATGTGAGCGAAAGAGACTGAGAGGTGAATGTGTTGTTTGGAATTTCATTATATTTGATCATCTGTTGGAAAATCTTTAACCACAAGGATTAAACAAAGAAATTATTATATTCCATTTATACAAAATAATTCCAGCTTTGTTGGTGACTTTCAACAATGATACTTAGTTCATCTTAGTAGTATTTGTCAACTCTGCATTTCTAATCCCATTTTTTTTCTCACAAGGATTTCATCGAACATCTATGCTTCACCTGAGATGACCTATATCTAACATTACACCTTGAATCGTTGATGGTCCCGATAGTCCTTTGGTCGGATATTCTCTCAATGGACCCTTATTCAAGTCAACACCTCCACATAATTCAAAGTTAGATTAGAATTTCTCATGCATCCCCGACTGAAAAGTTACGTTGAAAATGAGAAGAGAGAAGCAAAAAAGAAAATTACTGATCGAACTGAATTTGGGGTTTAGAATGAAATTGAGGATTGTGTTGCAAGTTTTAAAAGTTGGGGGACCTAAATGCAAGCATCTGAAAAGTTCAGTGACCATATTGCAAACATACTAACGATAGTGTAACGATGTCAAACGGCCGGTTACATTAGGGACCATATTGCAAATGGACTAAATGTTGGGGGATTGCATTGTAAGTTTTAAAAGTTGGGGGACCTAAATAAAAGCTTTAAAAAAGTTTAATGACTATTACTATACTTTACCCTATTTTTTTTATTAATTTAGGTTAAATCTAAAGTAATATATATGAAATCAACCTTTTTGACATCGTGAATGTCTATTGTGCTTGAACCTTATTCCTTAATGAATAACAATAATTTTTTTATTATAGAAGTTACTTAATTTGTACATGTAAAAGTCTTTTTTAATAAAAGTAAATCAATAAATGATTATTAGCATAATAATAAAATATTTGTTTGTAGAAGTATTGAATCATGTGTTTAACAATGAAAATAATATACTTTTTAATTTATTTAAGTATTTATAAACTTTTGAAAAAATAGAAACATCCCTAAAATAATATATATTCGACTTAAAAATATACTATTTTTTAATCAAAGCCCCGAATTCAACCCATTCAACGATACCCAACTGCACTGAAACAAATCTCAACCTCTCCAAATAAATGCCATTCAAAATCAGGATTGTCTCAGGAAAGGTGGGCTAATATACGGCGTTACCGAATACATTAAAAGATATTTAACAAATTCGGTTTAGCGCTACCGGAAATGTTAAATAATAATGTAGTAGGTTTAAATCATGAAGAAATATTAAAAAATTTGGCAACCGACAAACTTGGCTTGTCGGTTTATGTCGATACTTTATAAAAATGTATCGATCCACATCAATATAACAGGAAAAAAATATGATAAAACCGGTCACGAAAAGACAAAACCAGTAAAGCGCTACCGGATATATTGCATGTGTCGATACTTTAATATAAGTATCGACATATAGTGAATTTAAAGGAGAAGCAGTTTTAGCGCCTATAAAGTGTCGATTCTTTATAAATATGTATCGATCCACAACGATATAACATGTAAAAATATGACAAAACCGGTCAGGAAAAGACAAAACTGGTAAAGAGATACTGGATATATTGCAAGTGTCGATACTTTAATATAAGTATCGACACATTGTGAATTTAAAGGAGAAGCAGTTTTAGCGCCTATAAAGTGTCGATTCTTTATAAATATGTATCAATCCACAACGATATAATAGGTAAAAATATGACAAAACCGGTCAGGAAAAGACAAAACCGGTAAAGAGATACTGGATATATTGTAAGTGTCGATACTTTAATATAAGTACCGACACATTGTGAATTTAAAGGAGAAGCAATTTTAACGCCTATAAAGTGTCGATTCTTTATAAATATGTATCGATCCACAACGATATAACAGGTAAAAATATGAAAAAACCGGTCAGGAAAAGACAAAACCGGTAAAGAGATATCGGATATATTACAAGTGTCGATACTTTAATATAAGTATCGACACATTGTGAATTTAAAGGAGAAGCAGTTTTAGCGCCTATAAAGTGTCGATTCTTTATAAATATGTATCGATCCACAACAATATAACAGGTAAAAATATGACAAAACCGGTCAGGAAAAGACAAAACCGGTAAAGAGATACATGATATATTGCAAGTGTCGATACTTTAATATAAGTATCGACACATTGTGAATTTAAAGGAGAAGCAGTTTTAGCGCCTATAAAGTGTCGATTCTTTATAAATATGTATCGATCCACAATGATATAACATGTAAAAATATGATAAAACCGGTCTCGAAAAGACAAAACTGGTAAAGCGCTACCGGATATATTGAAAGTATCGATAATTTAATATAAGTTTCGACACTTTGTGAATTTAAAAGAGAAGCAGTTTTAGCGCCTATAAAGTGTCGATACTTTATAAAAATGTATCGATCCATAACGATATAACAAGTAAAAATATGATAAAACCGGTCTCTAAATGACAAAACCGGTAAAGCTTTACCGGATATATTGAAAGTGTCGATACTTTAATAAGTACGCGTAATAAATTATCGATACTTTCAAAGAAATAGGTAAATATACTATCGAAAGTATCGACACGTGACATAAAAGTATCGATACTTTTGTAGTTGTATCGATTAAATAGAAATAACATATGACATAGTTAAATATCCTCTGAAAAATAGATAGAATGGATGAGTTTTTGAAATCGAAGCGTAATTGTTGTTGCATTTCAGAAGGCGTTTCTAAAGCGAAGTTTGTTTGTTTGTTACTGCAGTCGAATCGGAAAATACGTTGTCGAAACCCTAGTTTTTTATTATTACAATAATCAAAATAGGGTTTTTATGTATTGTTTATGGTTTTGTAGTAAAGAAGCATTTGAAACTGATTACAGGTAGAAAGTGATATTCTAGGTAAAATATAAATATTGATACTATTATTAAATATTATATGTAGAAAATGATATTATAGGTTGTATAAATGTATCGATACTTGGAGTATTGAGTGTTCTCATTCGTTTGAAGGAAATAGGGATTAGGGTTTTTGTGTTTAGTTTGGGGATTTAGAATTGAAGCCAAGAAGGATTTGGGACCGATTATATAATATTCTAGATAGAAAATAAATATGGATACATGTATAATATTATAGGTAGAAAATGATATTTAGGTTGTATAAAGGTGCCGACACATTTTGTAGTGGCCATTCAAATTCTTTTGAAGAAAACCGTTTTACCACAAGAGTAGTTATCTATATTTGTATATTGAATAAAGTGTATGTAACAAGTATTTGATTTGATTTGCGTAAACTGATATATGAAGGAAAAATGGAGTCAATGGGTAGAAATATTGTTGGTGGCGCAGATGTCTTTGAAATTGAGACCGAGACTCGAAAGCAACCAAAGGGTGGATATATGTACTTCTAGTAAGTATCAATGTATTTTTGTTATTATTGTTGAAATGGTAATTGTATTAAAGTATTTAAGAACTTTAAATTGATGACAAATTTTAAATGTTGACAGTATGACCGAATGCAAAAGGATGAAGGAAGGTGGCGAACACATCGGTTCGATATGTAAATTGAAATTAACATTGAGTATTATTTAGTGTTAATATATTGATTAAAAAACGTTTATGCTTAATATTAGGTGAGAAATGATGTGTTGGAGAAATGGAATTCGATGAGTGATGCTGAGAAGGAACCTTACATCGCACAATCAAAGATGAATAGTGAAGAATACAAAGAATGGAGGAAAGCACATGAAAAGAAGGTATTCATTAAACTTGTAAATACGTTGATACAAAATATATAAGAACTATAACATTATATATTGTTAAAAAATGTAGGAAGTTTCGACAAGGTGCAGCATTAAAAGGGTGAATTCATTAGTTATACACTTTAAGGAGAAGGGTCAGTTGAATGTGCTAGGAGAAATAGGGTTTGGATCGTTGGTAGGAGTAAGGGAGCGACCTATTCGGAGGGAATTGTGTCGATCCTTGATGGCGCAATTTGATGTCAAACAATATATTGCTAAATATGGTGATTTTTCATTTCCTCTCGGGATCTCATGTGCTGCTATCGTATTGGGGGTAGGAAATGAAGGCAAAAGTGTTATAGAAGTCTCTAAGAGTAAGGACTGGAAATCACTTGCCT
Organism: Hibiscus syriacus; assembly: GCF_006381635.1. Lineage (NCBI taxonomy): Eukaryota > Viridiplantae > Streptophyta > Magnoliopsida > Malvales > Malvaceae > Hibiscus > Hibiscus syriacus. Next base: position 556,798 of record NW_024062011.1, on the reverse strand, counting down.
CCAAATATGGTTTGAAGAAGAAGGTTACATATGCTAAACTTGAAGAGGAAATTAAAAGTGGATCTTATGGGGGGATGAGCTGAATGCTCGAGTTCTATTGTATCTTGTCGGGATCTTTCTTTGTCCAACGGGTGATACATCAACGAACAAGGACTATATGAAGCTCATTTGCGATGAAGGCTTGAAGGGTGAATTCAATTGGGTTGAATATGTCTATTCGAGATTGATTGAATCAATAATCACCTTTAAAAAGGGCAGCCAGAGATACCTTAAAAGGTGCATAGCAATCTTAGAGGTAAATGAGTTGAAGAACGTTTTTGTTTTTTATATAAAATTAAATTATATAAAATTATAAATTTTATTATAAACGCAGATTGCACTGTTCGATTTTTGGTCGGGCTGTGAGGTAGTGCCAGCTTATGAAAGAACCGGAGTGGCACACATCCGTGCATGGGGGAATGAAGATGTGGTTAGATTGATGGCGAAGTTGAAGTTGGATAGACCGAAGAAGCAAGAAAGGGTAATAAATGTAATTAAATAATATTAAGAATATAATCAATGTCTTAATATTATAATTTAATTTTGATGGTTATTGGCAAGTATGTAGTGGAGGCAGTGGAGGCAGAGGAGAAGGAAGAAGAGATAGTTGTATTGGGGGATGACGGTGAGGGAAAACAGAGTAAATTCGATATTTTGATGAATTGGTTGATATAAAAAAAATCCAATTTGATATCATGCAAAGACAATCAAGAGTCGGAGAGAAACTTGAGAGAGTCGAAGAGAAACTTGAGAGAGTCGAAGAGACACTTGAGAGGCATAATGGGGAAGTGGAAGGAAAAATAGATGGAGTGGTGAAAGAAGTTGAGGTGTTGAGGGGAAAAGTGGTGAAATAAGTTGAGGTGTTGAGGGGTAAACTTAAGATGGCGAGGGGTGAAAAAATTGATGGAGTGGTGAAGGAGGTTGTGGAATTGAGGAGTGAACTTATGGTGGTGAAGGGGGTGGTTGATGAATACTTGGATGAAGGGGAAAAATTGAAGGGTGAAATAAAAGAGATGAAGAGCTATGTAGAGCAAAAATACAATTAACTGAAAAAATATGAAGAAGAAAAGAGGGAGGAAGAAGAAAAAAATGGAGGAAATGAGGAGGAAGGATGTCGATGTGATCTATACACCGGAGAGTGTTATAGATGCAGATTTGGATTCGGAATGTCCTGCACCCCAGAAGAAGAAGCAGAAGGTAAGTTGAATAAAAGAAAACTTAATTTGATCTTTATCATGTTGTTGTGACAAAAATTTGTATGCAAAATTGTAGGTTGAAAAAGCGGATATTCCAAGCGGAATTGATGACATCGAAGCTGCAATTTGTGATTATTTATGGAATAGTGGGTTAGAATCGGGGTAAGTGAAATATATTGCTTTGTGAGTGATATTTAAATATTTCATGACAAGATATTAATCCTAATGATTCATACAGATATTCTATAATCTCAATGGGAAATCAATTCGCTAATATATCAGACGTTGCAACGTTGAAGCCTACGGAATGGGTTAGCGGTGTGGTAAGTACAAAGTACAAAATGTTAAAACCTATTGAATATGTTCTGATTATGTAATTAATTTTGTTAGGTTATTGATTTGCTCGCCTGGACAATATGCTACGATTCGAAAAAATCACTCCGGAGGATTGGCTACCTTCCATACCACTTAGCGGTGAGTTAAATTAATAAATGTTGAAAAGTAGTATTATAGACGGTAAATTAATAATGATTGTTGCGTAATTGCAGCAACACGCGTTGGATGCCAACAACAAAGTAAGTGTTGAGAGTATTGCTACATTTTGGGGTCCCATATTGGGTAACTATGTGAAATTCACCGACTGTAAGAAGGTAAGACACCGTACGAATTACAAATGATGTTTTCAGATATAAAATGCTGAATTTTGTCAAATTAGGTGTGAAATTTGTTGCAAATCATGATCACAATAAACTACCATAATTCACATTGCTATCTGTTGGTGTTGGATATGGTAGATCATGTTGCAACAATATATGATAGTTTGTTTACATCTGAAGCAGCTAAACAGAGAGTGAATGATGCTAAGAGATTGGTATGTATGAAAGGACATTATGTAAATTATAATGCATATTTTATTTGGATAATAACTTCATATTTTTTAATGCAGATGAAAATATTATATAGTTATAATAAGAAACGCAATTAGATAGAAGTATGTGGATCTCTAGGAAAGTTCCCCTTGCAAAATTTCAAATTTGTGGAGCATAAGAAGAATGAGCAATTGAATGGGTATGAGATGTTATCATAAATAGAAAGCTTAATTTATGCAGGTTTCATAATTGACATTTGTGGTTTTCAATTTTGTTACAGATATGATTGCGACATGTATGTGATAATGTGGATGGAATGGATCGGTTCTACAGGGGCAACTGGTGATTTTGTAAGTGGAATTAAAAATTCATTTGCGGTTAACTTGTTAAAAGTCGTAGATTGAATGATGTGGTTTACAATACTTAACGTACTGACAATTTGAATATAGGTTGTTGGAGAGTGGTATCGATCGCGAATATTAAACGATCTCGTAAGCCACAATCAAAATCAACGAAGACAGGAGATAACAAAAACTGCCATGAGATACAAGAATAACAAAAGTAAGCGATAATGTAAATGTAGAGTTAATTTTGTATAAGATTTATAATTTTGTATATGATTTATAATTTTGTATGTGGATGTAATTATGTATGAGATGAGAAAAGTTAGCAGTAAGTTGGTAAAAATGTAAATGTAGGGACTGAATGGCCATTCCATATTGATGATATATACAATAACTACAAAATTCAATAACTTTAAAAGTAAAAAGTAAATTTACAATGTAGACGCAAAAAATAGACTTTTTTAATGAAAAATTAATTAACACAAAGATTTGTTTCCAACATTTTGTCCAATATGGTTCCCAAACGTTAAGTTTCCAAAAAATAGGTAAGCATATGTGTTGATACATTTATAAAACGTGTCGATCCCAAAAATATCGAAACAAATAATTATAATGTAATATGTAATTTTGTAATACAACCGCTATAAATATACCAGTTTTATGTGAGAATAGGTCTACATAATGTTTCAACACTTTTTTATTTTGTGTCGATACTTTTTGTCCAGAATGAATGCAAAAAATGATGAACGAATAAAGTGTCGATACATTTATAAAAAGTGTTGATCCCAAAAACATCGAAACAAATAATTATAATATAATAGGTAATTTTGTAATATAACCGGTATAAATATACCGATTTTATATAAGAATAGGTCTACATAATGTATCGATACTTTTTTATTTTGTGTCGATACTTTTTGTTCAGAATGAATCTCAAAAACATCGAAACCCATAAATATAACGTAATAGGTAAATTTACAATGTAACCGGTATAACAATACCGATTTTATGAGAGAATAGGTCTACAACATGTATCGACACTTGTGGAATTTGTGTCGATACTTTTTGTCCAGAAGGAAATCCAAAAGTTGCACGCATAAAGTGTCGATACATTTTTAAAAAGTGTCGATCCCAATAATATCGAAACCGATAATTATAATGTAATAGGTAAATTTTCAATGTAACCGGTATAAATATACCGGTTTTATGGGAAAATATTATACCGGTTTTATGATAAAATAGGTCATCATAAAGTATCGACAATTGTTAAATTTGTGTCGATGCCATTTTAAATAATGCGTGTTTTTCCCTACATTATTTATAGATTAGTTATAATGGATACAAATTCCAAATCGACAAACCCTAAACCTAAAGGCAGAAGAGAACTCTTCCTCTCCGACGAATACAAGCGTTATCATAATAGTGACGATCAGATATTCAGGTAAATTTATCAATATTTTATGGGTTTGATTGATTTCCACATTGGAGTCTTTTTTCCTGAATGTATTTGTGTTCGAAAGTAATAGCATCCACACCCAAAATGGCTCCAAAACGTCAGCGTCAGAAGCACGATCTTTCTCAAAGCTCTTCTCAACCCACGTCTTCTCAACCACAATCTCCTTCTCAAATAATCGCTTCTTCTGAGGAAATCAGGTAGTTCGAAACTCTGAACTTTAGATCCGATACAGAGAAAGAAAGATGGCATACGAGTTTTAAACTAAGGAAGATTTGTCTCGAACGTGTCATTAACCTGGGTTTCTTGTTTGATGATAAATATACGTTTAGTTTTAAATCCATATTTACATCTTGGGGTTGGCTTGAATTCCTTGGTATAGAACCAAAATATTATCCCCACCTAGTTAGAGTCTTCTACAACAATGCTTCCTTACAGCGCGAGCCTAATAAGACTAATATAATAGGAATTAATACCCATGTCATGGGGAAGGATATATATATATATATATCTCCAGAAACTATTGCGGATGGTCTAGGTGTCTAGAGGGGATTTAGATGAAAATAATTTAGATACTACAATACAACGAGTTGCTAGAAATAACCCAATTCACCTAGATGTAAAGTCGAGAGTGTTTCACAAAATGCTCAGTTGGTATATCCAGCCTACTGGGAGAAAACATTCAACGCTTCGAGACAGCGATTATTGGTGGATAACAAAGTATAAATCTAATAAGGCTCCAAACATTGCTAAATTGATATTTAATACAATTGTATATATGGTCACAAAGGGAGCAACAATTTTAACTTCACTTCCATATGGATGTGTCATCACCCATTTGTTGAATAAGAAAGAAGTTGATTTTTTGTATGACGCCCCTGTTCAATTAACCCGCAAGATTGACATGTTATTTATTAAAAAAGTGGGATATGATTTTGTTGAAAAAGTCAGTTGAAAGCGTGTGAAGAAGGTCGGATTAGATCAAGAGAGGGAAGAAATAGACCCCATTAGCCATGAAGACGACCAACCAATTGGAGACGCAATGATGAAAGAAGCTCCAGCTGGAGAGGATGTCACAATTAAGACGGTGATGGAATACATGGTCAATTTTCAGGAGCATATTGATTCCCTTGTGAGTGGAATGCGAACCAATATTTCATTATTGTGCGATGAAGTCTCCATGTTGCATGACGAATTACGTCAACGAAATCAAACGAGTTAGGTAATTAATTATTTATGTTTCTAAACATTTTCACGTTTTGAAAAGTATTTTATTTTCTTTTAACAGATGTGGACAACCAAGAGGTCAATAAAGATGACGATGAAGATGATGATGATGATTACGATTATGATGATCCAAATAAGTATATCGTGTCTGCAACGCCGCCTGCAAGAAAACGTATAATTTTTTATGTCAATGGTGTCCTTGTCTATATCCCAAGACAACCAAAAGGTTTTAATTATGTTCTTTTGTATCCATTATTTTAACATATAAGCGTAGAACTTTAATCTCATTTTCTTCATGTTGTAGATGTTGTCCTCAGAACATGATTATATGAATTTATGCATTTTTGTGTAGACAATTTTGTTGTTGCCATTTGATCTTCCAAGATGAGGTTAGAACTGTTAACATTCAAACTTGATTACAATCTCAGGCATAACATCGACCAAGTACTTGAGAAACTACATTTGTTGTCTGACCATTTTCTATTCACTTGGGTAAGATGAATCTCATTACAGTTTGCTAACTTTTATTTGTCTATGATTCCTACATATTTATGTTCGACTGTTTGTGAACAGGATCAAGCAAATTGCAAAACATACGATAATGTTACTTACTGTAAAGATCTCAATGATGTTTGGAACGCGTTTCCTTATTTTAACGACCTAAATACACTGTTGGTCGATGATTCACCGGAAAAAATGATTTATAATCCGGTAAGTTGCATTTATGCAATATGTTTTTCCAGTTAAACATGTGTTCATACATTGATTGATTAACAATTTATGTGTTTATATAGAAATACAATTACATATGTCCACATTCCTTTGACGATGCTTCCCATTCGGGCGACAATGCTCTAGGTATGACACAAATTTATTCATGCTTATGCAAATTTAATAGTAAAATTGCACCTCATTAGTTTGATAATTGAAATTATTTATATATGTCCTCAGAAAAAGGTGGTAACATACGAGAGTATTTGGAAAATTTGTTAAAGGCGCCTAATGTTCCAGACTTCGTTAGAAATAACCCTTTTTAATCGGATTATTTTCGTTGTGGTTACATTATTTGAACATTGTTATGTATAAATTATTTGAACATTATTTGAACATTATTTGAACATTGTTATGTATAAATTTCTTGTGTACGTATGTTACTTGAACAATATGAATCAATTATGCAATTTAATTTATAAGGTAACAATTTACCTTTTTTAAAACTTATTAACTTAGCTAATATGCATGTTATCATTGATTATTCCATATTTGCTTATATGTATACATATACATTTGAGGATTGTTGAAATATCAATAATAGTTATTAATGTATTTTACATCTGTGTACAAATGTATCGAAACACATTATTAAAGAATCATTTTCTATAATCTCCACAATAAAGTTTTCATACATAAAGTTTCCAAACTTAAAGTTTCCCATAAAGTGTCGATACAGTTTTAAAATGTATCGATCTCAGAAACATCAAAATCAAAAAATATAATGTAATAGGTAATTTTATAATATAACCGGTATAAATATACATGTTTTATGTGAGAATAGGTCTACATAATGTGTCGACACTTGTTAATGTTGTGTCGATACTTTTTTCCATTATGAATGCCCAAAAGGGTGAACGCATAAAGTATCGATACAATTATAAAAAGTATCGATCCCAAAAACATCGAAACCAATAATTATAATGTAATAGGTAAATTTACAATGTAACCGGTTTAAATAAACCATTTTTTTTAGAAAATAGATATATATAATGTATCGACACTTGTAGAATTTGTGTCGATACTTTTGGTCCACAAGGAAAATCCAAAAAGGGTGCACCCATAAGGTGTCGATACATTTTTCAACAGTATCGATCCCAGAAACATCGAAATCCATAAATATATGTAATAGGCAATTTTGTAATATAACCGGTATAAATATACCAGTTTTATGTGAGAATAGGTCTACATAATGTGTTGACACTTGTTAATGTTGTGTCGATACTTTTTGTCGTAATGAATGCCCAAAAGGGTGAACGCATAAGTGGCGATACATTTATAAAAAGTATCGATCCCAAAACACCAAACTGATAATTATAATGTAATAGGTAAATTTACAATGTAACCGGTATAAATGTACCGGTTTTATGAGAAAATAGGTGAACATAGTGTATCGACACGTTTTAGATTTGTGTCGATACTTGTAAATAACGCGTTTTTTCTTCCTTCATTATTTATAATGTAACACTATAAACCCCAAATCGATAAACCCTCTATTAGGAATACCAACGTTCATAACAGTTACGATCAATTATTCATGTGACAAACACTTTTTTCCCTTATTGTGTTCGATAGGTATGTTGTCAAAACCCTAATATTTTAGAAAATCTTCGGAAAGAGGGGTTAGGTTTTAAATTTTGTTGTTTGTGAATGGTTATAGGTTGCAAGTTCAATTTTTGTTCGCGAAGATGATGACCTTCAAATGGAGCCCTAGCGTATCAATATTGAAGAAAATCGAAAGCGACCAGTAAGTATCAATGTATTCATGTAATTGTTCTCGAAATGGTAATTGGATTAAAGTATTTAATCCAATTTAATTGATTTAAATCTCTACAGTCTTACTGAATGCGAAAGGATAAAGGAAGCTCATAATCATGTTGACAGCATAGCCAATAAAACCCCTTGCAGGGTCCAAATGGTAAGCTAAGAATTGGTAAGGAAACTTTCTTTGATGGTTTAGGGTTTAGAGCCATCCAACGTAAGGAGTGCATGATTGAACATTACGTTTAATAGTTGTATTCAGTTGTTGAAGAATTGTTCTTAATTTTATATAAGGATAATTTTATTGGCTATGCAATCAACATGAGTACCCTGGATAATCCCAGTTACAGAACTGATTCCGTCCATGATTGCGGGAGACTATAGTCTACATATTATTTGGCATTTATGTGATGATGCGAATGAAATATTAAACGGTCTCGTAAGCCACAATCAAAATAGACTAAGAGAGGAAATTTTGTTAATGTAGGGTTAATTTTGTATAAGTTATATACGATTTATAATTTTGTATGTGAATGTAATTATGTATGAGATGAGAAAAGTTAGCAATAGGTTGTTGTACATGTTTCTTATACACAATAAGAGTCATGTTGATACTTACGATATATGGAGATCGTTGTCATCATGTGCGGGACTGAATGGCCATTCCATTCCGTCTTCGAAAAAATCAATTTATGTAGGCTGTGTGCTTGTATTCAAACTGAGCTTGACTTGATAACATGTTAGTTTGTTATGTCCCTCACCGTTGCAGTATCCACATCGCCTAATTTTCTTCTCGACCTTGTTCTTCGGTACTTCTTTTCGCTTGCGTTGTTTTCGTTGAGGGTCGCGAACGTTGTTTACTACACTGCTCTGGTTGACTAAATCATTCAAACCAAACGAGCTTTCAAATTCTTCTATTAATCTTTTCATCTCATCTCTTGCGGTTTTGAAAGACGCGTTTGTCTTTGATGCAATGTAGCATATAGTGTCGACACTTTTTAATGTTGTATCGATACTTTTTTCCAGAATGAATGCCCAAAAGGGTGAACGCATATAGTGTCGATACATTTATAAAAAGTATCGATTCAAAAAATATCGAAACCGATAATTATAATGTAATAGATAAATTTGTAATGTTACCGGTATAAATATACCGGTTTACTTATAAAATAGGTCAATATAAGCGCTACCTTTTACATTATATAAGCGCTACCTAATATGTTATTGTAATTGATAATATTTCCGGTTAAATAATATAACATAACCGGTCTAAATTTTAACCGATTACTTCTTTAACCGGCCACATCGTATATTAACTGTTTTTTAGACGCCGCACAACAGAAGTTAGCCTTCAAAACCCTAGCTTTTTTTTCCTTTCATTTTTGGTATCTCATCAGTCGCGGCGCTCCTCCATTTCACGATCACAATCGAGCTTGGGAAATGGTCTGCTTCCAGAACTCTTCTTCGTCCTAAAAACAACAAAACGTGTTGATATCTAATATTTCGTATCCTTTGTCTTTGCATAAACAGGGGATTGATTTAGTTGCAGGAGGTAAGAGCAAGAAGACCAAAAGGACTGCTCCCAAGTCCGATGATATTTACCTCAAACTTCTCGTCAAGTTCTCAAGTTTGTCTTCATTTCCTGTTTGAAGATGCCGTTCAAATTTTTTTTCCTGTTTTGAATATATGATCTGATTTTTGTTTTGGGTTTTAGCTTTACCGTTTCCTTGTAAGAACTGGGAGCAAATTCAATGCTGTTATATTGAAACGCTTGTTTATGAGCAAAGTTAACAAGCCGCCACTATCTCTCTCTAGGCTCGTTCAGTTCATGAAAGGAAAGGTAATAAAAAAAATTCTGGGGTTTTCTTTGGGATCCTTATATTTTCATTGGTATTTGGCTTAATCCATATTTATATTGTAGGAGGATAAGATTGCTGTGGTAGCGGGGACAGTGACAGATGATATAAGGGTGTATGAGGTTCCAGCTTTGAAGGTTACGGCTCTTAGGTTTACTGAGACTGCTAGAGCTAGGATTGAGAATGCTGGTGGAGAATGCTTAACTTTCGATCAGCTTGCTTTGAGGGCTCCGTTGGGTCAGAACACGGTAAGCTATTATTCTCACATTCGTTCATCTTCGTTACCTTTCTTCTGGGGAATCGGAAATGCTGGTGTTTCTTTCATGCTATGATTGAAACCAATTATGTCTAAAGAACATGATATTGCTGAAACTTTGCTCTTTCATAGTTAATGTAATGTTGTTGCCCTGATGTATATATATATATGATTCTTTTAATTTATTTGTTTGAAGTATTTTTTCAATGCGATAATGATTATAACCCTTCTTCATTTGAAGGGCGATTGTATATAGTTTTAAGTTGTAACTTGTCTCCATCTTTTGTTTTACGTACTTAGAAATCAATAATTCAATATACCCTTTCACTCTAGAAATGAAATATGTTGTGCTGTGTAATTTCCAGCAAATCAAAATATTTGTTGTCGGATAGTGTTGGTTGCATTAAATCTGGATTTTACTTCTTCCCAACGTCTTTTTTTTGTCCTTCTGAAAGAAGAGTTTGTTGTGTCTGGCTCTATTAAGAGCTAATTGGGTGGAATTGCAGGTTCTCCTCAGAGGTCCGAAGAATGGGCGTGAAGCAGTTAAACACTTTGGTCCAGCTCCTGGTGTGCCTCACAGCCACACTAAGCCGTACGTGCGCTCAAAGGGACGCAAGTTCGAGAGGGCCAGAGGACGAAGGAACAGCAAGGGATTTAGGGTTTGAGATGACTTTCCCAGGCTTGTCTTTCTTATGTTGTTGCAAACCAAATTTTGCTTTGCTTTTAGGTTTCCATCGTATTTTGCTTTGCAAACCAAATTTATGGAAGGATGTTCTGGTTTGAACATAACATCTTATCAATTGGGAATAGTTGATCTATGCCTGCCAGTTTTCAATTGGGAATAATTGAAAACTAAAACATTCATCATTTTTATTAAAGTAATACTTATTAAATTAAAATAACATAGAAATTTAAATATATAAAAAGAAATAACCTTAAAAGTAATACTTATTAAATCAAAATAACATAGAAATTTAAATATATAAACAGAAATAACCTAAATAGATAGATAAGAAAACAAGAAACAGAAAAAAATCATAATAGTACGCACAATAGCTTGACGTTATCTTTTCAAATAATTAAACGTAAAATAAATTAAGAAGAAAGAAAGAAAAACAAATTAATCTTTCTATAAACTTTATTTTTAATTAGGCAATTTCTTGATTCCTAGTCTAAAAAAATATAATATATTAATACTTATTTATATCAATATAAATTATTTTTTATCTTCAAAACTCACGTAATTGAAAAATTAATGTATTAGTATTTATTAACTAGATATAAATTATTTTTCCTTAAAAAATTAACAAACAAATAAAATGATGTTTACGATATTATAAAAATATATAAACAAATAATTTTCGGAGATTATTTTTTTATGAATAAAAGCTTACTGGTGGGACATTTTTTTCAAACGTATTACATTGGTGTCGGTAATTTTTTTCTTATAAAAGAAACCCAAAATTCTCTTATCCTATTCCTTTTTGTACGTTTTAGGTTTTACCGTATTATCTTCGTTAGCTGCCGAAACTTCTTCTTGCCATTGCTTGCGGGACGAGGCGAGTCGCCACTGCTCTTAACAATTTTCATGCTAGTATACCGAAAATTCCATCTCTTGTTTATGCTTATATATTTGAAAATCTATTGTTTAATATTTTTGAAGATCGCATTTTTATGTTTGTACACTTCGATCGGTTCTTTATTATTGCATAACGGGTGAAACCGACTTAAACAATTTTTTAGGCTTAAAATTAGCAGTTCTGAATTTTATTAATATAGTTTTTTTTTTTGTTTCTTTTGCTTGGTTTTGTATTTGGTTTCACTCCGATCTTGAAGATACTTAGGGTTTGAACTTCTCGATTAAGTTATTTGCTAAACTTAATTGATTGATAAAAGTACCTTTTTTTAGGCAATTGCTGGCGGTGTTAAGAATTTGATTGAAAAACATGGCGCATTTTGCGAAACCAGAGAATGCTTTGAAGCGAGCAGAAGGTTAGAAACATAAATTTTCCTTTATTAAGCTCTGTAACTGCTTTCCGTGAACGTATGCGGCCATTTGTTTGATATTATAGCAATCGTTGCTTTTAATGCGAATCTGGCTTGTGCAATCACTACCTGTGGTTATTGTGATATACATGATTGTGTGACTTTCTGATGGGGTTTTGTAGAGTTGATTAATGTGGGGCAGAAGCAAGATGCATTGCAGGCCCTTCACAATGTGATAACTTCAAAGAGACACAGAGCTTGGCAGAAGTCACTTGAAAAGATAATGTTCAAATATGTAGAGCTGTGTGTTGACATGCGGAATGGTCGGTTTGCCAAAGACGGTTTGATTCAATATCGGATTGTATGTCAGCAAGTGAATGTTAGTTCCTTGGAGGAGGTTATCAAGCACTTCATGCATCTTTCAACTGAGAAAGCTGAGCAGGTTCGTGGTCAAGCACAAGCCCTAGAAGAAGCTCTTGATGTTGATGATCTTGAAGCTGATAAAAGGCCAGAAGACTTGATGCTAAGTTACGTCAGTGGAGAGAAAGGAAAGGATAGGTCTGATCGTGAACTTGTTACTCCTTGGTTCAAGTTTCTTTGGGAGACGTATAGAACAGTGCTTGAAATATTGCGGAATAATTCTAAGTTGGAAGCACTTTATGCGGTATTTAAACTTCCCATAAACTCTGATCATTACTTCAACTTTTGACTACTATATGAAATTCTAAACGTTCGTTTGAAGCATTATGATTTGTAACACTATGTTCTTTTAAGTGTAATCATTTATGATTTACCTGAATTTGCTCATAAAGTGATCATTTATGATTTAGTAGAATCAATGGTTTGTTATTTCTTGTATTCGAATCTTTAAGCTTGAAAGGATACTTCAAGGAATATATGACAATTCATTATTAGAAAGAGAGTGTGGTCAATAAAACTTGATCATGTATTGGTGACTTGGTCTGCATGCTTTTACAGTGGACATAATGTAATGATTCTCTTATTTGTGTTCATGTGCACTTGGGATGTCTTCATTGATAATATTAACTTTTTTACATATTTATCTGGAATGACACAATCTTTCTATTTTTCAAATACCTCTAGATGACAGCACATCGTGCCTTCCAGTTCTGCAAGCAGTATAAGCGAACAACAGAGTTCCGAAGGTTATGTGAGATCATAAGGAATCACTTAGCAAATCTAAATAAATATAAAGACCAGAGGGACAGACCTGACCTGTCTGCACCAGAGAGCTTGCAACTGTATCTTGATACAAGATTTGAGCAGCTAAAAATTGCTACTGAGCTTGGACTTTGGCAGGTATGCTGTTACTTTGTCTACCTTCTGTATGTTCTTAATGGATAAATCTTAGTAATTCTGTTGCTCGTTATGTTCTCTTGCAGGAAGCTTTTCGTTCTGTTGAAGATATTCATGGATTAATGTCTATTGTCAAGAAAACTCCCAAGGCTTCGTTGATGGGGGTTTATTATGCCAAGTTAACTGAAATATTCCGGATTTCAGGCAGCCATCTATATCATGCTTATGCGTGGTTCAAGCTTTTTTCACTTCAAAAAAGCTTTTATAAAAACTTAAGTCAGAAGGATTTGCAGTTGATAGCATCATCAGTTGTTTTGGCTGCTCTGTCAGTGACTCCTTATGACCAAATGCTTGGTTCATCACACTTGGAACTTGAAAATGCTAAAGAGCGCAACCTCCGAATGGCAAATCTTATAGGATTTAATCTTGAATCCAAACTTGACAATAGAGAAGCGGTATGTTGTATAGAATATCATTCGCTTTCATTTTCCTTTTTCTTGATGACAACCTATTCTGACATTATTCACTTTTTACAGTTTTCAAGGTCAATACTTCTTACAGAACTGGTATGTCCAAATTTTATATGCTCTATTGGTATGTTTGTTTCTTTTTCTCTCTCTCTGTTGGTTTTAGTGATTTTAGAGCTTGGTTTTGATTAATTACAAAGTTTAAATTGCTCAAAGTTTTTCTAAAAGGGCATGGATGGTAATGTTGCTGATTGCTGGTTGCTTATATGCCTTAAAAATGATGTTACTCAAATCAATTTTAGTCTAATGGAACTCAACCAGTAATGCCTTTAATATCAAACTAGTTGGGTTTGCCTGCATGAAACACTTTCTCCTTTCTACTTGGTTAAGGCAAAATATAGGTATTACTATATTTCTGGGTTATTATTGCATTAAAAATTTGTTCTGTACCTGTATCTGTTTGAGGTCCGTAATCTGTTTGTAACTAAGGCTTATTAAGTGTCTCCTCTCTCTCTCTTAGAATGTTAAGGAGTACTGGTTCTATGTTTATCTAACTTGAAACTTTTGACTTCAGGTTGTTAACTAAATTCTGTTCTTATTCCCCTAATCTTTAGGTCTCTAAAGGTGTACTTAGTTGTGCAACTCAAGAAGTGAAAGATCTTTACCATCTTTTGGAACATGAGTTTCTCTCTCTGGATGTAGCATTAAAGACACAGCCTCTGTTGACAAAAATTTCAAAACTGGGTGGAAAGCTTGCTTCAGCTTCATCTGTTCCAGAAGTTCAGCTCTCTCATTATGTTCCAACGCTTGAAAAACTTGCTACCCTTAGGTTGCTTAAGCAGGTGTTTTCTTATGTTTATTTCTTTTTGTTTTTAATTGCTTTATACCCTCTTTGTTTATTCATGCTTGATTTTCTCATTGCCATTCTCTCTTGCTTGTCCAGGTGTCTCAGGTTTACCAGACAATGAAAATTGAAAGTTTGTCTCAACTTATCCCCTTTTTGATTTTTCAATGGTTGAAAAAATTTCTGTTGATGCTGTGAAACATAAATTCATAGCCTTGAAAGTTGACCACATGAAAGGTGTTGTACTATTTGGTGCTATGGTAAGGATTTTGGCTAATTTTTCTGGGATTTATGTACTTTGTTCATATTCCTTGAAAGTGTGTGCATAGCATAAGATACATTTATTTATTTTTCATTATTTTGGCATTTTCAGGGTCTTGAATCTGACAAGTTTCGTGATCACCTGACTCTTCTTGCTGAGTCTTTGAGTAAAGCTAGAGCCATGATGTACCCTTCTACCTTGAAAGCGTCAAAGCTGAGTGAAGTTTTACCAGGTTTAGGGGGATTGTAGATAACGAACACAAAAGGATTCTGGCTAGGAAATCAATTATAGAGAAAAGAAAGGAAGAACAAGAACGTCAACTATTAGAAATGGTATCCTATTTATACAGCAAGTTGCAGAGACAACATGAGGTTTCACTATTTAGCAAAATATTGGAAATGAATTCCTAACTCATAGACCTGTTTTTATGTGTATTGTTCCCCTAGGAACGTGAGGAGTCGTCGAAGAGGCAGATGTTGCAGAAGAAAACTGAAGAAGCCGAAAAAAAGAGACTTGCTACTGTGTTTGAGCAACAGCGAGCTGAAAGAATCCGTAAGGAAATAGAAGAGCGAGAGCTTGAAGAGGCACAGGCACTGCTACAAGAAACTGAAAAGCATTTGAAAAGAGGGAAAAAGAAGCCAATTTTAGATGGGGTGAGCATCCATTTATTTTAATCATGAAGTTCCTAATTCATATGGAAGTTGCTTTTGAAAATGCATGTGTATCCAGGAGAAATTGACGAAGCAAACCTTGATTGAGCGGGCAATGACTGAGCAGCTCAAGGAGAGGCAGGAGCAGGAGAAGAGACTACAAAAAGTTGCCAAAACAATGGACCATCTGGAAAGGGCAAAGAGAGAGGAGGCAACACCCTTGATTGAAGCTGCTTTTCAACGACTATTGGTAGAAGAGAAGGCGCTTCATGAACATGAGCAACAGGTGGGTTCTTAATTCACTATTTTATTATTGTGCCTACTTTTACACGATTGAAGTTTGAAGATGTACTGCCTAATTTTCCGATGTGTGTGTACCACCTTCATTTGCATATTATATTTTGAAGGTTGGACTGTTATTCTATGTTGCACCATCTTTGTTTAATAGTTTATTTTGTAGTTTTTGCCATTGCAACCTTCTGATAATATCATCTGTGATCCTGATTTTGTCATATAGATGGAAGTGGAGTTGAGCAGACAGCGCCATGATGGGGACTTGAAAGAGAAGAATAGATTGGCACGCATGTTAGAAAACAAGGTGATTACCTTTTGTATTCGTGGACTTGTGCTCCTGAGATAACTTTCTTGCAGCTTACTGCATCTTCTCTTCCTAGGTTTTAGCCTTTTAATATAGAGAATTTTGGTTTCTGCCTTCCCACAGATGATATTCCAGGAAAGAGTAATCAGTCGTCGGCAAGCTGAGTTTGATCAGCGTAGAGCGGAGAGAGAAGAGAGAATCAAACAAATCATTCTTGCTCGGAAGCAAGAAAGAGATATTAAGAGAAAGAAAATATTCTATGTGAGGTCTGAGGAGGAGAGAATAAGAAAGCTGCGTGAAGAGGGGGAAGCTCGTAAATGCGAAGGTATAATTTATACATGTTTAATTTATTTCATATATTTGACATTGAAACTGTATTCATTTTTGTGTAAGCTCGGTGATATTTTCCTGTAGGTAATTATGGTTCACTTGATTCATAAACTTCCGTTTCTCATTAGAATAAGATTCTGTCTTTCATGTTAACTCAGAAATTTAATCATTTTGTTCAGTCTCATTTCGGTTTGTTATTTAAATTCCAAATACCTTTTCGTTTAAAATGTTACTCATGATAGAGGATTTTTTTGGAAGTGTGTATGGATAGTGATGAAGCAACACATATATACACTCATCTACCTTATTTATTGCCGCTTTGGAACTTGCAGAAGCTGAGAGACGAAGGAAAGAAGAAGCTGAGCGCAGAGGAAAATTGGATGAAATAGCTGAAAAGCAGAGGCAAAGAGAACGAGAACTGGAAGAGAAAGAGAGGCTGAGGCGAGAAGCACTCTTAGGAAATTCAAATGAGGGGCTCTCTAGGCCTTCCGAGCTTCCTTTCAAGCTCTCTACTGAGCCTGGAGTTGTTGCTCCTGCTCCATCTTCTGGGAAATATGTTCCTAGGTTTCGTCGAGAAAAAACTGAAAGCTCAGCCCCACCTTCAGAACCTGATCGCTGGACCAGGTCTGCACTCTCAGAATCTAATCGACGGCCTGCTGGAAGCAGGACCCCATCACAATCTGATCGGTGGACTAGTGGCAGCAGGGATCCTCCTCCAGATTCTGATCATTTTGGCAGTGGTGGTAGCAGGGGCCTAGCTCCAGATTCAAATCGTCCAGGTGGTGCCGGTAATACTGGCAAACCAGAACCCTGGCGGCCTTCAAGACCCTGGAACCAACAACGAGGTTGATCCAACTTTTCTCTGAAATTCAAATTTTGCGCGAAATATATTTATGGTTGGTCACACATGACAAACTCGAACATATTTATTGTTTAATAAGACTTGGGTGGATTCCGAGTGTTTGAGAGGCTACTGGTGAGGAATAGTTCTGTGGAACCTTTCGATTCTTGTTAATAATGGAGAATTTTGTTTCTCAACTTTTTGTGCTGGCAAAAGGAGACGTTATCTATGAAACATTATCACTTGAGCTTATTAGAACAGTTGGAGACCTGCCTGCTACTTTACAATGGGTACAGGAGCTTTTATCTGGGGTAGTTTAGAAGCTTTTTTATAGTTGTGGTTGGAAGAGGAATACAACTTGATTTTCTGATAAACAAATAAATCAAAGGGTAATTAAATAAATGGGCTTCTGAACTTTTAGGACACTTGCATTTGAGTCGCTGGTGTTTTGTAACTTGACAATGCACTCATTGAAATTGTAATCTGCTATTACTGAAAGTTTTATAAGTTTGGTGAATAAAATCCGAGGTACCTAAAAGTTTGCTGTTATAAATAAAGCCACCAAGTGGAGTAGACTGCGAAAACAACTTCTGAAATTGTTTATTTATTGTTCCGTTTTGAGTAATTTATTTCTTATTTTGGAAAAGAAACTAATCACATCAAACCATAAAAAAATTCTCGTAAATATTAAAATTTGAATTGAGAAACGGTAAAATCTGATTTTTCAAGAATAATTGTAGGAATAAACTATGGATCAAACCAAAGCTTTCAACTTTTTACCGTTGATGTTTTCAAATATATTATTGTTTTATTTCTTTGATTAATACATCGTTGATCAACCAACAACCAGTTGGTTTAGTGGGATGAGACACTAGATCCCTTAAGCAATGTCAGAAATTCAATCGTAACGTTTGCGAATGAAGCAAACTGGGTTGGGAGGGTCACCCTCGCCTCTGCAGTACCCGATTTGGATTAGTCGGTCAATAGATCAGATACCAGTGATTAATTCAAATATATATATATATCGTTAGATCACTCTTTTTCCCATTCCGCTCACATGTCTTCTGAGTCCCCTTCGTCAATAATGTACGATGATGGGTTTTTAACGAGTTTTCAATTTCTATATATAAAAAAAAAATTAAAGCTTAAATTAGATGTGCAAACTATGGGTAAAAAGAAAATTAATTTTATTCTCGGATAAAAGTGGGAAATTAAAGCTTAAATACGATGACCCATAAATAAATAATTAAAATTATTATTACATATGGCAGGGACCACATGAACGCTAGACAGTTTGTCATGGCTTTTGGTTAAACAAACAATTATGCGAATACAAAAAATATAAAATTATTATTTTATTTTTTTAATTATGTAGTTGTTTTATCTAATTTTGAAAATGTTGAACAGATTTAGTATATTGTCGTTTTTTTATAAACTCATACAATAATTATATCACCGATTATGTTATATTTTTGTAATCATCTAAAATTAATAATAATATTTTTTATTTTTAATTACACTAATTTAATTTTAAAATTTATAAACTGTATCAATGTTATTATTTAATTGATAAAAAAATATAATTGATTGTGGTAATACTCTGATACAAATATATGATATTATTATTCTAATTTACCGTCTACATGTAAATGATAACATGTTAATGAGTTTAATTAATATTTTTGGACGAAATTTAAAATATTTAATTTTTATAAACTATTTAAAAGTTTATTTAATTTTCAAATAAAAAAAGAAATTTAATAATAAATATTATTAAAAATATTAAAAACTTTTTTTTATAAACTTTGGGTATATATATATATATATTAAGTCTAATAATTAAAATAATTAGTTGAGTATAATTGAATTGTATTATTTATCCAAAAGATAAAGGTTATTTCCGTACTTTCGTTAGTAGCCTCGGCGATGAGATGACGGAGGAGTTGTGTAGGCCATAATAGTTTAAAAATATTTTACGAAGGTTGATATTTTCATTTAATTTTGTTACCAAATGGAAATTACTTACTGCACGTAAAAGTAAAAAACAATCTGTTCAATGTATATAAACAACTACGGCTGAAACTTATTATTATCAGGCGCTGCAAAAACCAAAAAGAAAATACATTTTTTTCCTTTTGTTTTCAGTTCCGTCTTCCTCTTCGTAGGTAAAATTTTCTGCTTTTGTTGTTATGGATCTTCGAATGCTTACTTAATCTGGGGTTTAATTCAAATGAAAACTGGATTGTTTAGAATCTTATGGATGCTTTCATTTTGATCAATTTGATGAATTTTGTTTGATGTTACGCTCACGGAATCCTGTTTTAAATGGTAACTGAACTGTTTTCTTTTTCTCGAGAAAAATATTTTAAATCTTTAAGAAATGGTAACGGTATTTTTTTTTGTGTGTGGCTAAAATTCGATAAATTTTATCAGTAGAAACTTGAGCTTGTGATCTGGGTTTTAATTGTTCTTTATGGTGATGTAGATCGATGATAATAACCGTGATAGATAAAAGCGTAGCCTTTGTTTCTTAGTGGTTTTTTGAAGATTTGTATTTAATTTTCCAATACCATTTGAGTGAAGGCCAAGGAAAACAAAAATAATTATAGAATCTTTGTAATTGATTGGTTTGGGTTACTGTTTTCTCGTGAACCAAAGAAGATTGGTATTTATTCTGGCTTGAGTAATAGAGACTAATGGTTGAATACTTTTTGTTTTTGTAGGCAAGAATAGATGGTAGGGGGGGGGGGAAGGTTGGTCATAGAAGCAATTTTAAAAGAAGGGTTAGATCAAAAGATGAGGGTTCGGATGATTCGGATGAAGAGTATGTAGTTTCAGGAAATGAAGAATCCGAGGATGATGCTGAAGAGTATTGTTCTTCCTTAGATGAGTGTGCATCGGAAGAGCGTTTTGGTAGTTTCATCGATGATTTTAAGGAGGAAGAGAGATGTGAGAAAGGTTGTTAGGTTGAAAGGTAAACCAATTTCTTTGTTAAAATTAATTAATATTGCATGCGGAAGCAATTAATACATAATAATTTTGATAGGGTAATTAAATCAACCAAATCAAGCTCATGACCATAGTCATATGGATAGCGGGTTACGCTCCGGTACGAAAACGTGGAACGGGATCGCAATTCGCTAGGTCCCTAAATTCGATACGAGGGGGGTAGACTCATTTCGGATCGCTCCGGTACGATGTACCATATAAATTGGTATGATGTACCGGTATCTTAGGTTGCTATTTTTCTTCGATACGAGGGGTAGACTCATTTCGGATCGCTCCGATACGATTACCATATAAATTGGTATGATGTACCGGTATCTTAGGTTGCTATTTTTCTACATCAAATTTTATAAGTAACTTCAAGACTTCAAATATCTTAGAGTAACTTCAATACTATAGATTCATTCAGTAACTTCAATACTTCAAAGTTGAAGGATTAAATTTATAATTAAACCAATATCTTAAACAGTAAAAAGAGTTGGTCTTTACTTGGATTTCTGAAATATTAAAATTACTTTTTTTCTTCTCACACTTCAACGCTTCCTCATCTTCCTTTCTTTTTCTTCTCTAAAATGCCAGTCCATCTTCTTTCTTTTCCTTTACCAAATTACCTATAAAAAAATATGACTCTACCGCCGACTGGCAAGATCGGCCCTTCCACCGTCTTCGTTACCGCCCTTTCTCCTACTGAATCCTTACCCCTATATTTGTTTCTTTGTTTTTGTTGTGAAGGGCTTTTGTTTCCTTTGCTTCTGCTGTGAGAGTTTTTGTTTTCTTTGGTTTGTTGTGGTAGGTTTCTTTCTTTGGTTTTGATTTCATAGGGTTTATGATTTCATTATTTTCGCTATGGGTTTTGGTACACTAATTTCACCGTTCCGGTACGCGAACGAACCGTGAATTGAAACGGACGAACTGAAACGAGATTCGTGGGGTGGAACGCGTTCGTACCGCGTTTTAGTTCGCAACGTACAATACGTAATCGTGGGCTATTGAGCTATTTATGTAACTATGCTCATGACATAATTATTAATAATTATAAAAGTAATGAAAATTTACTTGATGATTTCACTATGATAGTTGAATATCCAAAAAGAAATAATAAATGTTATACAATCTCAATACTGTATAATTCTTAATTCGTCTTGTGATGATATCAATACTTGTTTGATTCTTGATGAAAGAATTAAAACCCCAAAATCATATAGAATGTTCTTGTTTTCTTGTTAAGAGAGAAAAAGAGAGAGCATTGATAAAAAAATTTGTCTGCTATGTGAGCTTTTAAAAAACTAATTCTATTATGTTTTTCAAATCACAAAATAACCGAAAGTCCAAAATAACCGAAAGGCCCCTCTACTTTTTAGTTACACATAACACCACTTAAACTTATATTTTCACAGTATGGGATGGAGGGATTTACACCCGATAATTGCCTCCTCAATAGTACACTAATAATCACCGTGTGTAAAACAACAATAATTATCAATTACTTAAATTATGAATCAATATTATAAATCAAAATTTTAACATTCTCCCACTTTATTCTTATATGACAAGTATATAACATATTAACATAATTTGAACTCACTTAAATAATGTAATATACAAGTCATAACTTCGTAAAAACTAAACCGACCGAATCATGGCGGTCACGGGCCTGGAAAATGTCCCGATTCCTTCCATGTATTACATGTCAATCCAATTCAAACAGACACACTTTAATAAGATACACACCTGAAAATAACTTACCTGACAATGTCTTAAAATAAGATCCAACATCTATAATCATAACAAAATATGCATAAACTGAATATGATTCATTGATAAGCAAATTCAAAACAAACATCGATATATAGAGTATAAAAAAAACATAAATGTGCAAGACATATATTCATACATGTATGAATAATCATTCGCTATACAAGGACTTCGCGACTACTCCCATTTGACTAACATGTCCAATAAATGTCTTAGGAGCTAGTCATTTAGTCAACAGATCCAAAATCATATCATTAATGCCCATCTGCATTATTTGAACTCTTTGATTTTGCACATCTTCTTTGATAGATAGATACTTTAAATTCATATGTTTGGCACCCTTTGAGTATCTATCGTTCTTAGAGAATAATACAACCGTCACATTATGACAATAAATTCTCATCAGTTTAGCATTGATACCAACAATACCTAAACCGTCAACAAAATTGCATAGCCATAACGATCAAACTGTAGCTTTAAAGCATGCTACAAATTCAGCCTCCATAATGGAAGTAACAATAACATATTGCTTACCACTCTTTCGTGAGACAACTCTATCAGCTAGAAGGAACACATAGCCGAATGTGGACTTTCGGGTATCCGATCCAACATAGTCCGAGTCTGAGTAATTAACCTCAAGGTTACTAGTTTTTTCTATATGCGAGCATGTGATCCTTAGTGCCTTGCAAGTACCTTAAAACTTATAGTCCGAGTCTGAGTAATTAACAACCTCAAGGTTACTAGTTTTTCTATATGCGAGCATGTGATCCTTAGTGCCTTGCAGTACCTTAAACTTTCTTTGCAAATCTTCAATGAATCAGTCCATGATTTGATTGATACGACCCAACATACCGACCGTAAAACTTATATCCGACCTAGTACAGATCTGAGCATACATCAAACTCATGACTAAAGAAGCATAAGAGATATTATTCATTTCTTACTGGAGCTTTGCCGCCACTAGAACCAACATTTGAATTACCACAATAGGCAAAGTTAGCTTGGGAAGTTTGACCTTAAGGACTTCCATTTGCCTTGCCTTCTCTTGCAAGAGCATAGCCTTAGTATCCGAAATAGACCATTTTCCTTAAGTTAGTAGTATGTTCTCCGAAATTGCTTGAAATCATCACCCTTACATGATTTCAACATGAACTCACCAACACCCTCTCACCAAGATCCATATCCAAACTTTTAAGTCGGGTGAGGTATTCACCATGTGAGTAATGTGTTCTTCCATTGACTAGCTATAGTGTACTTTATTAGATAAATCATCAATAAGAACGACAACAATAGACTTATCCACAATGTTTGTCATAGTACACTTCTTAATTTCATCCACAAATTCCCTCACATTCTCATTCTTGGGCAGGGAAGGCTTAATATTAGGCGCTATGCTAATCTTAAGAAACTCATCATAAGCCTATTTGATCTCTCCCAGTTCTCCCACAGTTTTTTGTCTGCCTCTGGACTAATATCGGTCGGTTTAGGAGCTCATCCATAATTAACTAAATTGAGTACCAAAGGCCAACATTTAGCTTGACATATTCGATCCAATCATCATATAGTTATGCCCATTAAACTTGATACCAGTGAGAGTCATATTTGACATAGTAAAGACCACTGCAAACATTTACATCTTACATATTAATTGCTTTGAATTTAAACCACAATTCAGACTATAACATATACCAAACATTACATTTAAATAAATCTAAACACAACAACATCAACATACATCATTCTTATAGCAGATATAAGGTCAATCATTAAGTTACTTTAACATACAAGTCATCTTTGTATGTAACTTATATATTATTAAGCAAAGTTCGTAACCTAGTTCAATTGTTATTAACCATGAGTAAGATCTACCTTTGGGTAATCGTATAACTACAAGTTAATAATTATAAATGTTATTATTCTTAAATGTCATTTATGATGCTACATCAAATAACATTTATAAGCATATATAATAATTTAATGAATTTCGAGTGGGTCACTTTGGTGACTAACGCACTCATTAAAATATTAAAGATTTAATCATGATAAAAATTATTTGATGTGATCCTACACTTGTCACGACAACTTCACTTGCCACGACAACGTCATTAACTCTACTTGCCACGACAATGTCATTCACCATCAAACCGAGATCATATCATTGTTCCTTATCAATTAACAATCAATCTAACATCAATATCATAATCAATTGTCGATTCGCAACTTTAATTAATATTCAATAAGAAAATACACAAATTTCTTATGAACCTTTAATAAGAAAAATACTCAAATTTCTTATGAAATCTTTAATAAGAAAAAAATACCCAAATTTCTTATGAAACCTAAATTGGTGATTTAATTCCAATCAAACCTGGTTCTGAGGCCAAATGTTAAAATCAATTATCTTGCATGCAAAGCAATTAACACATAGGATGTTGATTAGGGTGTTCAAATAAGCGAACTAACTCGATTAACCGACCGAACCGAATTAGTTCGGTTAATTCGGTTCGGTTACCGAATTAGTTTGGTCGTTAATGGTTAAGAAAATTTTTAGAATTCGTTAACGGTTAATTCGGTTCGAATTCGGTTTAATTAACCGAATTAACCGAATTAAATTTTAAATATTAAATATATTATATATAACATATGAGCTCAACCAAATCATTTAAAACCCAATTAATATTTAAGATCCAATAACTTTTAAACTTAAATCAATATTAATTAATTAAAAAATTATATAAATTTTTTATTTTATAATTATATATATTTAAATTAATTGTAAACTGTTTTTTAATTAAAAATATTAAATATATTATATAGAATATGGGCTAAGCCCAAACCATTTAAAACCCATTAATAATTTAAGATCCAATAACTTTTAAACTTAAATCAATATTAATTAATTAAAATTTATCTAAAATTTTATTTTATAATTATATATTATTTAAATTAATTATAACTTTTTTTGAATTAAAAAATATTTATTTTTATATAAATTAGAAAATTTTTAAAAAATTCGGTTAATTCGAAATTAACCGAATTAACCGAAATTTATTCGGTTCGGTTAATATGTTCGAAACAAAATTCGGTTCGGTTAACGTTTAAAGAAAAAAAAGTTTTAGTTAATTCGGTTATGATTAATTCGGTTCGATCGGCAAAGTTTAGTTAATATTCGGTTATGATTATTCGGTTCGATCGTCTACCGTTTTAACCGAATGAACACCCCTAATGTTGATAAGATAATAATCAATCAAATTAAACTCTGGCATAATTATTAAGGACTACAATAAAATAAATGAAACTTACTTATGTTACAATATGATAGTTGAATATCCCAAAAGCAATAACTAATAAATGTTATCTAAAAAAATTGATTCTACTATGTTTTTTAAATCATAAAATAATCGAAAGGCCAAAGTAACCAAAAGACTCCTCTACTTTTCATTACGTAATACTACTCAAACTTATAGTGTCACGGTATGAAACGGAGAAATTACACCCGATTACATTTCAATACTACACTATCATCACCGTGTGTACACCATGTGTACAGCAATCAATTATCAATTATTATTAATCAATAAAATTAAAATTTCTAACTGTCTTCAGCAAGGTTGAGGAAGATAGTGGATAAGAAACCACAAAAGCGGAAGTGTTATCTGATGAAGAAGATGACGACGATGAGGAGGAGGAGAAGCAGAAAGGAGATGATGTGGAATTCACCTTGGATGAAGAGGACTGTTTGGATGAGAGAGGATTTGACTATTAAAAAGAAGAAAAACAATAAGAATGTTAGTAAGCGAGGTTTGCGGAAAGGAGTGCTACAAAGGAAGAAGTCTGCGGTTGCTAAGAAGCCTTTGAAAAAGGGGAAGTAAGAAACGTCGATTGAAAGAAAAGGAAAATCGAGGAAGAAGACGAGATGATTGATTATTGAAGCTCCGATTGTGAAAAAAAGAGCAGAAATATGGACGAAAGAGAGGAAGGCATATATTATATGTTCTGATTCAGATTTTGTTTCATCTGGATCATCTGATATGAGTAGACTCTCATAGGAAGAGAGAGAACACATGAAAGAAGCCAACCGATTGTGTGGAAGTATAAAACTAGTCTGAGGTCATCGTCCTCGAAGACAATTCAGGAGGTTGAGGAGTTAGGCCAGTGTAAGAAACCTCCAGGAAGAAAGGGTAGGAGAAGGTAGGGAAAGAAGGCTGAAGTAATAAAGCAGGTCTGTGGATTTGTCTCTCCGAGGAAGATAAGCGAAGATTGAGAGGCAAACTGAACTGTTGCAGTCATTATTTGTTTCACCTTCATTAGGAGTGGTCGAAAGTGGAGTCTCGTTGTCATTTGTGCAATCAAAGGTTTGAAACAATCAGTAAGCCTGCCAGATCAACTGCGGATTTGGTTTGAGAGACGTGGCGATTCAAATACCCAAGCGTGATCAGGTACCTTATGGTTTTCTCAAAATAGTTTTTATGTTAGATTTCATTATCCTTGCTTTATAGTTTCAAATGAGCATGCTTGTTTTGTCCAGTCTACCAACCATCTAGGAAGAACTAAGAATCTATCTCGATCCATATGAGAATGTGATTTATTCTGAATGCAGCCAAGGTGGAGATGATGAATCTCATGTTACTGTGTGACATTTGTGATTCGTCAGCTCACACCTATTGTTGGTCTCGGGCGGAAGTACCTGAAGGCAATTGTTACTGTGGTGGTTGCAGACCCGTTGCTCTTGGGTCTTCTAGTTCCCATGTTCAAGATTCCTTTCTGGATCAGAGGACATAAACAATTTGTACAATTTAAATTGTCAACCATTGTAAATCGAGGAGAAGTTTTAGACCCCATAGAGTACCTTCACTCGTACGCCATTCCCTCCAGGTTTTACTGGTCTTTAATCTCCTAGATTTCCTAGTAGATATTCAATCTGTTTCTCCTGTATCTGGAGTGGAGCTCAAACTCTGATGGGAAGACGATGGTTACACCGCCAGATCAAAATCTCCGTTTCCATGAACAGGATGATCTTATGCCGGTAGGTTCGATGGGGTATCAACTGCCAATATTGGCATTGATTTCATAAACTCACACGATCAGAGTAGGGAAAAAACAGTTCAACAAGCTAGGACACAACATATCAGCATCAAATGGTATTTGCAGAAGGGTTACGGATGATACCTGTTCTTCATTGCAAGTAGGGACTTCTTTTTTCCGAGGTCGTGCGATTTGAGAAGGCAAGCAGCTCATGATCACCACCACAACATTAAATACTTCTGCCAATTTGATGTTGTGGCCTGAACTTGGTGGTATCAGTTCAAATGCAATTCTATCAGTGCAGCAATGGCTCAAACATCGGTCGCGATGTTTATGGTTCATCTTTTTTCCTTCGAAACAAGGACAATTCTTCCATGCCAAGGAACAATTCCAAGTAATGGTTAGAAGCCAATTGAAAGCCATGTCCAATAATACCGATTTAGGTAAGTGTAAAAGTGATTAATCGAGTTCTACTATTTTAGAAAACTTTCGAACTGCCTTTTATATACGTATAGCGCAACAACGGTGCTTTCACAGACATAGCAACAAGCTCCGTGCAAACCATACTGGCTGCTTGTGTACTTGAGCATAGGAGGAGCGAAGTTCACATGGTCCCGCTGCCATCAAATTGTACGCATTTGAAAGTGTGGTAGCCGAACATGCGAGCTTAATGAAAAGTCGTTGCCAAACTTGTTTTCGATTCTTTTGTAAAAGATGTGAAGAGAATCATGGATACAAGATCCAGACAGTGGTTAAGTTTAGGTCTTTAGGCATTTGATGTAGTTAATGATATTTTTTGGGTTAGGATTTAGATACTTTCTTTGGAAAACCAATTTTTTTCCTTGTGCTGATTTACATGCAATTCACCATAATAAATGATTGTTATTTAGACCCAGCAATGTCTGAATTTTCACTACAACAGAGTAATGAACCAGATGAAGATGAAATCATGCTCAGGTCTAAAAGCTCAAAGTCCACTTGCATCATAAATTACATTCATTCATACCAACTTTATTTCAACATTTTTCCCTACAGAGTAATGAACCATAGATTTGCTTGCTGGGGCTTTTGTCCTCAACTCAACGTCCCAGGGGGTTCAGGTTCATGATTGCATCGCAGCAACCGATTTAACTCGAGAATGTCCAGCTTATAAAATATCATCGGGAATTGGGACAACATCACCCTTGAACGAACTCGCATCTTTTTGTCTTCTCTTCCTGATCCTTCACTGAAAGGGTAGATGACTTTGCATTTCTGTCATCAAACCAAATATCAGAATGAGAAAGCTGGTAACTTGCAATACAAATCATCCCTTTGAATAAGGTCTTTAATACTAAAAGCCAGATGACTACCTAAATAACAAACAAAAACCGAAACCACCGAAACGAATCCCAACCCCATTTCAAAAAATGGCATCAGGTGGCATTCCTGTCTCATGACCGAGTCTAATTCGTAAACACTATATTTTTGTGTTACAGTAAGGGAAAAGAAGTCTGACAAGATCCAGTATTTTTCTACCCGTAAAAAAAAGATAAAAGGCCATACATTTGAATCACCTACATCAAGCACGGGGGGAAGGAGTGATATCAGATCTTAAAACGCAGTGAAACTTACCTTTCGGACTTACTTGCGTCTGAACTTTTCTTAGTTCTAGTTTCGTGAGAACAATGAGGCTGAGCACTAACAAACTCATCAACCGTAGGTAAAATAAACGAAGATAACAACGGATCAGGGTTGAATTGGAAGAAGACACCATATAAGAACCCCCAAAGAGGAACTGTAGATTTCCTTCTCGCAGCTCTTTCCTCAGAAGAGAAAGTGTTGAGTGAGATCCACCTTTACTTGATTTCCTCCTGCTGCATGTACCTAATCGTTAAGGAAATGGCAGTGTTTTAAAACAAGACCTTATGATGCAACGGTGATATAAGGAAGCCCAACAAACAACACTAGTAACGGATGGGAAGTCATTTCAAGTACCACTTAAATGGTTTTGAATCCCCTAGGCTCCCAGAAGTCAAAACAAGGAACAAAAGACGAAAAAAAATTGCAGGTAAAATGGAGAGACAACAATCAAAGTTACAAATTCAGTAGAAAGGAATAATACTCAAGGTGCATGTTTAGCTTGAAAACATAGAACTTATTCTATACAGTTTAAAGAGGAATTAAAAGACAATTCATATAAATAATAACGCAAGAGACAAGGATATCTTAAATATATTTCCATGTTGTAGGGTCATATGAGCAACCAAATCGACGCCCACCCTCACTGCACAAACTGGACAAACCTGCAAACAATAACAATCATCACAAACAGAGTCTAGATTCACAATACCTCTTTCCTCATTAGAATAAACAAACAATCTATAATAATACTATTAAACTCCATTTCTTGATGCTTACATATTACAAATCAATAAACCATTTCTCATTGTCGGGAACAGTATTATACCCACTGAATCATCAAATCAACACTAGAGCACATTTTCCGTTAGCTGAACTCAAGTTTCACCCGAATTTCCAACCTCATAAGTCCTAACAAACTCATAATTCTAAGTTTCTAACTATCACAAGCCTCAATTAAGTAAAATAAGAGCGAAATTGCAACTCGGTCCAGAAAGCTTAAAAATTTGAAACATGGGTCCATTACAAGCAAACTTTTTTTAATTCCCTTTAATCAGCTAATTACGGATTCAAAATCAACTCAGTTAAGTGAGCTGCTACTTTGAACAAATACTGATTACGAATTCATAAACAGGGTATTACGAAATTGATGAAAAATAAAATAAAAAGAGTTACCCCATTTTAGCCTCTACCGGGTGCTCATCATCAATGTGACAGCACAAGCCAACGATATCGAAATACTCTGAGCAAAAGGGCATCGAAACTCCTCCCTTATTTCATCTTCTCCATCTATTTCTTCAAACCCCATAAACATATCTGCAATTTCAACCCATTTCCACACATTAAACCATTTCCTAATAAAAAAGGCAAAAATTCTTCTTGTAATCAATTAAGTCAATCTACTTCATTTTCACGCAGAGACAAAAAAAAATGTAAATATTGAAGTATTTATCTCCAAATAAAAAGTTCAAAAAGAAAGCTTACCAGATCGTAATCGAAGAGCCGATTGATATCTCTTAGATGCCGAAAGACGAGCAGTCCATGAATCAGCATCCATTTCTAAATCACCCTCTTTCTCAATTAAAATTTCAACCCAATAAAGTAAAAGAGGAGGAGGGTTGTCGGGAATTGGGTTTGATGAAACACGATAAAGGAACAAGAGCCGCCTGTTACCGTTCCTCTTCGAAAGTGGATTTCGTCGAAAGAGGAAATTAAAGTTATCAAGTCTTTGCTTTTTATATTTACATTTCTCTGGCCTTTGCATCTTTTATTTGGTTACTATGAACTTTTACAACACTTATATTTTGGTCAAATAAATTTTAAAAATTATATTATAGTCATTAACTTTTATTTTGATAATTTCCATTAACAAAAGTCAAATTAACAGCTATTAATGACAGATGACAACAATAATCAAAATAAAATTTTAAAAATTCAATAACTGAAAAAATTCCTATAAATTCAAAAATCATTTAATGAATAAATTATTTCTGTCAATACAAATCATATATCAAATAATATTGAATGGATAGTAGATCTCGAAAGAATTTTTCTAAACTGCATGAATGTTAAGATTTTATCTTCAAAGAATGGACAATGTCTTAATTATGACTATAATGAGACAAGACAAATCATGTTACTCGATATCAATTCATCATAGTTCGATAAATACTCAACTCGAATGGATTCAACTTGAGTTCTTAATGAGCTGACACAAGTTACGTGATACTCAACTCAAAAAACTCGCGATTAACTCGAAAATATAATATTAAGATTTTATTTTTTAAAAAATTAAATTATTAATAACATTAACATTTATGTTTGTTTTTTTAAATACAATAGTTTTCATGTATTTAAGGTTCAAGTTTGAATTTGAATTTGAACTTCAATCGAATTAAGTTTAAGATTTTTTTATTTCGAGCTTTTATGAGCTTTAGTTCATAGTTTCGAGTTCTAGTCGAGTTTAAAAATTTTAGACTCGCGAGTTTTCGAGTCGAGTCAAACTCCATTTTAAAGTTTTCGAGTCGATTAGAGATCAATAATACTCAAATTCGACTAGGCTAGTTTGCAATCCTAGTTTCAATTGTGACAAATAGGCTAGAAACACTTAATGCAAGTAAATAAACTACAATTCCCTTTGATCATTGTTAACTAATTCTGAAACTGCAATTTATACCAACATCATCCCATCACTCCTCTTTCACTCTTTTTTGAACTTATTCTCCTAATCTATTCCAAAAATGAAAACACAAAACTTTAGTCATAACTATGGGTTACAAGAAAAACAAAGGTAAAGTACACATGATTGTTAAATTATAAGCGTTTTTACCCAAAATTACCCTAACAATGAAATATTACATGTCAGGCATCATTTCTCCAAATATTACATAATTAACATCATTTTTGACAAAGCGTGAATCTTGAAGCGCACCTTCGCGAGGTTCTATATGAACTGGCGTCACGGTGGAAAGGCACTGATCATAAGGCGCGACTTCTCGGGATTCTGTTCGAGCTGACGCCACGTTGGAAGACGCGTACCATTTATTGAGACCCGTCTTCCATTATTCACCTTGAATGCGCATTCCATTATTACCCGAGCCTTAAATCTAGCCATTTACCCATCATCTCTCCTATAAATACCCCCGAATACAAACATCAAACCACACCGAAATTACTTTCACTTTCTTCCTTCTAACAAACTAAGTAAATTTTGTTAGAGTTTTTAAAAGGTAAAATTATTTTTGTATTATATTATATTTATTTTATATTTAATTATTAGACTAAATTTTTAGAAGATTTGACCAAATGAAAGGCGGGATCATATATCAAGACATTATGTCGAAACGGTAACAATATTAATTGTGTTATTTAATTATTGTGATTTTTTATTTTTATTTTTTAGCATTAGTTTATAGTTTAATTCGTATACTATTTATTTAATTAGGTGTATTTCAGTTATTGTTTTTGCAGATATATGACTCTCAATCTCTCAAACTCTCAAAATGAGTTGTATTTTATCTATTGTTTACTATGATGGAGAAATTCAGGAAGATGAAACCGGAGTTGTCTTCACATCAAATCATTCTGTCAGAATATCCTTCAAGAGAAACACCACTCTTGAGGAGCATATCACTAAAATTTCAAGGAAGGTTCATGTTAGAAGTACTAGAAGATTGTCCTCACTTCAGTACAGATTTCCAACTGCACTATTTCCGTTAACTTATACATCGTTC
Organism: Hibiscus syriacus; assembly: GCF_006381635.1. NCBI lineage: Eukaryota > Viridiplantae > Streptophyta > Magnoliopsida > Malvales > Malvaceae > Hibiscus > Hibiscus syriacus. The sequence goes on along the minus strand of NW_024062011.1, from coordinate 524,591 downwards.
GAACTCTTCAAAAATGGAGATGTTTCTATGAAGGTTGATGCTCAAAATCAAAATTCAGACGCTGATACACACATGTGTGCCATATTTGTTGAAGTGTCTGCGGTTCGTAATATGTCATTATGCTCACACTATGGGCTTGCTTAACAAGCTGATCAAGTTGATAGCCCAACCCAAGTAATGTGTAATGATTTTAACTCATTAATGAGAAATCCACATCCCGATACCATCAAATCAAGTTCAATGGGGAGACATTCATCATCAACTCGTTACGATCTTCACCGAGGTGGGTCTATGAACAATCCGTATGGAAACATCGCTTTCAGTTTAAGGGGAATGCATTCATCTTCTAATTTATTTAAGCTGAATATGGAGATTCCCTCGACACAATAATATGTTCAATACCTATTTGACATGATGCCTTCAAGTTTTAGGGGAGACATTCAACTGCGAGCTTCTTTAACCTCAATATGGAGATGTCTGCGACACAACACTCAGTTATAACTCGTATGACACGATGCCTTTAAGTTCAACATGGACTTTGATGATTCAGGTGCAGATGATGCTGAGACTGGATTATTTGTTGAGCCAGAATCACCGCAGTTCAACATGGACTCCGATGATGATGATGTAGATGAAGTTCCCACAAATATGGTACACACGAAACCTCTAACACATATGTATGAAGATGACTATGGTGCAATGTACGAGCTAGAATTTACGAATATGCCTAATGTTGGTGACTACAGATTTAACTCATCAGTCAATGACGATGAGTTATATATCGGAATGAAGTTTTCATCCAGAGAAGAAGTGATGGTTACAATTAAGAATTACAACATTCATAATTCTGTTTACTCTAGAGTCAACCGAACCACCACCGAAAAGTATGTATGCTACTGTGTCTAACGTGATAACGGATGCAACTGGATGATTCGTGTATCGACGAATAAGTGGAAAAACAACATATGAGAACTAATAGTATACAAAGGTCCTCATACATGCTGTGCTAGAGGGATCAACCAGGATCATCCCAACTTGGGCTCCGACATTATCTGACAAGCCATCATGCCTATGGTCAAAGCAAGCTCCCATATAGTTATTGTGGTGTTGATTTCAGCTATACAATCTCAATATGAGTACACTGTCTCCTACAGGAAAGTATGGAAGGCAAATCAAAATGTCTTTAAAAAACTTCATGGCGAGTGGGATTCATCATACATCGAACTACCAAGTTGGTTTAGGGTAGTGCGCAGACTGAATCCTGGGACAATAGTCGACTTCGAAACTTACCATGCATACCACAATGATCGAGTGCTTCGTGATCAATGTCAATTGTATCTGCTTTTTTAGACTTACCCACAGTGCATTAATGTTGTGAAATAGTGCAAGCCCATGGTTCAAATTGATGGGACACTCTTGTATGAAAAATACAAGCAAGTTTTGTTATTGACAGTTGTCCAAGATGGTAATCGCAACATTTTTCTAGTTGTTTTTGCCCTTGTTGAAGAAGAAGATACATATTCTTGGGATTTTTCCTAAAAAACTTACGCTTACATGTTTTTACGAGGGAAAAATTGTGTCATTTTAGATCGCGGATCTGGGATCAAAATAACAATGAATTCTTTAGGTCCAATGTGGTAACCACCCTATGTCCAACACCGGTATTGTATCAGACATATTACTGCAAACTATCATGGAAAGTTCAAGAAGAATGATGAGCGCCAAAAACTTGTGCGCATGTGTATGTCACAACGCCTAATTTTATTTCTCAATTCTTTTAATTTTTTATGGGAACTTAACGGCTAGTATTACATTTGACGCTCATATTACGAACCATCACCTTAAACGTTTGAGTACATGCTTCAAGATTTGCGAGGAAAAAATGAGAAATGGTGCAATTACATTAGCCTCATCAACAAAGAAATGTGGACAAATGCATACGATGGTGGATATGATATGGATACATGACGACCAACTTGGTTGAGGCTATCAATTCGACCTTAAAGGGGGCGCGTCATTTACCAGTAACGACTTTGGTTAAAATAACTTATTTTCAACTCATGACAAGTCAAATTCAACTTCAAAATTATTTTTCAATAATTCACTCAAAAACTCATTTTACTTAATCTCTCATAATTTGTAAATCTTTTAGTTTCTAAACCTCTTTAAGCTTCCTTAAGTTTTCCTAATGCTCCAATAATCAAAATCAACTTTAAAATAAAAGAATTAATCAATAGAAAGCATACTCACCTTTAAAATTGGAGCTCTCAGCAGCGAGGAAGAAGATAACAATGTTCCAGACTTCTCTTTTTCTTTTCTCTCATTTTCCACGTGTTTTATATCACTTAAAATAGGAATATAAAAATCTTCCATTTGAAAAGACCAGAATACCCTTCCAATAATCCAATTTTGATATCAAGTCCTAAACAAAATTTCCAAAATAGATCCTTAAACTTTTCAACTTATTCTAATTAAACCACTAAATTTTGAATTCTTACAATTTGGTCACTGACCCTGTTTTGGGGGTGTTACAATAACAGGTGGGGCTAGTTGAGTAGGAAGGGCTACTAGTTTCCTGGGTAAGGCTCTAGCTAAGCGCCTCAAGGTAGTGGTCATCTCTCTAAAGAAAGTTGCATTTTCAACTCCTGCATCCCCGGGCTCCTCAAAATCTGTCTTGGGAACGAAGTCATCACCAATATTGCCTGTGATGAAAGCTCTACTCTTGTCCTTACCCTCCTGAATGTGACATGGGATCTCATCCATATTTAACTTTGACAATCTTAAACCATAAGAGGAGTTACTATCACTATTCAAACTCATAAGTGTACTTTACATATTTAAAGCATGTATACCTCATAAACTTTTACTGACTCTGACTTACATATCTTAGGAATATCTAAACCCGATGCTTTGATACCATTAAATGTAACACCCTAAACTAGTACAACACACAGTTGATCGATCATAATGCTACACGAAACCACCAGAATGGTTAACCAAAATTTTCTTTTAAATTTTTTTTGCTTTAAAAATGATAATTGTAAACAATCACGCTAAAATGAATCAACCACAATTTAAATAAAATGTTTTACATCAGGAGCTCCCAAAAATATTATTTCAAATCATACAGAAAATCGCTAAAAAATTATCCATATAAAAATATACAAAGGGTTCACAAGTATGCATGCCCTCTATAAAGATGACCTGAGACGTGCTCTACATTAACTGGGTTTGGATCACTGATGGTCCCAAAAAGTCCTCGGACTGCTCTTTGCCTAACCTGCATAAGAAAACAAATACCAAACGTTGAGTTAACTAGCTTAGTGCCACACTAACAACTAAGCCATTCTAAAATTGTTAATGACATACTCAAGCTATTAAGTATATTGCTATCTGTTCTTCTAGCCCACTCCTTTAGTGTTGGACCTTGCGACCAAGTTAGTATGCTTTAAAATTTCTTTACTGAGTATTCTCAAATACTCACTCTCTATGCTATGGTACACCTATCTAGTCTACCCTGGTTATGCCCCCCAAAATTCTCTACAAACCATACCCCTAACTAACCCACCTTTCTTCTAAAGAGTGTTAAGGCCTCGGTAAACATAGTTAATCAGAAGAGCCTCAGCCCTACTTATGGATATATCCAGACTGAATCCATACTTTCGATAATGCTAGCATTTTCTAAAGGAACTCGGGTGTCCTGGTGGTTTTTTGAGCATCATCCAAGGCTATTTTATGTCATCCTAATAAATATTGTGTCAAAGTGTAATTAATATCATTAATATTCTCACTTACAATCTAATTTGAAGATAAAAAGAAGTGTTGGGTACCTCGAGTCTAATTCTATTAAAAACTGACATTTTTGCCCAAAACAGACTAAAAGTACTACCCTTAAGAGTATCGATACTCGTACAAAAGTTTCGATACTTTATATAAGTATCGATACTTTTAAACATTATGTTCTGCCAAGTTTCGAAACTTTATGGAAGTTTCGAAACTATGACCCAAAGTTTTGATACTCTTGAAAGAGTATCGATACTTTTGCCCAGAATTACATGAATTTGCCCAAAACATAGAACAAGTATCAATATTATCCCAATATTATCGATATTATTGATACTCCTCTAAGAGTATTGATACTCCTGCAAAAGTTTCGATACTTTATATAAGTATCTATACTTTTAAAGATTTGTTCTACCACGTTTCAAAACTTTATAGAAGTTTCGAACTATGACCCAAAGTTTTGATACTCTTGAAAGAGTATTGACACTTTTAGCCAGAAATACACAAAATTTCCCAAAACGAAGAACAAGTATCAATACTATCCTAATAGTATTGATACTCTACATGTAGAAGTCATCATACACATACTAAAAAGGTTATATTTCAAACCCAAAGACCTTAGTGAGGTCCCCAAACATGCTTAAAGTTTGTTGAATCAACAAGGGTCATAATAGAGGCTTTAAACAGATTTATAACTCTAAAACAAGAATTTCACCATGAAAATGGTTATCATGCTCAACTCAACCATTTAAACTATTTTGAACTTCTAATGACCCACTAAGAGTATAAGAGTTGTAAATGTGTTATACTGCTTCTTTGGTGCTAGAACTCCCCTAAACTCAACTAATGCTCAACTTTGCCTTTTGATTTGGAACTCTCTCACACTTCCTTCACTAAACAAGGTAAGAAAATGGATTACTAATCTATCTATAGGTTACTAAATAACTCCTTATTATCCAAAACATAGCTAGAATCATAGATTCTCACAACTCTCTAAAAAAAACTCATTTTTCTTTATGGATAAAAACTAGTGAAAGCTTAAAATGAAGCTTGAAGGATGAGGGTTAATAATTACCTTTGCTTGACCCAAACTAACTTGAAGTCCTAAATCCTTTAACTTGAAGATGGAAGGAAAAAAAGAAAAGAGAGAAGATGATGAGTGGGGGAAAATGGGGACTTGTTCCTATATATCTCATAAAGGGGAGTTTTCAGCTTTTGAAGAATTGGGTAAATTGCACTTTTAGTCCTTCTATTTCAAATTCATCAGATATTAATATTTTACCAAATAACTCTTAGGCCCAACTCAAGCCCAAAAAACACTAAATTGGGTCCAATTATATCATAAGGTCCAATTGGGCTTAACTTTAGGCTTCGGGTTGACCCGAACTACTAACCCGAGATTCAGGGCGTTACACCAGGATTGCAGAAGAATGAGACATCCACTGATAGTTTGTCCGATAATCAGTTGCCCTACAAATTTCTCTATACAGAGATGCCAAAACTGTGAAACCCCAAATTAGTAAGTCAACAACTCAAAAATCTGCAAGGTGACATAATCACATACAATGAACTTGGTTGCGAGATTTATCGGGCATCAAGAGCCCTCATATGAGTTTTAATATATAAGCTCATGTAAATATTTTAGGTTGTTCCTCAACAGACTTCGCTCAACTGTCGAAAATTTGTAACCAACCATGATAACTATATTCGACCACTATTGAAATTAGGCGGGATACCTCCAAGATACTCCTTGCACAAGGAATGTCAATCAGCATCCGCCACACCAAAAATAACTTACCCATCTACCAGAAGCCCCAAATGTATGAAAACATCCTCGTAATGCACTCCCCACATGAAAGATGGAATGTGTGTGTCTCTGGTCTCCATCTCTCAATCAGTGCAAAAATAAGGGTTCAAGGTTACAATGCCTTTCATATTCGATATGTCACTGAATCCAGCCACAGCTAAATATGGCCAGACATAACTCGATATCTCTAACTTAATGTTATGAATAAATGGATCTAATATACGGTCATTCATCTAATTAAATAAATAATATAAAAATTAAAATATAAACTAATACTAAAAATATAACTAAATAAAACATTCATAATAAATAAAATAACATAATTTAAAATTATTATCGTATCGGCAAAATGAATCGAGATATGATTCTCATATAAACACAACAACTCACCAACCATTTTATTACTACAAAAACTAATAAAAAATTAGTACAATAAAATATAATAAAATAATAAACTATTAAATGATTATAATATAATAAAAAAATTAGCTTTTAAAAATGATAACTATATCTTCTTAAAACTTGAGATGATAAAAGGAAGAAATATAATATTTTCGTTTGTGGCGTGAGTGTTGAAAGGGATAGGGTATTTATAGGATAGGGGATGGGGAGGGTTGGGCAGTATTTATGGCTAACGGTTGGATTTAAATGAAAGAGATCATGATTCGCGCCTTTTGCCAGTTCAGACAGAACCCCGCGAAGGCGCGTTTCATGATCTACACCTTCCAATGTGACGCCAGCTCGAACAGAACCCCGCAAAGGCGTGCCTCATGATCCACGTCTTTCCACCGTAACGCCAGCTTAGACAAAACCCCTCGAAGACTCGCTTCATGATCTATGCTTTATCATAAATGATGCTAGGTCAAACATGTAATATTTCATTATAAGGGTGATTTTTGGGTAAGAATGCCTAAATTGTATTAAATGATCTTTTTATCATTTACATTTTAAAAGTTACAAAAAAAATATTAATTGATCGAATTACCATAAAATAATCATTAGTCTTTATCAAATTGATACAAAATGACCATTGAAATTTACCAAAATGTTACAAAATAATCTTGAACTTATTAAAATCTATAACTATTTTATAGTGTACAATGACCATTTTATAATAATTTAATAAGTTCAATGATACTTTTATAAAATTTAAAGCTTAAGTGATCAAAAGGATTATTTTTAATATAATTTAGTGACTAGTTGTGTACTTTACCAAAAAAGGATACTTGGATTAGGGCTTTGTCTTGGTTTTTGATAAATGAACTTGTCTCTAACTTTATCAAGCAAAAACTAAGCCGTAGGACAAAGCCATTAAAGAAACAGCAGGCATTTTCATCTTCCTCTCCAAACTTCCTTCTCCTTTGACACCTTTGCTTCTTCACCATCAACGTTAATGATGATCTTCGCAACAAAAATTGGCTGCCCAATGCAATTAATCTCATCTCCGATGGCTCCCTCAACCCACTGAATCTGCTACTAGTCTTCATGTCACCAACATCAATATCATTTGTTGTGGGAATAGGACTTGTTGTGATGGTGCTGGATGATGATGATGATGACGAAGACGGCGATGTAGATGGAGATGAGGAACGCCATTTCACTTTCTTATTCTCTAAGTTTTTGTTCAAACCCAAAATTGCTCTTCTCCTCTTCCTATATTTTATCCCACATGCATTGCATAGTGACAGAAAATACCCAAAAACAAAAGCCCCATCAATCATATGCCAACAACACTTGAAACTTACTGGCAAACAAGTGAAAGGTCATAAAATATATCTTAAGCAAAGCAAATTAACACAAAGGTGATGATTGATTGATTATCAGAAAGTACAATACTACTTTAAGATTCATCCCATTTATACTCCTTCTCTAAGGAGTTTGCAACTCAAAGATTTATAGTTACAGTAAATGATATTAAAAGAAGTTGAATGATTAGTGCTCAATTAATACCTTGGCGCCAGCAGGGCCGCCTCCAAAGGGGTTTGTGGTTTTGCCATCAGTACAAAACTTGTTGATACTCTCGCTCATTGCATCCAATGATTCCTGAATCATAAGCACCAACCGAATCAGAGCATTTAAAAAAGAAGCACCCTTTGAAATGAAGGTGGTTTTTTTTCACCAACCTTTGCTCTTAGATCCATTACACCCATGAAGCAACTGTATTCAAATATATTTTTTTCATTAACCAGCAGAGCAAAGAGGGAACACAAGAAAATTTACAAATTGAAACCGAAGCAACCAAAAGAAATGAGAAGCTCTACTGATGAAAAATAAAATGAAAAGACAGCGGGAGAAGAGAGCCGACAGGGATAGACAAACAAACAAAAAACCTAGACAGACGATCTCGAAAAGACGATAATGACCTTGCTAACAGCATACTGCCGCCTCCTTTGTCACTGAAAAAAGAAAAATACAAGAGCACACCCGCCAAATTTTTTTAGGATGGTTCAGTCCACGTGGCAACATGCAGGGAGGTGCGCAGCTTCCTGTCAATATTATTTTATCTCAGGCTTTTGATTTCTTTTACTAAACTAAAATATTACACTGTTTTAATCACATTGGACGCACAATCCAAAATCTTAAGTTTTAAGTACTGAAAACATAATAATATATAAAAAAACATCGTTTTTTTACATAATTATTTAAATTTAAACTTAAAACGTATAATACTAATTATAAAATTGAGTTATTTCAATAATAGTTAAATAAAAATTAATCCACATTTGAATTAATCTATATTTATTTACTTATGTATTAATTCGATGGAAACTGAAAATTAGGTTATATATAAAGTTTTTTTTAAGTAATTAGGTCAAATAGAAAACAAAAGAAAACATATCAAAATGGGCCCTTCACAATATATATATAAATCAAAATGGGCAAATTTTGATGCATGAAACGATGAACATTGACAGTTGTTCGGATTTACATAGAAGCAAAAGCATATTCCCATGTTATTCAATTGTTTTGGGAATATGCCCAGATATTTCAAAGACACAAGAAAACTACCATGGAGACTGACAAATATTTATTTTACGACCCTTAAATATATAACACACTCGATCTGTCTGGTTCCTCATTTACTGTAAACACATCTCCAAAACTCTATTCTGTCTCTCTATTCACCCCTTTCTTCATACTATGAATCCGGCTGTGTCGTTAACCCACGCCAGCCTAATACCCTCGACACTGGACTCTCGACCATACACAACCATGGACACAATAGCCAAAGACAAGATGCCTCACTGGGATCTTCATAAGGACTTCAATACATGACCAGATGAAATTCCTGAAACATAAACACAATGTAAAACACGAATAGATATGCAGAATCGGGAAACCATATATCCCCATCGAAAGCAACATAAAATGGTAGCAGCAAAGATACAGATGCATGCAAACAGCAAAATACCACATACCTCTAGCTGAAATTGAAACCCCCTGAAGGAACTGGAAGCTCACCCCCTCCAAAATGAAACCCTGTTTGAGGGGCATCGCCTGGCGGCATCGTCTCCTCCTCCTCCAACCAATATGTCTCAAGAATTTTCACGGCCTTTTCATAAATCTCAGTGTTGTCATGGGACTGTAAATTCTCGATCTTCTCTAGACCCTCTGCATCATCGATCATCTGTGCATAGACATTCACTCCTCCAGTACTGCCCAGGTTCTTATCACCCCCTCCAAAATGAAACCCTGTTTGAGGGGCATCGCCTGGCGGCATCGTCTCCTCCTCCTCCAACCAATATGTCTCAAGAATTTTCACGGCCTTTTCATAAATCTCAGTGTTGTCATGGGACTGTAAATTCTCGATCTTCTCTAGACCCTCTGCATCATCGATCATCTGTGCATAGACATTCACTCCTCCAGTACTGCCCAGGTTCTTATCAGCTTCTCCAACTTCAAAATGTTTTCAAGCCCTTCTAAACAAAACTGTAACTATCCTTGGATCAGCAGTTGAGAAGATCACACAATGGCTTGATACACCTTGACTTACAAGGAATCTGAAATACGCGACGTACCCATTAGAACTAGCTTATCATTTAATAATCTAATAAAACATATGGCAATAGGTTTCATACTTGATCTGATCACGAGTACCACCGACGTGGCATTTGAGATGGCCCATGCCGCTTCTTTCTTGATATCAATTCAGCATTTTGAAGCAGATGAACCAGTGGAGCTATGATATTAGCTTCAATCACAGCCTGTAAAATTCTCAGAGCATCAAAGATCTAAAACTAATAAAAAACAAGTTAAATATCAAAAGGAAACAAGAAAGTGATAACAGATCCAAATTATACCTGTATCTGTTCCTTATTTCCAGCTGTGATATTTGAGATTGTCCAACAAGCTTCCTTCTTGATGCCTTTTTTAAAATTATTTGTCAAGAGACTTAAAAGGCATGGCAATGCTGATGATTGATAATACACTGTGCGCCAAAAACATTTTCCTCAAAATAAGAAAAGAGAAATGGATATGCTATATAAGCAAAAATACAACCTTTAACACTAGACCCACAAAATTCTTGTATCATGTTTACAATGTAAAGAGGATAACATCACTGTTTAACACTAGACCCACAAAATTCTTGTATCATGTTTACAATGTAAAGAGGATAACAATCACTGTGCTTTGAGTGAGAAACTAAATTGCAAGAAACCTGTATTCCTAGCAACATCTTTAAAACAAGAAAACCTCGGAAGTGGCTAATACTGGGTTTGTGTGTCATCCCCTGTGACAATATTTCCAACTGTGCGAAGAGCAGGAATAAGCACAGAAGGAGATGGGTGCCTGTGACAACCTTAGAATTTAGATTTTGGTCAACAAACAAAACAAATAAATCAAAGATAAAAGGATTCAGAGATTTAATCAGCAGCAAATAGTCTAACTCACATCAAAAGCGCCACTAGACGCCCACAAACATGGCTTCTATAACAGCTTGGATTTTGTCATTTGTACCATCAGAAAGATACGAGAGAGACCAACATGCATCATTAAGACTTCTTCATCATTTGAAGAATGAGGAGTGCCAATGCAGGAAGCAGGTTTGACCTGAACAATAATAAAGGATAAAGTAAATCAATAGCCATGAAAATGACGAACTTGGGAATCCTTGTTAAACCAACAACAATTGCTCAAGAAAATAAGGTAAAGAGTGTCAAACCAGATCAAAGGGAGGCTGGGGCTTTCCCCGACAAAAATTTGATAGCGTCCATGTAGCATTTCTCAGCATGAAAGTTTAGCATGTTCATTTAATTGTGCAACAAAGGAAGCAAAGCACCATGACCAATAACCAGATCACGACATCTAGGAGAATCTCCAGCATTTCCATGCCCACACAGCCTGAATGTTCAGTGAAAAAATAGAAAAAGATTATATATAATATTTCACATAGCTTTGGCAAGTAAATGCAATTTGTCACACCTCTTTATTCTATCAACAATCAAAATGGATTCATGTGCTACCTGCACAACATCATCACTTGGTGAAGAAAGCCAATTTCACAATATAGGAACAGCCCCGTTACAATTATCACCTTTGTGTTCTCAGATGTCCCGGAAGCAATATTAGTGAGGGCCAGCTGCCTCAAACTATAGAAAATGAAATAAGAATCTTAAACGTAAGAATTTGAAGTCATAAATATTATTGAAGCTAACAGAAATCCAACCTGAAGCTGAGGGAGATCATCCCTTGTAAGGAATTCAACCGAGGAACAACTCCTGCTTGTATCACTTGCTCAATGGGTGGGTTGCGTTCTGAGATAAACAAAAGATTTAATAGCTTAAAAATTTACAATTATCAGACTGAATAATTACAAGATGATTTTTCACCAATAGAAAGCAATTTCCTAAACTGTGTGGTCGCTTCAAGTTGCATATTACTATCATCACTCCAGACACCAGCAACCATGGCTGGCAAATTTTCCAACTGCAATGTAAGAGTTGAACGTTATCAGAACAATCCAATGCAAAATTGATATTAACTGTCATAAAGTAAACCATGTCAAAACCAAATACACGGAACATTCATGCAAAATATTGAAATCAATTGTTTTGAAATAAATTAAAGAGCTAACTTAATCGTTAAGCTTTAAAAAGGGGAAAAAAGGGCCTCGATAGAAGCGTGATACGAGAAGAAATAAATGAATTGTTTATCATGTGTATCCGCTACCCAAATGCTTAAAGTATAACAAGGCTCCAATCAAATAATCGAAAACACAAAAGTAAAAAAAAAAAAAAACCCATCAACATAATTGAAACCTAATAAAAGTAAAATTCTCTAAAATTAACAATCGATCATAATCCTAATTCTATAAGACTAATAAAAAATGAATAATCTTCGGATAAGAAAGCTTCAACTTTTAGCAATTTATGAATTCCGAAGAATAATTGGGAAAAAATAATTGAGATAGACCTTTTTTTCAACAGCAGAAGACTGAAGAGAGGCATTGGCTGCGCTTGGAGTCCTTCACGCCTCTTCTTCTGCAGACTCTCTTCACGGCGGTTTCTTCCTAATCTCCACCATGTTATCCTCCCTCCTCCGCCGTCCCTCTTCGGCGTCCACCGCCACCTTGTACCTGTTCCTCCGAGCCTCCGTCCTCGTGTTTGGTCTCAAAGACATATTCTCTAATTTTAAAAAATAAAGCAATGATTTATAGACCAAAGCCACTTAAAATCCCAGAGGAATTATTTGAAGCTTTAAATTATATTTTTATTGAATCGAAGAGAGGTTTATATAAGATTGCAGCGGAAGCCAAAGTTTACATAATGGTCCTGGATTAGAGTTTAATTACATGTCTACCATTCTTTAAACCATTTAACTAATGAGACAGGAAAAAGGTTTTTATTGTTATTCTTTTATTTTATACTTATCTAAAATTTATAAAAGAAAAAGAATAAAAAAGATATTAATCCTTCAACTTGATAACTCTTTCAACATTGGTCCTAAATTTTATAATCTCTCAAATTAATCCATTTAGTCCATTAATTCTCACATTTGATAAAATAGTCAATTCGATTCTTGAATTTGGATTCACATAACTATTTTAATCCTTAAAGAAATCTAAATTTAAAACTAAGTTGAGAACAGTTACTAAGTTCACGATATTAATATAGATAAAAATTAGTTCATATATTAGGAAAAAGTTGTTAAGGTTGAAGATTAACGTGAATAAAAAAATCAAAACTAAATTAAAAAAGTTACAAAATTTTGAGGAGTAAATATTACTTAATCCCTAAATAAATTAAATGTCGCCTATGATTTATATGCAAAAGCTATACTATTTTTGTGGATTATTAAAGTTAGACCAACTTCATTTACCATTTTCAATCCACTATATACTATATAAATATAGCATTTGAGTTTTATTTGGATTTTCACTTTAATATAAATTTATAGATATGTTATGAGTAATTTAAAGGTCATTATTTTTCGTGCAATATACGGATTATTGCGAGTTAAATTAAAATGTATTAAATTATTTAAATATATTTAAACAACTTTGCACGAACCAAATGATTTATGTGATGAAAAAATTGTTATTATCCCTTAAAGATTTGAGTAATGGCATATAGCAGATTAATAAAAAAAATTAACACTTTACACTGAGATTATAGTAATGGCATATTGTTTTATAAAAAAATATATATTAAATTGATATTCAAGTGAAAATTAAAGAACTGAAAATGGTATAATAAATTTATTGTGTATAATGGACCGGTTGTTAAAAAATATGAATTGGATCCTGGACCTGCAAGGTAAAAAGTCTAGAACCCTAAATTAGATAAATTTTAATTTAAAATCTACGATATTTATAAAAGTAAACTTGAAATTTATCATCTCGAAATAATGAGTCACTTAAAATAATTTTTTAATGGTCTTAGGTATGTGAGCCCTATGTGGCCCAATATTTTATTATTTTCAATGAAACTCGTCACCTCGACGTGTTAAGCCTTGTTGAAAATTAATTTTTTATTTATACATTTATTAATTTGAAAATTAAAAAATTACAAAACTCGTCAAGTTGATAATACGAGTTTGCTTTGAATTTAAAAAAATTACCCTTTGTGGAATGGACAGGTTTTGAAATTTAAAATATAAATCATTGAAACTCGTCACGTTGAGGTACCGAGTTTCATCGAATTTATTTTAAAAATAGAAACAATTAAAAATAAATAATAATAATATTAGATAACTTAAATAAATAAAATAATATTAGAAAACTTAAATAAATAAAAAAATAATATTAGAAAACTTAAATAAATAAGTTTATTACAAATTAATACAATGAATAATAAAATTTATTTATATTTTCTTAGTTCTTGACGATGCCGAGGAGTCGTCGAATGATAATGTCGGGAGGCTCGTCGAGTACGTCGAGATCGTTCGCCTTGATCGTCTTCGTCTTCATATTCGTTTGCATCTTGAAGAGGAGGTGTACTGAACATCACTCCACTTTGAGATGCATCTTCGAAATACGTTGATGAGCTTATGGTATTTGACGTAATCATTGTCGTCATTGACTTGACTTGATTATGTTGTTGACCATATATAATATGATCTATTCACTCTCACCTGCATATTTGGTTGAAGATGCTTAAGTGTTTTTCATTTTATCCCATGAACCTCCAATCCAATTCGATTGAGTCGTTGTTGAAGCATGATATGGAGGATAAAAATAGAAACTGGTAGAGATGCAAATAATCGGTAAAAGTAGAAGATGATGATGATGATGTTTTCTTCTTGGCCTTTGTGAATTTAGACTTTCCTCGTTCCCATTCTTCCCTCTCTTGCGACGTTGTTAAATATGATTTCCCATTTGGTTCATAATTTTAAAGGTAGGGAGAAACGTCGAAATCAAGGTAGGCGGGTGTAATCTTGTAACGTATAGGGACCAAGAAATGACATTGATTCCATTGCTCAATGTAATCAGCATGTTTCCTCAACTAATTATGGGTATGCTTCCCATTTCTCAATGTGAAATTCTCCAATATCGAAAGATATTGAATGTGCATCAAATTATCATATTTAACCAATAACAATATTCCTCCAATCATTGGAAGTAGATACGTTCGGGCGACAAAAATCACCTCTTACTCGATAGTGTCATCTATCACATTAAATTCGAGCTCCAACCAAGTGATCTGTATCTGGTACTCATCTAAGACCTCTGGCAGTGGCATCCTTCCTAAAACTTGGTGAACATTCTGAACCATTTGAAATCGTTGTGCCTCACTACTACCGCACCATTAACCGGAACACCGAGTTGGTAAGTGACATCTTCCAATGTAATTGTCGCTTCACCACTCGAAAAATGGAAAGTATGCATCTCTGACCTTCAACATTCAATGAAATCCATAATCAAATCACGTAAAAACGTCGCTGGATACAACTCAGATTGTTGCAAATATATAACAATTCGCTGATGCGGATCTCAGAGATCCATTCCTCTTTGATGAACGCTATGTTCTTTATCCAATCCGAGCTCGACTGAAGAAATATAGACATCATCCAGATGTAACATTTCATCGCGGGTAGATATTTTTCAAAAATTTTGAATATTTTTTGAAATTTTTCTTAACAAAACACAACAAAAAACCTAAACACGAAACCTCTATTTATAGCCCCAAACCCAACGTCATAAACAACTAAATTTTTCAAAAATCCCACCAAACTCGTCACCTCGAGATAACGAGTTCCATTATGACCATTGCAATCTACCCGTTGTAGTTTCTTGTTGTGCAACGATTAGAAACGAGTATTTTTTAAATTCAAGGCAAACTTGTCACCTCGAGGTAATGAGATTTGTAGTTTTTTTAATTTTCAAATTATTTAATAATTTAAAAAATATATCTAAAGGGGCTCGTCACCTCGACGTGACGAGTCCTTATGAAAAAATTAAAATATTGACCCACATGGGACCCATATACTTAGGATCATTAAAAATTATTTTCTTTGAAACTCATCATCTTAAGGTGACGAGTCCCATATGTACTATAACAAACGTTGTAGATTATAAATTAAAATATGTTTAGGCTTATTTGGTTAATTTATTTTTTTCGCCTGGGGTATTGGGCCAAAAAAACTATAAGGTAATCATAAACTCCAAGCATTTGTTCACATAGATAGGCTCAATTGCATCTAATAATGCAAAGGATCTTTCCACTCCTAGAAAGAAAAAGCATATTTCTCAACTATAAGATCTCACCCGATATCATTTATTGAAAACATTTATTTTCCATTTCAATAAGCTTTTAGGGAAATGGGCGACTCTCTGGAATGAGACCGAAAATCTCTCTTCCCAATCCTTAGTCTATATGAACAAAGGTATCTAGATGCTAGATATGTTATAGATCAGTTCTGGTCCCATTTGTCTCAAATGAGGTTACCCTCCCAACAAGAAGACATTCGAATTGGCCAGAAAAAGGCGTTGTAGCGGCGTTTTCCCATCTTCGTGATAGGAAGTACTAGGGGGAGTTGTAACTTTCTTCTTTAGGGGATTAAGCTTCTGCCGTTAAATCAATTTTAGATGTTCCCGCTTGTAGTTATATATATATATATATATATAATGTAAAGAAATAAAAATAATATATTTTTTTCTTGAATTTTAAAATTTCAAAATTAATTAAAATTCAAATGGAGAAGTTGAGATTATTGGAGATTTTGTAGCTGATTTTTCTTTTGACAAATTTACCTAAATACCCTTATTTTTTAGCTATAAATGGAAGCTCTCCCCTTTATTTAAAACCCACTAATTCTTCATTATTCTCTCTTCACAAGCATAATGAAGTTTTCCATTTTTAGTGGCCTTTGAAAATTTTTCCGATAGAATCTACTATGGATAAATTTTTTCCTTTCTTTTAGGAAAGAGCAATACTATTAAGAGTTTGACTTCATTATTTTGAGTGTACGAAATTCAGAAGACTGTTTAATCTTGGAGGAAACGTCCATTTTTAGGGATTACACCAGTCCGGGCAAAATTACTTCTTCTAAAACAGTGACTACATGGCACAATAAAGTTATTAGTCCTTATTTATTTATCTTATTTATTTTTCCAGTCATGTTAATCCTTTATTTTTGTAGTAAGCTATTTTTCTAATAATTTAGAAGCATTCTTACTTATTGCAAACACATGGCTTTCACAAACAAGTTCATCCCTAATTTATCCAAACATAAACCGTTGGACGGAACCAACTACACAAAGAACGATTATTTTCTTTGAGAAATTAGAATTGATATGCCTTATGTGATGCCCCCACAATCGATGAAAATGAAGAAGCTCTTGTTGTTCCCCAAGATGATGTAGCCAAACACGAGAAGGATAACAAACTAGTAAGAGGTCATATGCTCAGTCACATGGCTAACAAACACAAGAATGGTTAAAGTTCTAAATAACCAACTATAAGCCCATCATGAACCAAGTACATGTCTATGAAAGGCTTGTCTATGACATCCTAGCTGAAAGGATGCAAATGTGTGAGATTCTCTAGGCGAATGTGTTAATTGAAAAACTACCCAAGTCATGGTCCGACTATCAAAATATTTTGAAGCACAAGTAGCGAGATATGTCCTTGGAAAAGCTTATTTTCCACATGAAAATCGAGGAAGCAAATCGTCTTAACGATAAGGCTAACCTTGTGGATTCTTCCTATTGTAACATCCCAATAACCGGGTCAATGAAAAATATAAATTTTGGAAACTTAGTGCTCAATTTTAAAACAGGTAAAAAGTTCAGTGATTTAATTGTAATTTCTATGCAAGATTGAATTGTAAGGAATGAGGAATAGAGGGATAAGATGGTCATTTGTAAGGAAATGATTAAATTATGTTATGGTTATATATTAACCCACGTGGAAAGGTGGGAAGCAAATCTAAGCTTCCAGAGTTCTCTTCTCCTCCTCTTTTCTTCATACGTGAAAGTCTAAGGCAAAGGTAAGATTTCTTATTAGTTGATTATTAGTTGAAATTTAAGTTGGGTTTTGTTTATTAGATTATACTTAAGCATAAGGACATCTTAAATCACCTTAAAATTCAAGGATAAGAGAGTTATATGGAATTAAATAAAAGAAGGGAATAATTGAAATTTTGAGAAATATATTAATTAGATTTCAAGACCAAATTTGACTTGTCATTAGTGGAATTAAGAAGTATAAGGTGTTAGAATTGGAATTAGAACATGTTGGAAATTGAGTGTGATTATTGAATGCCATATAAAGGATAGGATGTTGAGTTTAAAGAAGTGATTATTGAGTAGAAATGAGTTTAAATGTGTGTATGAAAGTTAGGATTATTAAAGGAGGTGAAAGATGAAGAGTTGAGATGAAAAGAGTGAATTTTGTGCTTAAATTGGAATTTCTGGGTTGTGTGCATCGATGCATCTTCAATGTGTATCGATGCACTCTCAAATAAATAAACATTGAATGCAATTAGTGCATTGATGCATAAGGAGTGCATCGATGCACCCCCTTAAGATTAAAACATCGAAGGTGATTTGTGTATCGATGCATGGGTAGTGCATCGATGCACATGTTAAGGGATGCATTGATACACTATAGAATATACCGATACACTTCAATGAGAACTGAAATAAATCTTTCTTTTAGTCTAAGAAGTCATAGATTATAGTTTATCAATTGGATACTGATAATATAAATACATGATTGTGTATACATGATTGTGTAGACATCGATCGAAAGCAAAGTTCGGATAGGTCGTCAAAGTAAGATTCACAAGAAAGAATAAGAACTTGATAGTGTTCATTATGACCAGGTGAGTACATGATATTAAGTGTATGTTATGTTAAGGAATTAAGACTTGCAATGAGTCTAATTTTGATATTATGTGATATGAGTACTGAAGCATAAACGTGTAGTGATATAGTGCTAGATGTATTATATATGAGTAAATGCATATGTCTAATTGTTGAATGCATCTTTATACGTGAACTATGTAAATGCATATATTTATGATAATATGTCATATGATCATAAGATATAGGATAAAATATATGCGAAAGTAATATGACTCATATGTGTTTATATTAGAATGTCATATGATATGTTATGTATATGATAATTGAATTAAGGGATTGGAATGTGTTATGAGATAAGAATAGGACTATGAGCTATGTGAAAAGGAATACAAGTAAAAGTGAAAAGCTATGTGATAAGTGAATGTGAATTACATGGAAATATGCTATGTGAAAGTGAACTATGTGCCTACACGAATATGTGAAAAGATATAAAAGGTAATGCCCATGTCATGTGTTATGAGAGCTACAGGTATAGTGGGCATGTCAAGAGTCGAGGGATTATCAGTGGTCCTTCGGGACATAGTGGTTCTTCGGGACATAGTGGTCCTTCGGAACATAGTGGTCCTTCGGGACATAATGGTCCTACGAGACAAATTCTACGTGCCCCTGGTGGGATTTATACGAGCTGTGGTGACAGTATTGTGCACAATGTACTCAGATACCTTAAATTCTCAATAGTATGTATGGGCTTTGAAAAGAAAACATAATTTGATATAATGATACGTGTGTTTCTCGTGAAATGGTACATGTGATATGTGATATGTATAAGTGATAAGTTAGGATCATATGATAATAATGGTAACAAGTGCATATGTGTAATGGTGATATGAGATGTTATATGGTTATGTATGATATGATCATAGTAATTATTCATGTATTGTTGTGTTTTGAAGTTATATTATACGTTTATGTTCAATATATGCTCATATGATGGAATTGAATTAATGACAAGGAAATAAGTAAGGATAAACATGTTAGTGATGAGTTCAATAGGTATATAAGTATAATGTGTATTACATAAGATGTTCATGCATTTGTTAGTTTACTTTATGTATTTACATGTCTCAATAAGTCTATGACTTAGCGTGTAAGTGTCTTATACGTAGGTGTGGATAAGTCAGAAAATCAAGCTTCGGATCCGTAAAGCTGCATATCTTCGCGCAAAGTTCAGATCAGAAATATTTTGTAAAGTATGTCTTGTAATATAATTTAGTATGTTTGCATATAACTAAGTCATTAAATATGTACGCTATGATGGAGTTTGTTAAGGTTTTAACATATTTGTTTAAAATAATTTCTTTATAGAATAGAAGTTTTAAATTTTCTATTGTTTATTTTATAAAAGTATGTGCTTTGACTAGTCAATGTGACACCTCCGATTCGTATCCGGGTCAGATACGAGTTGGGGGTGTTACAATTAATGGTATCAGAGCTAAGGTTTAGCCGATTCTAGGCTTAAACCGAAGGTAAAGAGTTTTAAAAATGTGTACATGCCAACATAGAGTGAAAATTTTTGATCTGATAGTGTAAGGAAAATGTTGTCTTGCTAATAAAATTAGATTGCTAAGTTATAATAGAAGTATGATTATGATAATTTCGAAGTATAGTGAAAGGCGATATTCCTAACTGTGATAGCTATTCACCTGCCCTGGCCAGGCAGGATGAAGAGCGGACACCTCAAGAAGTGCCTCGCAATATCAAAAGTTGATTTCAGAAAATTGAAATCATATTAGAATAGTGATAGAATATATTCATTGTTTTGAATCAGAAAGGCAATATAGATTAGTTTTCTTAGTACATGGATAAGATAGAATATGGTGAACAAGTGTCACCATAAGAATGTTAAAAAAGATCAAAGGATGTGCTGAGTATTTGTATAGAGTTCAATAATAAATGCATCAGTGATAAGTGTATAAGGTATATGGAGACAGAGTTTATGAATTTTATAAAAGGATAGTACTATGTTTAAGCAAGAGTATGGACACGATAAGGGTTTGTATTCTAGAAGGAAAAGTTAGTGTTGGCTAACAAGATTATGTGATGGAAAATGTATTGGAGTTAAAAGATTTGAAGATATTGTCAGGATAAGTTAACCAAATATGAAACTGATATGGATATAGTTGTGTATCTCGATTATGTAAATGTGACGTAGTGAAGGAGATAAGGATTTGTATGTTTGAGGAAAATGATGTATGTAAGTGAGGTATGAAGGGCTTGTGCCTAGACTAAAAGAATATTATTGGTGTTGAAATTGTTCTTTTCAAGAAGTGGTGAATTGTGTTAAATATCTAGAGAGATCTCAGAAGGATTAAGAGAATTAGTATATCACAGAAATCAACAATATTGAAGAGAGACAGAGATTATGATTTTCAACTACAGACTCGGTTTGAATTAGTTGTATTTCAGGTCAAATGATCAAATTTTACAAAAGTCAGACCCATTAAAACAATAGAGTCTGGTGTTGGGAAAATTAAATAAGAAGTTGAAGAATGATATTAAGAAAGATATGAAGGTGGAAGAATGGATTAAGAGATTTGTTATAAATTGTGTTAATTAAAGAAGAAAAAGTCTTTAAAATGGATCAAATAACTTGGATATTATTTCGAAACAGTTTAAGAATGTGCACATTGGTGATTACTTTACAAGACAAAGGAAGTTGGAATGTTGAATTAAGCAAAGAAAATTGCATAGAGTATTAGGAAATTTATTGATTGATTCATGATTTTGAGTGATAGAACTGATGTTACTGCCTATATGATAAATGACATGATATGTATCTTCAATGGTCAAAAGCAAGTGTATAATCAAAGAAGAGAAAATATGGAAATATATGGAGTTATTTGGAAATTGAAGGCAAATTATTAATTGTAATTGCGTAAGGGGATAAATTAGAGAAAGTAACATGAGAACATTAGCGGATATGTTCTTATCAATGTGAGCATTGAAAATTCGAGGATGAATTTTCTTAAAAGGATGGGAGATTCGTAACATCCCAATAACTGGGTCAATGACTAAAATATAATTTTTAGAAATTTGGTGCTCAATTTCGAAATAGGTAAAAGTTCAGGGATTTAATTGTAATTTCTATGCAAGATTGAATTGCAAGGAATGAGGAATAGAGGGATAAGATGGTCATTTGTAAGGAAATAATTAAATTATGTTATGGTTATATATTAACCCACGTGGAAAGGTGGGAAGCAAATCTAAGCTTCCAGAGTTCTCTTCTCTTCCTCTTTTCTTCATACGTGAAAGTCTAAGGCAAATGTGAGATTTTTATTAGTTGATTATTAGTTGAAATTTAAGTTAGGTTTTGTTCTTTAGATTATACTTAAGCATAAGGACATCTTAAATCACCTTAAAATTCAAGGATAAGAGAGTTATATGGAATTAAATAAAAGAAGGGAATAAGTGAAATTTTGTTAGAAATATATTAATTAGATTTCAAGACCAAATTTGACTTGTCATTAGTGGAATTAAGAAGTATAAGGTGTTAGAATTGGAATTAGAACATGTTGGAAATTGAGTGTGATTATTGAATGCCATATAAAGGATATGATGTTGAGTTTAAAGAAGTGATTATTGAGTAGAAATGAGTTTAAATGTGTGTATGAAAGTTAGGATTATTAAAGGAGGTGAAAGATGAAGAGTTGAGATGAAAAGAGAGTGAATTTTGTGCTTAAAATGGAATTTCTGGGTTGTGTGCATCAATGCATCTTCAATGTGTATCAATGTACTCTCAAATAAATAAACATCGAATGCAATTAGTGCATCGATGCATAAGGAGTGCATCGATGCACCCCCTTAAGATTAAAACATCGAAGGTGATTTGTGTATCGATGCATGGGTAGTGCATCGATGCACATGTTAAGGGATGCATTGATACACTATAGAATGTACCGATACACTTCAATGGGAAATGGAATAAATCTTTCTTTCAGTCTAAGAAGTGATAGATTATAGTATATGAATTGAATACTGATAGTATAAATACATGATTGTGTAGACTTTGATCAAAAGCAAAGTTCGGATAGGTCGTTAGAGTAAGATTCGCAGAAAGAACAAGAACTTGATAGTGTTCATTGTGACCAGGTGAGTACATGATATTAAGTGTATGTTATGTTAAGGAATTAAGACTTGCGATGAGTCTAATTTCGATATTATGTGATATGAGTACTGAAGCATAAACATATAGTGATATGGTGCTAGTGTATTGTATAGAGTAAATGCATATGTCTAATTGTTGGATGCATCTTTATATGTGAACTATGTAAATGCATGTATTTATGATAATAGGTCATATGATCATATGATATAGGATAAAATATATGTGAAAGTAATATGACTAATATCTGTTTCTATTAGAAAGTCATATGATATGTTATGTATGTGATAATTGAATGAAGGGATTGTATGAGAACATGTGTTATGAGATAAGAATCAGAACTATGAGCTATGTGAAAAGGAATACAAGTAAAAGTGAAAAGCTATGTGATAAGTGAATGTGAATTACATGGAAATATGCTATGTGAAAGTGAACTATGTGCCTACGCGAATATGTGAAAAGATATAAAAGGTAATGCCCATGTCATGTGTTATGAGAGCTATAGGTATAGTTGGCATGCGAAGAGTCGAAGGATTATCAGTGGTCCTTTGGTACATAGTGGTCCTTCGGGACACAGTGGTCTTTCGGGACACAGTGGTCATTCGGGATACAGTGGTCCTTCGGGATATAGTGGTCCTACGGGACAAGTTTTACGCGCACTAGTAGGATTTGTACGAGCTGTGGTGACAGCATTGTGCACAACCTCCATGTACTCACATACCTTAAGCGATACGTGTGTTTCTCGTGAAATGGTACATGTGATATGTATAAGTGAAAAGTTAGGATCATATAATAATAATGGTAACAAGTGCATATGTGTAATGGTGATATGAGATGTTTATGGTTATATATGATATGATCATAATAATTATTCATATATTATTGTGTTTTGAAGTTATATTATACGTTTATGTTCAATATATGCTCATATTATGGAATTGAATTAATGACAACGAAATAAGTAAGAATAAACATGTTAGTGATGAGTTCAATAGTATATAAGTATAATGTGTATTATATAAGATGTTCATGCATATGTTAGTTTACTTTATGTATTTACATGTCTCACTAAGTCTATGACTTAGAGTGTAAGTGTCTTACACGCATGTGTGGATAAGTCAGAATATCAAGATTCGAATCCGTAAAGCAGCATATCTTCGCTCAAAGTTTCAGATCAGAAATATTTTGTAAAGTATGTATTGTCATAATTTAGTATGTTGGCATGTAACTAAGTCATTAAATATATACGTTCTGATGGAGTCTGTTAAGGTTTTAACATGTTTATTTAAAATAATTTCTTTATAGAATAGAAGTTTTAAATTTTCTATTGTTTATTTTATAAAAGTATGTGCTTTGACTAGTTAATGTGACACCTCATATTCGTATCCGGGTCGGATACGGGTTGAGGGTGTTATAATTAATTGTATTAGAGCTAAGGTTTAGCCGATTCTAGGATTAAACCAAAGGTAAAAGAGTTTTAAAAATGTGTACATGCCAAAATAGAGCAAAAAATTCTAATCTGATAGTTTTTGGAAAGTGTTGTCTTGCAATAAAATTAGATTGCTAAGTTATAATTGAAGTATGATTATGATAATTTTGAAGTATAGTGAAAGGCGATATTCCTAACTGTGATAGATATTCACCTGCCCTGGCCAGGCAGGATGAAGAGTGGACACCTCAGGAAGTGCCTCGCAAGATCAAAAATTGATTTCAAAAAATTGAAATCATATTAGAATAGTGATAGAATATATTCATTGTTTTGATTCAGAAAGGCGATATAGATTAGTTTTGTTAGTACATGGATAAGATAGAATATGGTGAACAAGTGTCACCATTAGAATGTTAAAAAAAGATCAAAGAATATGGTGTGTATTTGTATAAGAGTTCAATAATAAATTCATCAGTGACAAGTGTATAAGGTATATGGAGACAGAGTTTATGAATTTTACAAAAGGATAGTACTATATTTAAGAAAGAGCATGACATGATAAGGGTTTGCATTCTAGAAGGAAAACTTTAGTGTTGGTTAATAAGATTATGTGATGGAAAATGTATTGGAGTTAAAAGATTTGAAGATATTGTCAGGATAAGTTAACCAAATATGAAACTGATATGGATATAGTTGTGTATCTTGATTATTTAAATATGACGTAGTGAAGGAGATAAGGATTTGTATGTTTGAGGAAAATGATGTATGCAAGTGAGGTATGAAGGGCTTGTGCCTAGACTAAAAGAATATTATTGGTGTTGAAATTGTTCTTTTCAAGAAGTGGTGAATTGTGTTAAAGATCTAGAGAGATCTCAGAAGGATTAAGAGAATTCATATCTCACAGAAATCAACAATATTGAAGAGAGACATAGATTATGATTTTCAACTACATACTCGGTTTGAATTAGTTGCATTTCATGTCAAAGGATCAAATTTGACAAAAGTCAGACCCATTAAAACAATAGAGTCTAGTACTGGGAAAATTAAATAAGAAGTTGAAGAAGGATATGATGGTGGAAGAATGGATTAAGGGTTTTGTCAGAAATTATGTTAATTAAAGAAGAAAAAGTCTTTAAAATGGATCAAATAACTTGGATATTATTTCGAAAGAGTTTAAGAATGTGTACATTGGTGATTAGTTTACAAGACAAAGGAAGTTGGAATGTTGAGTTAAGCAAAGAAAATTGCATAGAGTATGAGGAAATTTATTGATTGATTCATGATTTTGAGTGATAGAACTGATGTTACTGTCTATATGATAAATGACATGATATGGATCTTCAATGGTCAAAAGCAAGTGTATAATCAAAGAAGATAAAAGATGGAAATATATGGAGTTATTTGGAAATTGAAGGTAAATTATTAATTGCAATTGCGTAAGGGGATAAATTAGAGAAAGTAACATGAGAACATTAGCGGATATGTTCATATCAATGTCAGCACTAAAAATTTGAGGATGAATTTTCTTAAAAAGATTGGAGATTTGTAACATCCCAATAACCGAGTCAATGACTAAAATATAAATTTTGAAACTTGGTGCTCAAATTCAAAACGGGTAAAAAGTTTAGGGATTTAATTGTAATTTATATGTAGGATTGAATTGAAGGAATGAGGAATAGAGGGATAAGATGGTCATTTGTAAGTAAATAGTTAAATTATGTTATGGTTATATATTAACCCATATGGAAAGGTGGGAAGCAAATCTAAGCTTTTAGAGTTCTCTTCTCTTCCTTTTTTCTTAATACGTCAAGGTCTAAGGCAAAGGTGTGATTTCTTATTAGTTGATTATTAGTTGAAATTTAAGTTGGGTTTTGTTCTTTAGATTATACTTAAGCTTAAGGAAAGCTAAAATTACCTTAAAATTCAAGGATTAGAGAGTTAGATGGAATTAAAGAAAAGAATGGAATAAGTGAAATTTTGATAGAAAGATATTAATTAGATTTCAAGACCAAATTTGACTTGTCATTAGTGGAATTAAGAAGTATAAGGTGTTAGAATTGAAATTATAACATGTTGGAAATTGAGTGTGATTATTGAATGCCATATAAATGATAGGATGTTGAGTTTAAAGAAGTGATTGTTGAGTAGAAATGAGTTTAAGTGTGTGTATGAAATTTAGGATTATTAAAGGAGGTGAAAGATGAAGAGTTTAGATGAAAAGAGAGTGAATTCGTGCTTAAAATGGAATTTCTGGGTTGTGTGCATCGATTCATATTCAATGTGTATCGATGCACTCTCAAATAAATAAACATCGAATGCAATTAGTGCATCGATGCATAAGAAGTGCATCGATGCACCCCTTAAGATTAAAACATCGAAGGTGATTTGTGTATCGATGCATGGGTAGTGCATCGATGCATATGTTAAGGGATGCATTGATACACTATATAATGTACTGATACACTTCAATGGGAAATGGAATAAATCTTTCTTTCAGTCTAAGAAGTGATAGATTATAGTATATCAATTGGATATTGATAGTATAAATACATGATTGTGTAGATATCGATCGAAAGCAAAGTTCGGATAGGTCGTTAGAGTAAGATTCACAAGAAAGAACAAGAACTCGATAGTGTTCATTGTGACCGTGTGAGTACATGATATTAAGTTTATGTTATGTTGAGGAATTAAGACTTGCGATGAGTCTAATTCTGATATTATGTGATATGAGTACTGAAGCATAAACATATAGTGATATGGTGCTAGATGTATTGTATATGAGTAAATGCATATGTCTAATTGTTGAATGCATCTTTATAGGTGAACTATGTAAATGCATGTATTTATGATAATAGGACATATGATCATAAGATATAGGATAAAATATATGTGAAAGTAATATGACTCATATGTGTTTTATTAGAAAGTCATATGATATGTTATGTATGTGATAATTGAATGAAGGGATTGTATGAGAACATGTGTTATGAGATAAGAATCAGGACTACGAGGTATGTGAAAAGGAATACAAGTAAAAGTGAAAAGCTATGTGATAAGTGAATGTGAATTACATAGAAATATGCTATGTGAAAGTGAACTATGTGCCTACAAGAATATGTGAAAATATATAAAAGGTAATGCCCATGTCATGTGTTATGAGAGCTATAGGTATAGTTGGCATGTCAAGAGTCGAAGGTTTATCAGTGGTCCTTCGGGACATAGTGGTCCTTCAGGACATAGTGGTCCTTCGGGACATAGTGGTCCTTCGGGACACAGTGGTCATTCGGGATACAGTGGTCTTTCGGGACATAGTGGTCCTACGGGACAAGTTCTACGCGCCCCTAGTAGGATTTATACGAGCTGTGGTGACAGCATTGTGCATAACCTCTATGTACTCACATACTTTAAGTTCTCAATAATGTGCATGGGCTTTGAAAAGAAAACATAATTTGATATAATGATACGTGTGTTTCTCGTGAAATGGTACATGTGATATGTATAAGTGATAAGTTAGGATCATATAATAATAATGATAACAAGTGCATATGTGTAATGGTGATATGAGATGTTATATGGTTATATATGATATGATCATAATAATTATTCATATATTATTGTGTTTTGAAGTTATATTATACATTTATGTTCAATATATGCTCATATGATGGAATTGAATTAATGACAACGAAATAAGTAAGAATAAACATGTTAGTGATGAGTTCAATAGGTATATAAGTATAATGTATATTATATAAGATGTTCATGCATATGTTAGTTTACTTTATGTATTCATGTATCACTAAGTCTATGACTTAGCGTGTAAGTGTCTTACACGTAGGATTGGACAAGTCAGAAGATCAAGTTTCGGATCCGTAAAGCAGCATATCTCCGCGCAAAGTTCAGATCAGAAATATTTTGTAAAATATGTCTTGTCATATAATTTAGAATATTGGCATGTAACTATGTCATTAAATATATACTCTCTGATAGAGTCTGTTAAGGTTTTAACATGTTTATTTAAAATAATTTCTTTATAGAATAGAAGTTTTAAATTTTTTATTGTTTATTTTATAAAAGTATGTGCTTTGACTAGTTAATGTGACACCTCATATTCGTATCCGAGTCAAATACGGGTTGGGGGTGTTATAATTAATGGTATCAGAGCTAAGGTTTAGCCAATTCTAGGCTTAAACGGAAGGTAAAAGAGTTTTAAAAATGTGTACATGCCAACATAGAGCAAAAATTTCTGATCTGATAGTGTAAGGAAAGTGTTGTCTTGTTAATAAAATTAGATTGCTAAGTTATAATAGAAGTATGATTATGATAATTTTGAAGTATAGTGAAAGGCGATATTTCTAACTGTGATAGCTATTCACCTACCCTAGCCAGGTAGGATAAAGAGAAGACACCTCAGGAAGTGCCTCGCAAGTTCAAAAGTTGATTTTAGAAAATTGAAATCATATTATAATAGTGATATAAGATATTCATTGTTTTGAATCAGAAAGGCGATATAGATTAGTTTTGTTAGTACCTGGATTAGATAGAATATGGTGAACAAGTGTCACCATAAGAATGTTAAAAAAAGATCAAAGAATGTGGTTAGTATTTGTATAAGAGTTCAATAATAAATGCATCAGTGACAAGTGTATAAGGTATATGGAGACAGAGTTTATGAATTTTACAAAAGGATAGTACTATGTTTAAGTAAGAGTATGGACACGATAAGGGTTTGCATTCTAGAAGGAAAAAGTTAGTGTTGGTTAACAATATTATGTGATGAAAAATATATTGGAGTTAAAAGATTTGAAGATATTATCAGGATAAGTTAACCAAATATGAATTTGATATGGATATAGTTGTGTATCTCGATTATGTATGTGACGTAGTGAAGGAGATAAGGATTTGTATGTTTGAGGAAAATGAAGTATGTAAGTGAGGTATGAAGGGCTTGTGCATAGACTAAAAGAATATTATTGGTGTTGAAATTGTTCTTTTCAAGAAGTGGTGAATTGTGTTAAAGATCTAGAGAGATATCAGAAGGATTAAGAGAATTTGTATCTCACAAAATCAACAATATTGAAGAGAGACAGAGATTATGATTTTCAACTACAGACTCGGTTTGAATTAGTTGCATTTCATGTCAAAGGATCAAATTTGACAAAAGTCAGACCCATTAAAATAATAGAGTCCGGTACTGGGAAAATTAAATAAGAAGTTGAAGAAGGATATGAAAAAATATATGAAGGTGGAAGAATGGATTAAGAGTTCTGTTAGAAATTGTATTAATTAAAGAAGAAAAAGTCTTTAAAATGGATCAAATAATTTGGATATTATTTCGAAAGAGTTTAAGAATTTGTACATCGATGATTAGTTTACAAGACAAAGGTAGCTGGAATGTTGAGTTGAGCAAAGAAAATTGCATAGAGTATGAGGAAATTTATTGATTGATTCATGATTTTGAGTGATAAGAACTGATGTTACTGTCTATATGGTAAATGACATGATATGGATCTTCAACGGTCAAAAGCAAGTGTATAATCAAAGAAGAGAAAAGATGGAAATATATGGAGTTATTTGGAAATTGAAGGCAAATTATTAATTGCAATTACGTAAGGGGATAAATTAAAGAAAGTAACATGAGAACATTAGCGGATATATTCTTATCAATGTGAGCACTAAAAATTCGAGGACGAATTTTCTTAAAAAGATGGGAGATTTGTAACATCCCAATAACCGGGTCAATGACTAAAGTATAAATTTTGGAAACTTGGTGCTCAATTTCGAAATAGGTAAAAAGTTCAGGGATTTAATTGTAATTTATGTGCATGATTGAATTGCAAGGAATTAGGAATAGAGGGATAAGATGGTCATTTGTAAGGAAATAATTAAATTATGTTATGGTTATATATTAACCCACGTGGAAAGGTGGGACGCAAATCTAAGCTTAAATTACCTTAAAATTCAAGGATTAGAGAGTTAGATGGAATTAAAGAAAAGAATGGAATAAGTGAAATTTTGATAGAAATATATTAATTAGATTTCAAGACCAAATTTGACTTGTCATTAGTGGAATTAAGAAGTATAAGGTGTTAGAATTGAAATTAGAACATGTTGAAAATTAAGCGTGATTATTGAATGCCATATAAAGGATAGGATGTTGAGTTTAAAGAAGTGATTATTGAGTAGAAATGAGTTTAAGTGTGTTCATGAAAGTTAGGATTATTAAAGGAGGTGAAAGATGAAGAGTTGAGATGAAAAGAGAGTGAATTTCATGCTTAAAATGGAATTTCTGGGTTGTGTGCATCGATGCATTTCAATGTGTATCGATGCACTCTCAAATAAATAAACATCGAATGCAATTAGTGCATCGATGTACCCACTTAAGATTAAAACATCGAAGGTGATTTGTGTATCGATGCATGGGTAGTGCATCGATGCACATGTTAAGGGATGCATTGATACACTATAGAATGTACCGATACACTTCAATGGGAAATTGAATAAATCTTTCTTTCAGTCTAAGAAGTGATAGATTATAGTATATCAATTGGATACTGATAGTATAAATACATGATTGTGTAGACATCGATCGAAAGCAAAGTTCAGATAGGTCGTCAGGGTAATATTCACAAGAAAGAACAAGAACTTGATAGTGTTCATTGTGACCAAGTGAGTACATGATATTAAGTGTATGTTATGTTAAGGACTTAAGACTTGCGATGAATCTAATTCCGATATTATGTGATATAAGTGCTGAAGCATAAACATATAGTGATATGGTGCTAGATGTATTGTATATGAGTAAATGCACATGTTTAATTATTGAATGCATCTTTATACGTAAACTATGTAAATGCATGTATTTATGATAATAGGTCATATGATCATAAGATATAAGATAAAATATATGTGAAAGTAATATGACTCATATGTGTTTCTATTAGAATATCATATGATATGTTATGTATGTGATAATTGAATGAAGGGATTGTATGAGAACATGTGTTATGAGATAAGAATCAGGACTATGAGCTATGTGAAAAGGAATACAAGTAAAAGTGAAAAGCTATGTGATAAGTGAATGTGAATTACATGGAAATATGCTATGTGAAAGTGAACTATGTGCCTACGCGAATATGTGAAAATATATAAAAGGTAATGCCCATGTCATGTGTTATGAGAGCTATAGGTATAGTTGTCATGCCAAGAGTCGAGAGATTATCAATGGTCCTTCGGGACACAGTGGTCCTTCGGGACACAGTGGTCCTTCGGGACACAGTGGTCTTCGGGACAAATTCTACGCGCCCTTAGTGAGATTTATACGAGCTGTGGTGACAGCATATTGCACAACCTCTATGTACTCACATACCTTAAGTTCTTAATATTGTGCATAGGCTTTGAAAAGAAAACATAATTTGATATAATGATACGTGTGTTTCTCGTTAAATGGTACATATGATATGTATAAGTGATAAGTTAGGATCATATGATAATAATGGTAACAAGTGCATATGTGTATTGGTGATATGAGATGTTATATGGTTATGTATGATATGATCATAGTAATTATTCATGTATTATTGTGTTTTGAAGTTATATTATATGTTTATGTTCAATATATGCTCATATGATGGAATTGAATTAATGACAAGGAAATAAGTAAGGATAAACATGTTAGTGATGAATTCAATAGGTATATAAGTATAACGTGTATTACATAAGATGTTCATGCATTTGTTAGTTTACTTTATGTATTTACATGTCTCACTAAGTCTATGACTTAGCGTGTAAGTGTCTTACACGTAGGTGTGGATAAGTAAGAACATCAAGCTTCAGATCTGTAAAGCATCATATCTCTGCGCAAAGTTCAGATCAAAAAAATTTATTAAAGTATGTATTGTCATATAATTTAGTATGTTGGCATGTAACTAAGTCATTAAATATGTACGCTCTGATGGAGTCTGTTAAGGTTTTAACATGTTTATTTAAAATAATTTCTTTATAGAATAGAAGTTTTAAATTTTCTATTGTTTATTTTATAAAAGTATGTGCTTTGACTAGTCAATGTGACACCTCGGATTCGTATCCGGTCGGATACGGGTTGGGGTGTTACACCTATGGTGCAAATCATAACAGGTTCAAGAACTCTCACATCCCGAAGAAGAAAAGTAACTCTTAACCAAGGAAGGCATCCAACTTCAAAAAGAGGGGAATCAAACATAAGTCAAACAATCCGATGAGTTGCTATTGTTGAACTATATTTTGATATAACAATTCAAGGCAAAATATTTTTGGACTTGAATTTAATTTGTTCAAAGTTTTCAATGTCTTTAAAAATAATTCAAAGTCCTTAAAGCTTGGAATTGAGCACAAAACAATTTTTGAACAAGTAGTATCGATAATGTTCTTACAGTATCGATACCTAATGAACAGTGCCGATACTGATCATATGGTATTGATACCAAAGGTAAGGAAAGTATCGATACTTACTAGGTAGTACCGATACTACCAGTTTTGCTCAAATTCCATAATGCAAAAATGGTACCGATACCCAAAGGGGTACCGATATTACTCTACATATTAGTATTGATACCATCAGGCCCCAACGACTAGTAACAACTAGTTGATTTAAATATAAACAAAGGTAGTACCGATACTCCCTTTAGGAGTACCGATATCCTCTGTTCTGGGCAGTTGTATTTTATACGAAAATTTATCCCCAACGACTCCAAACCACCTCCAACGCCTAGAAATAGCCAAAACAACATTCCAACACATAAATACAAGTTGAAGACACTTGAAGAAGGGTGAGAACACATATCCAAGCAATCAAACACAAGATAAGAGTTTTCCAAACTTATTTTCATTTCTCTTGTAAATATTGTGTTTGTGTGAGCTTAAGTTTTGTAAACACCCTACCTTATAGAGGTTTATTTGTTTACTTCTTTTTATTCTTTTGTAAAAAGGGTTGGTTTTATCTTAGCCAAGTGAAAAAGATAGGGAATGTAAAGGTTATCTCTTGATCCTTTAAAAAGAAAGAACAAATTAGTGAATTTGTTAGAAAATCCTTAGTGGGGAGCTAAGGTAGTGGAGGTAGACTTGGTTGAGAAGTCGAACCACTATAAATCACTGTGTTCATTGTCTTATAGTTTTCTCTCCTTACTCCCTAAACAAATTTCTATCAATTAACCCTCTTTGCACTTTTTTCGGTTATTTAATTGAGCCTCTTCATAATCCCAACAGCTATGTATATGGAAAGCCATGACACAAAGCATACTGAGTGGGTAGTGGACACTGGCGCTTCCAAACACTAAGTGGGTAGTGGACACTAGCCCTTCAAAACACTGAGAGGGTAGTGGACATTGGTGCATCCAAACACTTCTGTGCCAATAGAGAAATATTCACCGAGTTTGAAGATATATATATATATATATATATATATATATATATATATATATAATGGTGAACTAGTCTACACAGGAAAATGTAGAAGTTCAGAAGTATCGATAAAGGAAAGATCTTACTTAAACATACTTCTGGAAAAACTCTAGCTATGCATAATGTTTTGTATGTTCTTTCATTACATAGAAATCTCATTAGTGATGGACTTTCGAATAAGGCGAGAATAATATTTAAATCTAATAAGCTTGTATTATCTTGTAAGTGATTATGTGGGGAAAACATATTTATGTGAGGGGTTTGTGATTGAAACTATGACTAATGTTATAAATAAGACATCTACTTGTGCTTATACCATTAAGATCATGATATGTCACATGCTAAATTAGGTCATGTGAACTTTCACTCTTTAAAAAGGTTAAAATAAATGAAATTGTTTCCTAATCTAGATAAAACCAACTTTAATAAATGTGAAATATGTGTTGAAGCAAAGCATGCTAAACCTCCCTTCAAACATGTTACTTCTAGAAAAACTAAACTTTTAGAGTTAGTTCATACACATTTAGCAGACTTTAGAAATACAAAAAGTAAAGGTGGAAAAAGATATTATATTACTTTTTTTTATGATTACTCTAGACTTTCTAAAGTTTATCTCTTGAGGTTTAAAAATAAAGCAGAAAAGGTCTTTTTAGTGGATAAGGTAGAAGTGGAAAACCAACTTAATAAAAGAATAAAAATAATTAGATCCGATAGGGAAGGAATAATGTATGGCTAACCTTCTTAAAGAAACTTGTAAGAAATAAGACATTATTCATGATCTTTCTTCCCCTTACACTCCATAACAAAAATGACATAGCTGAAAGAAAGAATAGAACTTTAAAATAAATGATGAATGTTTTTTTGCTTAGTTCTGGTTTATCTTATAATATATGGGGAGAGGTCATATTTTTCGCTAATCATATTCTTAATAGAGTGCCTCATAAAATGTTAGATTATACCTATATGAGTTGTGGAAAGGTCATGCTCTTAATTTAAATTATCTGAAAGTGTAGGGGTGCCTAGAAAAAGTAGGGTTGCATGCTTTAATAAAGAAGACTATTAGGTCTAAAACTATTGATGTTTTGTTTATTGGATATGCTTTAAATAGTGCTTCTTATAGATTTATGCTCTTGCATGATTATTCAATATGTGAATCTAGAGATGTAGTATTCTTTGAAAAATATTTTCCTCTTAAAAAGCAAGATAATCATGACTTGAAATTAGATGAGAATATTTATTCTTCTAGGAAAACTTCTAGAGATGATCAAAATGATAATGTATCTAGGAGTAAAAGACAAAAAAATAACATATAGTTTTGGACATGACTTCCTAATTTCTTTTATAATCGATATTAATGATTTAGACTCAGTTAATGATTCTATAATAAATACGTTTTTAATAGATGAAGATATAAAAACATATGATGAAGCTATTAGATCCATTGCTGCTAGTTTTTTAGAGATATTATTAAATGAATTAGAATCCATTTATCTAATCATACTTGGGAATTAGTAGATTAGCCGAAAAGTTGTAAACCTATAAGTAATAAATGAGTCTTTAGAAAGAAGTTTAGACGGATAGATCTATACAAAGATATAAGGAAAGACTAGTCGAAAAAGGATTTTCTCAAAAATTTGGGATTAACTTTTTTGATACATATTCTCATATTACTAAATCTCTATTATTCGTGTTCTATTTGCTTTAACTTTCATTCACAACTTGTTGATACATAAAATGGATGTGAAGATAACCTTTTTAAATGATGATTTCGATGAGGAGATTTACATAGAGCAACCTCTAGGATTTGTGGCACTTGGGAAGGAAAATAAATGTTGTAGACTCAAAAAATCATTATATGGTCTCAAACAAGCTCCAAAACAATGGTATGAAAATTTTGGTAAATCTATTCTTAGTTATGGTTTTATAGTTAATGGTGCAGATGCATGTATGTACTCTAAAATGTTTGGATCTGATTGTGTTATCATAAGTTTGTATGTAGATTACTTACTGATTTTTAGTACACATCTAAAAGCCATTAAAAAGACTAAAGATTTTTTATCCACTACATTTGAATGACTGATTTAGGAGGAGAAAATGTCATTTTAGGGATAAAAGTGACTAAATTAGATAAGGGATACTCATTAAACTAGTTTCATTACATAGAGAAAATTTTAAAAAAGTTTAACAGTTTTGATATAATCCTTGTAAGTACCCCTTATGATCCTAGCATTTAGCTAAAAATAATAAATGGAATAGTGTCTCACAATTTGAATATGCAAAGATTATTGGAATTTTAATGTTCTTAATGAACTATATTCGACCTGATATTGTCTATGTTATTAGTAGGTTAAGTAGATATACTCACAATCCTAGTGGTGAGCATTGGAATTCTCTTAATCATTTACTTAGATACCTTAAAGGTATAATAAATTATGAACTTAAATTCGTTGGATATCCCATAGTCCTTGAAGTATATTTTGATGCAAATTGGGTAATTTATAATGATGAAGTAAGTTCCATTAGTGGGTATATTTTTGCTTTAGGTGGAGCAGTATTTCCTAGAAGTTTGCAAAACAAACATGTATTGCTCGATCCACCAAGGAATCAGAGTTCATTACTCTTGATTTAGTTGGGCAAGAGGTCGAGTGGTTAAGTAATATACTTATAGAGATCCCTTTATGGGGGAGACCTACACCTTAAGTATTATTATTATGTGATTCACAAGTTGTAATATGCATTGCTAATAATCAATCTTACAATGGTAAAAAGAGACACATCAGGAAAAGAAACGAATTTGTGAGACATATGATAAAGAATGGAGTACTCGTTTTGGAGTACATAAAATTTGAAAGGAACCTTGTTGATCCCTTAACTAAAGGGTTATGTAGAAAAATGGTTTTTATTCATCGAGGGGGATGTGAATTAAGCCCATCGGATGAGTAATTCACATCGTACACTCCTCCTAATCCCTATAACGTTTCGTGTACACTTGAGAGGTTGAGTTTTATACTCTTAATGAATCCATAACCCAGGATATGGGTGGTCATAGTGAGACAGACTTGATGGATACACCGATCTATAAGGTTGAGTTTTATACTCTTAATGAATTCATAGCCTAAGTTTGTGAGTGATCCAAGTGAGACGACTTGATGAATTCACCGAATTTATAAATGAGAGGTTGAGGTTAGTAAAAGCTCTTAATGATTTTATAGGCCTAATTGGGGTGGTCTATATTGAGATAGACTTGATGAAATCACTTACGTAAGTGTGAATGATTTTATAGGTCTTAATGATTTTATACGTAAGTGGGTCGCCTTTCTATAGCACTTATGAGCATCCCGAGGTATCATTTGGCAAAATGTTTGAACTATCGCGGGACTCAAGTAGACATGAGGTTAGTTGTGTGTTATGAGTTAACCCTAATCTTAACAAGTTCAAGATTCATTCATTTGTTAAAGAGAATAATCACTCATTCCACTATGTACTAGTTCAAATCTAACAGATACCAGTACTTAAGCGACTAATTTCGTCATTGCTCTTTTCTTTTAATTCTTTTGCAAATTTCTTTGCATTAGTAGTGGATTGTTGGTTATATATCTATATATAATAATTCACATAAATAAAGAAATAAATCTATTTTTTCTTGAATTTTAAATTAATTAAAATTCAAATGGGAGAAGTTGAGATTGTTGGAGAATTTTTAATTGATTTTTCTCTTGATAAATTTACCTAAATGCCCTCATTTGTTAGCTATAAAATGAAGCTCTCCCCTTCATTCTCAACTCACTCG
Source organism: Hibiscus syriacus (assembly GCF_006381635.1). Taxonomy (NCBI): domain Eukaryota; kingdom Viridiplantae; phylum Streptophyta; class Magnoliopsida; order Malvales; family Malvaceae; genus Hibiscus; species Hibiscus syriacus. The sequence continues at coordinate 487,431 of NW_024062011.1, read as the reverse complement.
TTTATTCATTCTCCTCTCTTCTTCTATATTTTCTCTCTTCACAAGCATAGTGAAGTATTCCTTTTTAGTGGCCTTTGAAAATTTTTATGGTAGAATCTACTCTAGATAAAATATTTTTCCTTTCTTCTAGAAAAGAATAACATTATTCAGAGTTTTACTTCTTAATTTTTGGGTGTGCGAAATTTAAAAGATTGTATTAACTTTTGGGGTAACATCTATTTAGGGATTATACTAAACCGAAAAAAAATATTTTTAAGATAGTGACTACAAGACACAATAAAATTATTAGTTTTTATTTATTTTTTCAGTCAATGCCAATCTTTTATTTTGTGGTAAGCTATTTTTTCAACACCACTAAAGTTGCGTCTCTTGCGACTGTTGTTGGTGAAATGATCCGAATCTTGTTGGCGAAAAGCCTACTTATTTATTCGGGGGCTAAACTGCTTTGTCTCCCGCCTTCTATTTTAGTGCTTGGGAAAGAGCGCCAATACTGATCCGATAAAGCATTCTGGTCAACTGCATCGAGCCAAGCATCCTGAGATTGATCTATGCTAATAGAAGTTAACGGATTAGAATCATTCTAGGACCTTTAAGGCTTGCTTGCCCTCTAAACATGTCTTTCATAGATAAGGGTAAAGAAAACTAGGGATGGGCCTTTTCCGGCACAATCGGGTCGGATAGTGCCCTCATAAACCCATATTGATTGCGGGTAAAACGTTTAATTTTTTATTCGGGTTTGGGTGAAATAAAAATTCATTCCAACCAATGATCATCCCTACCTATAAATGATGCTTTTTGTACCGGAGAAATTGCAATGGATGTTGGATAGTAATCACGTCAAATCATGGACAACCTTTGCCTACTTTAAACTCTTGAATAGGTTCCAATGAAGTTGAACATCAAAACAAGGTTGAAGAAAGGGGCACACATAAGATTTCTGATAAACCACGTGACATGTCAAAATAAAATTAAAAGTCTATCGATCAAATTTATATGATATGCCATCTTATGAAAAGCCATAATAATAATATGGTTGTGACACACATTAAAATTCAATATAAATATCTTTAATCAAGATAGTAAGAAGGGATAAACTATTTATAATCGATCGACCTTATTTTTCTTTTTCATGATAATCCACTCTATGTTCTCCAAAAACTCGATTAACAATTATTCTCTCACTAACTACAATTTTAGACGAACCAAACTTGTTTCAACCAACAATATATTTATGTGCACCTGTTAAGCCTTGATTGACCGCTCTATTTTCTCCTATTGCTGGGTTGGCTACCAATATTCTTCTTTCTTGGATACATACAACTGAAGTAATCAAATAATAAAGAGACTGAATCTTCTGAAATGTTCACATATTAGCACGTGGAAATCTTATATTTTAATACTTTTAATTAATTTAAAGGAAATTGTTAACCATGATTAGTATCTTGATCCTGTAAATTAGCATGTTAATCCTTCTCACCTTTAATTTAATCACACTACTAATATTCTGTCAATAGTTGTACTCTAACAATGATTATTTATTAATGAAGTGGTTTATCTGCCGAAACACATTTATAATTCTTTTTTGTGTGTTTAATTTCAATTTTACATTTTTACTGTTATTCACACTTTTAAACTTTGAGTGAAATTGAAATTCAAAAATAATTTGAAAAGGGGGGAGAATGTGTAGCAAGTTATGGATTCAATCAATGCCACTCCTCTATATACTTCCATTATTAAATGTTAGATTCACGGCTCAGGAAACACCTTGTTTCAGTTAATAAATTCGCTTATATTATCAATAATCGATTGATTCAATGGTATCAAATGTTAAATGAAATTAGAAATTAGAAATTTGATTAGATGATGTTTGTTTTATGGAGTATTGAATTTCGGAAATATCTAATTTAAATTAATTACGCGATTTTAGAGGTAAAAAGAAATAGTATTATTATTTTTAGAGATTATGTGTTTGAATAGTTGCGTCAGAATGTTATACGAGCATTGTTAATTGATTAAAAATAAAATTATAAATTATTATTTAATTACTATCTTAAGAATAATGTACTTTGGAATCATAAATCACCATTGGTTAGTATTTTTCTCTTTAATTAATCATTGGAAAAAAGGGTGATTGATGAAATTACAATTTTGGTTCTTTTGTTATGTTTATGTTTGGGATTTAGTTTCTATGTTTTAGTTTTTCTATAACCTGATCTTATCCATTTTTATGACTAAAAACAATAACTATAAAGATTTGAAGTTAAAATATATAATGTAAATGCTAAATTTGAACATAGCAAATAGAATGATAGACCAAAACCACAATTAGAGTAAATTGAAACGTGGGGAATTATTAAATTAATATTTTACTCAAGTAATGAATTCATTGGGGGATAGATAGTATAAAATGATATTTTGGGGGTATTGGGCAGCTTATAAAAGCAGCCATAGATGAACAAATCTGAAAACACATCCACTTTGCTATTCTTTTCTGTTCAAGAGCGACAATGGAATCCCAAACCCCAAACGGCCAAGTTTTCCCAGAAGACTACCTAGAAAGCACCAGCATCACAACCTATGGCAGTGCACCTTCAAGCCCAGGACGGGCACCTAGACCCGTACCCGGGTTCATCAGTGGAGGGTTCTTTTACAGTGCACCAGCTAGCCCCATGCATTTCGCTATCACATCGTCGATGGTGGTCTCATCGTCTACAACACAACCCTCTTCTCCTGATTTCGAGTTCTCCGCACGGTTCGGGTCATCGGAGCCGGGTCAAACGGGATCCTTGAGTTCGGCGGATGAGCTTTTCTTGAAAGGAAAGATCAGACCCATAAAGCTATCCACTCATTTGGAGAGGACTCAGGCATTGACTCCATTGCTGGATCTCCAACAAAAAGAAGAAGAAGAAGAAGATTTAAGGGGCAGAGATTATAAGTCTACAAGTCTAAGGAGAAGAACAAGATCCATGTCCCCTTTAAGAACCGACACAAACGAAGATATAGGCGGCAAAGCTGAGACCAACAAAGCTGCAGTGAGAAGCTCAAAAAGATGGGTTTTCCTGAAAGATATTCTGAGGACCAAAAGTGAAGGAAGAAGCAACAGCAATTATTATAAATTATGGTCAACCATTTCATTTTATCCGGTGAAGGGGAAGAAGCCAAAAGCCGGCGGCGGAGAATCGAAGAAGAAGCCGATGAATTGGATAGGGAAAAGGAGAGTTCCAGTCCCACCATCGCCACACGAGTTACTTTACACTGCAAATAGAGCACAAGCTGAAGAGTCAAGGAAGAAGATATATTTGCCTTACAGGCAAGGCTTGCTTGGCTGCTTGGGGTTCAGCTCAAAGGGTTATAGCACCATGAATGGCCTAGATAGAGCTTTGAATCAAGTTAATTAACGTCCCTGGGAAATTGTGAAACTGCAATTTTTTATCAAATATTCTGACAAATGTTGCAAACATCCATGATTAACACTGTTTTCTTCTTCTTCTGATGGATTATTGAAGCAATAAGATCACACACCACATATGGCTTGACCTACCCATTTCCTTATTAAATGGACGTCCCTTTTTCCCATATATATGGGGTAGGGGGGTAAGATAGTAGGTTACTCCCAACATCGGGTTGAGAGCAGCTTCCGTAAGAGACCTCCGAATTATGAAATGCCCTCCGTGAGACTCGATCCCACGACCTTAAGGTTAAGAACCTTGTGCTCTACCAACTGAGTTGGATGGTCATTTCTAATTTAAACGCACATGATGCCTTTGCTTCTTTTTTAATACTGCATGAGATCTGGGTTTGTTGGGATCTACAAAAGATATGGATTGTGACATCAACATTTTTCAATGAAGTCTGATCAATGATATATTTTGGTGTTAAGAAATTAAATGAAGATCATGAACAAAAAATATTAAATAAAAATTGTATGGTTAGAAAGGATTGAGGGGGTGTCGTAACTGATTTTCGCTCGGGCACGAAATTTTACTTGGCGAGAAAAATATGGTGAATAAATAAATGGTTTTTATTGAAACGTTTTGGAGTCGCCACCGATTTTTTTAATTAGGTAGGTCGAATACCTAAAAATCATATTTTAAAATAGTTTTTAAGAAAATGTCATTTTAAAAGAGAAACTGGTCTGCGTTTAACCAAAAATTCATTCTTTTTCCTTTCATTCTTTCTCTTTAAAGAGAGAATTTTTTTCTCTCATCTCTCTCTTAAAGCCTCCGCCCGAAGGGAGCCCGGGGACCGGCCGACAGCCGTGCTCCGGCACCGGCAACCACCGCCTGCCACCGTTCAAGGTGGTCAAAATTCGTAAAAATAACCCCAAATTTCCCTTTTTTAACCCTAAGACCGAATACGACCTCCTTTCGATCTAAAACTCTCTAGATTTCCCTAGATCTAAAATAAATCGAAGGTTTTACCTTCGGTTTTACAATGATTCTGGTGGTTCCACGATGGTTTGGAGGTTTCTACGAGGGTAAGATGCTCATTTTCCTCTTCTTTTTTGTTGTTGGTGGTTGTTTCCCGTATTTTTGATTGCTATATTTTTCTTCTCTTTGCAGGTATAACCCTCGATGAGGCTCTCGTCGGACAAGGGTCGAGTTCGGTGAGTCACCAAACTATAGTGGTGACTCACCCCATAGCTACGACGTGGTCGGCTTCGTGGTGCTTCTGGAGTCTTCGGCGAGGCGAAGGTGTCGTGGCATTGTCGGAGTGGAGCACTTGGCAGTGGAGGCATCGGCAGTGGCGGTGGTAGCAGAGGCGACACCTGGGTGGTCCCTAGGGTATCATAACCCTAGGGTTTATTCTAGATGCGTATGGGTCGTTGGATCTTTCCAGATCCAACAGTTGAGATCGTTGGCGGCTGGAGGCTGTGAAGTGTGAAACCCTAGGGTTTTCTCTGTATCCGGTTCTGTTGGGCCAGGTCTGGACTTGGGTCGCCTATTGGGCTTCCAGATCTGGGCCTTGTAATTATTTATTAATAATATAATAATAATATAATAATAATAATACTTATAATAATAATAATAATAATGGAAAAATTAGTGTTTACAGCTGCCCCTCTTTGTTTATTCTTGTGTTAACAAGAATAGAGCAAAGACGAAGGCTTTTTGAAAACATCTTGCACTGTAGGTCTTATGGATGACCAGAAGGTTTTGAAACACATCATGCACTGAAGGGCTTACAGATGACCCGAAGGTTTTGAAAACATCATGCACTGAAGGGCGTACAGATGACTCGAAGGTTTTAAAAACATCAAAAAGCTCCCGAAGGTTTTTTGAAAACATCTTGCACTGTAGGTCTTATGGATGACCCGAAGGTTTTGAAAACATCATGCACTGTATGACTTACAGATGACCTGAAGGCTTTTTGAAAACATCATGCATTGAAGGGCTTATGGATGACCCGATGGTTTTGAAAACATCATGCACTGTAGGACTTACAGATGACCCGAAGGTTTTGAAAACATCATGCACTGAAGGGCTTACATATGACCCGAAGGCTTTGAAAACGTCATGCACTAAAGGGCTTACAGATGACCTGAAGGCTTTGAAAACATCATGCACTAAAGGGCTTACAGATGACCTGAAGGCTTTGAAAACATCATGCACTGAAGGGCTTACAGATGTGGGAAATAGTTTACTAAGTAAGAAACTATGGAAATCATTTTCTTACTATTCAACAATTTCATTTTTAGAAAAGATTAAATAAAAAACTTTGGAAATCATTTTCTCATTTTTTTTAAATAACTTGTTGATTGGGTAACATGCCCTATTTCAAAATAATGTTTCATTTGTAGATTGCGACCATATATTCTTCAGATGTTTGCTTCTCTTGAAGTGATTTCTGTATTTGAGGTTTGAATTCTACCTTACCTTTGTAAGGTATTTTCCATCACGAATCTTCTTTTTTCATACGAAGATTTGTAAAACTTCATATTTAAATGCAATCAAATGTATCAATGTAATGCATTGTCTATTGTGCAAATGATGTTCTTATGAATGCATGAATGTTGATGTAATCTTCATTTGATTTCAAGGTGGTAAACTCAGTCTTCCTTCACTTGATCATTTATTTCCAGGGTTACATTCGGATATCATTGTAGCACTTATGATATCAAGCTTTCATTTCTGAAGAACCATTTGATCAACTTGTATCTTTGTGTCTTCTTCATTTCATTAAAGTCTCAAAAGAAATGTTTTATTTGTGGAACTCTTGCCGTAATCAGAATTATGACCTTGATGCCACATTTTGTCTTGGATATAACCAACTTTATTTGCTTGGAATTGTGTAGAAATCCAATAAAGCTTTCATCTTGGAAAGAGACTCTATCATCTTTGAAGAGAATCTATCATCTTTGAAGAATGTAGATATAGATATGCCCAACTTAGTATGGATTAATTAGGAGAGCAGTGTCTGTTCTGATTTGACTCTTGAAACACATCACAAGGAGGATTTATCCTAATTCCTTTCATATCTCCACATCTAATTGGATCTTTAATAAAGTCATTCAGACCATATCATGTCAATATGCTTAACAATAACATGTCATTCAACCTTAGTTGGCTCCACTAGTTTCTTGTTGTTAAAATTTCTACTTCTCTTCTGTGGAAAGAAATCTTCATCATATCTAACTTCTAACCTTGGGGTTGAAGAAGTCAAACTTCATCTTGGATCAATAAATGGAAACCATATGATCACAACATTGGTTCAGCACCATAATAACTGGTTCGTAAAACATTGGACAATACGCTCATCATTTCTTGTGGTTTCTGTACAAATGTTTGTAAAACATTTGACAACACATTCATCCTTTCCTGTGGCTTCTGCACAGATGTTCGTAAACATTTGACAAACATTCATCCTTTTCTGTGGTTTCTGCACAGATTTCTGGTCAAGGAAGCTCTTTCATAGTGTTCAAACTTTTGTATGATGTCACAAGACCACTTGAGAACAAAAATCAATGGGAATACAAATGGGATATTGGTGTGTTTTATGACCAAAAAGTTGGTCAAATGCACAAAATATGCTAGTGTTGAATTGAATAAGAGATACCAACTGATCTTGATATCGTCTCGAGCAAGGGCCAGTGTGATACCGATCACATTTTCTTCAATAATGAGTGTTATAGAAAGTAGAAACACATCCGCTATAGGAGCCATGTACAAAAAGAGGTCCATGGGATTCTTGCTGCTATAGATGAAACACACAAGATAAACCAAATAGATGAAAACTCAATTCACCCCGACTGGTAATGATAACCCCAATAACAATGGGAATAAGAGTAATATACATAATCTCGATCCTCCCTCTTAAATGTCATCAAGTAAAAAACTGATGTGAAAAACAGCTTCGTATCCCCAATAGTATGATTGAAACTAACTACTAGAAACCTCAAAGAAATATTTCTAATCATCACTGACACACAAAAGATCAAATTCAAAGCCGAGATCTTGAGGAACTGAATCCTGGATCGAATAGTCTTTTTGGGGACCATCTTTATCCATGCAACCATGATGTAGCTTAACAAAAAACACGCTGTCATGTGACACATGGTTAAGAAGATTAGGTATTTGAAACCATACTTGCTGAGTAAATATTTGTTGAACACCAAGACCCTAATGCAACTGCCTTATGAACGAAGCAATTATGTATAGTCATCTTGACTGTCACTGCTTCACCATTTTCATTCTTCATACCTTTATGTCTCATTGGAAATATTTGCTCAGAGCAATAATTTTTCCACAATATGATATGGTTCTTCAGCATGCCCCAACATTTGCTGATATGAACGTTCAAAATGTATCAACATTCCTGATTCTGATTAAAATGGGCTTTTAGTATGCCCCAATATTTGCTTCTTGTTGATGCGAGCCTTCAAAATGTCTCAATATTCTATTTCTGGTTAAAATGAGCTTTCAATATGCCCCAATATTTGCTGATATGAACGTTCAAAATACATTCAAAATTGTTTTCTTACTGATATGAGTCCTCAAAATAAACTTTCAAAATGCCTCACATGAATCATTTCTGTCTGAAATGGGCTTTCGAGATGTCCCAACATTTACTTCTTGCTGAAATGAGCCTCCAAGAATGCCCAAATATTCATATTGTTGTGAGCCTTCAAAATACCCTACATAGATGCCCTAACATTCTATTTCTGTTTGAAATGGGCCTTCAAGATGTCTCACATGGATATGTCTGAATTGGTCTTCAAAAATTCCCCAGGATTCTAAACTGTAAGGCTTACTCTCAATGTTTGTTTGATTTGAATCTCATGATTCCCACAAGGTCCAATTTTCTAATGCCCCATTGAGGGCACTCGTTCACAAATCTGTTAATATTGAATGCTCTCATTCTGGTGTCACTAAACAGCAGTGTTATTTCGTAACTTGAGGGATTCTCTTCATGTGGTCCCAAACTTAAGAAGTAATCAATCATTTGGACAGAGATATGTGCCTCTTCAGAATGAGGTTCCCATTGTTTTGGATCTAAAGGGATCTAGTCGGATAGAGTGGTATAAATCGCTTGGTAATCCATTCCAAGTTGACACAATGACTTATCATCTTTCAGTTTTAAGAGATATGTTCCCCAGGGGTATCAATGTTCTGTCTCTTTTCTCTGGGATTGGTAGTGCAGAGATTACCCTCTACCAGCTCGGCATATATTTAAAGGCAGATGTGCAAGAACTGAATAATGATCGGTTGGAGCAATTGATGAGTAGATTTGGCGGATTCGACCTTGTTGTCGGTGGCATCCCATATAACAACCTTACTGGAACAAATAAACATCATCTGAATGGACCCAAGGATTTTTGTTTTCAAGAATGTGAAAGGCTTCATCATTCTGGCCTTGCTTATTCTTTTTCTACAATAAAAGTAGAATAGGTAACAACTTGCTTCAAGGACCTTCCTCATTTGAGACTGTCCTGTTTGAAAATATTTTTTCTCCTTTCTTTATCAAATAATGAAAGGATTTGTAAAGTATTGCTCCTTACATGTTCACAATTGAATCAAATCATAAACATGAGTTCAAAGAATATTAAAAGAATCAACAACTCTTTAATGTTTGAGAATTATAACTCTTTGACAAGTATCAAAATTTGGTTTGGCTTCAAGATGGCTTTCCTATTTTTCTATGGTTATATCTATTTAAGATGTCACTCCTCTCTCGTTCTTTGTGAACTTTGTCACATGCCTCACTTTAAGGACTTGGTATTTTAACCGGATGCGTACAAAATGTCGCAACTAGGACTTCCAATTACTAGATTATCTAGAATACCTCTATTTCAGTTCTCTGAAATATTCCATTTGTGAAAGCTTTGTAAAGTCTAACAAAAGCAGTGCAAAAATATTGATCTAAAAATGAAATTTCTGAGTGCTCGTGTGAAGTTGACTATAGCAGGTGTTTCTTATCATCCTTAGTCCATCTCTTAACATATTTGCCATTTTGGCTAGATGAATTCAGCTTTATTGTAAATGATAATATAATCACCTTTATCAGGCTAATTGAAACTTATCCATAAAGCTGGGGTGATTAACCAATTGCTCTAGAGGGACAGTTTTATTGCATATAATAGTATAATAGGTTAGTTGAATATTATCCATAAAGCCGGGGCGATTAACCAACTACTCTAGAGGGGCTACTCAAGCATAACATACTAGCTGAATATTATCTATAAAGTCGGGGCTATTAACCAATTGCTTTAGGGGGATAACTCAAGCTTTATTGTATATATAATATAACATGGGTATCCAAATCCAATTTCTTAAGCTTGTTAAGAAGAACTTGTTATAGTCTAGGTGTTTTGGTGGAATTCAGAAAATCTCTTTGTTAGAGTTCAATTCCTACAACTGACTTAAACTAGATTTACCTATTTGTAAAAATTATGTTCATCATCGAACATCATCAATAGAAAAGTACTCTAATCGGTTTTCTAATGTAATACACCAACGATGCCCCATGTTGTACGCTCCTATATATAAATACTAAGCCTTTTTGTAATTCCTTTCAATAGGAGAAAACTATCTCATATTTGTAATAGGATAGTGTTTGGGTATATTTCTTCTGAAGTAAGGTCAAGGGTCTTTGTTTTTCTGGTTTTCAATCCTGATATTTTGATAAAGATTATAACTCTAATCATGCAGAGTTTTTTAATCCAGTTGATATTCAAAGAACTACAAGATTGAAAAATTGACTTAATGCTCATAACCTTAAAAGTAACACAAAATTATTTATTGCACAAAAGGCGGAGAAAGGAACAAAAAACGAGTTCAAACAAGATGCTAAAAATAGAAATGTACTACAGTGGTAAATAACAACTTCCACTTGTTTTGTTTAGCTTGCTCTATCTTTCCTCGAATGTTGGGTGTATACTTGGCCCATGATTTTCATCCTTATTTGCTCCCATTTCTTGATCATTTCTTGTGTCAAGACTCTTTTGTCAATAAGTGTCTCTATTTCTTTTAACAGTGGCCAACAACTCCCTGTTGAGTGCCCAGATACCCCCAAGTGGAAATCACAAACACTACCTTGATCATAACTATGAGCAGAAGGGTTTGGTGGCACTTTCGTTGGTCTTGGTGTGATGTATCGACCTTTAACCAAATGAGGGTACAAGTCTGAAATGGAAGTTTGGAACACTTCCAAAGTTTTTCTTGATCACATGAATTTCTTTGGTCGATCCGAACAACTACTTGCTCTTTTTCTTTTGCAATTGCGGGGACCCTAGATGCAACATTCATTCACATCATCAGCTTTCACTTTTTGATCCGTCAGGCTTCTAGATGTGACTTTTGAGTTTTCTTCATTGATTACATTTTCAATTAATTCTCCATTTGTCATAAGATTCTCGAATTCCTTCGTCGGATTTACCAACATTAACTCAAAGAAAGGAGCGAGAAGAGAATCCTGAAACATATGTGATATCTCTTCTTCTAACATGGGAGGTTGAACTTGTGCTGCCACTCCTCTCCATCTTAAGGCATACTTCTGAAACCTTTCATTGGCTTCTATTTTTACTCCTTGAAGATCCATACGTGTTGGAGCTAAACCTTTAACGTATCGATATTGTCCCAAAAATGCATCAGCTAGATCAATCCATCTCTTGATCTATTCTTGATTCAAATGATTATATCATATTACTGTTGGTCCAATGAGGCTATCATGGAAGGAGTGAATTAACAAATCATCAGAATTTAAAATTCCTTCCATTTTTCTGCAAAATATTCTCAATGAATTAGGGTACAACTGGTGCCATATTTCTCAAAATCAGGCATTTGAATTCATGGGGAATAACCAAATCTGGAACCAAGCTGAGCTCTCTTGCTTCTAATTCTTTGTGGTGGGCACTAACACTTTTCATATTTCTGATTGTTTCATCTGCCTTCTTGAATCTCTCCTCATATTGTGAATAATTAATGAGGTTATTCTTTGGGTTTGAGTGGGATGCCCCAGGGTATATTATCATTCTCAACTCATTAATCTGATAGCACTGGTGCTCTTTAGCAGTTATCTCTTCTTTATCAGATGTCATCCCCTGAGTAATTTGATTTGATCCATCTTGTGATACTTCTTTCCTTGTATCCTGAGGTAACCCTGTCAATTGTTCTGGCCACTGATCTTGTAGTCTTTCATAAGATTGCTCCATTGTTTTCATGATGATGGTACAGTAATATGAATTAATGATCTTGGTTTTACTGTTACAGAAACCTCTCAGGAATTATTTACATGTTTTTATAATTAATGTATATAACAATACTTAAATAAATAAAAATGTAATGTAAATGTGAAAATGCATAAATGCAAAAATAAGAATGCAAATTGTGCAATGCAAAGATGCAAATATAAAATGAAAATGAAAATGAAAATATAAAAATGCAAATGCAAACATAAAAAAAACAAATGTAATAAAAAAAATACGAATGTAAAATGCAAATGCAACAAATGTGTTAATCAAGAGTAATCGTCTTAGAACAGATTTCATTGAACATAAAAGTTTCGGTGCATCAAACAAAACTTTTACATGTAGGGGATATCTTTCACTCCTAATTTCTCTATTTCTCTTAAAAGCCAAATTAACTTCCACTCATGTTCAGGTGTGGAGTTATCAATCTACCTTAATTCTCTTGTAAAGTCAGCTAAGTCCACCATCTTATGAGCCACATTGTTTGCTTGAGCAGCAGCTTCATTCATGATATTTTCTTCTCCCTTCATCTTCTGTGTCAAATCTCGGAGTTGTAAACAATGTTGTTCATTTTTTCTTCTGAGAGAATCTTTATGTTCAAAAAGTTCTCGTACAAGATCTCCATAATCTTCTAAACATTTCTTCAATGTCATGTTCTTGACCATAGTGGCTTTTAATTCAGTATCGATCTCAAGCTGATGGATCTGATATGATGCTTCCATGTTGGTCATAGCACTATTCAACCTTTGATTTTCGACTTGACATTTTCCCAATTCAATGACGGTTGTATTGCGTCTTACTTCTGTAACTCTTAAATCATGAGAAAATTCTTGGCTCAACCTTCATGTATGTCACAGTTCTTTTTCAGTTTGGTAACCCCTGTTATCCACTCTTCTGGGGTGTTTCCTATGCCAGTATTTTGAAAGGCTTGACTGACCTTCTGGAAATCTTCATGCATGGTTTCCATTTTGGTGCTCAATTTATCGTTTTCAATCTTTAAATGACGTATTTGAGCCTCAGACCTCAGCAAATCTTCTTCTTTCTAGGTGCCCCTACTGATATTCTTACCTTTGACCACTTTTGGTATTAATCTAGCATGACTTTCAGTTACCAAACTAAGTCGATCATTTATCATAAACTGTAAGATTCCATGATCCAAAAGACTTTGGACTTGACGTTTGAAGGCAAGACAAATCTCAATGGTATGTCCTTAAGCTCCGGCATGATATTCATAATAAACGTTGATGTCATACCAATTCAGATACAGAGGTTGGAACGATTTTATGTAGTGTGGCACTACTTCTTGCGCTTCAAGTAGCTTCTCATATAACTCTTTATATGATATAGGGATAACATCAAATGAGAATCACCTTTTGTCTTGGATTGAACCTAAGTTTTAGACGTCGGGAACAAATTAAACTTCGACGATTTCATATTACATGATTTATTCTCATCTCTGGGAGCTTTTACAGTTGTCACCATTTCTTTGGTATCTCCAGATAATTTTTGAATAGGAATGATGATTGTATGTAATTTTTCAAATTGGTTAGGATCCGAAGTTCCTTGTATATCTGAGATTGCAGGGTTATGTTCATTGACCTCTCTCTCTTTTTGTGTAGGAATCTCTTTTCCTTTAGCCAAAACAGATATTCTAACCATCATCTTGGACATCTGCTCTCTTATTTCTCGTATCTCCTTTTTCTCCTCAACAGGCATACAATCTTTGGGTGCATAGCTCTACTCTATCTTCGGAGTTCCCTCAGGATGTCTTTCCTTAGCTACGTCATAGTTTGCTTGATCATAAAACTTTTTGTCCATTTATGAATTCTTTCCAATTTGATGTCCACTCTCAAGAGTCAACACCTTCTGGTTATGTCATGATCATGCAATGTAATAACAAGAAATCAATATAAACAAATTAGAGCAAAATACAATGTATCTACAAAATAGATAACAATAAAATGGTTAGTACCAAACTAATAGAAAAAAAGATTCTATATATCATGGTATATAATATATCTTAACCTCATCCTTTGAAACTTACGTTCACATGTTAATTCGAGGGGAAAAATCTGTGTCATTTCAGATCACGGAGCTGGGATCAAAGAAGCAATGAAGTCTTTGGGTTCAATGTGGAAACCACCCTTTGTCCAACATAGGTATTGTATCTGACATATTGTTGCGAACTACCATGGAAGGTTCAAGAAGAATGATGAGCACTAATTACTTGTGCGCATGGGTAAGTTAAACTATTGTAGTTTTTTTTCTTTCGATCATTTTCATTTTTTAAAGAAACAAAGTTAGTAAGTTCTACATTTTATGCTCAGGTTACGAACTACTACCTCAAATATTTGAATCCATGCTTCAAGATTTGTAAGCGAAGAACAAGGAAGAATACGATTACATCAGCCTCATCGATAAAGAAATGTGGACAAACGCATATGATGGTGGATATCGCTATAGACACATGACGACAAACTTGGCTGAGGCAATCAATTCGACCTTAAAGGGTGCACGTCACTTACCTGTAGCGGTTTTGGTAAAAACTACATATTTTCGTTTGGGGGCACTTTTTGCAAGGCAGTCATGTTTATCACCCTAGATTAGTTACAGATCTACAAAAAAAATTGTTGCATCAAATGGAATGTCTATAACAAGCTTCTCTAGAACACACGAATTGTTTCGTGTCATAGAGTTTCCGCGACCTCTTCAAGGGATTGAAGCTGTGTCGTTAAGAGTAAATCTACGGGACAGATGGTGCAACTGCGGGTTTTTTCAAGCTCTGAAGTATCCATGCTCTCATGTGATAGCATCTTGCTCGCATACCCATCAAGACTATAACCATTTTATGGATCCCGTATACCTACTATCAGAAGTGTTTAAAGTATATGAATTTGAGTTCCCCCCACAAGTAATGACAAAGACCTTAATGAGGTTCAAAATTTGGTTTCGATTGTACCAGAGACGACTTTATTGAGGGAGTGTGATCGTCCAAAATCCACTCGAATTTATTGTGATATGGATAATCGAGAAACATCTAGACATGACAAAAAATGTGGGCATTGTAGAAACTCAGGACACACTAGAAGAACATGTCCACTTCTTTTGTCATCAAGTAACCATTGATGAGGAACTGATGTAGTTGTTGTTTATCAAATAATAATTATTGTAGTTTAATTTACATTTACTTAAAGTTAATGTCATTTGATAACCACTGATGAATAATAAATAAATAATACTATTAAATGTCAATTTGGTATTTGAATATAATTTTAAATATAACAAACTTACAATAAGTATTAAATGGTAAATAATAAAAAAAATTACAATAACTGGTATTAAATGGTAATAAGAAAAATAAATTAACAAAAAGTCCAAAAAATTAACAAAATAAATTAAGTATTAAATGATAAATAATAGAAAAATTACAATAAAGAAAGTCCAATTAAAAAGTAAATACAAATATAATAAAATATAAAAAAACTATCGATGTCTGCGGTGCGAATGTGTTCCGTAGGGCGGTGGTTGTCTGTCTCGAGGAGGATTTCTTCATATAACTGGTTCTGACTCCTCAATGTCATCATCATCACCATCATCATCATCATCGTCGTCGTTAGGAGCAAATACATTTTGTTGATGAGAAACTGATGACGATGTAGCACTTCCATAGAATAATGACCCTGGAGGTATATGACTGACTAACCCACCGCTCATAGAAAATGGGAAAACTCAGAAAACACATACTTCGATGAATGAGAAAACTGTATAAGAGGTGTCTGTGCGGCGACAATTGGTGATGAGGCTGCACTCGCCAAATAACCAGTATATAAACCCTAAGTCAGATCTGTAAACATATACACATAATATCCTCCAAGAGGGGTCATATAACTCTGTGACGATGGCGGCGGAGGCATCTGGTAAGGGAAAGGCAGTGGCGGCATCAGATATGGCTGCGGCGTGTACGTCGTTGCAGATGGTGGTTGCTATGAAGATTTCAGTGGTACAGCTAACGACGAACCAGAAGCACCTGCTCTCCGTCCATGAGTCGGGGGACGATGGGGCTGTGACGGTGCACGTCTCTGTCGAAGTATAAATGGTTTCTCGTTACTGTTGAAC
Organism: Hibiscus syriacus; assembly: GCF_006381635.1. Classification (NCBI taxonomy): domain Eukaryota; kingdom Viridiplantae; phylum Streptophyta; class Magnoliopsida; order Malvales; family Malvaceae; genus Hibiscus; species Hibiscus syriacus. The sequence continues at coordinate 471,629 of NW_024062011.1, read as the reverse complement.
CACTCATAATAACCATATGCAACCGTCAAATGGTCAGCATAAATGGGTTCTGTAACACCCCCAACCCGTATTCGACCCGAATACGAGTCCGAAGTGTCACATTGACTTTTCAAACATTTATTCGTATAAAATAGTGAGTAATTTAAAAACTTTGATAACATTTAACTTATTCAAAACGTTTACAAAATATATCAGAGTTCATACAATTTATATCTTTAGACTACATGCCAACTACACTCTATAAACAATACATATATTTTCTGATCTGACATTTGGTAAGGAGAACTGACCTGTCTTGCTCCGCATAACTCTTTACTCTTCTCGAAACCTACGTGTGAAATAATCACACGCTCAGTCGAAGACTTAGTGAGGCATAAAAACTTATAATGCACTTTATAACATATATCAATACATGCATGTTCTGTTCTATCATGTTATACCAAATTACATGTTTTCTTCGTATCATATAAAATCATATCAGATTAATTACAGTAAATACATACATACACATAACTCATCATTAACAGTTTATCATGTAATCACATACTTTTATGCTTAACCTTTTCAATCAAACACTATACACACACAACATCATATCATTTCTATAACATTTATCATACCACTAACATATATTTGTTCATATCTCTGGATTAGCCCATGTACATATGTGAGAACTATAGATATGTGAGTTTATGGAGGTTGTGCACTAATGCTGTCACCACAGCTCATATAAATGCACCGAAGTACCACATAGAATTGCACCGTAGTGCCGCGTAGAATTGCACCGTAGTGCCATATAATAATGTCCATAAGGACCACATATCATTCCTTAAGAATCATATACATATACTAGGGATCAAGTATGCGTCTCACCAGACTTCACACATGTTCCAAAGAATACATATATGTCCTGAAGGACCACAATATCCTGAAGGACCACATATCATTCCTTAAGAATCATATACATATGCTAGGGATCAAGTATGTGTCTCACCAGACTTCACACATGTTCCAAAGAATACATATATGTCCTGAAGGACCACAATGTCCCGAAGGACCACATATCATTCTTTAAGATTTTTATACATATGCTAGGGATCAAGTATGCGTCTCACCAGACTTCACACATGTTCCAAAGAATATATATATGTCCCGAAGGACCACATAGACCCTCGACTCTTGGCATGCCAACTATACCCTAGCTCTCATGACACATAACATGGGCATTGTCATTTAACAGTTCACATTACTTGTCATTTCTCTTCTGTCACATACCATATGTATGTGTAATCATGTATTCCATATCATATCACATGTTCATATAAGCTCATAGCTTCTTTCACATATACATGTAATCACTTAGTCTATTTTCATGTAATTCTTTTTACTTCTCATATGATTTTATATTCATATCTCACATATTTCATATAGTCACTTGGCTTATTTCATTTCACATTGGGCATGTCTCATAGCATATATAACACATGCATATAATCATGTAACATATATAATAACCTATATCCATTTCATGTATCCATGCACATATCAAAATCATAAATCAAATAACATTGTATTACATACTTTGTTCCATAGCCATATATTTACATATCTTATACTTACCTAGCTTACTCTATTTCACACATAGTCACATAATCACGTAATATACTTACGCATAGATAATTTTCATACCTAAATCAGATAACACCCAATTCTTCCTCATAAAGTTATATATTATATTCATATAATATCATATTATCCTATAAGTAAATACTTATCTTATGGTTTGGTATCATCATTTATACTCAATTCCCTTCACTAATATATTATTCTCATATTACTCTATAGTCTAATCTTATTTAACTCATCACCTTTCTCATGTAGCCATATAAATCTATTATATAAATTCTTATAATTGATCACTTATACTATGAACATGTATGGCCACTTATCATATAACCTATTTCATATTCCCATGCAATCATATAGACCATTCATATTAATTCCTATACTTATCACAATACATGTATTCACACAATATTTAACACATATTGTAATATATCACATATACCCAAATCAAACATATGCCTATGATCATAAATTAATGCATTATAATATAGGAAATACACTCGTCGCAAGTCTTATTTCCATTAAACATCATAAACTAACTTGTATGCACTCACCTAGCCTCACTAGTCCATTCCAATCTCTTATCTTCCCTTTTTTATCGATCTTACTTGTCAATGATTCCGGAACTCGTTTAGGCTTTGAATCTACATAATTATACATTTTAAGACAATTATTAGATACCTACACCTTGTAATTTGATACTAGCAACTTAAACGAACTTATTAAACCAATATTTACAATTTTCCTTTAGGGGGAATCGGTTCCCTCCTGTGGGGGTATCGGTTCCCCCATGACATTCTGGAATTTTTATTCGCTTGAAGGGGTATCGATTCCCCTTGAATGGGTACCAATTCCCCGAGCCTATAATTACATTTTCAGCACGAAAAATACTTCATTTCAACTTAAACACTTCCTATTTCAACCTCTTTTATATACTAAACTCAAACACACATACTTAAACCCATTTGTGCTCATTTATCCCATCTTAATTGTCAAAAACCTTTCCTCTTATGAAATTCAATAATCATACTCAAATTTTCTATATGTTCTAAATCCAATTCTATCACTCCAAATCTCTTAATTTAACCATTGACAAGTCAAATTTAACTTCAAATTCTACTTATCAATTCTTTTCCAAAATTTCATATAAAAACTCCAAATCTTTAATCTCCCTTAACCCCTCCATTCTTTGATTTTACCGTAACCCAAGCTTTCCTTAAGTTTATCCATCAACTAAAGATCAAAAACCAAACTTAAAATTCAAATTATAATCAACTAATAAAACTCTCACCTTTGCCTTGCTCTCCCACGTATGAAGAAGAAGAAAGGAGAAGAGAACTCTGGATGTTTCTCATTTCCCACGTTTATATCACCTTTAAAAGAAAGAAAAAATCTTTCTGGTCAAATGACCATTTAACCCTTAATTTCCTTTAATAATTACTAAATAACCTTCATATATTTCCGATAATCATTAAATTATTTCATTCTTATACGTTAATCACCAAATTCTGAAACTTTTCAATTTAGTCACTAACCCGGTATTGCGGATGTTACAACTCTCCCATCCTTATAAGAAAATTTGTCCTCGAATTTTCACTGCACATCTTAATAAGAACATATCTTCTAATGTTCTTATGTTGCTTCCCTGACTTATTCTTTCTTGTCATCATCAGAAACTTACTTTTCAATCCTTTAGTTTTCCAACTATCTTTTCGTTTATACATTCATCTTCTGTTGCTTATCATATAAACAATAACAAGTAATACCAATCCATTGTTGTCTTTTCTCTCATTCGATTATGCATTTTCCTTTGACCTTTCTAAAATTCCATATAATGTCACTCATCACGTTGACAGTAACATCCATCTCTATATCATAAATCCATCTATTTCTTCATAACTCTCTAATTACCTTATAACCATAACAAACTTGTATTTCGTCATCATTTAACCAAAACACAACTTTAAATCTTCTTCAATTGTGATTAAAACATATTTTAAGGAGTCAAACAATATTTTCACATCACCTTGCACACTTTTCGTGTTTCTATATCGAACTTATCATTTACACTTCCATACAAATCCTCACTTCATTCACTATACCACATTTACGTAATCAAAATATACAACTATATCCAATACAATTTCATCACAAAATCTTGTTAGTCAACGCTAACTCTTTCATTCTAAAGTACAAATCATTATCATCTCCACACTCTTTCTTATATACAATACTATCCCTTTGTTTCAAATTCATAACTCTGATTTCATTCATATAATATTACTTATCCTGTAGACAGTAACATCAATTCTTATCACTCAAAATCAAAGATCAATCAATTGATTTCTTTCCTCATTTTCTAATTAATTCTCCACAATCCAAACTTTTACTCATTCTTTCATCCTTGTATGTATTACGATACACATAATCTCTTCATATAACCTTACATACTTTTATTACTTCTAATCAAACTTATAATTTGCACCTCCTTATAACCCTTTATTATATTTACTCATTTAAACACCATCTTTTCATTTCTTTATCCATTCATCCTTTTATTATCAAAATCTTATATACAAATCATATATTTCCTTCCATGTTCACATACTCTTGTCTTATCACTTATTTTTATCTCTGTGTAACCATCTTCATTGCATCCTCATAACTTTGATATCCCTATTTCTTCTACCAATCTTTATTCTTTATCATCTCTTGTATCTGTATTTTCTTCTTTAAAGCCACTTTTTAAAACATACCAATGCTTATCTCTTTGCCTACATCATATCGGTATGATCAAGATACATAACCACATCCAGATTCATCATATTTGATTAACTCCACTTTATCTTTCCTCCAATCTTATAACTCTAGCACCTTTACTCTGACAGCTATATAATAACTTCTGTTCAATCTAGGGCACAAGCCCTATTATACCATCATATACATCATTTCCAATCTAAATCATCTCAAAATTCGCTTACTCAACTTATCAATTTCAACTCTATTTTCATACATCCTGAAATTTCTTTTGCTCAAACTCAACATTCTGACTTCTTGTGTCCTATAATCTGATCATCGATATACACATTCTCAAACTCTTCTTATCAATCCTCAGCTTTACTCAAATATACAAATTCTTACTTCCTTTTCCTTTACTATACCATATTACTATGATCCAAATATGCAACTGTATCCAGATCCATTTCAGATTTGGTTATCATATCCTGACAATACCTTATAATCTTATAATTCCAGTTTTTATCACATACTCTAGTTAGCCAATGCTAACTCTTTCCATCTTAACTGCAAACCCTTATCATAAATATACTCTTGTTTATGCGCAATACTATCACTTCGTTTCAAACTCATAAGCTCTGACTTTATACATCTTATACACTTGTCACTGATGCACTTATCCTTGAGTTCTTATACGTACTCATCACGTCATTAGATCTTTTTAACATTCTTATGGTGACACCTGTTCACCATATTCTATCTTATCCACATAATAACAAAACTACTCTATATCGTGTTTCCGATTCAAAACAATGAAAACTTTCTATCATTATTCAGATATGATTTCAGCTTTCTGAAATCAACTTTGATCTTACTAGGCATTTCCTGAGGTGTCCGCTCTTCATCCTGCCTGGCCAGGGCAAGTGAATAGCTATCATAATCAGGAATATCACCTTCCACTTACTTCAAAATTATCACGATCGGATTTCTACTGTATTAAACTATTCTTATTCTATTAGCAAGACAATATACTCCTTACACTATCAGATCAGAATTTTTTTTTTCCATTCTATGTTGGCATGTACACCTTTTATGACACTTTGGACTTTGGTTTATGTCGAGAATCGGCTAAATCTTAGCTCTGATACCATTAAATGTAACACCCCCAACCTGTATCTGACCCGGATACGAGTCCGAAGTGTCACATTGACTTTTCAAACATTTATTCGTATAAAATAGTGAGTAATTTAAAAACTTTGATAACATTTAACTTATTCAAAACGTTTACAAAATATATCAGAGTTCATACAATTTATATCTTTAGACTACATGTCAACTACACTCTATAAACAGTACATATATTTTCTGATCTGACATTTGGTAAGGAGAACTGACCTGTCTTGCTCCGCATAACTCTTTACTCTTCTCGAAACCTACGTGTGAAACAATCACACGCTCAGTCGAAGACTTAGTGAGGCATAGAAACTTATAATGCACTTTATAACATATATCAATACATGTATGTTCTGGTCTATCATGTTATACCAAATTACATGCTTTCTTCGTATCATATAAAATCATATCAGATTAATTACAGTAAATACATACATACACATAACTCATCATTAACAGTTTATCATGTAATCACATACTTTTATGCTTAACCTTTTCAATCAAACACTATACACACAACATCATATCATTTCTATAACATTTATCATACCACTAACATATATTTGTTCATATCTCTGGATTAGCCCATGTACATATGTGAGAACTATATATGTGAGTTTATGGAGGTTGTGCACTAATGCTGTCACCACAGCTCATATAAATGCACCGAAGTGCCACATAGAATTGCACCGTAGTGCCGCGTAGAATTGCACCGTAGTGCCATATAATAATGTCCATAAGGACCACATATCATTCCTTAAGAATCATATACATATACTAGGGATCAAGTATGCGTCTCACCAGACTTCACACATGTTCCAAAGAATACATATATGTCCCGAAGGACCACATAGACCCTCGACTCTTGGCATGCCAACTATACCCCTAGCTCTCATGACACATAACATGGGCATTGTCATTTAACAGTTCACATTACTTGTCATTTCTCTTCTGTCACATACCATATGTATGTGTAATCATGTATTCCATATCATATCACATGTTCATATAAGCTCATAGCTTCTTTCACATATACATGTAATCACTTAGTCTATTTTCATGTAATTCTTTTTACTTCTCATATGATTTTATATTCATATCTCACATATTTCATATAGTCACTTGGCTTATTTCATTTCACATTGGGCATGTCTCATAGCATAAATCACACATGCATATAATCATGTAACATATATAATAACCTATATCCATTTCATGTATCCATGCACATATCAAAATAATAAATCAAATAACATTGTATTATTACATACTTTGCTCCATAGCCATATATTTGCATATCTTATACTTACCTAGTTTACTCTATTTCACACATAGTCACATAATCACGTAATATACTTACGCATAGATCATTTTCATACCTAAATCATATAACACCCAATTCTTCCTCATAAAGTTATATATTATATTCATATAATATCATATTATCCTATAAGTAAATACTTATCTTATGGTTTGGTATCATCATTTATACTCAATTCCCTTCACTAATATATTATTCTCATTACTCTATAGTCTAATCTTATTTAACTCATCACCTTTCTCATGTAGTCATATAAATCTATTATATAAATTCTTATAATTGATCACTTATACTATGAACATGTATGGCCACTTATCATATAACATATTTCATATTCCCATGCAATCATATAGACCATTCATATTAATTCCTATACTTATCACAATACATGTATTCACACAATCATTTAACACATATTGTAATATATACATATACCCAAATCAAACATATTCCTATGATCATAAATTAATGCATTATAATATAGGAAATACACTCGTCGCAAGTCTTATTTCCATTAAACATCATAAACTAACTTGTATGCACTCACCTGGCCTCACTAGTCCATTCCAATCTCTTATCTTCCCTTTTTATCGATCTTACTTGTCAATGATTCCGGAACTCGTTTAGGCTTTGAATCTACATAATTATACATTTTAAGACAATTATTAGATACCTACACCTTGTAATTTGATACTAGCAACTTAAATGAACTTATTAAACCAATATTTACAATTTTCCTTTAGGGGGAATCGGTTCCCTCCTATGGGGGTATCGGTTCCCCATGACATTCTGGAATTTTTATTCGCTTGAAGGGGTATTGGTTCCCCTTGAATGGGTACCAATTCCCCTAGCCCATAATTACATTTTCAGCACGAAAAATACTTCATTTCAACTTAAACACTTCCTATTTCAACCTCTTTTATATACTAAACTCAAACACACATACTTAAACCCATTTGTGCTCATTTATCCCATCTTAATTCTCAAAAACCTTTCCTCTTATGAAATTCAATAATCATACTCAAATTTTCTATATGTTCTAAATCCAATTCTATCACTCCAAATCTCTTAATTTAACCATTGACAAGTCAAATTTAACTTCAAATTCTACTTATCAATTCTTTTCCAAAATTTCATATAAAAACTCCAAATCTTTAATCTCCCTTAACCCCTCCATTCTTTGATTTTACCGTAACCCAAGCTTTCCTTAAGTTTATCCATCAACTAAAGATCAAAAACCAAACTTAAAATTCAAATAATAATCAACTAATAAAACTCTCACCTTTGTCTTGCTCTCCCACGTATGAAGAAGAAGAAAGGAGAAGAGAACTCTGGATGTTTCTCATTTCCCACGTTTATATCACCTTTAAAAGAAAGATAAAAAATCTTTCTGGTCAAATGACCATTTAACCCTTAATTTCCTTTAATAATTACTAAATAACCTTCATCATATATTTCCAATAATCATTAAATTATTTCATTCTTATACGTTAATCACCAAATTCTGAAACTTTTCAATTTAGTCACTAACCCGGTATTGCGGATGTTACAGGTTCTCTATGGGGAATACGTCGATGTCGATCCTCCCATATAATAACCCACTCATAATGCTTCACCAGCCAATCTGTATCCGTTTTACCACGTCGATCTGTGTTATATAACTGGTTCATATTGTGAGGTACTTCCGGAATTGGTTGTACAAAACCAAATTGTCGGAGCATGCGATCAGTGTGGTGTCACTCGACAATCGCATAGCAAATCAGAGGGACCACCACCATCTAAACATCTAATGGGCCTCTCAACTCTGGTGGGATGCACATCCTTATATCATCATTACAATAAAGTGCCTATTCAAACTAAAACAAATATATGTAATTCTTATCAAAATAATAATCTAATTATTATACTATAATACAAAATAGATTTTCAAACATTAAAATACATACCTTTGTGCCAGCCTTCTGATCGATTAGTAGCCTGATTATTTCTAATTCGTCATGTAGATCCTGATATTTTTCCTGTCAATGGAACACATATTCAAGGAAATAATTTTTATTATACACTGGATAAAATGATTATTATACGAAATCAATTTTGTAATTACCTCAATAGTAGCGGGAATACGAACGGGTTCTTCACAACAGGACATAAAAAGGGCAAGCGATACTATGTCCAAAACTGCAGCAGAAAGAGACATTCGCCGATAGCATTTTTCCTGTAGTCAGTCGCTCAACAAATCTCCTTATACAGAAGAGCCAAAACTGTCGAGCCCCAACTCAGTGATCCAACCAGATGAAAATCGTCAAGATGCCGCAACCACATACAATGAACTTGGTTGCGTGATTTTTCCAGTAACAGAAACCCTCCTATTAGCTGCAGTATGCATGCCCATGCATACTTTTTAACTTCATCGTCTGAGGCGTCCTCACTCAAATTCTGAAAATTTGCATCTAACCAATTTAACGGTATCCGACCACTGCTAAAATTTCGCGGGATACCTTCTAGATACTCCTGACACAAAGTATTCCAGTTACCATGCGCCATCCCTGAAATCAAATCTCCATACACCGAAAGCCCCAAGTGCATGAAAACATCCTCAAGCGTAATCGTGCACTCTCCGCACGGAAGATGGAATGTGCAAGTCTCCGACCTCCTCCGCTCCACTAATGTAGAAATCATGTTTGGTTCTATCATACAATGGCCTTCATATCTAGCTATGTGACCGAATCCAGCCTCGACTAAATACGGCTAGATACGGGTTGACATCGCTAACTTAAGGTTCCGGATAAAAGGATCTAACATACGGACGCTCTCCTAAAAATATTAATAATTACAATTATTAATTTATAAATTAATAATCATGCATTAAATAAATAAATTATTACTAATACTTTAAATTAAATTAAAATGTAAAAATGTTACCGTATCAGCTTAATGATTAGATATATGATTTCCATCCAAACGAAGCAGATGCCTTCCATTTTATAACTGCAAAAAAAATTAAATAAAATATTAAAATTCCCTAGATCTAAAATAAATCGAAGGTTTTACCTTCGTTTTTACAATGATTCTGGTGGTTCCACGGCGGTTTGGAGGTTTCTACGAAGGTAATATGCTCCTTTTCCTCTTCTTTCTAGTTGTTGGTGGTTGTTTCCTGTATTTTTGCTTGCTGTTTTTTTCTTCTCTTTGCAGGTGTTGTGTAACACCCCCAACCCGTATCCGACCCGGATACGAGTCCGAAGTGTCACATTGACTTTTCAAACCTTGACTCTTAAGAAAAATCCCGAGAAATTTAAAACTTTATTTAAATCAAAATAAAGACTTTATCAGAGTGCTCGTACTTAATGACTTATTACATGCCAACACTTTATACATAACCAAATACATACTTTGTCAAATTTCTGATCTGATCTTTTGGTAAGGAAAACTGACATGTCTTGCTCCGCATCACTCCTTACTCTTCTCGAAACCTACGTGTGAAACAATCACACGCTAAGTCGAAGACCTAGTGAGGCATAACAACTTATAATGCACTTTAAAACATATATTGATACATGCATGTTCTGTTCTATCATGTTATAGCAATTCCATGCATTTTTCATATCGTATAAAATCATATCAGATTAATTGCAGTAAATACATACATACACATAATTCATCATTAACAGTTTATCATATAATCACATACTTTTTCAATCAAACACTATACACACAACATCATATCATTTCTATAGCATTTATCATACCACTAACTTATATTTGTTCATATCTCTGGATTAACCCATGTACATATGTGAGAACTATCGATATGTGAGTCTATAGAGGTTGTGCACTATGATGTCACCACAGCTCGTATAAATGCACCGAAGTGCCCTGTAGAATTGCACCGTAGTGCCATATAATGATGTCCATAAGGACCACGTAGAATTCTTTAAGAATCATATACATATGCTAGGGATCAAGTATGTGTCTTTCCAGACTTCACACATGTTCCAAAGAATATACATATGTCCCGAAGAACGCGTAGAATTGCACCGTAGTGCCATATAATAATGTCCATAAGGACCACATAGAATTCTTTAAGAATCATATACATATGCTAGGGATCAAGTATGTGTCTTTCCAGACTTCACACATGTTCCAAAGAATATACATATGTCCCGAAGAACCGCGTAGAATTGCACCGTAGTGCCATATAATAATGTCCATAAGGACCACATAGAATTCTTTAAGAATCATATACATATGCTAGGGATCAAGTATGTGTCTTTCTAGACTTCACACATGTTCCAAAGAATATACATATGTCTCGAAGAACCGCGTAGACCCTCGACTCTTGGCATGCCAACTATACCCCTAGCTCTCATGACACATAACATGGGCGTTATCATTTATTTCATTTCAAATATTCACATAACTTGTAATTCACTTTCACATATCACTTATCACATAGCTTCTTTTCATATTATCACATAGTCACGTAGTTCACTTACACGTAGATCATTTCCATATAATTCACATGTCACATATCTCATGTTCTTGTATTCATATAACATATAATCACATAGATACTTTCACATCACATAATTCATAGTTTGATTTCCTATAGTTACCTAATTATAAAGCTAATTCACCTATACATGTTTTCATATAATTTCTATCATTTCTCACCCAACCACATTTATTCATGTACACATACTCATCATATCTTGTTCACATATGATCATATACTTCATATAATAGATAGGAACACTTTCACGTAGCTTATAATCATAGGTTTTGTCTCATAACATATACTTGTTTTCACATATATATTTCATATCAATTCTTATACCATCACATAATTCCTTTAACATACATAACATATCATTTAACATTATAATAGAAATATCTATAAGTCATATCACTTAGAGCACATACACTTATAATCACATTGCTTATATCTTAATCTTATGCCTTCTCTTAGACATATATATATATATATATTCACATGTTCAGGTAATCCACCATTTCATCACATAATTGTGTATTCATATAACTCATTTCATTTCATTTCATATCTATCTATATATATATCCTCAAGATTATCCTAATATAAATCATATAGCACTCTTATGTTTCGTATTCATATTCATCTAGGGCGACTTATAAACATATCTCACTTCTATTATTTCTCTATATATGATCTAATCTGTTTACTTAATTCAATTTCATATAACTCCTATAATCTTCTCATATAACTTCATAATTTTCTATCATACAACCCATGTGTTATAGTTTTATTTAAACATATGAATCTTTCCCATCTAGCTTATCTTATATGTTCATCTTATCATTTATGTTCAAATCTCCTAGTTAGTGTACTATTCTCACTTCATCCTATAGATCAATATTATCCAGCTTATTTCACTTATCATATAGTAATAATTATTTTACTATGATCACATTGTTTATATATCATATAATTCATAACCTTTCTTATGTAATTACTTATACTTTATCATCTAACACATAAAAGAACAGATCAATCCATATAATCAAGCATACATACATGCATATTCCACTCATGCCTTTAATCATGAATTCATGTGTAACACTTTAGGAAATAGACTCATCGCAAGTCTTATTCCCATCGCACATCGTATACTATTGAATATGCACTCACCTGGCCTCACTAGTCAATTCCAATCTCTTATCTTTCCCTTGATCGATCTTACTTGCCAAACGTTCCGGAATTTCTTTATGCGTAGAATCTACATAAATGTACATTTCGAGGTAATCATTAGATACCTACACCTTTTAATTAGATACTAGCAACTTAAACGAACTTATTAAACCAATATTCCCATTTTTCCTTTAGGGGGAATCGGTTCCCTACTGAGGGGGTATCGATTCCCTCATGACATTCTGGAAATTTTGTCGTTTGAAGGGGTATCGGTTCCCTTGAATGGGTACCGATTCCCCTTGCCCAGAAATCATATTTTCAACCCGAAAATTACTTCATTTCCACTTAAACACTTCATATATCATCCCCTTTTCATTCTTAACTCTAGTACACATACTTAAACCAATCTATATTCATTTATTTCATCTTAAACCTCAAAATCCTATCTTCCATATGAGATTCAAAAATCATACCAAATTTTCAATGTGTTCTAATTCCAATTCTAACACTTCATACTTCTTAATTTAACCCTTGACAAGTCAAATTCAACTTCACAATCTATTATCTCCTTCCATATCAAAAATTCACTTAAAAACTCATTTTTCTTAATTTTCATAACTTGTTAATCTTTGAGGTTTAAGCCACCTAAAGCTTTCCTTAATCTTTCTTAATATCCTAAGAATCAAAACAAGCTTTAAAACGAAAGAATTAACCAACTAAAGACCCACTTACCTATACCAGGCTTCACGGTTGAGAGGAGGAAGAAGAAGACTGAAGAATGCTCTGGACTTTTCTTCCTACGTGCTTATTACCCTTTATAAAGGGAAATAAAAATCTTCCCTGAAAAATTACCATAGTACCCTTAATATTTCCCAACTTAATCATTAAATCCAACATCAACTTTCTTCAATTAAATCCATGAACTTTTAACTTATTTCGAAATCGAGCACCTAGTTTACAAAATTTGCAATTTAGTCACTGACCCTGATTTGGGATGTTACAAATCTCCCCTCCTTTAAAGAAAATTCGTCCTCGAATTTCCACTACACATTGATAAAACATGTCTGTTAATGTTCTCATGTTGTTTCCTTTACTTAATCTTTCTTTCTCTTAGTTCTTCAACTACCTTTTTCCTTTATACATCCTTATCATGTTACTTATCATATAACCAATAGCATCAGTTCTTATCACTCAAAATCCTTAATTAATCAAATTCTTTATCAATCTTTAATTACCTTATAACCATACCAAACTTGTATTTCGTCATCATTTGACCAAAAACAACTTTAAATCTTCTTCAATGTGATTAAACATATACTTTAAGGAGTCACACAATATTTTCACATCACCTTGCACACTTGTCTTATTTCTATATCAAAATTGTCCTCTGTACTTCCATATTTATCGTATCTGATCCTTTAAATCAATCCCTTTCATTTCTTTATTCCTTATTCCTTATACATAAATCATATATTTCCTTTCATGTTCACATACTCTTGTCTTATTACTTATACTCATCTTTATGTACCAATCTTCATTGCATCCTCATTACTTTAATAACCCATTTCTTATACATAACTTCATTCTTTATCATTCTTATACTTGTATTTTTCTTTCTGAAGGTTACATGCAAATACTTATCTCAGTTTCTACATCATAGCTATCTGCTCAGAATATACAACCATATTCAAATTCACATCATAATCAATTAACTCAACTTTATCTTTTCCTTCAATCTTATAACTCTATCACTTTTACTCTGACAGCTAGTCAATATATGTTCAATCTAGGGTACAAACCCTAATCAACCAAACACATACATCCTTTCAAATCGAAATTATCTTAAAAATTCACTTACTCAACTTATCAATTTCACCTCTATTCTCATATATCCTGAAATTTCTTTTGCTCAAACTCAACATTCTGACTTCCTGTGTCTTATAATCTGATCATCGATATACATATTCTCAAACTCTTCTTATCAATCCTCAGCTTTATTTAAATATACAAATTCTTACTTCCTTTTCCTTTACTATACCACATTACTATGATCCAATTATGCAACTGTATCCAGATCCATTGCAGATCTGGTTATCATATCCTGACAATATCTTATAATCTTATAATTCCAGTACATTTTTATCACATACTCTAGTTAGCCAATGCTAACTCTTTCCATCTTAACTGCAAACCCTTATCATAAACATACTCTTGTTTATGCGCAATATTATCACTTCATTTCAAACTCATAAGCTCTGACTTATACACCTTATACGCTTGTCACTGATGCACTTATCCTTGAGTTCTTCTATACGTAATCATCACGTCATTAGATCTTTTTAACATTCTTATGGTGAAACCCGTTCACCATTTTCTATCTTATTCACATAATAGCAAAACTACTCTACATCGTTTTTCTGATTCCAAACGATGAAAATTTTCTATCATTATTCAGATATGATTTCAGCTTTCTGAAATCAACTTTTGATCTTACTAGGCATTTCCTGAGGTGTCCGCTCTTCATCCTGCCTGGCCAGGGCAAGTGAATAACTATCACAATCAGGAATATCACCTTTCACTTACTTCGAAATTATCACGATCGGATTTCTACTGTATTAAACTATTCTTATTTTATTAGCAAGACAACGTATTCCTTACACTATCAGATCAGAAATTTTTCAATCTATGTTGGCATGTACACCTTTTATGACACTTTGGACTTCGGTTTATGCCGAGAATCGGCTAAACCTTAGCTCTGATACCATTAAATGTAACACCCCCAACCCGTATCCGACCCGGATACGAGTCCGAAGTGTCACATTGACTTTTCAAACCTTGACTCTTAAGAAAATCCCGGGAAATTTAAAACTTTATTTAAATCAAAATAAAGACTTTATCAGAGTGCTCGTACTTAATGACTTATTACATGCCAACACTTTATACATAACCAAATACATACTTTGTCAAATATTTCTGATCTGATCTTTTGGTAAGGAAAACTGACCTGTCTTGCTCCGCATCATCCTTACTCTTCTCGAAACCTACGTGTGAAACAATCACACGCTAAGTCGAAGACCTAGTGAGGCATAACAACTTATAATGCACTTTAAAACATATTGATACATGCATGTTCTGTTCTATCATGTTATAGCAATTCCATGCATTTTTCATATCGTATAAAATCATATCAGATTAATTGCAGTAAATACATACATACACATAATTCATCATTAACAGTTTATCATATAATCACATACTTTTTCAATCAAACACTATATACACACAACATCATATCATTTCTATAGCATTTATCATACCACTACTTATATTTGTTCATATCTGGATTAGCCCATGTACATATGTGAGAACTATCGATATGTGAGTCTATAGAGGTTGTGCACTATGCTATCACCACAGCTCGTATAAATGCACCGAAGTGCCCCGTAGAATTGCACCGTAGTGCCATATAATGATGTCCATAGGACCACGTAGAATTCTTTAAGAATCATATACATATGCTAGGGATCAAGTATGTGTCTTTCCAGACTTCACACATGTTCCAAAGAATATACATATGTCCCGAAGAACCGCGTAGAATTGCACCGTAGTGCCATATAATAATGTCCATAAGGACCACATAGAATTCTTTAAGAATCATATACATATGCTAGGGATCAAGTATGTGTCTTTCCAGACTTCACACATGTTCCAAAGAATATACATATGTCCCAAAGAACCGCGTAGAATTGCACCGTAGTGCCATATAATAATGTCCATAAGGACCACATAGAATTCTTTAAGAATCATATACATATGCTAGGGATCAAGTATGTGTCTTTCTAGACTTCACACATGTTCCAAAGAATATACATATGTCTCGAAGAACCGCGTAGACCCTCGACTCTTGGCATGCCAACTATACCCCTAGCTCTCATGACACATAACATGGGCGTTATCATTTATTTCATTTCAAATATTCACATAACTGTAATTCACTTTCACATATCACTTATCACATAGCTTCTTTTCATATTATCACATAGTCACGTAGTTCACTTACACGTAGATCATTTCCATAATTCACATGTCACATATCTCATGTTCTTGTATTCATATAACATATAATCACATAGATTACTTTCACATCACATAATTCATAGTTATGATTTCCTATAGTTACCTAATTATAAAGCTAATTCACCTATACATGTTTCATATAATTTCTATCATTTCTCACCCAACCACATTTATTCATGTACACATACTCATCATATCTTGTTCACATATGATCATATACTTCATATAACAGATAGGAACACTTTCACGTAGCTTATAATCATAGGTTTTGTCTCATAACATATACTTGTTTTCACATATATATTTCATATCAATTCTTATACCATCACATAATTCCTTAACATACATAACATATCATTTAACATTATAATAGAAATATCTATAAGTCATATCACTTAGAGCACATACACTTATAATCACATTGCTTATATCTTAATCTTATGCCTTCTCTTAGACATATATATATATATATTCACATGTTCAGGTAATCCACCATTTCATCACATAATTGTGTATTCATATAACTCATTTCATTTCATTTCATATCTATCTATATATATATCCTCAAGATTATCCTAATATAAATCATATAGCACTCTTATGTTTCGTATTCATATTCATCTAGGGCAGACTTATAAACATATATCACTTCTATTATTTCTCTATATATGATCTAATCTGTTTACTTAATTCAATTTCATATAACTCCTATATCTTCTCATATAACTTCATAATTTTCTATCATACAACCCATGTGTTATAGTTTTATTTAAACATATGAATCTTTCCCATCTAGCTTATCTTATATGTTCATCTTATCATTTATGTTCAAATCTCCTAGTTAGTGTACTATTCTCACTTCATCCTATAGATCAATATTATCCAGCTTATTTAACTTATCATATAGTAATAATTATATTTTACTATGATCACATAGTTTATATCTCATATAATTCATAACCTTTCTTATTAATTACTTATACTTTATCATCTAACACATAAAAGAACAGATCAATCCATATAATCAAGCATACATACATGCATATTCCACTCATGCCTTTAATCATGAATTCATGTGTAACACTTTAGGAAATAGACTCATCGCAAGTCTTATTCCCATCGCACATCGTATACTATTGAATATGCACTCACCTGGCCTCACTAGTCAATTCCAATCTCTTATCTTTCCCTTGATCGATCTTACTTGCCAAACGTTCCGGAATTTCTTTATGCGTAGAATCTACATAAATGTACATTTCGAGGTAATCATTAGATACCTACACCTTTTAATTAGATACTAGCAACTTAAACGAACTTATTAAACCAATATTCCCATTTTTCCTTTAGGAATGTTTCAACAGGTTCCCTACTGAGGGGATATCGATTCCCTCATGACATTCTGGAAATTTTGTCGTTTGAAGGGGTATCGGTTCCCCTTGAATGGGTACCGATTCCCCTTGCCCAGAAATCATATTTTCAACCCGAAAATTACTTCATTTCCACTTAAACACTTCATATATCATCCCCTTTTATTCTTAACTCTAGTACACATACTTAAACCAATCTATATTCATTTATTTCATCTTAAACCTCAAAATCCTATCTTCCATATGAGATTCAAAAATCATACCAAATTTTCAATGTGTTCTAATTCCAATTCTAACACTTCATACTTCTTAATTTAACCCTTGACAAGTCAAATTCAACTTCACAATCTATTATCTCCTTCCATATCAAAAATTCACTTAAAAACTCATTTTTCTTAATTTCTCATAACTTGTTAATCTTGAGGTTTAAGCCACCTAAAGCTTTCCTTAATCTTTCTTAATATCCCAAGAATCAAAACAAGCTTTAAAACGAAAGAATTAACCAACTAAAGACCCACTTACCTTATACCAGGCTTCACGGTTGAGAGGAGGAAGAAGAAGACTGAAGAATGCTCTGGACTTTTCTTCCTACGTGCTTATTACCCTTTATAAAGGGAAATAAAAATCTTCCCTGAAAATTACCATAATACCCTTAATATTTCCAAACTTAATCATTAAATCCAACATCAACTTTCTTCAATTAAATCCATGAACTTTTAACTTATTTCGAAATCGAGCACCTAGTTTACAAAATTTGCAATTTAGTCACTGACCCTGATTTGGGATGTTACATGTTGTGGCTTTTATAAGCCTCGATGAGGCTCTTGTCGGACCGGATACAAGGGTCGAGTTCGGTGAGTCACCAAACTATAGGGTTTATTCTGGAGTCTTCGGCGAGACGGCGGTGTCATGGTATTGTCGGAGTGGAGCACCTGGCAGTGGAGGTGTCGGCAGTGGCAGTGGCAGCAGAGGCGGCGCCTGGGTGGTCCCTAGGGTATCATAACCCTAGGGTTTATTCTGGATGCGTATGGGCCGTTAGATCTTGCCAGATCCAACGGTTGAGATCGTTGGCGGCTGGAGGCTGAGAAGTGTAAAACCTTAGGGTTTTCTCTGTATCCGGATCTGTTGGGCCAGGTCTGGACTTGGATATCCTATTGGGCTTTCAGATCTGAGCCATGTAATTATTTATTATTAATAATATAATAATAATAATACTTATAATAATAATAATAATAATGAAAAAAATTAGTGTCTCGTATTTGTTGGTAGACATTTGACATCAAAGTTATAAGATTAAGCGACAATGACTAGATTTGGGTCGTGAATGCTAATAATTTCAAGCCATTTTGGCTTCTTCTATATTTGCTTTTTCATCTTTCTCACTCACCACTGTGCACTTAATCATGCGAGAAGAGATAGATTAATGATATGTGCGATTATTTTTAAATAATATCTTATATATAAAATTTATTATTAACATATTTTAAATTTTATTATTAATATTCTATTTAATTTTATAGTCAATTTTTTTAAAAATAACTGAGTTCAGAAGAGTTATGTGAAATATAGTGCCAAAATAAAAAAATGACAGAAAAAAATTATATTATATCAAAATAAATCTTTATCCCGAAAATAAAGATAAATAAAACATCACCAAATACTAGGATGAGTCAGAATCACATAATAGATTATAGGATAAACTGTACATTTAGTACATAAACTATCAGAGTTAGTCTATTTTAATATTTAAATTTTTTATTTTTTCATAATCATACCTTACTTCTAGTTTTAAACTTAATTTATTTAGTACATAAATTATCAGTTTTGATTCGTTTTAATACCTAAACTTTCAAAAAAAAATCAAAACTTAACGTTAAGTTTTTAACTTGATTTTAAAATGAGATAAAAACTAAACGTTAAGTATGATTTTGAAAAAAAATAAAAATTTAAATATTAAAATAGATCAAAACTAATAATTTAAATATTAAACACATAATTTACTCTAGATTTTAATATATGAATCAAAATGGGGAAAAATTTACCTGCCCAATATAGTGGGTTACCCACCCCTAACCCTTGGGGGGCAATTGGCAGTCCATTCTATGGCGCCATCTCTATTTCTAACGTATACATACAAAAGTACGAGTCCCTGTTGCAGAACAAATAGGAGGCACAGGTGGGAACTGTGTAAATGCTATTTAAAGTTAAAACGAAGAGTCTGAGACGTCAATAGCTTTGGACCAAGTGGAAACTATTTGTCTGTTCCAAACAACGGAAGCAATAATAATAAAGATCACATGAATTACCATCACCACCGGTAAGCAATGACGTGGGCGAAAAAAGGGTTGCAGCCTTTGTTGTCTTCCATTCCGTCCTCTGCAACTTCATTCAAGCTCATCACGCTTTTCTGGTCACTGCCTCTTCTCTTCGGGTTTCGGGATTGTCTCTGAATGACAGGTTAATATATGGTTAATATACGATATTATCTAATACATTAAAAGATATTTAATAAATTTGATTTAGTGTTATCGGAAATGTTGACTAATAATAATGTAGTAGGTTTGTGTCGATCCAAATTAAAAATGTATCGATCTATATCAATATAACAAGTAAAAATATGACAAAATCAGTCACGAAAAGACAATACCGGTAAAGCCCTACCAGATATATTCAAAGTGTCGATACTTTAATATAAGTATCGACACTTTGTGAATTTAAAAGAGAAGCAGTTTTAGCGCCTATAAAGTGTCGATACTTTATAAAAATGTATCGATCCACAACGATATAACAGATAAAAATATGATAAAATCGGTATCAAATAATAAAACCAGTAAAGCGCTACCTGATATATTGAAAGTGTCGATACTTTAATAAGTACGTGTAATAAATAATCGATAATTTCAAAGAAATATGTAATTATCCCTTCGAAAGCATCGACACATGACATAAAAATATCGACACTTTAGTAGTTGTATCGATTAAAATATAAATAACATATCCGATGAAAATATAAAGGACATAGCTAAATATCCTCTGAAAATAGATAGAACGAATGAGTTTTTGAAATCGAAGCGTAATTGTTGTTGCATTTCAGAAGGCATTTCTAAAGCGAGTTTGTTTGTTGTTGCTGCAGTCGAATCGAAAAGTATGTTGTCGAAACCCTAGTTTTTTTATTATTACAGTAATCGCAAATAGGGTTTTTATGTGTTGTTTGGGGTTTTGGAGTAAAGAAGCATTTGAGACCGATTACAGGTAGAAAGTGATATTCAAGGTAAAATATAAATGTCGATACTTTTATTAAATATTACAGGTAGAAAATGATATTATAGGTTGTATAAATGTGCCGACACATTTTGTAGTGGCCATTCAAATTCTTTTGAAGAAAACCGTTTTACCACAAGAGTAGTTATCTATATTTGTATATTGAATAAAGTGTATGTAACAAGTATTTGATTTGATTTACGTAAACTGATATATGAAGGAAAAATGGAGTCAATGGGTGGAAAAGTTGTTGGTAGCGCAGATGACTTTAAAATTGAGGCCGAGACTCGAAAGCAACCAAAGGGTGGATATATGTACTTCTAGTAAGTATCAATGTCTTTTTGTTATTATTATTGAAATGATAATTGGATTAAAGTATTTAACAATTTTAAATTGATTACAAATTTTAAATGTTGACAGTATGGCCGAATGCAAAAGGATGAAGGAAGATGGCACACAGAGCGGTTCGGTATGTAAAATGAAATTGACATTGAGTATTATTTAGTGTTAATGTATTGATTAAAAAACGTTTATGCTTAATATTAGGTGACAAAAGATGTGAGGTCCAAATGGAATTCGATGAGTGATGCTGAAAAGGAATCTTATATCACACAGTCAAGGAATGATAGTAAAGAATACAAAGAACGGAGGAAATCACATGAAAATAAGGTATTCATTAAACTTGTAAATACGTTGAAACAAATTATATAAGAAATATAACATTATATATTATTAAAAAATGTAGGAAGTGTTGACAAGGTGCAACATTAAAAGGGTGAATTCATTAATTAAACACCTTAAGGAGAAGAGTCAGTTGAATGTGCTGGGAGAAATAGGTTTTGGATCGTTGGTAGAAGTAAGGGATCGACCTATTCGGAGGGAATTATGTCGATCCTTGATGGTACAATTTGATGTTAAACAATTTATTGCTAAGTATGGTGATTTTTTATTTCCTCTCGGGATCCCATGTGCTGCAGCCGTATTGGGGGTAGAAAATGAAGGCAAAAGTGTTGTAGAAGTCTGTAAGAGTAAGAACTAGAAATCACTTGCCTCCAAATATGGTTTGAAGCAGAAGGTGACATATGCTGAACTTGAAGATGAAATAAAAAGTGGATCTTACGGGGGGATGAGCTGAAGGCCAGAGTTCTATTGTACCTTATCGGTATCTTTCTTTGTCCAACGGGTGATACGTCAACGAACAAAGACTATATGAAGCTCATTTGAGATGAAGGCATGAAGGGTGAATTCAATTGGGCTGAATATGTCCATTCGAGATTGATTGAATCAATAACCACCTTTAAAAAGGGCAGCCAGAAATACCTCAAAGGGTGCATAGCAATCTTCGAGGTAAATGACTTGAAGAACTTTTTTGTGTTTTTATATAAAATGATAGTATAATTATTATAAAAAATTATAAATTTTATTATAAATGCAGGTTGCACTGTTCGATTTTTGGTCGGGCTGTGAGGCAGTGCCGACTTATGAAAGAACCGGAGTGGTACGCATCCGTGCATGGGGGAAAAAGGAGGTGGTTAAAGTGATGGAGAAGTTGAAGTTGAATAGATCGAGGAAGAACAAAAGGGTAATAAATGTAATTAAATAATATTAAGAATATAATCAATGTTTTAATATTGTAATTTAATTTTAAAGGTTATTGGCAAGAAGGTAGAGGAGAAGAAAGAAGAGATGGTTGTATTGGGGGATGACGGTGAGGGAAAACAGAGTAACTTCAACATTTTGATGTCTGAATTGGCTGATATCAAAAAAATCTAATTTGATATCATGCAAAGACAATCAAGAGTCGAAGAGAAACTTGAGAGAGTTGAAGAAAAACTTGAGAGAGTTGAAGATACACTTGAGAGGCATAAGGGGGAAGTGGAAGGAAAAATAGATGGAGTGGTGAAAGAAGTAGAGGTGTTGAGGGGTGAAGTGGTGAAAGAAGTTGAGGTGTTAAGGGGTGATCTTAAGATGGTGACGGGTGAAAAATTTGATGGAGTGGTGAAGGAGGTTGTGGAATTGAGGAGTGAACTTACGGGGGTGAAGGGGGTGGTTGATCAAGACTGGGATGAAGGAGATCAATTGAAGGGTGAAATAAAAGAGATAAAGAGCTAGGTAGAGAAAAAATACGATGAACTGAAAAAATATGAAGAAGAAAAGAGGGAGGAGGAAGAAGAAAAGATGGAAGAAATGAGGAGGAAGGAAGTCGATGTCATTTATACACCGGAGAGTGTTATAGCAGCAAATTTGGATTCGGAATGTCCTGCACCCAAAAGAAGAAGCAGAAGGTAAGTTGAATAAAAGAAAACTTAATTTGATCTTTATCATGTTGTTGTGACAAAAAATTGTATGCAAAATTGTAGGTTGAAAAAGCGGATATTCCAAACGGAATTGATGACATCAAAGCTGCAATTTGTGATTATTTATGGAATAATGAGTTAGAATCGGGTAAGTGAAATATATTGTTTTGTGAGTGATATTTAAATATTTCATGACAACATATTAATCCTAATGATTCATACAGATATTTTGTAATCTCAATGGGAAATCAATTCTAGTATACGACGTTGCAACGTTGAAGCCTATGGAATGAGTTGGCGGTGTGGTAAGTAGAAAGTAGAAAATGTTGAAACTTATTGAATATGTTCTGATTGTGTAATTAATTTTGTTAGGTTATTGATTTGCTCGCCTGGACAGTATACTACAATTCTCAAAAGTCACTCCAGAGGATTGGCTACCTTCCATACCTCTTAGCGGTGAGTTAAATTAATAAATGTTGAAAAGTAGTGTTATAGACGATAAATTAATAATGTTTGTTGCGTAATTGCAGCAACAGGCGTTGGATGCCAACAACAAAGAAAGTGTTGAGAGTATTGCTACCTTTTGGGGTCCCATATTTGATAACTATGTGAAATTCACCAACTGTGAGAAGGTAAGACACCATACCAATTGCAAATGATATTTTAGGATATAGAATGTTGAATTTTGTCAAATTGGGTGTGAAATTTGTTGAAGATCATGATCACAATAAACTACCATAATTCGCATTGGTATCTGTTGGTGTTGGATATGGTAGATCGTGTTGCAACAATATATGATAGTATGTTTACATCTGAAGCAGCTAAACAAAGAGTGAAGGATGCTAAGAGATTGGTATGTATGTATGTATGTATGTATGAAAGGACATTATGTAAATTATAATGCATACTTTTTTTGGATCATAACTTCTTTTTTTTAATGCAGATTAAAATATTAGATTTTTATAATAAGAAACGCATTTGGGTTGAATACTGTGGATCTCTAAGAAAGTTCCCCTTGAAAAATTTCAAATTTGTGGAGCATAAGAAGAATAAGCAATTGAATGGGTATGAGATGTTATCATAAATAGAAAGTTTAATTTATGCAGGATTCATAATTGACATGTGTGGTTTTTAAATTTTGTAATAGATATGATTGCGGCATGTATGTGATGATGTGGATGGAATCAACTGGTTCTACATGGGCAACTGGTGATTTTGTAAGTGGAATTAAAAATTTGTTTGTGGTAACATTGTTAAAAGTCGTAGATTGAATGTTGTGGTTTACAATACTTAACGTTCTGAAAATTTGAATATAAGTTGTTGGAGAGTGGGATCGATCGCGAATATTAAACGATCTCGTAAGCCACAATCAAAATCAACGAAGACAGGAGATAACAAAAGCTGCCATGAGACACTACATTAACAAAAGGATACAATGATGTAAATGTAGGGTTAATTTTTTATAAGATTTATAATTTTGTATGTGAATGTAATTATGTATGAGATGAGAAAAGTTAGCAATAGGTTGTTGTACATTTTCTTATATACATTAAGCATGTTCATACGTACGATATATGGAGATTGTTGTAAAAGGTAAATTGACAATGTAGTTGGTAAAAATAGACTTTTTACTGAAAAATTAATAAACACTGATTTGTTTCCAACATTTTGTCCAGTATGATTCCCAAACATTAAGTTTCCAAAAAATAAGTCAGCATATGTGTATTGTAATAGGTAAAATTTATCGATCCCAGAAACATATGCATCCATAAGTATAATGTAATAGGCAAATTTACAATGTAACCGGTATAAATATAACGGTTTATGAGAGAATAGGTCTACAACATGTATCGACACTTGTTTAATTTGTGTCGATACTTTGGTCCAGAATGGATGCCAAAAAGGGTGAACGGATAAAGTGTCGATACATTTTCAAAAAGTGTCGATCCCAGAAACATATGCATCCATAAGTATAATGTAATAGGTAAATTTACAATGTAGCCGGTATAAATATACCGGTTTTATGAGAGAATAGGTCTACAACATGTATCGACACTTGTTTAATTTTGTGTCGATACTTTTGGTCCACAATGGATGCCAAAAAGGGTGAACGCATAAAGTGTCGATACATTTTCAAAAAGTGTCGATCCCAGAAACATATGCATCAATAAGTATAA
This sequence comes from Hibiscus syriacus, assembly GCF_006381635.1. NCBI lineage: Eukaryota > Viridiplantae > Streptophyta > Magnoliopsida > Malvales > Malvaceae > Hibiscus > Hibiscus syriacus. Next base: position 445,929 of record NW_024062011.1, on the reverse strand, counting down.
TGTAATAGGTAAATTTACAATGTAACAGGTATAAATATACCAATTTTATGAGAGAATAGGTCTACAACATATATCGATACTTGTTTAATTTTGTGTCGATACTTTTGGTTCACAATGGATGCCAAAAAGGGTGAACGCATAAAGTGTCGATATATTTTCAAAAAGTGTCGATCCCAGAAACATATGCATCAATAAGTATAATGTAATAGGTAAATTTACAATGTATCCGTATACCGGTTTTATGAGAGAATAGGTCTACAACACGTATCGATGCTTGTTTAATTTGTGTCGATACTTTTGGGTCCAGAATGGATGCCAAAAAGGGTGAACGCATAAAGTGTCGATACATTTTCAAAAGTGTCGATCCCAGAAACATATGCATCCATAAGTATAATGTAATAGGTAAATTTACAATGTAACCGGTATAATATACCGATTTTATGAGAGAATAGATCTACAATATGTATCGACACTTGTTTAATTTGTGTCGATACGTTTGGTCCAAATGGATACCAAAAAAGGTGAACGCATAAAGTGTCGATACATTTTAAAAAGTGTCGATCCCAGAACATATGCATCCATAAGTATAATATAATAGGTAAATTTACAATAACTGTATAATATACCGGTTTATGAGAGAATAGGTCTACAACATGAATCGACACTTTTTTAATTTTTTTCGATACTAATTTAAATATCGTGTGTTTTTCCCCCTTCATTATTTATTCTGTCTCCAAAATCGACAAATAAACCCTAAACCTAAAGGCTTCTGAACTCTTCCTCTCCGACGAATACTAGCGTTATCATAACAGTGACGATCAATTTCAGGTAAATTTATCGATATTTTATGGGTTTGATTGATTTGTATATTGTAGTTTTTTTTCCATGTGTTTGTGTTCCATTGTAATGCATCCATACCCAAAATGACTCCAAAACGTCAGCGTCAGAAGCGCGGTCTTTCTCAAAGCTCTTCTCAACCACAACCTCATTCTCAAACAAACGATTCTTCTGAGGAAATCAGGTCCTTTGAAACTCTGAACTTTAGATTCGATATGAAGAAACAAAGATGGTAGACGAGTTTTAAAGTAAGGAAGATTCGTCCCGAATGTGTCATTGACCTGGGTTTCTTGTTTGATAAATATGCATTTAGTTTTAAATCCACATTTACATCTTGGGGTTGTCTGAATTCCTTGGTGTAGAACCAAAATATTACCCCAACCTAGTTAGAGTCTTCTACAACAATGCTTCCTTACACCACGAGCCTAATAAGACTAATATAATAGGAATTAATACCCATGTCATGGGGAAGGAAATATACATATCTCCGGAAACTATTGCGGAGGGTCTAGGTGTCGAGAATAAAGGGGATTCAGATGAAAACAATTTAGATACTATAATACAACGGGTTGCTAGAAATAGCCCAATTCACCTAGATGTAGAGTCGAGAGTGTTTCACAAAATGCTTACACGGTATATCTGTAACATCCGCAATACCGGGTTAGTGACCAAATTGTAAAGTTTCAGAATTTGGTGACTAAAGTATAAGAATGAAATAATTCAATGATTATTTGAATATATAATGAAGGTTATTTAGTAATTATTAAAGGAAATTAAGGGTATTATGGTCTTTTCCTTTAAAAGATATTCTTCCCCTTTTATAAGAGTGAAAAACGTGGGAAGAGAGCTATCTGGAAGCTTTTTCTTCTTGCTTTCTCTTCTTCACGGGGGCTTAGCTACATAGGTAAGTTTAATTTCAGTTGGTTAATTCTTGAGTTTTAAGCTTAGTTTCTTTGGGTATTAAATAAGCTTAAGGAAAGCTTATATGGGATTTAAACAATAAGATAAAGGAATTATGAAGGAATTCGCAATATGAGTTTTAAGATGGAATTTTGATATGGTATGGTTGTTGAAGTTTTATGGATGAATTTGACTTGTCATCAATCTAATTAAGAAGTATGAAGTGTTAGAATTGGAATTAGAACACATTGAAAATTTGGTATGATTTTTGAATCTCATATGAAAGATAGGATTTTGAGGTTTAAGATGAAATAAATGAATATAGATTGGTTTAAGTATGTGTACTAGAGTTAAGAATGAAAAGGGGATGATATATGAAGTGTTTGAGAGGAAATGAAGTAATTTTCGGGTTGAAAATATGATTTCTGGGCAAGGGGAATCGGTACCCATTCAAGGGGAACCGATACCCTTTCAAACGAACAACATTTCCAGAATATCATTAGGGAATCGATACCCATAGTAGGGAACCGATTCCCTTAAAGGAAAAATGGGAATATTGGTTTAATAAGTTCGTTTAAGTTGCTAGTATCCAATTACAAGGTGTAGGTATCTAATGATTGCCTCAAAATGTACATTTATGTAGATTCTGCGCGTAAAGCAGTTCCGAAATCATTGACAAGTAAGATCGATCAAGGGGAAAGATAAGAGATTGGAATTTGACTAGTGAGGCCAGGTGAGTGCATATTCATTAGTATATGATGTGCGATGGGAAAGACTTGCGATGAGTCTATTTCCTGAAGTGTTACACATGAATTCATGATTAAAGGCATGAGTTGAATATGCATGTATGTATGCTTGATTATATGGATTGATCTGTTCTTTTATGTGTTAGGTGATAAAGTATAAGTGATTACATAAGAAAGGTTATGAATTATATGAGATATAAACAATGTGATCATAGTAAAATATAATTATATTATTAAATGATAAGTGAAATAAGCTAGATAATATTGATCTATTGGATAATGTGAGAATAGTACACTAACTAGGAGATTTGAACATAAATGATAATATGAGCATATAAGATAAGCTAGATGGGAAAGATTCATATGTTTAAATAAAACTATAACACAGGGGTTGTATGATAGAAATTTATGAAGCTATATGAGAAGATTATAAGAGTTATATGAAATTGAATTAAGTAAACAGATTAGATTATATATATATAAAGAAATAATAGAAGTGAGATGTGTTTATAAGTCTGACATAGATGAATATGAATATGAATATAAGAGTGCTATATGATTTATTAGGATAAATCTTGAGAATATATATATATAGATAGATATGAAATAAAATGAGTTATATGAATACATAATTATGTGATGAAATGGTGGATTACCTGAACATGTGAATATATATATATATATGTCTAAGAGAAGGCATAAGATTAAGATATAAGCAATGTGACTATAAGTATGTGCTCTAAGTGATATGACTTATAGGTATTTCTATTATAATGTTACATGATATGTTATGTATATTAAATGAATTATGTGAGGGTATAAGAAATGATATGAATATATATGTGAAAACAAGTATATGTTATGATATAAGACCTATGACTATAAGCTACGTGAAGGTTTCTAGGTGTTTCTATGTTATATGAAGTATATGATCTTATGTGAACAAGATATGATAAGTATGTTTACATGAATAAATGTGATTGGGTGAGAAATGATAGAAATTATATGATAACATGATATATGTGACATGTGAATTATATGGAAATGATCTACGTGTAAGTGAACTATGTGACTATGTGATAATATGAAAAGAAGCTATGTGATACGTGATATGTGATACGTGAATTACAAGTTTATGTGAATATTTGAAATACAATAAATAATAACGCCCATGTTATGTGTCATGAGAGCTAGAGGTATAGTGGCATGCCAAGAGTTGAGGGTCTACGCGGTCCTTCGGGACATATGTATATTCTTTGGAACAAGTGTGAAGTCTTGAAAGACACATACTTGATCCCTAGTATATGTATATGATTCTTAAGGAATAATATGTGGTCCTTATGGACATCATTATATGGCACTACGTGCAATTCTACGCGGTCCTTCGGGACATATGTATATCTTTGGAACATGTGTGAAGTCTTGAAAGACACATACTTGATCCCTAGTATATGTATATGATTCTTAAGGAATAATATGTGGTCCTTATGGACATCATTATATGGCACTACGGTGCAATTCTACGCGGTCCTTCGGATATATAGATATTCTGTGGAACATGTGTGAAGTCTTGAAAGACACATACTTGATCCCTAGTATATGTATATGATTCTTAAGGAATAAAATGTGGTCCTTATGGACATTTTTATATGGCACTACGGTTGCAATTCTACGCGCACTTCGGTGCAATTATACGAGCTGTGGTGACATCATTAGTGCACAACCTCTATAGACTCACATATCGATAGTTCTCACATATGTACATGGGCTAATCCAGAGATATGAACAAATATATGTTAGTGGTATGATAAACTGTTAATGATGAATTATGTGTATGTATGGATTACTGCAATTGATCTGATATGATTTTATATGATACGAAGAATGCATGGAATTGATTATAACATGATAGAACAGAACATGCATGTATGATATGTTATAAAGTGCATTATAAGTTGTTATGCCTCACTAAGTCTTCGACTTAGCGTGTGATTATTCATACGTAGGTTTCGAGAAGAGTAAAGAGTAATGCGGAGCAAGACATGTCAGTTTTCCTTACCAAATGTCAGATCAGAAAATAGGTACTGTATATAGAGTGTAGTTGGCATGTAGTCTAAAATATAAATGGTATGAACTCTGATATATTTTGTAAACGTTTGAATAATTTAAATGTTATTATAGTTTTTAATTACTCACTATTTTATACGAATAAATGTTTGAAAAGTCAATGTGACACTTCGGACTTGTATCCGGGTCGGATACGGGTTGGGGGTATTACATTTAATGGTATCAGAGCTATGGTTTAGCCGATTCTCGGCATAAACCGAAGTCCAAAGTGTCATAAAAGGTGTACATGCCAACCTAGATTGAAAAATTTCTATTCTGATAGTGTAAGGAGTATATTGTCTTGTTAATAGAATAAGAATAATTTATACAGTAGAAATCCGATCGTGATAATTTCGAAGTAAGTGAAAGGTGATATTCCTGATTGTGATAGCTATTCACCTGCCCTGGCCAGGCAGGATGAAGAGCCTCAGGAAATGCCTAGTAAGATCAAATGTTGATTTCAGAAGCTGAATCATATCTGAAGAAGATAAAAGTTTTCATTGTTTTGAATTGGAAACACGATATAGAGTAGTTTTGTTATTATGTAGATAGATAGAATATGGTGAGCAGGTGTCACCATAAAAGTTTAAAAGATCTAAGGACGTGAGTACGTATAGAAGAACTCAAGATAAGTGCATCAGTGACAAGTATAAGATGTATAAAGTCAGAGCTTATGGTTTGAAACGAAGTGATAGTATTGCGCATAAACAAGAATATGTTTATGATAAGGGTTTGCAGTTAAGATGGAAAAGTTAGCTTGGCTAACTAGATGTGATAAAAATGTACTGGAATTATAAGATTATAAGATATTGTCAGGATCTGATAACCAAATCTGCAATGGATCTGGATACAGTTGCATATTTGGATCATAGTAATGGGTATAGTAAAGGAAAAGGAAGTAAGAATTTGTATATTTAGTAAAGCTGAGGATGGATAAGAAGAGTTTGAGAATGTATATCGACGATCAGATTATAGGACACAGGAAGTCAAAATGTTGAGTTTGAGTAAAAGAAATTTCAGGATGTATGAGATAGAGGTGAAATTGATAAGTTGAGTAAGCGAATTTTGAGATAATCTAGATTGGAAAGGATGTATATGATTGGTATAATAGGGCTGTGCCCTAGATTGAACAAAAGTTATTATCTAGCTGTCAGTAAAGGTGCTAGAGTTATAAGATTGGAGGAAAGATATAGTGGAGTTAATTGATTATGATGTGATTTTGAATATAGTTGGTATATTCTGAGCAGATAGCTATGATGTAGAAACAGAGATAGTATTTGCATGGAACCTTCATGAAGGAAAATACAATATAAGAAATGATAAAGAATGAAGTTATGTATAAGAAATGGGTTATTAGAGTAATGAGGATGCAATGAAGATTTGGTACATAAAGATGAGTATAAGTAAGACAAGTATGTGAATATGAAAGGAAATATATGATTTATGTATAAGGAAAGGAATAAAGAAATGAAAAGGATTGATTTAAGGATCAGATACGATAATATGGAAGTACAGAGGACAATTTTGATATAGAATAAGACAAGTGTGCAAGGTGATGTGAAAATATTGTTTGACTCCTTAAAGTATATGTTAATCACATTAAAGAAGATTTAAAGTTGTGTTTTGGTCAAATGATGACGAAATACAAGTTTGGTATGGTTATAAGGTAATTGAGAGTTATGAAGAAATAGATGGATTTATGATATAGAGATGAATGTATAACGAAAAAGATAGTCGAAAACTAAAGGATTAAAAAGTAAGTTTCTAATGATGACAGAAAGAAAATATAGAACATTAGAAGATATGTTCTTATTAAGATTGCAGTGAAAATTCGAGGACGAATTTTCTTATAAGGAGGGGAGATTGTAACATCCGCAATACCGGGTTAGTGCCCAAATTGTAAAGTTTCAGAATTTGGTGACTAAAGTATAAGAATAAAATAATTCAATGATTATGAATATATAATGAAGGTTATTTAGTAATTATTAAAGAAATTAAGGGTATTATGGTCTTTTCCTTTAAAAATATTCTTCCCCCTTTTATAAGAGTGAAAAACTGGGAAGAGAGCTATCTGGAAGCTTTCTTCTTCGTTGCTTCTCTTCTTCACGTGGGGCTTAGCTACATAGGTTTAATTTCAGTTGTTAATTCTTGAGTTTTAAGCTTAGTTTTGATTCTTTGGGTATTAAATAAGCTTAAGGAAAGCTTATATGGATTTAAACAATAAGATAAAGGAATATGAAGGAATTCGCAATATGATTTTTAAGATGGAATTTTGATATGGTATGGTTGTTGAAGTTTTATGGATGAATTTGACTTGTCATCAATCTAATTAAGAAGTATGAAGTGTTAGAATTGGAATTAGAACACATTGAAAATTTGTATGATTTTTGAATCTCATATGAAGATAGGATTTTGGTTTAAGATGAAATAAATGAATATAGATTGGTTTAAGTATGTGTACTAGAGTTAAGAATGAAAAGGGGATGATATATGAAGTGTTTGAGAGGAATGAAGTAATTTTCGGGTTGAAATATGATTTCTGGGAAAGGGGAATCGGTACCCATTCAAGGGGAACCGATACCCCTTCAAACGAACAACATTTCCAGAATATCATTAGGGAATCGATACCCCCATAGTAGGGAACTGATTCCCCCTAAAGGAAAAATGGGAATATTGGTTTAATAAGTTCGTTTAAGTTGCTAGTATCCAATTACAAGGTGTAGGTATCTAATGATTGCCTTAAAATGTACATTTATGTAGATTCTGCGCGTAAAGCAGTTCCGAAATCATTGACAAGTAAGATCGATCAAGGGGAAAGATAAGAGATTGGAATTTGACTAGTGAGGCCAGGTGAGTGCATATTCAATAGTATATGATGTGCGATGGGAATAAGAATTGCGATGAGTCTATTTCCTGAAGTGTTACACATGAATTCATGATTAAAGGCATGAGTTGAATATGCATGTATGTATGCTTGATTATGGATGATCTGTTCTTTTATGTGTTAGGTGATAAAGTATAAGTGATTACATAATAAAGGTTATGAATTATATGAGATATAAACTATGTGACCATAGTAAAATATAATTATATTATTAAATGATAATTGAAATAAGCTAGATATATTGATCTATAGGATAATGTGAGAATAGTACACTAACTAGGAGATTTGAACATAAATGATAATATGAGCATATAAGATAAGCTAGATGGGAAAGATTCATATGTTTAAATAAAACTATAACACAGGGGTTGTATGATAGAAATTTATGAAGCTATAGAAGATTATAAGAGTTTATGAAATTGAATTAAGTAAACAGATTAGATTATATATATATAAAGAAATAATAAGTGAGATGTGTTTATAAGTCTGACATAGATATATGTGGTCCTTATGGACATTTTTATATGGCACTACGGTGAAATTCTACGCGGCACTTCGGTGAATTATACGAGCTGTGGTGACAGCATTAGTGCACAACCTCTATAGACTCACTATCGATAGTCTAACATATGTTCATGGCTAATCCAGAGATATGAACAAATATATGTTAGTTGTATGATAAACTGTTAATGATGAATTATGTGTATGTATGGATTTACTGCAATTGATCTGATATGATTTTATATGATACGAAGAATGCATGGAATTGATATAACATGATAGAACAGAACATGCATGTATTGATATATGTTATAAAGTGCATTATAAGTTGTTATGCCTCACTAAGTCTTCGACTTAGCGTGTGATTGTTTCACACGTAGGTTTCGAGAAGAGTAAAGAGTAATGCGGAGCAAGACAGGTCAGTTTCCTTACCAAATGTCGATCAGAAATATAGGTATTGTATATAGAGTGTAGTTGGCATGTAGTCTAAAGATAAATGGTAAGAACTCTGATATATTTGTAAACATTTTGAATAATTTAAATGTTATTAAAGTTTTTAAATTACTCACTATTTTATACGAATAAATGTTTGAAAAGTCAAGTGACACTTCGGACTTGTATCCGGGTCGGATACGGGTTGGGGGTGTTACAATATCCGACCTAGTGGGGGAAAACATCAACGCTTCGAGACAGCGATTATTGGTGGATAGCAAAGTATAACCAAAATCCAAAACGGCTCCAAACATTGCTAAACTGACATTTAATACAATTGTATATATGGTCACAAAGCAACAATTTCAACTTCATATGGATGTGTCATCACCCATGGATGTTTTCGACGTGAATTTTGAAACAACCCAAACGCCCATTGAATATCAAATTCTCGGTTGTCCACCAGGAAACCATGCATTTTGAATGCTGGTGTAAATTTTGGGTCACCAATATTAGCTTGTGCATTACGAGAAGATGCCAAGAACATAATTTGTGCTTAGCATAAGGGATAACAGATTTGATAGCCCTCTACATTGCCTATCCCCATCGGTGACAATTGAAATAGGTGATTTATCATCATGGCTTCTAAAATTCTATAGCACCCACTCAAAAGATTGAGACATCTCGTCAGCGATTATGGCAGTGACAAACCAATTGTGTTATGGTGATGATGACACCGACAATAGGCATAATTGGTCGACCATACAATTATCTTTGTACGTTGTGTCGAACGCAATTACATCACCGAAGCATGTGTAATCCGATCTCGATGTAGAATCTGACCAAATAAGATTATACAATGCCCCTGATTCGTCTACTGAGTATGTCATAAAAAACCGGGATCATCATGTTTCTTATAATCAAAGTAGGCAATAAGTGCATTCACATCCACATCGACGATTTCCTTTGGTTTACCTCTTTAAAGTGCATGTAGAGGTCTTTATGTGTAAATCCAACATTATGATAGCCCTGCCAGCTGCGTTAAATAGTTCATTACTTGTGACGTGCCAACACCGACCTCTTTCAATGTTGTTGCCTCATCGATATCAACCTTACTTACAGCTCTATTAGAACGCATAAATGGTGCCATAGCAGGTGTGCACAATGCATGATTATGTTCCTAGTAAGATTACTTATAACCCAATGATCGTTTGTATTTGTTGCTGTAACTACGACTCTAGCCTTACATCATGTTCTTGACTGGCGTATGAGCACATTGACGATTAATAGTATTGACTTTTGAGCTCGAAACCCTTCTTTGGAACAATAAAATTATTGTGTCTTCACATTCCCTTCCATGTCAAGCTGTGTTGTTCCCTTACGTGCACTAAACCCATGTTCCCATGCGAATCCCTTGTAAAAGTACCAAGCTTGATCAATCACGTGAAGAAGAGCTGACCAACCGATCTGTCAGATTCATCAACATTATGTACTTCATGGCATTCCTCGGTTGGCTTAACATTGTCTGCATCAATGATCCATGGAAAAATTTTGTTGTGCAAGTTCAGTGAGTTGATGGAGATGTAAGCAAAGGTTCATTGAACATGTTTCAGTCGTGTTGCTTTCAATAGGATGTGGTATTGGTAGTGGTAGTTAAAGGGTGGGTACAACATTAAATTCGCAGTACATATTTAGATATGTACAATAACTACCTAATATGTGTCGATACATTTATACAAGTATCGACCCAAAAAACATCAAACCAATAATTAGAATGTAATAGGTAAATTAACAATATAACTGGTATAAATATAACAGTTAATTAGAAACATGTCAACATAATGTATCGATACTTGTGTAATTTGTGTCGATACTTATGTCCAGTATGAATGCACAAACGAGGTGCACGCATAAAGTGTCGACACTTGATATAATTGTGCGATACTTTTGGTCCAGAATGAATACCAAAAAGGGTGCAACCATAAAGTGTCGATACATTTATAAAAGTATCGATCCGGAAACATCGAAACCCAAAGTATAATGTAATAGGTAAATTTTCAATGTAACCGGTATAAATATACCGGTTTTATGAGAGAATAGGTCTAAATAATGTATCGACACGTTCTTAGTTTGTGTCGATACTTTTTTCCAGAATGACATATGAATGCCCAACCAGGTGCAAGCATAAAGTGTCGATACATTTAAAATTGTATCGATCTAAAAAACATCGTAACCGATAATAATAATGTATAGGTAAATTTGCAATGTTACCGGTATAAATATATTGGTTTACTTTAAAATAGGTCATATAAGCGCTACCTATACATTATAAGAGCTACCTAATATGTTATTGTACTTGATAATATTTCTGGTTAAATGCTATTACATTATATAAGCGCTACCTAATATGTTATTGTACTTGATAATATTTCCGGTTAAATGATATAACATTACCAATCAAAATTTTAACCGATCACACCGTTTTTAACAGCCGCACAATAGAACTACCCTCGGGTTTCTAATGTGAAAATGACAATACATTATGCCAAATCATCTGCGTCAACTCAAGAGTGTGCGGGGAATGGGAAAAACTAGTAAGAGTGCGTTTGGTTCACGGAATATAAGATTACCAGAGGGAATAGGATTACCAGAATGTAACATTACCTAACACATTACTGTGAATGTTGCATTACTGTGTTTGGTTTGTTTGGAAGTAATGTAAGATTACAGTGTTTGGTTGAAGGAATAAAAGATTACTATAATGTATATTTTACCAAATTGACATTTCTATATTTTTAACAAGTGAAATTCTAATTTTTAAATAAAAATTATTTATATAAAAATTCATCAATAATATATTTAAATAAAAATTATTTTTATAAAAATCCATCGATAATATTATTTTATATTTAAATATAATGTATTATTTTAATTTTAATTAATATTAAATTTACATAATTTATTTAAAAAATATATTAACATTTTACTTCAACATAATTATATATAAAAATATATCATGTTCAATTTAGTGATTTAGGTAATATTTTCCACAAAAAATAGCTTCCATATTTCCCTTTCATTGGTGCCTTTAATTTATTTGAAGTGAATGCTATAATATTATACAAATTGGAATGTTATTTACATGCTAGGTCATGCATGCATAATGGAATGAATTTGTGTATACACTATACAAAGATTTCAAAAGTATTTTACAAAATACATATTATAAAATATAAAGGTTAACATATTGGGTGGAAATGTAACACATTGAACAAAATATTATAAGTTAGAGAGTTGGAGAAGAAAACACATAAGTTAACATTACAACATGAAATTGCATAATGTGAGTCTGTACAATTGTTTTATAACTACAAAGGCAACAAATAATGGATTGAATGTCTGTTAGATATCTGCAAGTTCATGTACAAAATGTATACTACAAACAAGATTATGTATATATATAACATTCATACTATGTTGGCTCTTGAATGATGGATAAATTTGCTGCTAATAATATTAGCTAATGAAGGCTGCCGGAGTAAATATTATTGTACCTCCGTCCTCATCTACAGAATGTCTGAATCCTTGGTGTGGTGCCTTATCTACATGCAAATTTCAGCATCTCATGGACTTAAAAATTCTGATCCACAACAACAAATTGACTCATTCAAGGAATTGAATACAAATCACGAAAGACTACAAACTACCAGTAGCGAGAACTCTCCTAAAAACAACATTCCTATCACAATACAACCATATAAATAAGTACGAAGTTCAAAGATTTGATTGAGTTGTATACATATACCCAAGCCCGTATGAAAAAGCTTATCGTTGGGTCTAACTATGTTCTATCCCTTACCTGCTTCGCCAGTTTGCCTGTATCAATAATCAATAAGGATACGACATCTAATGAAAAAATACCTTTATTAAGATAGGTGAATGTTATTGCTAGAAATAGCATACTAACATATTCATTACATCACGCTTATTATCATGGGACTAAACTGAGAAGAACACTAAGGAAAAAATTAATGGGTGTAAGGGGGAAAGTTACCTGCCAATATGAAAAAATAATCTAATTTATCAGCTGCTTTTGAAGTTGAAGACTTCTTGTAGTCTTCCACTAGTTGCTGAAGAAGCAAAGGAACAAGTCTATCCACTAGAGCTTGCATCATTCTGCAGACTAACAATGCATTGTATGATATTACATGGAAATATTTGCGAGTAAAAAAATGAAAATCCCTCCTCCTGCACTGATTGCAGTTTATCTTAATGAATAAGTAACCCGAGGTAAGGGATTAAGTTCTGTGCAACTACGCGATGCAACTTAATCAAGCATACTAATCATTCTTCAATATAAATGCATATTAAATGAAGATACTAATGATAAAATTGATAAAATTTATTAAAGTTCCCCTCAAATGTTTACATACCAAAAAAATCATCAATACAAATCTATTACCCCTCCACAGAAAGCAAGCACACTATGACAATAAAACATAACTCACAAGCAATGACTACTTATCCAAGAAAACCACAACAACACCATTTTATTTAAAGATGGTACTCCAATTAAAAATAATTAAAAAAAGGCTTTAGAAAACAGCATCATTAATATAGGTTAGAAATTCAATTAACAATTACATAGATTGGCAATGCAAATAATAACATTGCAGGAACCCGATTAAAATTAGTTTCAAATACAATAACCCTAACAAACAAGCACCTAAATCAATTCAGCTACTCAATAAAGAGAATAATTAAAGACCAGCAATTTTGATTATACATTCACTATGCTAAACCACTTAAAAAGGAAGACATTATGATCTAACAAGATGATCACATATAACAAGTCTATAAACATCAACTCCCTATCTAAAATGTTTTTTCATTTGAAAGCATAATAAATTTCCTTACTCTTTTCTTTTCATTAATACGAGAATACTTTCGCTAATTCAAACTCACTTACATCATATAAATGCTACCCCTGACAAATTGACCATACAATAAAACCATGCGTTTTTCATAGAGAAAAGCCCTAATTCACAACCGCATTCTAACAGCCAAGACCAACGACTTCAATACACAAAATTCACAACATTTCCCTTCCACTAATTAAAAGAACCAACATTATCAAAATCAGAAAACAAACACTCTTTCATGATGAGTTTAGTTTATAGGATGCAATTCCAGTGTCAGGAAAAAACATAGTAGAGCATAGCTAGCAATAGCAATCAGAACTCTTCCGAAAAGAAGGATTAAAATAGGGGAAATCCAGCAAAACAATAGCAAACTGAAACAAATATGATTGCAATAATGTGTAATTTCATTCATTCGACACAATTAGGTGATGAAAACATGCAAAACTCACAACTATAGACGAAGAAAAATCAAGCAACGTAGAGGATCAAGTTATACATGAAATTTATATCTTAAAAAAAGAGAAGTAAAACAAATTACATGTAATGAAGTTTGAAGCATTGACCTGATTCCGATTCTTAAAAAAATTAGAAAACAATACATCAAGAAACGGAATAATCAAATGAAAATAAAGAGTAATCATACAACCATTATCATACAGCGATGTCGTGCATTTTGTGTTTCCTACTCTAATCTTTCTCTATATCCTCTTTCCCGTTTTATTTTTCTTTACCCCAAATCAAAACCCTCGATTTCAAAACCTACCAAATTCCCCTTTGATTATTAATCCAAGCCTATTTTTCTGAACCCAAACTCCATCTTCTGTTTCCCAAGGTAAAGTTTCTCTTATTGCTGAGGAAAATAAATGAAAGGGAGTGGAGAATAAATCTTACCAGGAGTATAGACGAAGAAAACGATGAATTTTTTTCCAGAGGCAATCTCACGGGAGAAGAAGATATCATAAATGGGGAAGAGAAGGGTATTTTAGCCTTAAGCACCCGAATAAAAATATACCTAACACACATGCGGGAATAACATTCCCAAAAATAAACACAAAAGAAATTACTGTTGGTAATAGGATATTAACCTCACTTGATAATCTAGTCCATCCAAATATGGGTATATTAATCAGGAAAAAAATATTCATGGTGGGAATGGTAAATACCTTGATCCAAACGGGCCTAAGGAACTGCAATTGAACATTTGAAATTCTGATAATGGATACATGATAAATGCAGTGGGCAGAAGAGAACTGTTTAGGCTACCCATCCAGAAAGAGAATAGAATGTATAGAATCATCCAGATAGTGCACATGTACGTCTTAGTTTTCATGTCAGATTTGATTGTCCCAAAGACAAGGAAACAAAAAACGCGTCTTCATGTGGAATTGGGTTAATTCTATTAAAGTCAGTGTTGAGTTTAGTAGATTCTATCAACTGTTCTCTTCTTTAATATTATTATTTCTTCACGTCTTTTATTTGATAAACTAAATATTTCATCACTCTTGTTTGATCTTTAAAATTTAATTTAATTATTCAAACTTTGAAAATTAATTTTTCTTTATTTTTTTTATCAAACACCTAAAATATCAAATAATAAGATTTAATAAATTTATTTTGATAATTATTTTAGGTCCATTTTAGTTAGTTAGGAAAAAATAACGAACCAACACAAACCAGTATCCTTCCAAAACTTTCTTTTGCCATTAAACCAAAGAGTCGTTACATTTTCATAGTTTACACATTTCTTGTGCAAGTTCATTAATTACGCAATCGGCTTCCGGTGACCACCGAACTTAATACTCGGTAAACGAGGAGCTGTTGGATCCGTACACTTGGGGGTAAAGGCAATAAATACTGCTGCTGCTTGTTTGTGCGTTGCGGTGTTTTATTTACCTAGTCATTACCGTTTTATTTTATTTAAAAATAACTTGCTTAAATCTTTGGTTTGGCAATATTTGGAAACATGCAGTTGACAAAGTTTGGAAATTGAATGGCTCAAATTACCGGATAAATCTAGCGATCATAAAAGCAAAAAGAATGGGCATCTCGTTGGCAAATTTCAGCCTGAAGCATTTAATTTCTTCTTCCTCATACAGAAAACTACAATTCTTTAGGGTACTGGAAAATTGTTAAGAGTGCTGAAGAGCGTTTTTATCTCCAAAAACAAATTGTCCGCGAAATTGTGCAGCCCTACAGCACATCCTGCACCCAAAGCACAACCATTGATCAATAAACATGATAGAATTGATGAATTGGTTCATGAAAACGGAATAACTACTTACATGTGCATCTTCCTTGGCCTCGTCGTCTGAACCAGACTCATGTCCTTCAGCATAATCGACATCATCATCGTCCTCAGCCTAGAAAAACGGGTAACACAAAACAAATAAACCAAAACAATGGCAAACAAAGCAATCATATCTTTCAAAAGGGATGCTGCATATGCTTACATCGGAATCAACTGGCTCATCCTTTGACTCCTGAAAATCGTGTTTTATTAATTAGAAAGGAAAAGCAGTAAGTGCAAATAATACTGTAATTACATGTTTCACTAGTCAAGAAATATACCTCATCCTCACTCTTTTTCTTTGCCTCCTCAAATGCTGCCTTCTAAGCCTGCATAAGCCAATAACATCAACCAAATATGACACGAGAACATAACATACAAAGATTTACATACATCCTTATGATTGCCCCATGTTTCTTCAGCTAGTTTCTTGGCATACTCTACATCGTCAGCAACTAAGATGTTATCGAACATTGTTCCAGATTTCACCTGACAAAACACAAACATTTATCACTTTATATAGTTCTAAACTGAACTGGGATGATAAAAGGATAGGGTGCACAAAAGAGTACCTGCCACAACTCAATACCAACATACTTCAAGTTAGGGAAAACATAGAGATCTGGGTCGTCCTTGAAATCTATGGACCATGGAAAAGCACAGGAATAAATAAACTAAAAACATTTTGACATTAAATTTAAGAAGGAAAAAAAGGCACAACAGAAATGAACTTAGCAAAAAACCTGGGTTGTCAATCATTGGTGCCTTCCACTTGCCCTTGTAGTTGGGGTTCTTGATTTATGAAAATAGAGGAAGAAATGTTACAAATTGCTAACTCAAAAGCAATACCATATGTTGCAATTAGGTAAGGATCTCACAAACCTTTGGCGTCCATGGGCCCTTGTACTCAGGGTTGGGAGTTGTTGGGGCTATCCATTCACCATCTCCTCCTCATCCCAATTAGGGCTGTAAATGAGACGAGACAGATCGCGAGTTACTCGAGATCGACTCGGTCAAGGCTCGATAAATACTCGGATCGAATGGACTCGAATCGAACTCGATCTCGACTCGAATTCTTAACGAGCCGAAACGAGCTACTTGATACTCGACTCGAAAAGCTCGTGAGTAACTCGAAAATATAATATATTAAGATTTTATTTTTTAAAAAATAAATTATTAATAATATTAACATTTATGTGTTGATTTTTTTTAAAAAATACAATAAGGCTTTCATGTATTTAAGGTTCAGGTTCGAGTTTGAATTTGAGGATTCAATCTTGTTAAGTTTAAGATTTTTTTTCATTTCGATCCTTTTCGAGCTGCTCACGAGCTTCAGTTTAGGATTTCGAGTTCGAGTCGAGCTTAAAAATTTTAAGCTCACGAGTTTTCGAGTCGAGTCGAGCTCTATTTCAGAATTTTCGAGTCGAGTCGAGCTCAGCAATACTCGAACTCGACTCGGCTCGTTTACACCCCTAATCCCAATCTTCAGGCTGGGGTAAATGATTTTAATCAATAAACTTTTAGTTCAAACAAGGTATACTATTTAATGATAAAAGCATTCCAAAAAGAAATAAATGACTACCTTCTTAGCATCGGGGTTAGTAATTTCTTTGGGAATCTCATCATAACCCTATAGTATCAAAACACTGGTAGTTAGTTGCCTATGCATCTTTAGGCAGCACTTTTAGTCTTCTAATATAGCATAAGAGAATGTTATTACCTCTGGCTTTTTGTCTTCAGGATCAGGGATGTATTCCCTATCATCCCAATCTTCAGGCTGCCCATCATGCAAAGTATTCAAGTTGTAGTGTTGTACTCCAAATGCATATGAGAATAAAGCAAACCAAAAAAATAACAACTGCGATCGGGTACGACCAATTACCTTCTTGGCCTCAGGATCCTTGATCTTCTTTGGTGGGAGAAGATCCCAATCAGTGTACAAGCTACCAGTTTGTTTCTCAACATTATCCATAAGGATGCTGTACGAAGCATCTGGATGAAGAATGAATGTATAAACATGAGTGAGTTGGTCAGTCTCACAAGGAACTTCCTTTTTGATCAAGTGGTTTGTTCCATTGTAGGTAAGAATAGCATGCACTTTCTTGGTGAAGGAGCCACATAAATCAGGCCCAAACATGATGCTGCAACCAAACCAACATAAGATAAAAATCAGTAAATCTAACAATAATATCCATTAGAGATGTGAATAGGTTAGAACACGGGCATGAAAAACCTGTATGGGGTTTCACCGCCAAATTTCTTCTGGTCAATGACACCACTGATCAACTTCATGTAGCCACCACCGCAGTCAAGCTTCTGCTCATGTTTCACAGAAAATTGGAAGACTATGGTCTTGCCCTTGTTAACTTTTAGGAACTCAGCTGAAATAGCATAAAACCTGTAGTCTTCGCTAGTTTGAATGCCTGTACAAGATGTAGAGTCATAAGTAACTAACTTGAAAAATAGTCTTTATCTATACCAAATTAACAGTAATTCCAGAACCTTACCTTTGTCATTAGGATCTCCATTCCATTTTCCAAAAGTGTGATTCCATTCCCCAGCCATGTTCTCATCTTTCTTCTAGTCAGATTTTACCCACCGACTTTCCCATCCATCTAAAGTTTCACAGCAATAGAAAAGCAAAATCAGCCAAAAAGCTTGCAATCAAAGCTGTTAAAAACAGCAAAACCTAAAATAAGTACAATTAAAGCAAATGCTGCTTCCTTTTCATAAGTTCTCATTCGTTTGTTAGAAGGAATACAAAATCTAATGAACAGAACAAGCAAAGTACGGTAAAAGGTACACGTTTTGCTTTACTGTGATATCTATAGATGCAACTAAAAAATGATAACTTTTAACTATTTCCCTCTGACATCGCTAAAAGCTAACGTTTTCATCCCCTTATTTTTGGTCTCACATAAACAAATACCTGACTCGCAATTATCAAAGAAAATTGAGGAACAAATAAATTTAAAAAACGCAGAATAATAGATTAATAATTATTCCTTTATATTATCCTCTACAGTTACAGATCAATTGAAACATAGGGGCAGTAACATGCATTGTCATTTCTTATCGCATATAAACTACATTTCTAAACGTGATAAAGCATTTGACTGAAGAAACAAATAAAAACAACTTGATTGCCAAAAAAAGACATAAAGATCACCGGTCCGTGAAAATTAGATCAAACTGAAAGCTAAACATCTAAAAAAAACAAATTCAAATGAAAAAAAAGGCAGATAGAAAGGTTCGGATACAACGGACAGATTTAGTAATAGAAAACGGAGAGGTGTAAGTAAAGAAAGAGTTTACCTTCGAAGCGTTCTTCGAAGAAAACCTCAGAAGAAGGGAGGGCGACGAGAGAGAGGATAATCAGAGTGACAAAATTTGGTGATTTTTTGTGAATCGCCATGGCTGAATTCATCGACGAGATAGAGAAAATAAGTAGAGCTCCACTGAGAGGGCCGTGCCTGTTATGGAGTTGAACTCAGAGAAGCCTACGGGTTCGACTTTACTTGAAATAGTGAGAATCTGACCTGAGAGTGATTTTTTAAACGATCTATTTGATCATTTAATTTTTAAAAATTAAATTAATTAATTATAAAATAAATAAAACGAATCTAGTTCAAATTTCGTGCGTGCAAAAAGAATTTTTAATTATTTTTCATATAATTATAATAAATAATGTTTATATTTAAACTAAAATTTTAAAATTTATATTTATAATATAAAATTCTTTTGAAACATTCACAACACGTGTCAGGAATTATTATTTTTGTATAATAACGGGAAGAAAATATAAAAAACTATGATGGCAAAGTATTTATTCTTCTAGTACCCATTTTCAGCAAGGCAATGAGTCAATCTAAAATTATTAGAGCGTTTTGATGATTTTGAGATTAATTTGCTAAATGGTTCGCGTATTTATTTTCCTTTCGAAAGGTGTGACAAATTTTGTTGATCTAACCCTCATATATATAAATATTACGTAATCTTTAAATAATACGTATATTAGATGATTATCGATCATATTACCATTTAAAACATCAATCACTCACCTAACATCGAATTCTACAGTTAAATTTGTTGTTTTTAGCTTTTTAACTATATATGATTAGGCCCTAGTGAACTCATAATTATGTTATCAAACTATGAGAGTGAACTCCTTGGTTCTGATTAATTTAAAATTTTCATTTATATATTTATTTTTAATTTATGATTAAAAATATTCTTAATATTATACTCAAATATTATTTTTAGAATAAATTATAAGCTCCTACCTAGCCATCTAAAATATTAAATTAAACTTTAATTAATTAACCTTAATATTAAAAAAATAATTGTTATCTCTTGATATGATTGTTATCTATGCAAAAGTGTATGGAAATTTATTGTCAATCAAATAAATATTATATTATAATTACCTTAAATTACTTTAAAAAATATTAAATTAATCCAAACACAATATGGAGAAATTTAATATCGCTTTACTAGCAAAACAAACAAGGATGACGTCTTTTGATAAATCACTCTTCGTTGGTTGGTCGGTTATTTCGAGCAAAATATTATCACGAGGGCAATTTCTTGAGCTCTGCGATTGGATCGTCATCGCCGTATGTTTGGAGGAGTTTTTAGGCGGCAAATGACCTTCTCTTGAAAGACTTGCGTTGGAAAGTTGGCACATGCTCCTCCATTTCAATATGGAACGATTTTTGGCTCTCAGTTTATTCTCCGAGGAAAGTTTCATCAGCCCATAATGAAAACGTAGTAGGGGTGAATGAGTTAATTGATGCAATTACTCGACAATGGAATAGTAGTTTAGTCGAAACTATATTTAGCGAAGAGAAATCAAAGATAATTGAGGGTATTCAAATTTCATGCTTTGAGCAAGTACTGCAGGGTTTGGAGCGGAGAAAATCTGGAGTGTATAGTATTTGCAGTGGATATTGATTGCTTTTGGGAGAGACAAATTGTCCACAACATATCAATGACATTTTTAAGAACATTTGGGCCAGTTCTTGTTAAAGGAAGATTCAAATACAGGCATGACACATCTCTTGTAATTATTTTCCTACTAAACAGAGCCTATACAATAAATGTATTATTAATAATCCTATGTGCTCGAAGTGTTTGCATTATGTGGAGATCAGAGTTCACGTTGTTCGGGACTTCCTTAGGCGGGTTTGGTGTGGTCACGATTGGGTTATCAATGGCCGAATCATGTTTTGGATACAAACTGGTTTGAATGGTTTGGTTGAGTGCTTTATAATAATTCCAAATGCATCTAAGCATGCAAGAATAATAACAACAGTCTGAGCATTGTGGTTAGCTCGAAACAAAGCATATCATAGTGGGAAGAAGATAAGGGATATGGAGATTATTACACTTGTCAAAACGCAGTGTTCAGATTTTGTAACTGCAAACGCTCGTATCGAGGGACCTCCTTCACAGACGACAACTACATGGCAACCTCACCAGCCTCTATGGTAAAAATTAATTTTGATGCCAGATTTTTACATGCACAGCAAAAAATGTGGTCATGAGCTGTTATTAGAGATCACACAGGACTTATTTTGGGAGCATGTAAAAGGAGGGTAGATCATTTTACCTCAATTTTCATGGCGGAAGCAGTGGCAGCCGTTCATGCAGTGCACTTCGCTGTGGAGATGGGATTTCGCAGGTGGTGGTGGAATGTGACTCAAGAACAATAATCGAAAAATTGCATTCACAAGACCCTGATTTATCCGAGGTAGGCGCGATAACTTGGGAGGTGCGAAAACGGACGAAATTCTTCCATGCATGTCGTTTTAGTTTCGTTCCTAGATAGGGAAACAAAACAGCTCAATGTTTGGCAGCTGATCAGAGTACAAATGATAAAGATTATTTCTGGGTAGAGGAAGCTCCTATCTGTGTGGAGTCACAAGTCGATGAAGATAGAAGATGTCAAGATGTGTTGATTTGCCTTAATCTTTTTTCGAGAAGAGTACAGAGGTGTTGAGTGCTCTATCAGATTTTCCTTGCGCCAAGCGTTTTAATTTCTCAAATCTGTTTTCATAGCAAGGAGGTGAAAGGCCAAAAGGTTTTCTTTTCGTTGCTTTTATGTCGGTTTTGGTTCCTTGTACTTTCTTTTTCCTGTTTTGTGTGACAGTTGGGTTGCACTTTTATTTATTATATCTGGCCTTATTTAAAAAAAAAAGAAGACCTAAAATTTGAGGCAAATTTTCAAAAAAAAAAAATCACCATTTCTCTCTATATTTTCCTGTTAGACATCCTTCCATATTTATTTCTCGATCTAACACCCTTACGTTGATGTTGCGCCACGTGGGATAAGGCACAGCCCATGAACCGCGCCTTGTACTGACATGCCGACACGATGGGTAAGGCGCGGGTATGGGCCACGTCTTCTGCCACGTAGAGGTATGGTGCGGTGCATGGGTCGCGCCTTCCTACAATTATGGCACGTGTCAGAATGGAGCGGTGCATGGGTCGCATCTTGTATAATTGTATCCGTACTTCTCGGCTTTAAAGCGTTTCCTCTGTGCTATAAATACTCCTCTCCCCGTAAACTTTTACACAACAACCTCTCAACCGAAAAATTAATACAATAATCCTCTCAACCCGTAAATATCACTGATAATCCTTTTATCTTTGATTCAGAAGTTTGTTCGATCTTTCGTTATAAGGTAATTTTTTTATAATATTTTTTATAATTATATATGATTATTTGAAAAAAATATTGTACTAATTATTTTCAATTAATTTTCTAGTTGTAAAATTTGAAAGCGCGAGCATACGTCGAAATATTTTTACCGATACAACAATAATGTAAAATTATATTAGTTAAATTATTTACGTTTATGTGTAAAAAATTTATTGTGTTATATTTTAATTCATATATTATTTATTTAATTAGGATTGTTTCAGGTTTTTGTTTTGCAGATATAAGATTGTCTCAATTTCAAACTCTAAGAATGGCGTGAATTTCAGTTATTGTTTATTATGATAGAAAAATTCGAGAAGATGAAACCGGAGTTGTTTTCGTATCAAATCATTATGTTAAAATATCCTTCAAGAGAAACGTAACTCTTGAGGAGCTGATAACGAAGATTTCAATGAAGGTTTATGTTGGAAGTACTAAAAAATGTCGTCGCTTCAGTACAGATTTCCAACATCATTGTTTCCGTTAACTTATACAGCGTTCAAACTATCGAACAATGATGTTGTTGAAATAATGTTTGATTCTCAAAATAATTATTCAGCGGGGTCTATCATTAAGCTCCCACTATGGGCTGGCTGAACAAGCTGATCAAGTTAACAGCCCGACTACAGTAATGTGTAATGATTTTAATGCCATAATGAGAAATCCGCATCATGGTGTCGTCCCATCAACTTCAATGGGGAGACATTCATCAGCAACTCCTTACGATCTGCCGAGGTGGGTCCACAAACAATCCGTATGGCAACATCGCGTCCAGTTCAAGGGGAAGACATTCATCTGCCAATTTCTTTGACCTTAATATGGAGATGCCCTCGACGCAACAATCTGTGTTTCTATTTGACACGATGGCTTCATGCTCCATGGGGAGGCATTCGACTGTGTGCTTTTTCGATCTCAATGTTGATATGCCTTTTAGTTCAAGGGGAAGGCATGAAAGTAGTAGGTTCTTCGACCTAAATGTGGAGAGCATGGAAGAACCATCATCTCCATCAGAAGAACCGCTTTGTGAGCCAGGTGCGGATGGTGCTGAGACTGGACTATTTATTCATCCAGAATCACATCAATTCAACTCCGATGATGATCATGATGTAGATGAAGTTCCCTCAAATGTGGCACAAACTGAACCTCCAACACACATGTATGAAGCTAACTATGGTGCAATGTAAGGGTCAGAATTTGTGGATATACCTAATCTCGGTGGCTATGGATTTTACTCATTAATAAATAATGGTGAGTTATCTTTAGTCATGGAGTTTTCAAGCAAAGTAAGAAGCGATAATGGCTATAAAAAATTACAATATCCGTAATTTGTTCAATCCAGAGTCGACCGCTTTACGACAGAAAAATATGTATGCCACTGTGCCCGATGTGAAAAAGGATGCAATTGGATGATTCACGTATCGAAGAGGAAGAGGAAAAACAAAAGATGTGAACTAATGGTATACAACGGTCCTCACACATGTTGTGATGGAGGGATCAACCAAGATCATCCCAACTTGGACTCTGAAGTGATATGCCAAGCCATCATGCTCATGGTAAAAGCAAGCTCTCATATAGTTATTGTTGTATTGATTTTAGCTATACAATCACAGTATGGGTATTCCGTCTCATACAAAAAAACTTGGAAGGAAAAGCAGAATGCCATTAAAAAACTTCACGGTGAATGGGATGCATCTTACAATGAACTTCCAAGTTGGTTTAGGGTGGTGCGGAGGTTGAATCCTGGGACAATCGTGGACTTCGAAACCTATCATGTATACCATAATGATTGAGATCTTCATGATCGATGCCAATTCTACCGGGATTTTTGGACTTACCCACAGTACATTAATGTGTCAAATACTGCAAGCCTATGGTCCATATCGAAGGGACTTTCTTATATGGAAAATATAAGTAAGTTTTACTATTGGACGTTGTCCAAGATGGTAATCGCAACATTCTTTCAGTTGCTTTTTCTCTTGTTGAAGGAGAAGATACAGATTTTAGGGTTTTTTCCTCTGAAACTTACGTTCACATGTTATCACGAGGGGAAAAATCTGTGTCATTTCAGATCACGGAGCTGGGATCAAAGCAGCAATGAAGTCTTTGGGTCCAATGTGACAACCACCCTTTGTCCAACATAGGTATTGTATCCGACACATTGCTACGAACTACCATGGAAGGTTCAAGAAGAATGATGAGCGCCAATTACTTGTGCGCATGGGTAAGTTAAACTGTTGTAGTTTTTTTCGATCATTTTCATTTTTTGAAGAAACAAAGTTAGTAAGTTCTACATTTTATGCTCAGGTTACGAACTACTACCTCAAATATTTGAATCCATGCTTCAAGATTTGCGAGCGAAGAACGAGGAAGAATACGATTACATCAGCCTTATCGATAAAAAATGTGGACAAACGCATATGATGGTGGATATCGATATGGACACATGACGACTAACTTGGCTGAGGCAATCAATTCTACCTTAAAGGGTGCACGTCACTTACCTGTAGCAGTTTTGGTAAAAACTACATATTTTCGTTTGGGGGCGCTTTTTGCAAGGCAGTCATGTTTTACCCTAGATTAGTTATATCTACAAAAAAAATTATTGCATCAAATGAAATGTCTGTAACAAGCTTCTCTAGAACACATGAATTGTTTCGTGTCATAGAGTTGTCGCGACCTCTTCAAGGGATTGAAGTTGTGTCGTTAAGAGTAAATCTACGGGACAGATGGTGACTGCGGGTTTTTTCAAGCTCTGAAGTATCCATGCTCTCATGTGATAGCAGCTTGCTCGCATACCCGTCAAGACTATAAGCGTTTTGTGGATCCCGTATACCTACTTTCAGAAGTGTTTAAGGTATATGAATTTGAGTTCCCCCCACAAGTAATGACAAAGACCCTAATGAGTTCAAAATTTGGTTCCGATTGTACCAGAGACAACTTTATTGAGGGAGCGTGATCGTCCAAAATCCACTTGAATTTATTGTGATATGGATATTCGAGAAACATCTAAACATGAAAAAAAATGTGGGCATTATAGAAACTCAGGACACACTAGAAGAACATGTCCACTTCT
Source organism: Hibiscus syriacus (assembly GCF_006381635.1). Lineage (NCBI taxonomy): Eukaryota > Viridiplantae > Streptophyta > Magnoliopsida > Malvales > Malvaceae > Hibiscus > Hibiscus syriacus. The sequence continues at coordinate 420,538 of NW_024062011.1, read as the reverse complement.
TTTGTCATCAAGTAACCATTGATGAGGAACTGATGTAGTTGTTGTTTATCAAATAATAATTATTGTAGTTTAATTTACATTTACTTAAAGTTAATGTCATTTGATAACCACTGATGAATAATAAACAAATAATAGTATTAAATGACAATTTGGTATTTGAATATAATTTTAAATATAAAAACTTACAATAAGTATTAAATGATAAATAATAAAAAAATTACAATAACTGGTATTAAATGGTAATAAACAAAATAAATTAACAAAAAGTCCAAAAATTAACAAAATAAATTAAGTATTAAATGATAAATAATAGAAAAATTACAATAAAGAAAGTCCAATAAACAAGTAAATACAAATATAATAAAATATAAAAACTATCGATGTATGCTGTGCGAATGTGTTCCGCAGGGCGGTGGTTGTCTGTCTCGAAGAGGATTTCTTCGTATAACTGGTTCTGACTCCTCAATGTCATCATCATCACCATCATCGTCGTCGTCGTCGTCGTTAGGAGCAGATACATTTTGTTGATGAGGAATTGATGACGATGTAGCACCTCCATAGAATAATGACCCTAGAGGTGTATGACTGACTAACCCACCGCTCATAGAAAACGAGAAAACTCAGAAAACACATACATCGATGAATGAGAAAACTGTACAGGAGGTGTATGTGGGGCGACAATCGGTGATGAGGCTACACCCACTAAATAACCAGCATATAAACCCCAAGTTGGATCTGTAAACATAGACCCATAATATCCTCCATGAGGGGTCATATAACTCTGTGACGGTGGCGGCGGAGGCATCTGGTAAGGGAAAGGCAATGGCGACATCATATATGGCTGCGACGTGTACGTTGTTGCAGACGGTGGTTGCTATGAAGGTTTCAGTGGTGCAGCTAACGACGAACCAGAAGTACCTGCTCTCCGTCCATGAGTCGAGGGACGATGGGGCTGTGACGGTGCATGTCTCTATCGACATCGATGAGTGCTCTGTCCTTGTCATCCTCATAAAGTAGAAATGGTTTCTTGTTACTGTTGAACTACTCATAATAACCATATGCAGCCGTCAAATGGTCAGCATAAATAGGTTCTCTATGGGGAATACGTCGATGTCGATCCTCCCATATAATGACCCACTCATAATGCTTCACCAGCCAATTTGTATCCGTTTTACCGCATCGATCTGTGTTATATAACTGGTCCATATTGCGAGGTACTTCTGGAATTGGTTGTACAAAACCAAATTGTTGGAGCATGCGATTAATGTGGTGCCACTCGACAATCGCATAGCAAATCAGAGGGACCACCACCATCTAAACATCTAATGGGCCTCTCAACTCTGGTGGGATGCACATCCTCATATCATCATTACAATAAGGTGCCCATTCAAATTAAATCAAATATATGTAATTCTTATCAAAATAATAATCTAATTATTATACTATAATACAAAATAGATTTTCAAACATTAAAATACATACCTCTGTGCCAGCATTCTGATCTATTAGTAGCATGATTATTTCTAATTCATCAGGTAGATCCCGATGATTTTTCCTGTCAATGAACCACCTATTCAAGGAAATAATTTTTATTATACACTGGATAAAATGATTAATATACGAAATCAGTTTTGTAATTACCTCAATAGTAAAGGGAATACGAACGGTTCTTCACAACAGGACATAAAAAGGGCAAGCGATACTATGTCCAAGACTGCAGTAGAAGGAGACATCCGCCGATAGCATTTTTCCTGTAGTCAGTCGCTCAACACATCTCCCTATACAGGAGAGCCAAAACTGTCGAACCCCAACTCAGTGATCCAACCAGATGAAAATCATCAAGATGCCGCAACCACATACAATGAACTTGGTTGCGTGATTTTTCCGGTAACTGCAACCCTCCTAGTAGCTGCAGTATGCATGCCCGTGCATACTTTTTAACTTCATCGTCTGAGGCGTCCTCACTCAAATTCTGAAAATTTGCATCTAACCAATTTAACGGTATCCGACCACTGTTAAAATTTCGCGGGACACCTCCTAGATACTCCTGACACAAAGTATTCCAGTTACCGTGCGCCATCCCTGAAATCAAATCTCCATCCACCGAAAGCCCCAAATGCATGAAAACAACCTCAAGCGTAATCGTGCACTCTCCGCACGGAAGATGGAATGTGCGAGTCTCCGACCTCCTCCGCTCCACTAATGTAGAAATCATGTTTGGTTCTATCCTACAATGGCCTTAATATCTAGCTATGTGATCGAATCCAGCCTCGACTAAATACGGCTAGATACGGGTTGACATCGCTAACTTAAGGTTCCAGATAAAATGATCTAATATACGGCCGCTCTCCTAAAAATATTAATAATTACAAAAATTAATTTATAAACTAATAATCATGTATTAAATAAATAAATTATTACTAATACTTTATATTAAATTAAAATGTAAAAATGTTACCTTATCAGCATAATAACTAGATATATGATTTTCATCCAAACGAAGCATACCACATTCCATTTTATAACTACAAAAAAAATTAAATAAAATATTAAAATTTTTAAATAATTAAATAAAATACTAACAAAATATTAAATATAATAAAATATACCTTAAAGAGCTATGAGAGAATTTGAGAGTATTTGAGAGAAGTTGAGAGGATTTGGTGTGATGAAAATGATTGAGAATGGACGTATTTATAGGGAGAGATGGGGGGTGTGAACGGGCGGGGGGGGGGCGGATTTAAGGCGAAGGCGCAGCCCATGCACCGTGCCATTCTGACGCGTGTCAGACTGTCAGGAAGGCGCGACCCATGCACCGCGCTATACCCCTACGAGACAGAAGGCGCGACCCATGCACCGCTCCTTTCCCAGCGTGTCGCCATGTCAGCATAAGGCGCGGTGCATGGGTCGAGCATTACCCCACGTGACGCCACATCAACGTAAGACACAATGCATGGGTTGTGCCTTCCTGCAAAGGTATTAGATCGGGAAATAAAGATGGAAGAGTGTCTGACAGGGAAATAAAGAGGGAAAGGGTGATTTATTGGGAAAATGGCCAAAATTTGGGCTAATATTTGGAGGACGAGTAACGATGGGCTTCCCAGATATTCTCAGTCAAATTGTTCCGAAGCTATTGATTCACTCTTCAAGGCACGTTTTGCCACGTAATTAGATTCCCTTCCTCTTCCTTAAGCCGTCCTCTAAAGAATAATCTGTTTGATCTTTGATCCCATCGCATCGTCCCCTTTGTTTAAACCTCAAAATAGGACTAATTTTTTAGGGTTTGGCCAATATTTCAACATTCTCACCAAACAGTCTCCAATGGAGTTCCAGATGAATAGAAAGCAACCCCCAACTGTCATCGTTTTGTACTTACGTTTCAGTTTCCTTTTTTGGGTTTATCGGGTTACTTTGGGTTGTGGATATTAAAAGTTTGATCTTCATTGCAAGAGCAAATCTTGATTTCGTGGGATTCAAGTTATGCCATTCTTTGTTTCTGTTTGGTAACTCTTGTAGACTATTTTGGCTGTTCTCTAAACTGGGTAATGACCATTTTTTTCCTCTTGGGGTTTTTGTGTTATTTCAGGATTTATACTGAGATTATGCCATTATCTGCGTAACCACGCTCTTAAATTCATTCTTTTTGCCTTAGTCCGTGGTATAAAAATTTCACGTTAATTTAATTGTATTTTTCTTGTAGCTGAAAAATGTAGGGAGCTGGTTGGAGAGGAGACATCATCCCGAAGTGGGCAATTTACTTTGTTAAATTGCTTCGATATGGGCTCTGGTTCCGTAGCTTGTGTGGTAAAGGAGGGCGTGAAGCTATACTTCTATAACATTAGATCTGCTCATGTCGAGAGAGCAAGGAATGTTGCGATCGAGAGGGTGATAGAAGATGCAGTGTCACAGGGCATGGCTGCTAAAGAAGCTGCGAAACTAGCACAAACAGAAGGCAAAAAGGCGGCAAAGTTGGCAACACGCCAAGCCAAGCGCATTATAGGTCCTGTTATTGCCTCTGGTTGGGACTTTTTCGAAGCTATATACTATGGCGGTACCATTGCTGAAGGATTTCTAAGGGGTACAGGCACATTGTTTGGTGCCTATGGCGGTGGTTTTCTCGGTGAGCAAAGGCTCGGGAGGTCGGTTATCTTGTGGGAAGTCATTTGGGGAGTTGGATTGGTGGTAGGATCGGACTGATGGTTTATGACGTGGTCAACGGAGTGCATTACATGCTTCAATTTGTTCAAAACAAAGAAAGTGAAAATCACGACGCTCCGATTTATGAAAAGTCAGAAGCTTCAGAGAATTCCTATGTTTTTGGAAATTCTGATGCATACGAATCTTCGCCTGATGAGAGCTCCGAATCACAAGAAAGTGAAAACAGAGAGGCTAATGTTTATGAAAAATCAGACACATCAGAGGATTCCGATGTTAAAGGTAACTCAGATGAATACGAATCACCACCGGACGAGAGCTCTGAATCGGAAGAAAGCTCTACTTTCTGGTGACCAAATTGTACGTTCAGGTTGTTACTATTTTTTTAATTCAGGCGAACATGCATAGGATCAAAAGAAACTGGAATTCATTTGCCAAATTCCATGTATAGATACTGGAATCATTTGCAAAATTCCATGTATAAAGCAATAATAAATGAACAAGTTGAATTACTTGTTTCTACGAGTTGGAGGGTCAACCAACCCCTAAGGCAGTTGAGGAGCTAAGACGCACCACGAAAACAGTATCCACCGCAATTTCGACGTCGAGTAGTCGCGGTTGCTTACTAGGCCTACTGTTGTATCAATCATCGCATTCATTCTTCTTTACCAAAACCTTTCTTCTTTTTTCATCCCTTTTGATTCTTCTTCTTCTTCTTGTCTAATTATATGAATTTCTTCTTTCACTTTATGAAAATCGAATAATTAGTCCCTCTGTTTTAATATATATAAAAATTTAATCACATTTGAAAACTTGTTTTAATTAAATATTATTGTTAAATCTTATCATTGAATTATTTATTTAAAAATCAATCATTTATATACAACAAATTAAAAGGATAATAGTTATGTTCATATATTTATTAAGAGTTGGACTAATACATTTTAGAAAGTATGAGTATCAAGTTATGATAAATTACAAATTAACATTTTTTTTGTAAAGTGATATATATATTGTGCTCTGAATGTCGACACGCTTAACTGTTCAAGTACATGAAGATTTGTGTAGTGCTCTTTTATTTAAGGTGTATGCAATGTGTATGGGATATGTTTGTAAGCTGAGTCAGCAGCAGTTAAGGAGTCGTTAGGCTGTTAAAGGTGGTTAGATAGGTTGTTAGTATTAATTGCTTGTAAAGCTGTGTATTAATAGCTTGCTGGTATATTGATTGTAATCATCCTTTCCTTTAATGAATATGTTCATCTTTTGTTAAAGAGATAGTAACTCAATATGGTATCAATTGCCGGTGGTTCTGGGCGAGTTCGATAAGCTTTCGCTACTTGCTTCATTCTTACTGCCTTGTTTCTTACTATGGATCTTGCGATTGGATGTGCGAAAAGTTTCTAAAACAAGAAGGTCAACATTATTCTTGATGAGAACTTTTTGCTATGGAAGCAGTAGATCTTATTGACGATTTGTTGATGATGGATGATGGTAAGGAATGTCTTAATGAAAGCTATGAAGAATTTGTTGCACAAGATAGTTATTGAGAAAACATTTTGATATTTCGATATAACAAAAGTGTAAATGAATTTTAAGATTTTATATTCGATTCAAAATTATATATTCGATTTCATTATTCAAATATCAAAAATATTACTCTAAGTTTTCAAAGATAAATTTTTACTTCTTAATGAAAAATTATGGTTTATACTTAAAATATTTTTGGAACAATTTGTACAAAGTATTTCGAATCAAAATTGAGTCAAAATTAAGTTTTAAATAGGGAGCTATCGACACCCTCTTTAGAGGTACCGATACCCCTCAAACTTCGAATGAAAAAAGGGTACAAATACCCCATAGGATACCGATACCCCTATGCAAAGAGGTACTGATACCCCTATGCAAAGAGGTACTGATACCTACCCCAAAGGTACTGATACCCCTGGTGTTGTTTTTGGCTCCGAGAAAGACAAAATGCAAAATGGGTATCGATACCATGACAGGTACCAATACCTATTTACACATGTGTATCGATATCCCCTTGAGAGGTACCGATACCTTTAGTCTTATAACAGTCAACATATTTGAATTTTACACAGGATGTACCGATACCCATTGAAGGGGTACTGATACCCCTACGCTCCCAACAACTTTTTGAAGTTAAAAAACATACAACAGCGACTCTATTGACTTCACCAAGGCTCCCAACGGATAGAACTCATCCAAGGGTTATTTAAACAAGTTCTTGAAACCATTGATGATTAAGAATTATCAAGAAAAGCTAGAGAAACAAGACAAAAAGCATCAAACATCAAGTTTGACCATTTCAAGCCAAATTCCTTTTAATATTCATTTTGCTTTCAAGAACACACTTTGTGCTCAATTGTATTTATCTTTGAGTGTTATTTCCTTGTTCTAGAATTGTGCAAACAATCTACCTTGTGAGGTTTTTCTGTAAAGTTTGTGAAATTTGTATGTTTCTCTTTAGGAGAGAGTGTTATCAAGAATTTGGGGTATAATTCTTGAGAGAGTTGTAAGATTACTCTTTGTCCTCAAAAGAAAGACAAATTAGTGAATTTGTGGAAAATCCTTAGTGTGGATAACTAAGGTAGTTGACGTAGACTTTGATTGAGAAAGTCGAACCACTCTAAATCGATGTGCAAATCTTTTTAATTTTCTGTCAAAGCTTCCACCAAAATTTTAATTGCCAAGATCAATTAACTCAATAATTGGTATCAGAGCTACACTCATTTGAAGGTTTTACCACCTCTTGAGTAGATTCAGGAAGAGTTCAATCGATATTCAAGTCATCAATGGCCTTATATCAAACTTCGACTTCGTTATTGATTCTCAGCCCGTCAACAAGCCTTCTTTCTTCAATGGATCTAACGATGCTTATTGGAAGAATATGATGATGTACTTCATTCAAGCAAGTGACATGGGAGTATGAAAAATCATGATGAACGAATACCTTGAACCATTGCAAATCCTAATAAGTGGAGTGAAGAAGATATGAGATTATTCCAGCTCAACTCAAAGGCTATTCATATTCTTTTATGTGCACTTGGACCAGATGAATACATGAGAGTATCATCTTGTACAATAACCAAGGAGATATGAGACAAACTACAAGTCACACATGAAGGAACTAACGAGGTAAAAGAATCTAAAATCAGTCTTCTTACTCATAACTATGAAAATTTCAGGATGAATCCAGGAGAAGATATCAAAGCTATGACGGATAGATTTTTCATGATTTTCAATGGCCTCAAGGCATATGGAGAAATCATTCCAAATGAGAAGCTTGTAAGGAAGGTAATTTATTCTCTTCCAAAAGCTTGGCAATCGAAGAAGACGTCGATTATCGAAGCTAAAGACCTAAAGTCTTTAACTCTCGATGAGCTCATTGGTTCTCTCCTCACGTATGAAATGATGATTCAAGATGAGGTAGACCTTGAGAAGAATGACGAGAAAAAGAAGGAGACGGAGAAAAAAAAGAATGTTGGAGTTTCTCTCAAATCCAAAAAAGATTAGAGTGATTCTGATGATGATGAAGAAATGACATTATTTGCCAAACGGTTCAGAAAATTAATGAAGCCAACAGAGGAAGAAAATTCAAACGAAATGAAGGCTTCAAAAATAAACCAAAGGAGAAGGACCCTATCATTTTCTATGAATGCAAAAAGCTCGGGCATGTCAAATACGATTGCCCACAACTGAAAAAGAAGGGTCATTCAAAGAAGAAACAAAAAGCACACGTGGCTACTTGGAGCGATGATGAATCATCTAATGAAGAGGAACACGAAGTAGTAAACATATGCTTGATGGCCACTTGGGAAGATTCTCAGGTAACCTCTAACTCATTTAATTTAGAAGATTATTCTTTTGATGAGTTATTAGAGGAATATAATGGGTTGGTTTTGGATTATGAGAAGTTGTTTTCAAAATACAAGAAAGATATTTTGATGTGATCGTAACTACAAAATAGATCTTGAAGTCATGCCTAAAGGACCTATCACTCGTGCAAGGGTAAAATAATTCAGGGAAGTACTTTCTCATAAGTGCATTCATGATTTAAATCTATTAATGAGAAAGAACCATTAGATAATAGGTTGTTTAATATGCTACATATTGAATATTAAATAACCTATAGTACATAACTTTATACATATATATATACCATAACTTGGGAATTATCTTGGAAAATGAAGAAAGCAAATGCAAGGAAACTTACATGGGGACGTTTATGAGAGTATAAGGAATATTTGGTGAAAAGTTGTTCGGAGACCCGTGAGCTCATAGTTGGATTGAGCTGAAGATTTGAGCTACAAGATGACTTCAATTCAATTGGGGAGATGCACCATCATCATCAAACTTAGGACACTTAAAATATGTCATAAGTCAAATTTTGTGAAATCGTACATTTTCGCGAATAGTTGCCACCTCAAGAGGTACCTTTTCACAAGGAGATACCATAATGTTCACCATACTACAACTCACCTATGGCTAGCTCACCTCCAACTCATTACCTTAGAACTAGCTCAAACATGAAAGGTTACATTTCCAAACATTGTGACCTTTCATGAATGATGCTACCCATAAAGATGCCCTTTCATCAAGGAGCACGTTGGTGAAGAGATTGAATCCATTGGAGGCATAAATCACCAAAAGACATGAGATAAAGCTCTATGCCTATTCAGCCACACCAACATGCCTTGCACATGAGAGCTTTGGCGCCAAGATGAGGAGACACAACACCATTCGGCCAAGGGATATGTCTTTGGCGCCAAGATGAACAAGTATGACACCATTCGGCCAAGGAAGATGTACCTTCATCCTAGCCGAACTAACATGTCTCCTTTGAAGAGGTAGCCGAACCGCCACCAAGCCAAAGGACTCATCCTTTCATCTCAAGCATTATGTACTTCCATTAAATACATGTATCTAGCCGAAACATTTGTAACCATTCGGCCAAGCCCTCTCATTTCCTATAAATTGAGAGGCTTGTCATCATTTGTACTCATCTCATTCATATTATAAACAAACCTTTGTGAGTTTAATCTCTCTTCAAAGTTCTTTGTGAACTTTATCGATTAAGCAAGTATACTTCTTATACTTGTGGCGTCATTCCTTTCACCTTGATTCCTAAATTCCTAGATTTCTATCTAGTGGGTTGAAGACACTTTCATCACCCCTCAAGCAAGTTTGTGAAGATCGGGATTGTGCTTCCTAGCATATTTTCATCTTTGGCGTGTTTGAGATACAACATCACCACCATCTCCATTTCAACATCAACATCTTCCATCAAGTACATCAACATCTTCATAATTCCACAACCAACTCTATTCATTTCTTTCATTTCATTACTTATCTTATTTATCCATTTATTATTCCCTTATTAATCCTATTTTTTTTCTTATCTTTGTTACAACCCAAACTTATAACTCGAGGGCATCAGTACTTGTCAATCCTAGATCGGGACATAATAAGGCTATCTACTCACTTCCATAGTGTAGATTCTGCCTACATCATATTTCAAAACTGAAAACCGAAAAAGATCTCATATCCAAGACCAACATTGATCTTGAGAGTAAGATTAAAAATTTGCAAATCAAATTAGATGAGTTTGAAAAGAAAAATAATGATTTGCATAACTTACTTTCAAGAGTAAATGACAATCATCAAAAGAAAATTGATGATCTTAAAGCTTCCTTTGATAAAGTTGGAACAAAACGTTTTGAAAAAGGAGAAAGTTCAAAAATCCAACTATATTAGAAAAAACTTTAAAACTTACAATCATAGAGGTCCCCAAAGAACCTCTAATGGTAAAATCGTTAGAAGTATATGGGTTCCTAAATGACTCAATACTACTAAAGATAAGGATATCCTAAATAAATGGATACCCAAGGGACTAGGATTTTAGGGACTAAGGAATATGGACCGAAAAGAAATTAGGTACCGAAAAGAATTTAGTTACCGAAAATCAAAAATTAATCTATGTTTGTAGAAAAAAGAGAATTGCTACAAGGAACAAGAAAAAAGTTCAAACTCATGGTTCCTTGATAGTGGATGTTCAAGACACATGACCGGAGACAAGATCCGGTTTATAGATCTTAACGACAAAAATGGAGGAGTGGTAACCTTTGGTGACAACTCAAAAGGTTACATTGAAAGTTTAGGTATTATAGGTAATACCTCTTCCATACAAATAGAAAGAGTATTATATGTGAATGGGTTGAATCATAATCTATTAAGTATTAGTCAATTATGTGATAAAGGATATAATGTCTTGTTTGAAACAAATGGTTGTAAAATTATTGACATTATATCTAATCGGCTTATGCTTATTGGTTATAGGATAAGAAACATTTACATGGTGCATTTAGATTCAATAAATATGACTAATTTATGTCTAGTTGCAAAGGATGAACATGATAGTTGGTTATGACATAGAAGACTAGGACATACTAGCATGAGTGTTTTACAAAGACTAATTCAAGGGGATTGAGTAAGAGGGTGCCAAAGCTAAAATTTGATAAAGATAAAATCTGTGATGCATGCTCAAAGGGAAAACAAAAGAAAGTTTCTTTTAAATCCATTAATAATGTATCAACTAGTAGAGTATTACAATTGATCCATATAGATCGTTTTGGGCCAATTAGGACTACTAGCTTGGGTGGAAAACAATATGCATTTGTCTTGGTAGATGACTATTCTAGATATACTTGGGTTCTATTTTTAAGTAGTAAAGGTGAAGCATTAGAAAATTTCATCACATTTTCAAAAATAATCCAAAATGAAAAATGTTACTCTATTTCAAGTGTTAGGAGTGATCATGGTACTAAATTTGAAAATCTTGGATTTACTGATTTTTGTAATTCAAATGGGACTAGCCATAATTTTTCAGCACCTAGAACCCCTCAACAAAATGGAGTTGTTGAGAGAAAAAACAGAACTTTAGAAGAAATGACTAGAATCATGCTTTGTGAAAACAATTTACCAAAATATTGTTGGACGAAAGACATAAATACCGCTTGCTATGTAATTAATCAAGTAATGATTAGGCCTATTTTGAAGAAAACTCCATATGAAATTTTCAAAAAGTAAAAAGTCTAACATTAGCTATTTTCATCCTTTTGGATGTAAATGTTTTGTTTTAAACAACGACAAAGACAATCTTGGCAAATTTGATGCTAAAAGTGATGAAGGAATTTTTTTGGGTTATTCCTTAAATTCTAAAGCTTAATAAGTATTTAATAAAAGAACTTTAGTGGTAAAGAGTCTATTCATGTTGTTTTCGATGATAATCCCTTTCCGAGGAAGGATTCTTGTGTTGATGATGACGTAGGTATTATAAATGCTAATGACATTGGAGAAACATCATCCAAAGAAGAAGTGAAGGATGAGGAAACTCAAGATGCCTTCAAGATTCTAACCATTGAAGAAAGGGAAATCACATACCCAAGAGAATTAACTATGTCAAGGATGGTGAGATTTTAGGTGATCTATCCAAAGGGTTAACTACTCGATCTTCTCTTAGGAACGTATGTAATTATGTTGCATTTATCTCATGCATTAAGCCTAAAATGTTAAAGAAACATTAACCGATGAAAATTGGATTATGGCTATAAAAGAAGAGTTAAATCAATTTGAGAGAAGTAAAGTATGAATAATAGTTGAAAGGCCTAGTAATAAATCTACTATAGGTACTAAATGGGTGTTTAGGAACAAATTAGATGAGAATGGTAATATAGTGAGGAATAAGGCTAGACTTGTTGCTCAAGGGTATACTCAAGAAGAGGGAATAGACTATGATGAAACATATGCTCCCGTGGCTAGGATGGAATCTATTAGAATGTTATTAGCATTTGCATGTTTCAATGAATTTAAAATATATCAAATGGATGTTAAAAGTGCATTTTTAAACGATTTTATAAAAGAAGAAGTGTATGTGGAACAACCTTCTGGTTTTGAATATTCAAAATTTCCAAATCATGTTTTTATGTTGACAAAAGCTTTATATGGTTTAAAACAAACTCATAGAGCTTGGTATGAAAGATTGTCAAGACCTTTTAATTGAAAAAGGTTTTTCAAAAGGGAAGGTTGACACTACATTATTTTTAAAGCATAAAGGTAATGATTTATTATTAGTTCAAATTTATGTTGATGATATAATATTTGGTTCTACTAATGATGCTCTTTGCCAAGAATTTTCAAAGCTAATGTAGAGTGAATTTGAGATGAGCATGATGGGGGAGCTTTTATTTTTCTTGGGGCTCCAAATCAAGCAAAGAAAAGATGGCATCTTCATCAATCAAGCAAAGTACATCAAAGATATGCTCAAGAAGTTTGGATTGGAAAATGTAAAACCACAAGCCACTCCAATGAGCTTATCTACAAAGCTTGCCAAAGATGAAGGAGGTAAATGTGTAGATGTTAAACTTTATAGGTCTATGATTGGCTCTTTGATTTATCTAACCGCAAGTAGACCAGACATTATGGTTAGTGTTTGCTTATGTGCTAGATTTCAATCATGCCCTAAGGAATCACATCTATAAGCCATTAAGAGAATCTTTAGGTACCTTAAGGACACTCCTAGTATAGGACTTTGGTATCCTAGAGACTCTAGCTTTAGCTTGCATGCCTTCTCTGATGTGGATTATGGATGATGCAAAATAGATAGGAAAAGCACCTCCGGTACTTGTCAATTCCTAAGAAATATGTTGATTTCTTGGTTTTCAAAGAAACAAAATAGTGTTGCATTATCTACCACTGAAACGGAATACATTTCAGCGGGTAGTTGTTGCACACAAGTTTTATGGATGAAACAACAACTTTTAGACTATGGAATTGAAGTTGGTATCATACCTATCAAGTGTGACAATACTAGTGCTATTTGTCTCACTAAAAATCTCATCCAACACTCTAGAACTAAGCACATTGAAATTAGACATCATTTCATTAGAGATCATGTCACAAAAGGAGATGTAGTTCTAGAATTTGTTGATACTTTACATCAAATAGTTGATATTTTTACAAAACCTTTAGACAAAGAATGATTAATTTTGGACACTTATGAGAGAATTAGGTTTAATTGGCCTACCTTGACTTAGTGTTTAAAATGATTTTAGCACTTTTAATTAGCAAATGAAAAATGCTTATAAAAATATCATTTTTATTGCATTCTATGCTAATAGTTAGGGGGAGTTTATGATCATTAGTGAAAATTAAAAATATGTTCAAATAAATTTTAAGGGTAGATTTGATTGATTGAACATAGTTAAGTTTTGAAATATGAGTTGCCAATACCAGTAGAGCTAATTAATTTAGCATGCTAAGTGTTTAAAAGCATATTTTTGACATTTTTTTGCACTAGGTATCAATACCTGTCACCCAGGTACCGATGCCCCTTGCTAGGTATCGATACATATTCAACATGTATTGATACCCTCTTTGAATGTATATCGATACCCTCGATGGGTACCGATACCCCCTGTCGGGTTTAGGCTTTAAATCCCTAAAATTTTAACATTTTATCAAAACCCTAAAACTAAAAACACTTGACCATTCACCTCCTCTATCACCCAAATCTTCTTCTAGCCCAAAATCAACGGTTTCAAGTCGCATTTCACTCATTTTTCAACTCCTAATCATGCTACATTCATCAAATTAGTGCGAACACCATCACATCTCACTCAATCTTCAAATTTTCAAGGTAACTTTTCTCAAAACACTATTTTATTAACTTTTGAACATATTACTAGTTTTAGTTAGTTCTAGTTTGAATTAGTGATCGGGCATTGCTTATATTATGATTTTACACTAGAATCTACAACAAATTTAATCCAAAACACAAGATTTTTCAAAAAAAATTACATTTTCAAAATTAAAAAATGTTTCGTTTTTAAATTGTTGTTTTTGATTTAATTATGTTGTTTTCAATGACTATACATATAATGATTTTTCAAACTTAGTTTTTCAAATAGTTTTCAAAATTGCCCATTAGGTTATTTTTTGGAGAACCTTGAAATATTGAGGACTCATTTTGAGTTTTGGGAATAATTGTTGCATACATGTGTTTTAAATTGCTGGTAACCCATTCCGATTTTTAAATCATGTCCAAACACCCTAGGACATCTTCTAGTCGATCAAACCGACCTCCAAATCCACCTCCTATTCCACCACAAAACCCTAATGAACCCGAGATGGTCATTCTAAACTCGTGTTTTAATGAACCTAACTGTAGTGGTCTATACTCTAGGTTCGTAAACCATTTCGAGTCTTATAACATTAGGGAATAGCGTATCCCTTCTATCCAAGCTATGGTAGACATGAAATTTAAATATCTCCCTACCCTCCAATTGTGGAAATTTGATAAACTCTTTCAGCTTGAACCAGTTGTTTAGCACCAACTTGTTTGTATTTTCTACTCAAATGCAGTTTGTATCCAAAACGGGTCTCGAACCGAAACCGAAAGTATTCAGTCTTATCTTCTAGGCCAATACATTAATATTGACTTCGAATACATCACTAATGCATTTGGATTAGATAATAAAGGGTTAGATAACGAGCGAGCTATAGTGTCTACTCCTTATAAAGCCAAGGCAAGTCTGAGTGTTTTAGATCATCATAAAAGATTTATCTATCTTATCTTCTCTTAGTGGTTTAGACCATCTGGAGGAAAATACTCCACTCTTAGAGCTTTAGATTTATGGTGGATACATTGTATCTAACATAATAAGAAAATAAACCTTCATCAGATTATATTTGAGGAGCTTGTAGAAACCGTAAATAATATTCCCTTTAAACGTGTTGAATCATTAATTTATGTATATTTACTTAGTAATATTTTTATCAAAGCCGAACTTAAGGTAGAGCTTGATGCAGTCATCACTCTTACCACCCAAATCAACCTCACTTCTTTGCGAAAATTGGGATGGTCTGGAGAAAAGGATCAATGGGTTTGTTCAACTCAGAAAACCTCTGGTGCTAGATCTTCATGAGCTGCTTCAGCTCTGGCTGATGATCAAGAGCTAGAAGACCTATTACGGGATGTTGATGATCCCATAAACATTCCCGAAGACGAGCCAGCCCAACAAGAAAGTACAATGCCTCCATACTTTCAGTCTTTTATGGAGACATTGGACATGAGGTTCACATCCTTAGAGTCCCACTTGACAGCTATGGGAACTCAACAATTGGAATATCAAAGGAAAGATCGAGCTCATCGTGAAGAAATGATAAATAGAATCAATGCTATGGACGATAGACTCGACGCATTAACCCGTGATGATGCTTACCTTAGAGGACATCGATTCGATCCCGATCCTCATACGATGATTGAGCTTCTCTTGTTAGTTTTTCTTAGGTTGAATTACGAACTTAGAATTGTTAAAATATTTTTGAATGATTTGGTTGAATTTTGAATATTTGGTTTGGATGTTTGATTGGGCTTTGTTTGAATTGCTATGAATGTTTATTAGTTATTTGGACTTAGATTGAATTTTTATAGATTATGCATCATTTATATTTTAGACACATTATGACCAATTCCCAATTACATATGTTTATGAATATTGATTATGGACTAATGGCTAATATCTCTATTGACTTTGATCTTAGCAGCTATATAAATATATACATCAATTTGGTGAACTTGTTTTAAAACTTTTAGAGTCCTTTTGATTTAACAAAAGGGGGAAAAGTATTATAGTAAGGGGGAGTAATTTTCAAAATGATTCAAAGAAAATCTTAAAATTTCTAAAATGTTTTGTTATATCAAAAATGGGGAGATTGTTGAGAAAACATTTTGATATTTTGATATAACAAAAGTGTAAATTAAATTTAAGATTTTATATTCGATTCAAAATTATATATTCGATTTCATTATTCGAATATAAAAAATATTACTCCAAGTTTTCAAAGATCAAATTTTACTCCTTACTTAAAGAAAAATTGTGGTTTATACTTAAAATATTTTTGGAACAATTTTTACAAAGTATTTCGAACCAAAATCGAGTCAAAATTAAGTTTTAAATAGGGAGGTACCGATACCCTCTTTAGAAGTATCGATACCTTCTCAAACTTCGAATGCAAAAAGGGTACGGATACCCCATAGGGTACCGATACCCTTATGCAAAAGGTACCGATACCCCTGGTATTGTTTTTGGCTCTGAGAAAGACAAAATGCAAAATGGGTACCGATACCATGACAGGTACCGATACCTATTTACACATGTGTATCGATACCCCCTTGAGAGGTACCGATACCCTTAGTCTTATAACGTCGAAATATTTAAATTTTACATAGGATATACCGATACCCCTACACTCCCAACAACTTTTTGAAGTTGAAAAACATACAACAACAGCTCTATTGACTTCACCAAGGCTCACAACGGATAGAACTCATCCAAGGTGTATTTAAACAAGTTCTTGAAGCCATTGATGATTAAGAATTATCAAGAAAAGCTAGAGAAACAAGAGAAAAATCATCAAATATCAAGTTTGAGCATTTCAAGCCAAATTCCTTTCAATATTCATGTTGCTTTCAAGAACACACTTTGTGCTCAATTGTATTTATCTTTGAGTGTTCTTTCCTTGTTCTAGAATTGTGCATACAATCTACCTTGTGAGGTGTTTCGTAAAGTTTGCGAAATTTGTACGTTTCTCTTTGGGAGAGAGTGTTCTCAAGAATTTGGGGTATAATTCTTCAGGGAGTTGTAAGGTTACTCTTTGTCCTCAAAAGAAAGACAAATTAGTGAATTTATGGAAAATCCTTAGTGTGGATAACTACGGTAGTGGACGTAGACTTTGATTGAGAAAGTCGAACCACTCTAAATCGCTGTGCAAATTGTTTCAATTTTCTATCAAAGCTTCCACCAAACTTTTAATTGCCAATTCAGCCCCTCTTGGCCGATTTATCCGATTGATTAACTCAATAATAGTAATGTTGCTTCTTGGTTGTTATCGACTATCAGCCCTCATCTTCTTCCTCAGTTCGTGGGAGCAGAAACAGCTACGGTGGTATGGAAAACAGTGTTGCAATTCTTTGCAAATAAATCTACAATAGCGTTAAAGAATCTTCATTACAAGCTTCATTCATTGAAGAAAAGCGGTGACAGCGTTTGCACGTATCTTACACGAGTAAAAGAGGTGTGTGATGCACTTGCTTCTTGTGGGAGTGCTATCTCTTATGTTGAGCATATTGTTATAAGCTTGAAAGGTTTACCACGTGAATACCAACCATTCATGGCAGTTATAACAAGCATGAAGGAAATATTGTCGCTAGATAGCATTTACACGATGTTAATGGATGTTGAGTCATAGTTGGCTGGATTTGATGAACAAAATGATCTGATGTCGGTTAGTGCTAATCTTGCTCAGGGTAGTGTGGGTCGTGGATCCTACAATACTCACAATCGTCAAGATTCTAGGTCAAACTGTTCTACTAATGGACCTGGTATGAGGAACAGTGGAAGGGGGCGTGGGCGAACGAGGTTGCAGTGTTAGCTTTGTGGCAAACTTGTCCACCTAGTTGACCGATGTTGGCATCGATATGATGAAGAATTTACCTGTGTGACTTTTGACAGTTATGGTTCATCCAAAGAAAGTCCAGCGAATATGTATTATACTTATAGTAAAGGAAGTCAGAGTTGTGAATGTTGCTTTAAAGGATGTTTGGATGCTTCTTCTAATACTCAGTCATAGGAAAATATGGTTACTGCAGATGCTAATCAGTGGGTGGTGGACTCAGGTGCCACACATCATGTCACCCCTGATGCATCTAATATGATTAATCAATCTAAATTCCTTGGACAAGTAAACTTATTGTAGGTAATGGAGTATTACTTGATATTGACATGGTTGGCAGATCTTTTATGCCTTGTGCTTCTCGTGTATTATTGCTAAATAACTTGTTACATGTCCCTCAAATAACCAAAAACCTTCGCACACTTGTTACATCTCATTTGTTGATGCTTTCTCTCGACACACATGGCTTTATTTTCTTCGCACAAAGTCTCAAGCCATTATAGCTTTTCAGTTGTTTCAGAAAACGGTAAACACACAATTTGGACTTTCTATCAAAATAATTCAAAGTGACTAGGGTAGGGAGTTTCGAACCTTCACTGATATCTTGGCCAAGTCTGACATTGTTCATCGATTGACATACCCTCATACATCCGAGCAAAATGGTGGTTGAGCGAAGACATTGACACCTAGTCGAATTGAACCTTGTTCTTTTATCTCAAACTGCAAACAAAAGTGCTACAAGGACTTTCTCATTTTGAGAAGTTGTTTGGGAAGAAACCAGATTACAAAACACTTACAGTTTTTGGGTGCCTTTTTCCCCCATCCTCGACCATTTTAGAAACACAAGCTGGATTTTCGATCTCAACCTTGCACGTATTTGGGTGTTAGCCCTCAGCACAAAGGGTATCAATACTTAGGTCGTGATGGATGAGTTTACATATTGAGGCATGTGGTGTTTAATGAATGGGTGTTTCCCTTTGAAGGAAGAAGCAACAACACGATTATTCCTAACAAAAACACGTGTTGTTCTCAGAAGCTTGAAATTATCTTAAATATCAAGCAACTTGCTAACATACAAGGTGGCAGAAATCCCAGTCTTCATGGAACCCCAAGAAACATGTCACATAACTATGAGGGTAGTGTAAATATGCATGAAGAACCTGATTTGCATATAGGTGACAGCCCTGGCTTGCATGATAGTAATGGTGGAAATGTTAACCATCATTCAAAACAACCAAATAATGAGGAAGCACACTCTGATGAGGCAGGTACTGCTGAAATATCAGGAGTACATGGTGATATCAGTAGTTGTGATCAAGCTGTGGTACAAGAACTCAGTCAAAACACTGGAATACGTCAGCTACAAAATGTTCATCCAATGTTGACAAGGAGTAAATGCGGCGTTTTCAAACCAAAAGCGTTTTCATGTCATTTTGATGATGATATCCCTACAAGTTTGCAGGAAGCATTGTAATATACAAAATGGAATAATGCAATTCAGGCTGAAGTTGATGCATTACATAAGAATGAGACTTGGTCATTGGTCAAGCTCCCACCTGAAGAACATCAGTTGGTTGTAAATGGTTGTTTAAACTAAAACACAACTCTGATGGCTCTATTCATCGGCATAAGGCTTGATTAGTGGCCAAAGGGTTCACTAAAGTTCCTGGACATGACTTTTGTGATACTTTTAGTTTAGTAGTTAAATTCTCTACATTGAATGTTATTCTTGCAGTAGTTAAATTCTCTACATTGAATGTTATTCTTGCTTTAGCAGTATCTAATACATGGGAATTGAGGCATATAGATATAAACAATGCCTTCCTCAATGGTGATCTTAAAGAGGATGTGATTATGCAACAATCATCGGGCTTTGAACAGTTGGCTGATGATGGCTCCCTCTTGGTGTGCAAACTGCAGAAGGCTTTGTATGGGCTAAAGCAAGCACCTCGCAACTGACACTCCAAACTAAAAGAAGCATTATTAGAAATAGGGTTTCAAGTATCTCGAACAGATTCATCTTTGTTTTTTTAAATACAATGGTGTTGATCGAGTATACCTGTTAGTGTATGTGGATGAAAAATGATCATAGGAGGATCCTCGCATGGAATTAAGAAAGTTGTTGCTATGTTAAAAGAAAAATTTTCTCTCAAGGATTTGGGAGCATTGAGTTACTTCCTAGGGATTGAAATGATACAGGGTGACAAGTCGCTTGTGCTTAGTCAAAAGAAGTTTGCATAGAGTTACTAGAAAATGTTGGTATGAAAACTGTAGTTGTGTGTTCTACACCCATGACTCTGTCTTGCAAATTATCTCGTGAGGAAAGAGAGCTGTTGGAGGATGTAAGTGAATATAGGAGCATTGTTGGCTCGGTACTTTACCTATGTCACACTCGACCTGATTTAGCGTTGAGTATAGGCAAAGTTTCTCAGTTCATGCATGCACCTCGAGTGACTCGTCTTGCTGCAGTAAAGAGGATTCTCAGTATCTAGCAAGAACTGTGAATTATGGATTGTTGTTCTCGCCAACTGACACTAGAGTGTTGGTCTTAGCCTTTGCAGATGCAGAATGGGGTGCAAATCTGGATGATCGAAGGTTAGTATCGGGCTATGGTGTGTTTATTGGTAAATGTCTTGTTGCGTGGAGTTCGAAGAAGCAACGGTCAATGTATAGGTCAACTATGGAAGCTGAATACAAAAGCATTGTTGATGCTGCAGTTGAAGTTACATGGATTAACACATTGTTAACTGATCTTGGTGTTCAGCAACAAGGGAAATCAGTGGTCTGGTGTGACAACACGAGTGTAGTGGCTATGAGTGCTAACCCAGTATATCATGCGCAGTCCAAACATGTTTAGTTGGATGTTCATTTTGTATGGGAGAAGGTGACAGCTGGGCAACTTTGCGTAAATTATGTTCCAACTGCACATCAAGTGGCTGATGGGTTTACCAAACCACTGTCGAAAGGAACATTTGAGGAATTTCACGACAAAGTGTGTGTTGTGTTGAGGTGAAGGAAGGAAGGTGAAGATGCAGAGAGAATATTAGAGGTATATGCAATGTGTATGGGATATGTATGTAAGATGAGTCAATAACAGTTAAGGAGTTGTTAGGCTGTTAAAGGTGGTTAGATAGGTTGTTACTATTAACTGCTTGTAAGCTGTGTATTAATAGCTTGCTGGTATACTACTTGTAATCATCCTTTCCTTTAATGAATACGTTCATGTTTTGTTAAAGAGATAATAACTCAATATCTTTCAGTACTTTTTCACTTTGTCATGACACTCTTTCGGGTTGCTACCTTTCCTTTTAAATCCTTATTTCATTGGTTAAAATTATAATAGTGCATCATCTCATTATTTAGTTTTATTGACGGTGCATTGAGTGGAATATTAATAATTTTCTTGTTTTGAAATTAATTTTATAATAATTTTCATGTGTCACTTATTGAACATTTGGCTACTGGAAAACAACTATCGATGAAAAGGCTAGACGTGTCAGGGCACCTTCAACAAAGGAGAAAATTCGTAAGGAGGAGCAGTGCAATGATAGCCTAGGGGTATCACATGCACTAGGAATGGCAACAGGTCAGGTTCGGGGCGGGTTTTGCTCGCCCCGTCTCCGAACCCGAAAGGAATCCTCGTCCCCGACCCCACCCGATCCCCGACATTTTTTATCGGGGCGCCCCGTCGGGGATTTTTTTTGCCCCATCCCCAAACCCGACCCGAAATATTATACCCAAACCCGAACCCGAAAATATTTTTTATATAATTAATATAAAAAATATTATATATATAATTAATATAAAAAAATATAAAATATTATATATATATATATATATAATTGGGGTGGGTCGGGGCGGGATACCTTGCCCCGAACCCGACCCGAAAAAATCCCCGAAAAAAATCCTCGATACCCACTGACCCGATATCATTCAACCCGACCTGAACTTGACCGAGTTTCGGGTTTCCCCGTCGGATTCGGGTCATACTGCCATCCCTAACATGCACTCACTTTAACACCAATTCATTCTCACCATTTAATTCAAAGGGCATCACCACAATATCATTTTTAATTCGAACAAAAGTAACCACTAGCTTGTACTATATACGTTTGATTTCACTCGCAAAAGCTAGAGCTTTGGTTCATCATCTTCAATATTAGGAGGAATAAGGTATTTAATTTTAAAATAATAATAATTTATTATATATTTAATTTAAAATTTTGGAGGGTGTAAAAGTTTAATTTTATTTAAATTTAAATTGATAAAGACTTATAATATTATTAAAACAATGGGAGTGACAAGAGCCCCTCCCACTCCCTATATAACTCCATCCCTAATTCAAGTGGTCATATGAGTTTTGAAGATTTTATTACTACAATAATTCAAATATAATTATTGAAAGAAAAACAATATATATTGGAGTAAGCATATTTGTTTTCTTTTCTCCTAAAAAAACTCTATAAGAAAAGATGAATGGATTATATGTGTTCATGTGATATTAAGAGTTAGGTTTAAACTTTAGGGTTTATGATACATGATATATGGGTTAATAATTAGATGTTTAAGGTTTAAGACATATAACAATATTTAAATGTTAATGTGTCAAATATTTTAAAATTTAGAGTTTATGCATTAAAACATATATCAATATAAATTACATGGCTTTAACTTCATCTCTGGAGTCTTAATATAGATAGGCGACTTGAAATGAAAATTATATATGCATATAAAAGAGCAAGATTTGACAAAACCAATGAGAAAGTCTCTATTGCCATTATAAGTAGAATAGGGGGTGTCATGGAAATTTGCATAATGTGTGATCAATGATAATACTAATAAGAGAGTATTCTCATCATGGTAATTTGCATTAATGATGACAGCGGTATGCAAGCAGGTCATAGTGAGATTGATTTTATTTGTCAAAAATCAAAATTGAAATTCAACTAATTCACTGCAATTTTGCAGATCTCTCTCTTTATATTACAAGATATTAAACGTGGACACAGCGTTTTCATGCTACTTTTTACAAGCTGATGATATTGCTAAATGGGTGGTGAACTGAAAGTTATGCATTATTCATAATATTTAGGGTTTAAAGTTTACGTTTTAGAGTATTTTTATTTTAATCACTAAAGTTGAAAAATATTTATTAGACAATAAATTTCATTTCAATCACTAAGCCATTAATCTTTAACGGTGCAACTAAGAATATTAAAAACCCTAAAAAACTTACAATCATTGTTACTCCTTTCATCGTCATTTTTCTAATCGATGGATGGTTTTTTTTAGTTGAAAAGATCATTGATACACCCATCTTATTAATCTATTTCTTTTATTCGGCTTAAACTCGTCAAAAAAATCATTCAATCTCCTCAAATTCTAACCATAACTAAAAGCTAAATTTTTTTGACTTGTCACATCAACCATCAACATAAAATCAACCTATTATGTTTTTGTCAAAATCTTCTCACTACTAATTGACCAACGATTCTTTTATACATCAAAAACTTGACTCTTACGACGGTTGCCAATTTGGAACCTTACGCAGTTTTTTGGGAAGAATACTTTAACCTATCATGTAAGTTTTTATTAACAACTAACATCAATTGACAATAATAAAAGTGCATTAAAAATGTAGTGAATGTAATGTAAGTTTTGAAAGTTTAATGACTATGAATGTAGTTTACCCTAACAAGAACAACGGCAGTCCGCAGTTGCCCATAAATAAGAACTCCATTGTAGATACTGAGATTGTCAATCTCTCCCCTTCACCCCCTATACATATTTCCTTTGGAAATTATCTTTGAAAGAAATTTGAGTGTTCTCTATAACCTCATAGTGTCGACATGGTTTGCGAGAAAGATCAATTGGTAGAAAAAGTTTGCGAGTTGTATGCCCAAATCTCAAGCCTCGATAATCTCAAACGCTCCAAAGATGTCAACATGCTCTTCACACAGTTCGTCTTCACATGCATGCCACCCAGCCTCATTGATGTCACCAAGCTTTGCATGAAAGTTCAAGAAACCAGGTCCAAGTTGATCCCACTTTGTGGAGAAGCCGAGGGTCACTTGGAGATCCATTTCTCCACCATCTTAGCATCCAACACCAACCATCTCAACGTTTTCCCTTACTATTCCAACTATCGCAAGCTCGGACAACTCAAATTCGACATTCTTACCGAACATTGCTCCGAACATGTCCCTACCAACGTTGCCTTTGTGGGTTCTGGTCCCCTTCCCCTCACTTAGATTGTGTTGGCTTCTTCCCATCTTACAACCGCTTGTTTCCATAACTACAATATTGATCCTTCTGCCTATATATATATATAAGAAACATGTTTTAAGGGACTGTCTTAAGCTTAGGTTGTTTTTGGATCCATCCTCCTTGGTTTATGAAAGTGTTGAGATTTAGTAAATGTCTCAAATCCTTGGTCGACAAGTTTTTCTCCCATGGCACACGCTTGGACTTGTCTGCTCCAGGTCCTTTATAGTCTACCTCCGCAGAAACTATAGCGTTTCTACACAGTTTTGTGAAAAAACAATGCTTGGCTAATTGATTCACTAATTGTGATAAAGAAAAATTATTCCAAGGCCAAAAATCTTACTCTTTGCCAACATAATCCCATGCCGACCAACCCTGAGGAACAATTACATCAGACATCTTGGTGTTGTGAAATAATACTCTGGCATAAGGCCTGTATGCTCTTCCTAGATAGGCAGAACCGGTTCCGAAGATCAAACCGTGTTTGAACACTAAACCGCTGTTATCGGCCGTGCTATCTCGAGCTGAGCGGTGATATAACCAGCCGCGCCTTCTGATAATGCTGTTAGATTTATCTTGCATTCCTACATGATATTCGAGTGTAAATATAAATGAATTGGAGACATAAAAAGAGATTCAAGCTGTAAACGCCTACTTACATGGTAAATTGATCTGCCATTGCCCCATATCGGCGCCTTCGATATAGCAACTCTCGAAGTAGTGACGTCGTTCGGAATCTGTCAACATATCTTGCACACTTACAAATCCGCATCGATAAAACGAGGCCTTGTCCGCATTGATCTGAGCTGCCGGTGCCCATGTAATTGGTTTTCCAGGATCAAGTTTTTGAGTATTCCATCAGAAGAAAAAAAGGGTTATCAATTTCTACTCGGACCTTGAATGTTATATCCATGGCAACAAAATCATCTGCATTCAAAGAAAAGTAGAACTCTGAATGGAATCATCCCCATCTCCAAACTGGACAATTGTCACTTGTCTCGACTCTCCTTGGAGAAGAATCTTTGGTTTATTACTAGGGATATTCACCTTTTCACTAAACAGATTGGAGCACAGCAATATTAGAGCTATATATATACATGTGTGTGTGAAAGAGTTTCAGCTGTAATTACCAGTAGATGCCGGGTATAACATGAACAAGTGTCCAACCTTGGTTGTTTGATGGAATGAAATCAACGGTAGTTTTAATATTGGTGAAATTGTCATGGCCTGATTGATCAACTATGATAGTCTTTCTAATTGCATATTTGAATATTGGTCTAACTTGATCATCCATGAAAAGGGCTAAAACCAGCTATGAACTGTGGAGAAAGAACTTAAAAGGCTGCAGTTTGAATGTATCCCCAAGAATAAATTCAGATCGATCTAAGAAATTGAAGAAAAATATTTTCAATTTAAGATTATGGTTGAATTTTTTGATTTAAATGTTCAATTAGATAAGAAAGAATAAAGTTTGAAAAAATTCAAAACTTTCAAGGATTTGTACACCCAAAACCCAAATTTACAAGTCCATACATTTAAGGTTCTATGTAAATATCCAAAGCCCACATAGCAATATAAACACATTGATTCAATACTCTTTTTATCATACACTTTAAGTTGTCTGTTTCAACAACTATATTGAATTGTCCATTTTTCTTTTAATACACCTATCTGATATTACATTTCTTTTATATATTTATAAATAAATGTGAAATTTTATTTTTCAACATTGAATAATATATATTCTCAAAGATGGTTGAACCCTGCAGCTTATTAGGTGATTTTCTTTGATGCTCCAATGCTATGTTTTTCAAATAAACGTAATGATATTATCATAATTGAATATCAAATATATAAATAATTCAATATATATTATATATTTGTTGGATCTATGATAAAATAAATATTAAATATTATCTTTAGACAAGGTTAATTATTGTTATAATATAGAATAGAGGTTTGACACCCTAAACCGCATTTATTTTCACCTAATCTAATGTTTATCTTTTGCTCCCTACCACTTCATTAGGGAATGTTAAACATTTTTTGTTAATTAATTTGGGAAACCCATCTTAGGAAGCAATGCAACTCAGTTATCTTTTGTAATCATGGGGTTGATATCAAAAGGGTAAATACACATTTTGACTCTTGAGCTTGGTTTTATGATTTAATTTGATATTTAACTTTCTTTTGTTCAGTTAAGTATTTAAACTCGGTTGTTTTAATTCAAATTGATACATGAACTCGACTTCTTTATTCACATTGGTTAAAAAGTTATAAGTACCTGTTTAAATAAAAAAAAAGTAAAACTCAAGTATCAGTTTAACCTAAAAAAATAAAATTTACATACCGAATTAAAAAAAATAGATACTAACTTGAACATCAAAGTTAAGTTTATGTACTAAAATATATATTAACCCATACAAATACGATGGATTGACTTTTACATGCTGACATTGAAATTTGAACTAGCTGTCTCACACGAGGAGGCAGCCCCTCTGTCTCATCAGATTTCTATCTTCTAAACCAATATTAAAATCTGGTTACGTACAATTAACTAATAATGTTGTCTAGTTAAGCTTTCCATATCTCGTACAGCATAGTTATGAAATTATTGGGATTGCTCTCTCTTTATGGCCTAATAAAGTTGTGTTTGTCGTACCATTACATCAATACGTTGTATCTATTAACAAAAGTCTAACTATATTATAAATCAAATAATATTATTCTAAAAGTATTTTATGTCTTCCAATTCTATATCTGTTACGTTTACAAAGAATTTTCAACGGTCTCTAGAGTATATAGTTAAAAGATTTAAGATAACATTTTTTTATCTCTTAATTTATTAATTTAATAGTAAAATTTTCATTTTTCTTCTCATAAGTGGAAATTATTCAAAAACAAATTGTCTAGACAATTTCTGAATTCTTTAGTAACACCCTTAAATGCATATTGATTAAGGATAAACACGATTCTTTTTTGTCATTTCAATTTTGACCTGAAAATTTAAAGTTCTTATTTGATCATAAGTTGTATCGTTTTTTTAATAAAAAACGTGTATCGTTATTTGGTGATGTTCTATCATTTCAAATTTTGATAAAATTATATCTTCAATCTACTTCAACACGAATGCCTTTTTATTCAACAATATAGGATATAATTGAAAAGATATAGAGATATTACAATAGTTATTCATAGATATACAAAGAGGAACATTATAGTAATTATTTGGATCATATATTTGCCTCCTTCCTGACTCTCTCTTTCTCAAAATCCATCTCGACCCATTCCAAATAAAAAAAACCCGATTCTATATGATCAAATCAAGCTAAAATCTGTCAAATTTCGAGTATTTTGACCATCTCTATCCTTGATATATATATATATAAATATATTTAAAACTTATAGTTGTTATAAATAAACACTCGTATCTTGATATTTATTTAAAACACACATTTCTTCCTTAATGTTTTTTAAAATGAGAATTAATGGTTTAGTAATCAAATTGTAATAAATGATATTATAGATGATTGAAACATAATTTTTCTGATTCTAATGATTAAATGTGAATAGAATCGAAACAAAAGAGATCAAATTTGTAATATATCCCATAATTAAAATAAGAAAAAAAGGAAACAAACACGAAACCGCATTACTTAGTGCTTAAGAAATAATGAAAGAATAGATTAAAAAGCAATGTGGGTGAGCAATAATAAACTACAAAAACAAATGAATTTATAAAGAAAGTGCAATACACATCATCCCTCTCTCTTTCCCCTAACCTATCTTTGTGCAACGCCCCGTTAATCACTGCTAATATCATAAGCATATTCACATTAGCCAATAAGTAGTTACCTTCTTCATTATCCAATACAATGTGTCCACATCTTCACACCCATTCAATTAACACTAAATTAAATCATGGATTTAAACTAATTAGTTTAGTGTGGATTTGTTTTTAAAGATAGTATTTAATAAAATTGAACCTTAAATTTTATTATTTAAAAGTTTATACTTTTTTATTTTAAATTTATAACACCTTTTAATTAAATTTCAATTTAATTGATATTATTACGTTTTATAATATTTCAGGAGTTACGAGGTTAGATACATTTAAATATGCATTTTATTTCTTTAAAAAATATGTATTCTATTAATACCGACTTTTATGGGTTTAAATGTTGATTTAGAGGATTTGGGTTTGAACACCCGTAGGGTGTGTTATATTTTTGTTTGGTTGTTCTCCCGGTTTTAAGGTTTTGTCGTGACTAATCTGGATCGATCCGTGTTGTAAATCTGGTTTTGGTGGGTGAGTTTTCTAACGGAGATTTTCTGCATACACAAAGATCGAACATGAGCCTTGCTTTAGCAATATCAAACTGCTTACCACTTGAATCAACCTCTATTAATTATAGAGCGTGTTATTAATGATTAATAATTTTTTTAATAAATACTTCTTTATAATTTATTCCAAACTATTAAAAAATGATTAAAATAACATGCCATGTATATTGGATACTATTGGAATATATATAATTCCTTTTATAGTTAGGATGATGTGGGAATTTGATTGATTTTAGTTTATATTAAAAAACTTATTGTGCTATTTATATATTTAAAATGTTTTATGTGTCTTTTAGTTTTTTATGCTGTGCTTTTAATTGATATTCATATATGATAGTATTAAATTTTGATAGGTTAAGATAGTTCATTTTTATGATGTTATGTATTATATTTTTTTCTGAAAAATATCAGAAAAAATAAATAAATCTAAAATGATTTATCTATTTTCGCATGAATCAAGTTATTTTGGTGGTTAAAAACTGATTGTTTTTCATAAGTGTTCCAAGTTTCAGCACTAGAGAATGAAAGTTATTTGAGCATTCATTGTTTGATGGTGAAGAGGTTTTAAAAACAAATAGTACTACTTATTAATAAAAAATTAGTTTATATATTTTATTTTAATATCATCTTAAATTAATTTAGTGTAAAGGGTTATTACCAAATTATAATACCTTCAAATCAAGTAGAATATGGATCCACTGTATATTTCAATCATAATTATTGAAATTGAGTGACATATGATAAGAATGCAAAACTTTACGTTAGCTCACTATATATTCATCAATGCTTATCTTCTAATTATTATGCTATTTAAGATCACTAACTATTAAGTCATAATTACTGAAAGTAAGAGATCAATTTAATGATGATCCCATAATCAAAGATAAGGAATGCCTCGTAGTTTATTTTATTTTTGAGAAACATGCCTCATGAATTCAAGTACCTTGGTTCGGGGATAAATTAAAAAGTCGGTAAGGTCATGAATTCCTCGTGACACATTCACATTAATGCGAAATAAAAATAAATAAGTAATTTATGATGAAATTTTTTCTTTAAAAAAATGTTGAATTTAATGAATTTATGTATATATATAATGTATCAATAATAATATTATATGAATCACATTTAATAAATAGTTTATAATCATTGACACTTAATTTTATATTTGATTAATTCGAATCGAGTATTATATATTTATGGACTATCCTTTAATTATGATATCGTGAATGATATAAATTAGATTGAAGAAATTAATCTCATAATAAACATATACAATACATGATTTGAATCAATCAATCATAATAATAAACAAAGCATCCTTTTAAACTAATTTTTTTAATTTACACATGAATTTAAATCTTAATCTTACTTAAATAATTTGAAAACTTATTTTATCATATTTTTTAAAAATATATATTTGTAAATAAGTAAAATTTTAAAATTATATTTCGTGAAAAAAATACCCTCACTATTATGTGACATCTTTATTAATATTTCAATATCATTAAACGACAAAGTGTTCAATGTTTTATATGGAAATGTGTCATGTACTACAGTACTAGCTTAGTTATGAATTTCGTAAAAAATAATAAAATATATTTTAGTAATATAAAAAATGCAATAAATTGAATCCCCTCCCTCCGTCCTCCCAAAACCAAAAGATAAATCAAAAACTCCTTTTTCGTCTTCTTCGTCTCTTTCCTCCCATCCCTTTTTTCTGCAGTTTTATTACCAATCAATGGCTTCTATCTTACCACTACCAGAACTCGATCCAAGCCCTGAGATATCATCGGAGTTTCAACGGAAGAAGCGGAGGAAAACCGATGAAAAATCTTCCTCTTATCATCGTATGCAAGGCAACCCAAGAATGAATCGATGGAGAACAGGACAAGAGCAACAGATCTACTCGTCCAAGCTCATTGAAGCTCTCCGTCGTCGTTCTACTCCGACCTCCTCTTCCGCTAACGGCAACGATGTTCGTGACACGGCGTACAGAGTCCTCGCCGTCTCGGCCAAGGGAACGTCGCGTTGGAGCAGAGCAATTCTCATTGGTCGACTCAGTGCCAAGATGAGGAAACATAAGAAAGCGAAGGTCAGCGCCAATAGGAAGTTGAGGAAGCCGGCGAGTAGCGGAAAGAGGAGAAAATTGCCGGTCGTTCAGAGGAAGCTGTTGGCTTTGGGACGTCTTGTCCCCGGTTGCCGGAAACTATCTTTCTCTAACCTTCTAGAAGAAACTAGCGATTACATAGCGGCTTTAGAGATGCAAGTTCGAGCCATGACAGCAATTACCGAGTTTCTCGCCGTCGGCAATGATGGTGGAGCACAGCCGCCGGCTGATCGGCTTGGCTCCAATGTCAACTCGTAAAATCGCCAAAAAAAATGTGATTGTTATTTATTTATTATAAAATGTTTTTGTTTTTGGAAACTTTGTTTGTTTTTTTTACCGAGGTTCTTAAATTCATGTATTTTATCGTATTCGAGTTATGTTTTCCTTTTTTTAAAATTTAAAATTTTGTTTTTTAAGGTTTGGTTTAATTCATTAAAAATTAATTTTTATTATTTTATGGATATTCAGTATATTTATTAGGTCATGAAAACAAAAAACAAATACTGTTGATTTTAAATAATTATGAAAATAATATAAAGAACGTCACTTATATTTTATTAGAGAGATTATCTATTGAATAATATGGCTTCGTTCAATTAATTATTTTTTTAGTACTTTATTTTTATCAAGATTTGAATATCATTGATGGTTACATCTAATATTTATAAATATTATATGTTATGTTTATATTTAAATGTCTAACTCTAAAAATATGAAAAAATTAAAAAATGGGCTAATTTATGGGTTATTTTTATAATGAATATTTTATTTATAGTAAAATTACGGGTAATTTAATTTTTATTGAAACAAATAATTTAATTAAATTAAAATTTAGGATTGATTATCTTATCTTTTAATCATGAGGTAGAAAATTTAATCTTCAGTCATAAGAATGAAATATATTTCGTAATTAATAGGTTATCTCTTAGAAAAAAAATCACAACAAAAAATTAAACACGACTATCAATATAAAGTTTTGTAATTACAAAAAAAAATACCAAGCAAACCAAATTAATGTGTCAATCAAATAAATAACATTTAGATAGGAAAAAAATGTGACTTTTGTAAATCAAAATAGTAGATTTTTTTAAAAGTCAAATGCAAGTCCTTTCTAGATAATCAAATTTGTTAATTATGTCTTCTTTTTATTGCTTTTACTTAATCAATCAATCAATCACATAACTGGGACTTAGGAGTCACATATATATATATATATATATTGATTTAATTGTATGAAATGCAAGCAAAGAAAGGAAATTAGTGTCGGCAAAGGGCAGGGGGAATGTAAGATTTTGGGTTTCGGACAAAAATCGAGATATGAGACATGCTTTAGATATTTGTAAGAAATAAAGCCTAAAGCACGCGTTGAATAAAGGAAAGGATGGAACATTGGGAGACCGGGGTGGTGATCTTTATAAGCAAAAACAGCCTCGCAGCATGTGGCCTTGAACCTTGTAAGAAGCAGCTCTTAGCACCACCATGTGACTCCATGGCCCTACATTTTCAAGTGCCTTGAATGTGCATATTTACTTCACTATATATATACACACTTAAATATAGAGATGAACTAAGATGACATGACAATCGTCCTCTACAAATTTTAAATTCTTAAATATTTTAAATATATTTTTTATATTTTTTATAAATAAATTATTATTATTATTATTTTGAATGAAAGAGAGCCAAAACTAGACTTTTACAAGAATATGAGGCTGACTATGCAAGTCCCTATATAAAACCTCTTGAAGAGAGTCTGGTATAGTTTCAAAAGAAATGGAGTTCATCGGAGCCATCTTAGCTAAGAGGTCAGCGACCATGTTTACTTTGCGGGGAACATGTAGGAAATCAACATACAAAGCTTTTGCTTAGTAGAAAGCAATCATACATACTGCTGCAAAAGGACTGGTATTTGAGGGAGGGACGAGCAGTCGGTAAACATCGCTACTATCCGTTTGAACAGTCAACTTTTCAAAACCGTAATCCCAAGCTAATTTGACCCCTTCACAGATTCCCCAAAGCTCCACATCAAAGACCGTTGTGAGGCCTAGGAATTTTGTGAATGCTCCAAGACAAAAACCTGTGTGATCGCGGAAAATACCCCCAATCGAGCCTTGGTTGGTAATGTGAGAAACAACACCATCGGTGTTTAGTACGATCCATCCTGGTCCGGGACATTTCCATTGCACGTGTGATAGAATTAGAGGAACACTAGTTCGCCCCGCTATAAGTGCTGTCAACATAGAATTTGTTCCATGCAATACTGTGATGAAGAATCGATGCTGGAGTAGCGAGGTGTTGTTGAAAAACAGCAAGGTTCCGAGCCTTCCATAACTGCCAAACTAGAGAAGCAAAGAGCACGTTCCGAGGACCCTGAATCTCATCACAAAAAGTCGTGGAAGTTAAATTATCCAGCAGCCAGTCCTAGTGAGAACAAGTGTAGAAAGAGGGAGAATGATATTTCAAGAGGAGAGTGTTCCATATCCAGCTGGATGTGCAACAATCTTTCAAAATGTGCAACATTGTCTCATTTACACTAGGACAAGACGCGTACGAGAATCTTGGCTAAACCCTCGCGTACAACCAACGTGATTTGTAAGAGCTTTGTCACGCTTGAATAACAAGAGAAACCTCGTAATCTTTCCGGTAATGGGAGTTTCCAAATAACCGACGAGCAAGGTAGTTTTGTATCCCAATGCAAGTTACTTAAAGCTTTATAAGCACTCTTAACCGTGAAGGTTAGGTTAGGACTCCTGGACCAATAGAAAACATCGAACCTTATAGTAGCACTTGGATCAATTGAGCGACGAATAATCGGCAAAGCATAAGGCGTTAATAGGGATTCTATCAAATCCCAATGCCAAGAACCATTGAGATGAAACACATTTTTTACCTGTAAAGAAACATCCAGTGAGTGATCTAAAGCGGCAAAGTTGATGAGTAGACCAATCTTAGAAAGCCATAGATCAGTCCAAAAATTAACCATGTCTCCATTACCTACAGACCATGCTAAGTTGGCATGGAAAAATGGCCATAGGTTAGAGAGTTGACGCCAAAAAGGGGAACATGTAGAGCGCGTGATCGAGAAATGACACTTTAGTGACGGCAAAACTTTCGAGATAATGTTCTCGAATAAATTAATTCATGAGATAATGCACTCTCCAGATTAATTGCTCAAATAGGGTGAAATCCACAGTGCTGGTCGTAGGTCGCCATGAGCATAGGTCGCCATGTCCTCCTGCTCCTCGCGTGATTCCTCTTGTAGCTGCTCAAGAGACCTCATGCATGCAGCTGTAATAGCTGCATTATTGCAGCATGATTTGAGTTGCAAAGTGTCATAGCTTCGTGCCCTAGATTCGAGCCATAGATGCTCCCTCGTGCCATAGCTTCGAGACTGTCCCCTCTCATTATCATAGATGCATTGTTGCAGCGTAAAATCAGCTGTTGAATGCAACAATTAGTGTTGTATTATTGCAGCGTTCAACGGTTGAAAAATTTACAGCCTTCAACGTGAATTATACAACTCAAATTGATTGCAGCTTACCAACCGTGCAAAGATCATTATATATTGGATATGAGGGGTTTAGGGTAGAATCATAAGAAAGAAAGAAAATTTGACGAGAGAAAGGAAAGGAAATGAAAAGAAGAAGAAGAAAGGGAGATAAAGGCTCAAACATCGTTCTTGAGGTAATTTTTAATTGTTTAATTTAGTTTATTATATGGAATAATTAGTTTGTTAGTTTATGGTTTAAGGTAAAACAGAAATTTAGTTAATTAGTTTGTTAGTATAAATTATTAGTTTGTTAGTTTAAGTTATATTATATTAATTTGTTAGTTTAAGTTATATATTAGATTATATAAAAAATTAGTTAATTAGTTTAAGTTATTAAATGTAAAAAATATTTAATTAATTTGTTAGTGTGTTTAAACGTATATTAGGTTGTTTGTTGAAGTTTAAGTTATATTATAAAAAAAGTTAATTAGTGCTTAATTAGTTTGTTAGTTTGTTATTTTAACTAAATTATATTATAATAAAGAAATAGTTTATTAGTTTAAGTTATATTATAATATATTAGATTATATAAATTTAATTTGTTTAATTTATTGTTGTTTAAAGAAATAATTTTTTTACACGTACAGGACATTACTCCACAACATTTTTCCACGTACAGATTGATTCGAAGAAAGAAACAAGAAAGGAAAGGAAAGGAAAGGAAGAAGGCATAAATACGGGGTAATTTATTATTTTTTGTTGTTCATTTTTTGTTGTTGTGTATGTGTAAATTAGTTAGTTAGTTAGTTTATATTAGAGTATATAAAATTAATTTGTTTAATTTATTCCCGTTTAAAAAAATATTGTGTTTAAAAATATTCAGTGTTTATTTTATATTAGATTATATAAAATTAATTTGTTTAATTTATTCCAGTTTAAAAAAATATTGTGTTTAGAAATATTTAGTGTTTTTTTAAAAAAATATTTTGTTTACTTTGTATTAGATTATATAATCTTAAATTTTATAACAATTATTAACAAATTTGTTTGATATTAAAAAAAATAAAAATATTATCAAACTAATCATTATTATTAGTAATCATTACTAAATGATTTATGAAATTATCTTATCTAATTTTTTTAATCTAAATTTATTTATTTTTTTATTTGTAGAGAAAATGAGTAACAATTTTTTCACGATTGTCTATTATAATGGATAGATTATGGAAAATGAGGTCAGAGTAGTTTTTCAGTATGAAAAAACCAATAAATATGATGTTAAAAAAAGACATCACATTTATAGAAATGAAGAATAAGATAGAAAGAAAAATTCAAGCTGCAGTTGATGGTTTGAGGTATAGGTTTATGATATGCCCCAACCCAGTCAGATATGTTGCAGTTCCACTTGAAGAATATGATGATATTGGAACCATGGTTGGATTACATGAGTCAACCAATATAGCAATTATTGAGTTATTTGTTGATATGCGTAACATATGTGATGTTCCTAGGACATCAAGAGGTGTGGCTCAAAATCCATCTGAAATGACTTTATATAGTCAGTTTGAGGAGCCGACATACAGGTTCCCGAACAGTTTTATGGCACTATTGGAAAGTGTAAATGAAGTCGGGGGGACATCTGCAACAGCAGAGTATGAGATGAGAAACATACCGGAATTGGCTGTTGATATTGATACTGAAAATCGATGGGGATAAATTCATGATGATTCAAGCGAAGATGAAGAAACCGAAGAACCCGTTTTGGGCGACGATGAAAATATTTTCGGTGAAGGTGCAATTGATAAAGTTCTGGCACCGTATGAAGCTACTCCTCACATGTACGAGATAGACTATGATGCGATGAGGGCACCTGAATTCCCAAACATGCCACATTTACCTCCGTACCAAATGACTGAATCATTCGATAATTATGGTGAATTTTCAGTTGGGGTATAATTCAGCGAAAAAATGAAGCTACGCTGGCGATTAAAGAGTACTGCATCAAATGCCATGTTAATGCCCATGTTGCAGAGTCTAACCAGAAAACCCTATACGCTAGGTGTGTAAAATATGACCCAAAGTGCAAGTGGAAGATTAGAGTGTCGAAAAATCAAAGGCACGATGTTTGGGTCATCACGAGGTACAATGGTCCGCACACATCTTTGCGAAACTCCATCGAACAAGACCACCGACTATTGGACTCCGATGTAATATGCGAATACGTGAAGGCAATGGTTGAAAAGGATCCAAGGATATCTTGTTCAGTGTTAGCTGCATCTATTCAAAGCCAATTTGGATATCAAGTAAAATATGGAAAGGTATGTAATGCAAAGATGAAGGCAATGAAGCTGACGTATGGAGATTGAGATACATCGTACAATGAGCTACCACATTTGCTACAAGCAATGAAGCGATTTATCCCAGGAACCATAGTGAAGTCTCAAACCATGCCCGCATATGACAAAGAAGGTCAACTTCTGCCAGGGAAGAAAATATTTCATAGACTATTTTGGGCATTCAAGGCATGTATTGAAGGATTTCCATTTTGCAAACGTGTGATCCAAGTAGATGTTTCGTGGCTGTATGGTCAATATAGGTATGCACTTTTGATGGCAGTTGCTCAAGATGGTGAGCGAAATATCTTCCCAATTGCATTCGCCATTGTTGAGGGAGAGACAATAGAGGCTTGGGATTTCTTTCTGACCAATCTACGTCAATGTGTCGTTCGTGAAGATGGAGTTTGCTTGATATCCGATAGAGGAACATGTATTTTGGCGACAATTGAACGACCAGGAAGTCGTTGGATACCTCCGTATGCATATCCGACATTTTGAATCCGTCATATTGGCAAGAATAGTATCGACCAGTTTCATAACGCACACATTCGTAGCGAGATAGTCATCATGGGTAAGTTTTATTTTCAATATTTGTGCATTTTTACGTGGTTTTTTAAATTGCGGTTTAACATAATATATTATGAAACAGGATACGAACTACGTCGACCAAATTTTGATAAGAGATTGGAGAATTTGAAGGTATTTTACGATGATCAGTGTGTTTGGAAGTGGGCTTCAAAAATACCGTGGAAAAAATGGTCGCAAGCATACGATGAAGGTCGAAGATACGAACATATGACCACAAACCTTGCTGAGGCCATTAATTTGGTACTAAAAGGTACACGCCATCTCCCAATAGCGAGTATGGTGAAAGATACATACTTTAGATTGGCTAAAGTTTGGTCGGATAAAGGCAAGGAAATTGAGAGTCTCATAAATAGAGGTAAAACTTGGGCTCCTACAGTGGTGGAATCAATGGAAGCAAATGAGTGATTGACAACATCAATGGTTGTTCATAATTTCGACCGAGTTGGTCATACATTTTTCTTGTCGTGCATACGTCGTAACGTCGGAGGAGAAGACCAAACATTTAGAGTTGATTTACGACACAAATGGTGTGATTATGGTTGTTTTCAGGCATGGAAATAACCATGTGCTCATGCAGTCGCTGCATATATGTATGCTGGTGTAAGCGCATACACTTATGTTGATGAATGCTTTCACCTACGTAGGATATTAAATGTCTATAGATATGCGTTCGGACAGATCCCGAATGAATCATATTGGCCCAAAAAGGATCATGATGAATGGATGCCAAATCCAATGCTTCGCAGAAGTCCAAAGGGTCGACCTGAGTCCACTCGTATTCATACCAGTATGGATTTCCATGCTAGAGAGAGAGGTCAAGCAAAGAAATGCGGATTATGTAGGGGTGAAGGCCATTCAAAAAACAAGTGTCCTAATTTACCAAGATATATGCCTCATCATTAGTAATCATATATGTATTTCTATGTATTTATCCGGATTTAATTTTGTAATGATTTATAATTCGAGGACTTGAACAGATTTGAATGGACGTGTGGTTCAATTAACGCCATTTTCGTTACATAACTAATACTCATACATGGAACACTTGTTTGATTTGTAAAAATGATATGATTTGATTTAGTAATGATTTGCTAATCATGATTTAATAATGAATTTATATTTAAAATTATAATAATTATTTAGTAATGATTAGTAATAATTAAATTATTATTAATATTTAATGATTTGATAGTAATGATTAGTAATAATGAAATTATTATTAATATTTAATGAATGATTTGGTAGTAATGATTAGTAATAATGAAATTATTATTAATATTTAATGATTTGGTAGAATGATTAGTAATAATGAAATTATTATTAATATTTAATGATTTGGTAGTAATGATTAGTAATAATGAAATTATTATTAATATTTAATGATTTGATAGTAATGATTTAGTAATTATTAGTATTAATGAAATTATAATAATAATTTGATACTAATAGGGTGATAAATTATTATATCTTCACATTGAAGTTGAATTTATGTAATTTTTGTTGATAAATTATTCGAGCGGAGTTTTTAAATAGAGGGACCTAATTGATATGACATTTATAATTCGAGGACTTGAACAGATTTGAATGGATGTGTGCTTCAATTAACCATAAAAATGATTTAATAATGATTTTAATATTTAATGATTTGATGATTTAGTCATGATTTTAATATTTAATGATTTGATGATTAGTAATGATTTTAATATTTAATGATTTGATGATTAGTAATGATTTTAATATTTAATGATTTGATGATTAGTAATGATTTTAATATTTAATGATTTGATGATTTAGTAATAATTTTAATATAATGATTTAATAATGATTTTAATATTTAATGATTTGATGATTTAGTAATGATTTGATAATAATCATTATAATAATGATTTAGTAATAATCATTACAATAATTATTTAATAATGATTTTAATATTTAATGATTTGATGATTTAGTAATGATTTGATAATAATTATTATAAAAATGATTTAATAATAATGATAATAATGATTTAATAATAACCATTATAATAATGATTTAATAGTAATGATTTAGTAATGATTTTATAATAATGATTTAATACTAATGATTTAATAATTATTACTAATAATTATGGAGTAATAACAAATGAGTGTACAAGTGTGGACTACTCGAATTTAAATTTATACATAGTCGAATTTATTAATGATTTTTAAATATTTAAAGATTTGATACTAATGATTTACTAATGATTTATTATTAATATTTAATTATTTGATACTAATGATTTACTAATGATTACTAGTAATGAAATTATAATAATGATTTGATACTAAAAATCATTGTTAAGGTTAAAAAAACTAGTCTAATTTCAATATATAATTTGTAATAAATAGAAAACGAGTTTACAATTGTTGTCGATGCCGGGATGTTGTTGAATGATAATGTCGGGACGGACGTCTAATACGTTGTGGCCGTTGAGGTTGCTCAGGAGTATAGTACACATCCTCCTCATTCATTGGGGGCATTTGAACTGCCATGTGTTCAAAGTCATACGTCGACGAAAACATGGGAGAGTATATGGGTGCCTGCACAAACTCTGGTATGTATGCCGGGATAGTAGAATCATCAACTACGTGATGCAACGATCCCGCATTGTCGAACGGTTGTGGTGCGCTATTATCCACATCGGTCATTTCCGCTTCAGGTTGTTGAGATGAACTCCTACTCCCACTCGATAGAGAGTATTCAACTTTACCAAATCTTTTCTTAAACCTCAAAAATTGTCGCCTCTCTACCATTATTGTCAGGAACGACTTTCCATTATCCCAAAAATAAGCAAGGTAAGCCGAAGTCTCAAAATTAAAGTCGTCGTCTTGAATGTCGTCAAGAGTTGGCATGAATGAAGCCCTATTGTTCCAAGCATTAATGTATGTTGCATTCTTCTCAACCCAATTAACATTTTCTTTACGACGACCATCAAATCTGTGCAGGTCGTCATGCGTCTCAACCCAATTCACCTGACGACGACCATCTAAGTTTTGGAGAAGGTTATGATCCCATGGACTTCGCGGAATAGGTTGGTGGAAGTGGAATTGCCTCTGCACTCTATCCCCAAATTGGATCTCAAAAAAAGCAAAATTGATCAATGGTGTAACAACACACCAATATTGGAACCCATCTAAAATATCGTGCAGTATCAACGCAAAAATTTCTTCATTCATGTATGGTTTCCAATTAAACTGTAAAATTAAAAAAACAATAAAATTGATTTAAATCAAATAATATAGTTTATTTAAATAATAATTAAAAATAACAGATTATACATACCTCCTTTTTGGCCTTAATGTTGATCTTCAGCCTGAACTCTTTAATGTTGTTGTGCACCAACCCCGTGCCTTCAATTTTATGCCTTCATCTGTATATCAATCAAAACAAAAATATGAACATTTTTTTCAATAATTTTAATCAAAATAAATATTTTCTAATTAATATTTTATATTAAAATAGAGGATTCATATTACCTTCCGGTAAGTGGAAAGTCAACCGCAGTTCGACTAATCGATGTCAAAATGGAAGTCTATGCCAAGCCCATGATTGTAGCAGCAACAGACATCCACCGATTTCTGCTATATTATTATCATTCACGACTAATGATGCCTTGCACATCTCACGATACAAGAACGCCAATATCGCCAAACCCCAGCCTACTATTCTCAAAATTTGTTAAAAAAGAAGATACTGAGTGTGAACATAACTACCGGATTTATCAGGCATCAAAATTCCCCAAATCAACTGTAATATATATGCTCGTGTTGTATATATAATTTCGTGCTCTGTACTATTTGGTTGAAGTTGAAATTCATTCTTCAACCATGACAACCTCACACGCAACCCTCTACACTCTAGTGGTACGGGCGTTTTCCCAAGAAACAAGCTGCAAAGTTGTGCCACATTATTAAACTTATGTGACATTACCACCGGCATCCCATTAGTTTGGACCCGAGTTACATTGCCACATCCTCTAGAGTTATCGTACATTCGCCAAACGGCAAATGAAACTTGTGCGTTTCTGGTCTCCAACGTTCAATCAACGCACTGATCAAACCTAGGACCAACTTGTAATCTCGCACAAATGTTACATACCAAAATCCAACCTCTTGCAAGTTTTCTTCTATCAATGGGTGTGGCTTGGGCACTTTATGTAGCCGAAGACGAAGGACTCGATGCTCGTCCTCCTACAATTAAATAATGCAAAATCTTTATCACAATCATCATAAAATAATATTCAAATATTTATTAATTATAATTCATTAAACAAATATTTTATTCACCATTATTCCCAAATGACTTAAAATATGTTCATTGTCAAGTTTCAGCAGTGGAATTTGGTCAGCCATTGGAATGAATCTATAAAAAAATTAAACAACAGTATTTAAAAAATCATTTAATATAATATAATGTTAAGTAACTAACTAACTCATTTACAACACAACAAAAAAATTTAATATAATAACTTATAATATAATAAACTTATAAAGTAACAAACTAAACTTTTTAAAATATAACTTAAACGTGAATTTTCCCTTAAACAATTAATAAACTATTCTTTAATATAACTTCAATTAATAAACTATTTTTTAATATAACTTAAACTAATAAACGATTTTTTAATTATAATTTACTACTAAAAACTAATTAACTAATTTTTTTATATAATATAAATTCAACAATTCATATGGCAACTTAACTATTTAACTAACACAAACTAATTACATATTTTTATATATAACTAACTACTAACAACTAACTAATTAAGAAAATTTTTTACCCTAACCCTAAACTAACCCTAACCCTAAACTAACAAACTAATAATTTACAATAATAAACTAATTTAAATTAAATAAAATGAAAATTTACCTCGATGTTTGCTTGCCAGACTCCCTTTCTTCTTCTTCCTCTTATTCCTTTCCTTTCTCTCGACACTTTTCTCCCTTTCTTTCTTATGCTTCCTTAACCACATTTCATACCCCCTATATGTTAAAGGGTCGGCTGCCATGCACCAATAATTGAAGAATAACGAGCCGTTGATTCTCGTGGATTGCAGCAATAATTGCTGCATGAAGCAGCGGAAATTATGCTGCAATAATGCAGCGAATAAAGGTGCATGGAGCAGTGGGGAGAAGGCGAGCATGCAGTGGGGAGCAGGCGAGCATGCAGCGAGGAGCAGGGTGTAGGACAAGGTCGCCCAGCATGCATTGCAACCTACCATGTCACCTGGCGTGCATGGTGACCTACAATGTCGCCTAGCGTGCATGGCGACCTACCCTTGCTCGGATGCCCTCGGATGCCTCGCATAGCTCGGTCGGATGCGCTCGGATGCCCTCGTTCGGATGGCCTCGGATGCCCAACGTGTTGGGACGTGCATGGCACATGCAAAATCTCTTGTAGCTCGCCGGGAAGAAATGACGACCTAGTAGGTCGCCCGGATGACATGGCGACCTACGATCAACACTGTGGATTTCACCCTATTTGAGCAATTAATCTAGGGAGTGCATTATCTCATGAATTAATTTATTCGAGAACATTATCTCGAAAGTTTTGCCCTTTAGTGACTATTTCTCACGTAATAAAGTTATCCATAACGATGAAGGAGATTTAATCAGAGCGTTGCAAA
This sequence comes from Hibiscus syriacus, assembly GCF_006381635.1. Lineage (NCBI taxonomy): Eukaryota > Viridiplantae > Streptophyta > Magnoliopsida > Malvales > Malvaceae > Hibiscus > Hibiscus syriacus. The sequence goes on along the minus strand of NW_024062011.1, from coordinate 378,068 downwards.
CATTGAAAAGAAGGGCAATGTTTTGAAACTCCATTTTTTGAAGCCTTAGCCCACCTGATAAGGTTGGCTGACAAAGATTCTCCCATCGTACTGAAGGAATAGACGAGGCATGAGCCGTGGAACCCCAAATAAAAGTGACGGATAGCCTGTTTAATATCATCACAAAGAGATTTTGGAAGCTTGCTGACTTGCATGATATAGGTTGGAATACTTTGTAGAACGAATTTAGCAAGAGTAACCCGTCCAGTGAAAGAAAGTGTCTGAGCCGACCAACTATAAAGTTTATTATGAATTTTGTCAAGAATAAAACAATATAGATCTCGTGTTGCACCCATGTGACGAACAGGTACCCTCAGGTATTTTCCCATAGCAAGAACCTCACGAATCCTGGTTTATTAGAGATAGCGACTCGTACATCTCCGAAAGTAGTTGGTGAGAAAAAAAATTGTAGTTTTCTGTTTATTAACCATATGACCCGAGTGTTGACCAAAAACATAAAGAGTGGAATTGATCACTCCTGCATTTGCCAAATCCGCCTTAGCATAGAAAATAAAGTCATCAGTGAAAAAATAAGTGAGATATTGGAGATCCTTGATGCGACAGCCGGATTGCCGACCATTCTCCAGATGCCACACGATGATCAATGCTGTGGTTAAGCTTCTCCATAGTCAAATTAAACAGATATGGAGAGAGAGGCTCTCCTTGACGTATTCCTTGCTCAGGCGAGAATTCTGTACCGAGACAACCATTCCATTGCACCTGCATTTTTGAAGATGTAATGTAAAACATAATTAAATTGATCAGAGGACAAGGGAGACCAACATCAGAAAGTGTTTCTTTTATAGTCTCAACGGACTCTATCGAAAGCCTTCTAAAGATCTACTTTAATGATCATCTAGCCAGTCTTGCCTTTTTTCATTTGCATCGTGTGAATCACTTCCTGATTAATGATAATATTTTCCGTTATACTTCTCCCTTTTATGAAACTTGTTTGGTCAGGACCAACCAAAAGAGGAATGATCTTTTGAAGTCGACGAACCACAAGCTTTGTGATGAGCTTATATAGGACCAAACACAAGCTGACAGGGCGAAAATCGACGAAGGTCTCAAGATGAGGAACTTTTGGAATAAGAGCAAGAACGGTGCGATGAAGATTTGGAGCTATTGTATTGTGAGCAAAAGCTGAAAAGAGCATTGTGCACACAGAAGATTTAACGGTATCCCCATTTTTTGTTGTTGAAAATAGTGGACATGGAACCCGCCAAGCTTTAAGGGGACCTATTGCGAATAAAGCCTCTTTGATTTCACTCTTCGAGGGAAGTGCAGTCAAAACCGAAGTATCCAAATCAGAGAGTGTAATACCAAAAAATTTAGATTGTGATCAAAATGGAAAATTTGAAAGTTTCATGACCAAAGTATAAACTTTGAAAAAGTTCAGGGACCAAAATGATAATTTTAAAAAATTATATTTTAGGCATCGTAAATAAATAGTTTATTTCAAAAATAACGTTTTGGTGGGAATCAGAATTTTAATCCGAGATTTATAATAAAAGTTATAAAGCAAGGAAGTTGAGAAAAAATTTGATAAATCGGATCGAATAGAAAATTCAGGAAAATTTGAAGGATGATACCTTAGTCCGAAAATATTATTTTCACATTTTTAAATCCTGGAAAATAATATAAATATTTAGATTTAAGGGTTTGATTTTCATGTTTATTTTGGACCGTTGGATTAAAGTGGTAAGATTGTGATTTTTGGAAAAAGGCAAGGGCAAATCGGTAAACTAAGATCTTATTTGTTCATCTTTGACTTATGAGATATGATAAGGTTGAAGTGTCTTATTTTGGAAGATGATAATGTTAGGTGTCTTGATTTAATGCTGATTATGAAGTTTCATTAAGGGTAATTGATAATTTATTAATTTAATGAATTTAATATTCATTAAAGGGAGATAAGCATGGAAAATATCTAAAGTTTCATGCCAAAGTGTTCATCTTATTCTCCATTGCCGTGAGCTATACAAATGTAAGGGAAAATATTTGTTTTCCATTTTTGAGCAATTTCATTAGGAATTCAAGTTATGTCGTGAAATAGGAAAGTGATTTATTCAAGAAAAGCTGTCTTTTGATATCAATTATGCTTGCTCAACTTACTTAATTTCAAAGATCCTAAATCTTAGGTGGCGTTTGGTTCGCTAGAATATTTATGAGGGAATTGGAATCTGTGAAGGAATTGGAATCTGTAGGAATTGGAATCCAATTTCATATTCTGTTTGGTTAGCAGGAAATGGAATTGGAATCCAATTCTATATTCTGTTTGGTTCACAGACATGTCAGATGAATTTGATTTCAGTAATGTAAAATGACAGAATTGCCCTTCGTGTGATTTTGCTTTATTTTAGTTTATTTTACAACTTACATGTAGTAATATACTATAAAAAATTAAAAAATATTAAATTTTCATTTTATTGATTGATTATTCATTTCAATAAATTATAAAAATCATGCTAATAAACATTATAAGTTAAAATCATCACAATCAAAATATATTAATAAGTTACCAAAAGATAGAGCAATATTTCGATACATTCAAATCGGAGTATGTTAATTAGTTACCAAAAAATATACCAAAAATTATTTTTATTCAATATATGAATTAGAAACTCGACCCGACACAACTCAAAATAATAAAAAAAAATATTTTTATTCAATAAAAACATTGACTTAATTGAAAAAAATTATATATAGAGGGGTATTATTGTAATTATTCCTAAATATATAAGGTAAAATTATATATTTTTTTCGGGTCGGTCCGATTTTTTTCACCCTAACCCCAACCCGACCTGACCCGAATATCACACTTAAAGAAACCCAACCCGACCCGACCCAATCCGAACAAAATAAAGTTTCATCCGACCCGACCTGACTCGAATATATGAATTAGAAACCCGACCCGAAATAATAAAAAAAATATTTTTATTTAATAAAAACAGTGACTTAATCCGATCCGAACCAAATTATATATATTTTCGGATCGGTCTGGTTTTTTTCACCCTAAACTCGAACCCGACCCGACCCAAATATCACACTTAAAAAACCCGACCCGACTTGGCCCGAATATCACACTTAAAAAACCCGACCCAAACAAAATAAAGTTTCATTCGACCCGACCCGACCTGAAATAATAAAAAATTATTTTTATTTAATAAAAACAATGACTTAATCCGACCCGACCCAAATTATATATATTTTCGGGTCGGTCCGTTTTTTTTCACCCTAAACCTGAACTCGACCTGACCCGACCCGAATATCACACTTTAAAAAACCCGACCCGAATATCATACTTAAAAAACCGACCCAACCCGAACAAATTAAAGTTTCATCCGACCCGATCCGAATATATGAATTAGAAATCCAACCCGACCCGAAATAATAAAAAAAATATTTTGATTTAATGAAAACAGTGACTTAATCCGACCCGACCTGAATTATATATATTTTCGGGTCGGTCTGATTTTTTTCACCCTAAACCCGACCCGAATATCACACTTATAAAAACCCGATCGACCCGACCAAAATAAAGTTTCACCCGACCCGACCCGACCCGACCCGAATATATGAATTAGAAACCCAACCCGAAATAATAAAAAAATATTTTTATTCAGTATATGAATAAGTTACCAAAGGATTAATGAGGGTAGTATAGTCAAATTTCAATTCCCTCCAACAAGGGAATTGAATTCCATCCATTTTTGGATGGAATTCACTTTCCCTCATTTGATGGAATTGAATTCCATTAGGGATTCCAATTCCCTTGAAAAACTTGAACAAAACATGGGAAAGTGGTGGAATTGGATTCCAAGTCCCACCAGTTCCAAGGGATTCCATCCAACCAAACGCCACCTTAGGGTTTATGTTCATGTTATGGTTCATGAAATTGATGATGAATATTGATGTTTTTGAGGTTGTAGATTCATTTTCAAGCTTGATTTGTGATTAAAACATGTTCAAACTTCATAGATATGATTCTATAAATTTCGGTTAAATGAAGAAATTATAGAACTTGGTGTTTTGATGAGAGTTGGTTAGGGATTTGATTGTAGAAATGTTGCAAGGTTGATTGGAAATTGATTTCATGCTTGAATTGAATCAAAATTGAGCAAAATCATGGAAACTTAGTTTCTAAGTTTAAAGTGTTCGGCCATGAGGTATTTGACGGAGAAAAATTATGAAAAAATTGTATAAGGGCTGGAAATGATGTTGGAAGTATTCTACAAGCTTTAGAAAAATTTGGGGACTATTTTGTAATTTTTGAAAAGTTGGGGACCAATTCGATAATTTTGGGAAAGTTGTGAATGGTTGTATAATTGTTTAATAGTTGATGTACTATGCTTGAAATTATTGTTTTGGAATTGAAATGAGTGTTTAGATGTGAAATATGACCATTTTGGAAGTTTGAAAAGATTGGTGATTTAAGTACAACATTCATATAGTTAGGGGTACTTAAATATAATTATGCCTTTGTAAAAGCATTTGAATGGTAGTAATTTCAAAGCTGGAATTTTGTTATTAAGAATCTAAGTGATAAAATGGTGAAGGACCATTTTGTGTAAATTGAAAAAGTTGGTGCCAATGTTAAAAAGGAATTCTTAAGTATTTTGGTAGAAAATGAGTTTCAAGTACATTATGGATTTTGTTTTGGGATGTGTTATGTTAGTACAATACTAACATAAGTCTAGTTATGAATTCGTGATTTTGTAAAGATCGTGATTGAATTGTCTTTGAAGCAAGTCAAGTATAAAAGAGTCTTGAGTTAATCGATTGACGAATATGGCCAAGAGGGGGGTGAATTGACAATTAAAATTTTGGTGGAAGCTTTTGCAGAAAATTGAAAGAAATTTGCACAGCGATTTAGAGTGGTTCGACTTTCTCATTCAAAGTCTACGTCCACTACCTTAGCTATCCACACTAAGGATTTTCCACAAATTCACTAATTTGTCTTTCTTTTGAGGACAAAGAGTAACCTTACAAACCCTCAAGAATTATACCCCAAATTCTTGAGAACACTCTCTCTCAAAGAGAATAATACAAATTTACAAACTTACAAGGAAATCCTCTTAAGGTAGATTGTTTGCACAATTCTAGAACAAAGAAAAGAACACTCAAGAATGAATACAATTGAGCACAATAAGTGTTCTTGAAAGCAAAATGAATATTGAATGAAAAATAGGCTTGAAATGCTCAAACTTGAGGTTTGATGCTTTCTCTTTGATTCTCTCTTGATTCTAGTTGCTTGATGTTTCTTGTTATTGATCAATGGCTTCTAAGCTTGCTTAAATACACCTTGGATCACTTCTGAACGTTGGGGATGATTAGTGGAGTTAATAGAGTCGTTTAAGTGTGAAAACAATTAATAAAATCAATTGAGAGCGTCTCATGCATCGCTGCATACCCTAGGTGCATCGGTGCATCAAGTGTAAAATTCAAATATTTTGACCGTTGGACTCTCAGTGCATCGGTGCACTAAGAGTGCATTGATGCATAAAATGCATTCGATGTTTTGAAAAAGCCTGAGTGCATCGATGCATGGTATGTGCATCGATGCATAAAATGCATTCGATGTTCAACTAAATCATCGGTGCATCGATGCATAGTTTGATGCATCGGTGCATGCCTTTGAATAATTGAATTTAAGGCTTTGATTTTGGTTCAAAATACTTTGTGAAAGTTGTTTCAAAGATATATTAAGTATAAAACACAAATTTACATATTTAGTAAGGTTTAAAATTGATCTTGAAAGATTTGGAGTGATAATTTGATATTCGATTAATTGAATCGAATATACTTAGAAAATCATTTGTAAAATCTTAAAATTCATTTAAACTTAATTTGTTATATTGAAACATCAAAATATTTTCAACAATCTCCCCCTTTTTGATATAACAAAACATTTGTGTTATTTTAAGATTTTCTAAAATTTGAAATCAATTTTGAAAAATTACTCCCCCTTACTATAACACTTCTCCCCTTTAAAAATATATCAACACTTAACACTTAACATTTAAACATATCAACACTTAACACTTAACATTTCTCCCCCTTTTTGTTAAATCAAAAAGCTTCATATTAAAAATATAGCCAATTGATTAAAAATATATGTATATATAACTTAAGCTGCTATGATCACAATCAAAAGAGAAATTAACCATTAGTTTCATAATCAATATTCATAATAAAATGTGAAATTATAAATTGGTCATATTTTAACTAAAAAGTAAATGATGCATATATTGAAACAAACCAAAATATATATGAAATAAAAATTCAAATATCCATCAAACAACATCCAACAATCAAAGAAAGACAATCCAAAATGTTTTAACAATTAAAATTAAAGTGCAAGGACGATCCTAAACCAAAACAAAAAACTACTCGTCCATAGAAGGATCGGGAGGAGGCAGAGGAAAACGGGCTTGCATCTCAATCGAGAGAGTATTCATGCGTGCAAGCATCTCCCTTTGAAACTCCATCTGTCGAGCTTCCAAAGTGTCTAAGCGTTGATTTACTGCTTCGTGAGTAGCAGTCAAGTGTGATTCGATGGAAGCATATCGTAGATCAAATGTCTCCAAGAACGATTGAAAATATGGAGGCATTTGATCCTCTTGTGGAGCTGGTTCTGGTGCAGGCTCGTCATCGGGTACATGATCATCGATGTCTTGCATAAGCTGTTGAAATTAGGATCATCGTCATCAACTGGAGCTAGAGGAGGAGGAGCACGAGAGGAGCTAGGAGCAGTTCGTAAGGAACTAGCTCCCGGAGTTTGCTTGCCGGGTCTAAAAACCCATTGACCGGTTACCGCGTCTTGTTTCCAATCCGCTTTCTTCAAAGATGTGAGATTGATTGGGTTTTGGATAGGAATAGGATTGTCAAGAGAGACATCGAGACCGAGTTTGATAAAAATATTGCTAAGAAGACAACCATAAACTAGTGTTTCAATGTGTTTGGATGGGATAATGTTTACGGTATCGACTAGCACACTAAAGATAATCTGTGGAAGCTTTATTTTGATCTTATTCTTAATACAATACATCCACCATAAATCCCTAGCCCGAAGAGTGGAGTACCTACCCGCGGATGGTCGAAACCACCATGAGATCATTAAGTGAAGAAAACAATCGTGATGAGATCGGAGGGTACTAACACTAGCGTTTGGGAGATATGGATATTCCACAGTTTCTTTTTCGTCATAAACACCATCGTCATCTAACCCAAATTTTGAAGCTATAGTTGTGGAATCAACAAGAATATATTGTCCTAGAAGATAGGATCTAATTCCTATAGTTCCACATTGAGTTTCGTTTTGAATACAGACCGCATTAGAATATAAAATGCGGACTAATTGATGGAAAACGACAGGTTGAAGACGAACCAAATTATCAAACTTCCAAGATTGAAGAATCAATAGGTATTCAAAATCAATATCTATCATGACTTGAAGTGAGGGAATACGTTCTTCCCGAATTCTATAGGATTGGAAAGAATTTTTGTACCTAGAGTACAGTTCGTCTCTACGACGCTCAGGCATGTTAAAACAAGATCCTAATAGACTAGTTGGTGGAGGAGGAACGAGATTTGGCGGTTGGTTTGAACGAGAATGACTAGACGAAGTTCTAGGGCGTTTGGGATTAGACATGATTAAAGGAAATCAGAATAAGGAATATCACCTGCAATTTGAAACACATATATGCATAATCAATCCCAAAACTCAAATGAGTCCTCAATAATTAAAGGTTCTCTAAACCATATCCTAATGGGCATATTTTGAAAACTATTTAAAAATAATATTTGATAATCATAATATAGTTTTCATGAAAACAAAACAATTAAATAAAAAATATTACTAATTTTTGAAATTATATATATATATAAATTTCTAAATTCAAAGAAAAATCTTGAAAAATTGTTTGTTTTTGACAACATTGGTAGTAAAATCTAGTTTAAAACCAACAAACAATCAATGCCCGACATAATGTACATTCTAGAACTAATTAAAACTAGTTCTAAAATCAAAAATTTGTAAAATAGAAGTTTTTTAGAAAAATACCTTGAAAATTCAGATTGAGAGGGATGAGTAGTTGTTTTGCACGATTTAATGATTGAAGCAGGTTTGCAAGTTGAAAGGCTTGAAGATTCCGACAAAAAATCGTTGATTTTTGAGTAAGAGGAGGATTTAGAGAGAGAGAGGGATGAATGCGGGAGAGTTTTAGTTTTAGATTTTGAGAAAATGAAGAAAATGAGGCATTTTAACCCAAAACCCGACAGATGCATCGATGCATGACCCTGTGCATCGATGCACATTCAAGGCGTGCATCGGTGTATCAACATGATGAATCGATGCACATTCAAAGGGATGCATCGATGCATTGTTAAGTGCATCAATGCAAGAAACACAAAAAATATCCAAAAATCTGGTTTAAAAACTCAAAATGCTAAATTAATTAGCTCTAGTGGTATTGGCAACTCATATATTGAAAATTAATCATGTTCAAACAATCAAATTAATCTTTAAACTATATCTGAACATAAAGTTAATTTTCATCAAGAATCATAAACTCCCCCTAACTAATAGCGATGAATGCAATCAAAAATTACTATTCTAAGCATTTTTCATTTAGTCTTAAAAGTGCTAAAATTATTTTAAACACCAAGTGAAGATAGGTTGGTCAAACCTAATTCTCTCCTAAGTGTCCAAAATCTTTCCTTGTCTAAAGGTTTTGTAAATATATCCGCTAATTGGTGCAAAGTATCAACAAATTCTAGAACTAAATCTTCCTTAGTGACACGGTCTCTAATGAAGTGATGTCTTATTTCAATGTGCTTAGTTCTAGAGTGTTGGATGGGATTTTTAGTGAGACAAATAGCATTAGTATTGTCACACTTGATAGGAATGGTACAAACTTCAATTCCATAATCAAAAAGTTGTTGTTTCATCCATAAAACTTGTGCACAACAACTACCAGCTGAAATGTATTCAGCTTCAGTGGTAGATAATGCAACACAATTTTGTTTTTTTGAAAACCAAGAAATCAGCATATTTCCAAGGAATTGGCAAGTACCAGAGGTGCTTTTCCTATCTAATTTGCATCCTCCATAATCCGCATCAGAAAAGGCATGCAAGCTAAAGCTAAAGTCTCTAGGATACCAAAGTCCTAAACAAGGAGTGTTCTTAAGGTATCTAAAGATTCTCTTAACAGCTAGTAAATGTGATTCCTTAGGACATGATTGAAATCTAGCACATAGGCAAACACTAAACATAATGTCCGGTCTACTTGCAGTTAGATAAAGCAAAGAGCCAATCATTGACCTATATAATTTAACATCTACACATTTACCTCCTTCATCTAAGTCAAGCTTTGTTGAAGAGCTCATTGGAGTGTCATGAGGTTTGCCATTTTCCAGTCCAAACTTCTTGAGCATATCTTTGACGTACTTAGCTTGATTGATGAAGATGCCATCTTTTCTTTGCTTGATTTGGATTCCCAAGAAAAATGAGAGCTCCCCCATTATGCTCATCTCAAACTCACTTTGCATTAGCTTAGAAAATTCTTGGCAAAGAACATAATTAGTAGAACCAAATATTATATCATCAACATAAATTTGAACTACTAATAAATCTTTACCTTTATGCTTTAAAAACAATGTAGTGTCAACCTTCCCTTTTGAAAAACCTTTTTCAATTAAAAAGTTTGACAATCTTTCATACCAAGCTCTAGGAGCTTGTTTTAAACCATAAAGCGCTTTTGTCAATTCATGAAAACATTTAAGAACATGATCCAAAAATTTTGAATCTTCAAAACCTGGAGGTTGTTCTACATACACTTCTTCCTTTATAAAACCATTTAAAAATGCACTTTTAACATCCATTTGATATATTTTAAATTCATGAAAACATACAAATGCTAATAACATTCTAATTGCTTCCATCTTAGCTATGGGAGCGTATGTTTCATCATAGTCTATGCCCTCTTCTTGAGTATACCCTTGAGCAACAAGTCTAGCCTTGTTTCTCACTATATTACCACTCTTATCAAGCTTATTCCTAAATACCCATCTAGTACCTACAGTAGATTTATTACTAGGCCTTTCAACTAATGTCCATACTTTACTTCTCTCAAATTGATTTAATTCTTCTTGCATAGCCATAATCCAATGTTCATCTTTGAATGCTTCTTTAATATTCTTAGGCTCTATGCATGAAATAAATGCAACGTAATTACAAATATTTCTAAGAGAAGATCGAGTTATTACCCCTTTGGATGGATTACCTATAATCTCACCATCCTTGACATAGTTGTACTCTCTTGGATAAGATACTTCCCTTTCTTCAATGGTTGGATTCTCAAGAGGATCATGAGTTACCTCATCTTTTGTTTCTTCCTTTGATGATGGTTCTTCAACGTCATGTCTAACTTCATTTGTATTTATAATACCTACATCATCATTTACACAAGAATCCTTCCTCGGAAGAAGATTATCATCAAAAACAACATGTATAGACTCTTCTACAACTAAAGTTATTTTATTAAATACTCGATAAGCTTAACATTTAAGGAATAACCCATAAAAATTCCTTCATCACTTTTAGCATCAAATTTGCCAAGGTTTTCCGTACCGTTATTTAAAACAAAACATTTACATCCAAAAGGATGAAAATAGCTAATGTTAGGCTTTTTATTTTTGAAAATTTCATATGGAGTTTTCTTTAAAATTGGCCTAATCATTACTCGATTTACAACATAACAAGCGGTATTTGTGGCTTCCGCCCAAAAATATTTTGACAAATTATTTTCACAAAGCATGGTTCTAGCCATTTCTTCTAAAGTTCGAGTTTTCCTCTCAACAACTCCATTTTGTTGAGGGGTTCTAGGTGCTAAAAAATTATGGCTAATACCATTAGAATTAAAAAACACATTAAATACAAGATTTTCAATTTCAGTAACCGTTTTCGTTTTGGATTAATTTTGAAAATGTGATGAAATTTTCTAATGCTTCATCTTTAGTACTTAAGAATAGAACCCAAGTATATCTAGAATAGTCATCTACCAAGACAAATGCATATTGTTTTCCACCCAAGCTAGTAGTCCTAGTTGGCCCAAAAAGATCTATATGGATCAATTGTAATACTCTACTAGTTGATACGTCATTAATGGATTTAAAAGAAACTCGCTTTTGTTTTCCTTTAGCATAAGCATCACATATTTTATCATTATCAAATTTTAGTTTAGGCAACCCTCGAACTAAATCACCTTGAATTAGCCGTTGCAAAACACTCATACTAGCATGTCCTAGTCTCCTATGCCATAACCAACTATCATGTTCATCCTTAGCAACTAGGAACAAATTAGTCATATCAATAGAATCTAAATGCACCATGTATATGTTTCATATTCTATGACCAACAAGCATAATCTGATTAGATGCAATGTCAATGACTTTACAACCATTAATATCATACATGACATTGAATCCCTTATCATAAAATTGACTAATACTCAATAGATTATGCTTTAATCCATTCATATATAAAACATTTTTAATTTGTATGGAAGAGGTATTACTAATAGTACCAATACCTTCAATATGACCTTTTGAATCATCACCAAAAGTCAATTCTCCTCCATTTTTGGCGTTAAGCTTAATGAACCGATTTTTGTCTCTGGTCATGTGTCTTGAGCATCCATTATCAAGGTACCATGAATTTGGATTTGTTTCCCATGCCTTGTAGCAATGCTTTTTTTCCAACAAACATAGATTAATTTCTAATTTTTGGTACCCAAATTCTTTTGGGTCCATATTCATTAGTTTCCAAAATCCTAGTCCCCTTAGGTATCCATTTGTGTAGGATATCCTTATCTTTAGTAGTAATGAGCTCTTTAGGAACCCATATACTTCTAACGATTTTTCCATTAGAGGTTCTTTGGGGACCTCTATGATTGTAGTTTTTAAAACTTTTTCTAACAAAGTTGGATTTTGAATTTTCTCCATTTTCAAAACATTTTGTTCTAACTTTATCAAAAGAGTTTTAAGATCATCAATTTTCTTTTGATGATCATAATTGACCTTTGAAAGTAAATTTTGCAAATCCAAATTTTTCTTTTCAAACTCTTCTAGTTTAATTTGAAAATCTTTGATTTTACTTTCAAGATCGTTGTTGGTTTTGGATATGAGTTTATTTTCATTTTTCAATTTTGAAACATCATTTTTATATTTTGAAAACAATTTCTCATAATCCGAAGCCAACCCATTATATTCCTCTAATAACTCATCATAGGATAAATCATCAAAATTAGATGAGTTAGAGGTTACCTTAGAATCTTCCCCGAATGCCATCAAGCACAAGTTTGCTACTTCTTGTTCCTCTTCATCGGAACCTTCTTCATCGCTCCATGTAGCCACATGAGCCTTGTGCTTATTCTTTAATTGACCCTTTCTCTTCAATTATGGGTAATCATATTTGACATGCCCCGACTTTTCGCATTCATAGCAAATGATTGGGTCCTTCTCTTTTGGTTCATTTTTGAGGCCTTCATTTCGTTTGAATTTTCTTCCTCGGTAAGGTCTCATCATTTTTCTGAACCGTTTGGCAAACAATGCCATTTCCTCATTATCGTCATCTTCATCCGAATCACTCTCATCTTTTGTGGATTTGAGAGCAACTCCAATGTTTTTCTTCTTCTCATTCTCCTTTGGTGTCTCTTCAATCTTATCGAGGTCCACCTCATCTTCAAGCATCATTTCATGAGTGAGGAGTGAACCGATTATCTCTTCAAGAGTTAAGGACGCTAGATCCTTAGACTCGATGATTGTCGTCTTCTTTGATTGTCACGATTTTGGGAGGGAGTAGACTAACTTCCTCACAAGCTTTTCATTTGAAATGATCTCTCCATATGATTTGAGACCATTGACAATCGTTGAGAATCTATCCGTTATAGCTTTGATATCTTCATTTGGTTTCATCCTGAAATTTTCATAGCTATGCGTTAGAATACTAATTTTAGATTTCTTTACTTTATCGGTACCTTCATGAGTGACTTGAAGTTTGCCCCATATTTCTTTGGTGGTTGTACAAGATGAAACTCTTCCGTATTCATCTGGTCCTAGAGCACAAAATATAATATGGATGGCTTTGGAGTTGAGCTGGAACATTTTTGTCTCTCCTTCACTCCATAATCTTGGATGAGTGAGAGGCTTGAAGTATCATTCTTCTACGACATTCCATGCTCCCATGTCACTTGCTTGAATGAAGTACATCATTCTATTTTTCCAATAGGCATAGTTAGCCCCATTAAAGAAAGGAGGCTTGTTGACAGGCATCGAATCGAGACCGAAGTCGAAGTTTGAAGTAGAGGCCATTGATGACTTTGATTATCGATGTAATTCTTCCCGAATCGACTCAAGAGGCGATTAAACCTTCAAATGAGTTAGGCTCTGATACCAATTGTTGAGTTAATCGATTGACGAATATGGCCAAGAGGGGGGTGAATTGGAAATTAAAATTTTGGTGGAAGCTTTTGCAGAAAATTAAAAGAAATTTGCACAGCGATTTAGAGTGGTTAAACTTTCTCAACCAAAGTCTACGTCCACTACCTTAGCTATCCACACTAAGGATTTTCCATAAATTCACTAATTTGTCTTTCTTTTGAGGACAAAGAGTAACCTTACAAACCCTCAAGAATTATACCCCAAATTCTTGAGAACACTCTCTCCAAAAGAGAACAATACAAATTTGCAAACTTACAAGGAAATCCTCACAAGGTAGATTGTTTGCATAATTCTAGAACAAAGAAAAGAACACTCAAGAATGAATACAATTGAGCACAATAAGTGTTCTTGAAAGCAAAATGAATATTGAATGAAAAATAGGCTTGAAATGCTCAAACTTGAGGTTTGATGCTTTCTCTTTGATTCTCTCTTGATTCTAGTTGCTTGATGTTTCTTGTTATTGATCAATGACTTCTAAGCTTGCTTAAATACACCTTGGATCACTTCTGAACATTGGGGATGATTAGTGGAGTCAATAGATCCGTTTAAGTGTGAAAACAATTAATAAAATCAGTTAGGAGCGTCTCATGCATCGATGCATACCCTAGGTGCATCAAGTGTAAAATTCAAATATTTTGACAGTTGGACTCTCAATGCATCGGTGCACTAAGAGTGCATCGATGCATAAAATGCATTCGATGTTTTAAAAAAGCCTAAGTGCATCGATGCATGGTTTGTGCATCGATGCACCAAATACATTCGATGTTTTTATAAAACCCTGAGTGCATCGATGCATGGTATGTGCATCGATGCATAAAATGCATTCGATGTTCAATTAAATCATCGGTGCATCGATGCATAGTTTGATGCATCGGTGCATGCCTTTGAATAATTGAATTTAAGGCTTTAATTTTGGTTCAAAATACTTTGTGAAAGTTGTTTCAAAGATATATTAAGTATAAAACACAATTTTACACATTTAGTAAGGTTTAAAATTGATCTTGAAAGATTTGGAGTAATAATTTGATATTCGATTAATTGAATCGAATATACTTAGAAAATCATTTGTAAAATCTTAAAATTCATTTAAACTTAATTTGTTATCGAAACATCAAAATGTTTTCAACAAAGAGTTATTGTGGATCGTAGTGAGACACATATTTTGGATATATAAAGTGTCGAGGTGAGTGCAATACATGCATGACACTGTGACATATCAATGTCATATCGAAGTTATAAAAATGACATAACATCATGATGATATAAACAAGGTCAACTTATCACAAGTCTTCCAGATGATGTATAAATATATGATTATATGACATCATGGATGAATGAATTAGACTATATGCCCAAGTAAGTCGTTGAAGGACAGGGTATAGTTGACATGCTATAGAGTATAGCAGTTGTAGGTTTATATTAGCACTATAGTGTGTAAGGACACTAAGTGTATATGGTGGGCACGACCTTATGTGTAATGTACTACGGTACATATGGTGGGCACGACCTTATGTGTAGCACTACGGTGCATATATTACTCGAATACCCAGGGTCTTCATATGTTTACTTGTGGGCTATAGCTAATGGTAAAAATGATAATATTTATATCTTATTGTTTTGATCATGGTAAAATATTTGATATAAAGGTAACATGATTTTATGACAATTTGATTTTGGCCTTAAATTTCATGCATGATATGTATTGCATTGTTTATTGTTTTAAATTGCCTCATTAAGTATATACTTAGTGTGTGATGATTTTCACGCGTAGATAAAAAGTCAGTAGTAGAGTAAAGAGTTTGGAGCGACATCAAGCATCGAGGAGTATATTTCCACATCAGTAAGACATCCTATGACGTGATTTTGACTTAGTTAGTGGTATGCACTTATAAATGTCCTAGTTGCTATGTTGAACTATTTGGAACTGGTTTGTAATGACTAAACTAAACTGTTTTACTCTATTTCAATATAGATAACATAAATCCATATTAATATATTTTTTACATAGTATGTGATAGTTTAATGTTAGATGATATTTTTATATTATCAGTTACCATTTGAAGAAAATAAATTTTTAAATCAGTTTTGAATTGAAAAATATTTTAAAGAAATTCATGTGACATCTATAATCTGTATAGATATAATTATACGGATTTTAGGTGTTACAGAGAGAATTGGAAATCAGCTAGAAATGGGGTAGGGGCCTATTGGCCGAACGTCCAAAGAGTAAAGACTGGCAAAAAAATGGACTGCCTCCTCCCACAAAATGCTATCTTCATCACACTATTCATTATCCCGAAGCATAAGATAATGAATCAAATTTTGACGGCATCGAATTATGGCTTGGTAGTGGAAGAAATTTTTGTGTTGCGATCTCTGAATGTTATCCAATCAGCTCTAGATTTTTGGATCCAGAGCTGCTCTTCCTGATCGATGATATTTTCCAGTTTAGTCAGAAGCCTGGATTCCAGTTCCAATAAATGACGGGAACAACGTTGATCAAGGCATAACTAAATACCCCGAAGACGAGCCAAGAGGGTTTTTTTTTATTTCACCTAGTGAGGCCAAAGACTTGATTATTCCAACGAGAAGCGACATCCGCGAAGGAAGTGATAGCCTCAGAAATAGAAATGGTAGTGTCTCAATTATTGTAGACAAACTGCTTGAACTCACCATAAAGTGACTAACTCGCTAAATACTTGAAACAATAAGGTCGTCTCTGAGTACTAGAATCACTAAAGGAAAGAAGGATAGGCCCATGATCAGACTCCATAAGCATAAAATGATGAAGAGTGAAAGTAGGAAAAGCCTCAAACCAATCAGAATTCCCAAAGCTGCGATCAACCCAGACAGAGCAGTTACCACAATACTAAGTAAAATTTGGACCATGAAAACCAAGATCCTGTAAGCAACAACTGAAGACAATGTCTTTAAAATCAGAATCTGAATCGGATGAAAAACCACAACCATGACGGTCCTCGGGATGAAGAGTAGTGTTAAAGTCCCCAAGAAGCACCCAATTATCACAAATAGCGGGGACAAGATCAGAGACGGAACACTAGAGAGTTTTACGAACAATATGGTTTGGGCTGGCATAAACAAAAGTGGCCAGGAAAGGAGATTGCCCATGGTGTCGCAAATATGTGATCCGACAATGTATAAATTGAAAATGACAGAAAAAGAACATCAATCTGAATATGATCATAGCAACAGACCCATATGCCTCGAGAGAAATCCGTAACTTCAACTCTGTGAGAATGAGGAAAAATAAGGGAGTGAATAACATTTTCTGCTCAAGAACGACCCTTGCCAGGGACTACTGCAGCACAAGAAGAGCTCGTTGAGTAGCATTGACAGTTAGCAGATCACCATCCGAAGCTTACTATTTGAGAGAGTGAGTAACTTTGGATGTTTTTAAAACTTTATGGATAATATTTTGGATTGATTACTTTATGTTTTGTTTTTCTACTACTATTATGTGATATTTGCTTTATGATTACTATTAGAAATAGTAGTAATTAAATGTATGGTATTTTGATTAATTTTTTAGAAATAGAGTTGATTGATTTGTTGTGTACTTTTGATAGCATTGGTATTACTAAGCAGCAATGTGTATGTTGAAAATAGTATAACAAATTGTTTAGCTTTGTTAATACTTTGAATCCTTTAATTAATGAAAGTTTATTAGAGTAGTTCAAAGGGTTTTAATCATTGCTAATCGCATAGAAGTAGTATGCTTTGTTTACTTAAAGTGTTATTTTCATAATAACATTCTATGTTATTCGATAGCTGACTTAACGCTCTTTGTAGTGCTGTAGCATGACCTGGTTTCTCATACTATGATTTTTATTTCACTTAAATAACATCTTTTACATACCCATAATTTCTTTAAAGCTTAGACTCTAATGAAGAACATTTTTCTAATATGATACTCGTATCTCTTTGAGCCACAACTTATTACTTGGGCATTAGTTTATACTTTCACTTAAGCTATAGTATTTACACAACATCACGTTTTTGGCGCTGTTGTCGGGAAGCAACAATTTGATTTAGAGTTTTATTTAGTTCACTTATTTTTTATTTTTTTTTTGTAGGTACTTTTTAGTTTTTTCTACTAGTTTATGCCTTGCATCGACGATGAATTAAAGTTGTTTGATCCAGAGATTGAAAGGAATTTTAAGAGACATCGCAATGAAGCTGCAAGGAACTGAACAACTATGGTTGGACGAGGGAATGTTGTTGTACCTTCATTGCAGAATGGAGAGAATGGTGAGTTGTCTGCTGGCAATGGGGCAGGACAACCATTTTGTAATATGGATGATTGTGACCTACCTATTCAAGAACATGTAATGCCGATGCTAGATGATCTGCATCCAGGCATAGTAAGGCCAATGATTAATGTTGCAAACTTTGAGTTGAAAATGGTCATGTTCCAAATGCTACAATCAATGGGCCAATATGGAGGGTATGTTGCTAAAGATCCTCGAGCTCATTTGAGAGTGTTTTTGGAGGTATGTAATTCGTTTATTCAGCAGGGTGTTCCTGAGGAAGCATTGAAGCTAAAGTTATTTCCTTATTCGGTGCGCAATAAAGCAAGAGCATGGTTGAGTTCACTGCCGCCAGGTGCTATAGCATCCTGGAATGAGCTAGCACAAAATTTTTTGTTGCAATTTAACCCACCGAGTATGAATGCCAAACTTCGAAATAATCTAACTTCATTCAAGAAATGGAGGATGAAAGCTTTTTTGAAGCATGGGAAAGATTTAAGGAATTGTTGCGGAAGTGTCCTATGTATGGATTTTCACATTGGACTCAAATGGAGATGTTTTACAATGGGTTAAACATACACACTGGTATGGTACTTTATGCTTCAGCAAATGGAGCTTTGATATATAAAATGTACAATAAAGTTTGTGATATTATGGAGAGGTTCTCAACTAATGATTGCTAATAACCTAATATAAGGAATATGTTTGGTCGACGCAATGCTGCAGCGGTAGATTCTGAAGCTTTCAACTCTATGTCATCTCAAATTTTGGCATTGATGGATATGGTTAAGAAATTGCAAAAATAAAGGGTAATGTATGAGGCCAAGGATGCATCTATCATCACTCGTGTTTATTATGGAGATAATTACAACTTTGATGAATACCCCCAAAATCCGAAGTCTCTCTACTACGTACGAAATTGTCAATGGAATGATAATGCTTTTGGAAACACTTATAATGCTAATTTTAGGAATCATCCAAATCTTTCTTGAAGAAACCAAAGCGTTGTCAACCCACAACAATAACATTATCAGCTGCAACATTACAATCAACAACAACCAATTCCACAACCACAAGCTCCACATCCAATTGCTCAACCACAACAAGGTAAACTTATCAAGGATAATCTTCAACCCAAACTTATACTTTATCATCTCTTGAAGCTTTGATGAAAAATTACATTGGGAGTCAATCAGCATCGTTAAGGGCTTTATAGAATAAAATTGGCCAAATGGAAAATACTTTCAATAATCAGTTGTAAGGAACACTACCTAACGATACTGAAAATCCAAAGCAGCAAGGAAAAATATTGCAAGGCTATTACAACAAGGAGTGGAATTCAGATTGGGGAACCAGTTGAAGAGCCTAGAAAAAAATGATGTAGAGGCTACTAAGCATGGTAAAGGAATGAGACAAGAAGTTAAGCTAGAGCCACCTGCGAGCCATACCACAACATCAGACACATGACAATATAGTAAATCAAACTCATTACTTATAAAAATATTTGTAGCATCTAATGCTCCGCCAACTTAAATGCCTCAACAACAACTAAAGATGCCTCCACCATTTCCACAGTGCTTCAAAAAGATAAATGAAGATCAACAACATAGAGCTTTTATTGATGTCCTTCGCCAACTTATAATCAATATCCCGTTGATTAAGGCTTTAGAGCAAAACCCAAACTAAATGAAATTCATGAGGAAAGTCCTTTTGAAGAAAAGAAGATTTGATGAATTTGAGATTATCGCTCTTACCAAAGGTTGTAGTGCTATGGCTACAAGTCAAATGCCATCAAAACTTAAAGATTGAGGGAGTTTTACTATTCCTTGCAATATTGTTGATAAATTTATAGGTAAAGATTTATGTGGCTTGGGTGCTAGCATAAATCTATTGTCAATTTTTAGGAAATTTGGGAGTGGCCAAGAAAGATCAACTCCAATCACATTGCAACTAACTGGCTGTACCACCGTTCCTAGTGGAATTATGGAAAACATTAATGTGAGAGTAGACAAGTTCATTTTTCCCACGGAATTTATCATTTTGGATTATAAAACGGATAAAGATGTTCTAATTATTCTTGGCCACCCATTCTTTGCTTCTGGTCGATCCTTAATTAATGTCGAAAAAGGAGAATTGACCATGCATTTAAACGATGATCTTATCATTTTTAATATTTCAAATGATGTTTCTTATAAAAATGATAGTGATGAATGTTTCTCACTTGACGTGATTGATATATTTATGCAGGAGCACTGGGAAGTATGTGACGACATAGATATTGTCACTAGCAATTTGGTAGTAATTACAGATTTATCCGATTATACCAAGGGAAAATGTTGTAGAAATTATATGCAATAGATTGAACCTCTTGAAATGTCTGGTCATATTTAAGCCCTGACACCATCCATTGAGGAACCACCTATGCTTAATTTAAAACCCTTTCCCGAACATCTGAAGTATGTTTATCTTGGAGAGAATGAAACATTGCCAATCATTGTGGCAACACAGATTATAGAAACACAAGAGGCAAAGTTGATTGATGTGCTGAAGCAGCACAAGAGAGCTATAGCTTGGAGTATCGTTGATATAAAGGGCATTAGTCTAGCATTTTGCATGCACAAGATTCTTTTGGAAGACCTAATAATAGTTTGATTGAACAACAACGAAGGGTAAATCCAATAATGAAGAAAGTGATTTAGAAATAGATTATCAAATGGTTGGC
The DNA here is from genome assembly GCF_006381635.1 of Hibiscus syriacus. Lineage (NCBI taxonomy): Eukaryota > Viridiplantae > Streptophyta > Magnoliopsida > Malvales > Malvaceae > Hibiscus > Hibiscus syriacus. The sequence continues at coordinate 357,536 of NW_024062011.1, read as the reverse complement.
TGCTGAAATCATATATTCTATTTCGAATAGCAATTGGGTCAACCCTATGTAATGCGTTCCAAAGAAAGGAGACATTATTGCAGTGATAAATGATAAAAATAATTAGTGCCGAAAAAGACCAATACTGGTTGGAGGATATGAATGGACTATAGAAATCTCAATAAAGCAACGAGAAAATACCACTTTCAATTACCATTCATAGATCAAATGTTGAATCGTCTTACCAATAAGCCTTTTATTATTTTCTGGATGAATAGAGTGGTTATAATTAAATTGCTATAACACTGAAGGACCAGGTGAAAATAACTTTCACAAGTCCGTATGGTACTTTTTTTCCCCGAAGAATGTCATTTGGATTATACAATGCTCCAGCGACATTTCAGCGCTGCAAGATAGCCATATTCTCTTATATGAATTGAAGATTCTCTTGAGGTATTCATGGATGAATTTTATGTGTTTGGACAAGATTTTGAGCATTTTTTAAATAATTTGGCTGCATTATTAAGAAGATGCGAAGAAACCAACTTGGTTTTGAATTGGGAGAAATGTCATTTCAGGGTGAATGAAGATATAGTTTTCGAGCACCGTATTTCATGCCACGACATTGAGGTGGATAAGGCAAAAGTATAAGTTATTGAAAAACTACCACCTCCAACTAATGTGAAACCAGTTCAAAGATTCCTTGGACATGCTGGTTTTATAGAATATTTATCAAGGATTTTTCACAAATTGCTAAGCTATTATGTTATTTGCTGAAGAAAAATAGAAAGTTTGTTATTGATGAGGAAGTGCACAAGTCCTTTGAAACAATTAAAATGAAGTTAGTAAATGCTTTAGTCATTATAGTACCATATTGGAGTCTACCCTTTGAGTTATATGTGGTGCTAGTTATTTTGTTATTGGTACAGTGATAGGGAAACAGAAGGAAATAGTATTTCATGCTATTCATTATGCGAGAAGAACATTAAATGATACTCAGGTTAACTACACCATAACTGAAAAAGAGTTTCTCACAGTGGTGTTTGCCTTTGATAAGTTTTGTTCTTACTTGGTTGGTACCAAAGTAATCGTTTATATCGACCATTCAGTGCTGAAGCATTTATTTGCCAATAAGGATACAAAGCCTAGATTGATTCGATGTGTTCTCTTACTTCAAGAATTTGATATTGAGATTAGGGATAAAAAGGCATCTGATAATCAAGTGGATGATCATCTATGATCTCCTGTAAATGTATTTGCTAAGGCAAGTAATTCTGTGCAAGTATACACAATTGATGTAAGTAATATAGTAGTGAGTGAGTTATAATCTCCTCAGAGATTGGTTTATAAATTTATCCTCACCACAACTAGAACTAGTTGTCACATACTAATTCCTACTATCTTGTCAAACTAAAAAAGCTATTATTAATCAAGCAAGAAAATAGTATAATGTATGGTTGTAGAAAAGTTTGGTCGAGGCAAAATAAATATACAGACTACTAAAACAAAACAAAGCAAAGACAAGTGTGGATTCGAATATAATTCAAACAACCTCACATATTCAGACTTATCACAGAGCACTTATGCTAATCTTTTATATTGACAACAATTACTCTAAGTCTCGAATGAATTATTATGACTTGCTTAAGCTGCCCAACAGGATTACTAGGTATTCTAGACGGTTGCTATAGCAATACTACTCAGTGTTAACTACAACCCTTGGTTTGTCAGACTGTTGTTGTAGCAATACCTCTCAGCGTGAACTATAGGCGTTGTCTATCCTACCATAACGTCTATCCCTTTTAGTCATTTGAAACCCGCTCCTTATCTCTAAGGTAGATAAGTTAAAATATCACCATCCCAGATCTATTCCATTATTCACATAGATCTATCTTAATTCTCTCGAATCTAAGAATCATTATCTAGACAAAATATGATATCTCGATGCTCTTACATTGCCAAGACATGTTTTACCAAAACCCCATACGATCTCTCGATGCTCTTACAGTGTCAAGGTAAAATATTTAAACAATGAACAAAACAATCATGATTAAAAACATAATTCATCATTCATAAACAGAAAATAATTGTCTAGGTAACATAAAGATTAACACCAAGTAAGACAGTCATGGTGTTATAAAAATCGTCTAAGATTCAACGTTTAATATAACCCTAAACATATAAAGAAGTTAATAACAAAGGAATAATGACTCCCAAAACCGGGGGCTCTATCATGAGAATTCTGATCAGCGCTGCGCCTGCCTTAGTGATCAGTCTCTCTCGAGACCTGATCACTGCTCTGCTACAGTCTGGCTATGGAGGACACCAAGGAAGCTTGGTTGGTGAATGGTGAGAAAGCACTGCAGTTGCTTGCTCATGCCTTAGGTAAAACTCTTATCTCTTCTTCATTTTTTTCATTTTTAGCGGTTACGACTGGTTATTTATAGGGAAGAATCTCTTAGGGTTTCTCATGATTGGAGATTTGATAACTCTATAAAAGGACATATTTTTGGGCCTTTTAACTTAAGTTATTGAATGTTTAAAGGCTCATTTAGGACCATGTAGATGCATTTAGAAGCATTTAGTTGCATGTGGTGGATTTTGGTTTGTCGTGGCATTTTATTTTTACAGCGGTGCTACGTTATGGGAAAGGTACTTGTCTACTGATGTACATGTATTGAGAGCAAGGAAAAAAGGAAAGAAAATGTCGTGACATAAGGAGATTGCTGAGAAAAATGAATTTTCCAAGTTCAACCGACATTTCAAAAGTGCTTAAAGTGCGAGAAGATATTTTTGAAGCCAGCTGTATCCAGCTGTCCGAGAGCTCTGCCCGAGAAATCCACCTCGAAGATCCGCCTAGAGGGATCGACCCTCTGCCAGCCAGTTCTGCTGATGATGCCGCCTGACCCTGCAGATCCTGCCTGTCATTGGGCTTCTGTCACGGGATTATGCCGGACACTCAACCAGCTGCCTAGGTTGTATCATCACCTATCTTGCCCGACTCCCAAGAAAAGTTAACCATGGTTTGGGGGAAGTCAACTCTTAGTTCAAGGGTTAATTTTCCCCTATAAGTAGAGGATGAAACCATATTGTTAGAGACTTTTAGTTACACACTAGTTTGAGCTTAAAAGTTAGAGTGAGAAGGTCCCACCTCTATCAGTCAATCCGTCTTGCCGTGGAATTTCTCCTTGACTAGCAGAAGGGAGTGGCGTTCTGAGCATCCGAGAGGAGCCAGTTCGCTGGGAGCAGTTCTTGGTGGCCGAGGGAAGCACTGGGCAGTGCACGTCGAAGGCTTTCTCTCATCCCCTTAATTCTTTTCTTTCATATTTTGTCGTTGGGTTGTAAGGAACGAATGAAACTTGTCTTGAGCTTGTTTATTTCGAGCCCCACCATGAACTAATCCTATTTAGTGGGAGTTTGCTTGGATGTCTAAGTTTTATTTTCAATGAATGGTTGTTTTATTATGTTTTAATCTGTTTTGTTTATGAAACTTAATGCTTTGAGGTTATAGGAGCTACTAAAGTAGCCTTTCCTTAGAATGTGTTTAGGGTTCGAGAAAATACCTAGGAAAAATATCTTTAGTCTTCGAGAGAAGCTAAGGAGGAACTGCATAAACAAAGGGGTTCTAGACAGTAACTAGGCCTAATCTATCTTAGAGATAAGAATAGAATTTCATTCGACTAAAAGGAGTAGAGCATAATCGATAGGTTAGATGTTAATACTTCCGCAAAAAGGTATTGCCGAGACATATCCTGTTATCTGAATCAATAGGATCACTGCAGGGGTTTACGCCAATCGGATTTGCCAGGGCATCTTTAAGCTGTCAAGTCCCTTCCTAGAGATAGCTGAGGTAACTTTAGTAGACTCTGTCGAGTAGGTTAAGCATTGAGGAAATACCATTCAGAGAAATAGACTTAGGTTTTCCTAGTGACTCCCATCGTTCATTCCCATCGCTGCTAGTTGTGTGAGAAAGCTAAAGTCCTATAAATTAAATCCAGTATTTGTATTTTTATTTTGCTTTGACATTTCCATTTTACTTGTACGTATTACAATTTCATTTGCCATGACATATCCATTTGCTACCATACCACCATTCCATTTCCACAACATCCATCTCATTTTGCCACTGCTTTATCATTTGTATAAACCTTTACTAACTTTACTTAGGTGACAAAGTAAAGTGCCTTGACAAACCTATTTGACTTCTCCAATTCCCTGTGGAGACGATACTCTACTTATCACTTTATTACTTGTTCGATTATGTATACTTCACACACATCCGCACTCATTTATAGTACTCACAAAGAGCGAACAAGTTTTTGGCGCCGTTGTCGGAGAATTGGCAACTGGAAGTTAAATTGATTTGTCATAGCATTCTTATTTTGCTTATTCATATTTTCTCTTTAGTTAGCTTAATATTTTTTTTACTTTCCTTAATTTTTCTTCATTTATTTTTCTAGGTACATGACCCAAAGTAATCCTGAAGAGCCATTAGAACCTATTGATCCTGAAATCGAGAGGCTTTTTAGACACAGAAGACGCGCTCAACGTGTAAACATGTACCAACTCGGAAATCAAGGCATTAGCCATGAGGAGGATCAGAATGCCGGGGTAAATTTAAATGCTGGGAATGCAGCCAGACCTCGCGCCATTCGTGATCACTTAAATCCGATCTTAGAAGATTTAAATCCTGGAATTATGGCCCCAGATATTCAGGCAGCCTATTTCGAGCTTAAACCCGTCATGTTCAATATGTTGAACTCTATAGGACAGTTTCATGCATGCCAAATGAAGATGCCAGGCAGCATATTCGTAACTTCTCGGAGGTGTGTGATTCTTTCCGCAAACAAGGGGTGCACGAAGATGTTCTGAAATTAAAGATGTTTCCTTACTCCCTACGTGACCGAGCAAGGGCATGGTTGAGTGTCGTTCCAGCAGGTTCAATGGAGTCATGGACTGATCTGTGCAAAAAAAATTTGTTGCGGTATAATCCTCTTAATATGAACACCCAATTAAAGAATGACATTTCTTTCTTCCGTCAAGCTGATGACGAGTCGATGTATGAGTGTTGGGATTGATACAAGGCATTGCTTCGCAAGTGCTCAAATCATGGTTTTCAAGATTGGACCCAGGTGGTGATGTTCTATAATGGAGTAAACGCACCAACGAGGATGATGCTAGATGCCTTGGCAAATGGGACGTTACTTGGCAAATCACCAGTAGAGGCATTTGACATCCTGGATAAGATTGCCACTAATGATGATCAGTTTCCATCCACAAGGCTTGGCGTTGGGCGAAAATCACATGCTAGATTCTAAAGATAATGTGTCCGCCCAACTTGCTGCTATCACCAATATGCTGAAAAATTTGTAAAGGCCAAGTGAGGTGAGAGAATTCAAGGCAACTCATTCAGCTTGTTTAATATGCCATGGCAATCACAATGAGAGTGACTGTCCAACCAATCAAGAATCTATCAACTTCGTGGGCAATTTTAATCGAGGTAACAATAACCCCTATTCTAACACATATAATCCTGGATGACGTCAGCATCAAAACTTTTCGTAGGGAAATCAAGGATCCAACAATGCCCATCAACCAGCTCTGCAGCAGAATTTCATTGACTCCCAGGGTTATCAATCGAATATGCCATGGCATAATTCTAACAATGGAGGACCATCTTCATCAAATACAAGTTCTTTGGAGGAAACAATGCAAGAGTTTATTACGACGACAAAGACAATGCTGCAAGACCACACAACCTCCATCAAAAATCAAGGAGCTCTGCTTCAGAGCCACAGTTCGTTGCTGAGGGCGTTGGAGAGTCAAGTTGGTCAAATTACTGCGACATTACAAGAACGTAAACCAGGACAATTACCGAGTGACACTGAAGTCACTAAACCTCATGACAAAGAGAGCTGCATTGTGCTAACTCTCCGAAGTGGAACACAAATTAATGCTGAAGACAAGTTTGGGGGAAGACCGAAGGATGAGTCACCCCCTGTGACCGAGCAAGCTAATAATGAAGTGCAAGAAGAAGCACCAGTGGAAGAGGAAATGGTTGATGAGTCATTAAGTAAAGAAACTGATAGAGAAAATAAAGATGCCAATGCAACTTCTGTTCGCACCCCGTCAGGACAGGAAGCTAGATCCTCACCTCCTTTTCTGCAAAGACTGAAGAAGCACAACGAATATATTCAGTTTAAAAAGTTCGTTGACATTCTGAGTCAACTGCAAATCAATGTTCCTTTTCTAGAGGCTATGGAACAAATGCCCACCTATGCCAAATTTTTAAAGGAAATTGTTACCAAGAAGAGAAAGGTTGAGCAGTATGAAACAATTGCCACGGTAAAAGAATTTTGCTCTTCCTTAAGTAAGCTGCCACCAAAGAGACATGATCCGGGCAACTTCATCAATCCATGTTCAATAGGAGATAAATTTGTTGAGAATGCATTATGTGACCTTGGCTCAAGTGTGAACTTGATGCCTAAGTCAATATTCGTCAAGCTTAGGATAGGAAATGCGAGACCCACCTCGGTTATCTTGCAATTAGCTGATCGTTCGCACGTTTGACCAAAGGGGAGAATTGAAGATGTCATCATGCGGGTTGACAAGTTTGTTTTTCCTGTTGATTTTATGATTCTGGACTGTGAGGTCGACGCCACAGCACCCATCATCTTGGGGAGACCCTTCCTAACTATCGGTCATATTCTCATCGATTGTGAGAGGGGCGAGCTGACCATGCAAGTGGCCGAACAACAAGTCACTATGAATGTCTTCCGATCACTTATGTACATGGATGATTCTGGAGAATTCCAGAGCATTTTGGAATTGGATATAATAATAACAAAAGAAGCAGATCAATTTTTCTAGGATAATTTTATTCAGCTGGGACATGATGAGAGGCTACTGAAAGACTTAAAGGCCATAACGCCTCATGAATTTTCATCCGAGGAATAACAGGTTAGCTTTCTCAAGGCTAGCCCAGGTACGCATTTTGAACCTTTTAACTTTGAAGAGTTTGTTCCTCCCAAGCCCTCACTACAACATGCTCCTACCCTATAACTTAAGAAATTGCCACAACATCTTAAATATGCTTATTTGGGTAGTAATGAAACTTTGCCTGTGATTATTTCCTCTGCCCTTACTCCTAACCAAGAATTGAGTTTGTTAAGTGTTTTGTCATAGCATAAGAAAGCGTTAGGATGGATGATGGCAGATCTCAAGGGAATAAGTCCAACAATCTGCATGCACAAAATCCTGCTGGAAGAATGCCATAGCAAATCCATAGAGCCACAACGAAGATTGAACCCAATCATGAAGCAAGTTGTGATGAATGAGATTCTTAAATGGCTTGATGCGGGAGTAATTTACCCCATTTCGGATAGTTCGTGGGTAAGTCCCATTCAATGTGTGCCCAAGAAGGGAGGCATGACCGTGGTGACGAGTGAAGACGACGAATTGATACCTACTCGCACAGTCACCGAATGACGAATCTGCATGGACTACCGCAAGCTTAACAAGGCCACCAAGAAGGATCACTTCCCTTTGCCGTTCATTAATCAAATACTGGATCGACTTGCTAGCAAGGCATTTTACTGTTTCTTATATGGTTACTCGGGGTATAACCAGATTGCCATCGCACCAGAGGACCAAGAGAAGACCACGTTCACGTGCCCCTATGGCACTTACTCTTTCAGCAGAATGCCTTTTGGACTCTGTAATGCCCCGACAACCTTTCAATGCTGCATGCAAGCCATATTGTCTGACATGGTTGAGGATTATCTTGAAATTTTTATGGATGATTTTTCGTTTCTGGTGATGACTTTCAAAAATGCCTCGGCAATTTGGAAAAGGTATTGAAGCGGTGCGAAGAGGCTGATCTTGTACTGAATTGGGAGAAGTGCCACTTCATGGTAACAGAAGGCATTGTTCTAGGCCACAAGATTTCTGCAAAGGGCATTGAGGTAGACAAGGCCAAGATCGAGGTGATCGAGAAACTTCCCCCACCAAACTCGGTCAAGTTCATTCGGAGTTTCCTTGGACATGCTGAATTTTATCGAAGATTCATCAAGGACTTCTCCGTAGTAACCAAGCCCATGTGCACCCTACTGTAACAGAATCAACCATTTGTGTTCAATAAAAAATGCCATGGCGCATTCAAAGAGCTGAAGCAAAGACTTATCTCTGTGCCGATCGTAGTTCCCCCAGATTGGACGGCACCGTTCGAATTAATGTGCGATGCAAGTGATTTTGCCGTAGGAGCTATGCTCGGATAACGTAGAGGTAAACTTTTTCATGTGATTTATTATGCTAGCCGTACCTTAAATGATGCACAATCGAATTACACTACTACTGAAAAAGAATTACTTGTCGTGGTATTTGCATTTGACAAGTTTAGGCCATACTTGATAGGCACAAAGGTCATAGTTCACACCGATCATTCAGCTATAAAATATTTAGTGAACAAGAAAGATGCCAAGCCTAGACTAATAAGATGGATATTGCTATTGCAAGAATTTGACTTAGAGGTAGTTGATAGGAAAGGTACTGAAAATCAGGTTGCAGACCACCTATCTAGGCTAGAGAACGTTTTAGAATGCCATGACATTTTTGATATTAAAAAAGAATTCCCTAACGAGAAAATTTTATATGCCACGACAATTCCGTGGTACGCTGGCCTTGTTAATTTTCTTGTTAGCGGTGTTTTTCCTTATGAACTAAATAACCAGGGCAAGAAGAAGTTTCTACATGATGCCAAGTTCTACTTTTTGGATGAGCCGTACTTGTTTAAGCAATGTGCCGATCAAATGATTAGGCGGTGTATCCCCGAAGAGGAGCAACGCAATATCTTATACCATTGCCACACAACAACCTGTGGAAGGCATTTTGGAGGTTCGAGGACTGCTGCAAAGGTCCTCCAATCGGGCTTCTATTGGCCATCATTATTTAAAGATGCCCACGAATTTTGCTAAGCGTGCGACAGATGCCAGGGCACTGGAAACCTTTCCAGACGACATGAAATGCCACTGCAAAATATTTTGGAGATAGAACTTTTCGATGTTTGGGGCATTGATTTTATGGGACCATTCTCATCTTCTTTTGGGGATTTATACATTTTGATTGCGGTGGATTATGTCTCGAAGTGGGTTGAAGCAATTGCTACGCCGAGGAATGACTCGAAGACGGTGCTCAAGTTTCTTCACAAGAATATATTCACGCAATTTGGAGTACCAAGAGCCATCATTAGCGATGAGGGCACCTATTTCGACAATAGATTAATTGCCAAGGCAATGCAGAAATATGGAGTACGACATAAGATTGCCACAACATATCACCCACATACGAATGGGCAAGCTGAAGTGTCCAATCACGAAGTTAAGCAAATCATTGAGAAGGTGGTGAACCCTCGAAAGAAGGACTTGTCTCCCAAGCTCGATAAAGCATTATGGGCCTATAGGACGGCATTCAAAACTCCTCTGGGAATGTCACCTTTTAAGATGGTATATGGAAAAGCCTACCACCTCCCGGTTGAATTAGAACACAAGGCATACTGGGCAATCAAGAAGCTGAACTTTGACGCACAACTCGCTGGGGAGAAACGATTGCTCGATTTAAATGAAATGGAGGAGTTTCGAGCACAAGCATATGAAAATGCCAAGCTCTACAAGGAAAAGACTAAGAAGTGGCATGACAAAAATTTTTGCCACAACATTTTCATGAAGGCCAGAAAGTATTGATGTTCAACTCAAGGCTCAAACTCTTTCCTGGCAAACTAAAGTCACGTTGTTCGGGACCATTTGAAGTTCACCGTGTTTATCCATATGGCATTGTTGATATCAAGAACATGGACGATGGATCCATTTTTAAAGTCAATGGCCAGCGCCTGAAGGCCTACCAAGGAATCCCACCTGCGCGTGACAAATCAGCGATGCTCTTGCACGATGTCGACAAGGGTCTGACATCTTAAGGATGCCATGACATTTTAAATTTACTACCGTGCATAAATAATTTTTACTCTTCCATTATTTTAGTTTATCTCATTTTTAATTAATTATGTTTATTTTATTTTTGTGCAAGTTACTTCCCACATGACCATCACGTGAAGAGGATGGAGGAAGCTTGTGAAAGTTGGGAGGTAAAAGTGAATAGTAAAATGAGGGAACTTTTTCACTTTTACCTAGGATTAAGTTTTTTAACTTTTAATTTTTGTCTTCTTCCTGCCTAGACCCCACCGTTTCTCATTTTATCCCCCACATAATCTCATTTCTTGTTTTATCTTCATTTCCTTTTCATTTTTCCCTTATATTTTTCCATCTTATCTCTTTGACCAAAACCGCCATAACCGCCCAAAGCCCCAAGCTTTTTCTTTCTTTTCTCATTTTCTCTTTTAACGATGGTCTGTTCCCGTCCCCCTGTGCCACCTTCGCCACCACGATTTGTGGATGATTCCACCCGCGAACGGTTTCAAATAATCAAGAACTGGCGAGTCTTTTTTGATTTGGGGTTTGTCTTCTCTGAGGAGGAGGACGATGCTTTAGGGAGTGTGGTTCTCGACGTTGTTACCACACATAAGTCGCAGAAATTTGCCAAGCAACCCGCAGCCGTTAACGCTACTCTAGTAAAGGAGTTTTACTCCAATATATCCAAGCCAAGACAGCATGTCGTGATGGTTCGCGACATTTCTATTCGTTTTAATCCTGCTGCCATTAACCGTTACTTTAAACTGCAGGGTATTGTAGATCATCATACATCTTTTGCGCAAGAAGCTGACAACGAAACTTACCAAGGCATACTGGAGGATCTCTGTCTTCCGGACTCATAATGGAATGGGCAGCAAATGAGCCGTAAGACCGTGGATCAAGAGAGGCTCATTCCACAAGTGAAGTTGTGGAATCATTTCATGAAGCACAAACTTTTACCCACTTCCCACAACACGACTGTGACTTGCCAGCGAATGCTTCTGCTTCACTCGATCATCTTTGGGCGAGCCATTGATGTAGGACAGATTATAGTGGAGCAGGCTCATCTGTGCTTGAAGCGCCCTACAAGTGCCTTGGTATTTCCAAATCTCATCACCGTATTATGCCGTAAAAAGAAAGTCCCTGAAGAAATATTTGATGAGATTTTACCGGGTATTTCTGGGATCACCAAAGCAAAAATCCCCTTGTTGTTGGGATTGAAGGAAGCAAAAGGGAAGGAAAAAGAGGCATCCATATCTCGCGTATCACCATCTTCACATGCCAAGGCAAATTCTGATGCACTGGCGCAAGCAGTCCAGCACACTCAAGATCATGTCGGACAATTATCTGACAAACTGATGATATATTTCGCCTATGCCAAACGCCGAGATGAATTTCTCACCAGTGCCTTGATGGAATTCCTCTCGTACATGAACTTCACTATTTATGTCTTCCCGGACATACTCGTGCCACCGATTGAGGATGTCGAGGCATCTTCAGAAGCACCTCGTCCTACCAATACCGATGTCCCTCAATCGCATGGTACAGAGAGTCCCCAACCTACTGAACCTGAAGAGCCTGCTGATGCCGAAGAGACCGATGATCCTGACCTAGTTCATGTTGTAGCACCTGATGCACATCAAGAAGCAAACCTCCAACTCGCTAATATCCCGAAGCCAGCACAACTTGTTGAACCTTTGGCGGCTGAACACCCTGAAGTACCACAGCCCACTGAGTTAACCGATGAGTCATAATTCTTGATGCCACGGCAAGCTCCTTTGCGTAGGAGTCGACGTTGCCTTAGGAAGGAATCTCAGCATCAGGAGCCCCCACTCCCAGCCGTTCCAGAAGGACCTAGCACTCGTCTAGCCGAACCTGCGTCTGACTCAGAGCACTCTAGCCCTGCCAAGCTACGAAAGCGCACTTGCCGCGCAACCGCTGTACCACCACCCGTTTAAAGACTAGGTACCTTGCATTTACATTGCATTCATAGCATGTAGTTTTATTTTCCTTAGTTTTAGTAAGCATTGGGGACAATGCTTATCTCAAGTTTAGGGGAAGTAGGGTTCTCGCATCACTGCATGATAGTAATAGTAAAATAAATATGTCAAGACATTAGTAATTTCCTGAATAGTTTTTTGGAATTAGTTAAGGATGCCCGATGATGATGAATTTGATGGCTAGAATAGAATGTACATGACTGGTTGAGGATGATAGAACCAACCCTGAGACTTGCTTTTTTTAAAACCTTGAATACACGATTGTATGTTTTCCATGCTTGAGAAACTTAGAAATTTTTTATAAGAGAATTCTTAAAATGTCTTGGCATAAAACTTTGACTGATGAAAGCTGAAATATATATATATATAATAGGTTATGAATAAATGCCTAGGCATATCTGTAGAGGGACACTCCGCTATGCCATGGCATATGAGTGAATGAAAGATGTCACAGGATGACTCTATCTGACTAGCTCAGGGGTGGAAGGTATGCTCCCTTTCACCTAGAGTATGGGATGATAGAGTGATGGGCTAACTCCCCTCGTAGCAGAACTAATAAAAGAAAAGAAAGGCAAGGTGGGAGCTGATTTAAAAAATGTCATGGAAAATTAGAAAAGCTTGCTTTGAAAATTTTTAAATTTGTTAAGCATGGACTGGATACAAAACGTACACACCCACACAAAGAATCTTGCCCTAGGGGATAGTACTAGTTTTCTCAAACCTAGTCTAGCATGTTGAGGCCATATGTGCTGAGGGCTGAAATTTTATCCCATAAGACTATTTTGCTTCTGAACTTGTCATGGTTGTTTTGCTTATTACTATACATTGCTTGAGGACAAGCAATATCTTAAGTTTGGGGGTGTGACAACTCTGTAAAAGGCCACATTTTGGGGCCTTTTAACTTAAGTTATTGAATGTTGAAAGGCTCATTTAGGACCATGTAGATGCATTTAGAAGCATTTAGTTGCATGTGGTAGATTTCGGTTTGCCGTGGCATTTTGTTTTTACAGCGGTGCTACGTTATGGGAAAGGTACTTGTCTACTGATGTGCAGGTATTGAGAGCACGAAAAAGAGGAAAGCAAATGTCGTGACATAAGGAGATTGCTGAGCAAAATGAATTTGCCAAGTTCAACCGGCATTTCGAAAGTGCTTAAAGTGCGGGAAGATATTTTTAAAGCCAGCTGTATCCAGCTGTCCGAGAGCTCTGCCCGAGAAATCCATCTCGAAGATCCGCCTGGAGGGATCGGCGCTCTGCTAGCTGGTTCTGCTGATGACGCTGCCTGACCCTGCAGATCCTGCCTGTCCTTGGGCTTCTGTCACGGGATTATGCCGGAAACTCAACCAGCTGCCTAGGTTGTATCATCACCTGTCTTGCCCGACTCCCAAGAAAAGTTAACCATGTTTTGGGGGAAGTCATCTCTTAGTTCAAGGGTTAATTTTCCCCTATAAGTAGAGGATGAAACCATATTATTAGAGACTTTTAGTTACACACTGGTTTGAGCTTAAAAAGTTAGAGTGAGAAGCTCCACTTCTCTCAGTTAATCCGTCTTACCGTGGCATTTCTCCTTGACTAGTAGAAGGGAGTGGCGATCTGAACATCCGAGAGTAGCCAGTCCGTTGGGAGCAGTTCTTGGTGGCCGAGGGAAGCACTGGGCAGTGCACGTCGAAGGCTTTCTCTCCTCCCCTTAATTCTTTGCTTTCATATTTTATCGTTGGGTTGTAAGGAACGAATGGAACTTGTCTTGAGCTTGTTTATTTCGAACCCCACCATGAACTAATCCTATTTGGTGGGAGTTCGCTTGGATTTCTATGTTTTATTTTCAATGAATGGTTATTTTATTATGTTTTAATCTATTTTGTTTATGAAACTTAATGCTTTGAGGTTGTAGAAGCTACGAGAGTAGCCTTTCCTTAGAAGGTGTTTAGGGTTTGAGAGAATGCCTAGGCAAAATATCTTTAGTCTTTGAGAGAAACTAGGAAGGAACTACATAAACAAAGGGTTCTAGACAGTAACTAGGCCTAATCCATCTTAGAGATAAGAATAGAATTTCATTCGACTAAAAGGAGTAGAGCATAACCGATAGGTTAGATGTTATTGCTTCCGCAAAAAGGTATTACCGAGACATATCATGTTATCTGAATCAATAGGATCACTGCAGGGGTTTACGCCAATCGGATTTGCCAGGGCATCTTTAAGCTGTCGAGTCCCTTCCTAGAGATAGCTGAGGGAAATTTAGTAGACTATGTCGGGCAGGTTAAACATTGAGGAAATAACATTCAGAGAAATAGACTTAGGTTTTCCTAGTGACTCCCATCATTCATTCCCATCGTTGTTAGTTGTGTGAGAAAACTAAAGTCCTATAAATTAAATCCAGTATTTTTATTTTTATTTTGCCTTGACATTTCCATTTTACTTGCACGTATTACAATTTCATTTACCATGACATATCCATTTGCTACCATACCACCATTCCATTTCCACAATATCCATCTCATTTGGCCACTGCATTATCATTTGTATAAACCTTTACTAACTTTACTTAGGTGAAAAAGTAAAGTTCCTTGACAAACCTATTTGACTTCTCCAATTCCATGTGGAGACGATACTCTACTTATCACTTTATTACTTGTTCGATTGTGTATACTTGCACACACATCCGCACTCATTTATAGTACTTACAAAGAGAGGACAAGATTCCTTAAATAATCGTTGCTTTCTTGTTTAGACTTAAAAAGGAAAGGCGGTTGTCAGAATATTTAAGGCTTGCTTGCACGTGAAGGAGGTCATCCAACTGGCGTGTGACATAGGCGGTTTCATCACACCCGCTTCAGACTCTTCAGATAAACCTTGCCTCGACGAGATAAATATACTCATTACGTTCTTCTCTATTCCATTGGCCCTTGCAAATTACTTTGTCATGACTTAAATGTTCTTCCTCTATAAGTTCCTGCACAAACATAATCTACACAACCCTTTCTCCTTAACATCATCAGTTAAACCACATAAATCTTACCGAACCAAAACTTATCCACCACAAACTAATATAACCTACATGCAACTAAAATGATGTGCATACTTTGTTTAGACGAGCAATAACTTAAGTGAAAAGACTAGAAATTGAGTCTTTTTACGGAGTTATCACACCCCCAAACTTAAGCTATTGCTTGTCCTCAAGCAATGTATAATAGCTAGAAGAAAATTAAAATGGTCATGGCAAAGCAGTGTTAAAAAAATCATATGGTTTGAGATTTCAACTCTCAGTAAAAAATAGTTGGCCTCAACATGTTCGAACGTCATATCAGTCAAGTCTCTTCCCTAGTCAGGATTCCTTACTATTGTATGTGCGTGATTGTAACCAGTCTATGCATAGAGATAAGTAGAAAAATTAAAGTAAGTGCTTTTGGTTTATCAAGGCATCAAATTATTTGTCAGTCTTAGTTTATACTCCTAGTTGTTTATTAACTTTATTATTATTATTATTATTATTATTATTATTATTTTAAGGGAGTCAGCTCATCACACCTACTGTCCCACACTCTAGGTGAAAGGGAACATACCTTCCACCCCAAGCTAGTAGGGAAAAGTCATCCTGTGACTACTTTCATTAACTCATATGCCTCAGCTACTCTTAATTTCTTATGGAGTTTTTTGTTTATGTCTTTGCATAGAGGGGTGTCCCTTTTATTTTTCAAGTTTTAAACACTAGGGAGTTCCACCTTACCCTTAAAATATTTTTGAAGTCTCGGCAAGCAGAAAGTTCTTTCCTAAAAATTTTACAGATTACCTTAAGCAGGGACAACCTATAATTGTGTTTGTAAGTTTCAAAGAATTAGGCCTAGGGTTGGTTCTCTTCTTTAGGCAGTCTTAACAATATTTCTGGCCTAGGCAATTAAATTATGCATTCATCATCGGAAATCCTTAATTCATTCCAAACAATAATCTTAACATGCTTATATCATGATAACTAAAATTTTCAACCAATTATCATCCATTGCTTTTAACAAAGTATGGAAAAATATAACACAATACCTCCCCAAAACTTGAGGGATGCATTGTCCTTAATGTATGAGAACTAAAACTCATGATGTTATATGCGAATGCGAAAAGTAAAAAAATTAGAATGCAAACTTACTGTGGTGGGGTGGCTTGATTGGATGCCCTCATCTGGCGTCGTTTGGGAGGAGAGGGACTCTCTGAACCCGAGTCTACTGCTGTTATCGTCGAGGGGGACAATTGGAGTATGCAGCCTGTCATTCGCTTGATACGCTTCTTACTGGTCGAGTTGGTTGCTCGGTAGTAGGAGTCGGTTGTGCAGGAACTGGTGCTAAACTTTGAGCTACTTTCGGGACTGGTGTTGCTTGACTGACAAGGGACTGAATAGAACCACGATCGGGTTACTTCAGGGCTGGGGTGAAAGCTTCATCGGAGAAGAAGTTGGGTGGGCTCTCTTGACTGCTCTCAGAGGTTTAGAAAGATGAGGAGCTGAGGAACTCTTCGGTGTCGTCCCGGCCTTCCTCTGGGACAGACGACACATAGGTTGCCAGTAGTGGCACGTCTGTGGGTACTTCTGGAGGGACCTCTAGGGGGACATTTAATGTCGAGGCGTGGAATGTGTTGCCGCCTGTATTGTATTTGAGGATAACGCTGGGGAAGGGTGACAGGTTGGCGATTGTGACCGAAAGCAACTCATTGAAAAAGCGTTGAGTTACGCGTCCCTTGCCTTGACATACTCGAAAAAGATCTCCATGTGATCCTCTAGGCACCCTATCTTCTCACTTGTTTCTCATGAATATGTAACCACTGCGGCCATTTTGGCCACGGCAATGGATTTTGCTCCCCTCTCCAAACCTTCCTTTGGGGTGTTGTCATCGAAGCTCATCAGCTCGTGTACTTTTTTCTTGGTGATACCCTCATTGGATTTAATGAAATCCTCAAAGGGCTTATCGGGGACTTTCTTTTTCCTACATAGGGTTGTTATCAAGTTAGAAAACAATAAATTACTCTGGTTTCTTTTGGCACACTCGTGGATTTGCTCGAAGATGAGTTCTCTAACATCGATCTTCCTCTCGTATATATCGAGTACAAGAGCATCAATCTTTTCATGAGCACAGTTTTGTTATGACATGTTAGCATCAGTTTGCCCTTGAGAAAATGGTTTCACAATTTCACAATCAGTTTAAGGGCTCGATGATCGACTCTCTTTCTCGTTGGGGCATTCCCTTCGAATTTGGCCCACCCAAAGCATAAATCTTCTAGAAATCCGTTGTATGTTTCATTGTCTGCCTCATCCACAAATTTCTTGTGCTACTCCTCCACTTTCCCCAACTTGAAGTATATGTTGAGTGCTGAAGGGGAAAATCGAAGGAGCTTCCCTCGGACATAAACTATGTGCTTGGATGGGTCTTCGAGATAGGCGTAGAACTCCCTCACCATCGCTGGTGCTACGGGCTTGGGATGACAGGCGAACTTCTCCCAATTATGCTTCTTTATCACGTTCTTTACCTTCAGTCCAAATGACTCTTCATCATCTGCTGAAAAAATGAACCCATCTTCCAAATACACTTTTCATTTTTGGAGGATTTTGAAGCATTCTTCGGCTTCGACTGTTTGGAAGCGCTCAAAACTCGATGTTGGGGCTGGGGTTTTCCTTGATTTGGCCATGATAATTGGTTGGTGTGGTGAAATTAGTGGTGATGATGGGGAAGTGTTTTTGAGAGAAATAAAAAGTTTTTTGCTTGGTAGAGAGTTAGTGAGGCACGATTAAGAAGAACAAGGAGTTGGCGGTTTTTTCTGGAAAGTAATGGGTAGTTTCGAGGTAAATTTGTCCTCACACGAGGGGAAAATATTTTGAATTGAATGTTGGATATGTGATTGGACGTAAAGTTGGGGTAACGATTTCTTTCCCCCTTTAATACTACCACCTAAACTCTTACCCTAGGGTTTCCTTTCTTTTCATGCATACGCTAATTCCCCATGCTACCACGTGTATTATGTATGCCTGTAAATAATAAAGAAAATTAACTAAACGGATAATGAAAGAATAAAATAACTGAATTTATTTATGTATAGAATTCAAATTTTCGTTGCCTAGGCAATGAATATTGTTCAAGTAAGTAAGGCAAACTCTTGGGCATCATGTGCCACTGATGCCGATTTGTCACGCATGACTGGGGCTCCTTTGTACTCCTTTAGCCTCTGCCCATTTACCTTGAAGATGAAACCATCATTTTGGTTTTGGATTTCTATTGCTCCATTGTTATGAACTTGATGCACGATGAACGGTCCTGACCATCGTGATTTTAGCTTGCTTGGGAATAACTCGAGACGTGAATTGTAGAGAAGTACTTGTTGTCCAGAATAAAATTGCCTAGGAAATATTTTTTTGTCATGCCATCATTTTGTTTTCTCTTTGTATAGGAGGGCATTTTCGTATGCGTGTGCTCTAAATTTATCCATCTCGATGAGTTCCAAGAGTCTTCTTTCTCCAGCAAGCTGAGCTTCCATGTTTAACTTTTTGATGGCCCAGTAGGCTTTATGTTCAAGTTCAACAGGCAGATGACATTCTTTTTCGTAGACCAATTTGAATGGCGAAAATACTAGCGGTGTATTGAACGTTGTGCGATAGGCCCATAATGCTTCATCTAGCTTCGGTGACCAGTCATTTCGACTTGGATTGACGACTTTCTCCAGGATCTGTTTGATTTCCCGGTTAGACACTCCGGCTTGTCCATTAGTCTGAGGGTGATAAGCCATAGCAATCCTATGTCGTACTCCATATCATTTCAGTGCATTGGCAATCAATTTGTTGTCAAAATGTGTGACATCATCGCTAATAATGGTTATTGGTGTTCCAAATCGTGTGAAATATATTTTTGTGTAAAAATTTTAACACCATCTTGGAATCATTTTTAGGTGTTGTGATGGCTTCAACCCATTTGGATACATAATCCACTGCCAAGAGAATGTACAAATCTCCAAATGATGTGGGAAAGGTTCCCATGAAGTCTATTCTCCATATGTCGAAGAGTTCAATCTCCAGAATATTTTTCCATGGCATCTCATGCCGTTTTGATATGTTCCCTGTTCGTTGGAATCTATCACATGACTTGTAGAATCCATGCGCATCTTTGAACAAGGTTGGCCAATAGAATCTAAACTGAAGCACTTTCACCGTTGTTCTCATTTCACCAAAGTGCCCTCCATACGGTAACGAGTGACATTGGTGTAGAGTATCTTTCTTCTCTTCTTCTGGAATGCATCTTCGGATTAATTGATCTCCACATTGCTTGAATAAAATGGTTAATCATAGTAGTAATGTCGCACATCATGTCGAAACTTATTTCGAACCTGGCTAGATAAATGAGGAGGAACAATACCACTAACAAGAAAGTTAACTATATCAGCATACCATGACACAACCATGACAAATAATATTTTTCTCATCAGGGAAATCCTCTTGAATTTATGTTATGTCAGGATAATCAGATTTGTTATCTAGCCTAGACAAATGGTCTGCCACTTGATTTTTTGTACCCTTTCTATCCTTGATCTATAAATCAAACTCTTATAGTAATAGTATCCATCGAATTAGCCTAGGCTTTGCATCTTTTTTATTGATCAAATATTTAATTCCAGAATGATCGGTATGCACATACCTTAGTGCCTATTAGATATGGCCTAAACTTATCGAATGCAAATACTACTGCTAAGAGTTCTTTTTCAGTGGTGGTATAGTTTACTTGTGCATCATTAAGAGTACGGATTGCATAATAGATAACATGAAAGATTTTACTTTTTCGTTACCCTAGCACCGCTCCGACTACATAGTCACTAGCATTGCATATGAGCTTAAAATGTTCGTTTCAGTCTGGTGGATAACGATTGGTGCTGCCGAGAGTTTCTTCTTCAAATCTCTCACGTTGGTGGGTAGGGGAAGGTTTGCAATTACATCCACCTTGGCTTTATCAACTTCAATGCCTTGTCATGAAATTTTGTGACCTAACACTATTATCTCGGTTACCATAAAATGACATTCCTCCCAATTTAGTATTAGGTTGGCTTTTTCACATTGTTTCAGTACCTTGGATAAATTGTCGAGACATCGGTCAAAATCATCACCTGAGACGGAGAAATCATCCATAAATATTTCCATACATTTTCCACCAAATTCGAATAGATTGTCATCATGCATCTTTGGAAGGTAGCTGGAGCATTACACAACCCAAATGACATTCGTCTAAATGAATAAGTACCATAAGGGCATGTGAGAGTGGTTTTCTCTTGATCCTCTGGTGCCATGGCTATTTGATTATATCATGAGTATCCATCAAGGAAGCAATAAAATGCTTTTCTTGCTAACCTATAAAGCATGTGAGAGTGGTTTGTAGTTATTTTATTTTTTATTTTTTGTAGGCTTTACAACTCCAGGCCCAACCGACCCAGATACATCCAGGCCCAACCGACCCAAATTACAAATGACCCACCCGAAGCCCAGTACTAGGCCCAAGGTTCGACCCGAGATCCGACCCGGTTGGCTGACCCGCTTATCTTCCATCTCTAGCATCCCACGTGAATCATCATCATCACTGCCAAGGGCATACCCTGCCCAAGCCATGCTGCTGCCACCACCAATCGAGCACCCATGCCTTACCAGCTACACGCCATCTACATCACGATGTAATAACCAACTACAGAGAAACATCAAAATAAATTATAGCATGGATGGGTTTATGGGAGAGTCCCAACTTCAATGTAAAATGGGGAGGTTCGAACAGAACCGAAATAAAAGAAAAAGGAGAGGACCCCGATTTTGCTCCCATATTTTCCTTTCTTTTCTAAAAAAATATTGTGTAATCACTTCCTATTTCAAGAAATCAATAACAATAAGAACAGTTTCATTTTTTTATGTTTTTTTCTTCATTTCTTCTTTTAATTTCAAAAACAAAACCAAACCAAACAAATGTTCAATAAACAAAATACAAAAAAAAAAAGAATAAAAGGAATGTTATCGTTCGGCTGAGCACTTCGCCGGCGGCCGGGGTCTCATTTCAAAGATCCAAATGGTGAGAATGTGGAGAAGAGGACGGTGAACAACATATCTAAAAATGGCAGCATCCAACGACGGACGGCGGCAGATCGTGGAGAGGAAAACCGAAAGGTTTCGACTTGATTCGTGGAGACCCTCTCTCTCTAAAAATATTTTAAAAAATGAAATGAAAATATAAAAAAAGAAAATGTTGATATTTATAGAAAACTTAAGGGGAAATTACACTTAGTCCCCTTAAGTTAAGCGTGTTTTGCAAAGTGATAACCTGTAGGGATTTCTTTTGTGATTTTCCATTTTCTATACATGTTATATATTCTTAGGGTTATTTTCAGTTTACTCCTTGTATGTTTTCGCGTGTTTTATGTTTAGGTTACTAGATTCAGTTTTTATTGTTTGTTTTGATTTAAGCCCCATATTATGTTTTGTTTTATTTTGGCCATTTCTGTATTTTATTTTATGTTATTTATGACACTTTGTTTACATTTATTTTAATTTAGCTACCGTTTCCTCATTTATTTCATCATTTGATTATGAGATCCTATTTTTACATTTGTTTCAATTTAGTAACTAACATGTTATATTCTCTATTTTACTTATTTTAATTTTGGCATTTTACTTTCTGTTTCTTTTGTTTTGGTCACTAAGTTTGACTTTGTGTTAACTTTGACTTTATACTAGTTTAATCCCCTATTTTTGATTATATTAAGTTTTAGTCATGTAATTATTAAAGGTTAAAATTTAATTTTATTCTGCTTTAATACTCATGTTATGTGATATTTGTATATTAGCCATGACTTGTTATATGTTTATTATTAGACCTCTAAAATTTGTTGTTCTTTCTATTTAGTCCTTATTTAATATTTATGATTGGATTTTATTTGTATTCTAATTCATCATGTTTGTAAATTATCACTTATGTCCCTAATATGTATGCATGAGTATATATGCATGTTTCATATTTTTGTCACATTGAATGCTTTATTTTTCTATCTTACATTTTGGTACTTATGTTATGGCATGGTTTTATTTTAATTAAGCACCTATGTTTGTTTGATGTTTATCATTGGCCTTTGCTTTTATCGTGTTTATATTTTGGCCACTAAAGTTTAAAATTTTTATCATTGAACATGATTAATTTATTTTTTAAATATTTCTTCACCTTGCATAGCATATTTAAATTTTAAAATTGTTAAATGTATTTCTATGCCTATTTTGATTAATTTCACAATAAATGGATTACAATATTTCCCTCAATTTATTAAGATTTTTCCTCATTTTCCATGTTAATTTGTTCGTGCATATAGATCTAGACATTTCGAATATGTATGAAAGCCTCATAAGCATAACTCGACTGATTTCATAATCGTATTAAAGGTAGTATTTATTTATTTTAAATTATTAATAAATGACCATTTTAAAGTAACTATATGTCATATTTTGATATTTTAAAATAAATAAAATACCCTATTAGAATAACCTGACAAATAGAGTTTGCTTAATTTAATCAAGATTAAAGGAAAAGAGAAAATGTTCTTTTATTTAAACTTATCGAGACAATTCGTCTAATTTTATTAGGGATCATGTCTCAATATTTTTAAATAATTGAACATCCCTTATCTTTTCGAATTAAATCTGTAATTTGGATTAATTGATTATTATTTGGTCGAATCAAATTATTTTAATATCAAGTTCTTGGGAGAAATTATTATATTCTTTTCATTTCAGTTGGAAAGAAAAATATTTGTCCTAAAGTATTTTAGGGATTATTTTCTCTTCGATTGGAAATATTAGAATATTTTCTATTTCTCCTTAAATTTTCTCGTAAAAATTGTATGGTTGAATTTTGGAATAATGGGATCATAATTTAAATTTATATTTGAATTCTTATATTTCCACTATTAGAGACAATTTATAATTAATGGGGTATCAATTTTGGGCGTTGTGGGGGTGCTTATCCTTCCCCACACGTAATCGAACCCCGAACCCTTTTTTTATTAAAAAAAGAATGAATCTCTGGTTACACGTAAATTGGTGCATCTTTTAAAATGATATTTTCTTAAAAACTCTTTTAAAAGGTGGCTTTTGGGTATTCGACCTACCTAACCCAAAAGGTCAATGGCGACTCCTCACATTTCGAAACCTTTTCAAAGAAAAACCCCTAAGTCGTACTAAGTTTTTATTTGCCCGGGCGAAAAACAACATCGACATCTTGGCGACTCTGCTGGGGACTTTAGAGGGTCAAGCCTTAAATCGATTCTACATTGTCCCTATAGTTGAAAATTGAGAATTCAATTTTATTTAATTTATTTTTCTTTTGATTTCTTTAAATTTTTATTTTATTTCATATCCTTGTATATTAATGTTTGTATTTGATTGATTTTCATATAATGAAATTTTGGATTCATTTTAGCTCAATTTTAGTCTGGTTGTTGGCCAAAGGTTTGAGAATTTATCCTCACACACAACGCGTGCATTGTATAACATAAGCTCTATACTAGAGCTCTTTTCCCTTTAAGTGTGAGTGAAAACGAAATCTTCGTGAGAATTTATTCTTTGTGTCAGACCTGACAAGTAGCTTTCAGGGTTTATATGCCCTATATCTTCGTGAAGATTTATTTTTTCGTGTTAGGCATAGGGAAATTTGCCCTCTTGAATTGGACTCGATCCGTTTAAGCCTATAATGGGTGAGGATTGAGGGTCTGGCTCAGTCAGGGGGCACCAAAAAGGACAATTCGAGTACCTTTACTCCTAGAACTAAAACTCTACATATAGAAAACTATACAAACCCACTCGATCTGAGACCATGCCGGAATTATGTCCTTAGGTAACCAAATAAGTGTACACAAAGAAGAAATGAACTCTAACCTTCATCTTTTAATTGATTCGATAGATTCTTTTTTTTATAATAATTTTATGTGAACTAGAAATTATGTTGTTAGGGTTTTAATTTTCTCTGTGTTTTATTCAATGTATTTTATGGTTCATTTACCAGTTAAATTTAATCTTTTCATATTTCACTACATTTCCTCTTTTTGATTATTATTTTTTCTAACATATTTTCCTTGTCTCGTTGCTTTATTTTGTGCATAAACATGTTGTTAATACCCAAGGTATTTATCAAAATTAGAAGGCTTTTAAAACGAAAATGTCACACGAAGGGGTAAATATTTTATCTGCTTTGACATGTTAGGACATTGTGAGTTCTTTGAAAGTTGTTGTAAGATAATTACCTTAAAATTAACACATGTTTCATATATATCATGTCATAAAAGGTATTGATTCCCGAGTTAATAGTCGCATTATAAGGCTTTCAATACGACAATGTCACTCGAAAAGGTAGAATAGAAATGTAAAAATGCATCACTGGTCTAAAAGGGTGACCCAGGAAACAACTGAAGAGGAACATCAAGCTGGAATACATGAAGCTCAAATGACGCAGTAAAACAAGCTTTTCAAGGGTGCTACGACGATGTTGATACAACTAGCCGAAAAGAAATAATATGTTTGAAGTCACCAAGCAACAACAATAACCAATACAAGATAGTGGATGATGACAGTTGCATATGGTTGCTCAACAAATGCATTATTGGAAAAGAAGTCGAACCATTGGAATTGTCCATCAAGCCAGGAAATAGAAGAAGGATGTTTCCTTGAACATTCGATGAAGATATATAAAATCAGGCAATATGACGTGATTTGTAGTTTCCATATGCCTCAGTGTATTGAGACATTGTGTGTTCTTTGGAAGTTGATATATGACAATTAATTTGGAATTAATTCCTTTGTTGCATTTACATTTTGCATTTCCATTTTGCATCTTTGTTTTTGCATGAGCTTATTTGCATTAGCATTTATACATCTTACATTGCATCTCAACGTGCATTAATCACATATCATTAAAGTAACCCGCAGAATCTTATGAGGTAAATTGAAGTCACCCCTTCATACTTAGAAAAGAATTAAGAGCTAAAGACGAGATGTTAGTGTCGTCTGAAGTTCAAGGCACATCATTGAGATATGTGGAGCATCGAAGAGAAAGGTTCAAAATTTGTTTGATCCAGGGGTATTGACCTTTAACGTGTCATGAGACTTTGGTGCCGATCAGGAAAAAGTTCTTCCATCCACCGTGAAACCTTATTGCACTGGCATTGTCCTATTTCATTAATTGAGATATGTCGTTTTCTAAGGTTATGAGCAATAAATCAAGTTTTAATCTTGTAGTTCTTTGAATATCGAATGAATTACAGGTTCTTTTACTACTTCATTAATTTAGATCTTTAACAAGGGGCAAGATTAAACCTTTCATACTCCATCCAAAGCCGAAATAACCATTGTTGGGTTCCTTACCCGAAATAACACACATGTACTCCCAAAAGACTAGACTTTGATATCACTTCCCTTTGAAACAATAAAGTCATGCCCTTATCCCCCGAGGCACCAAAATTTGTATTTTAACCTTCCCAGACAGAAATAACCTTTCCATAACATTACTTTTTTAGAATTACGACTTTAAAGTTATGCATTTCCCTTCCTATACATAGAACCAACATTCATTTCCCAACCTCAATAAATTCCGGGGGAATAACGAGGACCATTCTTGCAAGAAAGACAAGATGGAGTGGTTCGCATCGAGTTTTTGAGAATTTGAATAATTGAGACATACTAGGAGCGAATGGAAGAAGAAGAAGAAATAAAGAAATCATTGAAATAATTCTATCATGCATTAATTACATTTTTTCATGTAAATAAGATTAATCTTAAATACTCATCCCCCAGGGGATACCTCTTTTACAAAGACTTCCATGTATGAGATGATGAACGGCTTTGTTTTATTTATTCTTTCAATATATATATATATATATATATATATATATATATATATATATATATATATCCCTTGTTATTCCCTTTTGAGCCTATAATATTTTTTTCCTGTTTCAACCCTAACCAAGGGTCACCCTCTACACTGAGGGGCAAAGGAGAAGGACATCTGATCGCATGAGGGAACATCATTAATCTGGATTTCGCTATAGAGGCAAGTCCTAGTAAGAAATAACAAGATATCACAAGGTGGACCAAATACGAAGCACTCGAAGATTAAATCGAGTTGACAACACAGAGAGAAAAAGAAAAGATATAGAAAAAACACACAAAAAGAAAGAAAAAAAGAAAAAAAGAAAAGAAAAAACATAAAAACATAAAAAAAAAAGAGAAAATGACAAAAAGAAAAGAAAGAAAAAAGAAAGAAAGAAGAAAGAAAACCGATCAAATATTTCAAGACCAAAAATCTCAAATTTATTCGCTAGAAGATCAGAGAACAAGGTAAAAGACAGACGAGCAGATTCAAGTCGAGCAAAACAAGATTAAAGATAGCATGATGAATTGATCCTTGGTTCGCTAACAGTTAAACACTTGTTTGGGTCTATTTATCCTTTCTTTCATAACCATGAGACCCAGCCTACATTACGTGCCTGAAAAGTCCATTCTAATCATACATGGATTTCTAAGTGGAGAGACTATCTTCAGATTTCATTCCGCGACTCAGGGTTAATTTTATTTACAAAATTAGTTTTCTAAAATTTTTAATGCATGATAAGGAAAAATAATAAAAGGAAAGTTCAAGACATATAATTTTAGATGACGTCTTGAAACCAAAGGAGAATTCGAGTTGAAAACCTGAAAAGGTTACTCAAATACGAAGATTGTCAACTACTGCATAGAAGATGATCTTATGCATCTATTGATAAAGCATTGCACATACCAAATGCGCTCACGAGGGCTGAGAACCAGTAAACATTTCCAGAAGAGAAACATGACAGTTGCTTTAGCAGATCAATGAACACACCAGAATCAATAACACAAGAAGCCAACCTAAAACAGATTACCTCCCCAAATTAACCTGAAACACATTACCTACCCAAGTCAGCCTAAGCCTTTTATCAGCATTAATATTTACACTTTTCAAATGTATATATTTTTTAAGGATTCAAAGAAAATTTGACTTATTTAATATTCATTGAACTCTTGTTTTACATTTTTTTTATTTTGAGCTAGAAGAAAATGATTTTTTTTAATTTTATTCAATATTTTTTCACATTTCTAAAATAAAAGAAAGAAGAAAAACATTTTCAAACATGACAATCTTAAGTGAAGAAGGTCCTTGAAGCGGGTGAGGCTTATTCTGCCCCTACCGGAGAAAAATAACAAACGATGCCAAAACAATAAAACATTTCTTAAAAGCAAATAATACGAGAGATTTGAAGGATCGGAAGACATAAGTTCTAACATTTTCAGAAGCATACGATCGTCATAGTTGAAAGTGACACATATCTCAGCTTGGAGCAAATATTCAAGACATTTCTGTTATAAAAATTGATCACTTCTTAAGTTTCCATCTGATTGTGCCATCATTTGATAACATTTCTATTGATGGCATATGATTTCTGATTAGCGACACAAGAGTGAAACTATTCAAGATTAAGATTTTGGCATGAAAAGAGCTATGAGTACCAACGTTGGGGCATTACCTAAACAAGATGTCATTAAGATCACAATATTCAAACCAAACAGACATGGTGAATGACCCCACCGCTTGGAGTGTCAGTCGAAAGATGAACATGAAAAGACCTCACCTTGAGTTGAACCATATATGCTGTAATTAGCCAAGGACTCTTGAGAAACAATTTTGATTGAAAATTGAGTCAAATACGTGTAAGGGGCCCAATCATCTACCTGATCGCAACGAGAATTCAAGGGATGAAACATTTCTTCTACAATCATGTTGAAGAAACAAGGCAAAAGATAGAAGATGAGAGAGACAGGATTTTTCCAGATGATCAGCCTGACCATGCTGACATTAGGGGCAGACTCCATACAAGAGTGATAAAGTGAACGAAGACCGATATCTCTATTTTTAAGTAAAAAAAAGATTACTGATAAACATTTCTACATATAAGAACATCATGTAGTACATATAAATACATATCTATTGCATTCAGATTTCATGAATCAAGGCATATTTTATAGATTTTCCAGGGAAATAAAAGAAGAAAAAAAATCAGAATTCAAGACTAAAATGGAGGGAATTACATTAATAGTAGTATAACCTCAAGAATTGAGGAACTCAATACATAAAACAATCATCATTTTTGAAGTGGGGCATGTTACCCAGCTAATGTGTTTTTTAGAAACTAAGTCTATTTTTTTTTTAAAGTTTCTTGAAGATTTTTAAATGAGTTTAAAAAAACTAAGTTTGATTTTCAGAAGTTTCTTGATGATTTTTAAAAGAACTTTCAAAGAAATTAAGCCTAATTTTTAAAGGTTTCTTGATGTTTTAAAATGAGTTTGAAAAAACTAATCCTGATTTTTAGGGGTTTCTCGATGTTTTCAAATGAATTTGATAGCAATTAAGCCCAATTTTTAGGGGTTTCTCGATGTTTTTAAATGAATTTTAAAGAATCAAAGCCTGATTTTTCAGGGGTTTCTCGATGTTTTCAAATGAATTGATTTTTAGGGGTTTATCGATGTTTTTAAATGAATTTGAAAGGAGCTAATCCTAATTTTTAGGGGTTCCTTAATAATTAAGAAACTAAGCTTGATTTTCAAGGGTTTCTTGATGAGTAAGTCCTTCAGGCCATCAGTAAGTCTTTCGAGCATGATGTGTAAGTCCTTCGGGCCATCCATAAGACCTTTGGGCAGGGTGTTTTCAACATTTCCTTTGCTCAATTCATAACACTTCGAATCAGCAACGTTCAACCAGAGGAGGTAATATTTCCTTTGCTCGATTCACACACTTCGAATCAGCTTAAGTCATTCGGGCTATCCATAAGACCTTCAGGCAGGGTGTTTTCAATATTTCCTTTTCTTGATTCACACACTTCAAATCAACTTAAGTTATTCGGGCCATCCATAAGACCTTCGGGCGGTATGTTCTCAACATTTACTTTACTCGATTCACAACACTTCGAATCAGTAACGCCCCACCAGAGGGGTTAACATTTCCTTTGCTTGATTCAAAACACTTCGAATCAGTAACATCCCATGATAACTCCGTAAAAAGACTTAATTCCTAGTCTTTTCACTTAAGTTATTGCTCGTCTAGACAAAGTATGCATTGTATTTTTAGTTGCATATAGATTATATTAGATTATGGTGAATAAGCTTTGCTTAGGCAAGATTTATTTGGTTTGACTGATGCTGCTAAAGATAATAGGTTGTTTGGGTTGTGTTTGTGTAAGAATCTTATAGAGGAAGAACATTTCAGTCGTGACGATGAAAAAGTGCAGAGGCCAACGTAACATATGAGAACGTGAGGAGCTGATTTATCTCGCCAAGGCAAGATTTATTTGAGGAAGTCTGAAGTAGGTGTGGCTAAACCACATATATCATATGCCAACTGGATGACCTACTTCACGTACAAGTAAGCCTCAATTATTCTGACAGCTGCCAACCACTTTTCCTTTTTAAGTCCGGGCAATTAATAACGACTAGTTAAGAAACTCCAAAAGTAGACAAAGCCCTAGGAGATTTTCCTTATAATTAACCAGCCGTAGTCGTAAAAAAAGAAGGCAAGGAAGGAGAGAGAAGAGATTGACCTAAGACGTGAGCAAGAAACTGCAGTGCTTTCCCAATGTCTACCCACCAACCATCCTTGGTGTCCTCCATAGCCAGACAATATCAGAGCGGTTATCAGGCCTCGAGATAGGGTGATCAGGGTGATCACCAAGGTGCCCGAGATTATGAGTTTCAATGACGATAACCCAAAGGAAAGTTTAGAGTGAGGAGCAAAATAGATTGACGTGGCTAGAATGGTTGTTGTGGTCACGCACACTTGAGAAACACGTGAAAAGATCGGTCGCCTGGAGGACCACATGGAAATTTACTTCGAATATTTCAAGGCTAGGGATATGCAAATCAATGCATTCTTCAAGGAGTTACTCCCGAACTCAAACATCAGACTACCGACCTTCCACGTTGTCATCTTCAAATACAATGCAGGCGGGAGCACATTCCATGCCTCGACATCATGAACCTCCAGACGTTCCCCAGAAGTACCCGTTTATGTGCCACCACTAGCAACACAAGTACCACCACTAGCAACACAAGTACCACCAGTACTAGAGGAAGCCCAAGGCGACACAGAAGAATTCCTCAGCACCTCCTCCTTTTCAACCTCCGAAAACAGTGATGATACTCCACCCCAGTTTTTCTCTGATGAAGATCTTACTCCAGCACCACCACAACCCGAGTATGAACCTACTCAGTCCCCTATCCGTCCAACACCACCAGTCCCAGCAGCAGTTACTAGTCCAGCACCAATGCCAGCACAACCAACTCCTACAACCGAGCAATCCACACCTGCATGAGCCTCATCTAGCAAGAAGCGCTACAGGAGAACCGCAGGTCGTATACTTCAGTCGTCTCTTTCTCAACCAGTAGTAGTATACTCTGGATCCGAGAGTCTTACTCCTCCCAAACGACGCCGAACGAGGGCATCTAGTCAAGCCACCCCACCACATTGAGGCTTTACTTTAGTTGTTTTCTCTTTTTCGCATATGCATTTAGAATCATGTAGTTAATTTTCATGCATTGAGGATAATGCATCCTTCAACTTTGGGGGAGGTATTATACCATATTCTGCCATAATCTGTTAGAAATCAATTGATGTTAATTGGTTGAGAATTTTGGTTGTCATGAAATAAGCAGGTTGAGATTATTGTTAGGAATGAATTAGGGATGCCCAATGATGAATGCAAAATTTTATTGCCTAGGCCAGAATTATTGTTAAGAATGACTAAAGAAGAGAACCAACCTTAGCCTTGATTCCTTGAAATTTATAAACACGATTGTAGGCTATTTTTTCTCTAGGTAATTTGAAATTTTTTTAGGAAAGAACTTTCTATTTACCGAGATTGTAAAAATATTCTAAGGGTAAAGTGGAAACTCTCTAGTGTTTAAAAACTTGAAAAACTCGAAAATATAAAGGGACACTCCTCTGTGCAAAAGCATGAATAAGAAAAACTCCAAAACAAATTAAGAGTAGACAACGCATATGAGTGGATGAAAGTAGTCACAGGATGACTTTGCCCGACTAGCTTGGGGGTGAAAGGTATGCTCCCTTTCACCTAGAGTGTGGGATAGTAGGTGTGATGAGCTGACTCCCCTGAAAAAAATGAATAAAGAGAATAAAAGTTTATAAATAACTAGAAGTATAAACTAAGCCTGATGAATAATTTGTTGCATTGACAAACCAGGAGTGCTTACTTTAAAATTTCAAATTACCTCTATGCATAGACTGGGTACAATCACGTACACACAATAGCAAGGGATCTTGACTAGGGAAGGGACTTGACTGATATGATTGTCAACATGTTGAGGCCAAACAATTTTTGCTGAGGGCTGAAATCTCAAACCATATGATTTTCTTAATATTGCGTTGCCATGACAATTTTAATTCTCTTCTAGCTAGTATCCATTGCTTGAGGACAAGCAATAGCTTAAGTTTAGGGGTGTGATAACTCCGTAAAAAGACTTAATTCCTAGTCTTTTCACTTAAGTTATTGCTCGTCTAGACAAAGTATGCATTGCATTTTTAGTTGCATATTGATTATATTTGATTGTAGTGGATAAGCTTTGCTTAGGCAAGATTTATTTGGTTTGACTGATGCAGCTGAAGAGAAAGGGTTATTTGGGTTGTGTTTGTGCAGGAATCTTACAGAGGAAGAACATTTCAGTCATGACGATGAAAAAGTTCAAAGGCCAATGGAACAAATGAGAACGTGAGGAGCAGATTTATCTTGCCAAGGAAAGATTTATTTGAGGAAGGCTGAACCAGGTGTGGCTAAATCGCCTATGTCACACGCCAGCTGAATGACCTACTTCACGTACAAGCAAGCCTCAATTATTCTAATAGCCGCCAGCGGCCTTTCCCTTTTAAGTCCGGACAATTAATAACGGCTAGTTAAGGAAACTCCAAAAGTAGACAAAGCCCTAGGAGATTTTCCTTATAAATAACCAGCCGTAGCCACAAAAAAAGAAGGCAAGGAAGAAGAGAGAAGAGCTTGACCTAAGATTTGAGCAAGCAACTGCAGTGTTTTCCCACCTTCTACCCACCAACCTTTCTTGGTGTCCTCCATAGCCAGACGATAGCAGAGTGGTGATCAGGCCTTGAGAGAGGGTGGTCACCAAGGCAGACGCGGTACTGATCAGGGTTGTCACGACAGAGCCCCCGACTTTGGGAGTCATTCTTCCTTTATTTTTAACTCTTTATATTTGGGTTATAATTAAATGTTTTAATCTTGGATGATCTTTGATAGCACCATGAATGCTTTACTTGGTGTTAAACTTTGTTTTGCTTGAACGATATTTTATGTTTATGAATGATGAAGTATGTTTCGCTTATGACTGTTTTATTCATAGTTTAAATATTTTACCTTAGCATTGTAAGAGCATCGAGAGATAGCCTTTTGTCTAGATAAGTGATTCTTAAATTCGAGAGAATTAAGATAGATCAACGTGAGCAATGGAATGAATCTGGGATGGTTTAGCATAAGTGCTTTGTGATACATCTGAATATGAGAGGTTGTTTGCATTATATTTAAATCATCAATTGTTTTATTAGTCTGTATATTAATTTTGCCTCGACCAAACTTTTCTGGAATCATTGAATCATTTTCTAGTTTATTAATATTAGTTCTTAGGATAATACTTAGTAAGACTTAATTTGTGACATTAATTCTAGTTGTGGTAAAAATATATTTCTAATCCAATCCCTGTGGAGATGATACTCACTCACTACTATATTACTTGCTTCGATTGTGTATACTTGCACAGATTTGCTTGCCTTAGCATATACATTTACAAGCGATCAAGTTTTTGGCGTTGTTACCGGGGATTGGCAACTGACGATATTTTTAGCCATATCAAGTTCTCTTTTTCACACTATATTACTCTTAGGTAGTTTAATATTTTCTCTTCTAGGTTTTAATTTTTGCATGACCTTGATATCTTCTGGTCATCCTTTGGAACCATTCGACCCTGAAATTGAGCAATCACTCAGAAAAAGGTTGCGTGCCCAAAGAACCTGAGAACAATCAAATCAATTTCAAATGCAACACAATATGTGAGATTTAGGAGATCCAGATGCAACAATTAATCTTCAAGTTGCAAGACCAAGAGTGATACAATATCATTTGAACCCTATTCTCAATGACCTCAATTCAGGCATAGTGGCACCTGAGATCCAAGCCACTCACTTTGAACTCAAACCGTTGATGTTTAACATGTTAAACTCTATCGGATAATTTAGTGGTTCACCTAATGAAGATGCGAGACAACATGTTCGTTATTTCCTTGAAGTGTGTAACTCATTTCGAAAACAAGGAGTACATGAGGATGTGCTAAAACTGAAGCTTTTTCCTTACTCCCTACGCGATAGAGCAAGAGCCTGGCTCAGTGGAGTTCATTCCGGTTTAATGGAGTCATGGGCAGACTTATGCAAGAGTTTCCTACTACGATACAATCCGCCCAATATGAACACATAGCTTCGCAATAACATTGCTAGTTTTCACCAAGGAGATGATGAATCAATGTACGAATGTTGGGATAGGTATAAAAGTTTACTTCGCAAATGTGTTAACCATGGATTTCACGATTGGATGCAAGTGGTAATGTTTTATAATGGAGTCAAAACACCAACTCGAATGATGCTAGATGCCTCAGCGAATGGCATCTTACTAGACAAATCACCCGAGGAAGCCTTTGACATCCTCGATAGGATAACAAATAATGATTATCAATTTCCAAGTGCAAGATTGGGAACTGACAGAAAAATATCAGGAGCATATGAATTAGAAGGTAAAGATTTGGTAGTAGCTCAACTTTCGGCCATAACCAACATGTTGAAACATTTGCAATGTTCTAATAAGGTAAGAGAAGTCAAGGTGATCAATAATGTATACCTATTTTGTCACGGCAATCATCATGAGAGTGAATGTCCTGAAAACCATGAGTCAACCAATTTTGTAGGCAACTACAATCGGAACAATAATAACCTCTATTCGAATACATACAATCCTGGTTAGAGAAAACACCCAATTTTTTCATTGAGTAATCAAGGGAACAGTAACAATCAAGCCACAAACTACAGGCCACAACAAAATAATTCTGACCATCAACATTTTCAGAATCAGCATCATCAGCATCCCTGACAGAACAATAAAGGTATAACTTCTTCCTCTAACACCAATTCAAATACTAATTCCTTGGAGTTATCATTGCAGGAATTCATGGCCTTGATAAAAGATTTCATGGCTTCCATAAAGACCTTGATGCACGAACACTTTGCAACAATTAAAAATCAAGGAAATTTGCTACAAAACCAAGCAATGCTTTTGCAAAGCCATAGTTCATCTATCAGAGCATTGGAGAATCAAGTGGGACAAATTGCTACGGCATTACATTCTCGCCCACATGGAAATCTCCCTAGTGATACTGAAGTCAGTAAGCATCATGGGAAGGAGCAATGTAATGTACTTATGATAAGGAGTGGAAAACAAGTCAACCAAGATGACAAGTTTAGGGGAGAACACCTGAACAATCCTCGCCAAGGCATAACACAACTGGGTGATCAATATAAGAATGTTAAACGAAGGAAGTGCCTGAAGAGAAGGAAAGAAGTGAAGGCTCAGAAGAGCATCGACCGGATAACAAAAAATTCATGGTCAAGGCCAGCGATTACTCAGCACCATCAACAGTCGATGTGAGACCTCCACCACCGTTCCCTCAACAGTTGAAGAAGCATGAGGATGAAATTCAGTTCAAGAAATTTGTTGATGTTCTGGATCAATTGTGTATTAATGTGCCCTTACTTGAAGCCATCGAACAAATACCTTGCTATGCCAAGTATCTTAAGGAAATTGTTAAAAAAAAAAGGAAAGTATAATGTGTCGCCATGGTAACATAAATCTGCTCAGCAGTAAGCAAACTCCCACCAAAATAAAAAGACCATGTAGTTTTATAATACCATGTTCTATTGGTAATGACTTCATAGGGCGAGCTCTTATTAATTTGGGATCAAGTGTAAACTTGATACCAAAGTCCATATTTATGAAGCTATACGGGTATCACACCCAGCCCACCTCAGTCATCCTAGAGTTGGCTGATCGGTCTTATGTGCGACCTAACGGTAGAATAGAAGACGTCATAGTAAAGGTAGATAAATTCATGTTTCTAGTTGATTTTCTTATCCTGGATTGCGAAGCCGATGAAAATGCACCAATCATTCTGGGACGCCCCTTCTTAGCCACTGAGAGAATCCTCATAGATTGTGAAAAGGGAGAATTCACCATGAGAGTAGGTGAGCAAAGCGTCACTATCAATGTATTCAACTCCATGAAATACGTGGACAATTCAGAGGAATGCCAATGCATTAACAAGATTGAAGAAAAGGCAATCCTTGGACGAGGTGAATCCCTAAGGCTCGATGAATTTAGTACATTGTACCATGAACCTATAACCGAGATACATGAAGCAGAAAAATTTGGCCCAGACGAAATATTTTCATAAGACGATCCTGAAAATCATGGCCTCGACCACAGAAATTTGAGCAATGAACACCCCGAAAACAATACCAATGCAAGATGCAGAGGAAAGACAAGGGGCCAATCAAGACTTCTTCATAACATATCAGGTATAAAATTTGAACCCTTAGATTATGACGAAGTTAAATCTCACGAGTCATCTTCATAACATGCACCAAAGTTGGAACTTAAAGAGTTGCCATCACATTTGAAATATGCATATCTAGGAGTTGATGGAACCCTACCAGTGATAATTTCTGCCAACCTAACCTCCGAACAAGATAATAGTTTGTTGAATGTCTTGTCACAGCACAGAAAAGCTATAGGATGGACGATGTCAAATTTGAAAGGAATCAATCCGACCATATGCATGCACAAAATCAACCTTGAAGATATCCATAGCTCTTTGGTAGAACCACAAAGACGACTCAATCCGATAATGAAGAAGGTAGTCATGAAGGAAATTATAAAATGGCTGGAAGCAGGAGTGATTTATCCTATATCCGATAGTTTCTGGGTTAGCCCAATACAATGCGTACCAAAGAAAGGTGGTGTGACCATGGTTAAGAGCGAGCATGACGAGCTACTCACCACAAGAACAGTCACGGGATGACGCATATGCATGGACTACAAGAAGTTCAACAAAGCCATAAATAAATATCATTTTCCCTCCCTTTTATTGACCAAATATTGGATAGACTAGCGGAAAAAGCATTTTACTGCTTCCTCGATGTATACTCGGGGTATAACCAAATTGTCATAGCACCAGAGGACCAAGAAAAAAACTTTCACGTGCCCGTATGGTACCTATGCATTTAGACGAATGTCGTTTGGATTGTGTAACTCTCCAGCTACATTCCAAAGATGCATGATGGTAATCTTTTTGGATATGGTGGAAGAGTGCATGGAAATATTTATGGACGAATTCTCTGTCTCGGGTGATGATTTTGACCGTTGTCTCGGTAATTTATCCAAGGTGTTGAAATGTTGTGAAGAAGCCAACCTAGTACTAAACTGGGAAAAATGTCATTTTATGGTGACCAAAGGAATAGTGTTGGGTCACAAAATTTCATGCCATGGCATCGAAGTCGACAAAGCCAAGGTGGATGCAATTGAAAATCTTCCCCCACCTACTAATGTGTGAGGTGTATGCAGCTTCCTTAGACATACATGCTTCTACAAGCAGCTCATAAAAGACTTCTCACAAATTTCTAAACCCTTATATGTTTTGCTTCAACAAATTCATCCATTTGAATTCATTAATGATTGTTTGAATGCCTTCATAGATTTGAAGAAAAAGCTTTCGGTAGTACCAATTATTATCCCACCAGACTGGAATGAACCATTTGAGCTCATGTGCGACGCTAGTGACTATGCAGCCGGAGCAGTGCTAGAGCAACGAAAAAGTAAAAATTTTCATGTCATATATTGTGCAAACCGTACTCTTATTGATGCACAAGTGAACTATACCACCACTAAAAAAGAACTTTTAGCAATATTATTTGCATTTGATAAGTTTAGGCCATATCTAATAGGCACTAATGTAATTGTGCACACGGATCACTCTGCCATTAAATATCTAATTAATAAAAAAGATGCAAAGCCTAAACTAATTCAATGGATATTACTACTGCAATAATTTGTTTTAGAGATAAAGGATAGAAGAGGTATAGAAAATCAAGTTGCAGACCATTTGTCTAGGCTAGATAACAAACATGATTGTCCTGACATCACAAAAATTAAATAGGACTTCCGAGAAGAGAAAATATTATTTGTCACGGTTGCACCTTGGTATGCTGAAATTGTTAACTTTCTTGTTAGTGGTATTATTACTCCTGATTTATCTAGCCAGGGCAGAAAAAAGTTTCGACATGATGTGCGACACTACTACTGGGATGAGTCGTTCCTATTCAAGCAATGCAAAGACCAAATAATCCGAAGATGCATTCCAGAAGAGGAGCAGCAAAATATACTACACCAATGCTACTCGTCACCATATGGAGGGCATTTTGGTAGAATGAGAACAGTAGCAAAAGTGCTTCAGTCCGAATTTTATTGGCCAACCTTGTTCAAAGATGCGCATGAATTCTACAAATCATGTGATAGATGTCAACGAACAGGAAACATCTCGAAATGGCATGAGATGCCATGGCAAAATATTCTGGAAATCGAACTTTTTAACGTATGGGGAATAGATTTCATGAGACCTTTCCCATCATCATTCGGAGATTTGTATATTCTCCCGTAGTGGATTATGTATCAAAATGGGTGAAAGCCATCACAACACCTAAAAATGATTCCATGACGGTGCTAAATGTTTTGCACAAAAATATATTCACCCGCTTTGAAACACCACGAGCTATAATTAGCGACGAAGGCACACATTTTGACAACAAATTGATTGCCAAGGCACTGAAACTATATGGAGTACGACATAGGATTACTATATTGTATCACCCTCAAACGAATAGACAAGGCAAAGTTTCTAACCGGGAGATTAAGCAGATCCTTGAAAAAGTGGTCAACACAAATCAAAAAGACTGGTAGCCGAAGCTAGATGAAGCACTATGGGCTTATCGAACGGCATTCAAGACACCGCTGGGAATATCCCTGTTCAAACTTGTCTATGGAAAGGAATGTCATCTACCTGTTGAACTTGAACATAAAGTCTATTGGGCCATCAAAAAGATAAACATGAATGCTCAACTTGCTGGAGAAAGAAGACTCTTGGAGCTGAACGAGATGGATGAATTTAGAGCACATGCATACGAGAATGCCCACCTTTACAAGGAGAAAACAAAATGATGGCATGATAGAAAAATATTGTCGAGGTAATTTTATCTTGGACAACAAGTACTTGCTATATAATTCACGTCTTAAGTTATTCCCAGGCAAGCTGAAATCATTGAAATTCAAAATCTAAAAGATGGTTCCATCTTCAAGGTGAACGGGCAGAGACTCAAGGAGTACAAAGGAGCCCTAGTCATGAGCAACCGACATCATTGGCATATGATGCCCAATAATTTGCTTTATTTAATTGAGCAAAAAAAATCATTGCCTAGGAAATGAAAATCAGAATTCTGTACATAAATAAGTTAAGATATTTTCTATTTTAATCCGTTTTATTTTATTATTTTCTTCTTTCTTATTGTAGGCAAGCAAGGAACACGTGGCAGCATGGGGAGTGGAAGCATACATAAAGATAAAGGCTCTAGGGTACAAGGTTTTGGCGGTAGAATAAAGAGGGAAAGAAAACATTTTCCCCACTTTACGTCCAATCAGATATTTCTCATTTAATGAGAAATCTTTTCCCCACCATGAAAGGACTGAATTACCCCGAAACCACCCATCACTTTCCCAAGAAAAACTACCCAACCTCTTCTTCTTCATCGTGTTTCCCTCTCTCTCTACAAGCAAGAAAATATTTTCTTTCTCTCAATAACACCTCCCCATCGCCACCAAAAAAGTCAGCAAAGCACAATGGTGAGAACAAGGAAAGCCTCAGTCCCAACACAAAGCTTTGAACATTTCCAAGCAGCCGAAACAGAAGCACGCTTCAAGACATTCCAGAAACGCCAAGTATATTTGGAAGATGGATTCGTTTTTCCAGCTGAGGAAGATGAGCCATTCAGACCAGAGGTAATGGACGTGATAAAGAACACACAACTGGGAGAAGTTTACCCGCAATCCCAAAGCCGTAGCACCGGCGATGGTACGAGAATTCTATGCCCATCTTGAAGACCCATCTAACCACACAGTTTATGTTCGAGGAAAGCTCATTCGATTTTCCCCCTTTGTACTCAACCGATATTATAAGTTGGGGAAAGTTAAAGAACAACACAAGAGATTTGTGGCAGAGGCCTATCAAGAAACATACAGTGGCGTACTGTAGGACCTTTGCTTCGAGTGGGCCAAGTCCGAAGGGAGTACCCCAACAAGGAAAAGAGTTGATCGCCGAGCATTAAAATTGAACGTAAAACTATAAAACCACTTTTTCAAAGGCAAGATGATGCCAACGTCTCACAACACCACTGTCCTCATGAAGAGATTACTGCTCCTACACTCGTTCATTTACAAGAGGAAGATTGATGTTGGAGAACTCATTTTTTTAGCAGATCCATGACTGTGCCAAAAGGAACCGGGGTAACCTTCTATTTTCCAAGTTGATAATAGCATTATACAAGAAGAAGAAGGTTCCTAAAGATCACTTCGAGGATTACATTAAACCAAATGAGGGCATCACAAAGAAAAAGGTGCCCGAGTTGATAAGTTTCAATGATGATAACCCAAAGGAAAGTTTAGAGCGAGGAGCAAAAGCGATTGTCGCGGCTAGAATGGTTGTTGTGGTCACGTACACTTGAGAAACACGTGAAAATATCGGTCTCCTGGAGGACCACATTGAAATTTA
Source organism: Hibiscus syriacus (assembly GCF_006381635.1). Taxonomy (NCBI): domain Eukaryota; kingdom Viridiplantae; phylum Streptophyta; class Magnoliopsida; order Malvales; family Malvaceae; genus Hibiscus; species Hibiscus syriacus. Next base: position 317,563 of record NW_024062011.1, on the reverse strand, counting down.
CTTTGAATATGTCAAGGCTAGGGATATACAAATCAACGTCTTCTTCAAGGAGTTACTCCCGAACTCAAACATTAGACTACCGACCTTCCCCGTTGTCATCCTCAAACACAATGCACGCGGGAGCACATTCCATGCCTCGACATCACATGCACCTCCAAACGTTCCCCCAGAAATACTCGTTTATGTACCACCACTAGCAACGTAAGTACCACCTGTACCAGAGGAAGGCCAAGGCGACATAGAAGAATTCCTCAACTCCTCCTTCTTTTCAACCTCCGAAAGCAGTGATGATACTCCACCCCACTTCTTCTCTGATGAAGATCTTACTCCAGCACCACCGCAACCCGAGCATGATCCTACTAAGTCCCCTGTTCATCTAACACCGCCAGTCCCAGCAGCAACTACTAGTCCAGCACCAATCCCAGCACAACCAACTCCTACGACCAAGAAATCCACACCAGCATGAGCCTCATCCAGCAAGAAGCGCTACAAGAGAAAACCCAGGCCGTATACTTCAGCTGTCTCCTTCTCAACTAGCAGCAGTATACTCTGGATCCGAAAGTCATTCTCCTCCCAAACGACGCCGAACGAGGGTGTCTAGTCAAGCCACCCCACCACAGTGAGTCTTTACTTTAGTTTTTTTCTCTTTTTCGCATATGCATTTAGAATCATGTAGTTAATTTTCATGCATTGAGGATAATGCATCCTTCAAGTTTGGGGGAGGTATTACACCATATTCTACCATACTTTGTTAGAAATCAATTGATGTTAATTGGTTGAGAATTTTGGTTGTCATGAAATAAGCAGGTTGAGATTATTGTTAGGAATGAATTAGAGATGCCCAATGATGAATACATAATTTTATTGCCTGGGCCAAAATTATTGTTAAGACTGTCTAAAGAAGAGAACCAACCTTAGCCTTGATTCCTTGAAATTTATAAACATGATTGAAGGTTATTTTGCTCTAGCTAATCTGTAAAATTTTTAGGAAAGAACTTTCTATTTACAGAGACTGCAAAAATGTTCTAAGGGTAAAATGGAAACTCTCTAGTGTTTAAAAACTTGAAAAACTCGAAAATACAAAGGGACACTCCTCTGTGCAAATGCATGAATAAGAAAAACTCCAAAAACAAATTAAGAGTAGCCAAGCATATGAGTGAATGAAAGTAGTCACAGGATGACTCTGCCCGACTAGCTTAGGGGTGGAAGGTATATTCCCTTTCACCTATAGTGTGGGATGGTAGGTGTGATGAGCTGACTCCCCTGAAAAAAATGAATAAAGAGAATAAAAGTTGATAAATAACTAGAAGTATAAACTAAGCCTGATGAATAATTTGTTGCATTAACAAACCAGGAGTGCTTACTTTAAATTTCAAATTACCTCTATGCATAAACTGGTTACAATCACACACACACAATAGCAAGGGATTCTGACTAGGGAAGGGACTTGACTGATATGACTGGCAACATGTTGAGGCCAAACAATTTTTGTTGAGGGCTGAAATCTCAAACCAGATGATTTTCTTAATACTGCTTTGCCATGACAATTTTAATTCTCTTCTAGCTAGTATCCATTGCTTGAGGACAAGCAATAGCTTAAGTTTGGGGGGTGTGATAACTCCGTACAAATACTTAATTTCTAGTCTTTTCACTTAAGTTATTGCTCGTCTAGACAAAGTATGCATTGCATTTTTAGTTGTATATAAATTATATTTGATTGTGGTGGATAAGCTTTGCTTAGACAAGATTTATAAAGTTTGACTGATGTTGCTGAAGAGAAAGGGTTGTTTGGGTTGTGTTTGTGCAGGAATCTATAGAGGAAGAACATTTCAGTTGTGACGATGAAAATGTGCAGATTCCAACGGAACAGATGAGAACGTGAGGAGCATATTTATCTCGCCAAGGCAAGATTTATTTGAGGAAGTCTAAAGTCGGTGTGGCTAAATCGCCTCTGTCACACGCCAGCTGGATGATCTACTTTACGTACAAGTAAGACTCAATTATTCTGACAGCCGCCAGCGGCCTTTCCTTTTTAAGTCCGGGCAATTAATAATGGTTAGTTAAGGAAACTCCAAAAGTAGACAAAGCCCTGGGAGATTTTCCTTATAAATAACCAGCCGTAGCCACAAAAAAAGAAGGCAAAGAAGAAGAGAGAAGAGCTTGACCTAAGACATGAGCAAGCAACTACAGTGCTTTCCCACCATCTTCCCACCAACCATCCTTGGTGTCCTCCATAGCCAGACGATAGCAGAGCGGTGATCAGGCCTCGAGAGAGGGTGATCACCAAGGCAGGCGCAGTGCTAATCAGGATTGTCACGACAGAGCCCCCGATTTTGGGAGTCATTCTTCCTTTGTTTTTAACTCTTTATCTATTTAGGGTTGTAATTAAATGTTTAATCTTGGATGATCTTTGATAGCACCATGAATGTTTTACTTGGTGTTAAACTTTGTTTTGCTTGAATGATATTTTATGTTTATGAATGATGAAGTATGTTTCACTTTTGATTGTTTTGTTCATAGTTTAAATATTTTACCTTAGAACTGTAAGAGCATCGAGAGATAGCCTTTTGTCTAGATAAGTGATTCTTAAATTTGAGAGAATTAATAGCAACCGTATAAGAATACCTAGTAATCCTGTCGGGCAGTTTTAGTGAGTCATAAAAAGTCATTCTAGACTGAAAATATTTGTTGTCAAGATAATGGTTTAGCATAAGTGCTCTGTGACACGTCTGAATATAAGAGGTTGTTTGCATTATATTTAAATCATCAATTGTTTTATTAGTCTGCATATTAATTTTTCCTCAACCAAACTTTTCTGGAATCATTGAATCATTTTCTTCGTTTATTAATATTAGTTCTTAGGATAATACTTAGTATGACTTAGTTTATGACATTAGTTCTAGTTGTGGTGAAAATATATTTCTAATCCAATCCCTGTGGAGACGATACTCACTCACTACTATATTACTTGCATCGATTGTGTATACTTACATAGATTTGGTTGCCTTAACATATAAATTTACAAGCGATCACCCCACCAATGGGTTAACATTTCCTTTGCTTGATTCACAACACTTTGAATCAGCAACGCCCCACCAGAGGGGTTAACATTTCATATTGCTCGATTCATAACACTTCGAATCAGCTAAAGTCCTTCGGGCCATTATTAAGTATTTCGAGCATGATGTGTAAGTCCTTTGGGCCATCTATAAGTCTTTCGAGCAAGATGATAAGTCCTTTGGGCCATCCATGAGACCTTCGGGTAGGGTGTTTTCAACATTTTCGGTACTCGATTAATCACATATGGAGTTGAATCAGCAACTCATCACTCGAGGGACCAATATTGCCAGAAGAAGTTCATAATGAAAAAAGCTTGTTCTTCCTATCACTTGATTCACGACATTTCGAATCAGTAACGCCTCGATGGAGGGATCAATATTTCAAATAGAGAATTCATAATGAGAAGAACTCATCCGACGAGGGAGAAGAAGTTCATAATGAGAAGAATTTGTTCAACCTTAGCTCGATTCATCATATATGGAGTTGAATCAACAATACCTCACTTGAGGGATCAATATTTCCAGTAGAGAGTTCATAATGAGAAGAACTCATTCGATTAGGGAGAAGAAGTTCATAATGAGAAGAACTTGTTCAATCTTAACTCGATTCATCGCATATGGAGTCGAATCAGCAACACCTCACTCGAGGGATCAACATTTTCATTGGGAGTGTAACACCCCAACCCGTACCCGGCCCGGATACGAGTCTGAGATGACACATTGATTTTTTTTAAACAATGTTCTTCCAAAATAACCAAATATTTGAACTCATTTTAAGAAAAAACGATGATATATTATTGAAATATGCTTCATTATAAAAATTTAAGGCAAAAACGTATTTATGAACAGTAAAATACGGTATAAACAGTGACTTTTGTAAAACGTTCATAAAATTCATAAAAATTTAACCGTTCGTTACTATACATTTACATTTACATAAATACGTTTAAAACATTACAAAACTTTATCATAGCATAAATACTTAATTTACAAACTTTATTTACATGCCAACCTACTTTCTCATAATAAAACATACTATTTTATCTACTTCTGATCTGACCTTCAAATGGAGTTATGTTGTTCTGCTAAGCTTAGCTTTGATCTTCCTGCTTCTCAGTACCTACGTGTAAATCGCATACACGCTAAGTCATAGACTTAGTGAGACATAAAAAAATAATAAAATGCATTCCGTGTGAATATGAACATGTAATCTATCCATTCAATCATGTCATATGCAATTCAATATAAACAATATTATTATGGTAACATATAACTATAATAATGCACTTACCTTTGATAACCTTTTATAGGCCCATGTACATTTTTGAGAACTCAAGGTATTCGACTACATTGAGGTTATGCATTATTGAGTCCTTAAGGACCACTCCTTAAGAACCATATATATATTCCAATGGATCAAATATGTCTCAAAAGACCCTATAAATGTTCCAAAGGATACATATATGTCCCGAAGGACCACGTAGAACACTCGACTCTTGGCATGCCAACTATACCTATAGCTCTCATATCGTATACCATGGGCATTATTCTTATGTTTCATATGTTCATGTATTCATGTCATTTCTCTTGTGATCACATAGCTCATATCATTTATCATATCATATGTGCATTTGAATCTATTCACATATATCATTTATCAAATCATACGAACATATATACTTTATGCATGTATCATAGTAATTATCATGTATGCATGTTCATTAACTATTATACTATGAAAATCAACATAGGAATTAGACTTATCACAAGTCTTATTCCATTGTATCATACTTATAGTATGCACTCATCTATATCCCTTTGCCGTTTCCTCGATCGATCTTACTTGTCACTTGTTCCAGAACTTGTTTAGGCTCAATATCTACATAAATATAATTTTCAAGACAATTATAAGAAGCCTAAACCTTATAATTTGATACTAATAACTTGAGCTAATTTAATGAACCCAAAAATTCAATTTTTCTTTAGGGGTGTACCGATGCACTATGGATGCATCGTTACACAAATTAGGTTCAAAATTCCCATGCATCGATGCACCTTCAAAATTTATCTTAGTGCATCGGTACACACTCATAGTGCATCGATGCACCAGCCCAGAATAGACTATTTCATCAGAAAATTCCACAACTTTTCATTAAATTTCCTCATATAAAACACCTTTTATACCACTAAACTCAACTACAACCATTTTCACTAACTTTTATCATTCCAATACCTTATTATCTCCCATATCTCATCCAAATTCTTAAAGCTAAGAATCATACCCAATTTTCCATGTTATCCAAACTTAATTCTAACACTTATAACTTCTTATTCTTATAGATGACAAGTCAAATCCAACTTTCAATTCTTATTATAAGCTCAATTTCAAGATTTCACTCAAGAACTCCAAATCTTTAATATTTCCTAACTCCATTATCTTTTGATTTTAGGATAACTTAAGCTTTCCTTAAGCTTAGTTATCATCTAATGATCAAAACCCAATCTTAAAATTAACAAATAATTAACTAAACTGAAAACTTACCTTTAATGGAGACTTACGAGGAGAAGAAGAAGGAGAAGAAGATAAGCTTCCAGATGCTGATTTAACCCCCATGCTTATCTCTTAAATAAGAGATAAATATCTTTTTTTCATGAAAAGACCATCATACCCTTCATACTTTCATTCCTCACAATTTAATCCAATACCAGAATTTATCACTTTAAAAATTCTGAACTTTTCAATAAATTCTACTTTAATCACTAACTTTTGAACTTTTTACAATTTAGTCACTAACCCATAGTTTGGGATGTTACAAATCTCCCCCTTAAGAAAATTCGTCCTCGAATTTTCATTGCACAAGGAGCTAAAATATTGTCTACATGTCTACTATTCATTTTCACATATCACCTCTTCAATAAATCTTTCGTGCTATCATAAACTTTACTTTATTACTTTAATTCTTCCATTACCTTTTTCCTTTTTGCTCTCGCATTCCTTTCATATTCCTTATACTTATCCCTCTTTATGATTTTAAACTTTTATGTCAATTCTTACTTCCACCAAACATATCAACCCTTTAACTTTATTACACTCACTATCATACTATTTTATTGTTCAATTTTTCTAGTCAAAACATAACCTTTCATCAAACATCCATATATATTCTTCCCAATCAAAAATAGTTCATCCTCCATTTCCTTAACTTATCAAATCTTTATTCTCACTTATCCATAATACAACTTTCTTGGTTCACATTCAAACATTTCATTTACCTTTGTCTTATAAACTGATTATTGATGTAAATATTTTTCAATTCCTCCAAAATAATAGTATCCATCACTTATTCTTTTAATATTCTCCTAATAACATCCATTCTTTCTACTTTATCTTGTCACTGAAGCAAAGAAACTACTTTATTTCAGAATAATATATATCCTCTAACTCTATAGTTTTTAAACTTACTTCAAATCATTTGAATAATAATTTCATCCAATTAACAGGGAATTCAATTCTCTGAATTCTAATGGAACACTCTCAACATATCTTATTTGTCCAAACACCGTGTCTTAATAAATTTTTCACTACCACATCACTATAAATAACTTCTAATTGAATTCTCAATTCTCACATCAATTTACTACTAATATATGAATATGCAAGTTCATATCAATCAATATCATAAAGTATCTATTACATAATAAAAAGGTACATGCTATTATCTCTGGATCATCAAACTCTTCATTAGTATTAATATTATACACTTGAGCAGTGGAGTGTATTTCCTGTTGAGTAGAGGATTCGGGTTGACTTCTACCTCTTCCTCTACCTCTTTCTCTTTGAGACATCGAAGTAGATCACTCCGACTATACTGGTCTCCTGTCCCATATGGATAATCTCTCATGAAATGTCCCACTTCCCCACATCGGAAACAAGCTCCAGTAACTACCCTACACGTTCCGCTATGGCTTCTTCCACAAATTTCGCATTGTCTAATTTGACTCTGTTGTGTTTGTTCATCACTAGACCCTACAGATTGAGTATGTCTAGCTCTCATCTGATTTGATTCTCTTGCAACGGATTCCATTGACTTTGATTGTGCTTGAGGTTGGAAACCAAAATCTCTATTTCTCTTAGGTGGTGTAAAACTTGATGAAGCCCCAGTTCTTTTATATGGTTGGGTTCTTTGATTCCCAAACCTTTCATTTTGAGCTCTCTCTAAGGCTTTAGCATGATTTACTACCTCTTAAAACGAGGACAAGTTCAACACTATAAGCATCTCCTTTAACCTTGGGTGCAAACCCTCAACAAATCACTCACATGAATCCTTTTCTATCGAAATTAACTCAGCTGCAAAACAACTTAACTTGTTGAATTCACATTCATATTCATATACAGTGTGGTCCAATTGCTTCAGGTTCAAGAATTCTTGCTTCATTTGCCTGATAAATTGATCTTCTATATACTAGTGTTTAAACTCTTCTAAGAACAAGGACCAGGTCACTTGTCATTCTCAGAGTGACATTTGTCCACCAGATTCTCGCTTGCCCACGAAGTAAGGAGACCACTCCATCTAACTTCTCTACATTAGAATAGTGGAGACCATCTAACATAATTTTTACATCATTAAGCCAAAGGTCCACAACAATAGGACCTTCTTCGGCTTCACTTTTAAACTCTGGAGCTCCTAAACCCTTCAACTCCTTTGCAACATTCATTCTCGGAGTTGAAGTAGCAGGAGGTTGGAAACGCGTTAATACCGCATCTAATGTTCTAAAGAACACATCTTGATCAGTTACAGGCACTTCAGAATGTGCATGTTCTTCACCTTGCCTGGGCAGGGCAGGTGAATTACTGCTCTCAGTGGGCTGATCATCTCCCACTTGAATTTTAGAACTATCATGTCCGGACATCTATTAAGAATAAATATATCGTTCTATTAGCAAAACAACATACTCATTACTATACCAGATCAGAAGTTTTCACTATTTTGTTGGCATTTATACATTATAAGACACTCTAGACTCTTGTTTATGCCGAGAATCAGCTAAACCGTAGCTCTGATACCATTAAATGTAACACCCCAACCTGTACCCAACCCGAATACAAGTCCAAAATGTCACATTGATTTTTTTAAACAATGTTCTTCCAAAATAACCAAATATTTGAACTCATTTTAAGAAAATACGATGATATATTATTGAATTAAGCTTCATTATAAAAATTTAAGGCAAAAACGTATTTATGAAAAGTAAAATACGTTATGAACAATGATGAACAGTAATGAACAGTACTGTGAACAGAACCGTGAACAGTGCTACAATACTGCTACAGTGACTTTCATAAAACGTTCATAAAATTTGTAAAAATTTAACTGTTCATTACTATACATTTACATTTACATAAATACGTTTAAAACATTACAAAACTTGATCAGAGCATAAATACTTAATTTACCAACTTTGTTTACATGCCAACATACTTTCTCATAATAAAACATACTATTTAATCTACTTCTGATCTGACCTTCAAATGGAGTTATGTTGTTCTGCTAAGCTTAGCTTTGATCTTCCTGTTTCTCAGTACCTACGTGTAAATCGCTTACACGCTATGTCATAGACTTAGTGAGACATAAAAATATAATAATAATGCATTTCGTATGAATATGAACATGCAATCTATCCATTCAATCATGTCATAAGAAATTCAATATAAACAATAATACTATGGTAACATATAACTATAATAATGTACTTACCTTTGATAACCTTTTATAAGCCCATGTACATTTTTGAGAACTCAAGGTATTTGAGTACATTGAGGTTGTGCACTATTATTGTCACCACAGCTAGGGGCTATGAAATTTTGTCCCGAATGACCTATGTACTATATTTGTCCCGAAAGACCACTCCTTAAGAACCATATACATATTCTAATGGATCAAATATGTCTCAAAAGACTGTGTAAATGTTCCAAATGATACATATGTGTCCCGAAGGACCACGTAGAACCCTCGACTCTTGGCATGCTAACTATACCTATAGCTCTTATATCGTATACAATGAACATTACATATATACTTTATGCATGTATCATAGTAATTATCATGTATGCATGTTCATAACTATTGTACTATGAAAATCAACATAGGAATTAAACTTATCACAAGTCTTATTCCATTGTACCATACTTATAGTATGCACTCACCTATATCCCTTTGTCTTCTCCTCGATCGATCTTACTTGTCACTTGTTCCGAAACTTGTTTAGGCTCAATATCTACATAAATATAATTTTCAAGACAATTATAAGAAGCCCAAACCTTATAATTCGATACTAATAACTTGAGCTAATTTAATGAACCCAAAAATCCAGTTTTCCTTTAGGGGTGTACCGATGCACTATGGATGCATCGGTACACAAATTAGGTTCGAAATTCCCATGCATCGATACACCCCTTAATGCATCGATGCACCTTTAAAATTTATCTTACTGCATCGGTACTCACTAATAGTACATCGATACACCAGCCCATAATAGACTATTTCATCTAAAAATTCCATAACTTTTCATTAAATTTCTCATATAAAACTCCTTTTATACCACTAAACTCAACTACAAGCATTTTCACTAACTTTTATCATTCCAATACCTTATTATCTCCCATATCTCATCCAAATTCTTAAAGCTAAGAATCATACCCAATTTTCCATGTTATCGAAAATTAATTCTAACACTTATAACTTCTTATTCTTATAGATGACAAGTCAAATCCAACTTTCAATTCTTATTATAAGCTCAATTTCAAGATTTCACTCAAGAACTCCAAATCTTTAATCTTTCCTAACTCCTTTATCATTTGATTTTAGGATAACTTAAGCTTTCCTTAAGCTTAGTTATCATCTAATGATCAAAATCCAATCTTAAAATTAACAAATAATTAACTAAACCGAAAACTTACCTTTAATGGAGACCTACGGGGAGAAGAAGAAGGAGAAGAAGGAGAAGAAGATAAGCATCCAGATGCTCATTTAAACCCCATGCTTATCTCTTAAATAAGAGATAAATATCTTTTTCATGAAAAGACCACCATACCCTTCATACTTTCATTCCTCACAATTTAATCCAATACCAGAATTTATCACTTTAAAAATTATGAACTTTTCAATAAATTCTACTTTAATCACTAACTTTTGAAATTTTTACAATTTGATCACTAACCCATAGTTTGGGATGTTACAGAGAGAGTTCATAATGAGAAGAACTCATTCGATGAGGGATAAAAAGTTCATAATGAGAAGAACTTGTTCAACCTTTTTCTGATTCATCACATATGGAGTTGAATCAATAATATCTCACTTGAGGGATCAACATTTCCAGTGGAGAGTTCATAAATAGAAGAACTCATCCGATAAGGTAGAAGAAGTTCATAATGGGAATAACTTGTTAAAACTTAGCTTATTTCCATCATATAAGGATTTGGTACAGCTCTGACTTTTGCTCATCCATCACACAAGGAGTTGGATCAACATCATCATTTCGCTAGTCCGTCACATAAGGAGTTGGATCAGCATCATCTTGGATCAACATCCCCAGATCTAATATTCTCTGAGTGACAGCGGAACGGATCCTTTATCATTTTTCAAACCTTGAAGCTGACCGGACGAAAAACGCATTGTCTCTTTGTCTTTGTCATAATCTTGTTGACACAAGAATATGCAAAGAGGGGCAGCTGTAGACACTCATTTTTCGTCTTATTTTTTAATATGTTATTATAATTATTATTAATATTAATATTATTATTATTATTATTACTATTGTTTAAGTATTATTTTATTTTTTATTTTTTTACAGGCTTTACAACTCTAGGCCCAACCGACCCAGTTACATCCAGGCCCAACCGACCCAGATTACAAATGACACACCCGAAGCCCAATACTAGGCCCAAGGTTCGACCCGAGATCCGACCCGGTTGACTGACCCACTTAGCTGCCATCTCCAGGATCCCACATGAATCATCATCATCACTGCCAAGGGCATACCCTACCCAAGCCATGTTGCCGTCACCACCAACCGAGCACCCATGCCCTGCCAGCTACACGTCATCTACATCACGCTACAGTAACAAACTACAGAGAAAAATCAAAATAAATTATAGCATGGTTTGGGGTTATGAGAGAGCCCCAACTTTAATGTAAAATAGGGGAGGTTCAAACAGAACCGAAAAAAATAAGGGGAACCCTGATTTTGCTCCCCTATTTTCCTTTATTTTATAAAAAAAATCTTTTGTAATCACTTCCCATTTCAAGAAATCAATAACAATGAACACACTTTCATTTTTTATGTTTTTTCTTCCTTTATTCGTTTAATTTCAAAAACAAAACCAAACAAATGTCCAATAAACAAAAAAATACAAAAAAAGAAGAAGAATGAAAAGAATATTACCGTTCGGACGAGCACTTCACCGGTTGTCGGGGTCTTATTTCGATGATCCAAATTGTGAGGATGTGGAGAAGCGGACAGTGAACAACATATCTAAAAATGGTGGCGATCCAACGGCAGACGATAGCAGATCGGGGATAGGAAACCCGAAAGGTTTCGGCTTGATTCATGGAGTTTGGAGTCGATTCTTGTGAACCTGACCCCAGATCAGAAATAGGGAGGCTGATACGGACATCCTGGTGTAATTTGGTGGTCATCAGCCACTGGCGACCGGCAAAGGTAAGTGGTCGGCCACCCATTTAAAAAAATATTTATAGAAAACTTAAGGAGGAAATTACACTTAGGTCCCCCTAAGTTAAGCGTGTTTTGCAAAGTGATCACCTGCAGGGAATGGTTTTGTGATTTTCCCATTTTCTATACCTGTTATATATTCTTAAGGTTATTTTCAGTTTAGTCCATACATGTTTCACGTGTTTTATATTTAGGTCACTAGATTCAGTTTGTTTTTATTTAAGCTCCATATCATTTCTGTATTTTATTTTGGTCATTTCTGTATTTTATTTTATGTTATTTATGACACTTTGTTTGCATTTATTTTAATTTAGCCACCATTTCCTCATTTATTTTATCATTTGATTTGAGATCCTATTTTTACATTTGTTTCAATTTAGTCACTAACATGTTATATTCTCTGTTTTACTTGTTTTAATTTTGGCATTTTACTTTTTGTTTTTTTTTTTTTTGTCTCTAAGTTTGACTTTGTGTTGACTTTGACTTTATTCCCAGTTTAATCCCCTATGTTTTGATTATATTAAGTTTTAGTCCTGTAATTATTACACAATAGGGTTTTAATTTAATTTTATTCTGTTTTAATACCCATGTTATGTGATATTTGTATATTAGCCATGACTTGTTATATGTTTATTATTAGACCTCTAAAATTTGTTGTTCTTGCTATTTAAACCTTATTTAATATTTATGATTGGATTTTATTTGTATTCTAATTCATAATGTTTGTCTATTATCACTTATGTCCCTAATATGTATGCATGAGTATATATGCATGTTTCATATTTTTGTCACATTGAATGTTTTATTTTGCTATCTTACACTTTGGTCCTTATGTTATGGTATGGTTTTATTTTAATTAAGCACCTATGTTTGTGTGATGTTTATCCTTGGCCTTTGCTTTTATCGTGTTTATATTTTGGCCACTAAAGTTTAAATTATTTATCATTGAACATGATTTATTAATTTGTTAAATACTTATTCACCTTGATTAGCATATTTAAATTTTAAAATTGTTAAATGTATTTCTATGCCTATTTTGATTAATTTCACAGGAAATGGATTACAACATTTCCCTTAATTTATTAAAATTTATTTTTCCTCCTTTTCCATGTCAGTTTGTTCGTGCATATAGATCTAGACATTTCAAATATGTATGAAAGCCTCATAAGCATAAATCTAATGATTTCATAACCGTATTAAAGGTAGTATTTATTTATTTTAAAATATTAAGAAATAACCATCTTAAAGTAACTAGATGTCATATTTTGATATTTTAAAATAAAAAAATAGCATATTAGAATAACCTAAAAAATAGAGTTTGCTTAATTTAATCAAGATTAAAGGGAAAAGGGAAAAAGGAAATGTTCTTTTATTTAAACTTATCGAGATAATTCGCATAATTTTATTAGGGATTATGTCTCGATATTTTTAAATAATTGAACATCCATTAACTTTTCGAATTAAATCTGTAATTTGGATTAATTGATTTTTATTTGGTCAAATCAAATTATTTTAATCTCAAGTTCTTGGGAGAAATTATTATATTCTTTTCATTTCAGTTGGAAAGAGAACTATTCGTCCTAAAGTATTTTAGGGATTATTTTCTCTTCGATTGGAAATATTAGAATATTTTCTATTTCTCCTTAGAATTTCCCGTCAAATAAAAATTGTATGGTTGAGTTTGGAATAATGGGATCGTAATTTAAATTTATATTAGAATTCTTAGATTTTCATTATTAGAGACAATTTATAATTGACATGGTACCAATTTTAGACGTTGTGAGGGTGCTTATCCATCCCCCACACATAATCGATCCTTGAACCCCTTTTTTATTTAAAAAAGAATGAATCTCTGGTTACATGTAGATTGGTGCATATTTTAAAATGATGTTTTCTTAAAAACTCTTTTAAAAGGTAATTTTTGGGTATTCGACCTACCTAACCCAAAAGGTCGATGGTGACTCCTCACATTTCAAGCTTTTTCAAAGAAAAACCCTAAGTCGTACTAAGGTTTCCCCTGCCTGGGCGAAAAATGGTGTCAACGTAGAGCAATCTCACCGATCAATCCAAATATTGGTGTTCGTTCGCTTGAAAATGGTACACTAGTGGGAAAAAACCAATAAACGATTTGTTGGGTATTACAGATGAACCTTGTGAGCATTCGACGTTTGTAGATAATTTGACTAAAGAAGCCTTAGAGCAAGTTGGGAGAGAAATATGTTTAACTAGGTAATCATGGATAAAAATTGACCACCGACGTTCACACTATCAAGAGACTAGATCTTCACCGAAATGCTAGGGTATGGTTCATTTTTCTCTGAACTCGATTAATGATCACTATGCATTTTTCCATTACTAAGGATAGGATCTTGTGTTCATTCTATTTTATCAAGAAAATTGATATTGGGAAGATTATATCTTCTAAAATGTTTTCTTGTCTCAGAAAACACTAGGGTATTTTTATTTTCCATCTTTAATCATTGTACTGTGATATCAAACACAAGTGGTTCCATTATCTACTTGTCAGATCATAGAGAATCATAGCTCGATTATCCCTACTGCTGTGAGGCAAACATTACTAAAAGAAGAACTAGACCCCAATATAGTTTATAAAGATCCCTCTACTCCCATTGCTACAGCACAGTTCCCGCATCTGGATAACCAAATTTTAGAAGAATTGAAGAGTGCTATAACAAATATTAATTTTAAGCAGGATAACATTATGGTGTTGCTGTGCCACACTCTTTAGAATCAACCTCAAATGCATAATACGGAAGTATAATATTGGGAATATGCGAGGGGTAGGGTTTTATCAACTAGGAAAATATTTTCCAAGTTATTTAAGGAACCAGATGGAATGTTCTCAGTTTTTCCATCAAAGCTTTTAGAGGATTTGATGCCACCATCCATGCCTGATTCTGAGTATAGTTCAGCGAGTACTGACAGTGCTGAAGCTACCTAGTCGGGTAGTGATAAAGAGCTGATAGTTATTGATACAAAGTCATCTGAAACAGAGGACAAAATAAAGAGTGATTAGAATTAAGACGAGAATGAAAAAGAGGTTGAGTCAAAAAAAAGTCCACTAAAGTTCTTGCAGTGGCATCAAAAGATGATGAATGGAGGAAATAAAAAACTTGAGTAGCTAACAACTGAAAGACATAATCCCTGAAGGAGACAATGCTCCAACATAGTGAGCTACTGCATAGTTATTACGTATGAATGAGGACAAAGTTTTGAAGGATGCTACAGTTGTTAAGAAACATGAATTTGATATGGCAAAGGTTATAAGCAAGGTCATTGCTACTGTCGAGCAAAAAACTGTTGCGAGTCCACTTGAGAACACTTCTATTACACTGGCTCCCGTCACTAAGAAACCAGAATAAGTGAAACCAATGTTGGATGCTATAGAATCCAACACTCAAGTCTCTGATATTGTTGTGGCTAAAGCCACATCAACTTCAGCCAGTCAAAAAATGAAGAGTTCAGTGAAGGCTAAAACAACAGTGAAATTTCTCTATCCCAACATTCTCAGCCTCAGAAAGATCCCAAAGAAACCTACTTAGGGGAGTTATACTTCCATTTCTTATTTTTAGTTTATTGTTTTAGTTTTTACTTTGTGTTTTGGTTGTTGCATGCAATAGGGATAATGCACCCCTTATGTTTAGGGTGTGTTAGTTAAATATTGCATTTAGGAATATAGCTTTGAACATAGGAATTGAATTTGTAATGTCATAGGATAAATTTGTTGAAATCAATGAAGTTTTAAGGGAATTTTAGTGATGCCCGATGATGAAAACTATTTAGTATGAAAGCCATGGGGTTACTGTAGACTCTTATCGAAATTAAGATCCTTAGGAATAATTTTCACACTCTAGGTGTATGTATTCAACACTTAGATAATTTAGAAAATTTTAAGCTATAAAACTCTTATATTTATTAGATACTATAGCAATATTTTTTGTTAAAAAAATTTGAGAGAGCTTTAGGAAAAAAGTTGGGTAATGCTAGTAATAGATCCAACATAGTGTGAGAAATAAGATAGAAATCCAACATTGGTATAGGAATATTGTTCTAGCATTGAAAACCTTTAACAAAGTAGGTACAAAATTTTCTAACATTTCTAAATATTGATTATATACACCTAAATTGCACACATTACACTATGAGGATTATGATTTTGATTATATGAAATTGCATTCCCTAATTCAAGAATATAACTATGTTATACAACATTGGCTGAGGGGGTGAAAAAAGAAACTTACTTGCTTAGTTGATTTCATGAAGTTATTATGTGACATTATTGTTCGTGCATTTCATGTATTTTTGCTTGAGGGCAAGCAAACATCTAGGTTTGGGGGAGTGATGACTCTCCAAAAGAGTTATCTTTAGTAGTTTTTTTCACTTAAGTTTAATTTGAACTTGAGTATTTTTAGGAGCATATTTGTTTAATTTTACATATTTTGCATATTGAGAATTTAGTTGGTTGTATAGGGTTGAATTTGAATTTTATTAATATAAAATTGTTACACTGATGTTGTAGTATTGTAGGAGATGTTGAGTGGATGTTGCAGCAGCCGATGAATCACCAAACAGTTATGAGAACTTTTTGGAATGGGACAATTGGCTTGGACAGCTGTCAATGGGCTGAAAACCACCTGAAACGTGAAAGCATTCCATTAAAGGATGAAAATTTCCTTAAAACTATAAATGGGAGTACTTTGCAACCTAAAGGAGAAATTGGAAAAACATTTTAGAAAATAAAAATTCCACATTATTCTATCATATGCCATGGAAGCTTAAGCCCTATTCCAGGGACTATGCAACATAAGGAGAGTTCGTTGAGTAGCATCGGCAGTCAAAATATCACCATCTGAAGCTTACTACTGTTTGAGAGAGGGAGTGACTTTGGATGTTTTCAAAACTTTATGGTTATATTTTGGATTGATTACTTTATGTTTTGTTTTGCTTCTATTGTTATGTTTTATTTGCTTTATGATTACTACTAGAAATAGTAGTAATTAAACGTATGGTATTTTGATTAATTTTCTAGAAATAGAGTTGATTGATTTGTTGTGCACTTTTGATAGCATTGGTATTGTTGAGTAGCAATGTGTATGTTGAAAATCATATAACCAATTGTTTAGCTTTGTTAATTCTTTCAATCCTTTAATTAATAAAAGTTTATCAAAGTAGTTCAAAGGGTTTTAATCATTTCTAATTGTATAGAAGTAGTGTACTTTGTTTATTTAAATTATTATTTTCATAATAACGTTCCATACGATTCGATAACTAACTTAACGCTCTCTATGGTGATGTAGCATGACATGGTTTCTCATATTTTGATTTTAATTTTTATTTCACTTAAATAACTTCTTTTACATACCCATAATTTCCTTAAAGCCAAGACTCTAATGAAGAAAACTTTGCTCCATGTGGATACGATACTCGTAGCTCTTTGAGCCACCACTTATTACTTGGCATTGATGTATATTTTTCACTTAAGCTATAGCACTTACACAACATCAAGTATCAATACTCTATCCTCAGTATCGATACTCCCATGAGTATCGATACCAAAATAGCTTAATGGAATTTCTAAGTTTGCTTGGTATCGATACTACCTTGTGAGTATCAAAACTAACATAACGGTATCGATACTCCTTGGTTGAGTATTGATACTCCTCTTCTTAAACTCTCTATATCTTATGTTATCTAACGAACAATATAGGTATTGTTCTTCTAGTACCAATACTTGAACCCTAAACTACCCTATTTAAGCATGAATTTGACTCCCAAAACAACCCTAAAACCTTATTGAGATTCCTAAACATTCTTAATGCTTTATATATAAAATAAATGATCATAATAGGTCATTAAACATGATAAAACACCAATTAATTGAATATACCATGAAAGCTCAGTTATGCTTTTCAACACAAGGCTCTCTAGGTAGATGCATTCTAATGACTCACAAATGGTATGAAAGAGTTGTAAATGTGTTACCTTAGTTTCCTAGTTGCTGGAAACTCTCTCAAATAAACCAAGGGGAAATTTCTCTTTTCTTTTAGCCTTAAAGCTTTCTCCCACTTCTTTCACTAATCAAGGTCAAGGAAAATGAGTTTCTAACTCATCTAGAGACTCAAAAAGATTAGGAATATGATTTTGAACCTCTAAAAAGGGATCATGATTACTAAAGAAACTCAAAACCAAAAACTCACCTTAAACCCCTAGTTAGGCATTCTCATGACAAAAATTCATACTAGAAAGCATATATGAAGCTTGGAAGGTAGAGATTTTGTTTTTTACCTTAGAAATTCTAAAATGTGATTGAAAAACTAAAAGTCTCCACATTTTCACAAAAGTTGAAAGAGAATGATTTATGAGAACGGAGAAGATAGAGTAAGGGACAAGGAGAGCTAAAAATAAGAGGAAAAGATGGAGTGGGTAAACAAATTACATTTCTCTCATTAAAACCAATCATCCTTTATAAAACTTTACGGGTAAACTGAAAACTCTCCAAAAGAGTTATCATTTGATTTCTTTATAACTAGGTTTAGTTTGTATTTTAGCATCCTTAGGAGCATCTTAGGATCATATTTGATATAATCTTACATATTTTTTCTATCATGAAAATTAAGTATGTTACTTTGGGCTGATTTAGAATTTATTGTTGAAAATTGTTACATTGATGTTGCAGCATTGGTTGAAGCATACAGAATATACTGAATGGATGCTACAGTAATCGAAGAGTCACCAGGTGGTTATGGGAACATTCTGGATGGGACAGTTAGCAAGGGAAACTGTCAAAAGGATGGAATAACCTACAACATGGATGAATCTAATTTGATAAAGGTCCACTCCTCTAGGCTACAAATAGGAGTTCTTATTGAGCCAAAAATTCATTCCATTCTTCACCTCAAAAAAGATCTTCACATTTTATCTTTCTCAAGCCATGGTAGCCTAAGTCCCTCACTAGGGAGTGTTGTAGCATTTAGAAAGCTTCGTCAAGCAGCATCAACAGTCAAAGAGATCATCGTTCTAAGCTTTCTATTTACTTGAGATAAGGGAATAGCAAGTAGAACTGGGATTTTATATATGTTGTGGATGATATTTGGATTTTAAGTTTTTTTTTTTGCGATTTATGTTTTAATGCTATAATCATGTATTTCTACTCTTTAAAGCTACTGTTAGAAATATTAGTAACTTCAAACATGATGTATTAATATTATTTATAAATAGATAATGTTGATACTTCTTGTGATTTTGTCAGCATTGGTTTTGCTTAGAAGTGATCTTTTATGTTGAGAAGCATGATGTTAATCGTCTAACTTTGTTAATAATTTGATTAATCTAATTAATGATAGTTGATTTATGTTACTCTAATGTTTTTAATTAGTACTAGACACATGAGAATAGGATTTATTACATGATTGCCTTAAAAAATGCCACTTATTATCCTAATCTATTTGATAATTTTTCATAATGTTGTAGCACTGTCTGGTCTTTGATATTCTGATTTCTATATTTTGCTATCTAGTCTCTTAATTACCAACATATTTTTAATTGATAATTTAACTCTAGTTAAAATGCTTGCTCTTCGTAGGATTCGACACTCGTAGCTATCGAAAGCTATCACTTTTATTATTTGATACAATATGTGTACTTACATTAAATATTATAACATTATTCTAGCATCATAAAATAATAACTCTCCAAAAGAGTTATATTTTATGATCCTTTTTACCTAGGGTAAGTTTGAACTTTAGCATTATTAGGAGCATATTAGGATCATTTGTACATATTTTTTGCATTATTTGCATCATGGGAGTTTGTGAGGTGTTTTGGGCTGGTTTTGACCTTATTGTTGGAAAATGATACTCTGATATTGTAGAATTGCTTGAAGTTGTAGGTAATGTTGTGTAGAGGCAGCAACTATTGATGACTCACTATACGGTTAAGTGAATCTTCTGGAATAGACAGATGGAAGGGGCAGCTGTCAAATGATCAAAAATCATCTGAAACGTAGAGAAAACCCATTGGTTGAAGACGTACTCTTTAGCCTATAAATTGGAGAGATGTTTGTAACATTTCATCATCAGACTTTCTTCCTCCAATTATTTTTCTCCACTATCTGATCTTCATGATAACTTGAGTCCCTCGCCGAGGAGCGCTGTAGCAGCCTGAGAGCATTGTTGACTAGCATCAGCGGTCAAGGAGATTCATTTTCTACTCTTTCTCTTATTTAGAGATAGGAAAGTAGCAATTAGACTTGGTTGTACTTAATTTCTGAGGATGATATATTGGGTTATGAACTTAGTTGTTCGTGGATGCTTTTACTTATGTTATGTGTTGATCCACTCTTAAAGGTAGTTATAGAGATATAATTATCTTCATGGATATTTGTTGATGATGAGATAAAATCCATTAATAGATAAGTTATTTTTTCCCAACATTGGTTTACTGAGAAGCAAGTTAGCATGTGAGATATGTGTTGCTCAATATATAACATTGTTAATAGTTTAATTGATTAAGTCAATGAGAGTTTATTTATATCCTTTAAGTAATGTTAATCATTGTTAGATGTATGAACATTTAGTTCAATACATAAGCATAATAGAACAACCAAATATATTCCTATTTCATTCAATTCTTGACATATTGCTCTCGCTAATGCTGCAGCACTGCTTGGTATCTTTATAATTGAATTTTACCTTTAGACATTAAGCTTCTTTTAGCCTTTTCCAAATAAATATATTTTCATAAATCTTTTAGCATAATGCTCTCTGTGGGTTCGGCACTCGAAGCTATCTAAGCTTCCACTTTATTACTTGAATACGATATTGTATGCTTGCACTTTGCTGTAACATTATCTTAGCATCAAGTTTTTGACATTGTTGTTGGGGAGCATTGGTTTTGCATAAGAATTATTTCTTTTAATTACTTACTTTTTTTGTAGGTACCTATTTTATTCACTAGTTTTGTTGGTTTATGACCCATAGCGACAACGAACTTGAACCACTTGATCTTGAAATTAAAAGAACATTTTGTAGCCTTCGAAGATAAGCTAATCGTAATCAAGAAAATATGGTTGGATAAGGTAGAGGTAATAAAGCTTTACCGCCATTACCACATGTTTATAATGAAGAATTACAGGTTGACAATGCAGTTGAGCAGTAATTTTACAATATGGATGATCGCAGTCGTCTTATGGGAGGACATTATACCAACGCTAGATGATTTACATCTTGCCATTGTGTGACCAGCCATTCATGCTGCAAATTTTGAGCTGAAACTGGTAATGTTCAAATGTTACAATATGTGGGACAATATAGTGATTCATTCACTAAAGATCTTTGAGTGTATCTTCAAGCATTTTTTGAGGTGTGTAATTCTTTTGTTGAGCAATAAGTCCCTGAAAAAGCACTAAAGCTAAAAAAATTTTCCTTATTCGCTACAAGATAAAGCCAGAGCATGGTTGAATTCCTTGCCATCTGGTGCTATAGCATCTTGGAGTAAGTTAGCATAACAATTCTTGATGTAATTCAATCCTCCGAATATGAATGCAGATCTGCAAAATGATTTTACATATTTTAAGCAACTATAAGATGAGAATTCGTATGAGCATGGGAGAGATTCCAAGATTTGCTTGCAGAAATGTTCAATGCATGGATTCCCACATTGGATGCAAATGGAGATATTTTATAATGATATGAATATGCAAATACATATGGAGTAGATGCTTCTGTCAATGGAGCATTGATGGATAAGAAGTATAATAAGGCTTATAATAATCTAGAAAGAATAACTAAAAATGATTATCATTACCCCAATCTGAGAAACATGTTTAGCCAATGCAATACTGCAATAGTAGGTATTGATGATTTGAATATCATGGTTTCACAAATCACAACATTGATGAACATGGTGAAGAAGTTACAAAAGCTGAGATGTAAGTACGAAGTAAAGACAACAGATCTTCTCTCTTGTGTTTATTGATGATCACAACTATGAGGAATGCCCCCAAAATCTTAAGTCTGTCTACTATGTGAGGAACTACAATAGGAATGATAATTCATGTGGCAACACTTATAATGAAAAATATCGCAACCATCCCAATTTATCTTGGAGGAGTCAAAATGTTGTCAATCCATATTAGCAACATTACAATTAGCAACAAATGCCCCAGCTTCAGTTACATCAATAAGCTACCAATCTTACATATCTTGAAGCATTAATGAAGGAAAATATTTTCAAGTTAATCAGCATCATTAAAGGCTCTAGAGAGAATCAAGTTGGCCAATTGGAAAATGCCTTGAGTAGTAAACATCAAGGAACACTACTTAGTGACACTAAAAATCCAAAGCAACAAGGGAAGATTAATTGCAATGAGCATTGTTAGGACATTATAACCCAAAGTGGCCTCAACATTGGCAAGCTTGTTGAGGAACCTAAGAAGACGGATGATGAGAAGCAACATAAGGGCAAGAGCATGGGAGTGGATCTCAAAACGCCTACTGTTGATGTTACAGTAAGAGAGACTAGATAATGTAGCAATTTTGGACCATTTCTAGCATCAATGTTGACCACACTTTTGAATGTAGTTCCACCTCAAATGCCTATGCAAATAAATAAAGATATTCTCTATCGTTTCCTCAAAGATTCAAGAAAACAAAAAAAGGCCAATAATATCAAGCATTTATTGAGGCGCTCAAGCAACTAGCCATCAACATCCCATTGATTGATGCCTTGGAGAAAAACCTAAATTACATCAATTTTATGAAAGAATTTCTTTCTAAGAAGAGAAGATTTGGAGAATTTAAAACTGTCGCACTTATCGAAGGATGTAGTGTTATGGTTACAAGTTTATTGCCACCAAAACTCAAAGATCTAAGAAGTTTTACTATTCCTTCCATTATTGGTGAATAATGTTTAGGAAAAGCATTATGTGACTTAGGTTCCAACATTAACCTAATGTCATTGTCAATTTTTAAGAAATTTGGGAGTGGAGAAGCAATATTCACTACTTTCACATTGCAACTTGCTGATCAATCCATCGTGCATCCTAGTGACATTATCCTAGTGGATAAGTTTATTTTTCCAAAACATTTTATAATTTTGGATTGTGAAACTAAAAATGAAGTTTTCATCATACTTGGTCGACCTTTTTTGGCCTTGGCCGAGTGTTGATCAATGTTGAAAAAAGAAACTTATTATACGTTTGAATGATGAACACATTACTTGTAATGTCTTGAATAATGTTTCTTATATTGATGAAAGTGCTTAATGCTATTCGATTAAAATTATTGATATGTTCTCATAAAAGTATTAAAATGAATGCCACAACATGAACAATGCTACCAAAAATTTTGCGATGATTGAAGAGATAAATGCGAATGAAGAGGCTGAAGACAAATATATGTAATACTTTGAATCATTGGAATTTCTTGATTGACATATTCATGATCTTAAAACCTAAATTGAAGAGCCACACATATTATAATTGAATCCTTTGTGTGAAAATTGAAGTATGCATACCTTGGAGACAAAGAAACATTGCCAGCAATTGTTACAGCAAAACTTAAAGCGTCGTAGGAAGCCAAGCTGCTCGTTGTTCTGAAGCAGCACAAGCAAGCAATTGCTTGGAGCATTGTGGTTATTAAAGGAATCAATCTAGCTTTCTATATACATAAAATATTGTTGGATGACCCCAATAGTATCTCCATTGAACAATAAAAAGGTTAAATCTGATCATGAAAGAATTTGTTCGAAAAGACATCATTAAATGGCTAGATGCTAGAGTTATATACCTAATCATGACAATAATTAGGTAAGCCCTGTACAACGTGTTCCAAAGAAATATGACATTATTATGGTGACGAATGACAAGAATGAGTTAGTACTAACAAGGACCACTACTGGTTGGAGAATATATATGGAATATATAAAGCTTAATAAGGCTACAAGGAAATATCACATTTTGTTTCCATTTATAGATCAAATAATGGATCGTATTACCGATAAAACTTTCTATTATTTTTTAGATGGGTATAGTGTATAACTAAATATATATAGTCCCTAATTAGGAGAAAACTATTTTCACCTATCCATATGGAATATTTGCTTTTCGATAAATGTCATTTGGTTTGTGCAATGCTCCAGTAACATTCCAGCGATGTATGATGGTAATATTATGTAATATGGTTGAAGACTACTTGGAGGTATTCATGGATGATTTTTCTATTTTTGGGCAAGACTTTGATCATTGCCTCACTCATTTAGCTGCTTTACTGAAGCGATGTGAAGAAACCAATTTGGTTTGAATTAGGAGAAATGCCACTTTATGGTGACTGAGGGTATAATGCTCGACCATTTTATCTCCAACTGCGGCACTGAAGTAGACAAGGCTAAACTGGAAGTTATTGAGAAGCTGCCACCTCCTATTAATGTGAAATCATTTTGAAGTTTCTTAGGACATATTGGCTTTTATTGAAGATTCATCAAAGTTTTATCCCATATTGCCAAATCATTATGCTCATTGCTGGAGAAAAATAGGAAATTTATGGTTGATTGTGAAGTATTGAAATATTTTGAAACAATCAAGATGAAATTTATACATATCATTGGGAGGATCTGTACCTTTTCAAGCAATGCAATGATCAAATTCTAAGAAGATGTTTCCTTAAAAGTTAACAGCAAAGCATTTTGTATCATTGTTATAGTATACCTTATGGTAGTCTTTTTGGAGGAATGTTGACTACAGTAAAGGTCCTATAATGTGGTTACGATTGGTCATCACTGTTCAATGATACCAATGATTTTGTCAAGCAATGTAATCGATGCCAACAAATTGGTGGCATTTCTTGTCACAACGAAATGCCAATGTAACATATTTTAGAGATTGAACTATTTGATCTCTGGGGTTTAGATTTCATGGGACCATGTCCATTACCCCATACATTTATCAGTGATAAAGGTTCTCTGTTCATTGAAAAACAAGTGGATAGAGCATTGAATCGTTGTGAAGTAAAACATCGAATTACTACAAGATACCATACTTTCTAATCGTGAGATAAAAAAATCTTGAAAAGATTGTCAATCATTTACTAAAGGAATAGTCCCTACGTCTTGAGGAGGCATTATGGGCTTATAGGACAACGTATAAAACTCTGCTAGGCATGTCTTATTAATGCCTCGTGTATGGAAAAGCTTGCTATTACCCGTGGAGTTAGAGCATAAAGTCATGTGGGCTTTTAAGCAGATAAACTTTTGATTTGGATGTTGCTAAGGAGAAAAAGATAATGGACATCAGTGAATTAGAAGTGCTTTGGAACAATGCTTATGAGAGTGTTATGATTTACAAAGATAAGAGTAAAAAATAGCATGACAAACATATTTTGCCAAGGCAAATTAATGTTTGATAGCATGTCTTGTTATTCAACTCTAGTCTAAAGCTATTTCTTGGAAAGCTTAAATCTAGATGGTCTAGTTCATTTGAAGTCCTTTAAGTTTTTCCTTGTGGTGTTGTACTGATAAACAATTTGGTGGATGGAAGTACATTCAAAGTTAATGGGCAATGTTTGAAGCCTTATTGCCAATAACAAAGCCTTCATATTTCTTCTATCACACTAAGTGAACATTCTCATTATTAATCTCTTATAATATTTGATAAGTCATTTTTTTACATTACTTTAGTTTTATTTAGTACAATTGTTTTAAAATTTTATTGTTTTTTGTATAGGTCTTTGCTACAGTTCTTATTGATACTTCCTTGTTTTTCTTCTAAATTTGTTTCCCAACAATCTTTATGACTTTGTGTATCAAATGTTGCACACATTGTCGGCAGTATTGGACAACTGAAGGGGTAATTTTTTTAAGCGGTAAGAAGGTAAATGAGTTGTTTCCCAGTTTCTTCCTATTATAACATCATTTTCGACCTCCTCCAATCACCATCATTTATTTAAAATTTCCATCCTTATCTATTCCACTCATTTAAAATTTCCAATAAAAATTTTACTTTTTATCTCTTCCATATGCAACATTTAATAACCCTAAAAGCTCATTTACTTTACTCTTTTCACCTTCCCTTCATGTAACGCCCCAATTCTCGAGTTAGGAGTTCAGGCTAACTCTAGATAAAATTTAGCAAACCCAAGAAGCTTATGAGCCATTGTCAAAGAATTGTTTAGTTGGGCTTGGATTAAGCCCATTATGAAAAAAATGTATTTTGAATTAGGTTTATAATAGAAAAGACTAAAGATTCTATTTACCCCAAAAGTTTTGTAAAGGTAGATTCTCATTTAGTTGGTTTGTGTCATCCACGTTGGAATCATCCTCTCTATCTTTGTCTTCTTTCTCTCTTCAAAAATTTGTCATCGTCTCTTCTCTATCTTATGCAAAAGTGACAACATTGTAGGAAATGATTTCTAACTAAATCCAAGGATGTAAGAAAGGTAATCTCCACTACTAGAGCTTAATTTCTCACTCAGATTTCTTAAGGTTTGGCCATAGCGATGGAAAATGGGGGTTTAAGAGAGGTTTTGGGTTTTAGGATTCTTTAGTGCTCCCAATCCATTTTTGAGAATTATAAGGTATACGTACAACCTTCTTAAGCTCCTAGATGAGTTAATAATGCATTTTCTTGATTATTCTAGTAAGAGAAGTAGGTGAAAGCTCAAAGAGGAAGGACAAGGAGAATAAGATGATTGGGTGAATCTTGGGCTATTTCTCTAGCTTTTAGGTGTAAAGTAACACTTCTAACCTTATTTTACTACTTGTAAGTTAGCATGTGTAGTTTTTTGCTTGTTGTAGTTGTATGAGCCTTTGTGTGCACTCATGGGGTTTAAATTTATGAAAACAAGATTTTTAGTTATTCATATTAAAGTAATCAAGGAGAATAAGATGATTGGGTGAATCTTGGGCTATTTCTAGCTTTTAGGTGTAAAGTAACACTTCTAACCTTATTTTACTACTTGTAAGTTAGCATGTGTAGTTTTTTGCTTGTTGTAGTGTATGAGCCTTGTGTGCACTCATGGGGTTTAAATTTATGAAAACAAGATTTTTAGTTATTCATATTAAAGTAATGATTTTTCATGTTCCTTAAGTATGAAATAAGCTTTAAACATCATTTGGGGGCCTTGGGAAATTTTAGGAATGAATTAGAGGATTTTAAACGAGAAAAATAGGGTTTTTAGGTCGAGGGTATCGATACTGTTAGAACAATAACGATATTTCCCATCGATTGAGAGCAAAATTCAAAGGAATTGTGAGAGTAGTATCGATAACCCATCAAGGAGTATCGATACTGCTCAAGTGGTGTCGATACTCAAGGCCTAGTATCGATACTCAGTGCCTTAATCAAAAACATCGAAGCTAATTTTGGTATCGGTACTCAAAGAAGTATTGATATCAAGGGTAGAGTATCGATACTCCCCCATAAGGGTATCGATACTGGGGTATTTTTTAAAACATCGAAAGTAATTTTGGTATCAGTGCTCATGAGAGTATCGATATTGAGGGGGGTAAATATAGATACTCCCAGACGACTATTGATACCGAGTCTAATTTTCAAACATTGAAGGTAAATCCGATACTGATGCCTAAGGAAGCATCAATACCATAGGAAAGATGAGTATCGATACCCAATGAGGAGTATTGGTAACATCGTGATTGATTGGGTAATGAGACTAGTTTTAGATAGAGGAACGAAGTAAGGATTTTATCGAGAGGGGAAACTTTACAATAAGAATACAAGTGAAAACTTTAATAATTGTGTGGTGATATAAGGCCTTAATGAGGTAAGATTCCATAAGACTTGTGTCTTTGGTTGACACTTAGGAAATGATGAGGACACCTGAGTTACTTGAATGACAATTGTGTAGTAGATTGAGGATTATCTAGATATATCTAAACATGTAATGTGCGCTTGAAGGGCTAGTTGGATTGAGTGTCGATGCTAAGTGACTCGGCCATATCCCGAGTACTCTAGAGGAGAAAACTATTCAAGTAAGTTCCAATGCAATATGACCTGGACTCAACTCGAAGTAAAGGGGACACTGATGTTGTGTGAACCAGGTCTCGCCTAAGGTTTCCTAGTAAGCAAAGAGGGGTATTAGTTCCTTGATGCTAAGTGATCGCAAGCTACACTATGATGTTTACTTTGTTTGTTGTACTGATGTCTAAAAATATTTATAAACATACTTGTAGCATTCTCATGTATTGGATGCACATAGTATAGTATGATTATTTTTGTGGCACTGAGCTTGTGAAGCTCAACATAAGGAATGTGTTTTCGACGTCAGATTTCATATTTCAAACTCGATCCTTCATAAGAGTATGTCTCGAATATTGTAGAGGGCATGCACTATCATAGACCCTAGATATTCATTTAATTAAGTCATAAACTCTATTTTTGTAATTGAATATTTTGGAGACTATTTTGAGAGCTCCCCCATATTTTCAATACTTATATTTTTGTGTTCGTACTACTATTCTATGATGTTAATATTATGTTTAAATGTTAAAATGGTTAAACGTTTTCAAATAAATGGTTAGTCACTTAAGTGGTTCCATTTGACATTCTAATCATCCAGACTTCATGTCTGGTCGGATTAACACTTCAGTCGTTACTCCCAAAACCCTAAAAGCCTGCATTTTTTATTTCTTCATCTTTTCATTTTTCATCTTTCTTCCTCCACAAAATCCATTGATCGTGGCACCTAAGAAAAAGTTTGTTGCCAAGAGTTCTCGTCGACCACCGACCCCTCCGCCAAAAGATCACCATATTCAACCATTGGTCATTTTTATCGATAACCCAATGAGAATCATAGAGGCCAAGCATCAACAAATATACAATAAAGAGTTCTCTAATCACGAGTTTTGTTATGAGCAAGGCTTCAACTTATCTTTCGTAGATGACCTGCAAGCTTTTAATTATATCATCGACACCATGGCTATGTTTCATTGGGAAGCCTTCTGTACACATCCGGGTGATATTAATCAAGACCTTGTTTGGGAGTTTTATAACAACCTCACAGAAGAGAAGAAACCCTTAGCCTTTGTCCATGAGAAAATGTTGCATTGGTGGGTGAAGCCTATTAACACACTACTTGACATAAAATATGTTGAATGTGAACACATAACATTTGTCAAAAGATCTCACCACTGCTGAGTTGGAGCAATTTGGAATTGATGTATGTTTACCTGGTAAATCATGGGATAAATCAACAACCGAGGTGTGCACCATGAAGAGGTTAAGTCTTAATAAACTAGCGAGAGTATGGTTTACTTTCCTTTGAACTCGTTTAATGCCCCCAATGCACTATTTATCAATCACTAAGGATGGGTTTTACTTCTGCATTTTATTTTGGTGGACGTCATATTGATGTTGGAAAAATCATATCTACTGAACTATATGTTTGTGCTCAGAAAACTACGAGGTATTTATTTTTCCTTTCTCTAATCACTTCATTTTGCAAACAAGCACAAGTGCTTCTATTGTCTTCTGGTCAGATATTTACAAACTGTACTGATATCACCCCTTTATCTATCAAGAGTACATTGTCGAATGAAGGGTTGGACACATAACAACGTGATGAGGGCACAACTAAAGGCAATGTTGTTCCTGATGTTGCATAAACCACGATGTTGTATTGTACACCATTTAATCATCATATTTTCTACCTCCAATAATTTTTGTCCACTACTTTCGATCTTCATGATAACTTAAGTCCCTCGTCGAGAAGCACTGCAGTAGCCTAAGAGCATTGTCGACTAGCATCGGCGGTCAAGGGGATTCCTTTTCTACTCTTTCTCGTCATTAGAGATAGGGAAGTAGCAAATAGACTTAGTTGTACTTAATTTCTGAGGATGATATGTTGGGTTATGAACTTATCCATTTGTGAATGCTTTTACTTATGTTTTGTGTTTTGACATTATGTTATGTGTTGATACGCTTTTAAAGGTAGTTATAAAGATATAATTATCTTCATGGGTATTTGTTGATGATGTTTAGAGATAAAATTCATTAATAGATATGTTATCTTTGCCCGACATTGGTTTGTTGAGAAGCAAGTTAGCATGTGAGATATATGTTGTCCAATATCTAGCATTGTTAATAGTTTAATTGACTAAGTCAATGAGAGTTGATTTATATCCTTTAAATAATGTTAATAATTGTTAGATGCATGAACATTTAGTTCAAGACATAAGCATAATAGAAGCAACCAAGTATCTTCCTAGTCCATTCAATTATTGACATATTGCTCTCACTAAAGCTGCAACACTGTCTGGTATCTTTAGAATTGAATTTTACCTTTAGCCATTAAGCTTGCTTTTAGCCTTTTCAACTTAAATATATTTTTATAACTCTTTTAGCATAATGCTCTCTGTGGGTTCGACACTCGAAACTATCTAAGCTTCCACTTTATTATTTGAATACGATAATGTATGTTTGCACTTTGTTGTATCATTATCTTAGCATTATAAACTACTATTCCGGTCCCTCCAATCTTGGTCAAAGCCTAAGAATACCCTTGTTAATTCTAGTTGGGCTCAATCCCAACTCATGGGAAGCCTAATCTAACCCCAAACATTTTAAATGGATCTTGTAGCTTACTCTTAAGGCCCAATCGGGTTACCCGAAACTACTAACCCTGGATCTGGGGCATTACAAACTCAAAGAAAAGAGCACCACAAGTTCTAAGAGCCCAATTGGCAAGAGTATGAGCAATGATATTACAATCTTGGCTAACATATGAGATATGGAAATCAGGGTGAGCTTGGAAAAGGCGACGCACCTCTTGAAGATAAAAAGAAAGAGTGGAAATATCTTGAGTTGCCTAGTCATCTTAGTCACAAGAATAGTCGAATCGGTCTCAAAGTGGACAAACTCCCAACCTTGATCACAAGAAAGACGGATGGCAACAATTAAAGCATGAATCTCAATAAGACCAGCTTCACAGCAACCAACGAATGGTTGGGCTAGATAATAAAAAACGTTGCCATCATGATCTCTAGCAATAACACCAACAACAGAAGTTTGACGAGTGGCATCAAAGGCACCATCATAATTGATTTTGATCACTCCTGTATTGATTTTGTCCAACTACTAGAACCTGTAACAAAAGCAAGGTAATCTCTTTTTCAAACCATCAGGAATTGAAGAATAGTAATCTCCTCCAATAAACAATTAGTTGGTGTAGTGAATGGGACATTAGATCTTTTAAGTAACCAAGGTCAAGGTTCAAATTCTAATGTTTTGAATGAAACAAAATAAATTGGGAGGGTCATCCCATAACCATTGCTTATAATATATATTATCTCTTTGTCATCACTACACGTTTCTCTTTATCTTGTACTTTGTTTATTGCGTTCTCCTATATGAACTTTTTGGAGGCCTTGACAACATTAATATATTTTTCTTGCACAATTGGGCAATATTGTTGTTGGTGATTCATCAAGTTGTAGAGTTGTTTGGCAAAGAGTTGTGGCATTGATCCCTGGGGAAAAAGGTGAAATGTTGTATGATCACTCAAATATGATCCGAAGATAGTATATAAATAGATTCACACATATTTATGTACATATAAAGCTGTTCAAACTTAATTTACTCTAGAGAGAAGAAAGTTCTTTTTACTATTGGAACAACTTCTAAGTTTAATTATATACCCTCCATTACAGACGAGTATATGAAGATTGCATATGAAGACTGTTTCAACTATGTATTTATTTATTTATTTATACATGCATTGCATTTTATCTTTATTACTGTCGGAGGTCTTTCACGGAAGTTACTCTCAACCTGGCGTTGGGGGCACCCTACTACCCTACCTCTCCCTTATCCTATTGCATATGGGAATAGAGTTTTGTTGTTGTTGTATAACTATTAATAATGACGATAAAAATATTGGAATTGATCATTACATATGACAGTGGCAAGTTTTCTCCTAATCTTGCAATTCTACGAATAAAGCTCCAACATCTATGATTTTGCAAGTTTCATAAAGACGGTAAAATTTTAAACAAGGTATATCTCAGTGGAAAACAACTTAATCGAGTACAGCTTGATATGGTACAGAAATAAATGTATTGCCAGCTACCTATGAACACATGGCACATCCCCATTGGCAACCCTTCCAAACACCCACCACCGCTCATCCTGTTTATCCTCCCATAAATTTGTGCAATAAATTCCCCCAACTGCATCATAAATTCAATCCATGGGGGGTAGTTCGGCAGAATCTTAGCCTGCTCTCAGCTGTTGGTTCACCTAAGCAACTAAACATTATGGCTAAACCCAAACCCCAAATCCAGGCTTGAGTTGACTAACCATAACCAGACGATGCATGCCAATTTTAGGCAGTTGGCCATTTAGCATTGCTAGACTGGCATGATGGAAATATTTTGGTACCAGAAGGGTGAAAAAATAGCTCGACAACTATATAAGGACCCGGTACACTCGTCATTGACAGTAATCATCTTTGTGGACTAAAGTTTGAAAGCGAAGATGTCACTCGTGACCGAAGAGATAAAAGCCAGCGCATCGGAGATTTACCATGGGGACGAGATGTGCCAAGAGAAGTCCAAATTTCTGCTGGAGGAAATAGGGATGCCGAGGGGTCTCTTGCCTTTGAGAGACATAGAAGAATGCGGGTACGTGAAGGACACTGGGTTCGTGTGGCTGAAACAGAAGAAGAGTATCACCCACAAGTTCGAGAAGATCGGGAAGCTGGTGTCATACGCGACGGAGGTGACGGCGGTGGTGGAGAAGAACAAGATCAAGAAGCTGACAGGGGTGAAGACGAAGGAGCTGTTGGTGTGGATCACACTGAGTGATATCTACGTGGACGATCCGCCCACTGGGAAGATCACTTTCAAGACACCTTCAGGCCT
This sequence comes from Hibiscus syriacus, assembly GCF_006381635.1. Lineage (NCBI taxonomy): Eukaryota > Viridiplantae > Streptophyta > Magnoliopsida > Malvales > Malvaceae > Hibiscus > Hibiscus syriacus. Next base: position 284,885 of record NW_024062011.1, on the reverse strand, counting down.
TTTCAGGACTTTCCCAGTATCGGCTTTCGAGATCCATGGCGAAGTCGTTAAGGAGAAAAATAAAGAAGAAAAAGAAGTGAATGCTGCTTCTGCTGCCGCTGCTGTGGAAGAGGTCTAGAGACAGTGGCCTGCCCTCTTGTTTACGTTTTACATATCTATCAATATCATTTAGCAGCAATCAATAATAAACAAGAAGAAGAAGGTGATGTTTTCAATGAGAAGATGATGAGGGGGAGGGACTGCCTATGTTCCAGTTTCTTCTTTGTTCATGGTTTATTTTGTCCAGTCCAAACAAAATTATGTGCTCCATATTTCTGATGAATTATGATATTCAAGAAAGAAACGAAACTCATAATTTCAAAAACCATTATGTTTTCAGCTTCTTGTTTGGATTTTCAAAGTATGATTTTAACAATAAAATTCAAGATTTTAATATTTATTGTTGCAATAAACTACTTCTAACCGTCCTCTTAGCTTTAGGTTGAAATGGACACTCTATTTTGATGTTTGAACAACCTGCATTTAACAATTAATTTAAATGACATGAATCTTTATATTATTTTTATTTAAAAAATTTATTTTTTTAACAAAATAATTCATATCCAACATGTGAATATACTGTTTATATTGATTCCTATGCTCTCTAGGCTATCACAAACTTTAAATTTCACTGTTTATCACTAGCATGACAGATAAAATAACTTTTTTTAGCCTCATGTACTTGGAGTATTTTTAATTTGACCATTAATCTCCAAAAACAAATCACCAATGATCACTAATTAAACAATACACTTTTCAATCATTGATGTTTACAATCATTTAATGGTCAAAAGAGATAAAAATTGTAAATGTAAAGGACTAAAGAGATCTTTCATATTTTTAATCAGCTAGGTCAACAATTCACAGTAGAATTTGATCAGAAGTTAGTGGTATGACAGATTTTCAAATAAAAAAAGTGCTTAATACAAGAATAAGTGTGTAAATTATATCCCAAATTGATTTTTGGTGTTTATAGAGTTTTTTTGTTAAAAATAAGTGTATAACATTTTCTCCATTATACTTCTAGATGTCTATTGATATATTTTTATTTTATTTTTTTTTGAAAAATTAAATATGATTTTTTAATAAAAAAAATAAAAAATCAAACCCCCTTGTTATCTCCTTTCCCTCCTATCCCCACATCCGACAACAAAGGGTTATTACCAACTAGATTTTATTTAAAACAGGACAAGAAAATCAATGGTGGCGATCATGTAACACACAAACAGCTAGACCCATCGAAATCGACAAAAATAGCAAAGGAAAACCTAAAAAGCCGATGACCCTTCACGATAATTTCCACAGTGATCGGCACAGTTTTACAGTAGGTGTAAGACTGAGTTTTGGTCACAATGACAAGATGAAGATTCTGATGATGTCAATGATGATGACCGTAAACCGACAGTGAATGATTGGCGATGGAGGAAATAATTTTAAATTTTTTTAATTATAATATTAAATTTTTTAAAAATAAAAAAAAGGTAAATTACACCAATCATCATTGAACTTTACTCTCTCTCCCCTATTTCGCTCATCTTACTTTAAATTCGTTCAATTTTCTCACTGAATTTAATACAATTAACATTTTCTGTCTCTCAGTCATTAAATATTTAACGGGGTTAAAACGACGTCGTTTTAGAAAAATATTTTTTTACCAAAACAACGTAGTTTTGCATCTATATAACAACTCATTTATAACATCGTTTAGTGAGAAAATAGTTGATTGACCAAAAATACTAATAGTGTTAAATTCAGTGAGAAAATTGAACAGATTTAAAATAAAGTGATTAAAATATGAGAAAAAGTACAATTCAATGATGATTGGTGTAATTTACATATAAAAAATTTGAAATTTTATATGTATGACACGTGTCGAATAAAAACCAAATTTAACGACATTTACGGTCAAGACACTTAAAAATGTAACGTTGATATCGTTAAGCATTTATTTTCAACAATATATTCTTTACACACCAAAAGTCAATTGGGTTAGAGTTTAACATTCATTTTTGTATTATGCCAATAAAAAATAATGCAAAAATACAATATTGTAAAATAAAAGTATGAAGATTAATTAAATTTTAAATTTCAAATAGTAGAAGGACCATTGGCATATTTAACCCTTAAAGATTTTCACGCACAGATTGTAAGAGAAAGCAATGCATCGTTAATCCTCGAGACCTTGACAGAAAAGATTAGGCTACTCAATACCCATACAGATAGATGTTTTATTATGCTATACTAAGTTTAAGTTTAGCTTGCGACTTAAGGTACCTCCAGTCTCTAAAAAAATGCCTATGAACGCCTAAATTTGGTTACACACACAACCACCAGTACCAAATACAACAGCTGAAAACCAGAAAAGACTTGACTTTACTTTGAGTCCATCGTAAAACGCCCCACGCCAGAGTATTGTTACCTCTTCTTGTGCAGTAACTAGGACTTCAATGCCTGAGTAGAAGCAAATCACAATCAACCAAAAATAAGTAAAAATGAAGAACTTGTACTTTCATAATTGCTGCATGGACTACCTTTCCTGTGGAGTCATCATATCAAAACTCGAAAGAATTGGGTGTTCGATAAGTCACCTTATGAGCATTACCAACAGCTAACTACATCAGAAAGGTGGAACAAGTTGACATCATTTGACTAGAAAGCGTGTAATTGTTAATTGTCGACTCGTGTCCAATAGTTCATAATCACGTTCAACCTCTCATGCATCCATTTAAGAATTTGTTAATTGCAGATGTTTATAAAAAAAGCCGGAATGTGAGTATAGCATATCGAAATTTTAAATAGTTGATAAAGATTCAGGAATAATGGCATAAACCCCATGCTTACACAGTAAAACTCATGCAACACATTCAGGAACAAATATCTATAAAGGTGTTGAAGGGGGATAGATTGTAATACCTTAGAAGGGGTAACCCATTTCCCGTTAATCCAGTCCTGATGTATCCTTAACTCAGAATGCTTAAACTTCATTTCCTCCTGGGTAGCTTTGAAATAGACTTCATAATTTGTCTCGGAAAGAGAATTAAGAACCTTAGAAATCACACCCACCCACCAGCCATCAAGGTAGAAAGCATCGACTTCATCAAGCTTTTGGAACGTATCAGCCATAAAAATTTCGGGCGGACAAGGCCTAATGTGCAGGGCATCAAACTCCTCTTTTAAGAAATCAGTGTCATCGTCAGTTCTCAAGCAATCATACTGAAATAGGTATCTGTCCTTCCCCACTGCTTTAACAATAGTTCCAGTAAACCAAGCACCTTCAAAACCATCTTCGTCACTGGTCACTTCAACACGTTCCCCCTCGCTATACTTTGTTATCTTGTTAGACTCTAATATCCCTCCACTCGCAGCTAAATCAGACTTTAACTTCTTTTTGCTTGCTGAATTATCATCCTTCTTTTTGCTTGCTGTATTATCACACTCTAGCTTCCCTCGGGCAATGACTTTGTTATATTCCATCTTTCCTTCAGTCACTGCTTCGTCCGACTAGAAAATTTTTACATTTATTTGTTGTTAATTACGCCTCCACCAATTTACTCACAAAGAACAAGCAATCTAGAACAGCTAAGATAAGAAATTACAAACAATGTAGAGAAACAAATTCATATAATGATTTCCAAGTTCATACATTCAACGAGTAAAAATATTTCATTAAGAAAACCAACTAACTTGCACCTAATTCTAATAGCATATTTACTAAAGTTTATATTCAGCACATACTAGTTTACAATAAGCAAATCAGAAATCCCTACTTTTAAGCATTTTTTTATATCTCTGTACTTACGATTACAACAATCAAACAGATTAAAAAACCTAAAGAAATAAGAATGTACCTCTTTCACATGCTTATCTTCCTCCAGGGGTGGAGACCAAGCCCCTTTAATCCACTCTCTATGACGCCTCAACTGGTCCTCGCCAAACTCCAACTGCTCTTTTGACCTCTTGAAGTAAACATGAAACCTCCCATTCTCCAACTCCTTAGTTATCACCCCTTCCCACCACCCATCGTTATGAAAGGCGTCCACCTCTTCACTAAACTTGAACTTCCTGACCTTTTCTCGAGGGGCAGGAGGGCGTAAATCCACGGCGTCGGCGGTCTCCCTCAAGGGTTTAGTACCCGCCTCGTCTTCGAAAAGATGGGTGTACTCGACTACGAATTTGTTGTTGGGCTTCTTTGAAGGAGCACGCTTGATGAGTAAGCCGGTGTACCATGAACCTCGGAACCCAGGGTCGTTGGAACTTATCTCAATTTGGGAGCCCCGTTGCAGGTGCGGTGGATCGGCGGTGGTCGGAGCTCTGATGGGCTTTCGTCCTCGACATTTCCCTTATTTTACGGGATCGAGGGGAAGGATGGATTGGATCTTTTGGCGGGGAATATGAGGGTGATTCTTCTGGTGATGCAAACACCCTATCGATATATAAAGTAGTTTTCCTTCTTTCAACTGTTACAATTGTCTCTGTGACTGTGACTGTGACTACTTAAAATGCATAGTAAAATGGCAAAATCACTCGCTCCGACATTGAGGTGGATAAAAATCGCTTACGATTATTTGAATTTATCTTTTTAAATAGGCTATTTATTATAGTAGATCGAACAGGTGTATATTCAACATTTTATGAAGATGTAGGGAAGATATGATAATTAAATATATTGAAATATTTTTAAATATTGTTTTTCAAAAAATAACAAAATAATTATTAAATTTATAAATAATCATTGTGAGTTGTAAAATATTATTAGTAGGTCTTAATATTATAAGTTATTTTTAGTTAAAATGATGATGTAAAAGTTTTTATTATTACTAAATCATACAATTAAGAGTACATAGAAATATAATTAATACTTTAACGATTGAAAATAAACACACCAAATTATTTGGCATCTCAAAATTCAACATAGTGAAGGGAAGCAAAAGTGATAAATAAAATTTTGAATAATATGAAAGGAGTGATAGATATACCCAAGTCATGTGTTATTTCAATGCCAATCAACTTGGGAGGGTTGATCGGAAAAACAACGTATGTAATATGCTACACTAGTTTGTAACACAGACTTGTATGCTGAACTTTTCTCACTGAAGTATTGGTTATCAGACTAAATATCATACTCCACCCTAAACACGTGGCTGTACAGTAACAAGGCTCTCCACCTTCCTGTTGAATTACACAAGTATCCGAGATTTAGCAGCACCGCGAGAACATCTTACCCGGCCGCTTTTGCTAAGTGCACACACGCATATCTCGAGAAGCTCGAAGTCTTCCTCCCAGAATAACAAGGAAGCCATCTCTGGGTTCTTCACCATCATTTTAGAGGCCAGGAAACCGGCAATAGTCCACGTCTGGTAAAGTCAAGATTGCTTTCCGATAAACTTCCCACTCCGGGTGTCGTAATATTCAGGCCAATGGTCCCTTGAAAGCCTCCTCTGCCAAAGCAATCGCCTTGATCTGCCCATCTTGATGCATGCCAAAGTGAACCGAAAGAGTAATATAACCACTTCGAAATAAGGTATTCAAACAAGCATCACAGAACACGGTTATTTAGAACACAAAAGACGCCGTTCTCGATGAAGGGTATTCCGAACTACAAGAAAATTCAACTTTACCTGCCAGAGAAGTGTCGGCCAAGATCCACCGTTATGATATGACCAAGGGCTACACAAGTTCATTAAGCACACTAGTGTCAGTGTATACTATTTAGAAAGATATATGTGCGCGCATATACATAGAGAGAGAGAGAGAGAGACTTCATGATAAAAGGAAAGGCACTCACGTATTCTTCGGGTCGCATCCAGTAATTATGCGCCACTCTTCATTCTCTACTGCAGGATATCATACCTTGAGAGGCATGTGCCCCAAAATGTCATTCCATTTGTATTCAATTAAGCTGAGAATAGCTTCATTCTGTCTGAGTGCCAAGTGACAAAACAATGGACCAGAGATTACCAAGTGTGAAGAACCTAAAATCCATGTGGCTGTAGGTTGCCGATTAGATATCCACCTTCTTCAGGTATCCAGTCCATAAGCCAGGAAGGAATTTGCTCAGGATAAATATTGAATTTGTTGGTAGCATCCATGGAGTACTCTTCTGTTTTGTAATGGTATATCTCATTGATCTTTTTCATGTCTGCCCAATAGTATTCTTTGATGTGGAATGATAATGCATTCAGCCTATTGTTTATAGCCCTCACCAGATTATTGCAACCTTCGCTTGTGAGAATCTCACGAGAAGAACGTAGAGCAGCATAAAACAGAGCCTGTAGGTCAAGTATATGACAATTAGGACAATAATTTCATCATAGAAAGGGAAAATGAAAATATGTTAAAAACGAGGCAGGGTCCGATACCATGTGCAAGAAAAAACAAATAACAATTATGGTCTAAAAATTCATATAATTTGGAGACCAGGTTAAATGAAATATAATTAACAAGAGCAATGTAAAGCAACTTCTTCTTTTTTTTTGACTGGAAACTTAAAGGCTTTCTAACAATGAACTCACTTGGATCTCAAGAGGATGACCATGAATACCCATCCTTCTGTCTATCATGCATAATCCATCAGTGACTAACAGAGAAGGAAACATATCAAATCCATCAGCTAAACACAAGTTGAGGATCAGTTTCATTCCTGTTTGAACATCCACTCCCTCTTGCAATGAATAATCACCAGTGATCTTCCCATATGCCCTCAACAAAATAATCCACCACAATCCCACCAAAAAGTTAATTCAATCAATTAAGTCACTTTATCAATTCTCTCTCGAAGCAGGAACTTTGGAAAAGGAAGGGGGGGGGGGAAATCACATTATAAGTAAAAAAGCATTATGACTACTAAAGCTGAATAGTTCAACATCCTCATCTTAACTAGCAAATCGTCGTAGTAATTGGTCTACAAAGTTCCACAATACTAACCAGAGTCCACTGGTGCAACACGACCAAATCAATTGGTACAGTTCTAACCTTAAAACTTGCTGGCATCAACCCCTGTCCAGGACTATAGCAGTCGACAGTTTTCTCCCAACTCTAGACCAAGTGAAAAAGAAAATAGTTGTTAAAGTCTGCAGACTGACAAGGAAATGTTTAACCTACATAGTAAATAACACCCATATCATTCTCTGGATTGAGTGTTGATGTGCTTGAAACTACCAGCATAAAGAAAAGAAACATACAATCGATTACATTAAGCAATAAATGGCCCAAGTTTTATAACGATTAAAAGCAACCTGAAAGCTCAACATATCAATTTTATGGTAAACATCCTAAGATGAATTATTCCTAGAATTTGGTCTCCTTCAATATTTTAACATGTAAGTTTGCAATGTTTGAAAGCAAGCAGCCCCCAAGCCATAAAGATAATCAATGACCAAAATAGGATAACATTGATGATAACAGTAATTAGGCAATCTGAATCTTAAATAATACACAAACGGATACGCACAATGAACTTTACAATAAATGATTAGTCAAACCAAAAAAGGAAATAATGGTTGCTACAAAATTATCCAATAAGGTATATGTAAGTGAATCATTTATACCTGCAACTGCAAGGTATGTAGGAGAAAATTCTTGACAATCTCTCCTTCGCCTTTAAGCAAGAAGGCCAAAGCCGAAGACACGAAATCACGAATGAACACCTGATCGTAATTCAAAGGCAGCTTATCACATGGATCATTTTAAGCCACTGTACCAACAGGGTACCCACAATACATAACGACTGCATCTCTCAATAAATTCCACGCCTCCTTCTTGATATCGCTATCGATTGAAACTCCACCTTTTCTCTCCTCCAAACCTTTCACGGTGTTCTTCACGTTGTTTCTGTCTTCATCTAGTGGAGTTTCTTCTCCTGCAAGGTTATTGGGTTTCACAGAGATGCTGTTCTGTATGTGAATTCTCTCGAAAGTACTGTCGTTTCTGTTGGTTTCAACCGACGTTGAGAGATGTCTTACCTTGGATGCCACCCTTGCATCAACAGATAAACCGGAAGGCATTGAAACCGCCCTGTTTTGGGCAAAAACGGAACTTGGGAAGCAATTCGACTTCTGGGCATTGTTGATAAGGCGTTGAAATCCTAAGAACCGAGAAGGGTAGGGTGGAATTGAGAGTTTTTATTGGAATTCAATAGAAAAGGTTGGCCCTTGCAGAAAAACTCATGCTCATAACCCAAAAACAATGTGTTTCTCGGGTCCAGGAATCTTGAAGGAAGCTTGGCCGTGGAATTGCGGATGAAATTCATGGCCTTCGTATTCAGTTTCACTTTATTTTATTTAGATTCAATTGTAATAGAAATGAAATTGAATTGGAAAACAAAGGAAGAAGCTTTGAATTGAAAAGATGAAGAGTTACCCATAATCTGATAGAAGAAATTTGCGCCGCAACATATCTTTCACCCTTTTTTTCCAACAATTCAGGATTTTCAAATCCTATTCCTCTTCTTTTATTTATGTTTTGAAGATAATTATTATTACGAGTAAATTACAAATATCAATCATTCAATGTTCTTACCATACCTACTTCGGTCACTAAATTTTAAAAGATTTCACTTGTGTCACTTATAATAAACAACTTGGTGACTGAGCCATTGATAAACTGCCACGTGTGTATCACAGATTCATACATCACACATTTGATCCGACCAAACTCTATCCTTTTGCTATTGGTCTGTCCCTTCTGCCACTGCAACTCGTGCGAGCTATCGGAAAATGGCTACCATACTTAACTCGCTCTTGCCCCCGAGTCGACCCACCCTTCCAACTCACTTCTCAACGCCATTCCCTTCTTCTGCTTCTGCTTCTGCTTCTACTTCGTGTCTTTGCACTCGCAGAAACCAATCGGTAACCCATTTTTACTCCCCCTTCCATTTTCATTCATGTTTCTTTCAATTTTGTTTTCAATATACAGTAGTGGTAATTATGATTCCGTGCATTTGTTTATGTGGTTTCATTTATAGTAATCATATGATAGGAGATTTGTTTAATTGAGTAATCTATGTTGTTATTGAATGATTATGTTTTTCCCTTGTTATATAATCAGATTACAGCCTTTTCAATCCCTAGGAGGAGTGGGATGGCATTGATTTTATCAACATGTATCTTCTCAGAAGTTGGTTTACATTATCAAATTGCATCTGCTGAACCATCATCAGTTGGGTTCAGAGAGTACATAGATACATTTGATGGGTATTCGTTGAAGTACCCTCAGAACTGGATTCAAGTTCGAGGTGCTGGAGCTGATATATTCTTCAGGGACCCTTTTGTTCTTGATGAAAATCTCTCAGTTGAGATGTCCTCTCCTTCATCTTCCAGGTATAAGACTGTTGAGGATTTGGGTCCTCCCGAAGAAGCTGGAAAGAAAGTACTTAAGCAGTACCTGACGGAGTTCATGTCGACGAGGCTCGGTGTTCGGCGCGAATCGAATGTACTTTCCACTTCCTCGAGAGTTGCTGATGATGGGAAGCTATATTATCAAGTTGAGGTGAGTCCATTCTTGTAGGTTATCCCATCTTTTGTAATACATAATTGGTGTGTGGGTATGGATGCATAATGTGTGGGATTATGGCTTTGGTTAGGTGAACATAAAGTCGTATGCAAACACCAATGAACTTGCTGTGATGCCACAAGACAGAGTACCTAGATTGGAATGGAACCGGCGGTACCTTTCGGTTCTTGGAGTTGAGAACAACAGATTATATGAGTTGAGATTACAAACACCTGAAAGTGTATTTGTAGAAGAAGAAAATGATCTGCGGCAAGTTATGGATTCTTTTAGAGTCAACAAGGTGGCTGGCTGATCAGTTTTTAACTTGAGACTTCCCTTCTTCCCATTTGTTTTCTTGGGCTGAGGTTTTTTTTTTTTTTTTTTTTTTTTTTTGTAGCACTACTTTTTGTTTCAGCGAAGCATGCTTATTTCAATTTGGGTTATCATTGTAGACCATTTGCTCCAATGGATGCATAACCAAACATGGATATAAGAATGCAACAGTCAAAGTCAAAGATCCTCCAAATACATAGAAAAAACAACAGTCAAAGATCCTCCAAATACATAGAAAATAAAACAAGTACCCTCGTGTTAAAAACATGCTCATATCCAAATCCGACTATATTCGTTCAACATCCCTTGAGGAAACTTATATACTACTAGTATCCCTGGGAATACGACCAATCGACCAAAAGCAGATCTGCTGAGGCATGTCAAAAACAATCAGATACAGCTTTAGATGATATGCTATTGGTATCACCGACTGTCATACTCTAAAGCAAGGTATATGTTCTATAGTTCAGAAAGTAGTAAATACCTTGTAGCACCAGGAAACTTCATTGTTTGCAATGTAAAACTATGAAATACAAACCATAAACTTCACTATTTGCATATTTTGGACCTGCAGCTCTCAAGGGTATGCAAGACCCTGTAGCACCAGAAACGGAATCAAATTTGAACTATTACCAATCACCACACTTGAAACTTAGCCGGCAAATGTTTGGTGGAGTAAATCATCTATCTTAGAATGTTTGGTTCTGTTGTGAGAGGGAAGTCATTGTCTATCATCTCATCCAGAAGCTGCAACAAGCATGCTAAGTTCAGCTCGATTTGAGCAGCACATATTTGCTCATGGAACACAACCCGCATTTACTAGTGATAAACAGGCGCATAGAGGAAAAGGACCAACAAAATTGACAGGGACGATCTTGCTCTGCATTCCATGAAACAGGAAATTGGGTATATAAAGAAGAGAGAAAGATTGAAAAAATGCAAACAAACCTTTGTCAACGCGATTAATGGAAACTGGTAAATAAAGGGAAGATTAATGACATTATCCCAAAACCAAACACATATATTTATTCAAATTCATTTTTTTATTTGAATTTAATTATAATCGAAATGAAATTGAACTCGAAGATTTGTAGAAAGGAAGAAGGTTTGAATTGAAATTATCCGACTTACCCAGAATCTAATGGAACACTGCAACATCTCTGATATGCTGTTTGAGTGAAAGATTTTGTTTTTGGAAGCTGAAGTATGGGCCTAAGGGATGAATCTAGTGAGAAAACACCTTTAAAATAACAACATAAAGGGTAGAGCCCAAAAGGCCTATTTTGGGTCCAAAATTCAGTGGTCTAGTGTCTACTCCCCTCTTAAACAGTAGTTGACACAGCCGCATCAAATCCTAGGTTTTTTTTTTTGTTCCAATACCCCAAGTGGGTAAATTAATTGACACATTTGGTCATGTCTAATTTATTTTGTAATATGCGACAAATATTACAGTAACAAGTAAATTTGTCACTTAGACGTGATAAATTTATCTGAAAATATATTTTAATGGTCTCAGGTAAGTGGATTTCATGTGAGTTAATATTTTAATATATTTAGTAAGACTCATCACATCGATGTGACGAGTTTATTAAGAAATTAATTTTTTAAATTCATTAAATATTTTAGAAAATTAGAAAATTAAAAAATTGTAAAACTCATCACGTCGAGGTGACGAGTTTGCCTTAAATTTAAAAAAATAGGCATTGTGCAACGGGCAGTTGCAACGATTAGATTTCGACGGTCAACATGGAACTTGTCACCTCGAGGTAGGGGTGTAAATGAACTGAACTTGAACGAACAATGTTATGTTCGTGTTCGTGTTCATTTATTTATTTTTGAAGGTGTTCATTTTCGTTTATTTATTGTTCACGAATATGTTCATTTAATGTTCGCGAACGTGTTTGTTTATATGTTCATGAACGTGTTCATAAACATGTTCTGTAACACCCTCAACCCGTACCCGACCCGAATACGAGTCCGAGACGTCACATTACCTTTTTAAAACTTTACTCTTAACAAATAATAACAAAATACTAAAATTTTATTAAGAAAATAAGATAATCTACATATATTAATACCAGTTTACCAAAATACTCAGAGCATACACAACTTAACCCTTTAGTTACATGCCAACACCCATTTACATAACAAAATTACCTACTGATTAGGTTGCTTCTGATATGATAGTTGCAGGAGTAATGATGTCAGCTGCTTAACCTGTATCTTCTACTTTCTCGGATCTTACGCGTGAAAAACTCACACGCTAAGTCATCGACTTAGTGAGGCAATGTAAAAATAATAATAGCAAGGAACTAAATGAAGATGCCATAATGATATGAAATGAGATGAAATCGTATACTTAATCAATTTAGTTTATATCACTATGATCCTTACCCGTAATCATATTACATTAACATTCACGAATTTGTATTAATAAGTTTATTGGCCCATGATACCATACTGAGAATCTAAGGTATGTGAGTATTGTGAGATTGTGCACTATGTTGTCACCACAGCTCTTATAAATTGCACCTAAGTGTCGCGTAGAGATTTGTCCCGGAGGACCGCGTAGAATTTATCCCGAAGGACCACATATAAATTCCTTAAGAATCATATACATATGCCAAGGATCAATTATGTGTCTCAAAAGACCTCACAAATGTTCCAAAGAATATATATATATCCCGAAGGACTGTGTAGACCCTCTACCCTTGGCATGCCAACTATACCTATAGTTCTCATCTACAGAACATGGACTTTTACAATTCACATAATTTATATCGCATAGACATAACATTCCATACCTTTATCACATAAACATTTCATTTTCCATACCTTTATCCCATAATTCATATAATTTTTCCTACAAATTCATGTCACATAATGCATATAATATAAATTCATGTCAAGTATCATAATATGGAATGTGATCATGTATCAAATATTGAATCTAGACTTATCACAAGTCTAGAACTGAATATAATACTATATTCATGCTATGCATATGCACTCACCTATATTTCCTTGCTTTTTCCTCGATCGATATTACTTGTCGATTGTTCCAGAACTCAATTAGGCTCAATATCTACATAAACATAATTTTCAATATGATTATCAGATTCCTAAGTCTTGAAATTAACTTCTAATAGCCTAAAAAAATTAAGGAATTGATTTTTATTTTTTTTCTTTAGGGGGAATCGGTTCCCTACTGTGGGGGTATCGATTCCCCTCTGGCATTATGGAATTTCATATTCATTAAAGGGGGTATCGATTCCCATTGAATGGGTACCGATTCCCCTAGCCCAGAAATCCTATTTTGAGCTCGAAAACATCTCATTTCAGCTCAAACCTTCATATTTTACTCCCTTTAATATTGCTAACTTTCATACACTTACTTAAACTAATTATTATCCATTCAATACCTCTAAAACTTAAAAAAACCAATCCTCCATATAGAATTTAAGAATCTTACTCAAATTCCATCTTGTTCTAATTTTAATTCTATCACCTCATACTTCTTAATTAGCTTGGTGACAAGTCAAATCCAGCTTCTAATTCTTATTATGACCTTTAATCCAAAATTTCATTCAATGGCTCCCAACCTTTAATCTCCCTTAACTTAGAATTCTTTGAGTTTCTAAGTCCTTGTTTCTCTCCATCATCTTTCCTAAATCTTCATTAACCAAAACCATGCTTAACTCATAAGAATTAATCCAAAAGAAGACAACTCACATTTGCTTGCAAGCTTCACGGTTGGAGAAGAAGAAGAAGAAGAAGAGAGAAATATCTGGAACCTTGTTTTCTCTCAAATGCTTTCCACGTGGTTTATAAAATAACCTTAAGGAATATTTAATTATTTCTCTTACTAAAAGACTCATTTGCCCTCTTAATTTCCCTTCTTTGCTTATCCATCCTACATGAAACATTCCTATTAGATCTTTCAACTATTCAATTTATCTACCTTGGTCACTAAATTTTAAAATTTCACAATTTGATCACTAACCCGGTATGGAGGATGTTACATGTTAGTTTAGCGTTCGTTTAATGTTCACGAATGTGTTCATGAACATGTTCGTTTAGCGTGGTTTTAGTGTTTGTTTATAGTTAGTTTATATTTTTGGTTTTTAATTTCATTTGCAAGCTAAAGAAAAATGATAAAATTATGCCACTTGTGCTTAAACTCCTTAAAATTCATAGTTTAAAATGCAACTTTCATCCTGTGTTCTGTTTAATCATTATCTTCACCAATATTTAAAATGTAAAAAAAATAAAAGAAAAAAGAGAATTGGGTAAACGAGTTTGTTCATGAACATAAATGAACGAGTTGATAAACGAGCTTGTTCGTGAATATAAATGAACCGAACACACCTCTGTTCGTGTTCATTTGTTTATTAAATGAACATAATTTTTTTGCTCATGCTCGTTTATTTAACTTAACAAACGAACATAAATGAACGTTATACAAACGATTCACGAATAATTCACTGAACCCTCTGTTCATTTACACCCCCTATCTCGAGGTGACGAGTTTAGTGGGACTTTTGAAAAAACTAGTCGTTTATGGTTGTTAGGTTTTGGGTTGTTGGGTTTTGGGTTGTAAAGAGAAGTTTGGGGTTTAGTTTTTTTATTGTGTTTTGTTAAGAAAAAATGAGAGAAATTCATATATTCTAAAAATTTCTGAAAAAAATGTCTACCTGAAATTAAATGTTACGCCTCGATCATGTCCATATTTCTTCCCTAGAGCTCGGTCTGGAAGAAAAATGGGCATTCGTCAACGAGAAATAACACTGAGAGATCTGCATCAGCAGATTATTATATATTTGCAACAATCCGGACTGTATACAACCATATTTCTATGTGGTTTTAAGATCAACCCGACATTGATTTCGGCTTGATTGAACATTGACGTCCCGATACGCATACTTTCCATTTTTCGTGGTGAAACGACAATTACGTTGGAAAATGTCACTTCCTAACTCACTGTTTTGGTTAACGGCGCGACCTTAGTGAGGCAAAACGATTTCAACCAGTTCGGAATTGTTCATCAAGTTTGGAAAGTATGCCACCATCAAAGGTCTTAGAGGGGCATCAGCTCCAGTTGATTTAAGGACCATAAAAGGTCCCGATACAGATCTCTTGGTTAGAGTCTGAATTTAATGTGACAAACGACTCTACCAAGAATGAGGTTATTTTTGCAGCTTGAGTGTATCTGCTCCAGTTGATTTGAGGACATTGTTACCAGATAAATCTGGTAATTTGGTGTACATTCAGTATCTACCGTATCAAGACGATGAGATATATCGGTTACTGCCATCGGGGTTTTTTCAAGACTCGGAGTTGTGGTATGTCGTTACGCCTTTACTACACTTTATGACTGTTAAGATGCACGCCGCAGATAAAGTGTTGCGACAGTTTGCATCTTATCAATTGATTCCTATATAAATATTTGATATGGATATGTAGAATTGATACGTGTGGGAAGCATAAAGATAATTGGTCGATGAAGCATGTTGTCTACATTGAGCAATAGAATAGGCGTCATTTATGGATCTCTATGCATTGCGAGATTACACCCGCTGACCTTAATTTCGACATCTCTCCTTAAAATATTTTTTTATAATAAAATTATTTTGTATTTATTTAACTTTTCTAAATGTTATTTTTTTCAATTAATATATTTTTTTAAATTATATTCAACAAAACTTATCACGTCGACGTGACAATTTCAATAATTATTTTTTTTAAAAATTCAAAAGTTGTTCGTTGCACAACAATTAACTTTTAAAAAAATCAAGACAAACTCATCACCTTGACGTGACAAGTTTTATAATTTTTTAAATTCTTTTCTTTTATAAATTTTTTTAATGAATTAAAAAATATTTTCTTAATGGTTAACTTTTAAAAAAATCAAGATAAACTCGTCACCTAGACGTGACGAGTTTGTTAATTTTTTAAATTTTTTAAATATTGGCCCACATGTAGCACACTTACTTGGGACCATTAAAAATTATTTTCAATCAAGGTGACGAGTTTGCACGTTACTGTAGCATTTGTCGTATATTGCAAAATAAATTCGGGCATAGTCTATTGGGCCAATTAATTTACTCACTTGGGTATTGGGCCCAAAAACATCAAATCATAAGTAAAATTAGCTCAATAAATCAAGCGGGTAAAAAAATTAGCCTATTAAGTCAATACAAATTTTAATTTGTGATTTACGGTAAATATTAATGTGCATGATTAACTTATCATGCCCACATTATGAGTTTATCAAAATAATTTTTTTTTATTTAAACTCATGAAGTTGATGTAACGAGCTCTAAAAAAATATAATTGTTTTATTAGAATTTGTCATGTCGAGATGACAAGTTTCAATAAAAAAATATTTTATTAGATGAGACTTATCATGTCAACGTGACGAGTTTCAAATCACTATAACAAATGTGATAGATCCCAAAATAAATTTAAAGATGACTTAATGAACCAACTTTTTTACCTACTTGATATATTGGACCAGATTAACCTCAAATCCTACCATGGTTTATTTAAGAATTTGTTTTAAAAAAACCTTATTTGATTTATAAAATTTATATTACGGATCAAATCAAGATTTAAAAAAAGATTGATCAGATTAAGAGATAGGATTTGATGTTCGATTCGAGTTTCAAATAATTAAATTATTTTTAGATTTAAAAGCAAATCAAATTATATTATCACTGAGTTAGACTCGTACTTGTAGAAAAACCGCATTGTACTGATATCATTATGGATGGCAACGAGTTAAGTCGGTAAAAATTTTAATCAGTCCAATTCAATCAGAAAAACATATCATCTTAACCCATACATAATTTTAGAGAGATCTCATTGGATTCAAAACTTGACCTGAATTTTGAGATAAAAACATTTATATATGACCTGACTTTATATAAATATTAAAAATTATTCTTATTTAGTTAGATAGTGATTTAATTAAAAAAACTGTAAAGAAAGTAGTCTTACAACCATTTTCCTTAAACATAATGAAAAAAGATATAGTATTATTCTAGGTCGAGTATGTGGAAGTAGGGATGGAGTATTCACATTTAGACCACCAAATAACTAACTCCGTATCGACAATTAACTATTCTATATTCTCTAATCAATGCCACCTTCACCCTTCTAGTTCCATCCATCCTTTAATATTTCTTTCTTTATAAATGTAAAATTACTTTATTAAAACGATCTTATGGTATATTCCCATTCCAAATCTGGAAGTAAAACAAAACGTCAAGTGAAAAAGATTGGTCGGTTGGGCCAAACCCACTTCACTATCTCGGTGTAATTGCATGTTTGGTTTGGACTAACTAACTTAACTAGAAAGATTTACGAAATTAATCGAGGGCCAAGAATTTCAACGGCTCCGATTGGACCGTTGTTTCAAACAAGCACTAACCATTTCACCACGTGGCTTCAACTCCCTGCCGACGCATGGCACCCGATAATCCCCTTCACGGTCGACACGCAAGTGGACCCCCTACGTCACCATATTCCTCCCACTTGCCACTAAAAAAAATACTTATATATAAAATCAAACCGAACGCCTCTAATATTGCCATCTGGATTCGTGGACCGATTACGTGGCGATGCTGCAGCGGACCCCACACCACCCATATCCACCAAATATTTTCCACGTTGAACAGTACCCATACGTGTGTTGAGGAAGTCCACGTGTATCATTTGCATGGGTTTTCCCCGTTGTTGGTTGTTAGCTTTAATTTTCATGAAATTATGGTTTTTTTAAAAGGGCACTTTGTATATATTGGAATTGAATACAAAGTATTACATTCTAATCTCTCATTAAAAAACTTTCTTAAACTTAAATAGAGGAATAAGAGTGCACTTTGGAGTGGGTTAGAATCGAACTTCACAAGGAAAAACAAATGAAAATAATTAGTACAACAACAGAGAGCACATGAACCCCTCCCCACCAAGCTTATATCCTACATTTAGAAGCATTAAAACAAAACAAAAAATGAAAGGAAAATAGAAATTAACAGCTGAAACAAGATCAGAACATCAGTAGCGAAGGGGAACGAGCAAACTTCTAACTCCAAGTGAAAAACCTAAGCCAACAAAATCGAAACGATCCAGGCAACCACCGAAATGTTGCATGGAAAATCTACTTGATCCAAGAACCACCTTCATCTAACACCTAAGATAACGGATTTAGGGATCTAACAAAATCTTGAACAGATGAAATCAACATCGGCCATAAGCTATTAGCCCAAACCTCAATTTTAAACAACACTATATCAAACATTTTTTCCATCAACAATAAACACCCATTAAATTTGGCATTATTTCTGCGAATCCAAATATTCCAAATAAGACCAAAGAACCCCAAATTCCATAAGAAACGAAGCTTCCATCTTACCTTTTGACTGCACCACACCTCAAGCAACGCTTTAACGTTCATGGGAAATACAATTTTAGTCTTTCATACACTGCATCAATGCTGACACACTTGCCATACAATGTCACAATGACACAAAACATGATTGATCAATTCATGTTCTCTTTTACACGATACACAAAGGGAATTATCCTTATATGAAACTCCACGCTTTTCCAACACTGGAAATCTTTGATGTATAGCTTTCCACACAAAAGCATCAACTTTAGGATGAGCATATTTTGACCATACTATTTTCCAAAGAGGGTCCTCCTAGGCCTGTAAATGAACCGAACGCACACGAACGGAGGTATGTTCATGTTTGTTTATTTAATAAATAAACGAACGAACATAAACGAAATTTTTTTTTGTTCATGTTCGTTCATTAAGGAATATAGCTTGTTCATGTTCGTTCATTTAATAAATAAACAAACACGAATGAACGAACATAAACGAACACAATAAACGAACATAAACGAACAACGCAAACACAAAAAAAAAATTATTCGAACACAACAAAGGAATGTAAAAAAAAGTAAACAACAAGAATAACAACTTAAAATTCATTAATAAACATACATAAATCATAAATAAATTATATGAACATAATAAAGTCTTAAAGTTAATTTGTTCAACAAAACAATCTTCTTGAAATCCAAACAACTTCAATAATCTTCGTAACATATTCAACTTGCCCTCTGTTCGAACATAAATAAACGATCATAAATGAACGAACATATAATCGAACGTAAATGAACGAACGAGCCCTTTATTCATGTTCGTTCATTTAATTAAACGAACGCAAAATCTTGTTTATATTCGTTCATTTAATACATAAACGAACTTCCCACCGCACGATTCATGAACGGTTTGCTGAACGTTCAATTAATTTACAGGCCTAGGTCCTCCGCCATACCAGCACAAGCTACCAGCGAACAATAAATTTTGGGCTTGTAAACCCCATCAAAAGCGCCAAGCCATTTTATTCTATCCACATCCTGGGCAGAATTGACAACTCTATTTAACACCTGAAGAAAATTATTCCATAAAACCATATCCCAATCAAAAAGTGTTCTCCTTAACTCAATCTTCCATTCTCAGACTCCGAAATTCCAATGACCGAATTCTCTAACCTTGCCAGATTTATGAATAACAATCCCAAAAATTCTAGGAAATGAGTTTTTTAAAGAGACCACTTTAGTCCAATGATCAAACAAAATTTTTATTTTGTTGTGTTTGGCAATCACACATCTCAAATCTGAAGCAAACTCAACCCCATTTGAAGATGACGAAGCAATGATATTACGCCATATCCAAGAGAAGTTTCGAGCGTTGGCTACTTTTGGGAGAATCAAATCCGGATCGTAATCATACTTTGCAACTAGGGATGGCAAAAAAACCCGAACCCGACGGGAAAAACTGAAAACCGAATTAAACGGGTCGGGTTCGAGGATGATAAACGGGGACGGGGACGGGGAAAACCCATTTATTTTAAACGGGGACGGGGACAGGGACGGGTTTGGTAATCCCCGCCCCGATTACCTGATTACCCACCCCGATTACCCGCCCCGATACCCGACCCGATAAATATTAAAAATAATTATTTATATATATATATATATATATATAATATTAATAAATTTAATTTAAATAAAAATATATATTTAATTTAAATATATATATATATACCCGGCCCGATTCCCGGCCCAATACCGACCCAATACCCGGCCCAATACCCGTTTATACTAAACGGGGATACCCGTTTCCCCGCGGTTTTCCCCGATTACCCGACGGGGATCCCCGTTTAAATCCCCGTAGTTTTTTAAATGGGGACGGGTACCGGTTTTTTAAACGGGGACGGGGACGGGGGGACCAATACCCGGCCCGAACCCGGCCCGTTGCCATCCCTATTTGCAACCACTACCTTTTTCCATAAGCTATTATCTTCCTCACTATAATGCCAAATCCATTTATTTAACATAGTTCGATTCCTAGTTTTAACATCGAATATACCCAAACCCCCATACGACTTAAGCCCGTAAATATTATCCCACTTAATCCAATGAATGACTCTGCCTGGCTTAGCTCCCTAGAAAAAGTTCGTTGTACACTTATTTAACTTATTGGCTACCGAAACTGGAATAGGAAATAAAGAGATAAAATACACTGGTAAATTGGCCAATACCGATCTAATCAAAGTAATTCTACCTCCAAATGATAGAAGTTTTCCTTTCTAGCTATCTAATCGAGTCCTAACTTTATTCATAATTGGTTTCCATAAAGCCATGGAATTTCGTTTGTGACCTAGCGGGAGACCCAAATATATAGTAGGGAGCACTGTCCAACCACAGTGAATGTCATCAACCCACCTTTTAATTCTATTTTCTTCCATATTGACATCGAAAAGCGTAGTCTTCTTAACATTTAGCTTCAACCCGGCAACTACTTCAAAGATTTTAAGAATTCATTTTAGATTTTTTAATCATCGTAAGATTTGATTTCGAAAAAATAAGCAAGTTGCATGCAAATTGGATATGAGACTGAACTAATCTTCCAACCCCCACGCCAACACCATTAAAAAAACAGCCTCTACCACTTAATTCAACAATCCACTAAGTGTCTCACCCACGATATTAAAGACTAACAGCGAAAGTGGACATCCTTGCCTTAAACCTCTGTAAATGGAAAAGTTATTCGATGGACATCTGTTTACCAACACTGCAATTGAAGGGGATGAAATGCAAATTCTTACTCATTTCCTCCATCTTCTACCAAAATCCATTTTATTTAAAATTAGATTCAGAAAATGCCAATCCACGGTATCACACGCTTTACTAAAATCTGCCTTGAACATGATTGCTTCCTTTTGTTCTTTAACATATCATCTATGACTTCATTCACAAGTAGAGCACAATTTGCAACCTGCTTTCCAGCAATGAATGCGAACTGATTTTCTCCAAAGACTTAGTTAAGACAACTAGCCATCATTTTGAAAAAAACGCGTGTCACAATCTTGTACAGAGGTCTCACTAGGGAAATCAGTCTAAAATCCTCCGGACAATCTGTACCAATCTTCTTCGGGATAAGAGAGATAAAGGATTGATTGAATTAAAAATCGTCGACCGTACCCCAATAGAGATCATCCAAGAATTTCATAATGTCTCCTTTAATGAACTTCTAAAACTTCTTAAAGAAGTCCAAATTGAACCCATCCAGTCCAGGCGCTCTCGATCCATCCGACGACTTAATGGTGAACCATACCTCGCTCTTAGAAAAAGGATATTCAATAAACCTTCTTGATGTAGCACTTAATATCTTGAGGGGAACATCAAACCTCCTAACAAGTAATGTCTTCACATTATTATAACCATTTTGGAAGTAATTAACAAAGGCTTGTTGGATACCTTTCTGGTTTTTTAGCACCGAGTTGTCGACCTTGAGCTTCGAAATCTGATTCATTCTTCCTCTTGACGCGAATATTAGATGGAAAAACTTGGTGTTTTTATCACCATCTTTGAACTACCGTAATCTAGATTTTTGCAGCCACTCACGTTCTTCCCGCCTCAAAACCGCCGACAACTTTGCCTTCAAAACAGCCAATTCAGATTGGATTACACCATTGTTCCCATTAGATAAACAAATATTTTCTAATGCATCAATCTTTTCTTCAATCTCTTGAATGGATTCAAGATCATTCTCGTGAATTGACATCGCCCACTCATTGGTCGTAATCTTTACCACCATTAGAATATGATCGACGCCATTGCACTGGTTAGATTCACATAATTTTTTGACTATTTCAAAGAATTCAAAGTCCTCTGCCCCAGTGGTTGAACCACTTGAAAGTCGGATGCTTTTTCTTATATTCTCTGGGGAGGATAAATTGCATAAGATGAGGGAACTTACATTCGATATCCGTTAAATTAAATTTTTGTCCAACCTGCTCACTGTTAGGGATGGCAAAAAAATCCGAATCCGACGGGGAAAACCGAAAACCGAAAACCGAATTAAACGGGTTGGGTTCGGGGATGATAAACGGGGACGGGGAAAACTCATTTATTTTAAACGGGGACGGGGACGGGTTTGGTAATCCCCGCCCCGATTACCCGCCCCGATACCCGACCCGATAAATATTAAAAATAATTATTTATATATATATATATATATATATTAATAAATTTAATTTAAATAAAAAATATATATTTAATTTAAATATATATATATATACCCGGCCCGATTCCCGGCCCAATACCGACCCAATACCCGACCCAATACCCGGCCCAATACCCGTTTATGCTAAATGGGGATACCCGTTTCCCCGCGGTTTTCTCCGATTACCCGACGTAGATCCCCGTTTAAATCCCCGTAGTTTTTTAAACGGGGACGAGTACCGATTTTTTAAACGGGGACGGGGACGGGGGACCAATACCCAGCCCGTTGCCATCCCTACTCACTGCCATATTCTTTCCACCCCTGAGGCCTGAACCACGTAAATATACTCCCCAAAATTGGGACATCAATCAAATCCCATCTTGAGATGAAATCCTCAAAAAGATGCATTGTAGCCGAGTTACCATATACCCCAGTTCTTTCTGTTTCCACTCTGACAATATTAAAATCTCCACCGACTATAATAGGAATAGCCAAATTTTCTATTACGTCATTGAGTTGATAAAAGAACTACAATCTATCACCCTGAACATTGGTTTCTTTAATTTTTGAAATGGACAGATTGTAATTGCAGGAACCTTGTTTCCTTTGGTTTTATTTTGTAAACGTTTTGGAAGTTGATATAAACAAATATTTCTGTACATTTTTGTGCCCATTTTACTATGATTCATGTACTAAAACATCTAAAATTGTTAATCAGAAACTTCATTGGTAATCGAGTATAGTAAACATAGGTTGATTACATGAGAAATCAATCTACAAGGCAGGCCAAATGCCCAGTTTCCAGCTAAGGGGAAAATATAACACAATAGGAGACATTTCCTGTAGAGCTTCAAGGAAACAGAAAATAACATCGAGTCTGCCTGAGAGATGACTGAACGTTCAACCGATCCTCAACTCTATGAAATAAGATAGAAGGAAATAAGTTACAAGAGAACAACATCCAAAATGGATTGCCATATGTTAGTTGTGAGCCTCATCCTACCTTGTTAGCTATGTTGTTGGAGAGCCAGTCAAGTCCCTCGTACAGCCCTTCGCCCGAGGTTGCACATGTACTCTGGATATACCTGTGAGAGAAGCACAAGAATGAATGATTACAAATCTGACCTAATAAATTGTGTATAAACAAACAGTCAATGATACGCTACCAGTGGCGCTGACGGAGGGAGTGGAGGCCAAGCTTATCAGTAATCTCAGCAGCATTCATAGCGTTTGGTAGATCTTGCTTGTTAGCAAACACAAGCAGCACAGCATCCCTCAGCTCATCCTACACATATGACAGCTAACATAATGATTGAAAAAGTAATCGCATGTGTATAAAATAACAAAACAGCCAACATAAACTACAGCCTCATAATTTCTTTCAGTTAAAATCCCAACACATAGTAATATCCATGTGTCAGAAGGTTAGAAGGTAATTGGAAGTGAACATAGTTGGATAATATCCATGTCAACCACACGAATAGAGCAAATTAGTACCTCATTCAGCATACGATGAAGCTCATCCCTGGCCTCAACAACACGGTCACGATCATTGCTATCGACAACGAAGATTAGCCCCTGTGTATTTTGGAAGTAGTGCCTCCACAAAGGTCGGATCTGAAAGTGCACAAAAAAGCATTCAGATCATTGCATGCTATCAAACTCAATATATTCAACCATTCATTCAAATAAATGGGAAACAAAATTATACCGTGGATAGCCTTTCCTTGTATAATCCAAAGGAAAAAAATTCAAAAGACAAGGTAACAATAAATCGATGTATTTGGTAAGTCTACAACCATTAGACTTTAGGATAAGAATTCAGCTAACAGCAGCCCTATGGCATTGATTAAAATCGAGAAACCAAATAGAATCATTGCCCTATATACCCGTTAAATCAAAATATAAAATGGTTCAGTTGTGTTGATATAGGAACATTCAATCAGAGAAAGAGTGTAAGCATATTAATGACCACCAAACAAAACTGCTATGGAAACAGACAGGTATAAATAGGTATGGAATTTTTGCCAAAGAATGAATGATCTTCCTCATTCAGTGGAGGAGAACAAAAAAAATATGGGATATGGCCATATATGTAGCTTATGAATATGTTATGTGCTGACGGAGAACAATCTAATCAGCACAGGACCGTCCATAAGCACATTAAGAACAAGGAACATACAAGATGATGAGTGTAAGCACATCAATGACCACCAAACAAAACTGCTATGGAAAACAGACAGGTGTAAAGGTAAACAGGTATGTAATATTTGCCAAAGAATGAATAGTCTTCCTCATTCAGTTAAGAGGAGAACAAAAAACATAATATGGCCATACGTGTAGCTTATGAATATGTTATGTGCTGATGGAGAACAATCTAATCAGCACAGGACCGTCCATAAGCACATTAATAACAAAGAACATGCAAGATGATGTGTGTAAGCATATCAATGACCACAAACCAAAACTGTTATGAACACAGGAAGACGGCATAAAGGTAAATAGGTATGTAATATTTGCCACAAAATGGATAGTGTTCCTCATTCAGTGAAGAGGAAAACAAAAGAACATAAAACGGCCATACATGTAGCTTATGAATATGTTATGTGCTGAAGGAAAACAATCTAATCAGCACAAGACCGTCCATAAGCACATTAATAACAAGGAACATGCATGATGATGAGTGTAAGCATATCAATGACCACAAACCAAAACTGTTATGAACACAGGCAGGCATAAAGGTAAATAGGTGTGTAATATTTGCCACAGAATGAACAGCCTTCCTCATTCAGTGAAGAAGAGAACAAAAAAACATAATGTGGACAAAGATGAAAGAGGACAACTTTCATGTGTAGCCACAAACTCGGATAGGTCCTGGAAAACAGAATAATTGTAAAAGTCTGAACATTCAAGGTTTTGTTCCACGAATTTTCAAGTATATGTCGTATTACCTTGTCCTGACCACCAACATCCCAAACAGTGAAGCTAATGTTCTTATATTCTACAGTCTCCACATTAAACCCTGCACAAGGTAGCCATAAGCATCAATATTAAATGTCAGATTATTAAAAATATATAAAGAGAACCCAAAAAATGACAAAGGGACATACCAATAGTGGGAATGGTAGTTACAATCTCGCCGAGCTTGAGCTTGTACAAGATGGTAGTCTTACCAGCAGCATCAAGACCCACCATAAGAATTCGCATCTCTTTCTTGGCGAAAAGCCGACTGAACAACTTAGCAAAAGACAGTCCCATCCTTTTTTCTTGGTTGGCAATCAGAATACATGATAAGGTCAATCGTAATTTATTCATCAAATCATTGCTATCGAAAAAGAAACAAATATCACATTTATAAAATTACGTATAACAAAATAAACCCCCACTTTTTCCATCTTAGAAATGCACGTCATTGCACAAAGTGAAAGAGATGAATAAAGTTGAAAACAATTTCTTTGAGCGAATAAACTTGTACAAGCAATGTCAATCTAAACAAACAGATCGAAACCAGCTACATTATAGTATCATAATGAATGGAATGAGCAGATCAAGGTACAAAAAAGAAGAATAGCTTCAAAATGGAAGCTAATATTAGCAGCAGCATATTAAGAAAGATCTAAGTGGAAATATAAACATAACAAAGAAAGCCCAGATCCAGATCTTGCAACAAACAGTGAAAGACCCGTCAACACAAATCAAAGCACGGACCTTTTATTAATACATATAAATCTAAAACAAAATCAAAGGAAATCAGAACGCAGAAACAAGATACTAGAAATGAGAGAACAGGGATAAGATTCATACATTGGTGAGCAACCGCAGGCTGCCCACTGCAGGGAGAAGAAACAAACGAATAGAGAAACAAAAATTGGAAGCCAATTAACGTTCAAAAAATGTAGGCCTTGCGGCTATTTATTACGCAATTGGAGGCGGGGGTGATTTCAGATTAGGTTTTTTTCTTAAACGTTGCCTTAGATTAGATTCAAACGCTGTCGTTTCATATCCTCTCTTAACCTCAAAAATTATCCTTCACAAAATAGAAATAAAAATTGTACAAATATAACATTGTTTTTCAAGGTTTTGGTGATAGCTTAATATTAATGTTAAAATAACATTAGTAATATAATATTTAAAATTTTTAATTTTATAATATATAAAATATATTATAACATTAACACACCTAGTATAACAAATAAATTTTAAAACTACAATTTTAATTTTAAAAATAATTTTTTAATTTTTTTATAATTGAATTGAAAAATATACTTTTCAACCATATTCCTTTTTCAAAAAAAAAAATCTTTTCTTATTTAAAGTAACCAAATTTGGTCAAAATACGGATACTAATAATAGTACTGATTCATAAAAAATCTTAGAGTTTAATATAATTTCAGATTTTTTATCTATTTTTCTCCCTAAGAAATTAAGGTCAACTAATAAACTTTTTGAGAAGCTTAAATATAGATTACTAATAGCTTATTTTCAAAGGAAAAAGATTATTAACAGCTAAACATACAAAGAAGTCTTTAACAACCCTGCTGAGTCAGCAGTTTTTACATTCATAGATAGTTCACAATCCGATTCCGGCCAACCACCTACTCAACCACCGAGCTGGCTTCCTTTCAGCGGCGGCTGCAACTGCAGCTCCAGGTCATTGTCTACGCCAACAGCTTTTGTGACTTCAACCTTCCCTTCTCCTCCTTTTTCACCGGCGTTCATGTGTTTCATCTCTTTATCTTTTCCCCACAGGACAGCGTACAGTCCACCGACGATCAAGAGTGACCCTATAACACTGTTTCATCATTACAGATTAATCAAACCTGATTAAGATTAATAAAAGTTTAATAGGTGCGTTCGAAAACGTACGTCCCAACGTATAATTTCTCACGAAGCAGGACCCAGCTCAGAATAGCCACGATGACAAGCAACAAAGGGCTGAACACCGATACATAGAGAGGACCCCTTATCTGTATGCACCATGACATGACACAAAACGCTACCGCATTGCATATGATTCCCTGGAAAGATATAAACCAGAAGAAAACATTATCGTCTGTTCCTGCTCAATTAGCAGATAATGTATATACATGTGTCCGATCCAAGCCCGATCGGCTATCTCTTACCGCGTAAAGAGCTGCTATAAGCCTCATGGGGGAGCTCAATGACCAAGCTGATGGTTTGTGTTCCGAAAATATGCCAATGATTGTACACTCGATGCTGGCCATGAAGCACATTATAGTGGTGCATGTGTACGGAGCTGGGAAGTTCTTGCTTGTTTGTCCCTGAAAATTATGTTAAACCTATGATTATTGTATTTGAATGAAGAGATTTTGATGAACCATGTGGGTGTTCGGCTTTACCTGGAGTATAAACCATACGGCCCAAGCGATAGCGCTGGCCATGACGAGGAAAGGACCGAGGAACGAGTTCGATCCAATAGTGCCGGAGCTGTCGTTGCTCGACATTTTATCGGCATAGTTCCAGTGGACCTTTGATTCGCCTATACCGACGATGTGTCCGTGGTAAAAAGAAAGCAGCATGGCTCCACCTACACATATTAGTGTACCTAATACCTTGGCCACCCCTGATGCCTTCTTTATTCCCACGGCTTCTTGTCTAGTAAAACGTCAAATTCAACAATTTACGAGAAGAAAGGTAAGGAGAAAAGCACATCAACGGCCTGCTGATGTGGGGGAAAAAAGAATGCTTTCTAAAAAGCAGTTAGAAGCTTCTTGGTTTGGATCCTAAAGGACTTCCGAAAAAGATGTTTTTGAATGGCAGAAACCCTCTGTATACTATTGCTTTTGGTGTCAAAAAAGTGCATTTACGCGGGCAAAAGCAATTGCTAAAACACCCCCCTTAATACATATACTGAAGAAGCCATAAAAGGCAATTGGGACCTGAAAATAGCAGCGAGGACAAAGGTGGCTGCCGGGAGTACATTGTTCAATGCACATGCAACCGTTGCAGTAGTATAGTTCAGTCCGACGAAATAAAAAATTTGGTTCACCGTCGCCCTGCATCCATCGATCCATGTTCAATTTGAAGTTAGCCATATGCCTAATGACATGCAAAAGAGAACACTAAACAGTATATACTTACCCTGTCACTGAACACAAGAAAATCTGGAAAAGAATAGGCATAGTGATTTTGGGTCTTGTTTTTCTGCATAAAAAAGAGTGAAAAAATCAAGGGTAATTCCCCACAACAATCACAAAATGGCTGTAACGTCACCATATCTGAGAAAAAGCCAACAAGACGAAATGACTTGGCAGCCATGCATGGAGTAAAATCTGCTTTTTTCAAACCAGTTGCAACTTGTAAATCAAAGAATCTATTTTAAGCAATCGATTAACTGAGCTCCCTGTGTTACTTAAACCATACGGCTTCATATATTAGAACCTTTTTTCCTCAAACATCCTTTAATTATTCTCTTTTTTCCTGATGTTTCTTAGAAACCAAACAAAAAAAACAGCACCACCACTGCATGCCGGTATATCGGTGTCTTTTGAGAGAAAACTTCAAGAAAGCTTAATCTAACAAGTTAAAATCGAAAATAAAAAACGAACCCTTCTTCAAGAAAGTAAAGCCTCAGCATGCAATGTGCAAGAAAGAACAGATAAAACCCATAACTAAGAAAAGATGGTTTCTTGATGAATAAGTTAAGACACAATTTACCGCTCCAAGAAGAAGGCTGTCGCGACCGTCTTTCGGTTGGGCCCCGGAATTGGGCTTCGACTTAGGGAAATGGATTGGAGTCGCCACCGACCACTTTAAAACGAATTTAGGTGGGTCGGACACCATCTTACCTGATCTGCATTGTACCAGAGACGTGTCGGGTTCGGGAGTCGGTTATGGTCAAGGAAGGATTAGCACCCTTGAACCGCCCTTTCGGTACCAATTAATTTATCGGTTGTCTTTAATTGCGAAAAAAAAATTTAAATTTAAATTTAAATTAAAAAAAAACTCGATTCAAATTACTTACCTTTGATTGGTTGAAATTCTTATAAAAGAGTCGAAAATGTTAGAAAAAAAATATATTAAATAAATAAAAAACGTACAAAAAATGAAAATAATAAAATAATAAATCAAAATGAAAAGGAAAAAAATGCAAAAGACGCAAACCTTTGTCCATTTTCGAAAACTCTAGCAAATATAAGGATTTTTGTTTTGGTTTACCCTTTTCTTTTTTAAAACACACAAACCCTTGCTCCAGCCTTGTATCATTGAACAGAATGCTTTTGTTTTTCTTTTTCTTTCCACGTAGTGCCATTTCCTTTTATCTCTTCTCTCATTCTCGCCGCACCTCCATCTTCCGTAGCATATCGGGGTCGTCGGAGTTAGTCACCATCACGTTTAGCGTTATTTAGTTCTTCGCTTGGCCGTGCAGTCTTTGTTAGTCTTCCATCGGTAAGTAAATTGCGCCGCCGTTCGCCATTGTTTTTGGTCGTGTGCGACGGGCTCGTGTGTATGGTGGTCGTAATGACCGGGTTGGCCTTGGAGACTTGGTCATAGATTCAAGCATCTGGAATCTACTTTGCATGGGAACCCAAAACCTTACGAGCATTAACAAGATCAGACCCATTTGCGCACAAATGAAAGAGTAATCCTCGGATATTCCCAAATTTCGAACCGTCGTAATCGATTCCAAGTCCACCTCCGATGTCAATAACCGTCATGGTCCCGAAGAATGCTCCCACTAGCAGCTTCCCTCGATCTTGGATTCACAACACCATCAAAATTTAACTTGAGCTCACCGGGGAAGAAAGACACCAAGTATTGCGTCTCCTTTGCCGACACGATACTGGGTCGTGGTTCAACGATCTAGCAGCGATGGAGGTAGCCCAGGCTCGTGCGTTTTGGATGATCGCCATTGTTGACTAGCTCTCTTGATTAAGATTAGAGCACAACGTTGTTTCCAAATGCGCCACATCATTATGCCGAACATGTATTTCCCCTGGTGGCACCCGCAAAGGCAAGAAAGAAGTAGAATCCAACAAGTGTGAGCTTGGGAGCAGACTCAGACTTGGTGATGAAGTACAATAACCCAATGTACGAAAACAAAGAAACTGCGAAGAGTTGAGAGGCAATGCTTTGTGAGTCAATATTTGGTGTCCATGGATCCACTGGAAACAAACACCCATGCACAATCCCTGTCTTCATGTTAATAAATTTTACGTCCTTGTAATTCCTGTAGTTTCTGCTTGCATTGCTTGGAATTGACGCTGGCTTGTTTCGGAGGAAGAGAAAAGATCCTGGAAATGTTGAAGTCAAAGGGAAAATATGATTGGGTGGTTTCGTGCTATGGCCGAGAGGCCACAGCACCTCTTTCTCTCTTTCTTTTTGATGCGCCCCTCGATTTTGGTTTCCCCCCCTTATTTAAAGCTAATTTCAAACACTCCAAATCCATGCCATTTGCTCCCTGATGCATGTGGTAGTGGAGTAGGTGGGTAGGTATGTAGTTGAGATAATAGTGGGGTAGTGGAGCCTGCAAAAATAATATTAATAGTATTAATAATATAATAATAATAATAATAATAATAATAATAATAATAATAATAATAATATAATATATTATTTAAGTCTGGTCAAAAACGGGTGTCTACAGCTGCCCCTCTTTGCACATTCTTGTGTTAGCAAGAATAGGGCAAAGACGAAAAAGACAACCAGTTTTTGTCTAGTGTTCTCAAATGTGATTGAGCTTCCTGGAATTGGGCCTTTGTATTCTTATCGGTTTAAAGATTTCGGCTTGAAAATTCTTCCAGAAAGCAATTTATCGCTGTCATCGAGCTGAATGAAATCGAACTCATCAGGTCTTTGGTTGGCAGATAGCCCTTCTCAACTTAAGCTATGCTGCAAATGATGTGCCTCGGAGCTGAGCGTAGTCAAACTCGAAGGTCTTTGGTTGGCAAATAGCCCTTCTTGCCTTGAGCTATGTTGCAAATGATGTACCTTGGAGCTGAGCGTAGTCGAACTCAAAGGTCTTTGGTTGGAAGATAACCCTTCTCGACTTAAGTTATGCTGCAAATGATGTGCCTTAGAGCTGAGCGTAATCGAACTCGGGGGTCTTTGGCAGATAGCCTTCTCGAGTTGGATATCCTTCGTCGTGAAGTTGAAAGTTGTTTATTGACAACCAGCGGTCCCTTCGTCGTGAAGTTGAACTTGCGTTGTCTTGAGTTCAATATCCTTTGCTATGAAGTTGAAATTGACTCTGAAATTGGGAAATTGTTTATTGACAACCAGCGGTCCCTTCGTCGTGAAGTTGAACTTGCGTTGTCTGGAGTCCAATATCCTTTGCTGTGAAGTTGAAATTGGCTCTGAAATTGAGAAGTTGTTTGTTGACAACCAGCGGTCCCTTCGTCATGAAGTTGAACTTGCGTTGTCTAGAGTCCAATATCCTTCGTTGTGAAGTTGAAATTGGCTCTGATATTGGGAAATTGTTTGTTGACAACCAGCGGTCCCTTCGTTGTGAAGTTGAACATACGTTGTCTGGAGTCCAATATCCTTCGTTGTGAAGTTGAAATTGGCTCTGATATTGGGAAATTGTTTGTTGACAACCAGCGGTCCCTTCGTCGTGAAGTTGAACATACGTTGTCTGGAGTCCAATATCCTTCGCTGTGAAGTTGAAATTGGCTCTGAAATTGAGAAGTTGTTTGTTGACAACCAGCGGTCCCTTCGTCGTGAAGTTGAACTTGCGTTGTCTGGAGTCCAATATCCTTCGTTGTGAAGTTGAAATTGGCTCTAAAATTGAGAAGTTGTTTGTTGACAACCAGCGGTCCCTTCGTCGTGAAGTTGAACTTGCGTTGTCTGGAGTCCAATATCCTTCGCTGTGAAGTTGAAATTGGCTCTGAAATTGGGCAGTTATTTTTTTTTGACAACCAGTAGTCCCTTCTTCGTGAAGTTGAACTTGTGTTGTCTCGAGTGGCATGATATCCTCCGTCGTGGAGTTGAAATCGCGGATGGCCCTTCCGTTGTGAAATTGAAACCTGGCTTGAAAGTGTTAACTAGAAACATACTGCTCATGGTTGAGTTTGTGTCGAACTGGATTTGTTTTGAACTGGTTCTCGAACCTATCTGAAATTGGTTCTAAGATGTCAAGTCGGTTGAGGTGTAGCTTTTTACTGCCGAGTTAATCAACCACCATCCTTCTTTGAAGGCGCTTGAGAATCGAGTATCCTTCAACCTAAAGTCAAAACTTGACTCTAAAAGCTGCAAAAACGTGTATGCTAAAATGATGAATGTGATGCACCTAAGTATGTTTAAGATGCATGCAATATGAATGAATTATGTGTTATCTTCTGGATGGAGTCTCGTGCTTTGTCTGTCAATCAGGTCCTTGGAATGGATCGTGCCCCATTTGCTTCCTGAGCTTTGGCTTTACAGACCTTTCATATCTGAGACTGTTCTGCTTGAAAATGTTTTTCTCCTTTTTCTTGTTTTAAGGAGAGAGACATGATAAAAATGTTGTAAAATATTGTTCGCAATTGAATCAAATTGTAAATGTGAGTTCAAAAAATATCAAAGGAATCAAGAGCTCTTTTAATGCTTTCAGAGTTACAAATCTTTGACAAATGTTCAAATGGATGAGTTGGCTTTAGGTTAGCCTCCTTTCCAAGGTTTTGGTAACCCAAAATGTCATTTTTTTTAAATATCGAAATATGCTTTGGCATTTCATTTGGGTGCGGACATAATGACGCAACTAGAATGACCAATTACTAGACATTTTATTTCGGTCCTCTGAAATCTTCCATTTGTTCAAGCTTTGTAGGCTCCTCCAACAAAGGCAGTGCGAAAAATATCGGTCTAAAAATGAAATTCTTGAGTGCTCGTGTGTAGTCGACTATAACAGGTGTTCCTTAACTCCCTTAGTCCATTTTACCGAAACTTCATGCTTAGATAAATTCGATTTAATTTGCCGTTATCTGGCTAGCTGAATCCATAAAGCCGGGGCGCTTAACCAATTGCTTTAGAGGGACAACTTATCATTATAATCATTTTTATCAAGTTAACTGAAGGGTTCATCTCATCACAAAGTCTTCGGCCTGACAAAAGTAGTGGAGCAAACACCGAATTGCCAAGTGTCCGAGCAATGTCATGGTTTGAATGACATCTATTCATAAAGCCAGGGCTTTTGAGTTTCCTCTATAACCAATTGCCTTAGTGGAATAGCTCAGCTTTACAGATTTAATTTCTTAAGATTGTTAAGAAGAACCTGTTATAGTCTAGGTGTTGTTGAAAGTAAAAAATTTCATCTTTAGAGTTCAATTTTCAAGCAACTGACCTAAACCGGATTCACCTACCCGACTCTTTCATTTGTAAAGATTCTCATCGTCATTGAATGTCTTAAATAAAAAACATAGTAATTGTCATATGCAAATGATGCCCCGTGTTGTCCGCACCTTATGAAAAGAAAAGGTTGTATTGGTTAATTGTAAGAGCAGGGTACGGTGTTTGAGGGTATATTCTGGGTAAGGTCAAGGTCCTTGTTTTAAAACATGTTACTTTGTCAAAGATCCGAAACTTTGAACCATTCACAGAGTTTCTTAATTCAAATGATATTCAAAGAATTGCAAGTTTACAAATGTGATTCATTGCTCGTCATCATTAAAGTAACATAAATTTATTTAAAAGTCCTTATAAAAACTTGAGAAAAAAATGAAAAAACAAATTCAAACAAAATGTCTCAAATGATGAAATGGTCTTCCTCACTTGGATGCCCCCAAGTTGTTGAAGTCGATCCGATTCTTGTTACGTATTTTCTGTATGATTCTCTTGATTGTGGAGTAATTCTCGATAGTGCGCCCTGGGACTCCGCTGCAATGAGCGTTCTCATCATACTACCTGGGGTATGGGGCTTCATGGATTTCTCTGGATATGGTGACACCACATGTGCGTCGAACAACTGTTGGTAAAGCTCCTTATATGTCATAGGGTCGAAGTGTTCTCATTTTTTGATGAATCATGTGAAGATAGTTAATGTGAATGTAAAGAAATGAACAAAATGCAAAATGTTTAAATGCATGAAGCATGAAATGTCCGAGGCATTGATCCGAAAAATGTGCCTATTATTCTGAATAATCCTTATTGGGTACAAAAATGTTACGTCTGAAGAGACAAAAAACTTTTTGATGGTATAGATCCCGCACAGCCTCTGGCAAGTTGATTCGTCTTCCGCTTCTTCACCGGTTGAATATCCTGTCGAACCGTTCCAGCTTCTTTGGCTAAACTTGTGCGGGTGACGAGTTACTTGCCCCAAAAAAGGTCTCGAATGACTGCATCTCCAGCCTTCACTCTATGCCGAGCTCGTTCCAAACGAAAGTGTCATTGGAGCCCTCCATCCAAAGTTTGTCGACTTGTTTCTTGAATTTATCAATAATGAGCTCCAGCTTAGCTAGGGTTTCGTCATCTTGATCTCGTAGTTTTCGAAAGGACTCTCCGGGTCAGTAACATTTTCCTCGTCTTGCCCCTGCACCCTTTGCCTCCGAGTATTCTTTGACCACGGTTGGGCTTCTGAGCTTTTTATCTTTTTGTATTATAATCCCTTTGTCCATTAATGTAGACTATTTACGTTTAACAAACACATTTTTGGTGGATCAACACCTCGTTTTAATGATGCGAATGATCAAAAAATGCAAAAGAACAGAAAATGAAAGGAGAAAAAAAAGTTAGTGAGATAAGGATAATAAAAAAATGAAAATGAAAAGTCCTACCCCACATGATATCTACCCCACATGCTTATTATTCCTACCCGGACATGATCTCTATCCCGCATGTTGATTTTGAACAAGTCCTAACCGCATAAATTTCTAGTTCACATGCTTTGAACAGAAAGTAAAGCAGGAAATAATTCCAGCATCCTAGGGTTTGAAATGAGGTTTTGGGGTAGGCTCTAACTCCTTCAAAGTCTCCCAGTTTAGGTTCTAAAACACGGTACCCGAGTTCTCCTTGCTGGTGCCCCCTTGGGCTTACCAGACCCTTAGTCCTAAACCCATCACAGGCTTGTGTAGACTAAGTTAAACTCGAGAGGAAACATTCCCTTATACCCGCACGGTGAATAAATTCACACGAAGACATAAGGTATATGAATCCCGAAGGCTACTTGCTAGGCATATGCGGTGAATAAATTCACACGAATGCGTCGCTTTCACCCCCACTTAAAACAGGTTTGGAGCTCGGGTTTAGAGCTTAGAGATGACAATTTTGAAAAAAATCTGAAATCATTAAAAAACATCAGTACAACTATTTATTTGAAACAAAATAATCAAAGATAAATAATTGGAATTGAATAAATAAATTAAAATTAAAATTTAACATTTTCACATAAAAAAAAACAACCAAAAATTAATTTCGGCCTGACTCACTTACCTGGTCCCCAGAGGAGTCGCCAAGCTGTCGCGACCGTCTTTCGGTTGGGCCCCGGAATTGGGCTTCGACTTAGGGGAATGGATTGGAGTCGCCACCGACCACTTTAAAACGAATTTAGGTGGGTCGGACACCATCTTACCTGATCTGCATTGTACCAGAGACGTGTCGGGTTCGGGAGTCGGTTATGGTCAATGAAGGATTAGCACCCTTGAACCGCCCTTTCGGTACCAATTAATTTATCGGTTGTCTTTAATTGCGAAAAAAAAATTTAAATTTAAATTTAAATTAAAAAAAACTCGATTCAAATTACTTACCTTTGATTGGTTGAAATTCTTATAAAAGAGTCGAAAATGTTAGAAAAAAAATATATTAAATAAATAAAAAACGTACAAAAAATGAAAATAATAAAATAATAAATCAAAATGAAAAGGAAAAAAATGCAAAAGACGCAAACCTTTGTCCATTTTCGAAAACTCTAGCAAATATAAGGATTTCTGTTTTGGTTTACCCTTTTCTTTTTTAAAACACTCAAACCCTTGCTCCAGCCTTGTATCATTGAACAGAATGCTTTTGTTTTTCTTTTTCTTTCCACGTAGTGCCATTTCCTTTTATCTCTTCTCTCATTCTCGCCGCACCTCCATCTTCCGTAGCATATCGGGGTCGTCGGAGTTAGTCACCATCACGTTTAGCGTTATTTAGTTCTTCGCTTGGCCGTGCAGTCTTTGTTAGTCTTCCATCGGTAAGTAAATTGCGTCGCCGTTCGCCATTGTTTTTGGTCGTGTGCGACGGGCTCGTGTGTATGGTGGTCGTAATGACCGGGTTGGCCTTGGAGACTTGGTCATAGATTCAAGCATCTGGAATCTACTTTGCATGGGAACCCAGAACCTTACGAGCATTAACAAGATCAGACCCATTTGCGCACAAATGAAAGAGTAATCCTCGGATATTCCCAAATTTCGAACCGTCGTAATCGATTCCAAGTCCACCTCCGATGTCAATAACCGTCATGGTCCCGAAGAATGCTCCCACCAGCAGCTTCCCTCGATCTTGGATTCACAACACCATCAAAATTTAACTTGAGCTCACCGGGGAAGAAAGACACCAAGTATTGCGTCTCCTTTGCCGACACGATACTGGGTCATGGTTCAACGATCTAGCAGCGATGGAGGTAGCCCAGGCTCGTGCGTTTTGGATGATCGCCATTGTTGACTAGCTCTCTTGATTAAGATTAGAGCACAACGTTGTTTCCAAATGCGCCACATCATTATGCCGAACATGTATTTCCCCTGGTGGCACCCGCAAAGGCAAGCAAGAAGTAGAATCCAACAAGTGTGAGCTTGGGAGCAGACTCAGACTTGGTGATGAAGTACAATAACCCAATGTACGAAAACAAAGAAACTGCGAAGAGTTGAGAGGCAATGCTTTGTGAGTCAATATTTGGTGTCCATGGATCCACTGGAAACAAACACCCATGCACAATCCCTGTCTTCATGTTAATAAATTTTACGTCCTTGTAATTCCTGTAGTTTCTGCTTGCATTGCTTGGAATTGACGCTGGCTTGTTTCGGAGGAAGAGAAAAGATCCTGGAAATGTTGAAGTCAAAGGGAAAATATGATTGGGTGGTTTCGTGCTATGGCCGAGAGGCCACAGCACCTCTTTCTCTCTTTCTTTTTGATGCGCCCCTCGATTTTGGTTTCCCCCCTTATTTAAAGCTAATTTCAAACACTCCAAATCCATGCCATTTGCTCCCTGATGCATGTGGTAGTGGAGTAGGTGGGTAGGTGTGTAGTTGAGATAATAGTGGGGTAGTGGAGCCTGCAAAATAATATTAATAGTATTAATATAATAATAATAATAAGTAATTATAATAATAATAATAATAATAATAATATATTATTTAAGTCCGGTCAAAAACGGGTGTCTACAAAGGCCAAAGGAGCAATGGCGAGGGTGGCAAAGATTTGACGGTAAGCAACGAGAACAAGGGGTTTCATTCCAGATTCCAAGGCCAGTTTTGACGTAATGTTCATGCCCGCATACCCTACTTGCAGTAGAACATTGGCCACTAAAGGCATGAAATCATCCAACATTGTTTCTTTAATTCTCTTCACGTATCACCACCTCAGAGACTTAAAGAAAGCAAGCTAGACTTGGCGAGAAAAAGAAAAAACCATATAATGTGAGAAGAAGCAACGGAAATCTCCCATATATATAAGGAGGCAAAAGCAAAGACCTCCAAGCCTTCAACCCCACCTGCATGAAAGAGGTGAAGTCATTGAGATTTCTTGCAACACCTGGGCACTTGCATGAGACAAATGCTTGTCAGTGTCATCACTCGAACAAAAAAATGAAAATTTAAAGTAGCTTTCAGTTGCTTTCTTCTTGTGTCTCGGGCTTGGCAATATACATTGACACAAAACTTGAAGCAAACGAACTTTGTCCACGTCAGCAACAACCCCTTTAGTGGGGTCCCCTCCCTAAACAACTCATCAGCCCTGTATGGCTTCCAGTCCATCAGAGCATCAACCCTAAAGTCAATTCCTTGAACAATGTAGGGGCTGCTGTCCCCATTAAATTCTCCAACAGGTTGAAGTAGGTAAACCAGTGGCCATTAATTAAAGAGATAATAATATTAATGTCTAATGGCCAAAAGGAAACATGGTCTAGAAGGGGTTGTTGTTTCTGGGTTGGGGAAATCCATAATGCAATAATATCCATAATTTAGTGTTTATCAGATCTTTAGCTTAAAGGTCAGGCTCCCCTCCGCATACAGAGCCAATGGAAATTTTGTTCCATCTCTCATATTTTTCCATGCTTGATACATAATTAAAGGGAAAGTTATATTAAGAAATGGGGGATAAACCGTGCTTCTCTTTTGTTTTTTTTGGCAAATCGTGGATCATAATATGGAAATATACGTCAGCGTCTATACAATTTTGCATATACAAATTGAAAAGGAGAGGATTATGGTATCCATGTCCGAAGGCACTATAATCATAGCTGTCGCTGCCTTTTCCCCCCATGTTTTCTCGGCTTAATTTTCTGCCACGTCTTGACTTTCCGTATATATGTGTATAACATTTCTCAGGTTAGGGATTGACAATTTATACTCGTTTATTCAGATATGGATTAATTCCATAAATCTTTCGAGTAACTTTTTTTTTCATTAATACGTTATAAGGTATTATCTATTTAAAGCAGTATTTGTTTAAAGATAACTCTCAATCATTTTACACTGAAATACTCACACTTCTAGTATTCTTAGTGCTCGAACCCGAAGGAACCTCAAGGAATAACAACAATTTTTACCACCTAAATCACTTGATTAGTGCTCTTTCAAGTAAAATTAAAGATTCAAGTCATTATTTATTTGCTATAAAATAATTTAATTTCTCTTAATTTTGATTGGTTGATAAATTATGTATCAATGATTATATTAAAAAAATAAAGGTTTCTTCGTTAACAAAATCGAAAAATAACAGAAAATACGGATATCAATACTGAACAAAAAGGTGGCAATACTCATAAATACATATAGTGGCGTAAAAGACCGACCAACATTAAACTATCGATTAGTAGTCTGTACTGTCAAATGGTGTATCCGTTAGTATACCTTATATCTAATCGATGGATTTAGGAGTGTTTTGGTGTACTTTAATGACATATTTTTAAATCCGTATAGCTTAAGCACACCTTCACTTTTGGTATTGATGACGGATTATGGAAACCTGTTAGTATAACTTATATCTATAGCGACGGGTTTCAAAAATCTGTCGGTATTGGAACATCTTAAGCACCATGTCTAAATCATATTGATGGAAAACTTAATTTAATATTTCACACCATTTTCAACCCACTCTTAGTGTATTTTAATTTTCTTTCTTCTCATGTTCCTCCATTTATTGAATCTTCTTCATTTATTTCTTTAATTAATGTCTTCTTCTGAACTTTTAATGAAGAACGATGAAAAATAAAGCCCCTTCGACAAATATAAGGTTCATTTTTTAAAGGGTGTTAAACAAATTCAAAGCTACTACATGTTAAACCTGGATTTGGTAGAAGAACATCACCAGTGATGAGTAAAAACCTGTTACTAAAGTATTCGTTGTGGAAGGTAGAAACGTTCATTAGTGCCTCGTGTTTGAATTACTCGAAACATGTTAAGCTTCATTCATTCTGACTGTGCATTTTTAATATAAGATTTTTTTTGTTTCTTTTTATCAAAATTTAATTGTGAACTATATTAAATTTTAATATTTCAAAAACTTTTATTTCTGGAAATAACATTTGTAAAAAGAAAAAGTAACTAGAAATACTTGAAAAAAATATTTATTATAGCATTAAAATCATCATAAAATGCTAAGATAATAAGGGAAAATTCAAAAAAATTATTTAGATTTTACCAACAAAAATTCATTTAGTATATATGTGAAATCTATTGCGACGATTCTGAACCGTTAGCAAAGATCCAATTACAATCTCTTGACACTGCTTTTATTTAAGGATGTCAATTTAACTTGAATTCCACGGGTTCCGATCCGACCTAACAATGTTGAGTTTTTTTTTTAAATCAGGTCAGGTCGAAGTTTTAAGAGATAAGGTTAGGTCGGGTCAATTCGGGTGAAGGGTGAAAAACTTTGACCCGATGATAATAATGTGATGTTCTTAAAAAATTTATTAGTTTTTTAATTAAATATTCCTTATTTTTTTATCGAGTCGGGTCAAATCAGATTTATACTCTAAAAATTTAGGTTGGATCGGAGTCAGGTGGATGATATATATATATATATTTTGGGTCGGGTCAAAGTTTTAAGGGATAAGGTTAGATCGGGTCAGTTCGGGTGAAGGGTGAAAAACTCTGACCCGATGATAATAATGTGATGTTCTTAAAAAATTTATTAGTTTTTTAATTAAATCCTTATTTTTTTATCGAGTCGAGTCAGATCAGCTTTATACTTTAAAAATTTAGGTTGGATCGGAGTCAGGTGGATGATAAATATTTCGGGTCAGGTCAGATTGACCAAAAATCCAACCCTAACTCGTCCCGTTGTCATCCCTACTTTTATTGGTGAAAATTTTTGTTGGTAAAAGTTAAAAAGGGATCTACCGGCAGATAAATCCGTCAGTAATATTATATCAACAAGACTAATTGATGGTCAATTGCTTGTCGGGATAGCATTTAGTTAGTTATTAACTTATTATATAGCCTGAGGTTCTATACTGACGAAATTTGCATGTTTTGCTGACAGATTTTGATTGCCATACATATGTTTTCTTTGATAACATATATACTTTTAATTTGATAAAGTTATTCTAAATAGGTATTATGCTCTAATCACTTCAGATTATTTGAAAGAATATTTTTTTGTTAAACTGATGTAATTGAATATTTATTTAAAATAAATATTTGATCCACTAATCGTTTATAATTTTTTGTATTATTGTGAGTCATATAATGACACGTTATCATAAAAGTTTAAAATTATATAGTGATCTTAATTGTAAAAGTGAATATTCTTCTCCCTAAAATTTTAAGTTCAAACTGAATGTGTACACATTGTCATTAGCAAAGAAATGTTATAATAGATACTACTCTTAAAATCTATTAACGTTAGATAAAGTTAAGTCATCTTTTAAGAATTAAAAATAATAATTCTGTTTAGTTTTAATTAAATGATATCATATTAATCTAAAATATGATACGGTTTTTTAGTATTTAAAATATTTATTGACTCATTATATATTAATGTAATAGTTTAAATTAATTTGGTTTTTTTATTAATCTAGTTAGGATATGTAAAAAATAATATGTATTCAAAGATAATTCTCAACCATTTGATATTAAACGCTGACACTTCTAGCATTTATGGTGCTCGAACTTGAAACCTCATGAGATAACATCAATTTTTTTACGACCAAAGTCCCTTGGTTTGTACGTAAATTAATTTGGTTAAATAAATTAAAGAGGCATTTTCCTTTTATCGATTGAATTGAATGATTGATTATGGGAAATCAATGATTAATTCGACTTATAAAATGATTAAGTCGAGGATTCTGCTTTTGGTAAGCTTGTTAGAGTTTAGCCATGCACGAAGGAACGTACGACACGAAATATAACTTTTACATAGAATGCATGTATGTTTGATAATTGATCAATCATTATTTATAATAGAGAAAATAACCTCAGTGACCGAAAATGCTTTATAATATACGATTTTGACCAATTTTTTTTTGATTTGCCAAAATGACAAACAAAATCGCAATGCGATCTCTAAATCGCAACGCGATCTCCAGTATCGCAAATCAGTTTCCAGATTCGCAACGCGATTTTGACTATCGCATTGCGATTTTCCAAATTCGCGTTGCGATTTTAGAAAATCACAACGCGATCTCTAAATCGCAACGCGATCTCCAGTATCGCAAATCAGTTTCCAAATTCGCAACGCGATTTTAAATATCGCATTGCGATTTTCCAAATTCGCGTTGCGATTTTAAAAAATCGCAATGCGAATATGTAAATCGCAACGCGATTCTGACTATCGCAATGCGATTTTCCAAATTCGTTGTGATAGTCCAAGTTCACGTTGCATTTGTTTCTTAACGACTGGTGGTATTGCATTTGTTCTTAAGAATTTTCTCTAAAAAGATAGTATCCGCGTGGACGTGTCGAAGACACGTATGACCACGACCACGACCATGGGACGGCGGCGGCGGCGGTGCGCGAGAGTCCCCCTTGTTCTCTTCCACTCAACAAGGAAGTGAGAAATCCAAGCCTTAAATACACATTCCCAATAGTGTTTCCAATACTATGTGGGATTGAGTATTACAAACACTTGGGAATCTTTTACACTATCGCAATACATTCTTTATTGTTTCAAAGTAAGATCTTACAAATGGCTTGGGAATCTTTTACACTATCGCAACACATTCTTTATTATTTTAAACTCCACGTGAATTTGGAATAGTTAAAATTTAAACTTATTTTAGATTTTTCACTATCGCAACACTTTTTCACTATCGCAACAACACGTTTTTCAAACTCTCGCAACACAAAAAAATTGGTTAAAATCGTATATTATAAGGTATTTTCGGTCACTGAGGTTATTTTCTCTTTATAATATTCATAAGAGGAATTTAGTTCATCAAAATTTAGAAGAAGAAGAAGAAGAAAAGATACGAGTAAAGATGATAAATGTCATACGTGTAAGGATGATACATGTATAATGCATGTAAGCATGTGAGTTGGGTAATTGATCAATCATCATCGTTTAGGAATAGTAATGAGTTGGTAACATAACAACATAAATTATCAATATCAGTTGATAATTTTTATTGAATTATTGTAATGTATAAATTGAATATCAATTTAATTAAAATATAATATTCACATTATTTAAATATTTAAATATGATTTTTAAGTATATACTCACTAAATGATTAAAGACATAATTAGACATGATCGTATTAGTCGACACAACTCTTAATTATGCAAATATATGTCCTCTAAACCCTAAACCCTAAAAGTCTAAATTATATTTTAGATTTTTTTTATGTATTTTCTATTGAAATTTTGTTTTCGCCCTCCTCAAATTTTATTCGCCCCTGAAATTTTATTAGTTAAAGTTTGTTCCCTAACATAAAATCATGCACATGTTAGTGTCAACACATCTTTTCATCTTACTAGGATTCAAACTCCTAAAAATAAGATAGAATTTTAGGATTCAAACTCCTAAAAATAGGATAGAGTTCTACTATGATTCAAACTCCCAAAGATAGGATCCATAAGCATTATAAATAGCCATTGTAACTCACTATGATAACACAAGAGATATACGAAACACCAAGCAAAAAATTACAAGCAACTCGTAGCCATTTTTCGAAGCATTTATATTTTGAAAGGTAAAGTTCATACTTTCGCATGTTATTTTTCCTTACCCTTGCTGTGTTTTGATTTGAAAGAAAACCGAGAGAAGTGTTTTTGGCCAATGAACGGGGGCGTTTTTGAGATCTATTTTTGTAGATCTAACCCCCGAGGCTTGTGTTTTTTTGAAAAACTATTCAGATTTTTATAAACGGGTCGTGTGGATCCGTGTGTTTTGCCTCTACAGTGGGTTAATGCCCATTTCGGTTCCCCTGATTTTAAATACACGCAGATTTGTTTTTTCTTCAATTGGCTTTTAATTTCGACCACTAATTCATTTTTTATTTTAATTTAACCCTTATTATTTATATGAATATATATATATATATATATTTAGTTATATATTTTTTATTTATTATAGTTCTCTTTGTTTTTCATTTTTTGCGTTATATTATATTATTTTCCTATTATATATATTAAATTATTATTTTTTTTATCTATGTTTACTTATTTACTATTTTTTTACTATATTTTCCTAACGTTATATATATATATATATATATATATATTCTTACTTCATTTTATTTTATATTTCTATTATTACTATTTTTTAGTTAATATTATATGTATATTTATTTTTCATTTATTTATTATTATTATTACTATTTATTATTTTATTATATTATACATACATTTTTATATTTATATATATATATATATATATATATATTTATTATTTTATTTATATTATTTATTTATTTTCATTATATTTTTAGTTTCTTTGCTCTTATTATTATTTTTATTTAAAAAAAAACACTTTACCTTTTTTATTATTTTTGTATATATATTTTATCTTCATTTATTTTATTTTATTCAATTTCATTTTTTTTGTTTCATCCAATTATTTTATGTTTATTATTATTGGTTTCATTTATTTCCTTGATTTACTCTTTAGTTTTGTTACTTTCATTTATTATTGTTATTTTCTTTTAACATCTTATTTTTTAAGGGTATTTCCGTAAACTCATCAAGGGTAAGTAATTTGGATCAAATTTTACCTTT
Source organism: Hibiscus syriacus (assembly GCF_006381635.1). Lineage (NCBI taxonomy): Eukaryota > Viridiplantae > Streptophyta > Magnoliopsida > Malvales > Malvaceae > Hibiscus > Hibiscus syriacus. The sequence goes on along the minus strand of NW_024062011.1, from coordinate 240,152 downwards.
TAATTTAACTTGCAATTTTCTTAATCAAAGACAACTGGAAATTACGTAGTACCGAAAGGGCGGTTCAAGGGTGCTAATCCTTCCTTGACCGTAACCGACTCCCGAACCTGACATATCTTTGGAAAGACGCAGATCAGGTAAGAAATAGGGTATCTGATCAACCCATTTGTTTTAAATAAATGATCGGTGGCGACTCCAATCCATATTTTTCAAGTCGAAGCCCAATTCCGGGGCCCAACCGAAAGACGGTTGCGACAGCTTGGCGACTCTGCTGGGGACAGGTAAGTGATTCAGCCCGAAATTAATTTTCGGTTGTCTTTTTTTTAGCGAAAATTACAAGTTTAAATTTAATTTATTTATTCGATTCCAATTATTTATCTTTGATTTTTTTTTCAAGTAAATAGTTGTACTGACGTTTTTTCAATGATTTCAGATTTTTGAAAATGTTTCCATCTCTAGCTCTATACCCGAGCTCTGAACCCTTTTAAGTGGGGTGAAAGCGACGCCTTCGTGTAAATTTATTCACCATGCGGGCCTAGCAAGTAGCCTTCGGGATTCATATAACTTATGTCTTCGTGTGAATTTATTCACCGTGCGGGCATAAGGGAATGTTTCCTCTCAAGTTTAACTTAGTCCACATAAGCTTGTAATGGGCTTAGGACTAAGGGTCTGGTAAGCCCAAGGGGGCACCGGCAAGGAGAACTTGGGTCCCATTTTTTAGAACCTAAACTGGGAGGCTATAGAGAATTAGAGCCCACCCTAAAATCTCATTCCAAACCCTAGGTTGCTTTGTTTCATGCTTTACTTTATGTTCAAAGCATGCGAACTAGACAAATATGCGGTTAGGATTTGTGTGGAATTAGCATGCGGGATAGAGATAATGTCCGGGTAGGAATTAAAACATGTGGGGTAGGACCTTTTATTTTCATTATTATTATCTTTACCTTACTAACTCTTTTTAATTTTTCTCTCTTTTATTTTATTTCCATCGTCTGCATCATTCAAAAGAGGTGTTGATCCACACAAAAAACGTGTTCGTTAACCATAAATAATTTGCATTAATGGACAAAGGGGTTGTAATACAATAGATGAAAAATGCAGGGGTCCGACTATGGTCAGAAAAGACTCAGAAAGAAAATGAGGACAATTTGCAAGACAACTATGTGTCACATTCGATCAAGAAGACATGGTGCCCACAATCAAGTACATCAAAATTTAACTTTTCAAAAATGGGTTGACAAAGGTGGCAAGGGCAAGACGAGAAAAAGGTTACAGACCTCAAGAGTCCATTCAAAGACAACAAGAACAAGATGACAAGTCACTATCGATAAATTCAAGAAACAAGCAAATGAACTTCGGATAATCCCTTTGATGGAAGATTTCAATGGAATTTTCGATTCAGCAAAGGATGAAAGCCAGAGATGCAGTCATTTGACACTTTTTGGGAACCAGTACAAAAAACAACTCAACATTTTCACGGTTCATCCAGAGAGGCCGGAACGGTTCGACAGGTTATTCAACCGGTGAAAGATGAAGGCAAATAACTAGTCAACCTATTCTGGGTCTAGAGGATTGAGTCTGGATGTACCTTTAAATATGTTTATTGTATCTTAAAAGATAAAACACTTTTGTCCCAATAAAGGTTATTTACAATAACAGACATGTTTTTGGATCAATGCCTCGAACATTTCATGCATTTTTGCATTTTGTATTTTGCATCTACATTTCATTTTTTAAGCATTTTCATAAACAAGAAATTTCTTCATGGAGAATTCGATGAAGTGGTTTTAACCACATGACACCACATGGAAGCAAGATTGTAACATCATAAAAAAACTGAAATCACAACGAATGAGCCCGATCAGCTGGTTGTACGACTAAGCCTGCCAAGATGATCTGAGAAAATTGTCCACATATCCTAAGGGCTACGATGTTGAAGCTATTTTCAGTTGCCACATAGGATGCTCCAAACATTTTTTTGAGAACTATAAGGCGTTGAAGCGCGAGATCCAAAACCTGATGGGTTCAGAGGCACGGACAGCCGAAGAAGGGGGCATTGCATATATCATTTGCACTTAGAGGATTGTTTTGTTTGAACACGTCTTTGATCTTTCATGTTCGCTTAATCTTTTAAACGATTGAATTTATGCTACTTTCTAAGGTGGAGCAATTGAACAAATCTTAATCTTTAGTTCTTCGAATATTAAATGAATTAAGGATTCTTTTAATTCTTCAAGAATTATAGATTTTTGACATATGACAAGATTAAACATTTCTTATCCTGTCTCAAACTCCAAAACCAAAAATACCTTGACTCTTTACCCAAAATATACTCATGGTCATTACCAAAAAGACCAACTTTTGGCATTACCTCCCTCTGAAATTTTTGAACATTGTCTTTATCTTTTTGATACACCCATACCTTTCTTCAAGTCAATAAAGTCACACCATTGTCTTTTTAGACTCAAAATTGACATTTTTACACCATTAAAACCCACAACATTGAGTTGTTCATTCGAACATGAGTATTCTTCTAACTTGGGGCATTTCGCAGTGAGCCTAAACATTGAGACATGCTGGGAGCAAGAAGCAAAAAGAAGAATTCATTCGAAATAATTTTATCGTGCATTAATTACACTGTTTTTGTGTGAATAAAATTAATCCTGAAAATCTATCCCCCTATGGATACCTCTTCTCTGAGGACTTCCATGTATGAAATGATGAACGAATTTATTTCTTTATCCCTTCACAACAAGAGAAAATATATATCTCTTATGTCCCCTTTTGAGCCTATGATATTTTTCTTCTGATTCAACCCTAACCAAGGATCACCCTCCTCACTGGGGGGCAAGGTGGAGAAAATCTGCTCGTATGAGTGAAGAAATTGATTCAGATGAGATACTTAAAGGTGAACCAAATGCCAAGTGCGAAGATTCAATCAAAACAAAAAGGAAAAAACAAAAAAAAGAAGAACAAAAAGAAAAGGAAAAAAGAAAGAACAAAAATCAAAAAGAAAAAGGGACAAGGGACAAGGGACAAGAAACACATGTAAAGATTCACTAAAGACAAATGGCGCATCAAACTTCAAATTATGAGATTGATCAAGCACAATCATTCCAAAATCACTTCACTCGAAGATCATGGAATATCCAAAGAAAATCAAGAGAAACACAAACGAGCAGATTCAAATTGGGCAAAACATGATTGAAGCATCAAAATGAATTGATCCTTGGTTCAATCACCCTTAAACACTTGTTTGGGCCTTTTATCCCTTTCTTTCATAACCATGAACCATGACCTACATTACGTGCCTTAAAAGTCCCTTCTAATCATACATGGATTTCTGAACAGAAGAGACTATCTTCAGATTTCTTCCCGCCCATCAGGATTAATCTTTGTTTGCAAAAAATAGTGTAATTAATGTATGATAGAGAAAAATAACAAAGGGGGGTTCAAGACGTAAATCCTAAATGACGTCTTGAAACCAAAGGAGGATTCGAGTTGAAAACCTGAAAAGGCGGCTCGAATATAAAAATTGTGCAACTGAGGCGATCGTACAAATTCCTTGATAAGACATCGCACAATCCGAGTGTGACCACGAAGGTTGGGAGTCGGATAACACTTCCAATAGAGGAGCATGCAAGCTACCCCATCAAACCTTTGAGCATCAAATAAACAAAAATGTCAAACTTTTGACTAAACACAATAACCTGAGACTGTTTTTATCCTTTCCTTGCTTAACCATTTCCCAAAGATAGCTTTGATCTTGACACTTGTCAAATAACTATAATTTGTTGAAGGATTAACCATGTCTTTAATTCTTTGATATCGAATGAACTCTAGTTTTATGATTCGTCTCAATTATGAAACCGAGAAAGGGGCAATATTTTCAAAACTTTTGATTAAACATTTTTTTTGATTAAACATTTTTTCGAAACTCTTTTGATATTTTCAGAACTTTGAAAATAAAAGAGAAAGAAAAACATTTTTTTAAACGAGACAATCTCTCTAGAGTGGATATTGATAAATGACAAGTTGCTCTCAAACACAGAGCTCATGCTTAGAATCAATGTTGAAGCAAGAAATGAGGAATAATGGGGGCATCTTTGAATATTCAACACTATATGTTTGGGAATTTTTTGGAGATTCAACATCGAATATTGGGGCATCTTTGGGAATTCAATATCCTGATGTGAATTATCAGATCTTCCAAAGGTCTTTCCTCTATATGCAGGAACCAGCAGATAAGAAATGAGATTTTGTTCGATGAATAAAACAAGAGCTAATTCATTATGCATGCATTTTAGAGCATCATTTTTTTTCACATACATAATTTTTGCAGCTTTAGAGTCAAATTTCAACTTCAAGACGAAAGATACTCGATTCAAAGCACATTCAAAAATTGATGGTGGTTGCTCAACTTCACAGCGAAAGGGTAACTGTCTGTCGACAAATAACTTTCTAATTTCATTCAGAGTCAATTTCAACTTCATAGCGAAGGATATTGGACTCAAAGCGACACAATTTGCTCGAGAGTAGATTTCAACTTCACGACGAAGGATATCTAGCTCAAAGTCAAACTTCATAATAAAGGGGTCATCCACGGTTTCAACTTCACGGCGAAGGGAATCGTTTCCACCCGCAACATACAATACTTGGATTTCAACTTCACGACGAAGGATATCCAAGTCAATCTCAACTTCACGACGAAGGGGCCATCCGCGATTTCAACTCTATGACGGAGGATATCGTACCCACACATCCACGATTTCAACTCCACGACGGATGATATCGTGCCATTTTGAGGCTCAACTTCACGACGAAGGGGCTTCCCAGTTTCAGAGCCAATTTCAACTTCACAGCGAATGATATTGGACTCGAGACAACACAAGTTCAACTTCATAGCGAAGGGACGACTGGTTGTCAACAAACAATTTCCCAGTTCCAGAGCCAATTTCAACTTCACGGCGGAGGATATTGGACTCGGAACAATAGAACTTACTTGGATTTCAACTTCACGACGAAGGATATCTAATTCCAAGGCTCAACTTCACAACGAATGAGCCATCCACGGTTTCAACATCACGACGAAGGGAATCGTGCTCACCATTGTCTCTCTTGAGACAGTTTCCATTGAGACAATTTCTCTTGAAACATAAACATTGAAAACATTTCCCTTGAAATGAATTTTATCTCTCTTGAGATAGTTTCTGTAACATCCTCCATGTCGGGTGAGTGATTAATGTGCAAAGTTTCAACATTTGGTGATTAAAGTAGAATAATTATATAGTTTAAAATGTATGGTTAGTAAATATGAGATGGAGGTAAGGACCAAATGGTCATTTGTAAGGAATTTTTAATTAAAATAAAATGTTATGGGGTTATATGAGACCCACGTGTGACATTAGGTTCCAGAACCCTCCCATTTCTTCTTCCTTCTTCCTTATTTTCTTCTCTTCCTTCTCTCAACGTGGAGCTTGCAAGTAAAGGTAAGAATCTGAACCTTGGTAGTTTCTTTGATTTTTAAGATTGGAAATGAAAGCTTGGATGTTATATAAGCTAAAGGAAAGCTTATATGACATTAAAACAACAAGATAAGTGTTTTAGAGAATGATTTGGAAAATGAATTTTTAGATGAAATTTTGATAGGAATGAGTTTTTGAAGTTTGAATAAGATTTTTGACTTGTCAAGAAGCTAACTAAGAAGTATGAGGTGTTAGAATTCAAATAAGAACATATTGGAATTTGGGTTGGATTCTTAAATTCTACATGGAGAATTAGATTTCTAGGTTTTAGAGGTATTTAATGGATAATAATTAGTTTAAGTAAGTGTATGAGAGCTAAGAGTATTAAAGGGATTGAAATATGTATGTTTGAGCTGAAATGGGATGATTTCCGGGTTCAAAATAGGATTTCTGGGTTAGGGGAATCGGTACCCATTCAAGGGGAACCGATACCCCCTCAACGAAATGAATTTCCAGAATGCTAGAGGGGAATCGATACCCCCAGGGGGGAACCGATACCCCCTCATCGTATATGAAATTCCAGATTGCTTGAGGGGAATCGATACCCCCAGGGGGGGAACCGATTCCCCCATGAGAAAAAAAAAAGAAGAAAAGAAAGAAAGACTAAGCTATTAATTTCCTTAAATTAATAAGCTATTAAAGCTTAATTGCAAGACATAGACATCTGATGATCATCTTGAAAATTATGTTTATGTAGATACCGAGCCTACACAAGTTCGGGAACAATCTACCAGTAGGATCAATCGAGGAAAAGGCAAAGAAGTATAGGTGAGTGCATATGCATAGCATGATTATAGAAATATACTCTATTCTAGACTTGTGATAAGTCTAGATTTCATATCTTGGTACATGAGCATAGTCGGTATTATGAGACATGATATGAATTCATAAAAATTGCATTATATGACCTGACTATGTGGGAAAAGTTATGAGCTATATGAAAAGGTAAGAATTTACATGTCTACGCGTTATAGACTACTTGAAATGTAAAAGCCCATGTTATGTAGATGAGAACTATAGGTATAGTTGGCATGCCAAGGGTAGAGGGTATACTCGGTTCTTTAGGACATATGTATATCCTTTGGAACCTGTGTGAAGTCTTGAAAGACACATACTTGATCCATAGTATATGTATATGATTCTTAAGGAATTCTATGTGGTCCTTATGGACATCATTATATGGCACTACGGTGCAATTCTACGGGCACTTCGGTGCAATTCTACGGGGCACTTCGGTGCATTTATACGAGCTGTGGTGACAGCATAGTGCACAACCTCACATTACTCAAATACCTTAGGTTCTCAATATGCTATCATGGGCCAATAAACTTATTAATACAGATTTATAAATGTTACAGTCATACGCTTACAGGTATGGGTATTGATGATGTATACTACATTGATTAAGTACATGTTTGCATTTCATCTCATATGATCATGACATTTTCATTACAATTGCCTTATTATTATTGCCTCACTAAGTCGATGACTTAGCGTGTGAGTGTTTCACACGTAGGATCCGAGGAATTAGACGAGACAGGTGAAGCAGCTTGACAGTATTACTCCTGCAACCATCAGATCAGAAGCAACTTAATCAGTAGGTCATTTTGTTATGTAAATAGTAGTTGGCATGTAATTAAAGGGTTAAGTTGTGTATGCTCTGAATATTTTGGTAAACTTATATTACAGTATGTATATTATTGTATTTTCTTAATATAAGATCAAATATTTTACTATTATTTATTAAGAGTTGTGTTTTAAAGTCAATGTAATATCTCTGACTCATATCCAGGTCGGGTATGGGTTAGGGGTGTTACATTTAATGGTATCAGAGCTATGGTTTAGCCGATTCTAGGCATAAACCAGAGTCTATAGAGTCTTTAAATGGAATACATGCCAACAAATAGCGAGAACTTCTGATCTGGTATAGTATGAGTATGCTGTTTTGCTGATAGAACAATGTGTTTATTCTTATTAGATGTCCGGACATAATAGCTCCCGAAGTGAAGCGGGAGAATATAGGCATGCTGAAAGCAGTAATTCACCTGCCCTGGCCAGGCAAGGTGAAGAACAGGCATCTCAAGGAGTGCCTGTGCAAGATCAAGATACGTTCTTCAGAACGTTAGACGCTATTCTGACGCGTCTTCAACCTTCTGCTCCACTAACTCCAAGAATTAATGTAGCAAAAGAATTGAGAAGTTTAGGAGCTCCCGAATTTAAGGGAGAAGCTGAGGAAGGTCCAGTGTCAGCGGATCTGTGGTTGAATGATTTGAAAATCATGTTAGATGGTCTCCACTGTTCCGAAGTGGAGAAATTAGATGGAGCTGTATCTTTATTGAGGGGTCAGGCGAGGATATGGTGGACGAACGTCACCATGAGAATGTCAACCGACCAATTGACTTGGTCTTTGTTTTTAAAAGAATTTAAAAACAAGTATATTGGAGATCAATTTATCCGCCAAATGAAGCAGGAATTTATGAGTTTGAAGTAGATGAGTCGCTTTGTGTATGAGTACGAATGTGAGTTTAATAAGCTGAGCAGGTTTGCAGCTGAGCTTGTGCCTACTGAAAAAGATGCTTGCGAGTGGTTCGTGGAGGGCTTGCGCCCTAGACTTAAAGAAATGTTGATAGTATTAAACTTGTCCTCGTTCCAGGAGGTGATCAATCGTGCAAAAGCTCTTGAAAGGGCTCAGAATGAAAGATTTGGGGACTCAAGAGTTCAGACATCAAAGAGGACGACTACTTATTCTGGTTCAACACCAACAAAAAGGGGAAGAGACTCGGATTTCGATCACAAACTAGATCAGAATCAGTTGCATCGTCTGCTAGGGGAGCAAGTCAGGCAAGAACTAGACAGACGCAGTCAGTGGAATCCGGTGCTGGGAGATCTACTCCGGGTCAAAGGAAACAGTGTGAGCACTGCGGGAAAAACCATTATGGGGATTGTCGTATGGCTGCTGGGACTTGTTTTCGATGCGGAGATGCCGGACATTTTGTCCGGGATTGTCCCTTGATTGTTGGTGAGCCGGCACCATCTGGAAGAGCTGGTTCTTTCTCACAAAGAGGACGAGGAAGAGGCAGAGGAAGGAACCCGTCTGAATTCTCTGCTCAACCTGAAGTTCGATCCACTGCTCGAGTATACAACCTAAAGACAAGTGAAGACCGTGATGACCCTGATATTATAGCAGGTACTTTTCAGTTGTATGATAAATTAGTATTGGTACTGATTGATCCGGGTTCTAATTATTCTTATATTACAAGTAAGTTAGTAAAGGAGTTGGGGATTCCCTTAGAAGCTACGAGTAATGAGATTATAGTAACAACTCCGTTAGGCCATAGTTCCCGGGTGAATAAAGTCTGTAAGGGGTGTCCCATAAAGGTTCAGGGAATTGAATTCCCTGCTAATCTGATGGAATTACCCTTTGACGAGTTTGAAGTGATTCTGGGAATGGATTGGTTGTTCCGTTATTATGGAGATGTTAGTTGCAGATTGAAAAAGGTAACTCTGAAAAGTCCAGAAGGAACAGAGATAAGTGTGAGCAGTGAAAAGTTTAATCCTTTAGCAAATGTAATATCAGTGATGTCTGCCAAGAAATTATTGCTACAAGGATGTCAGGGTTTCCTTGCAAATGTGATTGATTCAAGAGCTCAAGAGAAAAGGTTAGAGGAAATTCCAATAGTTCGGGAGTTCCCTGATGTTTTTCCTGCTGAATTGCCAGGATTACCTCCGGATAGAGAGGTAGAATTCCAAATTGAAATAATGCCGGGAACAGCTCCGATTGCAATGGCACCTTATCGAATGGCTCCGAAAGAATTGCAAGAGTTAAAGAATCAATTACAAGAATTGCTAGAGAAGGGATTTATCCAACCAAGTGTATCGCCTTGGGGAGCTCCGGTGTTATTTGTTAAAAAGAAGGATGGATCAATGCGCCTTTGCATTGACTATCGACAGCTCAATAAGGTGACCATCAAGAACAAGTATCCTCTTCCGCGAATTGATGATTTGTTTGATCAACTAAAAGGAGCTTCGGTATTTTCGAAGACCGATCTACGTTCGGGTTATCATCAATTGAAGATCCAGGAGAAAGATATTCCGAAGACGGCTTTCAGAACGAGATATGGTCATTATGAATTCATCGTAATGCCATTCGGAGTAACGAATGCACCTGCTGCTTTCATGGATCTTATGAACAGGATTTTTCAGCCCTATCTGGACCAGTTTGTTGTTGTCTTTATTGATGACATACTGGTGTACTCGAAATCCCATGAAGAGCATAACACACATCTGAGGATCGTCTTGCAAATTTTAAGAGATAAAACGTTGTATGCAAAATTGTCCAAATGTGAGTTCTGGTTAAAGGAAGTAATTTTCCTGGGGCATGTGATCTCGGCAGTTGGGATTAGAGTAGACCCTCAGAAAGTTAAAGCTATAATGGATTGGGAAGTTCCTAAGAATGTGTCTGAAGTTCGGAGTTTTCTTGGACTTGCCGGTTACTATCGAAGATTCGTTAAGAATTTTTCGATGATTGTGCTGCCTCTAACAAAGCTAATGAGAAAGAACGTACCATTTGTTTGGACTTCTGAATGTAAAGAAAGCTTCGAAGCTCTAAAGAGAATTCTGACGGAAACTCCGATATTGGTTCAACCGGAATCTGGCAAGAATTTTGTAGTATACAGTGACGCATCCCATAACGGGTTGGGGTGTGTATTAATGCAAGAAGGAAAAGTGGTAGCGTACGCATCGAGACAGTTGAAACCACATGAAAGGAATTACCCCACTCATGATTTAGAAATGGCTGCTGTAGTATTCGCTCTCCGGATTTGGCGTCATTATCTTTATGGGGAGCGTTGTTACTTATATACGGATCATAAGAGCCTGAAGTACCTGATGACTCAAAAAGAATTGAATTTGAGGCAACGTAGATGGGTAGAGTTCTTAAAGGATTATGATGTGATAATTGACTATCATCCCGGAAAGGCTAATGTGGTAGCAGATGCTCTGAGTAGAAAGACGTTTGCAGCTTTACGAGCTATGGATGCAAGATTATCTTTAACAGGAGACGGTGGTCTTTGTGCAGAATTAACCCTTAAACCAGCATGGTTGGAACGAATAGGAGAATTGCAATGTAAAGATGAAGTGTGTTTGAAAAGAATTGAGCAAGTAAAGAACAAAGAGATTAAAGACTTTGAGATTAAGTCAGATGGAAATCTATATTGTAAAGGAAGAATTGTAATACCCGACAATGACAACTTGAAGAAGGAGATATTAATAGAGGCTCATTGCAGTCCGTTAACGATGCACCTGGGTGGAACCAAGATGTATATGGATTTGAAGGATCGATTTTGGTGGTCAGGGATGAAGCGAAGCATCACCGAATTTGTGTCTAAGTGTCTGATATGTCAACAAGTCAAAGCCGAGCATCAAGTTCCATCAGGATTATTGCAACCGCTTTTCATTCCTCAATGGAAATGGGAAAATGTTACGATGGATTTTGTTTCGGGGTTACCCTTGACCCCGAACAAAAGAGAATCAATCTGGGTAATTGTGGATCGATTAACTAAGTCAGCGCATTTCCTTCCGGTTAGAACGGATTTCTCTATGGAAAAGTATGCAGAACTGTATATTAGAGAAGTTATTAGATTGCATGGAGTACCTGTTTCTATAGTCTCTGATCGAGACCCTCGATTCACTTCTAGATTCTGGAAATCTTTGCATGGAGCGTTGGGGACTCGTTTAAACTTTAGTACGGCTTTTCATCCTCAGACTGATGGGCAATCAGAGAGAACTATTCAGATATTGGAAGATATGCTGAGAGCATGCGTAATGGAATTTAAAGGATCATGGGAAAAGTATTTACCGCTGGCAGAGTTCGCTTACAACAATAGTTATCAATCTAGTATAAAGATGGCCCCATATGAAGCATTATATGGAAGAAAATGTTGTACTCCATTAAATTGGTATGAACTCAAAGACCGAAGTGTTCTTGGTCCGGATTTAATTCAAGATGTAGAACAGAAAGTTCGAGAAATTCAGCATAACCTCAAAGTGGCCTCTGATCGGCAAAAGTCCTATTCTGATCTTAAAAGGAAAGAAATTGAATTTCAAGTTGGAGATAAAGTGTTTTTAAAAGTGTCTCCATGGAAGAAGGTGTTGAGATTTGGTCGGAAAGGAAAATTGAGTCCTCGGTTTATTGGACCATATGAGATTGTAAAGAGAGTAGGACCTGTAGCATATCAGCTAACTTTACCACCTGAGATGGAAAAGATACATGATGTTTTTCACGTTTCAATGCTTCGAAGATATAGATCTGACCCTTCTCATATCGTGACACCAGAAGAGATTGAGGTTCGTCCTGACTTGACTTATGAGGAAGAACCGATTCAAATTTTAGCACATGAAGTTAAGCAATTGAGGAACAAGATTATTCCTTTGGTCAAAGTATTGTGGAGAAATCACAAAGTAGAAGAAGCAACATGGGAGCGTGAAGAAGATATGCGACATCAATACCCTCATTTGTTCGTGCAATGAAAATTCGAGGACGAATTTTCTTAAGGGGGAGAGATTTGTAACATCCTCCATGTCGGGTGAGTGATTAATGTGCAAAGTTTCAACATTTGGTGATTAAAGTAGAATAATTATATAGTTTAAAATGTATGGTTAGTAAATATGAGATGGAGGTAAGGACCAAATGGTCATTTGTAAGGAATTTTTAATTAAAATAAAATGTTATGGGGTTATATGAGACCCACGTGTGACATTAGGTTCCAGAACCCTCCCATTTTTTCTTCCTTCTTCCTTATTTTCTTCTCTTCCTTCTCTCAACGTGGAGCTTGCAAGTAAAGGTAAGAATCTGAACCTTGGTAGTTTCTTTGATTTTTAAGATTGGAAATGAAAGCTTGGATGTTATATAAGCTAAAGGAAAGCTTATATGACATTAAAACAACAAGATAAGTGTTTTAGAGAATGATTTGGAAAATGAATTTTTAGATGAAATTTTGATAGGAATGAGTTTTTGAAGTTTGAATAAGATTTTTGACTTGTCAAGAAGCTAACTAAGAAGTATGAGGTGTTAGAATTCAAATTAGAACATATTGGAATTTGGGTTGGATTCTTAAATTCTACATGGAGAATTAGATTTCTAGGTTTTAGAGGTATTTAATGGATAATAATTAGTTTAAGTAAGTGTATGAGAGCTAAGAGTATTAAAGGGATTGAAATATGTATGTTTGAGCTGAAATGGGATGATTTTCGGGCTCAAAATAGGATTTCTGGGTTAGGGGAATCGGTACCCATTCAAGGGGAACCGATACCCCCTCAACGAAATGAATTTCCAGAATGCTAGAGGGGAATCGATACCCCCAGGGGGGAACCGATACCCCCTCATCGTATATGAAATTCCAGATTGCTTGAGGGGAATCGATACCCCCAGGGGGGGGAACCGATTCCCCCATGAGAAAAAAAAAGAAGAAAAGAAAGAAAGACTAAGCTATTAATTTCCTTAAATTAATAAGCTATTAAAGCTTAATTGCAAGACATAGACATCTGATGATCATCTTGAAAATTATGTTTATGTAGATACCGAGCCTACACAAGTTCGGGAACAATCTACCAGTAGGATCAATCGAGGAAAAGGCAAAGAAGTATAGGTGAGTGCATATGCATAGCATGATTATAGAAATATACTCCATTCTAGACTTGTGATAAGTCTAGATTTCATATCTTGGTACATGAGCATAGTCGGTATTATGAGACATGATATGAATTTATAAAATTGCATTATATGACCTGACTATGTGGGAAAAGTTATGAGCTATGTGAAAAGGTAAGAATTTACATGTCTACGCGTTATAGACTACTTGAAATGTAAAAGCCCATGTTATGTAGATGAGAACTATAGGTATAGTTGGCATGCCAAGGGTAGAGGGTATACTCAGTTCTTTAGGACATATGTATATCCTTTGGAACCTGTGTGAAGTCTTGAAAGACACATACTTGATCCATAGTATATGTATATGATTCTTAAGGAATTCTATGTGGTCCTTATGGACATCATTATATGGCACTACGGTGCAATTCTACGGGCACTTCGGTGCAATTCTACGGGGCACTTCGGTGCATTTATACGAGCTGTGGTGACAGCATAGTGCACAACCTCACATTACTCAAATACCTTAGGTTCTCAATATGCTATCATGGGCCAATAAACTTATTAATACAGATTTATAAATGTTACAGTCATACGCTTACAGGTATGGGTATTGATGATGTATACTACATTGATTAAGTACATGTTTGCATTTCATCTCATATGATCATGACATTTTCATTACAATTGCCTTATTATTATTACCTCACTAAGTCGATGACTTAGCGTGTGAGTGTTTCACACGTAGGATCCGAGGAATTAGACGAGACAGGTGAAGCAGCTTGACAGTATTACTCCTGCAACCATCAGATCCGAAGCAACTTAATCAGTAGGTCATTTTGTTATGTAAATAGCAGTTGGCATGTAATTAAAGGGTTAAGTTGTGTATGCTCTGAATATTTTGGTAAACTTATATTACAGTATGTATATTATTGTATTTTCTTAATATAAGATCAAATATTTTACTATTATTTATTAAGAGTTGTGTTTTAAAGTCAATGTAATATCTATGACTCATATCCAGGTCGGGTATGGGTTAGGGGTGTTACAGTTTCCCTTGGAACAAATTTTGTCTCCCTTGAGACGATTTCTCTTGAAACATAAAAACGTTTCCCTTGAAACACAAGATGTTTGAATCAGTTTCTCTTGAAACAAATTTTGTCTCTCTTGAGACAGTTTCTCTTGAAACAAATTTTTTGTCTCTCTTGAGACAGTTTCTCTTGAAACACCAATCTTTGAATTTGTTTCTCTTGAAACACAAAAAACCTTTGAAATTGCTTCTCTTGAAATACAAAAAACCTTTGAAAATGTTTCTCTTGAAACACAAAAAAACCTTTGAAATTGTTTTTCTTAAAAAAACTTTGAAAATGTTTCTCTTGAAACACAAAACCTTTGACATTGTTTCCCTTGAAACAAATTTTGTCTCACTGGAGACAGTTTTTCTTGAAACACAAAATCTTTGAATTTATCTCTCTTAAAACAAAATTTTGTTTCCCTAGAGATAGTTTCTCATGAAATAACAAATATCTCTGAGATCGTTTCCCTTGAAATGAATTATGTCTCTTTTGAGACAACTTTTCTTGAAACATCATATGAACCGTTTCATTCAGCTCGAGGGCCTATCAACCACGCGTTAGAGTCAATGAATCATTTTCCGGTCGAATTTCTAAACCAAGGTCTTTAAACCAAGAAGAAGATCGAAGTTCACTATAATTTGGCAACAATAAGCCATATTCCAATTCCAATTCAAATTCCGAATTACGACCTCAATTCCATGTCACTCCAAGATGGACTCGACTTCGCGACGGGGGAGCCATCTACAACACAATTCGACAGGGAGTTATTCTTCCAGATTCAATTTTCAACTCCACCGAACGAAAAGTGTGTCTTTTAATCTTTGCCCTATCCCCGTTACACAACTATGGGCAAAGAGGGGCAGCTGTAGACACACTTTTTATGACCGAAATAAATATATATATTTATATATTATATTATATTATATTATATATATATATATATATATATATATATATTGTACAATTATTATTATTATTATTAAGCTAACACATTTGTTCGTTTTCTGTATCAGGATTACGAGTGGCCCAGTAGCACGCACGAACCAGTCAACCAATTACAACCCGCATGAACCAGTCCAAGCCCTCAACACCGAATCAACCCGAGGCTAGGGTTTCCAGAACTTAGCAAGCAGGCGCAGTTTCCCGCGAGGACTCTTCCTCACTCGCACCTCCGATCTTCACGCCAAACCGTCCGACGCAAGGACCTCGCAAGGCAACCACCAACAAACATTAAAAGAACAATTTGTATGCCATTAGGACTCCTAAAAATAGGGCCTCTTTTCTACTATAAATACCCATGTAATCACATTCAAAAGAGGGGAGAAGCAATAAAAATAAAAAAAATGAATTCTTCAGGAATAAAAAACAGAACCGATTTTTTTTTCAAAGCGAAGAGGTATTTTCTAATTTGATTTCATTTTCGGTTTATTAGTTTAGTTATTTAAATGAAATTAAGGTAGTAGATTTTAGTTTTTTATTGTTTACATTCGATACTTTCAAAAATACATATATGAAAAGGGGTTAGAAACTTACCGGGCCCGCCGTTGGCTCGACGAGCGAGTGAGGAATCGACCACCCAAGCTCGGTGGCCAAGTTGTTTTTTTCCTGGAGTTAGAAAACTTTGCGCCGCATGGAGAGAATGGGGAAGAAGAGAAGAAGATGCGTGATGTTAGTTTAGTTTAGTTTAGTTTAGGTTTTAGGTTATATATTAAGTTTAGGGTTAATTACTTACTAAGTCATTATAATTTAGCCACTTATATATATTCTAGTCATCTGTTTTAAGGTCAAATATCCAAGTTTATATTATTTTGAGCCTTTATCTTTCCACATTTATATCTTGATCACCAGTTTACTTATGATACCATCTTTATTTATATTTTACTTTAGTCATGATATGTGTAATTAGTCCATTTTAATCACTGCCTTGTGTTGGGTTTAATTAGTATTTGCTCCTTTATGTTTCTGGTTATTTTATTTTAGTCCTCTATATTAGTTTTGGGTCATTTGTATTTCTAGTGCCTATAATATTTATTATTTTGATGTTAGTTTGTTTTTATATATTTGGGGTTCAGCCCCCTGACTTCTTATTTTGCTGTTTTAATCTTTTAAATTTCTGTTTTTGCTGTTTTAATCCATTAAGTTTCTGTTTTTCTCTTGCAACTCATTTCTAGAATTAATTTGATCCATAAATTTTAATTATTTCCAATTTAATTTTTAATTTGAATTTCCTTTCATTCCTTTTATTTAATCTTTTTTTATTTTGATTTTAATAATAACTCTTTGTTTTTGTTTGTTTTATTTTTTAACTTTATTTATGATTTTTTAGGAATAATTTTAATCGATCAAAAGGTAAATAATTATGATCGAATTTTTAAATTTAAATTTAAGTTACAATTTTCGCAATTAAGACAATCGACAAATTAATTGGTACTGAAAGGGCGGTTCAAGGGTGCTAATCCTTCCTTGACCGTAACCGACTCCCGAACCCGACACGTTTATGGTACAACGCAGATCAGGTAAGATGGTGTCCAACCCACCTAAATTCGTTTTAAAATGGTCGGTGGCGACACCTAACCCAATTCATTTCAAGTCAAAGCCCAATTTCGGGGCCCAACCGAAAGGCGGTTCTGACAGCTAGGAAATATGAAGAATAAATTATAACATAGAATTATCGATAAAGTAAAATTAACCAATTGGATTGGTTACTTGATTCAAGTGGTAAGTAGTTTGATATCACTTAAATAAGTTATTGAGATCGAGTCATTCTATATACAGAAAAGATGAAACGCACAAAAGATAAGTCGAAATGAGATTGTTGAAGTTGTTGAACAATTGCCGCTGAATCGCTTTCTATTATAGCCCAAGAATATTCAATCTCAACCATCAATTGAAGACCAAACCTAATTGCTTGAGCCTCCACGACCTTAAAACCTTAAATCAAGACAAAACCTTAACACAACAAAACCTTAAAATCGATTAATCAACACAAAACCTTAAATAAGTTATTGAGATCGAGTCATTGTGTATACATAAAAAGTCGTATGATGCAGGTCAATTTAGATTAATCAAGACAAAATCTTAAAACCGAGAATGAAAAGTAATAAAATAAAATTTTGAATATTATATATTTATTTTAGCTTTTAACACAACAAAGCAGGCTAGACTCTAGATTCGAGATTCCATAAGGAAAGAAAAATATTTTCAAAGTTAGCAGAAGATGAGATTATTGACTGAATTTCCTCTTTATCATGCGCAAATTCTTTCTAATTAATGTAATAAATTAATTGGAATAAAAAAAGAAATTAATTTTGACACCACCTCTTGTAATTTTTGGTGAAATTAATTTTTATCTTTAATTATTTGTTTTTTAATTAGTTTATATATATATATATATATATATATATATATATATATATATACGCATAATTATTTATTAATTATTTTGTATTAATGTTAAAATTTATTGTTAGATATAAATTGGTAAAATTTTCACATTTTTTACTTTAAGTGCATATATTATTTTTCATCAAAATAAATATCTAAATTACAATTTCGTAATTATATAAAGTCCACATGTTAACACATATTGATACATATTTTTTAATTAATATCATAGTATTAATAAGTGTAAATATAATTTAAATATTTTATTTTTATCTACAATATAATGTTTATAATAAATATTTTATCTTTTTTAAACCATTTTAATCTAATCTCAAATAATTAAATTTTGAACTGTATTTTTTTCAGAAACAATTTTAAAAGTATCTTTCACATTATTTTTAAGTTATTTTTTTCAAGTAATACTAAATTAGCCCTGTATATATATTAAAAATATTATGGGTAAAGGCCTACAAGCTACAATTCTTCAATATGATAAGAGATAAATATTTAACTTTATTTAACAAATTCCGACATGATCTTATGAGGTTAATCTTTTTTTGGGTATGGGATTAAGTCGAGTCAAGTTTAAATTTATGATAAAAATATCAAATTAAAACGAGAAAATAATATAACTATTCTTTAAAAACATTTAGAGATAAGTATAAAATATCTATGTAATTCTTATTTTATCTAACAAAAATAAATTATATATTTATTTGTTTTGAGTCAAGTCAATGTAAAATTTTATTTAAAAATTAAATTAAATTTTAAATCATATAAAATTTATTTAAATCTAAATCAAACCAAATAATGAATAAAAAAATATAATACTTAAATTAAATTTGAATAAACTAAAATTTAATTTGATAAATGTTTATCTCTAAATATAAACTACTCGTATCCCCTATTTAAATAATGAAAAGCACCTTATCACAATAAAACTCATGATTCTTGTGGGATAGTTAAATTATGTCATAAATAGAGTTATGATCTCAAATAAATTGAATTGTGATACATTTACACGTCAATATTCAGGATCCATCGAATAATTGAAATTTTCTTATTAAAAACTAGCCAGCTCTAAATTTAAATTTTATTAATACCAATTTTAAATTAGTGAGATTAAATTATATTAAATTACTGGAACTTTTTATTAGAAATCGACGATGTTATAACATTTTATCGTAGTTGTTTTCCTTTTAAAAATTTGAAAAATAGTTTATCTCTTTTCTTATTTTTAGTTGATAGACGATGATATTAATCTTTGTGTTAATTGATAGACGGCGATATTAATCTTGTAAAATGTTTTTTCACTGTTTGGTTAATTTTTATGAAAATAAATTTCAAAATATGTTTTCAGTAAACAATTATACATATTTTATGAATTATTAAATTTATTAAAAATTAATTTCATTATTAAAAAAATTATACTTTACAATTTTTGAATATAAAGTACAATGTTTTATATTTATAAGTATGTCAAATTAAATTTATAGATAAAAGAAATAATTTATGTTGATTGTGTTAAAAACCAATATTTTTTTTCTTGAAAATACTGATATTATCAAAGTGTATAATTTAATACTACATCATATTAAAACAACAATACTATACCATGTTGAAATAATAAAATTATCAAAGTCTAACAACAATACTATATTATGTTAAAATAATAGCAACCAACTTAAAACATATTGATTTCAATATCCACAAAAATTGAAACATTAAAATTTTCAATGTCTAACAAATTCAAAACATGATATTTATAATACTAACAAACATGAAATATTATACCTTCAACATTCAATAAACTTAAAACATTGTAAATTTCAATGTTCAATAAACTTAAACACAATATTCCTGCATAGGGATTGAGCCAGGATATTAGTTCAGGGGAGCAAAGTATAATTAACAATAGAAAATGGGAGGGGGACAAAATCAAAATAAATCAAAATTTAAAGGTATAGATTAGTAATTATCCCTATTTTTTAATGATAAAAAAATTGGGGGGACAATGCCCCGGGGCCTACATGGCTCCGTTCCAACATCTAGCAAACTTAAAGCATTACCTATTTCAATGTCCAACAAACTAAAAATAACAATATCCAACATACCTACTCGACAAAAAGTTCTAAAGAAAATCAATATTTCTATTTATATAATAACTCCACATCGTTTGTGCTATTTCATCTCTCTTGATAGCCTATTCTCTAACTTCTTATTTCTCTTCTCGTTACGTAAGAGTTGATGTTATCAATTGAGATGCAGATTCCTCATATAATCCTTCATTAATCAAATCATTTGGATTAATTCTTATTATATGATTATGAATGATAGTACAAGCCAACAATAATTTATGAATACTTAAACTTTGGAATAAATAATAGCCAATGAAGTATAAACAATCTACATTCATATTATTATTTTTATTTTGATTTGCTAATGTTTTTAGCATTTTTTTTATTTTATCTCAAAGAAAATAAACTGGTAAACTTGTAAGGATTGATTTAATAAGTGTGCGTCTACCCGTAAAATAGTAAATTTGCTTTCCAACCTTCAAGTCTCTTGGTAAAAATTGTTACCACTGAATCTCAAGTAGCTATAGAATTCTGTTCGACTCTCGATGGGAGACTGAGATAGTTTGTGAGGAGCTTATAAACCAAACAGTCTGTTTCCTTAGCCCAACTTTGTAGCAAAGGCTCTAGTAAGAATTTTGCTTTTTTTTAAGATTTAGTTTAAGACCCGAAGCAAGCTCAAAAATCCTGAGAATACGCTTCACATTTCAAACTTGCATTTCAGAAGCACCACAAGTTATCAAGATTGTGTTTATTTCTTATCGTGCTAATCTTCTTTACTTTGGACTTATGGATTGGATTTGGATACGCAATTTGTGTTCGTGAATATTTTTTTCATTTCGCTCGATTTTGATTTACAGTTTGTCGTAACCTTTCAATAACTTTATCTCCTTTTGTGGTTGATTTGTCAACGCAAATCAAATATGTTTGCATTTATCTTTTGTCGAATTTTTTGATTAGGTTTTATACCATTTTATTGTATAGTCCTTGTGAGATCTTAAGTAAATACTTTTTATATAAATGATTATAGAAAAATTATTATAGAAAAATGTATTAATTATATGGTTAGTTTATGTTTATGATCGTAAACATTTATTATAATTTTAGATATTTTATCTTTCTAATAAAACTAATATCTACAAATATATTGATGATGATATAAATTTAAATGTACGAATACTGCTATGAAAATCAAAAGATTAAAATCTATTCAATTAAAATATCAAATTTTGCGACGATAAAAGAAAACAAAAACTAAAATTAGTACTGCAATTAAAAGTTTAAGAAAAATGACGCATATTTACGACATTCTTTGGGCGCAAGTTAGCAGGGCTAATGGAACTTGAGTTTCCCGTCGCGTCGCTGGTGATTTCGTCTGTTAACTTCTGATTGTTACTCTACAGTTATTCTTTCTTCTCTACAAACCCTTCATTGTTCAATGGATTGGAGAAAATTATTCAGGTGTCAAGCAAGTCAGGAGCTAACCTATTTTCCCCAAAATCGAGCGAAAAATCTTGATAGTCCACCCTCCACCTGAGATCTTCGAGGCTGGAACAACATAATTGAAATCCTCTCTTGTGGGTCAGTTTCTTGTAGATGCTCCTAACTTTATCACTCTGCAAAGAATTATTGAAAATCTCTGAAACCAACCTTCGAAGGGGGCTCGAGTCCAGGTTAGTCATGCTGGAAACAATCTTTACATTTTTTCCTTCAATACTGATTCTGCTAGAGACTGGATTCTCGAAAATTGTCCATGGCATATTCTCAATAAGCCTTTAATTCTCATAAAATAGGAGCCTAATCTATAAAGGCTTGATTTTGATTTATCTCGTTTGCCTATCTGGGTTCATCTGTTTAATGTACCACTTGAACTATTTTCACGTGAAGGCCTTAGCTATATTGCTAGTGCTCTAGGAGTTCCTTTATCAATGGACTCAATTACGGCTTCTAAATCTAGACTAGAATACGCTAAGGTCTGCATTGAGATAGGTGCTAAGGAGGATATTCCTAAAACTGTTGAAGTGGTTCTTGCAAATGGTCAAACCACTACAATATATGTTGAAGTTCTCTGGTATCCAAACAGATGTAGAAAGTGTGAATCATTTGGTCATTCTGATAAAAACTGCACTGTTAAATCGACAACAACTCCTTCAACTTCAAAAAATTGGAGGAAAATGATGTCTTGAATGATAATTCAGAAACAAATTCCTATGAAGGAATCGAAGTCCTGCAAGATCCTTTGCCAGACTCTATTTCCTCAAAGGATAAGACCGAGTCTAATGAATATGATCCAGGATTAGCAACATAAAAACCTTCTCCAGTTCAAATAGAACATTACTCCAAGGGTGAACCTTCTATTATGTAACATCCCAAATTACGGGTTAGTGACTAAATTATAAAATTTCATAATTTGGTGATTAAAGTAGACTATTTGAATAGTTCAATGATTTATTTGGGAATATTTCCGGAAAGTTGTTAGTAATTATCAAAGGAATTAAAGGGCAAAATGTTCATTTGACATAGATATAGATAAGATAATGATATATATGGGATAAGCTTGAGAGATTTCTCCAGAAATCTCTTTTCTTCTTCCTCTCCTCCCGTATCTTCAAACTCAAAGGTGAGTCTTCTATTTAGTTAATTTCTGGTTAAATTTAAGGTTGGGTTATGATCATTAGATGATAATTAAGCTTAGGGAAATCTTAATTTGTTCTAAAAACAAGATGAAAGGTATATAAGAGATTAAAGAAAATGAGTTTTTATAGGAATTTATGAAAAAGAGTTGATAAGTTGAATATGAAGCTAAATTTGACTTGTCATCATACTAATTAAGGAATATGAAGTGTTAGAATTGTATTTAGAACATATTCAAAATTGGGTATGATTCTTGAATTCTAGGTAGAGAAGTGGATTTTGAAGTTAAGGATGTATTGAATGAGTATTAATGAGTTCAAGTATGAGTAGATGAGTTAAGTATATATAAAGGAATGAAATAGGAAGTGTTTGAGTAGAAATGAGGTGATTTTCGTGCTCAAAATATAATTTCTGGTCATAGGGTATCGATACCCTATGAAGGGGTATCGATACCCCTCTTGAACAAAAAATTACAGAATGTGTGTATAGTATCGATACCCTATAGGGGGTATCGATACCCC
Source organism: Hibiscus syriacus (assembly GCF_006381635.1). NCBI lineage: Eukaryota > Viridiplantae > Streptophyta > Magnoliopsida > Malvales > Malvaceae > Hibiscus > Hibiscus syriacus. Next base: position 217,292 of record NW_024062011.1, on the reverse strand, counting down.
CCTGAAGATGAAAATTTCCAGAATATTATCAGGGTATCTATACCATAGACAGGGTATCTATACTATAGATAAGGTATCTATATCTCAGTTAGGGATATATCGATACCTATTTTATACAAGAAATGAAATTGGTCTTTCCTTTAGTATAATAATTGGAAGATTAGAGTATATAATTGTATTACTGATATGTATAAATTTATAATTATGTAGATAGTGAACGTAACTTTGTTCCGCAACGATCGAGGGATTAGAAACGATCGAGAAAGAGATAAGTTCTAGAATCGATTCAAATCAAGCAAGGCTAAGGTGAGTGCAATTTAATTTGTACTTATATTATTGAATAAACATTGGCTTGTGATGAGCCAGTGACGGAGTTACTATGGTAAGAAGTGACTCTTAAAATGTTATATGATTTTTTATGAGTGTATATGTTAAATGATAGGTGTGAGTACATGTTAGTGTGATTGTGAATAGGTAGAAAGAAAACAAGTGATGATATAGGAATCTAGTATATGATATATGATATGAAAATATGATTTAAGTTATGTATATGTGATCTATGTGAATGTATGTATGATGTATGAATTCATGAGTAAAGGTATGCATAAATGATATATGTTACATGATATGATATGTGAGTTTACATGAACAAATGAGAAATGATATAAGTCATATGAAACTATCTACGTGAATACATGCACTTGTGATACATGTGATATGATATGAGATATATGGTTACACATACATGTGGTATGTGACAGAAGAGAAAGAACAAGTGATATGAAATGTATAAATGATAATGTCTATATTATATAATACGAGAGCTATAGGTATAGTTGGCATGCCAAGAGTCGAGGGTCTATGCGGTCCTTCGAGACATATGCAGTGGTCCTTCAGGACAAATACATAGGTCATTCGGGACAAATTTCATATGCCACTCAGTGGGACTTATACGAGCTGTGGTGACAGCATTAGTGCACAATCTCAATGTACTCACATACCTTCAGTTCTCAACAGTGTACATGGGCTAATAAAGAAATTAAATAAAAATACTGAATGTGATATGTATATGTGATTTGTTATATAGAATAAATTACAGGATTCATGTATTGGTTATATGAAAGGATATATGTTTTAGTTATATGAACTGTATTACATGAATTATATGAGGTTAAGTGTATTTCTTTATGAAATGATATATGATGGGTATAAATGATAAGTATATGATAATATGATAAAAGGTATTAATGATAATAATAGGATAATGACAAGGAAGAATATAATTATATATGTACATGTATATATTCTGTTATGTGAAATGTTTTATGATTTTTATTATATGTTTATATGCCTCACTAAGTCATCGACTTAGCGTGTGATTGTTTCACACGTAGGTTTGGAAAGCGGAAAGAGAAGTAAAGAGGAACAAGACAGGTCAATTCTCCTTACCAAATATCAGATCGGAAATGTAGATATAATTGTATGTATTTTGTTATAAAGAATTTAGTTGGCATGTAATAATATAAAAGATTTGTATTAGATGCGCTAAGAACTGAAGCTCTTCCCATACTTAACGCAGGAACTACGAAGATTAAGGATATATGGGAAGAAATTAGAGTCCAAAGAAACAAGGTTCCTTGGCACAAAGTGATCTGGTTTCCTCTCCATATTCCTAAGTGCAGCATGATTTCATGGATGGCTATTCTGGACAGACTCCTAACTCGGGAGAGGCTTTCTCGGATGGGAATAGTCTCTGATGGTTTATGTGTCTTATGCAATAAGTCTCTCGAAACAAGGAATCATTTGTTTGCATATTGTAACTTCACAAATTCTCTGTGGAAATCTATCTTGAATCTTACTCACTTGCGCAAACCCCACATGTCTTGGGAAGCAATGATCGAATGGGCTTGTGAAGATTGGAATGGCAAATCTCTTCTTTCCTCCATCCTGAATATAGTTTGGACTGCCTTCATCTACTTGATTTGGGAGGAAAGAAATAGAAGAATTTTTCAACGAGGGTCTAGAACTATGGATCAAATTTTGAAGTCCATCCAGGAGCTTGTTCGAATTCAACTCAGAGACAGAAACATTAATAGAATAAATAATGTTAATTTTAACCTATGTAACTATTGGGGTATAGACTAACCATTTTTTTGTTGCAAGTAAGCTGTTTATACTCCCAATTGGGATGTTTGTTGTAGCAGAACATTGCTTCTTTGGATAATAAATTTTAACTTATCCAAAAAAAAAACTAAAATTAAACCGAAAGAGAAGTTACATAATAATAATAAGAGAAAATAACCCCAGTGACCGAAAATGCCTTGTAATATACGATTTTGACCAACTTTTTTTGGATTTACCAAAATGACCAAGTAAATCGCAATGCGATCGATAATTCGCAACGCGATCTCCGGTATCGCAAATCAGTTTCTAGATTCGCAACGCGATAGTCGAATTTTGCGTTGCGATTCATTCCAAATTCGTTACGATAGTCGAAGTTCGCGTTGCGATTCATTCCAATTCGTTGCGACAGGCGAAGCTCGCGTTGCGATTCATTCCAAATCGTTGCGACAGGCGAAGTTTGCGTTGCGATTCATTCCAATTCGTTGCGACAGGCGAAGCTCGCGTTGCGACAGGCGAAGCTCGCGTTGCGATTCATTCCAAATTCGTTGTGATAGGCGAAGTTCGCGTTGTGATTCATTCCAAATTCGTTGCGATAGTCCAAATATTGCATTTGTTTCTTAAAAATTTTCTCTAAAAAGAAAGAATTCGCGCGGACGTGTCAAAGACACGTATTACCACGACCACGACCACGACCACGACCCGACCCGAGACGGGACGGCGGCAGCGGCGGCGCGCGAGAGTCCCCCTTGTTCTCTATCACTCAACAAGGAAGTGGAAAAGCCAAGCCTTAAATACCATTCCCAATAGTATTTCCAATACTATGTGGGATTGAGCATTACCAACACTTGTTTCCAATACCATTACCTTCATTGTTGTAAGAGTTTAATTTTGAAACTAAAAAAATATTTATTCGAATAAATAACTTACCCTTTGAGGACTTTGATCATAAATGAAGTAATTGCTAAAACTAACTCTGATTTGGGTTCTTATAGTGTTCAAATGACTTACTTGCAAAGAGTAGATGATGACCAAACAACTCGATATGTTTCCTTTGTGTCATTATCAGCTAGTTTTCGTAGCATCCTCAGTTAAAAACTCCCATCATTGTCTCCTTTGCATTTGTTTGGTTAATATTTTTCTTCCATCAAAGTCCTCAAAGGGTAAGTTATTTATTCGAATAAATATTTTTTTAGTTTCAAAATTAAACTTTTACAGACAATGAAGGTAATGGTATTGGAAACAAGTGTTGGTAATGCTCAATCCCACATAGTATTGGAAACGCTATTGGGAATGATATTTAAGGCTTGGCTTTCCCACTTCCTTGTTGAGTGATAGAGAATAAGGGAGACTCTCGCGCGCTGTCGTCGCCGCCGTCCCGTCTCGGGTCGGGTTGGGTCGGGTCGGGTCGTGGTCGTGGTCGTGGTCGTGGTAATACGTGTCTTCGACACGTCCGCGCGAATTCTATATTTTTAGAGAAAATTCTTAAGAAACAAATGCAATATTTGGACTATCGCAACGAATTTGGAATGAATCGCAACGCGAACTTCGCCTATCGCAACGAATTTGGAATGAATCGCAACGCGAACTTCGCCTATCGCAACGAATTGGAATGAATCGCAACACGAACTTTGCCTATCGCAACGATTTGGAATGAATCGCAACGCGAACTTCGACTATCGCAACGATTTGGAATGAATCGCAACGCGAACTTCGCCTATCGCAACGAATTTGGAATAAATCGCAATGCGAACTTCGCCTATCGCGTTGCGAATCTGGAAACTGATTTGCGATACCGGAGATCGCGTTGCGAATTATCGATCGCATTGCGATTTACTTGGTCATTTTGGCAAATCCAAAAAAAGTTGGTCAAAATATATTACAAGACATTTTCGATCACTGAGGTTATTTTCTCTAATAATAATATACCATCACTGATGTTTGTTGCCAACAAGACCATTCAAAACCCAAACCGGGCCTTGCGATAACTGATAGGCAAGTCTATGTTCCAATCTCAAAGGCCCTACAAACTTTCACTTTGGTTTAAGCATTGAATGTTAAATCCTTTGAAGTTTGAACCCAGAATTATACACTTCCAAGGCCACTAATTGAGTGGATCGAGAAATTTACTAATCCAATGATAAATCTACTTTTTAATTATGGTTTTTATCCATTTATTACGTTTAGTTACGCTTTAGTTAGACATATTTTAATTAATTCACTTTTATAAAATTAGTAAATTCAAATTAATAACATCACTTCAATTTCATCTATGTCACCAAAAATTAGTACTACAAAGACAACGAAAGGTTAAGGTCTAAACCGCCGCCGCCGCTGCCGTCGTCCTTGCTTTCTTTTTCGGGTCCATGTTTTGTCTCCGAGGAAGGGCCCGCATCGTTCAACCTCGAAGGATTCTTAGACCCGGAAGCGGAACCCTCCATGAAATCTTCAGATTGGAACGATGGATTCCACCGGCCACCACCCCCACCGGCAGCAACCGCCTTCTCCTCCTCTTTCTTCTTTTGACACTCTTCCTCTTTTGATCCATTCGGCGCCACAACGTTCCTTAGACGATCACGCACCTCCCTTGTGCTTCGTATCAAAGCAAAGAACTTCTCCACTTTCTCTTCTTCATCATCTTCGTCGTCTTTTTCTTCTTCATTCCCCATTTTTCTCTTCCTTCTCCCACTCTGCTCCATTTGCTAGCTTGACTTTACCTACTGTGTACGCTTTAGATTTTAGAACATGAAGAACTATAATATTATATATTGAATTAAACCATAAAAATATTACAGTCAGAGTAATAAGGGAGAGAAAGCGAGAGGAAATGGGGTTTTCGTTGCCGGTGAGAAGGTGAAGAAGAAGCCGTGTTGGTTGGCTGGTTTTATAGTGATTTTTATCGAACAAGTCTTTGATTGAAGGGTCACTAATTGACGATATTGCCCATGTGATTCTCTGAAAATAATGGGAATGAGCCATAAATAAATGTATGGGTAAATATGGAATATTAGGGTGATAAATAATATTTTATTTTAGGTGGGGGACCAAGGGTATATTGTTTACGTCACTGGAGATTACAAGTTGCTAACAACTCAAGCTGACGCCGTCACTATGACATTTGGGAAGGAAACACAGGCTTTTGCTGGCGGCTCTGTTCACAATGGGTCCATTAACTCATCTTATATCTAAATTTTAAAATTAATATTAAATCGTTTAAATTCAGTTTAATTAAAAAATATATATATATATATGAATTTAGAATAGTTTGTGTTGACTGTTGATTTCTATCATACGATGATTGGTGGTGGTTGTACACGGTTAATGTTAATGTACGATAAAAGACAACAATTTATTGTTTTTCTTTTGGATAGAAATATATAATTAGAGTTAATAATAGAATTTTTCTTTTTAAAATTTGATTTGAGTTAGTCGATTTTTGTAAAATTTGAAGTCGCAAAAAAAAAGGTATCTTATTTGATTTTAGGAAGATAATTGATATGATGTTTCTCTTTGACTCTTTATATTTTTAATTAAATTTTTATTTATTAAATAAAAATATTAAAGTCCTATCAAGTACAAATTTTTATTTTAAATTTAAGTTTGGTTTTCAAGTAAATGATATTTTCTTAAATTTAAGTCTAATCAAATTTTACATAAAAATTATAATAATCTAAATCAACTAAAATCCAATTTGAGTTAACCTATTACCATTCTTATGTGGGCAAAATTAGTCCAATAGATCATGCTGGTAAAAAATAGCCCATTAAGACATATTTAAAATTAATTTTGGATTTATGACAAATGTTATAAATTCGTCACATTCACATGATAAGTTTATCAAAATAATATTTTTGATTCAAACTCATCACGTTCACAGGGCGAGTTTCAATGATATATATATATCATACAAAGATCGAGTGACTCAATACAAACTTGAAAATCAATCTATTAATCACTAAGAATTTTGAATTATTTAAGTTATTGTTGGATTTATTTGAGTTATATTTTATAATTTAATTTGAGTTGAATTTTTATTAAATCAAACTTATAAAATTATTACTCAAAATCAATTTAAATAGAATTAAACAAAAAAATAACTTTTTATTGAGTCGAACTTTATTAGCCCTTACTTTTTATTTCGTGTAATTTTCACCCGTTCTAAACTCAACCTAATGACCAATTTGTCTTCCTGAAACCAAATTCCATTTAAATTTTTGATTATTTAAAGTGCCAACAACACGCATTAATCATTGCTTTCTGTTGTATTATTAAAAAGCTATTAATCTAGTTGTAATAAGGCATTTGGAGAAATTAACAAAATACTCCATGCCCACCTCGTTCACATAATATAAGGCTTAATTATAAAATAAATGTCTAAATTATACCAATTTTTTAAAATAAGTGTTTAAACTTTTTTAATTATTCAGATGTCTAATGTTATAAATGTTACCACTTTATGTATTGAATCGTAAAGATCGTAAAATTTTATCATTAAATGATACGTGTCACGTTCTGATAACTTTAAAATTTTTTATTTTTTATTTTTTTCAAATTTATCAGAGTATGACACATGTTACTTAAAGAAAAAAAATTAACGACTGTTACGTCTCGAGCACCTAAAATAATAACGTTTATAACATTATGTTCCTGTATGATTTAAAAAAGTTTAGATATTTATTTAAAAGAAAATGCTATATTTAGACTTATAAGTAAACCATAATATTTGCCCGATTCCAAAGATACATTGAATTTGACAGCGTAAACGACAAATCATCGGATAACATAAATACACGATACAAGACATAAATACTAGATATGATGTCTTTTTTCCACCTTCAACTGCATATATGATCCCATCTAAAGTTGTTTAAACCGTTAATTTTATGACCGATCGAATTGAATTTTGTTTAATTATATTAATCCAAAAAAATTAATCGTCAATCTAACTAAAGTTTTTCAAAAACATTAATTGAACTGAATAAAATTTAATTATTTTGGTTTGTTAATCGAATAAATTGAATTTTTTAATAATTCTTTTAATTAGATTAATTTTTTGGTATAATTTCATGTATTCGATCTATTAATTGACTAATCCTGATGTACTGTAGAGGCAAGAGCGGCCATCCAAACCCAATTTATTTCATTTAATCAAATTAATTTGAATATGATAGAAATATTTTTTTATTTGGATTAAAATTTAAATAGTCATTGATAATTTAATGAGTCTAATGTAATTAAAAAATAATTGAGTCTCCAGTTAACTTAGGATTTCTTTAACCTAATTTTCTCTCTCAATATTCTTATGTCGTCTTATTCTATTCTTTTATTTTTGTTTAGCCGGTGACGACACCAATCTTAATATTATTTATCGACTGTCCGTGATTATTATTTTCTTTTTCTTTTCTCAGATTATGTATTTTTTTTACTTTTAAATAAAAATTTCTTTCATTGTGATACACTTTTCTCTGCTCTTATGACACGTTTTTCTATGCTCTTATGACACGTTTCTTGCGGTTTTCAATAAGTTTTTCGCATACTTATGTGGTTTTGTTGGTGCTTTCACAAAGATCCTCAAGATATTTGTTTTCTGATTGGCTTGTCGGTGACACGTATTGTTAGATCCCCTCTTTTGTAAATGATCGTTTTCCGATATAATCAAAATTGTGTAGCCAAGCATTCTATCGAATTGTTTAGTTCGCTCACCACTCCTTTATCGCATCATTGTTCAAAAAAAAATTGAGTCTTAATTTTCAATGAGTTTTAACTTAAAATATGTATTTAATATAGATATAATGTTTAAAGATTTTAGTTAATTCAGTTAATTAACTGATTTCGAACCGAATTAACTATTAACCAAATATTAAAAATGGTATTAATTGTTTCTCGACCGAACTAATTCGATGACTGATTGAATTAATTGAACTAATTCGGTTTGGTCAGTTAATTCAATTAAAACCGAAAAATGAACATATCTAATCCCATCAGAGACGGATGCACTAAACTCATCACCAATTTTTTGTTTGTTGAAGATAACCTACTCTAATTTATGAGACCTTAGGGTGTATTTGGTTGGGGTAATGTGAGATTCCCATAGGAATGGAATCCACATTCCCCCGTTTGGTTGGTCAGGAATGTCATTCCCAATAATCTTACATTACCAATAGTTGATTTTTTGGGGTATATTACCGGGAAGGTCATTACCTCCCTTTCTTTAGGTATTTTTTTTAAATATCATTATTCTGTCATTGAATAATAAAAATTATACGAAGGTTAAATTACAAATTTATCCTTAAACTATTTTAAATTTATAAAAAAAATCTATAATTAAAATTTTATATGAAGTTCAGGGGTTAAAATAAAATTTTACTCTTTCATTAAACATTTTTATATTTTTAATTTTGTAAAAAAATATATATAATTTTTATGAGTTTAAATTTTTTAAAGAAAATATATAAATATTTTCTAACTTGCTAAAAAAATAAATATATAATAAGGACAATTTGGTCAAATATACATTACAATAATTTTTTATTTCTTTAATCAAAAACGGTAATATTACATTCCTGCTAAACCAATTATACACAAAATATAACATTTTTAGTAACCCTATTCCCTGGTAATCTTTTATTACTACTGGTAATCTTTCATTCCGTGAACCAAAAGCATTATTGTCTTTGTCAAAGTGACGAAATACTAGCATCATGGTGAGTATGTTTTAAGTTTGAATGTAGATGTTATGAAGAAGAAGATGCTCAGGTTTTATGAGTTTTAGTTTAAGAGAAAAAATGGTGAATGAAGAAGAACAGAGATGAGTTTTAGATTTACTGGGTTTACGGGGAAGATGAAAGTGTTCTAAATATTTCATGGTATTTTTTTCTTTGGAATTGAACGTGTATTGCGTTTCCTATAAACTATTAAGAAGCGTACAATATTGTAGTAGTACAATTTCTTCTTCGTCTCTCTCCTTTTCTTGAAATCAAATGGGAATCTCTAACATCATCAGATTAACCTTTTTATTTAAATCAACTTTATATTAGATAAGACTGGGGGTTGAGTCATTTCATTTCTATTCTCTTGCCTTTTTCGTCAACGTTACTCGCTTGCGAAGCTTTCTTTATTCATTTCGTATGTGACATGTTGTAATCTCTGGCCTTTGCTTTCCAGGTAGAGTTCTGGGTTCTTATTTTCTTTTCTTTTTTCATTTCCCTTTCTCACGTCTTTGCCTATCTGGTTTTTTAAGCACTGATTGCTCTCATCAATTATATGGATTGGTCTTAGATTGAATTATCTGATTTTCCAGATTGTCAATCGGTGGTATAGGGAGTAGATTATGGTCTTCTGCTCATCCAATTTTTAGTTTCTAACTTTTTTTTCCTCTTCTTACCAGCTTGTTCCTTTCTGCAGATTCATGAATTTTGGGTTTCATTTTCTATACTGCTGTAAGCACTCTGTTTTGAGTTTTTGATTCTATATATGCTCAAGATGTGCTAAAATCATAAAGAAAACCCACCGTTTGATATGAAGGAATTATATATCTGCACATTATTTGTGTTCTCGATGTGAATTCCATTGGTGTTGGGACTTTGGGCCGGTGTTTTGATAGTCAGTGAGTCTACTCGAACGCCGTGGCAGGCATCGAATCTGAAATGGAACTGTGGACTGTTCTTGATTTTGAGTCCTTTAACAGTCAAGTTTGGGCTCATGAAAAACCTTATAGTCTGCATTTGAAAACCCCATAGAAAAATCTTCAGAAAAATTGAAGAAAGATTAAGTGCTAGGCTCAGTTGTACTTACCACAGGGCTATCACAGGGATCAGGCATTGCTGTTCCATTAATTCCCTGCTTAGCAGATATATATTATGTTAGTTATGGACTTTACTGGTGAAATAGAAACAGGCATGTTAAACGTGAGTAAATTGGATTACTTTGTGAGGTTTGCAGGGAAGATTCCACCATTTCTGTCCTTTGCCATCTACAAGGCCACCACCTTGCATCAACATTCCATCGACTCTGTAGAAGACAAGCCATTGCCTTTTGCTGGTATTTCTGGCCAAGAATCAGGTCCGTCAGGTGGCATTATGGTTCCATCAATCTTCGAACCAAAATCGAAACAAGTAAATGGCTGATTATCACAGAACAAGCTCCATGCTAAACTGCAATGACAAAATGTTCATTACCTGAAACACAAGGCCAACAGTCTTACAAGGACCTGCAAGATTGTAGATTGTAACATGAAGGGATAACCATCCGAGACTAGAAGAACCGCCGATTCAAGTTCGCAAGCCGTGTCCCAAGCCAGCTTAAACGCTTTATCATCGGCGACACCATCCCCGATAGCACCAAAATCAAGCACATTGAAGACACTGTACCTTGGACCAGCAACAGCAGCAGCTTCTGGCGCAGGTGAAGGAGGGACAGAAACGTGAGATACAAGGTGGTGGAGTCGCTCATGTTCCGAGTTGCCATAATGATGTCTGGTTTGAATGGTAACAAAGTAAAGGCATGAAAAGATAAAGAAAAGCAAGACAAGAACTTGATGGAAGGGCATATTGAGCTTAACTTTAGTTTCAATGAAAACATGTGGAGTGTAAGGGAAGGGTACCCTCTACTTATAGGGCAAAGCCGGCCACGATATCCTAGGTTTGGCCTATGTACTAGGTACTATAGCCATTAACCAAGTTTTTGTCACTTGTTATGCTTCTCCTAAAGATCTCATGGAAGTTGAACCAACAGGCCCCCCACGTTTCTGGAAGTTGAAATTAGTAAACAAAAAGAGTTGAAAAGAATTTCTCAGTGGAAGCACCCCATTGTTGTGAGTGGTGGCCATCAATTAGACTATTGTGGCATGAAACCGACCCGGTTCCGTTCTACAATATATAGGGGTTGGCCTCATGCTAGAGCATGTGGGAAGTAAAATGATAAAAGCTTGAAGGGAATGTGCCAATATGGGGATATGATATGGGGAAGTTGTAGTATTAGCAGCTGGTCCAGTTTTTGTTTATTTCAGAGATGGAGTTTAAGCACAGTTAGGATTTAAAAAAAAGTCAGTTATTAGAGTTATACGACCTCATTTGGTTGGGGTTTAGCCGGCGGCAGTGCTTTGGAATTTACATTCCCTCTATTGTGAATGAGTTGCTTCACCATGACCCTTGTGTGAGATGATGCCCATGTGTTCTTGCCACTGCTCAATTCTATTGATTGTTTGATTAGTTGGAAATCGTGGGTTAAAGAGGAGGCGGTATGTTAAATTTCATAAAGGTTTAATACAAAAATGTTTAAACTATACCTCGAAATACGATTTAATGTTTAAAGATTTTTTTGTTAAAAATAGATGTCTAACTTTTTCAACGTTACAATTTTAGATGACTACTGTCTTATTTTTTTTTATTTTTAATAATAAAAATATTATTTTTTTTTCAAAAAAAAACTAAAAAAAAGATTCGCTTTTCCCTCGTCATCCCTCTCAGTCCCGTCGCCCTCCCTTTGATAGCGAACAATCTCCATTGGTCAAATTTTGTTCGGAGCATGACGAGGAACACAACGATAGCGATCGTGTAACGTACGGACGACAGTAACCATCGAAATCGACGAAAAACATAAACAAGAAACCCTAAAAATTTGGTGAGCATTCGTGACATTTTTTTACAATGATCGGTGCAGTTTAATGGTGGTTGGTGGGCTAGGTTTTGGTTGCGGCGACTAGAATGCTTTGATGGCATTAACGGTGACGGCCACAGACCGACGGTGGCCGACCGATGACGAGAAATGTAAAATTTTAGTGGGGTTTTAATTATAATATAATTTTTAAAATAAAATAATTTTTAAAATTTTATATATATGACAAGTGTTAAATAATAGTCAAATTTAACATTCATTACGATCAAGACAGCTAAAAAAAAATTAGACATTTACTTTTAGCAAACAATTCTCTAGACATCAAATCATATTTTGAGATGTAATTTAGACAATTATTTTTGTATTAAGCATTTTATAAATGTTGAAACTATATTATAAAATTAATTGATATATTAGTAATTAATTCGTCAATTAATTTACTAATAAAAATAATAATTAATTAAAGTATGAATATTCAATTCCAAAATTTTAGATTACATTCTAACTTAATTTTTCATGAGAATTTTCAGATTTCACACCAACGATTCCCTAATACACTCTCAGCAAACTCCTACCCACTTCCTTTACTTACACTCCCACTCAATTAATTTTTTTTTGTTGAGAAAAATTGAATTAAATACAATTATTAAACTCACAATTCAATTAAAAAATAATTTTCCACATAATAATCATGATGAAAACTTGTATTAACTCAATATAAATTTAAGAAATATACTATAAGAATATATCTAAATTTACATCCTACTTTAAAATATAATAATGATGCACGATTGAAAAGCATAACACAATAATTCCAATCGTCCAAAAGGTTGATAAGCTGCAGATAAATTACAGCAACTACACCATTTCATCCATCCATCATATTCGATTTATTAATTAAATAATTCAAATCAAATATTGTAAAAAATAATTATAAATATAATTTAAATCTAAAATATCATTAATTTATAATATCTGACGTCATTAAACCAACTAATAATTAATTAGTGCATACATCATTTTTATTCACCCTTTTAACTCCATAAAATTAAAACTCTAAATAAAACATAAAGGCAAAAAAACAAAATATAACCAAAAAAAGGTTTGACCTAAGCCTTGAAATATCACTTATCTGAATTTCCAACAAATTAAAAAGAATAAAAATCATACTAATGGATTCATAATAGGGTATATTTCTTAATTCCTAAGGCCTTTTCCCTTCAAGCTCCTCCTTTCTCCATCTATTTCACCACTGCCATCATCTTCTCCTTCCCACCAGCTGCTGCTTGCAGCATCATCCTACCCATTTGTCCATCATTACCCTCTGTTTATTAACACCCAAAATTCTGATCCTTCATATCTGATCCACTTTCTATCTTTGCCCCCAAACCCACCAGAAATAATCCATCTACCTCTGCAGATCTCATCATCTTTCTCCAGAAGCTCTTCACTTTCTTCACCTGTTCTTTGCCCTCCTCTTTGATTTCCACTCGGATGGTAATCTCACAGGTTGGTTCTTCACCACAATCCAATCTTATCCCTATCCCTATCCCATGTTGGTATGGTTACTGTTTTCCTACTTTCTAGATCATCATTTTCTTTCTTTATGTATAGTGAAACCAAGGATCAACTAGCTCCATATTGGGAATCTGATGATTGGGTTTTTCTTTCTTTCTGGAACATAGCAATCGTCAACAGAAAATTGAGGACTCGATAAAGCTAAAAAGCTAAGGCCTTTCGTTTTCTCAGGTGATCTTCCTTCCCATAGCTTGAATTCTGTCCTATGATCATTGGAATCTGATGAATTTCAAAGCTAACGTGATTTTAGGATTCATTGCTTCGTATATAGGCATAGAAATGAATCAGAATCTGCTTTTGTATATATTCTACCATATTAGCAAAGATGACAGCCACCAATCATTTTGTTAGTTCCTTATCTAATCTTATTATGCATACCATGATGTGGTAATTGTAAAATGCGTGTAACATATATCTATGACTAGTGGAATATTTGAGGTTGAACCATTGCTGAATGGAAGAGAAAGGGAACTGACCTCTATGTTGTTCATCACAGTTTATGCTGATTGCCACAGCCAAACAAGGCTTAGTCTCCCTGATTCAAGTTTCAGTATTTGAGTGATTCTCAATGGCTGATAACCGGAATAGAAATGTCAAGGCTGCAAGTGGCAAGCCACCCGCGGCTGCTGCCGCCAACCCGTTCACTATCAATCTAGATAACTTCAGCAAGCGGTTGAAGATTTTATATTCACATTGGAATAAACACGGTACTGATCTGTGGGGTGGTTCTAGTGCTCTGGCCATCGCGACTCCCCCTATTTCGGAGGATCTGAGGTACTTGAAATCCTCGGCACTAAATATTTGGTTGTAGGCTATGAATTCCCAGAGACCATTATGGTTTTCTTGAAGAAACAGATTCATTTCTTGTGTACCCAAAAAAAGGCATCTTTGCTTGATGTTGTGAAGAAGTCTGCCAAAGAAGCTGTTGACATCGAAGTCATTATTCATGTGAAGGCCAAGGGCGACAACGGGACTGGTCTAATGGATAACATTTTTCGAGCTATCTATTCTCAGACGAACTCCAGTGATAGTGATGTACCTGTTGTAGGTTGCATATCAAGGGAAGCACCCGAGGGAAAGTTTTTGGAAGCTTGGGATGAAAAGTTGAAGAATGCAAAATTTGAGCTTACTGATGTAACAAATGGATTCTCGGACTTGTTTGCTGTGAAAGATGAAACTGAGCTTACAAATGTGAAGAAGGCTGCGTTCTTGACTTCATCTGTTATGAGGCAATTTGTGGTGCCCAAACTCGAGAAGGTCATTGATGAGGAGAGGAAGGTTTCTCACTCTGCATTGATGGATGATACAGAGAAGACAATATTGGAGCCGGCACGAATTAAGGTGAAATTGAAGGCAGAGAACATTGACATTTGCTACCCTCCTATTTTTCAGAGTGGAGGAGAGTTTGATCTAAAACCAAGTGCTTCAAGCAACGATGAGAATCTTTACTATGACTCCACCAGTGTCATTATATGTGCACTCGGTCTCGATACAACAGCTACTGTTCAAATATTGCTCGAACTGTTTTGATTGATGCCAATTCCAAACAAAGCAAGGCATATGAGGTCCTCCTTAAAGCTCAAGAAGCAGCCATTGGTGCTTTGAAATCTGGAAACAAGGTGAGTTCTGTTTACCAAGAAGCACTCTCAGTGGTAGAGAAGGCTGCTCCTGAATTAGCTGCAAACTTAACTAAAACTGCAGGGACCGGAATAGGCCTTGAGTTCCGTGAGTCGGGGCTTAGCCTTAACGCTAAGAATGACCGAATCTTGAGACCAGGGATGGTTTTCAACGTGTCACTCGGTTTTCAGAACTTGCAGGCAGAGACGAAGAACCCCAAGACTGGGAAATACTCGCTGTTGCTTGCAGATACTGTCATTGTTGGTGAGAAGGTACCAGATATCTTAACAGCTAAAAGTTCTAAAGCTCTCAAAGATGTGGCATACTCATTCAACGAAGATGATGAAGAAGAAGAGAAGTTTAAGGTTAAAGCTGAGGATAACGGTAACGAGACATTCTCCAAGACAACACTCAGGTCAGACAACCATGAAATGTCTAAAGAAGAGCTTAGAAGGCAGCACCAGGCTGAGCTTGCTCGCCAGAAGAATGAAGAAACAGCAAGGCGACTAGCTGGCGGGGGTGCTAATGCAGCAGATAACCGGGGTGCAGTGAAGACAGTTGGTGATTTGATCGCATACAAAAATGTTAATGATCTACCCCTCCTAGGGATTTGATGATTCAGGTTGACCAGAAGAATGAAGCTATCCTCTTACCAATTTATGGAAGTATGGTCCCTTTCCATGTGGCTACAGTGAAGAGTGTGTCTAGCCAACAGGACAGCAACCGTTCTAGCTATATCAGAATAATATTTAATGTACCTGGCACCTCTTTCACGCCGCATGATGCAAACTCTCTCAAGTTTCAAGGATCAATATACTTGAAAGAGGTTTCATTCCGCTCCAAGGACTCGAGGCATATCATCGAGGTTGTACAGCAGATTAAAACGCTCCGCCGACAAGTTAATTCAAGAGAATCTGAAAGGGCTGAGAGGGCAACTTTAGTCACTCAGGAAAGGCTGCAGCTTGCATCAGCCAAGTTCAAGCCAATTAAGTTGCATGATCTGTGGATTCGTCCCCCTTTTGGTGGTCGTGGTAGAAAGCTGACTGGTTCACTGGAAGCTCACACAAACGGATTCAGGTATTCTACTTCAAGGGCCGATGAACGCGTCGATCTAATGTTTGCAAATATCAAGCATGCCTTCTTCCAGCCTGCAGAGCGGGAAATGATCACTCTTGTGCACTTCCATCTACATAATCACATCATGGTTGGTAATAAGAAAACAAAGGATGTGCAGTTTTACATTGAGGTGATGGATATAGTTCAGACATTGGGTGGTGGAAAGAGATCTGCTTATGACCCTGATGAGATTGAGGAAGAGCAACGTGAGCGGGACCGAAAGAATAAAATCAACACGGAGTTCCATAACTTTGTGAATCGGGTTAATGATTTGTGGGGACAGCCTCAATTTAAACCACTGGACCTTGAATTCGACCAACCCATGCGAGAGCTTGGCTTCAATGGAGTTCCCCATAAAGCCTCTGCTTTCATTGTGCCAACATCAAACTGCTTGGTTGAGCTAATAGAGATTCCTTTTGTGGTGATAACTCTAAGTGAGATCGAGATAGTTAACCTGGAAAGAGTTGGTCTTGGGCAGAAGAATTTTGATATGACTATTGTATTCAAAGACTTCAAGCGGGATGTCCTTCGGATTGACTCGATTCCTTCTACATCACTAGATGGCATCAAAGAGTGGCTTAATACCACTGACCTCAAGTATTATGAGAGCAGACTAAACTTGAATTGGCGGCCTATTCTGAAAACCATCACTGATGATCCAGAAAAGTTCATTGAAGATGGCGGATGGGAATTTTTAAATATGGAAGTCAGTGATTCCGAGTCTGAGAACTCAGAAGAGTCAGACCAAGGGTATGTGCCTTCAGACGTGCAGTCTGAATCGGCATCAGAGGATGAAGATGATGACAGTGAATCATTAGTTGAATCTGAAGATGATGCTGAAGAAGACTCAGATGAAGACTCAGACCAAGATAGAGGAAAGACTTGGGAAGAGTTGGAGAGGGAAGCAAGCACTGCAGATAGAGAGAAAGGCAATGATTCTGACAGCGAGGAAGAAAGGAAGAGGAGAAAGCTGAAGGCTTTTGGTAAGGCCCGTGCACCTGAAAAGAGAAATCCACCGGAAGCATTCCAAAGAGGTCCAAACTGAGGTGACATGTTTTTGAAAACAATGGAGTTTCAGCAACCTAGTAAAATATGGTAGTCGTACTAAACAATACTAGTTGCTTTCAAGCTTTCAGTAGCATTCGTTTAATCAAGGGTTTATTTGTTGCTTTCCATCTATTTATTGTGTGTTCATCAACTTGTTATAGACTTTTACCAGTAAATTAGTTAAGATATAAATATTATAGAGGTTTTACCTGTAATCTTGGATGCATCTCCGTTGCTCTCATTTTCATTCTAGCTTGTTGATTTCGTGAACTTATGACTGCAAAAGGAACCAGACAAGTGTCATTAGGTTTTTCAGCAATGCATAAACAACTAATTAATCAAGTAAAAACACATTGACTGTGAATAAAACAACAAAGATAAACTGCAGATAGAAAAGAAAGTTAATTAATCAAGTTCTAGTAACTGTGCTATGCAAGGTAACATCATAAATATAAAGGATACTGCCACTAGTATAAAAAAGGGCCCCCACTGAATTTAGTAATATGAGCAAGACATGGACTATGCATCATCTTAATGGTTCCAAAAGTGAAAATACAAGGAACCCAGAAAACATGAAAGAAGCTCGCACAATGACTCTTTAAGAGCAAGAAGCACAAGAAAAACAGTGAATGAAAGGGATGCAATTAATTCTAAATTATTTAAGAAACGCTTCTTTTACCTCCTAGGCTTTATGATGATGCCACTGGATACTGACTCGATCAATCATGCTTATTCGGCTTCAGGAGACTTTGGAGTTTGGACCTTAGACTCTTAACATCCTGGGAGATGAAGCTTGTAAATTAAGCAGTCCATCAACCTACCACATTTGTAAACATCACAAAATGGTTACACTATAGGTGAAATTAAAACAACAATAAAATTCTCCTTTTCGCTATTCAAATAAAGTATTATGAGGAAGCCATACGAACCATACAACCAAAAGAAAAGCATTCCAAAGGTGAATCTCTTACTTGAACAAGTGACATGTCAGGCACGCAAATTTTGTAAATCCAGCCCCATATACATGAAACTTGGTAGAACAAAAATTCAATAGAGGATCATAAAAGGACGAAATAATACTTTTTTACTAACATTGAACTGATCCCGGGAATTTACAACCAAAATTCCCTAAACCCTAAAAGGATGAAATAATACTTTTTTACTAACATTGAACTGATCCCGGGAATTTACAACCAAAACCTTCCCCTCCAGACACGCCAATTTACTGTGTAACAGTTTAAGACAAAGGAACAGGATCCATAAGATGACACAATTCAGAATTCGGAGCTATGTTAGAAAACAACATTTTTTTAAAGCACTAGCTGCTACTAAAATCAAGTCTAAACATTTAAAAAAAAAAACTGGTAACATAATTAAAAGGAATACTATCACATCTATCATAGCTTAGAACGTTTGGGAATGGCACTACTAAGAGGGGCTCCAGATTTCCCAAAGGCCTTCATTTTCCTTCTCTTCCTATCCTCCTCACTATCTGATTCATTCCCTTTATCCCTGTCAGCATTGCTGGCTTCCCTCTCCAACTCCTCCCATGTCTTTCCCTTCTCTTCTTCCGTGTCTGCCTCAGATCTTCTTCCTCTTCATCCTCAGATTCAACCAGTGATGCACTATCAGTGTCATCATCCTCTGACTCAGATTCAGGCTCCATATCAGATGGCTCATAACCCTGATCTGACTCCTCTTCATCCTCAGAATCTGAATCACTAGCCTCCAAATTCAAAAATTCCCAACCCCCATTTTCAATGAAGCTCTGTGGATCATCAGTAATTGTCTTCAGAATCTGCCGCCAGTTCAGATTCAGCCGGCTCTCATAATACTTGAGGTCTGTCGTGTCAAGCCATTCCTTGATGCCATCAAGTGAGGTTGAAGGGATGGAATCAATCCTGAGAACATCTCTCTTTAAGTCTCTAAACACAATGGTCATATCAAAATTCTTTTGCCCAAGACCAACTCTCTCCAAGTTCACAATCTCAATCTCACTCAAGGTGACAACAAGGAAAGGATTCTCAATCAGCTCAACCAGACAGCTAGACGTTGGCACAATAAAAGCTGAGGCTTTGTAAGGGACCCCATGGAAGCCAAGTTCTCTCAAAGGCTGATCAAACTCGAGATCAAGACCATTAAACTGAGGCTGCCCCCAGAGATCATTCACCCGATTCACAAAATTTTGAAAATCCATGTTGATCTTATTCTTCCTATCCTCTCCCTTTGCTCTTCTTCAATCTCATCTGGATCATAAGCAGACCTCTTTGCGCCTCCCAATGCTGGACTACATCCATAACTTCAACATAAAATTGCACATCCTTGGTTTTTTATTTCCCACCATTATGTGATTGTGCAGATGAAAGCGAAGGAGAGTGATCATTTCTTTCTCTGCAGGCTGGAAGAAGGCGTGCTTTATGTTCCCATACATAACATCAACACGCTCGTCAGCTCTAGTAGTAGAATACCGAAAACCATAACTTCAACATATCAGCTAAAGTCCTTGCATCTGCTCTATTGTCTCCAGTCCCAGGTCCACCTGCAAGCCGTCTAGCTGTTTCTTCGTTCTTCTGACGTGCAAGTTCAGCCTGGTGCTGCCTCCTTAATTCCTCCTTAGAAATCTCATGATTATCTGACCTGAGCACTGTCTGAGACATGAAAGGGTCATAACCATTAGTTTCAGCCTTGACATACTTCTCTTCTTCATCTTCATCCTCATTGAATGAGTAAGCTACATCCTTAACAGCCTTGGAACTCTTTCTAGTGACAACATCTGTATTTTGCTCGCCAACAATAACTGTATCAGCAAGTAACAGAGAAAAATTTTAGTTCTTTGGAATTTCTCTTACACTGCAAGTTCTGAAAACCAAGTGACACATTGAAAACCATCCTAGCTTTCACCACACGCTCATTCTTCGCATTGAGTGTAAGCCCCGACTCACGAAACTCAAGACCAATTCTAGTCCCAGCAGATTTTGTTAGATTTGGGACCAAATCAGGAGCTTCCTTCTCAACAACTGAGAGTGCTGCTTGATATGCGGCATTGATTATGTTCCCAGGTTTCAACATACCTATTGCAGCTTCATGGGCCTTAAGAAGAACCTCATATGCATTGCTCTGAAGTGGAGTGGCATCAATCAAGAATGTCCTGGAAATATTTTAGCAATAACCATTATAGCGAACTCCAACTGCACACAAGATAACACTACAGAATCGTAGTACAGATTCTCTTCATTACTTGCTGCACTAGTCTGAGATCAAACTCACCTCCACTTTGGAATATGGGAGGATAACAAATATCAACGTTCTCTGGCTTGAGCTTCACTTTAGCTAGCTGAGGCTTCACAATGGCTTTCTCTGTTTCATCCATCAAGGCAGCATGAGTGAATTTCCCCCCTCATCAATAACAGTCTCAAGCCTTGGAACCACAATATTGTTCATCACATTGTAACTTAAATAAGCAGCTTTCTTCACATCCATATGTTTTCTTTGTCCTTCAAAGCAAACAGGTCAGAGAATCCATCTGTTACATCAGCAAGCTGAAAGTTGGTACTTTTTAGTTTTTCAGCCCATGTTTCTAAAAGCTTCCCTTTGGGAGCCTCTCGAGCAATGTAACCAAAGATAGGAGCATTTTCAGAACCTTTGTGTTGTGCTCTGATGGACCGAAATATAGCATCCATCAATGCAGTTCCATCATCAGTCTTTGCCTTCACATACATCACAACATCAATCCCCACAGCCTCCTTCGCAGATTTCTTTACAACATCAAGCAGAGAAGCCTTCTTCTGACTACACAAGAAATGAATCTGCTGCGCTGTGAAAACCATTATTGTCTCTGCAAACTCATAACCTAGCAACCAAATGTTCAGAGCAGAAGATTTCAGGTAACGCAAATCTTCTAAAGGGGGTGGAGTTGCTACTACAATGACATCAGAAGAACCTCACAGCTCGGATTTGTGCCCATTCCAGTGTGAATACAAAGCCTTCAAACGTTTGCTGAAGTTTTCCAGATTAATAGAGTAAATACTTCCTGAAGCATGAGCTGCCCCGTTTGGAAGCTGGCAATTTGTATTCCTACGATCAGTCATTGAGAAGTTATACTGCATAATAAAAACCAACTGATAAAAATTAGAAAATACAATAATTGATTCTAAAAAGGAGGGAAATAACTAAAAGTACAACAACAACTGTAAAAACACTAAATAATAGGACTCGATAAGCTTTGTAGGGAACTGAATGTTAGGAAAATAAACCGAGTACAAGTAATTTTCCTATAACCAGATTAGTGAGAATGCGAAATAAAAGCGGAAAAATAATACCCGAAAATTGATAACGGAGTTCAGCCAATTGTGCTTACGTCTCCGGGCTGCTGCAGATATTTTACTAAGAGAGAAAATTTACAGGTGTTTACAAAACACTCACTACTCACAAGAAAGCTCTCTAGTATAGGAAGAAAGAAATGTTTTAGGATGATTTTGAAGCTAAATGGGTAAGGGTATTTATAGTAGAAACTTAGGGACTAATCTTTGAAAATACCCTAAAGTGCAATGACTAAAGTGAATTTACCCATTCCTATTTTCAACAAACATCTACCAAAATTTTACCAAACTTTGAAAAACATTTTTCAAAGAAACATTTACCAAACTTTGAAAAAAACATTTTCCAAAGTTGGTTGCCAAACTTTGAAACTTTTAACAATCTCCCACTTGAAGACTGATTTTAATATGTCTTCACACCTCGATCAATGCAGCAGCATGTCTGGTCTTGTTATTCTAGCATGCCAACTGAAGTTGAACACAACTTCAGTTTATCCGTAGTCACCGTCTTTGTCAACATGTCTGCCGGATTTTGAGCTCCACTAATCTTTTCAAGTTTCAAAATCCCATCTTCCAGAAGAGACGGATAAAATGATATCTCAATTGTATGTGCTTTGTCCTGGAATGAAAAGACGGATTCTTTGCTAGATGGATAGCACTTTGACTGTCGCAATACAAGATATTGTTTTCTTGTTTCTTGCCTAACTCTTCCAAGAAACTTTGGAGCCAAACCATCTCCTTGCTGGCTTCCGTAACAGCGACATATTCTGCTTCAGTTGTGGAGAGAGCAACTATCTTCTGTAGTTGAGAAACCCAACTCACTGCAGTTCCTCCTAGAGTATAGACATACCCTGTAGTGCTCATTCTGATGTCGACATTTCCGGCTAAGTCAGCATCTACATAGCCTGTCAGTATCATATCTCCACCTTTGAAACAAAGTGCTTTGTTTGTGGTACCCCGAAGATATCTGAGGATCCATTTGACTGCTTCCCAGTGTACCTTGCCCGGATTATTCATGTACCTGCTAACAGCTCCCACTGCATGAGCAATATCTGGTCTGGTACAAACCATGGCATACATCAGACTTCCAATTGCTGAGGCATACGGCACCTTCACCATGTGTGCACGTTCTTCCTCCGTCTTTGGTGATTGGTCTTTGGAGAGTCTGAAATGAACACCTAAAGGTGTACTTACTGATTTAGCATCTTGCATGTTGAACCTGGAGAGTACTTTGTTGATGTACTCAGCCTGTGATAACATTAAAGTCTCCGACTTTGTGTCTCTCTTGATCCTCATCCCAAGAATCTGCTTTGCAGCGCCCAGATCCTTCATAGCAAACTGCTTCGACAATTTTTGCTTCAAGTGTATAATCTCTTGCATGTCTAAGCCTGCAACGAGCATGTCTGAGCCTGCAACGAGCATGTCATCAACGTACAATAATAAAATAATGAAGCTGTTGTCGAACCTCTTGATGTAGCAACAATGATCTGCTTGACATCTGATAAAACCATTGCTACTCATGAAACTATCGAACTTCTTATACCACTGTCTAGGAGTTTGTTTTAAACCATATAAGCTATTCTTCAACCTGCATACCAGGTTTTTCTTGTCTGCCTCTATGAAGCCTTCTGGCTGCCTCATATAGATTTCTTCCTCCAAATCACCATGAAGGAAAGCTGTCTTTACATCTAACTGCTCAAGATGTAAATTCTCTGCAGCTTCTTTTTGCTGAAAGCCTTTGACAACCAATCTTGCTTTGTAGCGTTTGCTCCCATTGTGCTCTTCTTTGATCCTGTAAATCCACTTGTTGTGGAGCGCTTTCTTGTCTGGTGGTAATTCAGCTAATTCCCATGTCTGATTTGACATAAGCGAGTCCATCTCATCTTTCATGGAAAACTCCCACTTGACTGAATCCTCCACTTGCATTGCTTCATCATAGCACTCTGGTTCACCATTGTCAGTCAGCAACAAGTAGTGTAAAGAAGGAGAATACCGTTGGGTTGGTTTATGAATTCTGGAGGAGCGTCTCAGTTCTGGTGTGCCCTGTTCTTCTTGAACTGCTTCAGGATTGATCTGAACATCATTTTCAGAAATATCCTCGAACTCAGCAAATTCCTTTGTTTCAGCTTCGGTATTACTTGATTCTGCGGTTGACCTATCTTTGTACATCACATTTTCATTGAAAATGACGTCTCTGCTTCTGATGATCTTTCGATTTTCGTAATCCCAAAACCGGTAACCGAACTCATCACCACCGTAACCAACAAAGACGCATTTGTTGGACTTGACATCAAGTTTACTTCTTTCAGCAGAGTTTATGTGTACATAAGAAATACAACCAAACACTCTTAAGCGTGAAAGGTTTATTTCTTTCTTGCTCCAAGCTTCCTCTGGTATTCCGCCATCCAAAGGAACTGAGGGCCCACGGTTGATCAGGTAAGCTGCAGTGTTGATAGCTTCAGCCCATAGAAATTTGGGCAATCCGGCATGTATCCTCATGTTTCTGGCACGTTCATTCAGAGTTCTGTTCATGCGCTCTGCTACGCCATTCTGCTGCGGTGTTATGGGAACTGTTGTCTCCATCTTGATCCCATTGTTTGCGCAGAAATATCTGAAACTACTGTCTCTGTACTCTCCTCCATTGTCAGACCTCAACCGCTTGACTTTCAAACCAGTCTCATTTTCCACCATGGCCTTCCATTTTCTGAAGGTATCAAAGACTTCTGATTTCTTCTTCAGAAAATAAACTCACACCTTCCTTGTTGAATCATCGATGAAGGTGACATAATATAGTGAGCCTGCAAGAGATGGAACAGGGGATGGTCCCCATACATCAGTATGAACCAATTCTAACCTTTCTGCCTTGGGAGTCTTGCCAATCTTTGTAAAACTGACTTTCTTTTGTTTTCCAAAGATGCAATCCTCGCATAGTCCGACATCTACATTCTTTAGATCCGGCAGCTTCCCTTTTGACAGAAGTATCTTCATTCCTTTCTCGCTCATATGGCCAAGCCTTTGGTGCCATAGGTTTGATTTTCCATCAGCATCTGCTACTGCAATGATATTCTCTAAATTTGAGGTTACATAGAGAGTACCAGTCTTCTTACCACGAGCAATGACGAGTGCTCCTTTGGTAATCTTCCATTCACAGCCTGAAAAGGTTGTACTATATCCTTCTCCATCAAGCTGCCCAACAGAAATCAGATTTCTTTTGAGGCCAGAAATATGTCTCACTCCTGTCAGCTTCCAGGTGGTCTGGTTTGGCAGCTTTAGTCGGATGTCTCCTTTTCCGACGATCTTTAAGGTTTCATCATCAGCAAGATGAACCTTCCCAAAATCACCACTGACATAGTTCTCCATGATTTCTTGGTATGGGGTGGAGTGGAAAGATGCCCCTGAATCCAAGATCCATGATTCAATCGGACTGTTGATGCTTAGAATCGTGGCATCACCTGTCTCTTCTGTCACGTTGGCAGATTCCTGTGCACTGATATCTTTCTTCAGTGCTCGGCAATCTCTTTTGAAGTGACCCTTCTTGCCGCAATTATAACAGGTAAAATCTTTATTTCCTGTTCTTTATTTGCCCCTTCTGGATTTTGATCTGCCACGATTTGAATTTCTTTCTGAAGTTCTCCCTCTAGACTCGGTGTGCAAGGCTGAGGAGGTTGATGCTTCACCCGATTCTCTTCGTCGAATTTCTTTACTCAATACCAGATCCCGAACATCGTCGAATTTTAATTTGCTGTTTCCCAACGAACTGCTGACTGCTGTAACAGTAGCATTCCAACTGTCTGGTAGAGATGATAAGAGAATTAAAGCTCGAACTTCATCATCGAACTCAATTTCCACTGAACTCAACTGGGTTGTGATTGTGTTGAGTTCATTTAGGTGTTGTGCCACCGATGCCCCTTCCGCCATCCGCAAATTGAATAATCGCCTCATCAAATGAACTTTGTTTGAGGCCGATGGCTTCTCGTACATACTGGAGAGAGCCGTCATAAGACCCACTGTGGTATTTTCCTTTGCTATGTTAAAAGCAACATTGCGGGATAACGTCAGTCGGATAACTCCGAGGGCTTGTCTGTCGAGAAGAGCCCAATCTTCATCCTTCATGCCCTCTGGTTGCTTTCCTGAGAGAGGTTGATATAGATTTTTCTGGTACAAAAAATCTTCAATATGCATCTTCCAAAAACCAAAGTCCGCACCATCGAACTTTTCAATTTTCACCTTCCCTTCGTCTGCAGCCATCGCTCCCACTCGAATCTGGCTTCGTTTGGATCGTTTCTGACAATTCTTGCGAATCACCGTGTATTAGAACACCACCGTCGACAAACTCGTATCGCCGACCGAATTTCACTATTCACGAAATTCACTATTCACGTGAATAGTAATGAATAGTAACCTCGCAGAAAATTTGACAAAATTCACAACCAAAAGCTCTGATACCAGTTGTTAGGAAAATAAACCGAGTACAAGTAATTTCCCTATAACCAGATTAGTGAGAATGCGAAATAAAAGCGGAAAAATAATATCCGAAAATTGATAACGGAGTTCAGCCAATTGTGCTTACGTCTCCGGGCTGCTGCAGATCTTTTACTAAGAGAGAAAATTTACAGGTGTTTACAAAACACTCACTACTCACAAGAAAGCTCTCTAGTATAGGAAGAAAGAAATGTTTTGGGATGATTTTGAAATTAAATGAGTAAGGGTATTTATAGTAGAAACTTAGGGACTAATCTTTGAAAATACCCTAAAGTGCAATAACTAAAGTGAATTTACCCATTCCTATTTTCAATAAACATCTACCAAAATTTTACTAAACTTTGAAAAATATTTTTCAAAGAAACATTTACCAAACTCTGAAAAAAACATTTTCCAAAGTTGGTTGCCAAACTTTGAAACTTTTAACACTGAAAACACTTAAAGAACTTCAAAAATAAAATATGCCGAAATTTATCGCCCGTCATTAATAATCATTGAACAAATTGAAATTCACATCCCGCATTTTATTTCGATTGAACCCAAGACTCAGAAGTTAATACTAGAGAACTTATATAAAATTACTTTTGCGTCTAAAATACCAAGGGAAATGACACATGATCAAATGAAACTCAAATTCGAGCAAGTTAAGATTTCAATAGGTGGAAAATACTTGATAAAATACTAAAAAGCAAAGGAACAGAACGAGAAACTCTCACAGCTCCAGCTCTGCTCTGCCAACACTAAGATTCAACCTCGAGACGAAGAAATCTCAAATCTATAAAAGCGAACTTGGCTTCTCTGGTCCAGCAGCGGCCTCAGAGAGAACCTAGGGTAATGGTTAAGAAGACAGAAATCGAAGCAAACAGAGTCCGAAGTTCGAGGCTTAGAAACAAAAAGTATAGCGGAAGGCAAGAGAAACAAAGATCGAGCAGCGAAGAAGAAAAGGAGATAAGAAACTGGAAAGGGGGGATTTAAGAAATTCAGAGACTACGGAGAAGGGAAAAGAGAGGGAAAACCGAAAGGTCAGGGAGTTTTTATTATTTTATTAAGAACAGTCTATAACTCTACACTGGAGACCAACGGTTATAGAGCAATACCTGAATACAGTGTAAGGGATAAATACGGACCTTAATATTATAATAAAGAGCAGGGGTATGTTGGACTGGCTGCGTAACTGGACCCTTTACATTTTATGGGTACAAACTTTTTCATATCATCGTAATGTCACGTGCAAAAGCCCAGCCTCGAGAATTAGAATTGAAAATGAAAAGAAAAAGGTGATCCTGCCGTAGCTCGAACCCGCGCCTTGGGCTTAAAAAATTAATACTCTAACCAACTGAGCTACAAGATTTTCACTGGAAGCAAATTGAATATAGTTTATAAATATAAACAAATCATGATGTGATTCTGTTATCTTTTTACAACATTAATCGAGTTACTAAATATTGATTAATCATAATTTTCAATATTATATTTATTTCAAGGTGTTTATCGTTTGTATTCTTGCAATGGAACTCACCAACATTGGATCCTGAATTGGCTAGGCAAGTGAGGAAAAGGTTGCCCCAATCTTGGTTCCAGCTGTGATTCTATAGGTTAGATAAAAAGTAGTATAAAGCTTTGAAGAACCCACCATGGCTTGTTAACATCTGATCAAACCCTTCTAAGCCCTTGTGCCAGCCACATCAAAAATGATCAATTAGCTATCATGATTGACCTTATGTAGAGACCCGCACCCAAATCATAAATATCGTTCGTTTTTATCAGAAATCTCGCACAAAATATGCTTCACAAGCATAAGATTAAGTCCCTATATTTACCAGCTCATGGTCATATTTTGTAATAGAGAAGATTCATTAGAAGTACTTAATTGAGTGGGAAATACAATAATAACACAGGGAAAATGTCTGTATACTTGAAAGGAACAAATACAGAGTGGCAGTCCAAGATTTTAAAGCTAAGCAGACCTATTTATGTATTGTGAGGTAAGGACGTCATAAACACAACAGAAACAACATAGAATCCACCTTAAATGCTCCAAGGCTCAGTGGTGAGAGTACCGGTGATGTGTATAACAATAGGACTCAATAGGTCAAAAGATGGTTATGCCCCAAGAACTAGCATCCTCCAGTTCAAACGCTGTGGGACAGACAAATTCACCTTCTCTCAAAGTTTAAATGTGCAAGAAAATATGTGAAAAGGGTTGCAAAGATTAGGAGATACGAAATCAGAACAATAGCTGTAATGTGTAAGCGATCATGGTGAAACCCGAAATAGTTTTCTAGCAAAGAGGCCACTGTCATGGCTTCACCGAATACCATAATCTCATTGTTTACATTTCCATATTGTGAAGTGAGCAAACAATTCAATGTCCAAGATGTAGGCATTAGATAATACAACCAGAGCCACCACATTGGGATTTTCTGCAGATAAAGATAATCAGTCAGGTGAGTACTACACCACAATAATAGTAGGTAGAATTCCAACATATTAACTTTCATCACGCCAAATGCTCTTTAATAGTAATAGCTTACCGGCGTAGGCATCAAAAAGCTGGAGAAAGATTAAGCAGCGGATAGAAGACCGATGATAAAGCTCAAGCTATTGTGACTTCCGGTGTCAATGACACAAACAACATTCCCAAGAAGGTGAAGTAGTGTTGTGTGCAGAAGATGGCATATAAGTACCACAAAACCTTATATGTTGATCCATAATAGCCAATCATGGGATATGTGATCGTTCCAAACAACCGAGTTTGTATAAATAGATAGGGTACCTCAATTGCCACATGAAAATATTTACACCCTCCTTATTTACTGTAAGCTTTATCGAGAATCCGGAAAACTAACAACTTAGCTCAGAGAAAGAAAAAAAGTTCATGTTAACTTATGATGCGGATGAGAACGTACATGTGCTAGTGCATAAGACCAAGAAGAGTACATCTCTGCGAATCTTTCTCGATACATAACAACCCTCTCTGTGGCAACAAATAGTTGGACAGATGAGCTGCTGTTCATCCCAGAAAGACCACAGCAGAGTATATTGAACCGAAAATATTGAACAAATCTTGCGGGTTATTTCTGTGGATTTAAAGAAGAAAAGAAGATAGAAAGATGATGTTATCATCATCAAGCTTATTGCAAAGGAAAAGTAATTCCAGTTTTCCCTATTCTTACATTTTCTGTCCTTGGTTCGAAATACTAATCCCAAAGCCAAAGATATTATGATAGTCTGCAAGAGACGTGTCAAGTTATACGAAGGACTTCTTCAATAGGACAGATGCAGTTTCCATAGGCAAGATTTAAATTGACCCCAGCAACTCTGTGAAATTGGGTTGGAAAATGAAGATCTTTTGAACCAGGAGGTGGATCACTCAACTGTCTTAAAATCTCCTTGTTGTTCCTACCATCAAAAAGAAATAATAAGTGAATCAGCCAGTTTGAAAGGATAATCATTTAACTCTACAGACACTTAAAGCATCATCATTCTAAGATGCATTTGTCTGTTGCCACACTGATTTTGATACTAATGCACTGGTATTACATATAATATTATGGATTTTGTGCAATTAAGCACTCTATTTGATACCTATAAAAAATAGTACATGCTTCAGTATAAGTCATACAACATAAGAGGTGATTTAAACAATCCGACATGTCCCTTTCCATATGCTTTTTGGTTACAACTAGTTTAAGTGATTGGTGAGAGGTAGAGTATTACATTTGAGGAACTAATGAATCATTCAGCTTTGCATGAATCGATACTAATTACTACCGAGTAACGGAAGTTGTCGTAACCCGTTTTCGTCCGGGCACGAAATATTTATTTGGCGGGAAAATTGATGTGAATAAATGGTCTTGAAAATAATTTGGGAGTCTCCATCGGCCTTTTGGGTCAGGTAGGTCGAATACCTAAAAATTATTTTTTAAAAGAGTTTTAAGAAAACATCAATTAAAAAATGAACTGATCTGCGTTTATAACCAAAAATTCGTTCTTTTTAATAATAAAAAGGGATTCGTAGTCGGTTACGTTTAGGGAATGATTAGCACCCTTACAACGCCCAAAATTGATATTTTTTAATTATAAATTGTCTCTATTATTAAAAATTTAAAAATTCAAAATATATTTAATTTATAATCCTATTATTTCAAAATTATATAAAAAATATTTAAAAATATCGGAAAAGGACTTCTAGGTGCCTTAAGACAGCTCTTTTTCTTTGATATTAATAAATATTAATTTGAATAAAATTAAATAATATTTTTTATAATATTTAATTTTAAAATACCAGAATAGGACATCCAGTTGTATTAAGACTGCCATTTTCTTCGATATTGAAAAATAAATATTAAAATAATTTATTGAAAAAAATATAAATTATTATTTATTATATATATTTATGACTACATAATAATAATAAAAATATTTAAATATATAAACAAGTAAAATTAAAACAATAAAAATACAATTAGAACGATATATTTAAAAGCAGTAAAATAAATGAAAACATTTAAAATTAGTGACTAAATTATAGTAAATTAAAATTAAATACCTAATTCATAATTAATCAAAATTATAGGGATTAAACATGCTATTTTCTTATTTATTAATTTAGTGACTAAAATAAAATTATATAAAATTCAGATATTAGAATAAAATAAATTAAAACATACTATTCGGATTAAAATATTAATTATTAAAATTAACGGACTAAATCTGTTATTTACCCTAAATATATTATTTTAATATAAAGGACTAAAATAAATAAAATTAAATATCTGAATTAAAAGGATTATAAACTCGATTTAGTGACTAAAATGTAAAGTTTACAAATTAGGCTGACTGCGGAAAGGATTTAACTATTATTTAATTACACGAATAGCCCTCCCCGAAATGACGTCGTTCAGGAAGGGCTATTTAAAGCCGAATTCAGCTGGCCCTTCGGGCCATATTTCACTTCTTTTTTTTTATTTCTCTCTAACTGAGAGAAATAAACGCTCTCCCCTCTCTCTAGCTTCCCTCATCGGAGGGAAGCCGGTCACCAGACGGCAGCCGTCTGCCGCCGTGACCCTCACCGCCGGCCACCGCATCCGGTGGTCGGAAAATTTTATTTTTTATCATTATGTAGATCGGACCGTCCTAAGGACGGTTCCGGTGCTTTTTTCTCCTAAATAGCTCTTGATCGGAGCAAATCTAAAGAAATACCTTCGGTTTCCGAAGGTTTTGGTGACGTTTAAAAGGTCCGGTGGCTTCCTCGGTAAGCTTCTTTCCTTTCTTTTTGTTTCTGTTTTGGTTTACTATGGTTGTGGGTTGTTTGTTCTTCGTTTTTGTATCTTTGCTCTCTGTTTTCTGTCTCTCTCCGTCTGTCTTCTCTTTCTCGGTTCTTCCTCTCTTTTTCTCTTCTTGGCAGGGGCTCGGTGGCTTTTATAGCTACCACCGATGATAGCTTCGAACCGGTCCCAAAAGGGGTTCTTCGGTGAGTCACCGGACTTCCAGTGGTGACTCACCATTTGGGGAGACGTGTGCGGCTGGTGTTGAAACAACAAAGCTTCTGGATTCTTGAGCAAGGCGGCGGCGTCGCGGCGTGGCACTGGCAGCTGGGACGTGTCCCTAGGGTTATGATACCCTAGGGTTTCCTTGTTGGGTATCTCTGGACCGTTGGATCTTGCTAGATCCAACGGTAGCAAGCTGAGGCGGCTGGGAAGAGGGAAACCCTAATCTATTAGGTTTTGTTATGGGCCATTTGTAATTGGGTCGGTCCAATCTGGGCCTGTTTGTAATTATTATTATTATTATATTTTTTAATAATAATAATATATATATATTATAATTTTAATAATAATTATGATAATAATTATAATAATAATAAAATGGGTAAAAAATTTAGTATCTTCAGCTGCCCCTCTTTGCTCATTCTTGTATTAACAGGAATAGGGCAAAGACGAAAGATAAAATTTTTATCCATTTGGCTTCACTCGATTATGATGGAGATGTTGAATAAATTCTTTTCTTTCCTCAGATGAGTTCTTCTCATTATGAACTTTTCGCTGGGGATGATGTTGACATATTTCCTTCTGTGATAGAGTCATTCAAAAGGTTAAATAAGCTCTTCTCATTATGAACTTCTTCTTCTCCTTCAGATGAGTTCTTTCATTATGAACTTTCTTCTGTAAAGGTTGATCCATCAAGTGATGAATTTGAACAAAAGGTTAAACAAGTTCTTCTCATTATGAACTTCTTCTTTCTCCTTCAGATGAGTTCTTCTCATTATGAACTTTTTTCTGGAAAAGCTGATCTATCAAGTGATGGATTTGAGCAAAAGGTTGAACAAATTCTTCTCATTATGAACTTCTTCTTCCTTCTTCAGATGAGTTCTTCTCATTATGAACTTTTTTCTGGAAAAGCTGATCCATCAAATGATGAATTCAAGCAAAAGGTTGAACAAGTTCTTCTTATTATGAACTTCTTCTTTCTCCTTCAGATGAGTTCTTCTCATTATGAACTTTTTTCTGGAAAAGCTGATCCATCAAATGATGAATTCAAGCAAAAGGTTGAATAAGTTCTTCTTATTATGAACTTCTTCTTCCTTCTTCAGATGAGTTCTTCTCATTATGAACTTTTTTCTGGAAATGCTGATCCATCAAATGATGAATTCAAGCAAAAGGTTGAACAAGTTCTTCTCATTATGAACTTCTTCTTCCTTCTTCAGATGATGAGTTCTTCTCATTATGAACTCTACCTGGCAATGTTAATCCATCAATTGATGAATTTAAATAAAAGGTTGAACAAATTCTTCTCATTATGAACTTCTTCTTCCTTCTTCAGATGATGAGTTCTTCTCATTATGAACTCTACCTGGCAATGTTAATCCATCAATTGATGAATTTAAATAAAAGGTTGAACAAATTCTTCTCATTATGAACTTCTTCTTCCTTCTTCAGATGATGAGTTCTTCTCATTATGAACTCTACCTGACAATGTTAATCCATCAATTGATGAATTTAAATAAAAGGTTGAACAAATTCTTCTCATTATGAACTTCTTCTTCCTTCTTCAGATGATGAGTTCTTCTCATTATGAACTCTACCTGGCAATGTTAATCCATCAATTGATGAATTTAAATAAAAGGTTGAACAAATTCTTCTCATTATGAACTTCTTCTTCCTTCTTCAGATGATGAGTTCTTCTCATTATGAACTCTACCTAGCAATGTTAATCCATCAATTGATGGATTTGAATCTTTGCTAAATATCTTTGAAATTCCTGTCAAAATTCAACATGGATGAAAATGAATGAAAATGCACATATTTTTGCAAATGCCTAAATATGATGCATGAATGTTAAGTTATTTGATTTCACATTAGTGAACTGAGTATTTCTTCAGTTGTAGAAACCCAATAAATCTTTTTTTTCTTCAAATCAAAGAATCTTATCATTTTTGACAGATGTAGATATAATGTCGCAAAACATCTTGAGAATAAAACTCAATAGTATAGGCTCTTGAAAAGCTTGCATTCATGCAACATGTTAATTCTGATAACAACTCATCTGATTATGAAGTGACCTTTCAAGATGATTTCACAGATATCGATAGTTCTTTTAATACCGAGAAATCTTGAATTTTGATTCTGATGAGGAGAATAAACTGTTATACTTGACAAGAAATGGGATTCTCAGAGGCTGAAGCTTCAATAGCCATGAAGAGTTGTGGTTCAGATTCATCAATTACAAAATTGACAGATTTCATATGTGCTACTCAAATGGCTAAGGCTGCTGATGCACTTTTTTCTGGTAAAAGATGGGAAGCCATTATGCGATGATCCCAATTACAAGAAAAGGCAAAACTTGGGCTATGATTTTTGGGAAAGGAATAAGCAAAAGAAGCTTGAAAAGAAACTTCTTAATGAAGACGATCATGCAATTCATCTTTTAATTCAAATGATTGGTTCTGGGTTTTATATCAAACTAGATCAGAGAACTCAAAGAACACTTCCAGAAGATGCTATTAGCACATTCCTCTTCCAAATTCAATAATTGGTTCTGTGGTTCATACCAAACCAGATCAGATAACTCAAAGAACACTTCCAGAAGATGCTATTGGGTCTCCTTATTTCTACTATGAGCAAATTCATCTTTCAATATCTAATGATTGGTTTTGTGGTTTCATACCAAACCAGATCAGATAACTCAAAGAACACTTCCAGAAGATGCTATTGGGTCTCCTTATTTCTACTATGAGCAAATTCATCTTTCAATATCTAATGATTGGTTCTGTGGTTTCATACCAAACCAGATCAGATAACTCAAAGAACACTTCCAGAAGATGCTATTAGCATATTCATCTTTCAAATTCAATGATTGGTTATGTGGTTCATACCAAACCAGATCAGATAACTCAAAGAACACTTCCAGAAGATGCTATGAGCACATTCATCTTTAAATTCAATGATTGGTTTTACCAAACCAGATCAGATAACTCAAAGAACACTTCCAGAAGATGCTATTGGCGTATTGCATTTGTTCCAGTTAATGTTTGGACTGGGATATCATAGTATTTATTCGATGTAGAGCCAGAATTTGTAGATTCGAAGCATTTTCATGCTACTACACTAAAAAAGGTTATATTCATAATTCTGCCAATTAAGAACAGATTTTCTCTTATTCTGCTTCCTCCATGTGCTGATGTTTTTCCATTGACAAAGAAATGATGGCCTTCCTAGAATCCAAGAATAAAGTTGAACTGTTTATAAACATGTACAGGAAGTGCCAAATTGACAGAAATGATCTGTAAGGCTCTTGAAGCTTATGACAAAGAGCCACATTCGAGTGTCCAGAAGTATGTTCTTGATGAGTGCTGAAAATGGAATCTAGTATGGGTTGGAAGGAATAAAGTTGCTCCACTTGAACCTGATGAGGTGGAAATGCTTCTAGGTTTCCTTAAAAACCATACACGAGGATCTGTATAGAGACATGTTTCCCAGTGATATCAATGTCCTGTTTCTTTTTGCTGGAATCAGTGCTGCAGAGGTCGCCTTCTACTGTCTTAGCATATCTTTGAAAACAAATGTGCAAGAACTGAATGATGATCAGTTGGAGCAATTGATGAGTAGATTTAGCGGATTTGACCTTGTTTGCGGTAGCATCCCGTGTAACAATCTTAATGGAAGCAATAAACATCATCATGATGAACTATAAGATTTTTGTTGGTGCATTTTCTTGCAATGACTGCTACGACAGCTGTCTCTTCTACTGTTCCAATATCCTATTCTTTTCAAATCATGGAACGATTAGTTAACAGTAAAACTGGTCATCTTCAACTTTTGAAATACTGTAACCAATGTTACCCTATATATCCAGTGCAAATAATGACTTGTTCATGGCTTTATGATGATGATGATTGGTTTACTTTGTATTCCATGCATTTAAAAGTATTAACATAAAGTGATATTCAGAAATCTTTAACTTATTTCAAAATTATGTTAATTCATAGAAGAATAAATTGAATTTTCGAAAATAAATTGAATCTCAAATAAATTGAACTTGAAATAGATAGAATTGTATTCAAAGTTATGAAAAACATAAGATTGTTAAAAATTCAAATGTCTCAACAAATTATTAGCATAAGTATTTCTAAATTAATCAAATTGACACAATTTAGAGTAATGATATAAGCTTTTGTCTGGAAGATCTCAAACGTTGTCAAAATGCTTGTAGATGTGAAGTTTCTCCCAAACTGTCAAAATCTTAAGAGGGTTCAATTGCCAGATGCCTAATATCAATATGCATTTGAGCCGCCCTTTCAGGTTTTCAACTCAAATCCTTCCTTTGGTTACAAGATGCCCTTTGCGGGTTTTCATCTTGACCCCCCTTTTTCTTTTTCTTTTTTCTTTCTTTTTTCTCTTTTTCTTTTTCTTTTTTTTCTTCTTTTTTTTTCTTCTTTTTCTTCTCTTCAAGCGTAATATTTCTTGACAGAATCCGAGTTTATTGGATTTCTCAGAATTTTTCCATCCATTTCTGCCAAGATCAACGCTCCTCCGGAAAAAGCCTTTTTTACAACGTATGGCCCTTCCCAATTAGGCATCCATTTCCCACGGAAATCTTTATGTATAGGCAAGATCTTTTTAAGTACTAGATCACCCTCTTGGAATTCTCTTGGATGTACTTTTTTGTCATGAGACTTCATCATCCGTTTCTGATACATCTGTCCATGGCAAATAGCTTTCAATCTTTTCTCCTCAACAAGGTTCAATTGATCAACTCTAGCTTGGATCCATTCAGATTCATCCAATTGTTTTTCTCTCAATATTCGAAGCGATGGAATCTCAACTTCAATTGGTAAGACTGCTTCCATCCCGTAGACTAAAGAAAACGGTGTTGCCCCAGTAGATGTTCGAACAGTAGTTCGGTATGCATATAAAGCAAAAGGTAACTTCTCATGCCAATCTTTGTAAGTTTCAGTGGTCTTTGTAATGATTCTCTTGATGTTTTTATTTGCTGCTTCAACTGCCCCATTCATCTTTGGACGATATGCCACTGAGTTTGCATGTTTGATCTTAAAATGTGCACAAAGTTCGGTCATCATTTTGTTATTCAGGTTCAGAGCATTATCTGTAATGATCCTTTCTAGTAGGCCATACCGGCAAACTATCTCTTTCTTTATGAATTTGTAGACTGTGGACCTCTTAATATTGGCATATGAAGCAGCTTCAACCCATTTGGTAAAATAATCAATTGCCACAAGGATGAAGCAATGTCCATTCGATGCTTTTGGTGTGATTGCACCAATGACATCTATTCCCCACATAGAAAATGGCCAGGGTGCTGTCATTACATGTAAAGGAGATGGGGGTAAATGAATCTTGTCTGCATATATCTGGCATTTATGACATTTCCTTGCATAATCAATGCAATCTGTGTGCATGGTAGCCCAATAGTATCCATATCTCATTATTTTTCTGGCCATGGAAAGACCATTTGCATGTGTTCTACATATTCCACTGTGTACTTCTTCAATGATGCTTCTAGCTTCGCTGGTATTTAAACATCTCAATAGCATTTGATCATTGCTTCTTCTATACATAATCTCTCCATCAAGAAAATATCCAGCAGCCATTCTTCTCAAGGTTCTTTTATCAATTTCCGATGCATTTGGTGGATAACTTTGATTTTTGATATATTGCAGAATATCATGATACCATGGTTTACCATCTACATCTTCTTCCACACTATAACAATGTGCAGGAATTTCATATACTTGCATTTTGATTGGCATCATATCAACTTTCTTAGTTGCTTGAAACATAGCAGCTAATGTAGCCAAAGCATCTGCCATTTGATTTTCTTCTCGAGGGAGATAATTGAAGGTAACTCTCTCAAATTCTTTCACTAATTCGAGGGTAAAATTTTGATATTCCAACAATTTGGGATCTTTTGTTTCCCATTCTCCTCGCAATGATACACCACTAACGATGAATCTCATATATTTTGAGACATTTGATTTTTCTTTCTATAGTTGCTTTCAATCCCATGGCACAAGCTTCGTATTCCGCCATGTTATTGGTGCAAAAGAACTCCAGTCTAATTGTAAAGGGATAATAAACATTTTCTGGAGAAATTAACACTGCCCCGATTCCTCGTCCCAAAGCATTGGATGCTCCGTCAAAGTAAAGCTTCCAAGATGCATATGCATCATTTGTTCTGACTTCTTCATTCATGGATATGCACAACAAATCTTCATCAGGAAAATTGAAGCTCAAAGGCTGATAATCATTTGATACACGACTGGCCAGAAAATCAGCTATGACACTTCCTTTTATCGCTTTTTGGTTGACATATACAATATCAATTCAGATAATAACATCTGCCATCTAGCCATTCTGCCTGTTAAAGCTGGTGATTCCATTAAGAATTTCAAAGGATCAAGTTTGATATCAGCCAAGTAGTATGGTATAACATATATGTCTGAGTCTTCGAGTAGCCACACCAAGGCACAACATAATTTTTGTATTGGTGGATATCAAATTTCACAATCAGTAAATTTCTTGCTCAGATAATAAATAGCTTTTTCTTTTCTTCCAGATTCATCATGTCGTAACCGGTTTTCGTCCGGGCACGAAATATTAAATTTTGGCGGGGAAATTAATGTTTAATAAATAATTTTGAAAATAATTTGTGAGTCGCCATCGGCCTTTTGGATCAGGTAGGTCGAATACCTAAAATTATCTTTTAAAATAGTTTTTAAGAAAACCATATTCAAAAGATGAACTGATCTGCGTTTTATAACCAAAAATTCGTTCTTTTTAATAATAAAAAGGGATTCGTGGTCGGTTACGTTTAGGGAAGGATTAGCACCCCTACAACGCCCAAAATTGGTACTTTTTAATTATAAATTGTCTCTTTTATTAAAATTTAAAAAATTCAAAAATATATTTAATTTATAACCCTATTATTTCAAAATTTTATAAAAATATTTTTTATTTAAAAATATCTGAAAAGAACTTCTAGGTGCCTTAAGACAGCTCTTTTCTTTGATATTGATAAATATTAATTTCAATAATATTGTTTACTTTTTAATTTTAAAATATCAGAATAGGACATCCAGTTGTATTGAGACTGTCCTTTCTTTTGATATTAAAAATAAATATTTAAAAAACTATTCATTATATGTATATTTATGAATATATAAAAATATTTAACAATATAATAAAAATATCACTAAAACAATATATTCTAAGCATTAAAATGAAAACATATAAAATAAATAACTAAATTATAAAAATAAAATTAAATCTAATTCCTAATTAATTGAATTTATAGGGTTTAAATATTTTATTTTCTAATTTAATAATTTAGTGACCAAAATGAAATTATTTAAAATTTAAATTTTATAATAGAATAAATTAAAAATATGAACTAGGGATAAAAAAATTATTTATTAAAATTATAGGATTAAATCTGTCATTTATCCTAAATATATTATTTTAATAAAAGGGACTAAAATGAATAAAATTAAAATTCGAAGACTAAATTAAAATTATTACAAATTCAGTTTAGTGACCAAAATGTAAAATTTACAAATACGAAGGACTGCGGCCGGAGTTTAACTATTTCGTAATTACGCGCATAGTCCTTCCCGAAACGACATCGTTCGGGAAGGACTATAAGAGTCCAAATCGCCCATTTCATTTCTTCTTTCCTTTTTTTTTTCTTTTCTTTCTCTCAAACAGAGAGAAGAACTCTCTGTCTTCTCTCTAAACTGAGAGAAGCTCAGTCGGCCGGCAGCCGTTAGCCGGCGTTCATCCGCCGTCAACCACCGCCGCCGGCCACCGTCTTCGGTGGCCGGAAAAATTTTTCTTTTATCTAAACGTAGATCGGACCGTCCTAATGACGGTTCCGATGTTTTTTTTCGTTAAACGGCTCCTAATCGGAGCAAATCTTGAAAAATACCTTCGGTTTTCGAAGGTTTGCTGTGGAGCGTGGAGGCGCGTGGTTACTCCGGTGGTGGTGTAGCTTTCCTCGGTAAGTCTCTTCTTCCTTTTTCTCTCTTTTTTCTTCTGGTTCTTTGCTGCTGAGATCTTTGGTACTAGTTTGTTTTTTTTTTCTTTCTCTGTATTTTTTCTTGTTTTTTTTGTTTCTGTCTCTTCTTTCTGTCTCTCTGTTTTCTTCTTTTTTCTTTTTTTTTCGCAGGTGGGTGGTGGCTTTTATAGCCACCACCGGTGTTCGTCTCGGACCGGTCCGAAGAGGGGGCTTCGGTGAGTCACCGGACTACCAGTGGTGACTCACCCCGTAGCCTTGCATGGACGGCTGGTATATGATCTTCTGGAGTCTTCGGTTGGGATGTGGCAGCGGCGTGGCGGCGAGAAGACTGTCGGCAGCCGCGTGGAAGCTGGGGCGGCGCCGCGTGGCCCTAGGGTATCAAACCCTAGGGTTCTCTCTGGAACCATGTGGACCGTTGGATCGTGCCAGATCCAACGGTTATGATGAGGCGGCTGAGGATGATTAGGGTTAGGAAACCCTAACTGGAAACCCAAATATTTAGGGTTTCTGGTTGGATTTGGGCCGGTTTCAGTTGGTTTGTAACTGGGCCGGTTGAATTGTAATTGGTTTGTAATTTATATGTATTTAATATATTA
Source organism: Hibiscus syriacus (assembly GCF_006381635.1). Lineage (NCBI taxonomy): Eukaryota > Viridiplantae > Streptophyta > Magnoliopsida > Malvales > Malvaceae > Hibiscus > Hibiscus syriacus. Next base: position 177,268 of record NW_024062011.1, on the reverse strand, counting down.
ATAATAAAATAAATAATAATAATAAAATAATAATAATAATAATAATGATTAATAATGATATAATAATATTAATAATAATAATAATAATAATATGGATAAAAAATAGTATCTTCAGCTGCCCCTCTTTGCTCATTCTTGTGTTAACAAGAATAGGGCAAATATGAAAAGATAATAAAATTTTTTATCCATTTGACTTTACTTTGATCATTATGGGGATATTGAATAAATTCTTCTTTTTCTCCAGATGAGTTCTTCTCATTATGAACTTTCTGCTGGGGATGATGTTCCATCAAATGATGAATTCAAGCAAAAGATTGAACAAGTTCTTCTCATTATGAACTTCTTCTTCCTTCTTCAGATGACGAGTTCTTCTCATTATGAACTCTTTCTCTGGAAATGATGATCCATCAATTTGATGAATTCAAGCAAAAGGTTGAACAAGTTCTTCTCATTATGAACTTCTTCTTCCTTCTTCAGATGACGAGTTCTTCTCATTATGAACTCTTCCTCTGAAAAAAAATGATCCATCAAGTGATGAATTCAAGCAAAAGGTTGAACAAGTTCTTCTCATTATGAACTTCTTCTTCCTTCTTCAGATGAGTTCTTCTCATTATGAACTTTCTCTGGAAAAGAATGATCCATCAAGTGATGAATTCAAGCAAAAGGTTGAACAAGTTCTTCTCATTATGAACTTCTTCTTCCTTCTTCAGATGACGAGTTCTTCTCATTATGAACTCTTCCTCTGGAAATGATGATCCATCAAATTGATGAATTCAAGCAAAAGGTTGAACAAGTTCTTCTCATTATGAACTTCTTCTTCCTTCTTCAGATGACGAGTTCTTCTCATTATGAACTCTTCTCTGGAAATGATGATCCATCAAATTGATGAATTCAAGCAAAAGGTTGAACAAGTTCTTCTCATTATGAACTTCTTCTTCCTTCTTCAGATGACGAGTTCTTTCATTATGAACTCTTCCTCTGGAAATGATGATCCATCAATTTGATGAATTCAAGCAAAAGGTTGAACAAGTTCTTCTCATTATGAATTTCTTCTTCCTTCTTCAGATGACGAGTTCTTCTCATTATGAACTTTCTCTGGAAATGATGATCCATCAAATTATGAATTCAAGTCTTTGCTAAAATCTTTAAAATTCCTGTTAAAAATTCAACATAGATGAAAATGAATGAAAATGCACCTATTTTGTAAACACCTAAATATGATGCATGAATGTTAAGTTATTGATTTCAGATGAGTGAATTGAATATTTCTTCAGTTGTAGAAACCCAATAATCTTTCTTCTTCAAATCAGAGAATCTTCCTTTTTGACAAATGTAGAGGTAGATATAATGTCACAAAAATTTCTTGAGAAAAAACTCAATTGTGTAGGCTCTTGAAAAACTTGCATTCAAGCAACATGTTTATCTGATAACAGCTCATCTGATTATGAAATGGCCTTTCAAGATGATTTCACAGATATCGATAGTTCTTCTAATACCAAAAAATCTTGAATTCTGATTCTGATGAGAAATAAACTGTTATACTTGACAAAAATGGGATTCTCAAAGGCTGAAGCTTCAATAGCCATGTAGAAATGTGGTCCAAACTCATCAATTGTAAAATTGATAAATTTTATGTGCTGCTCAAATGAAGGCTGATGCACTTTTCTAGTAAAAGATACTCAAGAACACTTCCAGAAGATGTTATTGGCAATTTATCTTTTAAATTCAATACTTGATTTTGTCCAATCAGATCAGATAACTCAAAGAACACTTCCAGAAGATGCTATGTTCTGTCCAACCAGATCAGATAACTTAAAGAACACTTCCAGAAGATTATGTTCTGATCAACCAGATCAGATAACTCAAAGAACACTTCCAGAAGATGCTATGTTCTGTCCAACCAGATCAGATAACTCAAGAACACTTCCAGAAGTTTGTTCTGTCCAACCAGATCAGATAACTCAAAGAACACTTCCATAAGATGCTATGTTCTGATCAACCAGATCAGATAACTCAAAGAACACTTCCAGAAGATGCTATGACATTCATCTTCCAAATTCAATGATTGGTTTTGCCAAACCAGATCAGATAACTCAAAGAACATTCCAGAAGATGCTATGAGCACATTCATTTGTTCCATTTAATGTTTGGACTGGGATATCACAGTACTTATTCGATGTAAAGCCAGAATTTGTAGATTTGAAGCATTTTCCTGCTGTCACACTGAAAATAGGCTATATTCATAATCTGCCAATTAAGAACAGAGTTTCTCTTATTCTGCTTCCTCATGTGCTGATGCTTTTCCATTGACAAAGAAATGATGGCCTTCTTGGAATCCAAAACAAGTTGAACTGTTTATAAACATGTACAGGAAGTGCCAAATTAATAGAAAAGATTTGTAATGTTCTGAAGCTTATGACAAAGAGCCACTTTCGAGTGTCCAGAAGTATGTTCTTGATGAGTGCTGAAAATGGAATCTAGTATGGGTTGGAAGGAATAAAGTTGCTCCACTTGAACCTGATAAGGTGGAAATGCTTCTAGGTTTCCTTAAAACCATATACAAGGATCTGTATAGAAACATGTTTCCCAGTGATATCAATGTCTTGTTTCTTTTTGTTGGAATCAATGCTACAAAGGTGTCTTTTATTGTCTTAGTATATCTTTGCAAACAGATGTGCAAGAATGAATGGTGATCGGTTGGAGCAATTGATGAGTAGATTGTCAAATTCGACCTGTGTTGGTTATATAGCATAACTCCCTTATTGTTCAAAATGGTGATGATTTGCTTATTTTGTATTCCATGTATTTAAAAGTATTAACATAAAGTGATATTCAGAAATCTTTAATTATTTCAAAATTATGTTAATTCAATAGAAAAGAAAATTGAATTTCCAAAAATAATTGAATCTCAAATAAATTGAACTTGAAATAGATATAATTGTATTCAAAGTTATGGCAAGCATAAGAATAAAAATTCAATGTCTCAACAAATTACAAGCATAAGTATTTCTAAATTAATCAAGTTGACACAATTTATAGTAGTGATGTAAACTTTTGTCTGGAAGATTTCAAACGTTGTCAAAATGCTTGTAGATGTGAAGTTTCTCCCAAACTACCAAAATCTTAAGAGAATTCAATTGCTGGATGCATAATATCAACCTGCCTTTGAGCCTCCTTTTCAGTTTTCAACTCAAATCCTTCCTTTGGTTACAGATGCCCTTTGCGGGTTTCACCTTGACCCTCTTTTTTCTTTTTTCTCTTTTTTTTTTTTTTTTAAGCATAATATTTCTTGACAGAATCCAAGTTTATTGGATTTTTTCAGAATTTTCCATCCATTTCTGCCAAGATCAACGCTCCTCCGGAAAGGCCTTTTTCACAACGTATGGCCCTTCCCAATTAGGCTCCATTTCCACGGAAATCCTTATGTATAGGCAAGATCTTTTTTAATACTAGATCACCCTCTTGGAATTCTCTTGGATGTACTTCTTATTATGAGACTTCATCATCCGTTTTTGATACATCTGTCCATGGCAAATAGCTTTCAATCTTTTCTCTTCAAGGTTCAATTGATCAAATCTAGCTTGGATCCATTCAGATTCATCCAATTTTGTTTCTCTCAATATTCGGAGCGATGGAATCTCAACTTCAATTGGTAAGACTGCTTCCATCCCGTAGACTAAAGAAAAAGGCGTTGCCCCAGTAGATGTTCGAACAGTAGTTCGGTATGCATATAGCAAAAGGTAACTTAGTGCCATCTTTGTAAGTTTCAGTAGTCTTTGTAATGATTTTTGATGTTCTTATTTGCTGCTTCAACTGCCCCATTCATCTTTGGACGATATGCCACTGAGTTTGCATGTTTGATCTTGAACTGTGCACAAAGTTCGGTCATCATTTTGTGTCAGTTCAGAGCATTATCTGTAATGATCCTCTCTGGTAGGCCATATCGGCAATTATCTCTTTCTTATGAATTTGCAGACTGTGGACCTCTTAATATTGGTGTATGAAGCAGCTTCAACCATTTGGTAAAAAATCAATTGCACAAGGATGAAGCAATGTTCATTCGATGCTTTTGGTGTGATTGCCCCAATGACATCTATTCCCCACATAGAAATGGCCAGGGTGCTGTCATTACATGTAAAGGAGATGGGGGGTACATGAATTTTGTTTGCATATATCTGGCATTTATGACATTTCCTTGCATAATCAATGCAATCTGTGTACATAGTAGCCCAATAGTATCCATATCTCATTATTTTTCTGGCCATAGAAAGACCATTTGCATGTGTTCCACATATTCCACTGTGTACTTCTTCAATGACGTTTCGAGCTTCACTGGTATTTAAACATCTCAACAGCATTGATCATTGCTTCTTCTATACATAATCTCTCCATCAAGAAAATCCAGCAGCCATTCTTCTCAAGGTTCTTTTATCAATTTCCGATGCATTTGGTGGATAACTTTGATTTTTTGATATATTGCAGGATATCATGATACCATGGTTTACCATCTACCTCTTCTTCCACACTATAACAATGTGCAGGAATTTCATATACTGCATTTTGATTGGCATATATCAACTTTCTTAGTTGCCTGAAACATAGCAGCTAATGTAGCCAAAGCATCTGCCATTTGATTTTCTTCCCGAGGGAGATAATTGAATGTAACTTTCAAATTCTTTCACTATTCGAGGGTAAAATTTCGGTATTCCAACAATTTGGGATCTTTTGTTTCCCACTCTCCTCGCAATTGATACACCACTAAAGATGAATCTCCATATATCTTGAGACATTTGATTTTTCTTTCTATAGCTGCTTTCAATCCCATGACACAAGCTTCATATTCCGCCATGTTATTGGTGCAAAAGAACTCCAGTCTACTTGTAAAGGGATAATAAACATTTTCAGGAGAAATTAACACTGCCCCCGATTCCTCGTCCCAAAGCATTAGATGCTCCGTCAAAGTAAAGCTTCCAAGTTGCAAATGCATCATTTGTTTTGACTTCTTCATTCATGGATATGTTAACAGATCTTCATCGGGAAATTAAAGTTCAAACACTTCCTTTTATCGCTTTTTGGTTGACATATACAATATCAAACTCAGATAATAACATCTGCCATCTAGCCATTCTGCCTGTCAAAGTGGTGATTCCATTAAGAACTTTAAAGGATCAAGATAATTTTTGTATTGGTGGATATCGAACTTCACAATCAGTAAATTTCTTGCTCAGATAATAAATAGCTTTTTTCTTTCCTTCCTGATTCATCATGCTGTCCTAGTACACACCCATCGAATTTTCGAAGACCGTCAATAAGAATAATGGGTCTATCAGCATTGGTGATACTAAAATTGGGGCATTGGATAAATATTTTAATAATATCCAAAGTTTCTTGACATTCTTCATTCCAGACTTCAGGATTGTTCTTTCGAAGTAATTTGAACACTGGATCACATTTGTCAGTCAATTGAGAAATGAACCGAGATATATAATTTAATCTCCCAAAAAGCCTCGAACTTCTTTTTTTGTGTTGGGTGGTGGAAGATCTTGAATTGCTTTTACTTTATCTGGATCAATCTCAATTCCTTTTTTGCTGACTACAAATCCCAAAAGTTTCCCAGAAGTTACCCCAAAAGTGCATTTAGCAGGGTTAAGCTTTAATTGATACTTCCTCAATCTCTGGAAAAGCTTTCTCAGATTTTGAATATGTTCTTCTTCCGTTCTGGATTGGCAATCATGTCATCTACATATACTTCAATCTCTTTGTGCATCATGTCATGAAACAAGTTACCATAGCTCTTTGATATGTTGCCCCTGCATTTTTCAATCCAAATGGCATCACTTTATAACAGAATGTGCCCACATGGTTATAAATGTGTTTTCTCCATGTCTTCAGGATTCATTTTTATCTGATTATATCCTGAAAAGCCATCCATAAATGAAACCATGCAGCCCTGCAGTATTGTCCACCAATGTATCTATGTGGGGTAATGGAAAACTATCTTTCGGACTAGCTTTGTTGAGATCTCTGTAATCCACACACATTCGAACTTTTCCATTTTTCTTTGGTACGGGAACAATGTTGGCTACCCATTCTGGGTATTTAGATGCCTGTAGGAAACCTGCATTGATTTGTTTCATCACTTCTTCTTTGATTTGCAACAACATTCTGGCCTCATTCTTCTGAGCTTTGTTGATTGGTTATATTCTGGATTTGTCAGAGTGGTACCAATTTCACCTCTTTTCTTCTTCATCTGTTCCCAAATTCACAGTTAACTCTTCTTTGTGGGGTAGAATTTGTTTGTCTTCTTTTTCTACCAATCTTAATAGTTCAGTAGGAACATCACGTCTAGTTCATCTTCACAACCATTGATTTCTTCCAGACATATAGGCTGCTCTAAATTTATCACTGGATTAAATCTAGGAATAAACATGCTATTAACACGTGACACCTGCAAAATTTAAGTCGGAACATTTCCGAAAGAATATAGTAAATTTATGAAAAAAATAAATGTAAAAATGTAAGAAAGGTAAAGAATGATTGCCATCTGAAAATTTTAAAGAAAATTTCTTATATTTAACATAATTTCTTTTACAAGATAACAAAAAGTTTTCATATTTTTGAGCTAAACATAAAGATTAGTTCTGAATATTACTCTGCATTAATATTAAAATTATAGGAAGATCTTCAGTGGTCCAATTGGTGAGTGTTTCTCCAGGAAGGCATGGTCGAATCATATCCAAATACTTGCCAGTCTTGTTGTTATTCGTGATCATGTTGATAATAATCCATTCATAGCTTCTTCAACTATGTCTTGATCTTTCGTCAACTTTCTTTAAAGGCTTCAACAAGCTGCTGTTCCACATAATTGTTCCCCTGATCTGATGTTGTCCTCAACTGTGGGAAAGACATGTGTTTCCAAAGGATTTCTCCCTTTCAATTTTGCCTTCTGGTTTCACATCTTCTTTTCATCTCTTTGTTCCTTTGCTGAAAATTGGGCTTAAACCCAGCCCCAAAACGGTCTTTTTTCATTTTTATACGACAGGAACTGAAATCCCTTGAAGATTCTTTCCTAGACCTCTCCCAGTTTTAGCTCCGATGCCTAAAGTTTGTTGTACTGTCATCTTGGTGCAATCAGACAATCTGGGATATGGAATTTTCCTTCCTTCTGCAACAAAGGTTGTATTTACAAATTCAAGAGCTCGAAAAGAGCATTCAAGAGCCTCATCATTGGTGTCGATATATGGAACACGCTTGTTACAGACGCAATGATTTTCTTCAGTATTGACATATTAGTTGTCCATCAACAACAAATTTCAATTTCTGATGTAATGAAGAAGGAACGGCTCCTGCTGAGTGAATCCATGGCCTCCCTAGAGACAATTATATGTGGGGTGGATGTCCATCACCACAAAGTCAATATTGTACACGACTGGGCCGATTAACAAAGGTATTCCATTTTCCCAAGCACTTCTTTTTAGTACCATCAAATGCTCGTACCACATTCTGATAACTCTTCATGTGTGATTGATCCAAAGGCATTCTTTGAAGTGTAACTAGGGCATAAGTTGAGAGCAGATCCGTTGTCAATCAATACTCCTGGCAACACATGACCATGACAATGTGTCGTGATGTTCAAAGCTTTACTGACCCCATTCCGCCTTCCGGTATTCATCATCTGTGAACGTTATGTAATTGTCAGCGGCTATATGTCCCACAATTCTGTCAAGTTTATTGAGGGTATATCTTCGGGGATAAATGTTTGATTAAGAATTTTCATCAAAGCATTCCATGCGCTTCTGAATTCATCAATAGATCAAGAATAGAAATTCTCGCTTGTTGTTTGTGTAGTTGTTCAACTACACTACTCACTATGTTTCAAGAATTTCAAAAATTCTTGAGCTTGTTTTTCTGTCACAGGCTCATTGAATGCTGGAAGGGATTCATCTTCAAATACCTTCTGAGGTATTGCCACAGCTTTTCCTTTTGCTTTCACTGTTCTGAAGCATTGGATGTTTCGGGAGAATAACATCTCCCACTTCTTGTAAAGAAACCGACCTCGCTCACTGCTTCAGACGTCAATGTAGTACTCAAACTCTGTTTTCTCTTCTGTTTTATCTAGAGATCAGATCCTCCTACCATTGAAACATGGGTAGTATAATCCAAGGTACCCTGCGGGTATCTTTGTATGGAAATGGTAGAGGAGTGGTAATGCCTACTTTTGGCCTTATTGGTGCCGGAATCACCGTGGATGATTTCACATTAATGATCACAGGATCATTATTCTTTGATTTGGTTTAGAATCCTCTGATGAGCAAAACATCATCTTCTTTTTTTCCCGGGTTCTTCTTCAAAGAATTCTATTTCTCTGTTGTTCATCAATTTTTGCACCAAGTTTCTAAACTCAGGACATATTGAATTTTATGCCCTTTCTCCTGATGATATTCACATAATTCTTGCTTCATTCTGCTTTGTCCTGAATTGTTGTGGAATTATACCGGCTAAAGAAAGCTGTTGGAATATCCAAACAAATGGAGATTTAATTTCAGAAATGTCAGTCTTTGCTTTCTTTCTGTTCTCTTCATGAATTGCATTCACGTTTTTTATCTCCATGATTTGGCAATGGATGACTTGATGCGGATGGTGTATGAATTCCAACTTCCCGTGTTAATCAAATTTTGAACCACCCTTTTGAATGCTAGACAGTTTTCAATAGAATGTCCTGTAATTCCTTCATGGTAAACACAGTGTGCCTTGTATCATACCAAGGAGGGAATGGTGGTTGCATGGGAACCAAAGGGTAGGGCCGTATAACATCTGCTTTTAACAGCGAATCATAGACCTCTGCTATGTACTGGTAAAGGTGTAAAAGACAACCTTTCGTTTCTTTTCGAGATCCTCTGGACTCTGCTCGATTAGTGTTTGTTTCCTCTTTCTAACCCTTGGGGTTATTGTAACACTTTTCGATGAATCCTTGCTGTATGAGTTTGCATTGTTGACTTCATTCTCCTTTTTCCGGTACGTAGGTCTTTTGGAACTAGACCCATCATTTGATTCAATCTTGCACTTTTCAAGACATTTTCAATTAATTCTCTAGAAATGACCAAATCTGCAAAATTTCTTGTTGCATTCCCATTAAATGGTTTAAATAAGGGGCCTTCAATGTATGGACAAACATTACTGTGGCCTCTTTTTCTGATAAAGGTGGTTGAACTTGGGCTGCAGTGTCACGCCATCTCTGGGCATACTGTCTGAATGTTTCATTATTCTTTTTCTCCAAATTCTGTAGAGTCCATCTATCAGGGACCATGTCTGTCACATGGCGGTACTGCTCTAAAAATGCTTTAGCCAAATCTTTCCAGGATCTAATGTTGGCTTTGGTCAATGAGTATACCATTTTAAAGCCGGTCCTGTCAAACTATCCTGGAAGCAGTGATTAACAATTTCTCGTCTTCACATATCCTGCCATTCTTCGACAAAACATAGTAATGTGGGATGAAGGGCATGTAGTAACCGTTTATTTATCAAATTCGGGAGCTTTGAACTTGATAGGGAGGATTAGGTCTGGAACTAAAACTCAACTCGCTAGCATCAAATCCATAGAATGATTCAGTTATTTCCCAGATTTCATTCGTTCTTCTAAGCTCTTGATCTGTCTGGTCAGCTCTTCATTTACTTTTTGTTTCTCATTCAGCTCATTTAAATCTGGGATCAACTGATCAGTATTAAGATCCCCTATTTTCACATCTGATATAAGTGGATTTTGCTTGAAGATGCAGGATCCACTTGTTGATCTTCATGTGATTTGACTTCTTGTAATGCAGATGTACGAGCATTGATTTGTATAGGGTAGTACCAGAGTGATAAATTGATTCTGGTGGAAAACCTAGAGGATATATGGGTTCTTGGTCAAAAGATACAGGATTTTCATGCATTTTTCCACTGATAGCCTGCCTTTTAAACATGTCCTCTATCTTCTTCATCATACTGTCCTGTGAATTTGCAATACTGGCTTCAATTTTTTCCAGCTTCATTCTCATTTCTTCTTGTTCTTTATGATGTGTTCCTCAATACGCTGTATTTTATCCTCCATAATTCTCTTAGTGGCTTGTCTAGTACCGTAGTGATGTAGTATTTCTCTTTGGCCAGAGTAACTGCGATTGAAAATCTTTTAAATTATTTTTTCAAATTTTAATTAATGAATTTTAACTTAGTAAATAATAATTCATAGCGAAAATTGTGAAATGAATGATGAATGTATGCAAAATGCATGTATGTAAAAACATTGATCCCAAAAAGTTAACTGTCATAGAACAACTTTCATCGGCATACAAAGTTTCTTTATAATAGTTCATAACTACAGATAAGGCGTAGCTTTCCTATTAAGCTCTATAATTTCTTCATTAACCATGACACCTTCTTTCCACATCTAGAAACTGGATCAACTTGATGCTCAATTATTTTGGCTTCAACAGCTAGTTCCCCAACATATCTGGCAACTTCGCTCATTTGTACCATGGCCTCGAACACCATATGCTTCTTTCTTCACTTCTTTCGACATAGAACTCAGTTGACTTTTGCCATCATTCAGTTGTTCCTTCAAGAGTTTGCTCTAACTCAGTGATTCTGACTTGGCAATTGTGCAGAATTTTTTCAAGATCTCTAATGCGTCTTCGCAGTGAAGCATTTTCCTCATTACTTTCCTTGAGATCATTAGGTCCTAGACGAACCTTTTCTTGAAACAATGATTCTTCAAGTTGTAAAATGTAAGTATTAAACTCTGAGTTTTTGTTTCTAGACTTATCCAAATCCTCTTCCAGTTTTGTTCGTGCTTCTTGCGTTCTTGATTAAGCTTCTGGATTTGAATATCTTTATTTCTGCATCTCTGCATCCAATTGCTAGCCACCTCCTGCTCTACCTCAAGTCTGGTGTTGAAATTTTCTCTTTCTAGCTCCATTTTTCTTTTTCAACATTGGATTCTTCCATCTTTTGGTCTCTGACTTCAAGCTCAGCATCAACTGGTTCATTTCAGATTCAAATCCCTTGAACATGATATTTTTCTCGCCTTCAATTTATCAAAGATTTCATTCTTCATCTTTTCTAAATCTTTGGCTCGATCCCTTTCTCTTTGTATTTCATTCATGATCTCGCGGTGCTCAGCCTTGTGCTTTATAATTCGCTCTCGTCTGTCGACCTCAAAATCTTCCATTTTTTGCTTTCCTTTTTCCAGCTTTTGAGTAGAGGCTTCTTTTCTTTCAGATCTTCAACTCGTCTTTTCTCGATGTTCAATTCTCTGGTCATCTGTACCGTCGATTGGCTAGGTCCTGATGCTTTTCGGGATTTATATAACTCCTGATAATCTTTCTGTAAGGCTCTGTACTCATCCTCACCTTTTTCTTTATCTTTTCTCAACATTGCACATTGTGACGAATGAAAGTCAATGTCAACCCCCAACATAGCTTATCTTGTTCATTTGCTCTAACTCTTTCGACCAACCATCTCTTTCTGCTTCAAACTCAGCTCTCAGGATTTCAATCTCTGATGGAACCACCTTAATGCGATCTTCCATAGAGATATCCTCATTTTGATCTGGTAGAATATTTTCGTTTTTCTGACAGATCTCCAATCTTCATAATCAGGAGTTGCATTTCTTTTGCTGCTTTAGCTCGAATACAAAAAGTTGTTTTCCAAGCTGTAACGGCTTCCATGATATTTCTTTTATAATTTTTGCTGTGAAATGCGAACTCAGATGACTGTAATCCAGCAGTGACAGGTACAAATTGACGACCTTCATACTGTCTATAACCAGAAGTGGTGCTATCCAATTCCTCCCCATAATCGAGCAACATTATCCAGTTGTAATCACCACATCTATAAAGAACTCCCTTTTGTATTTGCCACGGGGTTCGCCAAACAACGTCATTGCTTTGCAGATTTCGAAAGGCATTAATCCACATATCTTTCTTAATTTCTCTCGGCCATTCCTGCTCCAGAAATCCTTTAATGGTGAATAATCCGTATTAAAACGTCGGTATGAAACCTTTTGTTCTCCAGAAATGACTACGGATCCAAACATATAACAACTGAGTACACCCTGAGAATCGTCCACCTCCTAACCTTCTGCAAGCATTTAATGATCTGAAGGTCTCTGCTAGGATGGCAGAAACAGGATTAATCTTCTTCGGTAGTTGTTCAAACAAATCTACCACTGCAGCTTCAATATATCCCAATACTTTTGGGAAGATGACCATACCATATATACCCAGAGCAAATAAATCGAATCGTACTTTAATATCTGGATGGCTCTGAATAAGTTCTCTGATGTTGGTCCAAGCAATACCTTCGCTTTCGCCTTTTTATTTTGTACGGGATGCTACCCATTTTCTCGTACCCGGCAATCTTTGCTAATTTAACTCGAAGGGTTGAGTTTTAATTGACTTTGAATATATTCGATTCTCCAAAGCACCTTCAAGATGTAACAAAGTTGTATATTCTTCAATAGTAGGGACCAAGTCCTCCTTATTGAAAGTAAAGCAATTGTACCCTGGATTCCAGAATTGAACTAGGGCTCTGAGTAATTCATCATCAACTTCAACATAGAGCAAATATGGGATGTCTCCGTAAGTCTGATAAAACTGCATTTTTTGTTTGAATCCCAACTTTCCCAAATGCTTCGCAAATCTTGCATATCATTTCTTTTAGTGAAACTGAAGCATAACTGACCAAATCAGATACTCATCCTGCAGACTGTTCCTTCTTGTCTTGTAAATCTTCAGCCCACTGTCTTACTTCTGAGTTTAGAATTACTTGACTTGAACACTTTTTATCCATAGATGAAGGCTTTCCAATGAGACAATTAACACAAGGATCAATTTTTTTATCCTGTATGATGCAATGCAAACAGAAAATAAAGAACACACAAAAAAGAAAATAAATTAGTTTACATAAAAAATTCAATAATAACATTTATTTAATTTAAACATGCTTTTCTAAATTTAAATAATTTAAATAAACATGTAATTTAACAAAAATAAATTAACAGGAAAGACATAATTCATTTCTCCTGTGTACACCTATTTTGGATAAAATTTCGGCATGACTTCTGATCGGAAGAGTTTCTAAGGTTTTTTATAGCAGGTTTCAGATCTAGGAATAAAGGTACCCGAATTGTCTTTGTTAGTGCCCCCTTAGGTTGCTAACCTCAATCCTAGTCCATTACAGACTAAAGTGGATCGAGTTCAATTCGAGGGGATCCCCTTATTTCTAACCCCTCAATCCTAGTCCATTACAGACTAAAGTGGATCGAGTTCAATTCGAGGGGATACATTTCTCTATGCCTGACACGAGAATAAATTCTCACGAAGACATAGAGCATATGAACCCCGGAAGTTACTTGCTAGGTCTGACACGGAGAATAAATTCTCACGAAGACGTCGCTTCACTCCCACTTAAAAGGGATAACTCATTATAGAGCTTTATGTTATGCAATGCAAGTGTTGTGTGTGAGGAGAAGTTCAACATTTGAAAAATTAATGAAATAAAGTACTTTAAATAAATAAAACGTATATATTATAATATAAATACATAAAAAATTTGAAAAGAAGAATTAAAAATTAAATATATGAATTTTTAATTTTTAATTAATAGAGACAATTTATAATTGATTTTTTAAAAGTTTGACCAGATCCCAAGCAGAGTCGCCAAGCTGTCGTAACCGGTTTTCGTCCGGGCACGAAATAAATTTTTGGCGGGGAAATTAATGTTTAATAAATAATTTTGAAAATAATTTTGAGTCGCCATCGGCCTTTGGATCAGGTAGGTCGAATACTAAAATTATCTTTTAAAAATAGTTTTTAAGAAAACCATTCAAAAGATGAACTGATCTGCGTTTTAAACCAAAAATTCGTTCTTTTTAATAATAAAAAGGGATTCGTGGTCGGTTACGTTTAGGGAAGGATTAGCACCCTACAACGCCCAAAATTGGTACTTTTTAATTATAAATTGTCTCTTTTATTAAAATTTAAAAAATTCAAAATATATTTAATTTATAACCCTATTATTTCAAAATTTTATAAAAATTTTTTATTTAAAAATATCTGAAAAGAACTTCTAGGTGCCTTAAGACAGCTCTTTTCTTTGATATTGATAAATATTAATTTCAATATTGTTACTTTTTAATTTTAAAATATCAATAGACATCCAGTTGTATTGAGACTGTCCTTTCTTTTGATATTAAAATAAATATTTAAAAAACTATTCATTATATATTTATATATATAAAAATTTTTAACAATATAATAAAAATATCTAAAACAATATATTCTAAGCATTAAAATGAAACATATAAAATAATAACTAAATTAAAAAATAAAATTAAATCTCCTAATTAATTGAATTTATAGGGTTAAATATTTTATTTTCTAATTTAATAATTTAGTGACCAAAATGAAATTATTTAAAATTTAAATTTATAATAGAATAAATTAAAAATATGAACTAGGGATAAAAAAATTATTTATTAAAATTAAGGGAATTAAATCTATCATTTATCCTAAATATATATTTTTAATAAAAGGGACTAAAATGAATAAAATTAAAATTCGAAGACTAAATTAAAATTATTACAAATTCAGTTAGTGACCAAATGTAAAATTTACAATACGAAGGACTGCGGCCGGGGTTTAACTATTTCGTAATTACGCGCATAGTCCTTCCCGAAACGACGTCGTTCGGGAAGGACTATAAGAGTCCAAATCGCCCATTTCATTTCTTCTTTCCTTTTTTTTTTTTTCTTCTCTCAAACAGAGAGAAGAACTCTCTGTCTTCTCTCTAAACTGAGAGAAGCTCAGTCGGCCGGCAGCCGTTAGCCGGCGTTCATCCGCCGTCAACCACCGCCGCCGGCCACCGTCTTCGGTGGCCGGAAAAATTTTCTTTTATCTAAACGTAGATCGGACCGTCCTAATGACGGTTCCGATGTTTTTTTTTTCGTTAAACGGCTCCTAATCGGAGCAAATCTTGAAAAATACCTTCGGTTTTCGAAGGTTGCTGTGGAGCGTGGAGGCGCGTGGTTACTCCGGTGGTGTGAGCTTTCCTCGGTAAGTCTCTTCTTCTTTTTCTCTCTTTTTTCTTCTGGTTCTTTGCTGCTGAGATCTTTGGTACTAGTTTTTTTTTTTCTTTCTCTGTATTTTTCTTGTTTTTTTTGTTTCTGTCTCTTCTTCTGTCTCTCTGTTTTCTTCTTTTTTTTCTTTTTTTTTTTTCGCAGGTGGGTGGTGGCTTTTATAGCCCCACCGGTGTTCATCTCGGACCGGTCCGAAGAGGGGGCTTCGGTGAGTCACCGGACTACCAGTGACTCACCCCGTAGCCTTGCATGGACGGCTGGTATATGATCTTCTGGTCTTCGGTTGGGATGTGGCAGCGGCGTGGCGGCGAGAAGACTGTCGGCAGCCGCGTGGAAGCTGGGGCGGCGCCGCGTGGCCCTAGGGTATCAACCCTAGGGTTTCTCTCTGGAACCATGTGGACCGTTGGATCGTGCCAGATCCAACGGTTGTGATGAGGCGGCTGAGGATGATTAGGGTTAGGAAACCCTAACTGGAAACCCAATATTTAGGGTTTCTGGTTGGATTTGGGCCGGTTTCAGTTGGTTTGTAACTGGGCCGGTTGAATTGTAATTGGTTTGTAATTTATATGTATTTAATATATTAATAATAAAATAATAATAATAATAAAAATAATAATAATAATATAATAATAATAATATTAATAATGATAATAATAAATAATAATAATAATAATAATAATATGGATAAAAAATAGTATCTTCACACGACTGGCCAGAAAATCAGCTATGACACTTCCTTTTATCGTTTTTTGGTTGACATATACAATATCAAATTCAGATAATAACATCTGCCATCTAGCCATTCTGCCTGTTAAAGCTGGTGATTCCATGTCTTCGAGTAGCCCACACCAAGGCACAACATAATTTTTGTATTGGTGGATTATCAAATTTCACAATCAGTAAATTCTTGCTCAGATAATAAATAGCTTTTTCTTTTCTTCAGATTCATCACTGTCCTAGTACACATCCCATCGAATTTTCGAAGACCGTCAAGTAGAGATTAACGGTCTATCAGGCATTGGTGATACTAAATTGGGGCATTGGATAAATATTTCTTAATAATATCCAAATTTCTTGACATTCTTCATTCCAGACTTCAGATTGTTCTTTCGAAGTAATTTGAATACTGGATCACATTTGTCAGTTAATTGAGAAATGAACCGAGATATATAATTTAATCTTCCCAAAAGCCTCGAACTTCTTTTTTGTGTATTGGGTGGTGGGAGATTTTGAATTGCTTTTACTTTATCTGGATCTCGATTCTTTTTTGCTGACCACAAATCCCCAAAAGTTTCCCGGAAGTTACCCCAAAAGTGCATTTTGCGGGGTTGAGCTTTAATTGATACTTCCTCAATCTGGAAAAGCTTTCTCAGATTTTGAATATGTTCTTCTTCGTTCGGGATTTGGCAATCATGTCATGTATACTTCATCTCTTTGTGCATCATGTCATGAAACAAAGTTACCATGGTCTTGATACGTTGCCCCTGCATTTTTCAATCCAAATGGCATCACTTTGTAGCAGAATGTGCCCCACATGTAATGTGTTTTTTCCATGTCTTCCATCATCCGTGAACGTTATGTACAATTTATCAAGTTTATTGAGGGATATATCTTCAGGGATAAATGTTTTATTGAGAATTTTCATCAAAGCATTTCTATGTGCTTCTGAATTCATCAATAGATCAAGAATAGAAATTCTCGCTTGTTGTTTGTGTAGTTGTTCAACCACACTATACTCACTATGTTTCAGGAATTTCAAAATTCTTGAGCTTGTTTTTCTGTTACAGGCTCATTGAATGCTGGAGGGGATTCATCATCAAATACCTTCTGGGGTATTACCATGGTTTTTCCTTTTGTTTTCACTTGTTCAGAGGCATTGGATGTTTCGGGAGAGTAACATCTCCCATTCTTGTAAAGAACCCGACTTCGCTCACTGCTTCAGACGTCGATGTTGTACCCAAACTCTGTATTTTCTCTTCTGTTTTTTCTAGAGAAACAGATCCTCCTACCATTGAAACATTGGTAGTATAATTCCAAGGTACCCTGCGGGTATCTTTGTATGGAAATGGTAGAGGAGTGGTGATAACTATTTTTGACTTTGGTGCCGGGATTACTGTAGATGATTTCACATTAATGATCACAGGATTATTTGTTCTTTGACTAGGTTTAGAATCCTCTGATGAGCAAACATCATCTTCTTTTTTCCCTGGTTCTTCTTCAAAGAATTCTATTTCTCTGTTGTTCATCAATTTTGCACCAAATCCATAAACTCAAGACATAGTGAATTTCATGCCCCTTCTCTTGATGATATTCACAATAATTCTTGCCTTCATTCTGCTTTGGCCTGTATTGTTTTGGAATTATACCGCCTAAAGAGAGTTGTTGGAATACCCAAACAAAAGGAGATTTAATTTCAAATGTCAGTTTTTGCTTTCTTTCTGTTCTCTTCCTGAATTGCATTCACGTTTTTATCTCCATGATTTGGCAATGGATGATTGGATGTAGATGGTGTATTGAATTCCAACTTTCCAGTGTTGATCAAATTTTGAACCACCCTTTTGAATGCCAAACAGTTTTCAATAGAATGACCCGTAATTCCTTCATGGTAAACACAGTGTGCCTTTGTATCATACCAAGGAGGGAATGGTGGTTGCATGGGAACCAAAGGATAGGGCCGTATGACTGCTTTTAACAGCGAATCATAGATCTCAGCATATGGTACTGGTAAAGGTGTAAAGACAACCTTTCATTTCCTTTCGAGATCCTCTGGACTCTGCTCGATTAGTGTTTGTTTCCTCTTTCTTAACCCTTGGCTGGGTTATTGTAACACTTTTCGATGAATCCTTGTTGTAAGAGTTTGCATTGTTGACTTCTCTTTTTTCCGGTACATAGGTCTTTTGGAACTAGACCCTCATTTGATTCAATTTTGCCACTTTTCAAGACATTTCAATGAGTTCTCCAGAAATGACCAAATCTGCAAAATTTCTGGTTGCATTCCCCATTAGATGATTTAAATAAGGAGCTTTCAATGTATGGACAAATATTACTGTGACCTCTTTTTCTGACAAAGGTGGTTGAACTTGGGCTGCTGTGTCACGCCATCTGGGCATACTGTCTAAACGTTTCATTATTCTTTTCTCCAAATTTTGGAGAGTCCATCTATCAGGGACCATGTCTGTTACGTGGCGGTACTGCTCTAAGAATGCTTTAGCCAGATCTTTCCAGGATCTAATGTTGGCTTTGGTCAATTGAGTATACCATTTTAAAGCTGGTCCTGTCAAACTATCTTGAAAGCAGTGAATTAACAATTTCTCGTCTTTCACATATCCCGCCATTCTGTGACAAAACATAGTAATGTGGGATGAAGGGCATGTATTACCATCATATCTATCAAATTCGGGAGCTTTGAACTTGATGGGGAGGATTAGGTCTGGAACCAAACTCAATTCACTAGCGTCAAACCCATAGAATGATTCAGTTATTTCCACGGATTTCATTCGTTCATCTAAGCTCTTGATCTGTCTGGTTAATTCTTCATTTACTTTTTCTTTCTCATTCAGCTCATTCAAATCTGGGATTAAATGCTCAGTATTAAGATCCCCTATTTTCACATCTGATATAAGTGGATTTTTGCTTGAAGATGCAGGATCCACTTGTCTATTTTCATGTGGTTTGGCTTCTTGAAATGCTGATGTACGAGCATTGATTTGTATAGGTGTAGTACCAGAGTGATAAATTGGTTCTGGTGGAAAACCTAGAGGATACATAGGTTCTTGGTCGAAAGATACAGAATTTTCATGCATTTTTCCAATGATAGCCTGCCTTTTAAACATGTCCTCTATTTTTTGCATCATACTGTCTTGTGAATTTGCAATACTGGCTTCAATTTTCTCTAGCTTCATTCTCATTTCTGCTTGTTCTTTATTATGTTGTTCTTCAATACGTTGTATTTTATCCTCCATAATTCTCTTAGTAGCTTGTCTAGTACCGTAGTGATGTTGTATTTCTCTTTTGGCCAGAATAACTGCGATTGAAAAATCTTTTGATATTATTTTTCCAAATTTTAATTAATGAATTTTATCTTTAATAATAAAAATTATACATAAAAAAATCATGAAATGAATAATGAATGTATGCAAAATGCATGTATGCAAAAAGGTATTGATCCCAAAAAGTTAACTGTCATAGAACAGCTTTCATCGGCATACAAAAGTTTCTTTATAATAGTTCATAACTACAGATAAGGCGTAGCTTTCCTATTAAGCTCTATAATTTCTTTCACTAACCATGACACCTTCTTTCCAAACTTAGAAACTGGATCAACGTGATGCTCAATTATTTTAGCTTCAACAGCTAGTTCCCCAACATATCTAGCAACTTCGCTCATTTGTATCATGGCCTCGAACACCATATTACTTCTTTCTTCACTTCTTTCAACATAGAAATCAGTTGACTTTTGCCATTGTTCATTAGTTCCTTCCAGAGTTTGCTCTAATTCAGTGATTCTGACTTGACAATTGTGTAGAATTTTTTCAAGATCTCTAATGCGTCTTCGCAGTGAAGCACTTTCCTCATTACTTTCTTTGAGATCATTAGGTCCTAGACGAACCTTTTCTTGAAATAATGATTCTTCAAGTTGCAAAATGTAAGCGTTAAACTGAGTTTTTGTTTCTAGACTGATCCAGATCTTCTTCAAGTTTTGTTCGTGCTTCTTGCGTTCTTTGATTAATCTTCTGGATATGAACATTCTTGTTTCTGCATCTTTGCATCCAATTACTAGCCACTTCTTGCTCTACCTCAATTTTGGTGTTGAAATTCTTTCTTTCCAACTCCCATTTTTCTTTTTCAATATTGAACTCTTCAATCTTTTGGCCCCTGGTTTCAAGTTCGGCAATCAGCTGGTTCATTTCAGATTCAAAACCCTTGAACATGATATTTTTCCACCTTCAAATTTATTAAAGATGTCATTCTTCTCTTCTAAATATTTGGCTCGATCCCTTTCTCTTTGCATTTCATTCATGATCTCGCGGTGTTCAGCCTTGTGTTTTATAATTCGCTCTCTTCTGTCGACCTCAAAATCTTCCATTTTTACTTTCCTTTCTCAAGGCTTTTGAGTAGACGGCTATTCTTTCCTTTCAGATCTTCAACTCAACTTTTCTCGATGTTCAATTCTCTGCTTATCTGTACTGTTGATTGGCTTGGTCCTGATGCTTTCCGGGATTTATATAACTCTTGGTAATTTTTCTTTAATGTTCTAAATTCATCATCAACCTTTTCTTTGTTTTCTCTCAACATTGCACATTGTGATGAATGAAAGTCAATATCAACATCCAACATAGCTTTATCTCGTCTCATTTGCTCTAATTCTCTTGACCAGCCTTCTCTTTCTGCTTCAAACTCAGCTCTCAGGATTTCAATCTCTGATGGAACCACCTTAATGCGATCTTCCATAGAGATATCCTCATTTGATCTGGTAGAGGAATATTTTTCATTTTTCCTGACATATCTCCATTCCATAATCAGGAGTTAGCATTTCTTTTGCTGCTTTAGCTCAGATACAAAGTTGTTTTCCAAGCTGTAACGACTTCCATGATATTTCTTTTATAATTTTTGCTGTGGAATGCGAACTCAGATGAATGTAATCCAGCGGTGACAGGTACAAATTGACGACCTTCATACTGTCTTATGACCAGAAGTGGTGCATATCCAATTCTTCCCCATAATCCGAGCAGCATTATCCAATTGTAATCTCCACATTTGTAAAAGAATTCCCTTTGGATTTGCCACGGGGCTCGCCAAACAATGTCATTACTTTGCAGATTTCGAAAGGCATTAATCCACATATCTTTCTTAATTTCTTTCGGCCATTCTTGCTTCAGAAATTTTTAATGGTGAGTAATCCATATTAAAGCGTCGGTATGAAACCTTTTCTGTCTTCCAGAAATGGCTACGGACCCAAACATAACAACTGGTACACCCTGAGAATCGTCCACCTCCTAGCTTTCTACAAGCATTTAACGATCTGAAGGTCTCTGCTAGAATTGCAGAAGCAGGATTAATCTTTTTCGGTAGCTGTTCAAACAAATCTACCACTGCAGCTTCAACATATCCCAATACTTTTGGGAAGATGACCATACCATACATACCCAGAGCAAATAGATCGAATCGTACTTTAGTGTCTGGATGACTCTGAATAAGTTCCTTGATGTTGTCCAAGCAATGCCTTCGCTTTCGCCTTTTTGTTTGTACGGATGCCACCCATTCTTCTCGTACCCCGACAATTTTGCTAATTTAACTCGAAAGGGTTGAGTTTTAATTGACTTTGAATAGATTCGATTCTCCAAAGCCCCTTCTATATGTAGCCAAGTTGTGTACTCTTCAATAGTAGGGACCAAGTCCTCCTTATTGAGAGTGAAGCAATTATACCCTGGATTCCAGAATTGAATTAGGGCTCTGAGTAATTCATCAACTTCGACATAGAGCAAATATGGGATGTCTCCGTAAGTCTGATAAAACTGCAATTTTTTGTTTGAATCCCAACTTTCCCAAATGCTTCGCAAATCTTGCATATCATTTCTTTTAGCAAAACTGGAGCATAACTGGTCAAGTCAGATACATAATCATCCTGCAGACTGTCTCCTTCTTGTCTTTGTAAGTCCTCAGCCCACTGTCTTACTTCTGAGTTTAGAATTTTGATTTGAACACTTTTTATCCATGGATGAAAGCTTTCCAATGAGACAATTAACACGAGGATCAATGCCTTTTATCCTGTATGATGCTATGCAAAAAAAATAAAGAACACACAAAAAGAAATGAATTAGTTTACATAATAAAGAATTTAACAATAATATCTACCTAAATATCTTTATTTAAACATGCTTTTTCATAATTTAAATAATTTAAATTTACATGTAATTTAATCAGTAAAAAAAATAAATTAACAGGAAAGTTAGAATTCATTTCTCCTGTGTGTACACCTATTTTGGACAAAATTTCGGCATGACTTCAGACCGGAAGAGTTTTTAGGGTTTATTATATGCAAGGTTTCAGATCTAAGAATAAAGGTACCCGAATTGTCCTTGTTATTGCCCCCTTGGGTTTATAACCCTCAATCCTAGTCCATCACAGACTAAAGTGGATCGAGTTCAATTCGAGGGGATACATTTCTCTATGCCTGACACGGAGAATAAATTCTCACGAAGACATAGAGCATATGAACCCCGAAAGTTACTTGCTAGGTCTGACACTGAGAATAAATTCTCACGAAGACGTCGCTTTCACTCCCACTTAAAAGGGACAACTCAATTATAGAGCTTTATGTTATGCAATGCAAGTGTTGTGTGTGAGGAGAAATGTTCAAACCTCTGACAGAAAAATAAATAATGAAATAAAATACTTGCAAATAAAAAATATTAATAGGAAATATATACATACTATAATAATAAATATATAAAAAATTTGAAAAGAAAAAATTATAAATTAAATATATAAATTTTAGAGACAATTATAATTGATTTTAAAAGTTTGACCATCCCCAGCGGAGTCGCCAAGCTGTCGTAACCCGTTTTCGTCCGGGCACGAAATATTTATTTGGCGGGAAAATTGATGTGAATAAATGGTCTTGAAAATAATTTGGGAGTCGCCATCGGCCTTTTGGGTCAGGTAGGTCGAATACCTAAAAATTTTTTTTAAAGAGTTTTAAGAAAACATCAATTAAAAAATGAACTGATATGCGTTTATAACCAAAAATTCGTTCTTTTTAATAATAAAAAGGGATTCGTAGTCGGTTACGTTTAGGGAAGGATTAGCACCCCTACAACGTCTAAATTGGTACTTTTTAATTATAAATTGTCTCTATTATTAAAAATTTAAAAATTCAAAATATATTTAATTTATCCTATTATTTCAAAATTATATAAAAAATATTTAAAAATATCGGAAAAGGACTTCTAAGTGCCTTAAGACAGCTCTTTCTTTGATATTAAATATTAATTTGAATAAAATTAAATAATATTTTTTTTATAATATTTAATTTTAAAATACCAGAATAGGACATCCAGTTGTATTAAGACTGCCCTTTTCTTCGATATTGAAAAATAAATATTAAAATAATTTATTGAAAAAAATATAAATTATTATTTATTATATATTTATGACTACATAATAATAATAAAAATATTTAAATATAAACAAGTAAAATTAAAACAATAAAATACAATTAGAACGATATATTTAAAAGCAGTAAAATAAATGAAAACATTTAAAATTAGTGACTAAATTATAGTAAATTAAAATTAAATACCTAATTCATAATTAATCAAATTATAGGGATTAAACATGCTATTTTCTTATTATTAATTTAGTGACTAAAAAAATTATAAAAATTCGGATATAGAATAAAATAAATTAAAACAAACTATTCGGATTAAAATATTAATTATTAAAATTAACGAACTAAATCTGTTATTTACCCTAAATATATTATTTTAATATAAAGGACTAAAATAATTACACGAATAGCCCTCCCTGAACGACGTCATTCAAGGGCTATTAAAGCCGAATTCAGCTGGCCCTTCGGGCCATATTTCATTTTTTTTATTTCTCTCTCTAACTGAGAGAGAATAAACGCTCTCCCCTCTCTCTAGCTTCCCTCATCGGAGGGAAGCCGGTCACCAGACGGCAACCGTCTGTCGCCGTGACCCTCACCGCCGGCCACCGCATCCGGTGGCCGGAAAATTTTATTTTTTATCATTATGTAGATCGGACCGTCCTAAGGACGGTTCCGGTGCTTTTTTTCTCCTAAATAGCTCTTGATCGGAGCAAATCTAAAGAAATACCTTCGGTTTTCGAAGGTTTTGGTGACGTTTAAAAAGGTCCGGTGGCTTCCTCGTAAGCTTCTTTCCTTTCTTTTTTGTTTCTGTTTTGGTTACTGCTAGTTGTGGGTTGTTTGTTCTTCGTTTTTGTATCTTTGCTCTCTGTTTCTGTCTCTCTCCGTCTGTCTCTCTTTCTCGGTTCTTCCTCTCTTTTTTCTCTTCTTGGCAGGGGCTCGGTGGCTTTTATAGCTACCACCGATGATAGCTTCGGACCGGTCCCAAAAGGGGTTCTTCGGTGAGTCACCGGACTTCCAGTGGTGACTCACCATTTGGGGAGACTGTGCGGCTGGTGTTGAAACATCAAAGCTTCTGGATTCTTCAGCAAGGCGGCGGCGTCGCGGCGTGGCACTGGCAGCTGGGACATGTCCCTAGGGTTATGATACCCTAGGGTTTCCTTGTTGGGTATCTCTGGACCGTTGGATCTTGCCAGATCCAACGGTAGCAAGCTGAGGCGGCTGGGAAGAGGGAAACCCTAATCTGTTAGGTTTTGTTTGGGCCATTTGTAATTGGGTCGGTCCAATCTGGGCCTGTTTGTAATTATTATTATTATTTTTTTTATAATAATAATAATATATATTTATTTTAATAATAATTATGATAATATTATAATAATAAAATGGGTAAAAAATTTAGTATCTTCAGAAGTCACTCATATAAAGCAGATTTCATTAAATTTCTGCAAAATCTGCTCCTAGTTCAGCCTCTATAGATGGGGATGTTACCTCGCATCCATGTTGTTGGATTACAATTGTCTTTAATCTTGGGCACTCCAGGAACACTCTCAGTAAGAATTCAGATAGCATAAGGTCAAGGTTGATCGAGAGTAATGGAGTTACTGGAGAATGGAAAGATATGGGGTGGTTGAACTTGAACCAACCTCAAAATACTCTACAACTTTACAGGAATCTTGACCTAATGGGCCATAGTAGATTAAGCTCCCACCATTTTTCAGAAGAAATCACTGCGATGAAGGCAACATATACATACAAATCTATAGCGAGAAAATTCCTTACTTTGATATACGACATTAACATAACTGGTTTTACCTCATCAAATGCTTCAAATATATCAATACTTGTGTCATAACATCTTCCTCGGATCCGTTAGACTTAAAAAATTTAATTTCGGGGAATGCGATGAAATTCAATTTTGGAGTCGTCACCAACATTTAAGTTAGGTAGATTGGAAACCTTAAACGACAAAAATTGTCTGCGCTTTACCAAAATTCATTTTTAAGAGTTCGGAAGTGGATTACGTGTGGGGAAGAGTACCCATAACGCCAAATTTTGGTACCTGAACGATTATATGTTGTTTAAATATTGAAAATTATAAACTTCGAAAATTTTTTAAATTATGATCCTTCTATTTATTCAAATTTATTTAAATAAGTGTCAATTAAAACAACTTAAAATAAGGGATGCAATGGATCAAAAAGATTAATAGTCCGAAAGATTTTTTATAGAATAAAATATTATAATTATTCTTATAAGTAAAAATACATCATTTTGTACAAACAATCCTTGAAAATGCACTTACTTTATAGTCAGGAGACTTTTTCATAGATTCCCCTCACAAAATGACATTATTTCACATTTTTCACAAAATAAAATAAAACAAAAAATAAAATAGGCGAAAAATAATCAAGCATAATAAACTAAAGCGAATAAAACTATTGAATAAAAACATTTATGCGAAAAATCCTCGAAAAGATACCTTCCCTTGTAGTTGGGAGATATTTTCGTAGATTTCTCTCACAATGAAATTTCCATTTACATATTTTAGAAAACAATGATGATTTATATAAAAAAATAAGGTCTAAACATACTCATAAATAAAGGACCAAAATACAAACTTTCTAAACCAACTACCAAGATTAAAAATACCCTACAAATACGAGAATAACTAAAAATTATACCCAAAGCACAATATATAGAGATGAATAAATGAAACATTTACAAACATGATAAATTAAAATTCTAATAAAAGTATTTAATCCTACATAGTAAATTAGGACCAAATTGCGAACAGAAACTTTAGAGGTACCATAATAATAATATAACAAATCAGGACTAATATACAAATATTATTTAATATGAATACTGAAACTGAAATAAAACTCAAAGCAGCATACAGACCGAAATAAAGATGTAAAATACAAGGCCACCAACAATAATTTAACCAAGAACACAAAAACAAATAAAAGTGACTAAAACGCATTAAAACAAACATATAATACCTAACATAAACCGATTAAAAATACAGATACTAGATTAATAATATACATATAAATAGGTCATTTATGTAAATAGGGCAATAATAAAATGTAAACTAAATAGAGAGACCAAAATCAAAGAAATACAAAGTTTCATTAAGCACCAAAATAACATATTACAAACGAGGGAGGATCTAAAAAGTAATTAGCCCACAACAATTTAAAGACACGGGTGAAATTACAAAGGTGAAGGAACAAAACTGATAATATCCCTTAAATCCCAGCACTCGGTCTCCCCCTCTTCGTCAAAACGCTGTCGTTTCGAACACCGCATATATATATATTCGATATCAAGGCCAAAACCGTCCCTTCTCCCCATTTACTCCTTTTTTTCATTCAACACCAGAGAGAGATAATAAAATCTCTCTAACTTCCCCTCCCCTCCTTCACTCCACCGTCGTAGGGAGAAAGCCCCGGCTGCCGTGAAGCGACAACTAGGGTGTGGCTAACTGAACCCCTAATAAGCCCTCAGCTTTTCCTCTCTCATCTCTTCTGTCTCTCTCTAAAACCAACCTAAAACCGAGTCTCCCAAAAACAAATCTAAAAAAAAATCTTTACCTTAAGATAGGGTTTTCACATTTCGGAGAAGCCATTGACGATCGAATCTCCCTCAAGGTAAGTTTTTCTCTCTCTTTAGTTCGAAATCGTTCTCTTTTTTGTTTTTATTTTTTTCCGAACATCTCAGTCTCTCTTTCTCTGATTTTTCTGGTTGTTCTTTTTTTTTTTCTCCCCAATGATTTCTGTTTTTCTCCTTCTCATTTTCTTGATTTATGGTTACATTTTTTTGGGAGATGGTGATATCTAGGATGTAGGCATATTATTTTTCTGAATCTTACTGATGAAATCCTGATTTTTCAGAATTTAATATATTTTTAATGGGTTTTGATTTAGGCTATTGTTTTCTCTGATTTGGGGTTGTTAATGTAAATTGATAACGACGAAGGTTCAGGAGTGATCGACGGTGATTCACGCGCCGATTGGGAGATAAAGAGACGACATATGCATCACACGTGCCTATGAACGGTCCAAATTTTGTGCACATCGATGACTGATTGTTGAGATGAACATATAGTGTTTTTAAAACACTAACTGGTCGGATCAAGATCGGGCTTCAGTTGCAGTTGGGCTTCGGGTTAGATCTGGTTGTAATTGGGTCTGAGTTTGACTGTTGGGCATGTATTGGGCCTCATTTGGGCCTATAAATGTGTAAAATATAATTAATAATAATAATAATAAATAATAATAATATTTAATAATAATTAATAAAACGAGAATCCAGATAAAAACGAGTATCTACAGCTTGATTGGTGGATTGTACAAATAATTGTTCGACATGTGTCAACAACATTCTTGACTGCACGCATGACAATGGCTGCTGCTCTTGCATCCAAGCCAGATATAGGTTCATCCATGAAAATTACGGAGGGGTTAGCAACAAGCTCGACTGCTATTGTAAGCCGCTTATGTTGTGCGTTTGATAAACCAGAAATACCAGGTATCCCAACTAAGGCATCCTTGACTTCATTGTGTTCCATAATCTCAAGAACGTCTTTAACGAACACCTGAAATGTCATCAAAATCAACTTCATCACAACTTTACTCAAACTTTTGTTGATATGAAAACATTTTCTTTTAGATTTGATAATCTTACAGCTCTAGTTTTAGAGTCAATATGAGAAGTCAGGCGCAACAAAACTGAAAAAAATATAGATTCTTGTACAATGATTTACGGAGAATGTATGTCATTTTGTTCACAATAACCAGATATCCTAGTGTAGACACTACTTTTCGCCCATCAATGAAAAAAATCAACAAACCATCACCAGAACAACCCAATCCCACTAAATCTACTTTCAAATCCACTAAACCCATTCAAATAACAGAAGAAATCCCGCAAAATCTGGGTTTGATGCAAACTACTCCACCACTAAACTCTCATGCATGCTACTATATGTGAAGGGGAAACCCGAAGGCTTGAAGGGGGAGAAATACAGAGGACCCAGTTGGAGGGGTCTCGAACATAAAAAAATACGGAGAAAAAATCAGAGAAAATAGAGAGATTTGAAAAGACCATTGGAGTTTTGAGCAAAAAAAAACCCTTCGAGGGAAAAAAATAAAAAAGAAGAAGAGAAACATTCCTTTTAGAGAAGATCTGGCCTTTGGTAGCTTCACCGGAGCCTTAAAAGTCACAACCGAAGCCATCAATTCACGGTGGCATGAGAGACTTGCAAGTCTCACCATGCTCTGCGGCGTAAAGGAAGTAGAGAGGAAAATGAGAGAGCTTTAGGTTTTAGAAAAGTGAAATGAAATTGTGGGGCCCGGTTCAAATTTTGTTTTGGATTACATCTTTGGCGTGAAATGAGTTAGGGTCCCGCATGTGGTGTAATCGCAATAAAAGGTTTGTATTTGGTAAAGTTTACATTTCAGTGTTTTGTTTTGTAAATTTGCATTTCAGTCATTGAATGGAATTTATTTCCTTTTATTTCGAGTTTTTTTTATTTGTACTCTCATTTTTATCATCGTTTATGATTGATGCATTTATGAAATTATTCAATTTTGGATACTACATTTATAGGTGTTTATATTTTAGCATGTGGTTGTTTGTATTCATACATATGGTATTTGGACTTTGGCCATAGTATTTGAGAGACTTTCGTTTTGGTTCTTAAGATTTGTTTAGAAGATAAGTGTTTAATTGGTATTGTAGATCCTATATTTTAAATTAAATTCGTTCCATACCTTGTTTTTTTTTGTTTCGAATATTCACTCCTATGAATTCATTGCATATTTTATTATTTTAATCTTGTTATTAGGCTTTAACTTATTCCTTAATTTAAGTCTTTTATAATTTATTTATTTCATAATTTTATTTTTCCCTTGATTTATTTAATGTTTATATATTATTTATTATCTAACAATTTGGACTTTTTAAGAATACTTTCAATCAATCAAAGGTAATTATTCGAAATGAATGTTTTAAATTTTAATTT
Organism: Hibiscus syriacus; assembly: GCF_006381635.1. Taxonomy (NCBI): domain Eukaryota; kingdom Viridiplantae; phylum Streptophyta; class Magnoliopsida; order Malvales; family Malvaceae; genus Hibiscus; species Hibiscus syriacus. The sequence continues at coordinate 148,018 of NW_024062011.1, read as the reverse complement.
TCGCTACTAAGACACGAAAATTAATTGAAATCAAAAGGGCAGTTCAAGGGTTTTAATCCTTCCTTGACCGTAACTGATTCCCGAACCCGACATATTTCTGGAAAAGCGCAGATCAAGTAATGATGTCCGATCTACCTAAATATTTTTTAAAATGATAGGTGGCGACTCTAATCCAATTATTCAAGTCGAAGCTCAATTCTGGGCCCAACCGAAAGACAGTTCCTACTTTAGGATATCCACCAACTTTAATTTCTCCGTATATGCGGCCTGTAGTTTTTCTCCCTGCAAGGACATCGAGAAGAGTCGTTTTTTCCTGCTTCACTAGTACCCATCAATGCTGTTAGAATACCAGGTCGTAGTGCTCCTGTAACATTTGAAAGGAGTTGCAACTTTCTCTGAGAGTATCCTCTTTTTCTCATTCCTAAAGCCAAGAAGAAACAGTGCATCAAGATTCCATGGCTTAGGAATATGATTTTGCCAAAGAAGAATGTTTTGATTACCGAAGGGGTGTCGATATAGTATTGCACGTTCTGAAAGGTTAATGTTAAAGGTTCAAAAGGTAATACCATCCTGCCTGTGATGTAGACAAAGCAACCATAAATATGAGAATGATAACGGAAAGAACAATTTTATAACGAAAAACTAGGAATAATCATTAATAGCTGGCTTCTTACCAGAAGAATCCAAATTGCTTGATTCACTCTCCATGCCTTCACCCCACAAGAATCCCCCTTCTGTATCCCAGAAAGCTTTGTGCGTGTAAGCATAACACGGGACCATCCCGGTGCTGCATATGTTCCAAATTTCAATGGTAAATAACCGTGTATTTCTCTTATTAATAAGTTAAAACATAGAAAATTGTTCCGAAGAACCGAAAAGATGAACTTACGCTTCAAGAAACCTAGGGCCAACGTGAATCCTATGTTATAAACTATAGCAAAACCAAACAATGCAGCTATTGCTATCCAGAAAAGATGTTCATCGAAGCTTAGTCCACGACTCTCTAGTGTTGCTTGTCCTATTGTAATGCCCATGGTCAGCATCTGCAAAATAAAATAAAAAATGGAAAGTAAAATACAGTTTCTGCTTTGCTGAGAACTTCCATTAAGCAAGCAGCGAGTCAGTCGTACAACCGTAATCAATTGTTAACATCTTTTTGTGATCCTGCAGGTGTTTGCTATAAATATCATAATTGAAATAATCCATCCTTTTGAAGAAGGCTGCTTAAGCACATGAAATAAAGTAGTACATTTCAACCATTGAATCTCACCTGTTGCCATCGTCGAGGAAGAAATTCGTTTCCGCTATCTCTGCATATGACATAGGAGAAACCCAAAAAAGCCACTTCATCCAACCAGGCCAGGATGCTGCAAGGAAGGAAAAAATTAACTAGTATGAACCTTTACAGGGATCATTTAAATAAGCTGATGAAGAGGGTCGGAAGAACTCTACGCCACGGAATGACGAAGCCACAGAATAACCAGTGTAAATGATTATGAGGCTAGAAGCTGCCACTGAAGAATTAAAATTCTGGAAAATGGAAGCCAAATCGGAACAAGGATATTGCTGTCACTTGTACCGCAAAAAACGTCACAAACTGACAGAAAAACCTGAAAACATCACAAATTTTTAGGCTCACCAACCAGAATAAATCTTGTTTGCTTGTGTATGCTATGAAGAAAATAATATTTTCTTTCCAATTCCATCAATACTATTAGTATTCTATATTTTCTATTTTCACCTTGAAACCTCAGGAGCATATCCCATTGTGAAGTAAGTGATAGATGTCCAAATCAGGGATTGCAAAAAAGAAATAGGAAGCTTTAAAATGGCTGTTGGAATTGCATACGCCCAAGCTGGGTAAAAGCATAACATTTTCTGCTTATAGAAAACTGGGAGTCTTGAAATTGTCATGTACACCTCCGGAAACTCATCCACAAACCTCAGGAGCATATCCCATGTGAAGTAAGTGATAGATGTCCAAATCAGGGATTGCAAAAAAGAATAGGAAGCTTTAAAATGGCTGTTGGAATTGCATACGCCCAAGCTGGGTAAAAGCATAACATTTTCTGCTTATAGAAAACTGGGAGTCTTGAAATTGTCATGTACACCTCCGGAAACTCATCCACCACAAGTATGATGAGAGTGAAAAACAGTGGAGGATGGTAGTAATTCGCATGAACAATATCGATCCATCGTGTCTTGTAAAATACAGACATTGTGACGCACGCTACAATGACAAGCTGCCAAAAGAAGATGATTTTAATGTTTCAATGTTCAGATTTCAGAAGCTTTATGAATAAGTTTACTTGTGAAACAGAATGAGAGAAGAAATCCTCACCTGAATTATTTTGAATACGTAAAAGATCGAATTCCTTCTCAAAAGTAGAGGCTCCCTTGACATGCAAGCTTTAAAGATTTCCCATTTAGAAACAGAGTACTCACTAAAGGAAAGGGAATCTTTATGGAATTGGGACTTATCATATGGTTCTAAGAGATCCTAATCTTTTTCCCAAGAGGGATGCCTTAATTTCTGGGGGAACATATCCACCGAAAATATGAGTAGGGCAGCTCAGTGCTGTACCAGTATTGTGCTTGATCTTGCTTGCATAACACCTGAAAAATACAAACGTAAATACTTTAAAGTTGAAGAAGCAGGAGGCTGCACTGCATGAAAGGGATCAAAAACTAGATTTCACTTTCCACCTGAAGGAAGTCCGTGACCGCTTTCCTTGGAGGACACCTAAACCCACAGTTTTCGAAAAAAAAATCGAGGATGTGATCTCGTGATCCATGATACACATTTTTCCCTTCTGCCATCAAGATAACATCGTCAAAGAGATCAAAAGTTTGGTGCGGGCTGTAGCAGTGAAAGCAACAATGTTGCATCTATCATATGCACAAGCTGCTGAAGACGAGCAACAATCTGAAATGCAGTGGAACTGTCAAGTCCATTTGTTATTTCATCCGTAAACAAAGTTTTACAGAACCTACAACGATCTCTCCTGCATAGTTAGAGAAACCATATTCAAGCTGAAATCAGAACCGACCAAAAGATTTAGCATTTACCTATTTTGGGATAATTAGTTCCCAGCTAAACTTTGCTATTTACATACACCAGCAAATCACTAACTGTACTCAATCTTTTCTTCTGGCCACCAGAGATACCTCTTTTTAGAGCATCACCAATAAGGTTTCGGCACAAATATCAAGTCCAAGGATCTGGCCAAAATGCAGAACATGTTAGCAGAATTGAGGAACCGTTACAAAAATGCATTCGATTTTCAAATTAAGCTTGATTAATACAATTACTTTTAGTATGTAGTCGGTTTGAAGCGTTTCCCTTCGCCCTTTGACAGATGTTGCCTACGGAAATGAACACTAACCACGTTAATCGTTTATGCTTGTGGTAAATTAATCAATACTAAATAGTAAGATATATAAGAATAAAGTAACTTATATTGCTTTTGCAATCACCTTCATGTAAGTATTAATTACTGGATCAGGGACAATTCCTGCCTCAGCCTCTCTTCTACTGACCTCCATCATCATCTCTGTGACATAAAACCATACAAATAGAGGAACAAGGATCAAAATCTAAAGCCTGATTAGGCATATCTAGCTGAGGGAAAACAATATATATACCTGCATGACTTCTTAGACCTGACAACGGCCGAGAAATCAAGTGTTTCCCTCACTGTCATCTCAGAAATGTGAAAGTCATTTTGCCTTATGTATGCACAAGTTTTCTGGGGAACAAACTCTACCAGTTTGTATCCATTATAAGAAACTTCCCCTGTGACCTAGTGGAAGCAAGCCAACTCAATGATACACACACCACACTATACGCATGGATAAGTTTCATGAATCAAAGTAAAGTAGGAATATACCCAAGCGATCGGTCTAGATTTCCGGAAAGTGCCTCAACAAGGTGGTCTTCCCACGTCCTGGAGGACCAAGAAGTAGAGTCATCCTGCAAGATGTATATTAGCAGATGGTGCATAAAAATTTAGATACATTAATTCAACTCTGAAATGGATCTAGCCAACCCAGTTTTTAACTTCAAAAATCATGGCACCTTCCAGATTTTATGATGCCACTGACATCGCCGATAAGGCATATTTTAGCTGCGTGATTTCGAACCCATCAGTTTTGCTGCTGCAGGGAACTGCGCAATAACATCCAAATAACTTAGTCCAGCAAGCATGGTTGGCTGCACTACAACATTTAATCCTGGAATATATATATATATACACAAACATACAGAAACCATGGTTTTTAAAGAATTCCATAGTGTAGGTAGCGGCTTCCCATGAACTACATCACATTCAGCTTCCACGCGGAGGTTCTTGTATCTCACTTTCACAGTTGGTAGTTTTACATCAACTCTGCAAAAGTTTCCAGTTCAGCTACAGCCACGTATAAATTTTATAATTTTATTTGTAGGTTTTATTAATATCATTACCTGAGTAATCTTTGTTGATACTGTGCAGCAAGCGTAAGTTATCGGTTTGAATGTTTTTGATGAGGTTGTCAATGAAGGGCGGCGTTCCAGAGGTGGTGGAAGCTTGTTAAGTATATCCATTTCCATGTCCATTGCGACATCTTCCTTCATCCTGAGTCCACTCGGTCCTCAATACTCGATAATCACACACATATATACATCTACATCCTACACTCTTGGTAGATCTAAAAATATTTTTAAAAGTAAATACATATATATTAATAATATAAAATTTTGTTTCCGTAGTAAAATGTGTTGTTATTCTCGTTAAAGGTCGTGTACTCGAATAATTGTATCTGCAAAGGGTACATACATTATTAATTATTTAAAAAATTATAAACAATATTATCTTATAATTAAATTATTTCATTATTTATTCATCCATTTACTGATTTCGACTCTCTCAACTCTCAACTATGGCCAAATTGGCCCATACGGCTCCTAAGTAAATTATTAGTCCATTAAGGCACCCAAATTTTTAATTTAGGATCTACAATAATTGCAACAGTCTCATAAGATATAATTTTTTTAATGGGTCGTGTCAGGTGGGCCTCACAGCATGATTAAAAAATAAATTTCAAAAGGGACTCGTCAATAAAAAATAATATTTTTTTTGTTTTTTAAAAGAAAATTAAAAAAATAATATTTTATGGACTTGGAAGTACTCTTCACGCCGGCGTGACGAGTTTCATCGCCAATAATTTTCAATTTTTTAAAAAAATTTCAATGGAAATTTAACTGACTCAAAACTAAAGGAGTAGTATCGGTACAATTACTCATAGTATCAGTGCTACTAATCTAAGTGGTATCGATATTACATATGGTATCGGTACCATTCTAGCATTATATTTTAATAGTATCGGTACTACCTCAGCAGTATCGGTACTACTCTAAGTAGTATCGATATCATATGGTATCAGTACCATTTTAGCATTCTGTTTTGACAGTCGATACTGCCTCAGCAGTATCAGTACTACTACTCTAAGTAGTATCAATCATATATAATATCAGTATCAATTTAGCATTCTGTTTGACAGTACCGGTACCATAACTCAGAGTATCGGTACTACTACTCTAAGTAGTATCGATATCCTATATGATATCGATACCATTATAGCATTCTGTTTTACCGTATCGGTATGCATCAGCATTATCGGTTATTTCATTTTTTTTGGGTTTTAGTATCGATATATGTATCGGCACTTCTTTAACAGTATCGGTATTGTTATAGTAGTATCAGTACAACTATATTTAAAAATCATTTTTACTCGATTAAAGTTTGAAACCCTTAGTAAAAATTATTTCAAAAACTTTTCAAGTATAGGACTCAGATTTTTAACATAAAATATCCAAAATAGTGCGCATGGTCATAAACATAATAAGAGGTAACATGGTAATAAAAATGTGAAATACGATAAATATCAAAATGTTAAGTAATTTAAGGTTCAACGTATGATATTTGAAACGTCAAAAAAAGAACAACTAGCATAACAATTACATTATCAATCATCTGATGGTGGATCGAGATCCGAACGAGGTGCACGGAAAGATGCATCTTGAGAAAGAGTATCGAGTCTATCATTGACGACATCGAATCAAGCATGGGTGTCGCGTTGCATCTCAGTCAGTTGAGTCCCCAATGCAGTAAAATGGAACTTTATGGATGCAAACTCAGATCCAATGTCTCCGTCAACGATTGAAAATAGCGAGGCATCGCACTACTATCGCTAGGTGGCTCATCAGGGATGCAATTTATAGGATCGTCTACATCCTGTAAAAACATCATCGATATGAGGAGGAGTCGGGGCCGGAGCTGCATGTGAAAAACTAGCATCGGGTGTCTTTTTAGTTGATCGTTCCCAATTTGTACCAACTTGAGTCCCTTGGACTTGCGGAGAGACGTAAAATCAATTTGGGTACCTAAGGGATGACAACATCTAGATTGACTCTAAGACCGGCTTTGATGAAGAAATTACTAAGAAGACAACCATACACCAAAGACTCGACTCTCTTAGAGGGAATATGGTTTATGGTGTCCACTAGCTCACCGAAAATGATTTGAGCAAGATTAATTCTTTTATTGTTTTGATAACAGTGAATCCATCAAATGTCGATACTTCAAAAAGAAGAGTATTTTCCTCCGGATGCTCGAAACCACCAAGAGATAATTAAGTGAAGAAAACTCTTGTGAAAGTTATACTAGCGCTTTTTCATATTTTAAGGAAGAAGGGACAAAATCTCGCTCATTATATATCCCGGTGTTTTCAAGACCAAAGACACTAGCAATAGAGTCAGAATCAATTGTAATGTATTCGTCGAAGAGATAGGAACGAATACTTTCAGTTTGAGTACGAGATTCATTTTGAATGCAAACCGCATTAGAATATAAAATGCAGACAAGTTGGTGAAAGACTACGGGTTTTACTTTGAACGTGTTGTCAAATTTCCAAGCTTGGAGAAGAGGTAGGTATTTGAAGTTCATCTCTTGCATTGCCTTAAGATAAGGAAGACGCTCACCCCTAATAGTATAAGACTCAAAATGATTTAGGTATCAGGAGTATAGATTTTGACGATTTGGTTCATTAAAACAAGAGTTTACGATTGTCATTTCAGTTGGATTGGGAGGAGGATTTGGCGGAGGGTTAGGAGGTGGATTAGCATGAGAGGGTGATGATATAGGACGTTTGTTAGACATTTTAACGAAAATCAGAATAAAGATTATACCTACAAGGATAAACAATATATATTTATACAATCAATTAATCCCAAAACTCAATATGAGTCCACAATTCAAGGTATTCTATAACTAAAATATTATTATTAATAATATAATAAGCTAAAAAATAATGTGTTAAAAATTTATGAAATTATTTTTATGAAAAACAAAAGTATAAATATATATATATATATATATATATATATAAACAAACGAAATATTATTTTTTTAATTAAAATTTCAAAACTTGAAGATTTTGTTGGAAAAAAATTGTAGATTTTAGTGTAAAAATGCAAAATAAGTAAAGTCCATTCACTAGTTTAAGCAAAAACTAACTAAAACTAGCCCTATATTCGAAAAGAAAAAATCAGGGTTTAAAAAATTACCTTAAAAATTAGGATTGAGATGGAATTTGATGATGAATGCACTAATTTGATTATGCTAGCAGGTTGAAGAGTTGAAAAACAACGCAAATTCGACTTCAAAATGATGGAATGAGGCAATGTTGAGAGAGGGATTTGAGAGAGGGTTCGACGACTGAGTGTTGTTTTTAGAGTTTTAGGAAAAATTGTGATATCTTAGGGTTTTATAGGCTGAACCTGACAGGTAGTATTGGTACTTCGAAGGAAGTATCGATACTTCAAAGCAAAATCTGACTAGTATCGATACCCTATCGAGGCTGTAGTAATAGTATGGGTACTAGATGAACAATATCGATACTAGATGAACAACATCGATACTAAGTGTACATAATGATTCAAAAATTGCAACAAAGACACATAAGATGAAAATTTCAAAAAGAACAGTGGTATAGGCAACTCTAATTGGGAAAATCAAGTATGTTCAAGAAAATAAACATACACTTAAGCATAGTTTGAACATATTGTTAATTTTCATGAAAAATCATAAACTCCCCCTAACTAATAACATAGAAGGCATTAAAGAGGTCGTTTTGCATGCATTTTTCTTTATACATAAAAGTGCAAAAGTTATTTTAAACACAAAATCAAGGTAGTTTTTATTACTGAAAAATTATTTTTTTATACAATTAAATATTGACTACAAAAAACTTAAATAAACAAATTTTACTTATATTTGCGCAATTCTTGCCGATGTCGAGGCGTGGTAGAATGGTAATGACATGGTGCTCGTTGATTTCGTCATGGTCATCCACTTTCCTCATTTTCCTCTTATTCTGGTTTCGGTGTTCTGAACACTACTCCACCACTTTGATATACATCTTCGGGTGAAAACGATGGAATACTCAAGGTATTTGACGCCATCATTGATGTCATCGCCTCAAATTGAGATTATCTGTGATGAAGAAGATGATCCCATGATCCCATTGGCGTCATAAACGAGAAACCATACCACACCCATGATTGGAGCAAAACTAAACAACCCGCTACATTCATTTTTTTTCCTCTAACGACTACGATCACCTTATATAGTTCACGATACAAAAATGTCAAAATTGTAGAACCCCAACTAGATTAGCGATATACAACGAAATCCTCCATAATCGAAAGATATTGGGTGTGCACCAAATTGCCCGATTTATTCGGTAGCAAGATCCCTCCAATCAACGTTAAAAGATATGCTCGAGCTGCATATATCACCTCTTGCTCCGTTGATTGTTCATCTACTCTAAATTCTCTTTCCAACCATGTCATCCATACCCGCAACCCATCAATGACATAGGTTGGAGCCTCATTTCCCAATAAATTTAAAATAAGAACATTTACCTTATAAGTGTTGCGAAGCACCAATGACATACCATTAATCGGAACGCCGAGTTGATACGCGATATCTTCCAAAGTTATCGTCAGTTCACCACAAGAAAATGAAACGTATGCGTTTCGGGCCTCCAACGCTCAATCAACACGGATATCAGTGCCGCATCACCTTAAATTTGCGAAGAAACGTCGCTTCATATAATTCGATTGTGAAAAATATATCATCATCCGCTGATGGGCTTCATTCGTCATTCCTCGATGACGAATTGTTCGTTCTCTTGCTACAATTTGAAAAAAATTATTTAATCAATTACATAAAATAATTATTATAATACTATAATTTTGTCAAAACTAAAATGAAATAAAACAAATTAAACTTACCGTTGTCAACTCGATCGACAAAATATGAACTTCATCAAGACATAAAATTCCATCCCTTGATGTCATTTCAACAAAAATTCTTCAACATAAAAGATTTTGCTCTCAGTAGAATGTTTGATTACAAGTGAAAATCTATCCAACCCAAACCTCTATTTATACTACTTTACCCAACAACTACTTTTTAAATTGAAAATAGTCGTTGGAACTCGTCACACCGGTGTGACGAGTTCCATTGAAATTTTAAAAAAAACCGACCATTGAACAACGTTCAATCCAATGGTCAAAAAAGTCAAAATTATAGCTGTTGGAACTCGTCAAGCCTTCTTGAAATTTATTTTTTAATCAGGCAGTGGTCCACCTGACAAGGCCCATTAAAAATTTATTTCCCATGGAACGTCACGCCGGCGTGAGAGTTTCGTGGGGACTATTACAATTGCCGTAGATCCCAAATTAAAAGTTTGGGTGCCCTAATGGGCTAAATAATTTACCCGAGAGCCATAATGGGCCAATTTGGTCCTCAACTTATTGTTCTTAATAAATGCAAGGATAAATTATGCATTTAATGCTTAAATTATCAGTTTTAATATGTTTTAGTACTTAAACTTTTAATTTTAAAAAAATATATCTAATGTTTAGTTTTTATTTCATTTAACGTTAAATTTTAAAAAAAATTGAAATTTTAAAAAAAATTGAAAGTTTATGTATTAAATGGACCAAAACTGATGGTTTAGGTACTAAACCCGTTAAGTTTTTAGCGGTATGATACTAAAATGAAAAAACTAAATGTTATGTATGCTTTTGAAAAAAAATGAAAGTTTAGATACTATACTGGACTAAAATTAATAATTTAGGTACTTACACTTAATTTAACCTAAATGCAATCTTGAGGAAAAGGAAATTGTATTTTGTGTTAAAGGTAACAATGGTGGTATCATCATGTCCTTTACAATTGAACTCAAATAGCAATGACCATGAGAACACAAAGTTTTCCTAAATAAAGAGTAGACAATGCTTTTTTAGTAGAGAAAAGCGAGCATTCTCATGAAAGTGAGCATTTTCCATAATAGCAAATGCTTTTTGGTAGTAACAGCTTATTGGTCGAGGAATTAGAAAGCCTGGGAAAAAGACTAAACAGTGGATTGAAGGCAGACAATAAAGCTCCAGCGATTGTGACTTATGCTCTCAATGACATAATTATTGATTTGATTTGATTTTTGCCTAAATTACGCATTTAGTACTTAAACTATCAGTTTTGATATGTTTTAATACCTAAACTTTAAAAAAATTCAAAACATTTAGTTTCTGTTTCATTTTAATACCATCCCGTTAAACACTTAATGGATGTGCTCATCGTTTGCCGCGTCTACAGTTTTCGGTCGCCACATCCATCGACCAATGAAGCCCAAACTTTCTTGTAACAACCTCAATATCGGGTTAGTGACTAAATTGTAAAACTTCATAATTTGGTGACTAAAGCAGAATAATTGAATAGTATTGTAATTTGGTATAGGGTTAAATTGCAAGGAAGATGGAATTGAAGGATATAATAGTCATTTGCATGGAAAATAATTAAAGAAGAGATATATATTAGCTACAATTGGAAGAGAATGAAGCAAAACACAAGGTTCTAGAGTTCTCTTCTTCTCTTCTTTCTCCACACGTGAAGGGGTCAAAACAAAGGTGAGATTTCTCATGAGCTAATTGTTTGTTGAAATTTAAGTTTTGTTTTGATCATTAGATGCTAATTAAGCTTAAGGAAAGCTTAATTTATCTTAAAATAACAAGATAAAGGGTGTATGAAGAATTAAAGGTTAGGAGTTCTTGAATTAAATTTTGAAATAAAGTTCATAATGAGAATTGGAAGTTGAATTTGACTTGTCGCCAACTTGATTAAGGAATATGAAGTGTTAAAATTAGATTTAGAACATGTTGGAATTTGAGTGAGATTCTTGAATTCTAAGTGGTGGATTGAATTTTTAAGTTTGAGAGGTATTGAATGGGTATAAATTAGTTTAAGTAGGTGTATGCAAGTTAGATATATTAAAGGAAGTGAAATATGAAGTGTTGAGCTAAAAAGGAAGCAAATTTTGTGCTCAAAATGTAATTTCTGGGCAGAGGGTATCGGTACCCTATGAAGGTGTATCGATACCCCTTTGAACGAAAAATAACAGAATGTAATAAGGGTATGAATACCCTATAGGGGGTATTGATACACCCCTTAAGATGAAATTTTCAGATTATTGTAGGGGTACCGATACCCTATAGGGGGATCGATACCTATTATAAATGAGAATGGAAATTACCTTTTTTTAGCTTCAGAATTGGAAGATTAGAGTATAATATTGGATTAATAATATGTATAAATGTATAATTATGTAGATAGTGAACGTAATCTTGTTCCGGAACAATCAAAGGATTAGGATCGAGTTAAATCAAGCAAGGCTAAGGTGAGTGCATATCCTAGATGAAATTATTTTGAGATAAGACTTGCGATAAGTCTATCTCTTATAATTGAATTTATGATTCCATATTCATGCACATGCATACATATATATGTGTTAATGTTATAGTGATTCCATGCATAATTCATTCATGATTTAACATGATATTATATGAATGAATGCCATTATCATAGAATCCTTCCAGATATGTGAAATAATGGAAATGATCATATGAAGCGACTTATGTGTTTATATGGGCAGTGATGAAAGAGATATGAAATGAGAAATGTATTTGTAATTAAGTCTGTAACATCCGCAATACCGAGTTAGTGACCAAATTGTAAAATTTCAGAATTTGATGACTAAAGTAGAAGAATGAAATAGTTCAATGATTATTGGATATATATGATGAAGGTTATTTAGTAATTATTAAAGGAAATAAAGGGCAAAAAGGCCAATTGACCAAGAAATGAATTAAAAATGGGATTGGTAAGGATATATACATGTGGAAAGGGAGAGAATTCTCCAGAGTTCTCTTCTCCTTTATTCTTCTTCTTTACGTGGAAGCCAAGAGCAAAGGTAAGTTTGATTTAGCTTTTGATTTCTTGAAAGTTTTAAGTTGGATTTGAGTCTTTGGGGGTTATATAAGCTTAAGGAAAGCTTATATAAGTTTAAAACACCAAAGAGAGAGAATTAGAAATGAATTTCTATTAAGGGTTTATAAATGAACTTTTGTTATAGAAAGGTTTTTGAAGTTCTAAAGTTGGATTTGACTTGTCAAGGGTCTAATTAAGAAGTTAGAAGCAATTGAATGGAATTTGTAACATGTTAGAAATTGAGTATGATTCTTGAATTTCCATATGAAAGATTGAATTTAGAGGTTAAAGATAAGATAAATGAATATTAATGAGTTTAAGTATGTATATGTAAGTTAGGAATAAGAAGGGGTTGAAATATGAAGGATTTAATCCAAAAAGAATGAATTTTCGGGTTCAAAAAGAGGTTCTGGGCAGAGTGCATCGATGCACATTCATAGTGCATCGATGCATCAAGGTTAAAACCCATAAATAGTTTGAAGGTGTATCGATGCACAGAAAGTGCATTGATGCACTCTTTTAAAATAAATACATCGAATGCAATTCGTGCATCGATGCATAAGTAGTGCATCAATGCATCCCAGTAATAAACAAACATCGAATGTATTTTATGCACCGATGCACAAGTAGTGCATCGATGCACCGATAGGGAATGCATCGATACACTGTGTAGTGCATCGATGCATACCTTCATTAAAAGATGAAAGGGGCTTTTCTTTTAGCCTAAGAAGTGGCAATTTATAAGATATCAATTAGTATACTGATATGTATCAATGTATTATTATGATGTAGATATAGAATGAAGCTTGTTCCGGAACAATCTAAGGATTAAGATTGATTCAAAGCAAACAAGGCTAAGGTGAGTGCACATTCTCTAGTATATGAGGTTCAAGGGAAAATAAGACTTATGATAAGTCTATTTCCAATAGTGAAAAACATGAATTCACAGAAGTATGTATTTGTTATGATTTATATGTGTGCATGAGTATATGTGTTATTGATATGAATATGGTAAGTAAAAGGGATTAATGGTGATGATAAGAATAATAATAAGGATAATGAAATGATAGGTATATGTGAATATAAGTATTGATGTGTTTTGTATGTATTGTAAGATGATATGTTTATGTGATAACATGATAAGATGACAATGATTTACATGTCATATGAACACATGAGAAATGTTATGAACCATATGAAAGAGAAAGTATATGTGATACATGAGGGTGAATCCTATGTTTATATGAATATGAACTCATATGAGAATTGACATGAACTACGTGATTACATGTATATGTGAATGAAACCATGAGCTTATATGATATATGATATGGTTACATGAATATGTAAAAGGATATAAAAGATAATGCCCATGTTATGTTTCATGAGAGCTAGGGGTATAGTTGGCATGCCAAGAGTCGAGGGTCTATGTGGTCCTTCGGGACATATATGTATTCTTTGGAACATGTGTGAAGTCTGGTGAGACACATACTTGATCCGTGGCATATGTATATGATTCTTAAGGAATGATATGTGGTCCTTCGGGACATATATGTATTCTTTGGAACATGTGTGAAGTCTGGAGAGACACATACTTGATCCCTAGTATATGTATATGATTCTTAAGGAATGATATGTGGTCCTTATGGACATTATTATATGGCACTACGGTGCAATTCTACGCGGCACTTCGGTGCAATTATATGTGGCACTTTGGTGTAATTATATGAGCTGTGGTGACAGCATTAGTGCACAACCTCTATGTACTCACATATCTTTAGTTCTCACATGAGTATCATGGGCTATTAAATAGATAATATTAATAAAGTAATGCGATAATATGTTTGCTTCCTTGTGGAATTTCATGTGTGATATTGATTGTACAAATGGTAACTTATAAGACCATATGATGAAAATAATCAATGATAGTGATAAAATAAGAAAGAAATGAAGATGATAATATAGTTGTTTGGGTGTACGTGTTTTATGATAGTATATGTAACACCCCCAACCCGTATCTAACCCGAATACGAGTCCGAAGTGTCGCATTGACTTTTCAAACCTTTATTCGTATAAAATAGTGAGTAATTTTAAAAACTTTTATAACATTTAACTTATTCAAAACATTTACAAAACTATTCAGAGCTTATTCAATATATTCTTTTGATTACATGCCAACTAGAACTTTATATAAAAATATACATATTATTCACCTCTCTTCTGATCTGACATTCGGTAAGGAGAACTGACCTGCCTTGTTCCTCTTTACTTCTCTTTTCGCTTTCCAAACCTACGTGTGAAACAATCACACACTAAGTCGATGACTTAGTGAGGCATATAAAACATATAATATTTCATATAACATAAAGCATACATAAACATATACCATCATTATCATAATCTCTATCATTATCATTAAGAAACACATATAACATCATATGGTTCATGTAACACATTTCAAACCACTTACTTTTGATAACCATTTATAAACCCATCGTATACATATCACATTCAGTATGTTTGTTTAATCTCTTTATTAGCCCATGTACACTAGTGAGAACTTAAGGTATGTGAGTACATTGAGGTTGTGCACACATATGCTGTCACCACAGCTCATATAAATGTCCCGAAGGACCACATATCATTCCTTAAGAATCATATACATATGCCAAGGATCCAGTATGTGTCTCACCAGACTTCTAACATGTTCCAAAGAATACATATGTCCCGAAGGACCTATCCAGAGGTCATAAAGATCCTCGATAACTATCCAGAGGTCATAAAGATCCTTGGCAACTGTCCATAGGTTCCGAAGAACCTAGGTAAACTGTCCATATGTTCCTTAGAACATAGGTATACTGTCCATATGTCTCGAAAGACATAGGTAATTCTGTCCATATGTTCCGTAGAACATAGGTATACCCTCGACTCTTGGAATGCCAACTATACCCCTAGCTCTCATATCACATAACATGGGCATTATCATTTATAACATTTCATATCACTTTTTATTTCTCTTATGTCACATACCACATGTATGTGTAACCATATATCTCATATCATATCACATGTATCACAAGTGCATGTATTCACGTAGATCGTTTCATATGACTTATATCATTTCTCATTTGTTCATGTAACTTGCATATCATATCATGTAACATATAACACATAATCATATAGGCTCACGGTTTTATCACCTATCATGTTATTTCACATATACACTTTTATATCGCATAAACTCATATATATCATATCACCTATAATAACATATGACACATATACCCATAACTTCATATCACATACTTATATCAATTCACACTTAGTCACATGGGTCATTTCTCATAACATATATCACATCACATATGTTCATTGTTATATCCCATAGCATATAAAATAACATATACACTTATATATTTATTCATGTGTATACTTTCATTTAGCCTATATATCAATTTCATATAACTTATCTCATAACTTATTTGATATTCATATATATTCTCATCTTATAACTTATATTACCTATGCATATAACCTTATGACTTATTATCAAGTACTCAACTAATGTTCCTATATGGTTCCATCTTTATCATATAACCTATGAGCTATTCTTATATTACCCTATATCAACCATACTTTGTTTATCTCACTTTTCATATCATTCATTTATCACATATATGTCACTTTTCACTTATCACATAGTTTACATCCTATGATCATAGAATTATATCAATAACACATATACTCATGCACACATATAAATCATAACAAACACATACCTCTATGAATTCATGTATTTTACTATTGGAAATAGACTTATCATAAGTCTTATTTTCCATTTAACATCATATACTAAATAATGTGCACTCACCTTAGCTTTGCTTTGATTCGATTCTAATCCTCCAATTGATTCAGAACGGGATCACGTTATATATCTACATAATCATACATATATCTATATTAGTATTATAACTAATATACTCTAATGGTTCACTCTTTAGATTAAGATAAATGTCAGTTTCTTCTTTCGATAAGGGTATGCATCAATACACTACTGATGCATCGGTGCATAAAATACATTCGATGTTGTATTATTATTTAGATGCATCGATGCATGCCTTATGCATCGATGCATGCCTTATGCATCGATGCACTAATTGCATTCGATGTTTCTATTTTAAAAGAGTGCATCGATGCACTACCTGTGCATCAATACACCTTCAAACAAATTTCTGGGTTTTAACCTTGATGCATCGATGCACAATGATTATGCATCGATGCACTCTGCCCAGAATCCTCTTTTTGAACCCGAAAATAATTCATTTTGGCTTAAATCCTTCATGTTTCATCCCCTTTTTCATTCTTAACTCTAGTACACATACTTAAACCAATCTATACTCATTTATTTCATCTTAAACCTCAAAATCCTATATTCCATATGTAATTCAATAATTACATCAATTTTGCAACATGTTTCAAATCCAATTATATTACTTCATATCTCTTATTAGATTGATGACAAGTCAAATCCAACTTTCAATTCTTATTATAAACTCTATTTCAAGATTTCATTCAAGAACCACTAATCTTTAATTTTGTCTATCTCCTTTATCTTTTGATTTTAGGACAACATAAGCTTTCCATAAGTTTAGTTATCATCTAATGATCAAAACCCAATCTTAAACTTAACAAATAATTAACTAAGTAGAAAAATCACCTTTGAGCTTAGAGATACCGGAGGAGAGGAAGAAGAAGACGAAAAGAGAGTTTCTGGAGAAATCTCTCAATCTTATCCCATATATATCATTATCTTATCATTTCCAAGTCAAATGACCACTTTGCCCTTAAAATCCTTTAATAATTACTAACAAATTTTAGGATTTATTTTCAGATAAATCATTGAACTAATTCATTCTTCTACTTTAACCATCAAATTCTGAAACTTTACAATTAAGTCACTAACCCATAGTTTGGGATGTTACAACTCTCCCCTCCTTATAAGAAAATTCGTCCTCGAATTTTGACTGCACATCTTGATAAGAACATATCTTCTAATGTTCTTATGTTGCTTCCCTGACTTATTCTTTCTTGTCATCATTGGACACTTACTTTTCAATCCTTTAGTTTTCCGACTATCTTTTTCGTTATACATTCATCTTTTGTTGCTTATCATATAAACAATAACCAGTAATATCAATCCATTGTTGTCTTTTCTCTCATTCGATTATGCATTTTTCCTTTGACCTTTCTAAAATTCATATAATGTTACTTATCCTGTAGACAGTAACATCAATTCTTATCACTCAAAATCAAAAATCAATCAATTGATTTCTTTCCTCATTTTCTAATTAATTCACCACAATCCAAACTTTTACTCATTCTTTCATCCTTGTCTGTATTACGATACACATAATCTCTTCATATAACCTTACATACTTTTCTTACTTCTAATCAAACTTACAATCTACACTTCCTTATAACCCTTTATCATATTTAATCATTTAAACACCATCTTTTCATTTCTTTATCCATTTATCCTTTTATTATCAAAATCTTCTTATATACATATCATATCTTTATCACCTCTTTATAACGTTAATAACCAACTTCACTTATACATAACCTCATTCTTTACTATCTCTTATAATTGTATTTTCCTTCATCAACTTCTAATCCTTTAACTTAATATACTCCAACTTCATAACTCCGTTAATCAACATCGATTCTTCTAATCTAAAGCAAAAACCTTCATCTAACCATTCATATACATTCTTTGCAATTGGAATTATTTCAACAATTACCAAATCTCAATACTCATCTCACCCCTTTATAATACTTTTCCCGCTTCAATTTTCATAACTCTAACAGAACTTTTAATCTAATTCACAAAGGTTGTCTTTAACCTTGGTTTATTATCAATTAAATCATTATTTAATCTTTCAGTACCAGACCATACTAATTGAGTCTGTCTGACTCTATTTGATGGTACTGAACTCTATGAAGCACCAATTCTCTTAATCATATCCACACTCTTGCTTATACCCAATATTATCCTTTCATTTCAATCTCATAAGCTCTGGCTTCATATACCTTATACACTTATCACTGATGCACTTATCCTTGAACTCTTTTACAAATTCTCACTAATTCATTTAATCTTTTAACGTCCTTATGGTGACAATCGTTCACCATATTCCATCTTATCCACATAATAACAAACTTCTCAATTTAATTTCTCCACTATGGAGAAATGAACATCTTCTACCATTATCTTCATATCATTTATCCAAAGGTCTGTAACAACAGAGCCTTCCTTAAATTCACCCTTGAGCTCGGGTGCTCATAACTCTTTTAACTATTTCGATACATTCATTCTATGAGTTAACGAAGTATACAATTGAAAACACATCGGAATATCATTCAACATCCTGAATCATTCTCTAATCTTATAGAGACATTCCCTGAGGTTTTCGCTCTTCTCCCTGCTTGGCCAGGGCAGGTGAATGCTATTACCTTTAGGTCTATCGTCTTGTATTTCACTTTAGAAACTCTCATATCATTTCTTCTATCACATATCACGTGTGCATATGATCATCCAATTCATATCATATAACATGTCATTTGCATATGTTCACATATCACCTATCATATCATATAAACATATATATATCTCATAAATCATTCTCAGTATTCACTTATCTTATATAACATAACAATTTAACTCTATTAACAAGACAACACACTCCTTACCCTATCAGATCAGATTTTTTTTCACTTTGTGTTGGCATGCACACTTTTTTAAAACACTTTTGATTTCGTTTTTAGCCTAGAATCGGCTAAACCGTAGCTCTGATACCATTAAATGTAACACCATCAACCCGTATCCAACTCGGATACGATTCCAAAGTGTCGCATTGACTTTTTAAACCTTTATTCGTATAAAATAGTGAGTAATTTTAAAAACTTTTATAACATTTAACTTATTCAAAACATTTACAAAACTATTCAGAGCTTATTCAATATATTCTTTTGATTACATGCCAACTAGAACTTTATATAAAAAAATATACATATTATTCACCTCTCTTCTGATCTGACATTCGGTAAGGAGAACTGACATGCCTTGTTCCTCTTTACTTCTCTTTTCGCTTTCCAACATACGTGTGAAACAATCACACGCTAAGTCGATGACTTAGTGAGGCATAAAACATATAATATTTCATATAACATAAAGCATACATAAACATATACCATCATTATCATAATCTCTATCATTATCATTAAGAAACACATATAACGTTATATGGTTCATGTAACACATTTCAAACCACTTACTTTTGATAACCATTTATAAACCCATCGTATACATATCACATTCAGTATGTTTGTTTAATCTCTTTATTAGCCCATGTACACTAGTGAGAACTTAAGGTATGTGAGTACATTGAGGTTGTGCACACATATGCTGCCACCACAGCTCATATAAATGTCCCGAAGGACCACATATAATTCCTTAAGAATCATATACATATGCCAAGGATCAAGTATGTCTCACCAGACTTACACATGTTCCAAAGAATACATATATGTCCCGAAGGACCTATCCAGAGGTCATAAAGATCCTCGGTAACTATCCAGAGGTCATAAAGATCCTTGGCAACTGTCCATAGGTTCCGAAGAACCTAGGTAAACTGTCCATATGTTCCTTAGAACATAGGTATACTGTCCATATGTCTCGAAAGACATAGGTAATTTTGTCCATATGTTCCGTAGAACATATGTATACCCTCGACTCTTGGCATGCCAACTATACCCCTAGCTCTCATATCACATAACATGGGCATTATCATTTATAACATTTCATATCACTTGTTATTTCTCTTCTGTCACATACCACATGTATGTGTAACCATATATCTCATATCATATCACATGTATCAAAAGTGCATGTATTCACGTAGATCGTTTCATATGACTTATATCATTTCTCATTTGTTCATGTAACTTGCATGTCATATCATGTAACATATAACACATAATCATATAGGCTTACGGTTTTATCACCTATCATGTTATTTCACATATACACTTTTATATCGCATAAACTCATATATATCATATCACCTATAATAACATATGACACATATACCCATAACTTCATATCACATACTTATATCAATTCACACTTAGTCACATGGGTCATTTCTCATAACATATATCACATCACATATGTTCATTGTTATATCCCATAGCATATAAAATAACATATAAACTTATATATTTATTCATGTGTATACTTTCATTTAGCCTATATATCAATTTCATATAACTTATCTCATAACTTATTTGATATTCATATATATTTTCATCTTATAACTTATATTACCTATGCATATAACCTTATGACTTATTATCAAGTACTCAACTAATGTTCCTATATGGTTCCATCTTTATCATATAACCTATGAGCTATTCTTATATTACCCTATATCAACCATACTTTGTTTGTCTCACTTTTCATATCATTCATTTATCACATATATGTCACTTTTCACTTATCACATAGTTTACATCCTATGATCATAGAATCATATCAATAACACATATACTCATGCACACATATAAATCATAACAAACACATACCTCTATGAATTCATGCATTTTACTATTGGAAATAGACTTATCATAAGTCTTATTTTCCATTTAACATCATATACTAAATAATGTGCACTCACCTTAACTTTGCTTTGATTCGATTCTAATCCTTCAATTGATTCAGAACGGGATCACGTTCTATATCTACATAATGATACATAGATCTATATTAGTATTATAACTAATATACTCTAATGGTTCACTCTTTAGATTAAGATAAATGTCAATTTGTTCTTTCAATAAGGGTATGCATCGATGCACTATTGATGCATCGGTGCATAAAATACATTCGATGTTGTATTATTATTGGAATGCATCGATGCATGCCTTATGCATCGATGCACTAATTGCATTCGATGTTTTTATTTTAAAAGAGTGCATCGATGCACTACCTGTGCATCGATACACCTTCAAACAAATTTCTGGGTTTTAACCTTGATGCATCGATGCACAATGAATATGCATCGATGCACTCTGCCCAGAATCCTCTTTTTTGAACCCGAAAATCATTCATTTTGGCTTAAATCCTTCATGTTTCATCCCCTTTTTCATTCTTAACTCTAGTACACATACTTAAACCAATCTATACTCATTTATTTCATCTTAAACCTCAAAATCCTATATATTTCATATGTAATTCAATAATTACATCAATTTTGCAACATGTTTCAAATCCAATTATATTACTTCATATCTCTTACTTAGATTGATGACAAGTCAAATCCAACTTTCAATTCTTATTATAAACTCTATTTCAAGATTTCATTCAAGAACCACTAATCTTTAATCTTCTCTATCTCATTTATCTTTTGATTTTAGGACAACATAAGCTTTCCATAAGCTTAGTTATCATCTAATGATCAAAACCCAATCTTAAACTTAACAAATAATTAACTAAGTAGAAGACTCACCTTTGAGCTTGGAGATACGGAGGAGAGGAGAAGAAGAAGAAAGAGAGTTTCTAGAGAAATCTCTCAATCTTATCCCATATATATCATTACCTTATCCTTTTCAAGTCAAATGACCACTTTGCCCTTAAAATCCTTTAATAATTACTAACAACCTTTAGGATTTATTTTCAGATAAATCATGGAACTAATTCATTCTTCTACTTTAATCATCAAATTCTGAAACTTTACAATTAAGTCACTAACCCATAGTTTGGGATGGTACAGTATATATATATGGTTTACATGACATGATATGTATATGTGTAATTGGTTATGATATATGTTATATGATATGGACATAAGAGATCATAGGAACATGAGATAAGAGATATGATGATAATGACATATATGTATGCATATATTTGTTACATGTAAAGTATGAGTGGTATGAAATGATAGTAGTAATTGTTTAGGTATGATTATTAGTTACCGTTTACGTTATATGTTTATATGCCTCACTAAGTCTTTGACTTAGCGTGTAAGTGATTTACACGTAGGTTTCGAGAAGAGTAAAGAGCAATGTGGAGCAAGACAGGTCAGTTCTCCTTACTAAAGGTCAGATCAGAAAAGATGTGAATAATATGTATTTTAGTATATAAAGTTCTAGTTGGCATGTTTTCAAAAGAATATATTGTTTAAGCTATGAACAGTTTTATAAATGTTTCGAATAGTTATATGTAAATAAATAAGTGAAATATACACGCTCTGATTGGTTTTGTAATAATGAAAATGTCTTTTATGTAAATTAGTCATTTATATGTTATAAAAGTTTTAAATTACTCACTATTTTATACAAGTACATGTTTTAAAAGGTCAATGTGACACCTCGGACTTGTATTCGGGTCGGTTATGAGTTAGGGGTGTTACAAAGTCCATGTTATTTAATATGAGAGTTGTAGGTATAATTGGCATGCCAAGAGTCGAGGGATTATCAGTGGTCCTTCGGGACATAGTGGTCCTTCGGGACATAGTGGTCCTTCGGGACATAGTGGCCCTATGGGACAAATATTCAGTACCCCTAGTGGGATTTTGTTCGAGCTGTGGTGACAACATTGTGCACAACCTCAGTGTACTCGCGTACCTTCTGTTCTCAATAATGTACATGGGCATTCAAAGATAAATTAAAGGAAAACTCTTATGAAACATAATTGTTCATTCATACATATCATACTTATATGTCATAGTGTGATATCTACAGGTGCATTGCAATGTCTTAGTGGATTGATAGTAGTGTGTATTCATGATATTATTGTTATATGTCTATTTTATGCCTTACTAAGTCTGTGACTTAGAGTGTAAGTGATTTACACGTAGGTACCAAGATTCCAAAAGAGCAGAAATATGGGTGGCAAGAACAACATCATTGCTAGAAGATCAGATCAGAAGTAATTGATAAAGTATGCATGTTAATTGTGTATAGTATGTTGACATGTAAGAAAAGTGTTAGTTACGAATGCTCTGATCAGTTTTATCTTATTTTGGTTAACTTATGTAAAGTAACAATTTTATTTTAATGAAAGTTTTAAATTTCCTTGATTTTCGTCAAGAATCAAAGTTTGAAAAGTCAATGTGACACCTCAGACTCGTATCCAGGTCGGGAACGGGTTGGGGTGTTACATTTCTAGTCATCTTTTCGACCCCATGAACGTGATTTCAACCTCTATTTCACCAGAAAATGTCTTAATCTTCCCAAATCGACAATGGAATCTTAGACTTCTTTATCCTCCAAACTTTGTCGTCAACTGTTCGATGGGCCTGAAGTTGAACTATGTTGGTTGACTCATCGTACTTAGAGGTGGCAAATTAATTATTCGGATCGGGTTTAGGTCGGGTCATTTCGGGTCGGGTAATTTTGAGTCTAGATTAAATTCGATTTAATTTTGTTCAGATTGGATAAGATATGGTTCGAATCTAGTTTGGGTGTTTGGTGAATCAGATCGGGTCGGGTTAATTTTCAGGTCGAGTGATTATTGGATAGGTTGTTTTCTGGTTCGAATCAATATCGGATCAGTTGATATTCGGTCTTTAGATCACGTCAATTCGAGTTGAATTGGTTATAAGTCTAATAAAAATCAAGTATATATAAAATAATTGATATATACTTGTAAAAATATGTCTTCTTATTTGTTAATTTTATCATTTATGTTTAATTTTAATTCTCAATCGTTTAATATTTTGAGTTAAACCATCATTTAGAGATGATAAATCGATAATTTGACACAAATACGATCCTATAATACATGTTAGAATTTGTTATCAAAATTTTATATTGATCTCGTATGAAAAGTTTATAATGAGAACTATTTGATAAAGAAATAAGATTTTTATTAAAATTTTTATTTCCAATTATAAATTTAATATTTTTATTAAAATTTAAAATAATACATAACTTTATTTGTTAAGTTTTAGTCGTAACATAAGTAAACTTTATATTATTTTACTATAAATCAATAATTTCCTTTTTTAGTTGTTTTCTATTATTTGTATTATAAATCTAATATGTTTTTAACAAGATAAGTTGTAACACCTCAAATTACAAGTTAGTAGTTGCGGGTTTACCCGATAGGTAAGTGTACCTCGTGAAATTTATAAGTAAAGTTGTTTGGCTTGATTGGGTTTGGGCCCAATTAGCCTTAATAAGAGGGTTTTTAAATAGTGGAAAGATGGAGAATGACTAAAAGTGTAATTTTATCATTTTATAAGATAATGGTTTTTATATCCCATTTTGTCATTTTCTCTTTATTTTCATATTTTCTTTCTTTTCCACTTCTCTCATTTCTTCTACAAGAGCCAAAATCAAAGGTAAGTCATTTGGGCTATTTCTCACTTCTTTCAAGTTTCATTTTCATTCATAATCCCTTCATTAAACCCTTATTAATGTTTCTAAGCCTTGGGTTTCTCTAGCTAAGAACAAGTGGGGGGTTTAACCCAAATTACCAAGAAAAAAAGTGTAGTTAAGCAATGAGCTCAAATTCGTGATTCAAACATCAAGGTAGTGTATTTCTAATCCTTTAGAGTATTAAGGTTTCATAAATCTATGGTTTTTTTTCTCATATTTGGTGATTTGAGCCTTTTAGGGTTTATCTTTAATTTCTCAACCAAATTATGTTTTGGGTGTTAATAATATGTTTAAATGATGTCTTAAGATCCTGAATAACTTGCTAAAGCTTTTAAATAAGTTTAGAAACCAACCCATGTCGATTGGGGTGATTTTTGAGTGATTTCCGAGTTCAAGCAAGTTATTCATAGAAAAAGGAACATCTCTAGACCAAAGGGATCGATCCCAAAGTTTCTGTCCAGCAAAGGATTGATCCCTTTACAAAAGGATTGATACCTCGAGAAAAAGGATTGATACCTTTTCAAAAGGATCGATCCCTCGGGAGAAAGGATCGATCATTTTTCAAAATGATCGATCACTTAGAGAAAAAGATTGATCCCTCGACAGAAAAAATCGATCCCTTATCTGTTTTGCTTGATGAATAAGGATGTATTTGCATTTATTAAAGGTCCTAAGTGTTGTTGAATGTTCTTTTGACCCGTTTGAGGTCTGTAAGATCCGAAACAGTAAGACTTAGTCCGTGAGGGACATAAATGACCCAACATACCTAAAAACACTCTTAAAAACATCGGGTGTAACCATATTAAGCGTAATACACTGAATTATCTTCAATCAAGAACGTATACGAATAGTTGGGATTGAAGTTTGTTACAAGAGATATCCTATAAGTGGTATGATGAATATGTCAAATTCAGTACTAACAAAAAGTATGAGGCTTCAAGAACGTCACTGAATTGGGAATGGATAAGTTGTTCTGCTACTTCAAGGGTTTTAGGAGAAGTACGATAAGGACGTTAGGAGTGTTGGTACCCAGTATTGAACCCGAGTCAGGTATCGAGCTAACTAGTGATTTAGCCAATGAACAACAAGCATAATCGAAAGAAAATTGTGAAACGCCTAGAGATCTCTCTAAAGTTAGAGATGACTAAAATACCCTTTAAGTACCAGTTAACCTTTTTTTAACGTTCTAGGTGAGAGGACAAGTGAGATAGTTCAGGTGAGAGGACATGACCTCACATGACTTTAGCAAGATCGGTAATGAGTAACTGAGATACTTTAATTGCTTTAGAGGGGCATCGACTAACGTGTGCTAAGACATTAGTTTTAGAGAAATACTTACAATAATAATGAGATAATAATAATTGTGTGATAACCATAAATTCCTTATGATGTAAGGTTCCACAAGACTTATGTCTTTGTGTATCGCTCGGGAAACGGTGAGGACACCCGAGTTACTTTACCAGTAGAACGGTCATCTTGTGTGCATAGAATATCCAGATATATCTAAGTGAGTGCAATATGCACTTTAGTCGGTAGTTGAAAGTGGTACTGATGATATGTGACCCAAATACGTTTTGATTACTCAATAGGAGTAGACTAACCGGACAATGTGCCGATGTTATGTGACCCGAACCTAGCCTAAGGTTTTTGGAGGTGCCTATGCTATATGACCTAGACCTCGCCTGAGATACTTAAGTGATGTTGATGTTGTGTGACCCAAGTCTACCCAAAGTACCTTTATTAAGCAAACATGGGTGTGAGCTACGTGATACTATGTGATCCCGAGCTATACCACGATGCTTACTTATTGTTGAGTTATAGTACCGGCGTCTCTGTAATACCGGGTACCGTCATTGTTTTGGCATGATGATGCATTATAGGATGATAATGAGATTAGAGACTTAGTACTTATATACTCATGGTGGAGCCCTTAGCAAAGACTAAGGGAAGCATAAAACGTAGATTTGAGAGATAGAACTGGAGGACCATGCGTAGGTAGCTCTGATTGGAATCATGCTTGTACCTACTGCTTAGTATTATGTATCTAGCGTGCTTTAGTTTATGGAATTCTTATGCTGCTCTAGATTAGCGATTATACTGTTGAGCTTTGTAAGCTCACTATTCGGATATTTTATGTTGGCATGTCCTTAACTTGAGCAGTTCGTGGAGCATCATCACCATAGGACTTCCAGCATATCCGATAGAGTATTGTATTGTAGATTTAGTGGGCACGTGTATTCATAGAACCTTACTTATATATTTGAGTTGTAAACTTCAAGATGTATTATTTTGATTTAAATCATGTGTCAATGAGCTCCAATTTTATAAAATGTTTTTATAACAATTATTTATATGTTATTATGATATCATATAATATATTTGAAAAGAAAATGAATATGTTTTGAGGATTAGGGTTGCCTCGACAGCCTAGTGTGGCACTTTATGCCCAATCGGGTTTAGAGTGTTACATTTAGTGGTATCAGAGCGTCAGGTTGAGTCGGTCCTAGGACCTAGTGGTCATTTTTAGTAAGGTGTCAGTGAATACATGCCGCTAGGTGCTCAATATACTTGTATAAGTCTTGAATCTTGATGGTGCCTTATTTATAAGTCTGTGTTATAGAAACTTACAATGGTTGATAGTTTTGAGTGTGACCTTAAGGATATGATAGAGAGTCGACTATCTCATCTCAATAACATTAACAATGAGTTTTTGCCTAGAGCAGAGGACCGTCTCATTAAGCGCAAGAATCGCAGAGGTGACCTTCTTTAGAGGTTTGACCTCCACTCTCAGGGAGATATTGGACGTCATTCTTATAGCGTAAATTATGCAACCGACCACCTAGGGTATTTCAGTGCCAATAGAACCTCCAGTAGAGAGACTGAGGAGGTATAACACATTCGACTTCTATGGTTCAGGCGTCAATGAATCGATTTTGACCAATCAGTGGTTGAAGGAGACCATGATTACTATGAGGCAATTGCATCTTATGCTAGAGGGTAAGTTAGAGTGCATCACCGCTTTGCTCAAGGGCGATGCTATCGATTTGTAAGAGACTATATAGATAGCTTTACATCTGAGGGTGCCTACATGAAATCAAATCATTGAGAAATTTAGAGGCAAGTATGTCAGCAAGGCGCACATAGATGGTTTGAGGATATAATTCTCTCAGTTGGTTCAGAGGGATAGTTCAATGTTTGAGAACGAGAGAGATTTCCTCAGAATTGAGTTGCTACACTCTAAAGCTAGTTACGATCGAGTCTTTGAGATGCAAGAGGTTCCCTGAGTAGTAGGCGGTAGACCCGCCCAGAGTGTTTTTCAGAGTCGTCACAGCAGGTCAAGGCCGTGGAGGGGTTACAAACTATGAGGAAGAGTTGGTTGGGTGAATCAGGTAGCCTAAGTATGAGGATTTATGTGCCAGTGGACCAATCTCAGTCAGTGAACGAGAGGACCCGAGGTTCACGAGAGCAAAGGAGAGTGACATCAACTTTGTTACTCCAACCGAGTCAGAGTACAAGTGTAGGGTCTCGTAGGAGACTGCCAGCTTCTTCGTCTGTAGCGAGATCTAGAGATTATGATGGAGTTTTAAGGTATCCAGAGTGCGAGCATTATGGCAAAAAAATCATCGAGAGAGGTGCTTCAATCCTTTTAGGAAGTGTTATGGATGCGGATTCTTGGAACTTATAGTGAATGATTGTTCTAGTTCAGTTGACGCTGGTTCTATGCTTGGACAGGAGAGTAAAACAATGATTCGACTTGTTTCTGGTTCGACAAGGTTCGATCCTGTTCGTCAGATAGTTGAGGAGCAAGGTCATGATGTAGATGAAGCAGATGAGATGCCATGTATGTTTTCAGATGTCTCAGCTTTTCGTGTTGCTTCAGTAAGCATATGTTCAAAAAACACCTCTAAAGTTAGATCTTTTGCAGCGTTTGTTCAAAAAACGCCACTAAAAATGCCGCTATAAACCAATTTTGCTGTATTGAAATAATTAGGTGATGAAACGAAAAGCATGAAAATAGTTGAGTGATTAAATATGTAATTTATCTTTCTTATTTTTAAAGGAGTTATGATTTGAGACAAACAAGGTACCAATTTAAACTTTAGGTGACAACGTCCCAAAAAATACTTTAAGGGAGCATTGGTGCATTTAAGCCTTTTTAATATACTATGATGAGACTTGTGACCTCTAAAAAAAACAACAATTCCTTTAATTACTTAAGATAAATTGATTCGTGCTAGTTAAATAATATTCTAAATCCTTTTAGATTTTAAATTGAAATAATTAATGGTTTTTTTATTCTTTGATGTAACATAATTTTGTCATTGGATCTTAATTTTATTTTTACATCACATTGGTGGACAATGACATATAAAGATAGTAAAAAAGAAGAAATGTATCCATGAATTGTGAAACAAAATAAACACAGAGAAGTGTTGGATGGAATGATAAGAAATTGGGCGTGGAGTTGTAATCTTGTTAATGAGAAAACCGAGTTGGAAGAACCAACAACCGGAGCCCTTGTATACAATTCATGCGTTGCATGGAATCATTCTTCAAATGAATTAAAAGGTAAAGCAGGACAATATTACATGAGAAAGCACTATTTAAGAAAACTGTCAAATCAAAGTCTGCTGTATTAGCTTCAGCTTCGCATTTCTCTATGAACAAAAGCAACTTTGGAGTATATAAAGGAAAAAGCAACGGAAAAGACCACCAAATTGTGTGGAAAAACCAATCGGAATTCCCTACTGTGTAAACATTCAATGCAAGCAAAGAGAGATGATGATGAAGAAGAAATAAAAATCACTATACAACTTTTTAGAACAAAATCGAAAAGGAAACTCAGTTGAGTTCAAGCATCAATCGTCGACTTTAGCGAGACTATCTTCTATATGGCGCACGAGATCAATATCGATATCCCCATCTCCATCTCCATCCAAGTCCGGTTCTTCAACTTTGGCGGGATCAACGTTTTCATTCTCCTTTCTGGCCTTGTCCTTACGAGTAATGACGAGGAGGTGTTCGATTGCTTCCTTCGTCCGCTTTCTCGCGAGCGCCGCCTCTCTTGCTTTCCGGTCAACCTCGGCCCATGCTACGGTGACGGCCTTCGCCATGGAGGAGGAGGCAATCTTGGAAGCACAGAGCAAAGCGATAGCGAGCTTCTTGTCGATCCTGTTGTCCTTGAGAGGGAAGAAAGAGAATGAAGAGTCCTTACAGGGCGGACAGATGTAAGAGGTGAGCAAGATGTCGCCGGCGCAGTGGGAGTGGGTGATGGAGGAGCAGTTGGAGCAGGCGACGCGTTTGGAAGGATGAGGAGGGGAGCCGGCGTAGAAGATGAAGCAGAAGGGGCAAAAGGAGTCCTTATAGGTTACGACGTTTTTTTTTTTAATTAATCACTTGTATCTAAGCTATTGATCGATTAATCCAGATCGACTGACTAATTTAGATCGGGTAATACAGAGACGAAGGTGACCCTCCCAACTCAGTTTGCTCTATTCGCAAACGCTAGGATTTGAACCTCTGACCTTACTTAAGGGAGCTAGTGTCTCTTCCCACTAAATTAAAGATTGTTTTATTATTTGGGGGTGTTTGGATGGGAGAATGAGAATCCCACATTCCTCAGTTTGGTTAGATCGGGAATCTCATTTTCGGTAATGTAAGATTACCAATAGTGGATTTTTTTGGATATATTACCGGGAATGTCATTGCCTTCCTTTCCTTAGGTATTGTTCGATTACCGACGTTTTGGACTAAAATGCCCTTAAAATTTTTTTAAAAAAATATCCTTATTTTGTCATTGAATAATAAAAATTCTACGAATGTTAAATTACAAATCTATCCTTAAACTATTTTAGATTTACAAAAAAAATCTACAATTAAAATTTTATATGAAGTTCAGAGGTTAAAATAAAAATTTTACCCTTTCATTAAACTTTTTTATATTTTCAATTTTGTAAAAAAAATTATATAAATTTTATGAATTTAATTTTTTTAAAGAAAATATACAAATATTTTCTAACTTGTTCAAAAGAAATATATAGTAAGGACAATTTGATCAAATATACATTCTAATAATCTTTTATTCCTTTAACCAAACATGATAATATTACATTCCTGCTAAACCAACCAAACAAAAAATACAACATTCCCAGTAATCCTATTCCCTGGTAATCTTACATTCTCACTGATAATCTTACATTCCGTGAACCAAACGCACCCTTAGGGTTATATTATGTTTTATGCAAGCATTGACTATGGTCAAGTTTAATTCAAGGCGAGTCAACTAGTTTAACAAAAATATTAAAATAAAAGAATAAATTACATGATCACTTCGATTTAAATTATATATATATAATATATTAATTGAATTAAAAAAATAGAATATTTGATTACTTTCATTTTTATTTAATTAAGATTTTTTCACTTTCTTTTTAATTTAATTAAGATGTGGTCAATAAAAATTAATTATCGTTAGATATTTAACCATTTGATGATATGGTATAATGAATTTATAAAATTAAAAAGGATAAACTACACAATAGTCACTATGTTTAGATAAGTTTTCATTTTTTCATTGAAGTTTCAAAAATAACAAATTGATCACTAAAACATCAAATAAATCATTGAACAATAAATTTATATCTTACACATTTCAAAAGCTTTCTAATTTTTTGTTTACCATTTAAAATAGTTGATTGCTTTATATCCAATAAAGTTAATCCCTAAGTTCTATTTTTAAAATTTAAAAAGTATATATATATTGGAAAAAATGGGAGAAATTAAAAAGATTTCGAGGTAAAATTAGATATAAAACCATTATTCAAGGACTTATTTGATGTTTTAGTCACCAATTTGTTATTTTGAAAGCTTCAATGAAAAAAATAAAAATTTACTCAAACATTAATGACCATTTGTAAAATTTACCCTTTTTAATGTTATAAATTTATTATGTCATGTTAGCAATCCGTTAAAGGTCTAACAACAGTTAACCCTCAATAACCGCATCTTAATTAAATAAAATCGAAAGTGATTGAATCTTATGTTTTTTAATCCAATGAGAAAAAAATATACAAAACTTAAATGAAAGTGATCAACATGTAATTTACACTAAAATAAATTATATTGAAGGCATATTAATTAGAGTAATTTATACCATTAATTATTGGGTAAATTATATTGAATGGATATTAATTAGGATAAATTATACCTATGATACTGTAATTATTTAAACATTTTCAATTAAGTTAATTGTCGTTAACATTTGATGAAAAAACTGATGTGGTAGTTAAAAATTTATATATATTTTTTTGTCTTTATTACTTACACATTCAATCAATTTAACCTTAGTTTTAATTTAATTAAATAAATTTAATTCTCTAATTAGATGATGACATATGTTACCACTTGATTAGAGTTGTTTTATTTTTATTTTATTTCCTCTTTAATCAGAAAATGACACACCTAATACCCTCTACTTGGGATGAAAAGAAATCGAAGAAAGAAAGTGAAAATAGGGAATAGATAAGAGTGAATATTTACAATATACAAAACTTTACAAGAGACCTTTTGCAAGTGGAATTGTTGTGTCCAAGACTCTTGTATATAGGGTACTCGAATCGTTTATAGCCCTATCTACAGCACTAGAGTTTGATCTTCTTTGCCTCCTGTGATCCTACTTTCTTTGTGGTAGGCCGACCTGGCGGACGACGTGTTGGTGGAGTTACTAGAGCTTGTGAAGAATCTTTCTGCACAGGCCTGTCCTCATCTAGAATTGGTTGGACAGATTTTGCATAGGTCAATCTGTAGCTCTCAGTTGTAAACCAGTAAGTTGCCAACCTTTACAACTACAATCCCAGCAACGATCCATGTCAACCACTTCAGTAGATTCACCTTGAACATCAAATATGGTACCAGCTGTTGGTAGCACTTGAAGGGAACAGACTTTCGAGCTCTCGTTTTCCAGTTTTTCCTCCATGGATGGAGTCAGCCTTGTTAACCAGTGATCAGAATTAGCCCTCCGGGTAATAAATAACTCCATATTGTTTCCCCGTATGACATCGACCATCTGTGTTATAGGTAGGTAATTCATCTGCATTTGCGGCCCAGTTGTAAAAGAGTTGGCCAAAGTTTGATGTCAAATGTTATATCTGGCACCCTGGAACAATGAATTCGCCCAATTCTGGGGCTCACTTTGCATGATCCAAGTGTAAGCATCCAGTTAATTCTTTTTTATTCTCTCGACACTTGCATTAAAATCTTCGGGATTAGGTGCAAAATCTGCATGATGAAGATCTTCAATCACAATTCGTTTAACCTCCTGAGAACACTGCCCTTTCAAGTCTCTAACGAGTTGCTCAGCTATGCAGCGCAGACAATAACCATGATACGAACCCTTGAAAATTTCACAGATCGGCTCCTGCAACCCATTCTGTCTATCTGCAATAAATGTTAAGAGGAGATGTTGACACAGCTGATTTGAACTGTAACAAAAACCAATGCCAGTTATCATTGTTTTCTGCATCTACAACGGGAAATACACCGTCATCTCCATCTGCAGCAGTTGCTGTCAACAACGTTCCTTGATATTTGGACTTCAAGGGTATGCTATCAAGGAAAAGGAGAGGCCTGCAACCTTGTACAAAACCGCTCAAAGTGGCATGGAATGAGATAGAGAGGCGATGAAAACTTGAGTCTTCCTTAGTGGTGAACGTAGCAAGACTGCCAGGATTGGTCTCCATTATCCTGTCACATAAAGATGGTAACTGACTATATGCATCCTTATGTGAACCCTGAAGGTGCTCCTGGGCACTTTCTTTCCCACGCCAAGCCTGAGAGTAGTTCAGTTGTAGTCCATATTCTTTTTAATGTCATTTGCAATGTCTTTGGTAGTCTGGAAAAACTTTCAACTTATCCTTAATGATACTAGCTACCCAGCTCCCAGTTGCTTGAGGTCCGCTTGACACAGCAGCTCCTCTACAAGTATGTGTTGGATTCATTGTCTTGATGCTGATCAGCTGAGTGGCTGACCCCTTTGATGCATGAATACTCCAAGGGCAACCTTCTGCTTTGCACTTAGCAGTCACACGATGGCCATCATTCTTAATAAACCTAAATGCAAACTGATGTGCAATGGCATATTTACGCAATGATTCACGATATTCATGAACACTATCAAATTTTTGCCCCACTCCTGTAATTGTGTTCTGGCACTGTGCAGCACCTTTAGCATGCTTCTCATAGGGAACCACAGAAATAGAAAGAACACATGCAATATCAGGTGGAAGATCAATGTGTGCATCAAAATTGGCGTTATCAGCAAATATCTAGAGAGGCCCCAATTGGAATATTGTGTTGGGTGGTATCATCAACAACATCAAGAGGGGGATCAAGTGGAGGCACTTCTTCAGACAAAGTTGTTCTACTTGACCTGCAAAAAAAAAGAGAGCACTCAACATCAAGTAAATAACCAAGAATTACACCGAAGCACTAGCTTAGGAACGAGGAAAACTACCTATTGGCTGGCATGTTAGAAATATCAGGAGCAACAGTTTCTTCCATTATGATATACACATCAGCAGTTATAGAATCCCCGTGAAATTTTATCATCTGCTCTAAATCCTTGTCATTGGAGACAGTAATGAGAGTCTTCCTATTACCAGGGACGAAGCATTTGATAGACATAGTACTAATGCTACAATTAAACATTTCTGCTATTTCCATCTTGAAGTCATCGAACTTCGTTTGATTGTCAACTTCGATTGCATGTGCATCTCCACCTCTATATGACAAAGAACCATTCTTTTCAGTCTCAAATTCACCACCAGATTGACAAAATTGCTATTAGCCTTTTCGTAGCCATGACCTGGCAATCATGTAAAGAATTTCAGAAATACTCAGGACAGTCCATAAAACCAATCAACCAAAGCAAAGCAAAACAAAACAAAACAAAAGGTTTAATGATATAGTTATAAATCTTGATATGAAGGCATGAGAAAAAGGATACTCATGTTGAGTCCAGTTATCAAATGCTGACAGTCAAATGGCGAAGAACGGTCAGCTTGGATACAGTAAGACAGAAAACAGAACAATATTGTCTCTTTTTCCCCCCCTTTTACTGGAAAAGAAGGAAAGAAGTGATTTTCAGTAGATTCTGATGACATATTCGGCTTAATTGTTGACTCATATCCCATTCCTACGATATTAAGTATGTTCATAAATGGATTTGAGAGGAATCAAACATTGTGTTTTCCTGCTAACTTTGAAAATTCTCCGTAACCATGAAGAGCGTAAAGTCGTGAACAAATAGTCAAAAAGGAAACCCAGAGTTTAGAAATCGGAAATGGTATCGGAATCTTTTGTTTGCTCTTGTGGGTTTTAACGAGGCAGAAATGTAATTTAATGCGAATTGAAGGGACCCAAACAGAAGAAGATACTAAAATAACGGGAAAGATGGGAAGTTCTTACCTTGAATTGTGAGGAGCAGTGTTCCCAATAATTAGGGTTTCATTTTTGGTAAATTTAAATGCTCAATTTGGGCTGGGAATGGGGAAGATGAGAGAATACATTTGCATACCTATCATAAACTACGATTTCCAAATCCAAATTCAACTTTTAGAAATGATTTTGTTACTCAAATTTTATAAATGAAATTCTTAGGAAAAAAAATTCACGAATCGCTTGTAAAACATATACAAAATTCATCAGAAGAAAAACTCGAATTCCCGTCCATCTCATCCAAAAGCCATCCTTCCACCACCATATGCTTCTTTAGCTTACCGTATCCATAAGTTCAAAGGTTTAAACCAATCAATCTCTTCCTAATTATATACCGGAAAATTTTGATTGAGTTGGTGATAACATTTAAAACAACCATTGTTTACCTACTGATTAGTGTCATGTAGAACAATCCTAATGTTGGAATACAAGAACACACTACTAAAGAACATCGAAGAACAGCCATCGCGCTCCTTGTTAATATAACACCATAGCTCCCAACGTGTCTTTCAACCACTTCCAAAGAGTTGTCAGATGTAAGGTATGTGGTGAACTCGATCCTTACTGTGGTCCCTGTAAAACACAACATATAAGAGGAATAGTTGGTCCAATGGTGACAGAAACACACCTTAAATAAAATACTGAAATCGATGGCTACCCGCACCCACAGAATTCTGCTAACATATAAAAATATTCCAGTATACACTACAGAGCAGTCCAAGGGAGGAAAATCTTGTATAGATACAGATAAGTGAAAACTGCAGAATATCTGCAAACTGAGACATGGAAACCCTAGAACTTGTGGGTTCAGATGCAGCACAGATATAAGCATGTGTAATACAAAAAGACAGACACTCATCTCAGAGTTTCACGCAAAAATGCTGAACACGAGCTGGATATAAAAAATAGGCTCTCTCAGTGAGCCAGCCTTGGATCAAATATGGAGTGGAAATGTGGAATTGAGCATTGCCATTATATTGACTATTCGGAGATTACTGGTGTAAGATTAAAATAACAAAGGACTGAATACTTACATGAAACTTTACAAGAGCTCTTTGCAGGTGGCCCTGTTGTGCCCAAGACCCTTGCATCTACTGCACTGGAGTTGGCTCTTCATTACCTCCTGTGGTCCTACTTTCTTTGTGGTTGGCCGACCTGGTGGACGACGTGTTGGTGGAGTTACTAGAGCTTGAGAAGATTCGTTCTGTATAGGACTGTTCAAAATGGGAATAGGTTGTATAGATTCCGCATAGGTCAATCTGTAGCTCTCAGTTGTAAAGTATCTGGAGCAATAATCATAAGGGCTTTGTCCAATGCAACTGATAACAGCAATAGCATGGCAGCAGGGTAAACCGGTAAGTTGCCAACCTTTACAGCTACAATCCCAACGATCAATTTCAACCACTTCAGTAGTCTCACCTTGAACCTCAAATATGCTACCGGTAGTCAGGAGCACCTGAAAGGAATGGACTTCCAAGCTCTCCTTTTCCAGTTTCTCCTCCATGGATGGAGTCAGCCTTGTTAACCAGTGATCAGAACCAGCCCTCCGGGTATAAATTAACTCCATAATATTTCCCCGCATGACATCAACCATCTGTTTTATAGGTAATTCATATGCATCTGATGCCCAGCTGTAAAAGAGTTCACCAAATTTTGATGTCATATAGTTATATCTAGCACCCTGGAAAAATGAATTTGCCCAATTATGGGGCTCACTTTGCATGATCCAATTGTAAGCTTCCAGTGAAATGCTTTTGATGCTCTCTACACTCGTATGAAAATCTTCAGGTTTAGGTGCAGAAGCTGCACTATAAATGTGTTCAACCACGGTACGTTGAACCTCCCCAGAAAACTGCCCTTTCAAGTCTCTAACAAGTTCCTCCGATAAGTAGTGCAGACAATAACCAAGATTTGAATCCTTGAAAATTTCAGAGAGAGACTCCTGCAACCCCTTCTGTCTGTCTGCAATAAATGTTAGAGGACAAGATGTTGACACAGCTGATTTGAGTTGTAACAAAAACCAATGCCAGTTATCATTGGTTTCTGCATCCACAACAGCAAAAGCAACAGGAAATACACCATCATCTCCATCTGCAGCTGTTGCTGTCAACAACATTCCTTGATATTTGGTATTCCAGGGTATGCTATTAAGGAAAAGGAGAGGCCTGCAGCCTTGTACAAAACCACTCAAAGACGCATGGAATGAAATAAAGAGGCGATGGAAACTTGAGTCTTCCTTAGTGGTGAATGTAGCAAGAGTGCCAGGATTGATCTCCATTATCCTGTCATATAAAGATGGTAACTGACTAGATGCATCCTTATGTGAACCATGAAGCTGCTCCATCGCAATTTCTTTGGCACGCCAAGCTTGAGAGTAGTTCAATTGTAGCCCATATTCTTGTTTAATGTCATTTACAATGTCCTTGGGTTTGTAATCTGGAAAATCTTTCAATTTCTCCTTAATTATACTGGCTACCCAGCTCCTAGTTGATTGATGCCCACCTGTCAAGGCAGCCCCTCCACAAGTATGTGTTGGATTCATCTTCTTGATACATATCATCTGAGTGGTAGACAACCTTGATGCATGAATTCTCCAAGGGCAACCTTCTACTTTGCATTTAACAGTTACACGATGGCTATCATTCTTTTTATACTTAAATGCAAACTGATGTGCAATGGCATATTTACGCAATGACTCACGAAATTCCTGAACACTGCTGAATCTTTGCCCCACCCCTGTAATTGTATTCTCCCACTGCTCAGCACCTTTAACATGCTTCTCATAGGAATAACAGAAATAGGAAGAATAGATTCAATATCTATTGGCAAATCAATGTCTGCATCAATATGGTCGGTGTCATCAACAACATCAAAGAAGCACCAAGAGGAATGCTGGTTGAGTGGTATCCTCCACAACACCCAGAGGTGGATCAAGTGGAGGCCCTTCTTCAGACAAAGTTGTTCTACTTGACCTGTTAGAAAAAAAAAAGCACACTCTCAGCATCTAGGTAACAAATCAAGAATTACAATGAAGCTTTGGCAAAGAAATGAAGAGAACTACCTACTGGTTGGCATGTTAGAAACAGAAGGAGCAAAGATTTCTTCCATCATGATAACACATCAGCAGTTATAGAATCCACATGAAATTTTATCATCCTCTCTAAATCCTTGTCATTGGAGACAGTAATGAGAGTCTTTCTATTTCCAGGTAGGAAGTATCTGATAGACATAGTACTAATGCTACAATTAAACATTTCTGCTACTTCCATCTTGAAGTCATCAAACTTCGTTTGATCATCGATGTCTATTGCATGAGCATCCC
This sequence comes from Hibiscus syriacus, assembly GCF_006381635.1. Taxonomy (NCBI): domain Eukaryota; kingdom Viridiplantae; phylum Streptophyta; class Magnoliopsida; order Malvales; family Malvaceae; genus Hibiscus; species Hibiscus syriacus. The sequence goes on along the minus strand of NW_024062011.1, from coordinate 109,384 downwards.
CACCTCTATACGACAATGAGCCATCCTTTTCAGTCTCAAATTCACCACCAGATTGACAAATTACTATAAGCATTTTAGTAGCCATGACCTGCCAATCAATTGAAGAATTTGAAAAGTGCTTAGGAAGGTTCATAAAATCAATCAAGTAAATCAAAGCAAAACAAAAAGGCTTTAATGATACAATTATAAAGCTTGATATGATATGAAGTCATAGGAAAAAGGATAATCAAGTCGAATTCAGTAATCAAATGCTGACCGAAAAATGGCGAAGAAGGGTCAGTTCGTATAACGTAGACAAGCTAGAAAACAAAAACGAAATTTTCTTTTTCTCTTTTAATGGAATAGAAGGAAAGAAGTGATTTGTCGTAGAGATTCTGGTGATATATTTGCCCATTCCTACCACATTGAGCACGTACATATATGGATTTGAAAAATAAATCAATGATTTTGCTTCCCCCTAATTTTGCGAATTCAGGCTATTTCCATAACCAAGCAGAACGTGAGGCCTTTAACAAACAGTAACAATATTACAAAAAAAAAAAGCCAGAAATCGGAAGTTGAAGTTTAGCATTGGGGGCAGGAATCTTTTGTATTCTGTTGTCGTTTTAAAGAGGCAGAAACATATTTTCATGCAATTAAGGAATGAATTGAAGAAACCCTAACAAAAGAAGGTACGTAAATGTTGCAAAGATGTTAGAAAGCGCTTACCTTGAATTGTGAGAAATAGGGTTACCAAAATCCCCAATAATTAGGTTTTTTATTTTCCTGGTAAATGAAATACTCACTTTGAAACAACTATCTCCCTTAAAGGTGCAAGGGATAATAACCGCCAGAGAGGTTGTGAGAGAGAAAGGGAGAGGGGAGGATAAGAAGGTAAACTCCAAGAAGAATATGATGCCGTAGATATATATAGGGTTAATATAACTTCTGATACCTAACTTTTGCATTGACGTGCAATTTGAGCCCAAACATTTTTAATGCAATTTGATCCAAACTTTTTAAATACAATTAGGCACTTAAATTTTCTCCGTATAATTAGGTATTAATATTTTGATTAACCTATATTTATAATTTTCATAATGTTTAATTAAAAAAGCTAATATATTACATATTCAAAAATATATTAAAATTTTAAGCATAAATATGTATAATTAAGAAAAATATTGAATACCTAATTGAAAAAAAATTAAATATCTGATTATACCAATACAAAAGTTAGGTACCAAAATTTATATTAACCCAATATATTTAAAAAAAATTATTTCCAGAAAACTTTGTAAACTTTTACCTTTATTCTTATTAAAAATTCAAATGTGTTCTAACTATCGATCTATTTATATTTATAATGATAACTAGACAAGTCTATTAATTGTATTTATAATTTCATTTTTGTATTTGTAACACCTCGAATTATGTTTTATGAGTTTTGGGCTAATCTGATAGGGACTTGGAATAAATCATTTAGCTTGTGAGAAGCCTAGACCCAAGTTGAGTGTATTTGTGTTTGGTTGGGGCCCAATTGATATTAAAAATATAATTTTTTTAATCTAAGGATAAAAGGGAAAAGACTAAAAGAGCAATTAGACTAATTCTTGAAGCAAATGTTGAAAACCTATTAATTTGTGTGGTCTCATGTCTGACACTTCTTTTTTTTTTTTAATTCTTCTTTATCTATTCTTCTCCTTCCTTCATCCTTTATTTTCCTCTCAACCTAAAACCAGCACAAGTGTAAACTTGGTAGTTTTGTAAGTCTTGGACGAACTAAAGAAAGTAAGAATAAAAAAAATTCAATCACTAGAGCTTTCATTCAAGCCCTCAACATCAAGTTTTGACCATGGTTGTCATAAGTGGGTTTTAGGAATCCCAAGATACTCCAACTGTTTTTAGTAAATTGAAGCCTTAGGGATTGTTTATAATCTTTTCCTAAGCACCTAAGAAAGTTAGTAACACTTGTGTTTCTATTTCTTGCTTAATGAGAGAGGTCGGAGAAAGCTTCAAGATAAAAAAAAAAATGAGAAGTTGGCTTTTGATTGAGGTTGAGGCGCTTCCAACAGCTTAGAAACTCAAGGTAACACATTTCTAACTCAACTCTACCATATGTAGGACACTAGGTATGTTTTGGTTGGTTGCATGAGTTATGAAGCATGTTCATGGTAAATTCAACAATTAGTGTTTTTCAGCATGTTTATGGACATATTATGACCCTGTAATTAGACATAACACTTTAATAATGTTTGGGACCTCAGTAGAACTTATAAGAGTGTTGGAGAGGCATTTTTACCCAAAAAGGTATTTCTGGGCCCATGTATTGGTACCAGAATAATAATATACGATACTTTTCAAATACTATACTAAAAGGGTTTGGGCTAGGTATCGATACTTGCAGGGTGGTATCAATACCAAGTTCACTTAGCAAATTCCAGTAGCCACTTTTAGTATCGATACTCATGGGCCCTTTTGTTGTCATCCTTCAATAAGTCAATAGTATCGATACTAAGAGGTTAATATATATACCCAGAGGTTAGTACTGATGTTGAGGGGCTTAATATTGGTACCCACAAATAGTTTTGGGTAAGAAACCCAAGGTTTTTAAGGGGATAGATTTGAGAGACCCAATAATACCAAAACACAATGAAATAAAATAACAAGTGAGAACTATAATAAACTTAGAACAATTAGAAATAATAACAGTTAAGATGACATAAAACTAGCCTTACTTGATGCTTGGGACACAGTTAGGACACTTGAGTTCCTTTAGTAGATAACGATCGTACAGTTCAGATATCTCATTCAATGTCAAGGCACTTCAGCTGCCAGTTGGGCGCAGATACCCCAAGACTCGGTGGAGTAAGTTGGTCGAGTGTATGTTTCCGGTGTAGTTCCAGATATCACCCCAAATACCCAAGGGTATTTAGGAAGACTAGAGGGGTATGTGCTCTGTGATCCAGAACCCTCAACCATACTATGATGCCTAAATCAACATATATATCAGTATATGATGTCTCCACACTTATGCCTATAGCGCACATTTAGTAAATGCATGTAGTATAGTACAATTATTAGTGAGGCACTAAACTCGTAAGCTCAGTGTTCAGAATGTATTTATGTGTGTAGGTTCTTAAGAGACTGTCCGTGGAGCGTTATCGTCACCAGATGTTCTAACTCAGTAGAGACTTTAGAGTATATCTTGATTTGTATTAGAGGGCATGCACTATTGTATACCCTTTTGTATTCAGTCGTAACTCTATTTTGATTTAAACTCAGTGTATTATTTTGGATGATTTGGGAGCCATTTACCTCGAATGATTTATATGATGTCTTACAGTTGATTTAAAAGAAATTTTCGAGTTAGCCACCTCGGTAGTCCCGTGTGACACTTTAATCCTTCGTTATTCGGTCAAATTAGATTAGGGTGTTACATCTAGTTGTATCAAAGCTTCTAGTTTATTCCTTCCTAGGATACTGGTCAGAGTAGTCAGGTCTACGTGTATATGCCTCTAGAGAGTCAAGAGTATTATAAAGACTGGAATGACGATAATAACTTACATTTCTTTCTAATTTTAAAGAAAACTTATGGAAGATGATCCAACATAGAGCCAAGACAGTAGGGACGAGTATCATGCATCCCTAACAGACAATACTGGTGTCGAGTTTATCCTAAATACGTATCAATATGATGAATCAATGGACATAAAGGTCGAGAAGATGACCTTCTTTAAGGCCCTCACCTCAACCCTTAAACAGATCATCATATCCATACCTAGTACATTGGTTGCATCTTCTCCCCTACCAGCACTACCAGCCCAACCCACAATAGTGCATCAAGAGTCCCCTATAGAGTTCCTCTGTAGATATAAGACCATATATTTCCACGATTCTGGGGATGATTACCCCAAAGCAACCGACTAGTGGCTCAGAGAGACTCTTCGTACCCTCAATCACCTACAATTTACCCATGAGAGTAAGCTCAAGCGTGTTATCACCATGCTCAAAGGTGACACCATTGACTGGTAGAAGACGATAGAGCTGACAGAAAAGTCAGAGAAGTTGTCATAGGAGATGTTCTTATCTGAGTTTCACCAAAAATACATCGAAGAGGCTGACACTGATGATCTGAGGGAGAAGTTCATGCACCTAGTTAGGGGGATTGTACCATGATGGAGTATGAGAGGGAATTCCTCATACAGAGTAGAATACTCCAGAGTTGGTCTCAACAGGGGATCATCACTGTCATAGATTCAGAGAGAGCGTACACCTTTACATTCTATCACATCTTATGGTCGCCCTCACAAGGTTTCACTGATTATCTCGCCAGGTGAAGGCGGTCAAGAGGGTCTTGAGTAGGAGGGCACGATAGTCGAGTCAGGTGATGGGATAGTCCAGAGAGATACGGAGTCAGTGAAGTCATCGATGACTCTGTCCAAGAGGGCCAAAGATAATCAGGGTTTATGAAGACCCTCAACATACATCGATGAAAGTGAGGCAGAATTCAGACCTGTAGAAGTAGGTTTGAGCCTAGGAAGAGATTCATGACGTTAGTCTCCGAAGCAATCACTAGTGATTCAGTGAGAGTATTTCATCTAATCTATGCTTAGTGTAGGAGGAAACACATGGGACATACAAGTAGGATCTAGAGATTGATTTAATCACAGTTCCTTAGACCACTTTATTAGAGATTATTCGGGTTCAAAAAGTGGCTCCAACATTGACCCAGAGATCAACATCATCCATGCAAAGACATTATCATCTAATCTATGCTTAGTGTAGGAGGAAACACATGGGGACATACAAGTAGGATCTAGAGATTGATTTAATCACAGTTCCTTAGACCACTTTATTAGAGATTATTCGGGGTTCAAAAAGTGGCTCCAACATGACCCAGAGATCAACATCATCATGCAAAGACGCTAAGGTCAGCGAGAGGTGGTATTATTGCATCTAGATAGTATAGCCAAGGGACAACCAAATTAGTAACCGATGCAGAGCCGGGATAGCCTCTAGACAATATGCAGTGAGAACCTAGGAAGAGTGTGATGTAGCAGATGTGATATAAGGTATATTCATAGTATTTTCCATTCTACTTATTATATTAATAGTTCATGGTTCCACACACTCTTACGTCTGCTCTGACATAGTTCAAGAGATAGAAATCCCAACGATCTCTAGGTATCTGTCTAGTATACAAGATTTTCAACGATGCCTAGTAGAAATTTAGGGCCAAACCTTCAGAAGACTTGATGGAGTCACCCTTCAAAGGGTTCGACATGATCTGGGTATGGATTGGTTAACCAAGCACAACGCTAATTTGAAATAGAGCCAAACACTTAAGTTAAAGGTAGATGATTGTACCAAGTTAGTGATGATGGTGATAAGTCAGGCAAGTTAAGGATCATGTCATCTATAAAAGCTCAGTGGATGATATATCGTGGATATGAGGCTTTCTTGGCTCATATAGTCAATACCCGAATTTTAGTTCTAACACGAGGATATCTGGGTAGTGCGATATTTCCTCAATGTGTTTCCAAAAGAATTGTCAGGTTTATCGTCTGATTGTGAATTAGAGTTTGGCATCGAGTAATGTCGAGTTTAACTCCGGTGTCAATTGCCCCTTATCGTATGGCACCGACAAAGCTGAAGGAGTTAAAGTCCTAGATTCAAGAGTTGCTAGGGAAAAACTTCATCCGATTGAGCATCTCTTTGTAGAAGTGCAAGTCTTGTTTTTTTTAAGAAGAATGATGGGTCGATAAGGTTGTGTATCAATACAGGTAGTTGAACAAGTTAACCATCAAGAATTGTACCCATTTCCTAGGATAGATGATCTCTTAGATAAACTAAGGGGAGCGTGTATGTTCTTCAAGCTCAACTTGAGGTCAGGTTATTATCAGTTGAAGGTGAAGGATGTCGATGTGGTGAAGACATCGTTATGAGTTCTTGGTAATGTCATTTGGACTCACCAATGCCCAAGCGGCATTCAAGGACTTCATGAATCGAGTTTTTCACCCTTACATAGATCCGTTCATAGTGGTGTTTATAGACGACATCCTTATGTACTCTCGATCATAGGAGAGCATGATCGACACCTTCGTATAGTTTTCAGACACTCATAGATTGATGGTTGTATGCTAACTTTGGGAAGTGTGAGTTTTAGTTGCCAGATGTTTTATTTTTGGTCATGTCGTGTCAGCATATGACATATGAGTCACCTCAGAAGATTCATACCATAGTTGAGTCGGGGCCACCTAAAAATGTCAAAGGTGTGTAGTTTCTTAGGTCTTGCCAGGTACTATTTTCGGTTTGTTCAGGGCTTCTCAATGATAGCTACCCTAACTGAATAATTACTTTGCATTGAGTTCCCTTAGTGTGAGATGAATAGCGACAAAAGTGTTTCGATCAGTTTAAGACCATCTTAACTCAGGCCCCAGTGTTGACTCAACTGGAGTCGAGTAAAGACTACATATTTTTAGTTATGCTCGTTGAAATGATTTTCGTTACGTCTTGATGTAGGAAGGCAAAGTTGTAGCTTACATTTCCCATCATCTTAAACCACATGAGCGTAACTACCCAACCCACAACCTTGAGTTAGCCACAGTGGTGTTTGCCTTGAAGATTTGGTGAACTACCTATTGGTGAGAAGTGTCACATCTTCACCGATCATAAGTGTAACCCCTAACTTGTATCCGACCTGGATATAATCCAAGGTGTCACATTGACTTTTCAAATCATTTACTTTTACATATAGTTGAAAAGTTCAATTCACATTAAAATAAAACTAAATAATTTACATTAAATACATCACATGTTTTACAAAACCGATCAGAGCATATCGATTCAACATTTAATTACATGCCAACTAAACTTAATATAACAAAATACATAAGGTTCAAATCGTTTATGATCATATCTTCAAGTAGACATGCTGTCATGACTTGCTTAGCTTTAATCTCCTTATTTCTTTGTACCTACGTGTGAAACACTCACACGCTAAGTCTTTGACTAGTGAGCATATAATATAAAAGTTAAATAATTAACTTTTAAACATCATAAGTATAGAAATATCATACACTTCATCAAGCAAAACATGTAAAATCATACACTGTTCTTTAAGGTTATTTCTTTTAATAGCCCATGGCACATTTCTGAGAACTTAAGGTATGTGAGTGCATTGAGGTTGTGCACTAATGTTGTCACCATAGCTCGTATAAATTGTCCCGATGTGTCGCGTAGAAATTGCATCGAAGTGCCACATAGAAATGTCGAAGGACCACATAGTATTATCCCTAATGATCGCGTATAAATGTCCCAAACGACCACTTAGAATTGTCCCTAAGGACCGCGTAGAACCCTCGACTCTTGGCATGCCAATTATACTTTTAGCTCTCATAACACATACTTATGAGATTTACCATTTATAACAGTTCACATAACTTATATGTTGAAAACATTTTGATGTTTCGATATAACAAATAAAGTGTAAATGAAATTTAAGATTTTATATTCGATTTCAAAAATTAATATTTGGGTAAATTATTCGAATATCAAAATATTACTCCAAGTTTTTAAATGTCAATTTTCCTCCTTACTTAAGTGTAAAATTGTGTTTCAATCTTAAAAATTTTTTGAAACAATTTTTACAAAGTATTTCGAACCTTAATCGAGCCAAAAATGATTTTTGAGTAAGGATGTACCGATACACCCATAGGATATACCGATATCCCTGAATTTCAAATGTAATATGAGTATCGATACACAGCCGAGTGTACCGATACCCCTCATGTTATAATTGGCTCTGAGAAACATCAAATGCAATTGTGTACCGATACACTTGGTTAAATAATGGTTGAAATATTTGAATTTTACGCTAGGTGTACCGATACCATTTGAAGGTGTACTGATACCCCTACGCTCCAAACAGATTTTTTAAATGGTATTCATACCATAACGACTCTATTGACTTCACCAATGATCCCCAACATTCAGAATCAATCCAAGGTGTATTTAAACAAGTCTTGAAGCCATTGATCAATAAGAGAAGCTAGAGAATCAAAGAGAAAGCATCAAACCTCAAGTTTGAGAAATTCAAGCCTATTTTCCATTCAATATTCATTTTGCTTTCAAGAACACCATTTGTGCTCAATTGTATTTATTTTTTAGTGTTCTTTCTTTGTTCTAGAATTATGCAAACATCTTGCCTTGTGAGGTTTTTCTGTAAGTTTGTGAAATTTGTAATTTTCTCTTTGGGAGTGAGTGTTCTCAAGAATTTGGGGTATAAATCTTGAGGAAGTTGTACGGTTACTCTTTGTCCTCAAAAGAAAGACAAATTACTGAATTTGTGGAAAACTCTTAGTGTGGATAGCTAAGGTAGTGGACGTAGACTTTGGTTAAGAAAGTCGAACCACTCTAAATCGTTGTGCAAATGTTTTCAATTTTCTACAAAAGCTTCCACCGAAATTTTTATTGCCAATTCACCCCCTCTTGGTCAATTTATTCGATCGATTAACTCAACAATTGGTATCATAGCTACACTCATTTGAAGTTTTTACCACCTCTTGAGTCGATTCGGGAAGATATTCAAGTCATCAATGGCCTCCACATCAAACTTTGACTTCGTTCTTGATTCTCAGTCCGTCAACAAGGCTCCTTTCTTCAATGGAGCTAATTATACTTATTGGAAGAATAGGATGAGGTACTTCATTCAAGCAAGTGACATGAGAGCATGGAAAATCGTGATGAACGGATACATCGAACCATCCACACATCCAAATATGTGGAGTGAAGAAGAGACAAGAATGCTCCAGCTCAACTCAAAGGCTATCCATATTCTTTTTTGTACACTTGAACCAGATGAATACGGGAGATTTTCATCTTGTACAACCGCCATGAAGATATGGGATAAATTATAAGTCACTCATGAAGGCACCAACGAGGTAAAAGAATAAAAAAATTAGTCTTCTTACTCATAGCTATGAAAATTTCAGGATGAATCCAGGAGAAGATATCAAAGCTATGACGAATAGATTTTTTATGATTGTCAATGGTCTCAAAGCATATGGAGAAATCATTCCAAATGAGAAGCTTGTAAGGAAGATACTTTATTCTCTTGCAAAAGCTTGACAATCAAAGAATAAAACGATTATCGAAGCTAAAGACCTAAAGTCTCTAACTCTCGATGAGCTTATTGGTTCTATCCTCACGTATGAAATGATGAATCATGATGAGGTAGACCTCGAGAAGAAGGACGAGACAAAGAAGGAGACAGAGAAAAAGAAGAACGTTGGAGTTGCTCTCAAATCTACAAAAGATGAGAGTGATTCTGATGATGATGATGACGACGATGATGAAGAGATGACATTATTTGCCAAACGGTTGAGAAAATTAATGAAGCCCAACAGAGGAAGAAAATTCAAAAGAAATGAAGGCTTCAAAATGAACCAAAGGAGAAGGACCGATCATTTGCTAAGAATACAAAAGCTCGGGCACGTCAAATATGATTGTTCGTAATTAAAGAAGAATGGTCAATCAAAGAAGAAGCACAATGTACACGTGGCTACTTGGAGTGATGATGATGAATCATTGAATGAAGAGGAACAAGAAATAGTGAACCTGTGCTTGATAGCCACCGGGGAAGACTCTCGGGTAACCTTTAACACATTTGATTTAGAAGATTATTCTTTTGATGAGTTATTAGAGGAATATACTGTGTTGGCTTCGGATTATGAGAAATTATTTTCGAAAAAAAAAAAGATATTTCAAAATTGATAAATAAAAATAATCTCATAACCAAGACCAACAATGATCTTGATAGTAAAATTAATGAATTGCAAATCAAAATCAAAGATTTTGAAAAGAAAAATATTGATTTGCATAACTTACTTTCAAGAGTCAATGATGATCAGCAAAAAGAAATTGATGATCTTAAAGCTTCTTTCGATAAAGTTGGAACAAAATGTTTTGAAAAAAGAAGAAGGTTCAAAATCCAACTATATTAGAAAAAACTTTAAAACTTACAATCATAAAGGTCCCCAAAGAACCTCTAATGGAAAATCGTTAGAAGTATATGGGTCCCTAAAGGAATCAATACTACTAAAGATAAGGATATCCTAAATAAATGGATACCCAAAGGAACTAGAATTTTAGGGACTAATGAATTTGGGTACCAAAATAAAAATTAATCTATGTTTGTAGGAAAAGGAGCATTGCTACAAGGCAGAAAACAAAATTCAAATTCATGGTTCTTTGATAGTGGATGCTCAAGACATATGACCAGAGACAAAAGCCGGTTTATAGAGCTTAACGACAAAAATGGAGGAGTGGTAACCTTTGGTGACAACTCAAAAGGTTACATTGAAGGTATATGTACTATAGGTAATACCTCTTCCATACAAATAGAAAAAGTATTATATGTGAATGGGTTAAAGCATAATCTATTGAGTATTAGTCAATTATGCAATAAAGGATACAATGTCTTATTTGAATCAAATGGATGTAAAGTTATTGACATTGCATCTAATCGGATTATGCTTATTGATCATAGAATAGGAAACATTTACATGGTGCATTTAGATTCATTAAATATGACTAACTTATGCCTAGTTGCTAAGGATGAACATGATAGTTGGTTATGGCATAGGAGACTAGGACATGCACGCATGAGTGTTTTACAAAGACTAATTCAAGGAGATTTAGTAAGAGGATTGTCAAAGCTAAAATTTGAAAAAGATAAAATCTGTGATGCATGCTCAAAAGTAAAACAAAAGAAAGTTTTCTTTAAATCCATTAATGATGTATCCACTAGTGGAGTATTACAATTGATCCATATAGATCTTTTGGGCCAATTAGGACTACTAGTTTGGGTGGAAAACAATATTGTTTTGTATTGGTAGATGATTATTCTAGATATACTTGGGTTCTATTCTTAAGTACTAAAGATGAAGCATTAAAAAATTTCATCACGTTTTCAAAAGTAATCCAAAACGAAAAAGGTTACTCCATTTCTAGTGTTAGGAGTGATCATGATACTGAATTTGAAAATCTTGGATTTACTGAGTCTGGTAATTCAATTGGGATTAGCCATAATTTTTAAGCACCTAAAACCCCTCAACAAAATGGAGTTGTTGAGAGGAAAAAATGAACTTTAGAAGAAATAGCTAGAGTCATGCTTTGTTAAAACAATTTTCCAAAATATTTTTGGGTGGAAGCCACAAATACCACTTATTATGTTATTAATCGAGTAATGATTAGGCCTATTTTGAAGAAAACTCCATATGAAATTTTCAAAAATAAAAAGCCTAACATTAGATATTTTTATCCATTTGGATGTAAATGTTTTGTTTTAAACAACAGTAAAGACAATCTTGGCAAATTTGATGCTAAAAGTGATGAAGAAATTTTTTTGGGTTATTCCTTAAATTCTAAAGCTTATCGGTATTTAAAAAACTTTAGTGGTAGAAGAGTCCATTCATGTTGTTTTTGATGATAATCTCCTTCCGATGAATGATTCTTGTGTTGATGACGACGTAGGTATTGTAAGTGCACATGACGTTGGATATGACGTTAGAGGACCATCATCAAAGGAAGAAGTGAAGGATGAGGAAACTCAAGATGCCTTCAAGAATCTGACCATTGAAGAAAGGGAAATCTCATACCCCAAGAGAATTCAACTATGTCGAGGATGGTGAGATTTTATGTAATACCCCAAAAATTCAGATAATGACCAAAATGCAAATTTTGAAAGTTTGATGGTCAAAGTAGAAAATTGGGAAAAGTTTAAGGAATTAAGTGGTCATTTTTTCCCAAAAAGAATTTTATTTCATAAATGGATTTATTTAATGACCAAATTATAAATTTGGTAAAGTTTAGTGATCAAAGTATAAACTTTGGAAAGTTCAAGGACCAAAATATAAATTTTGGAAAAATTACAAATGGGTCACGAAAATAAGAAATAAAAATATTATTTTTCACATTTTTAAAATGTTGGAAATAATATTTAATGGTTTAATTTCATGTTTAATTTGAATTGTTTGATTAAAGTGGTTGAATTGTAATTTTTGGAAATTGCAAGGGCAAAATGGTAAAGTGGAAAATTAATTTGTTCATATTTGATTTATGGATGAAGAAAATGTTCAGGTGATATGAATTAGAAGATGATAAGGATAGGAATCTTGGTATTATGGTAATTATGAAGTTTTATTAAGGGTATTTTGGTATTTTCCCAAGTTAATGATTTAAATACGATTTTAAAAGATGATAAGCATGATATCAATCTAAAATATCATGCCAATGTTCATCTTCTCCAGCATCTTCACGTGAGAAAGCTTCCAAGGTAAGAAAAATATTTATTTTCCATTTTTGATCTAATTCTTTTGGAATTGGAGTTATGTCGTGAGATAGGAAAGTGATCTAAGCGAAAAACGCTATCATTTGGTACCAATATTGCTTTCTAATCTTGTTGGATTTCAAAGATCCCAAATCTAAGGGTTTATGTTCATGATAGGATTCATGAAATTGATGATGAATCTTGATGTTTTAGAGGTTGTAGATTCATTTTCAAGTTTGATTGATGGTTATAACATGTTCAATCTTCCTAGAATTAATTCTTCAAAATTCGGCCAAATCATAAGTTGGAGAAAGTTGTGTTTTGATGAGAGTTAATTTAAGGACTTAATTGTAGAGATGTTAAATGGTTGATTTCTTGTGTTTTATGAGTTTTTAAGAGTTAAGTGATTTGAAAGAATTGGTTGTAAGAATTGATGAAGAACCTAAGAATGAAATTAAAGAAAACAATTTAGATTTTGAATCTGACAGTAGGTTTGAAAATTCACCAGAAATTATATAAAAATATTTTCGAGGTTATTTTTATATATTGTGTTCATATATCAATCTAGTTTTGTTTAAAATAAACGGGGATCAATTTCAAGGTGTGTACAAAACGATATGAATTTCTAACCAAGGAAATGTCAGAAAAATCGGACAGCAGATTCTGCAAAACAGATTCTGTTGGTCAACTTTGAAAATTCACCATAAATTGTAAAGAATGAATTAGAAGGAGTTCTTTATATGGATATATTCATATTCGAGACTAGTTTTCAATGGAAGAATCGTAATTGAATTCCAGTATGTATATCAATACATAATATTGATTCTTTAAAGGTAGTGCGAGTTGTCTGAATTCTGGAAAATTGATGGGTTGTTGTGTAAATTGGAAAAGTTGGTTCCAATGTTAAAAGGAATTGTTAAGTACTGAGTATTTGGTAGAATATGAGTTCCAAATATATTATGGAGTTATTTTTGGGATATGTTTATGTTAGTACAATACTAACATATGTATCATTATGAAATTTGTGATTTATACAGATTATGATTGATTTACGATTGAAGCAAATCAAGAGGGTTTATTGTGGAACAATAGTGAGGCTCATATTTTGGAAAATTATAAAGTGTCAAGGTGAGTGCAATACATGCATGAAATTATACATGGATGTTTTATACATCATCAGGAAGACTTGCGATAAGTCGACCTTGTTTATATCGGCATGATTTTATATTATTTTTATAATTTGACATTGATATGTCAGACTACGAAAATAAAATGCATTGATCACTGATTTTTGCATATGATGTTATCATGAACATATATGATTTTTACCATGAATGTTATTTCGGGTATGAACTGCCCCATTGTTAAATATTGATAATATACTTTGTCATGGATGGATCAAATAAAATAGATTGTATGCCCAAGTAAGTCATTGAGGGACAGGGTATAGTTGGCATGCCATAGAGTCCAGCAGCAGGCTGCATACGGGATACACTAAAGGATACCTAGTGTATATGGTGGGTACGACCTTATGTGCCATACGGGACTGTACTTAAGGATACCTAGTACAGATGGTGGACACTACCTTATGTGTCATACGGATTATGGTGGACACGACCTTATGTGTCATACGGATTAGCACTACGGTGCTTATATTTGACTCGTGTACCTTGGGTCCTCAAGGTTGTATATTGGGTTATTGTCTATGGTTTATGGTTTATTGGTTAATAAATGGTAAGTTATGCAAATAAGCTTACAAGTTTATGGAATGAATGGCAAGTATATTAGAAAGAATATTTTTTTATATTCAGTTACGATACTTTAATCATGGTAAAATATTGGATATGCTATTAGCATGGTTTTATGGCATTTGATTTGAAATTGAAATTCATGCATGAATTGTATTGCACTGGATATTGTTTTAATTGCCTCACTAGTATATACTTAGCGTGTGATGATTTTCACGCGTAGGTAAAAAAGCCAATAGTGGATTAAAGAGTTCAAAGTGACATCAAAGATCGAGAAGTATATTTCAATATCAGTAAGACATCCTAAGTTGTAATGTTAGTTTTATTAGTGGCATGTAATTATAAATGTTTTATTTGTTTTGTTAAACAAATTTGGAAACTAAATGGAATTTTATTGAATTTATATGTATTTTCGAAAATTACTGTAGCAGTTACCGTAGCGTATCGATGCACTGTAGTAGTTACTGTAGCGTATCGATGCATAATATTAATTCGTTGTTTTGGTGCATCGATGCACTGTTCATGTTACTATAGCGCATCAGTATACTATTCACTGTTCACGGGTACTGTTTACGGTACTGTTCATCACTATCCTTAAAAAAATCTTTTGAATTAGATTTGTTATAACAAAATATAAATTATATGATATGATATTTTTATAATATCAATTACTATTTTAAGAAAATAAATTTTAAATCGTTTCAGACAAGAAAATGATTTTAGTAATTCGAGTGACATCTATAATCTGTATAGATATAATTATATGGGTTATGGGTGTTACATTTTAGGTGATCCATCCAAAGGGGTAACTACTCGATCTTCTCTTAGGAACATATGTAATTATGTTGCATTTATCTCATGCATAGAGCCTAAGAATATTCAAGAAGCATTAAATGATGAAAATTGGATTATGGCTATGCAAGAAGAGTTAAATCAATTTGAGAGAAGTAAAGTATGGACATTAGTTGAAAGACCTAGTAATAAATATACTGTAAGTACTAAATGGGTGTTTAGAAACAAACTAGATGAGGGTGGTAATACAGTGAGGAACAAGGCTAGACTTATTGCTAAAGGCTATACTCAAGAAGATGACATAAACTATGATGAAACATATACTCCCGTAGCTAGGATGAAAGCAATAAGAATGTTATTAGCATTTGCATGTTTCAATGAATATAAATTATATCAAATGGATGTTAAAAGTGAATTTTAAAATGGTTTTATAAAAGAAGAAGTGTATGTGGAACAACCTCCTGGTTTTGAAGATTCAAAATTTTCAAATCATGTTTTTAAATTGACAAAAGCTTTATATGGTTTAAAACAAGCTCCTAGAGCTTGGTATGAAAGATTGTCAAATTTTTTAATAGAAAAGGTTTTTCAAAAGGGAAGGTTGACACTACATTGTTTTTGAAACGAAAAGGTAAAGATTTATTAGTAGTACAAGTTTATGTTGATGATATAATATTTGGTTCTACTAATGATGCTCTTTGCAAAGAATTTTCTAAGCTAATGCAGAGTGAATTTGAGATGAGCATGATGGGGGAGCTTACATTTTTCTTGTGGCTCCAAATCAAGCAAAGAAAAGATGACATCTTCATCAAACAAGCAAAATACGTCAAGGATATGCTCAAGAAGTTCAGCTTGGAACATGTCAAACCTCAAGCTACTCCAATGAGCTCATCTACAAAGCTTGAAAAAGTTGAATGAGGTAAATGTGTAGATGTTAAACTTTATAGGTATATGATTGGCTCTTTGCTTTATCTAACCGCAAGTAGACCGGACATTATGTTTAGTGTTTGTTTATGTGCTAGATTTCAATCATGACCTAAATAATCACATCTAAAAGCCATTAATAGAATCTTTAGATACCTTAAGACACTCCTAGTTTAGGACTTTGGTATCCTAGAGACTCTAGCTTTAGCTTGCATGCCTTCTCTGATGCGGATTATGGAGGATGTAAAATATATAGGAAAAGAACCTACAGTACTTGTCAATTCCTAGGAAATATGATGATTTCTTGGTTTTCAAAGAAACAAAATAGTGTTGCATTATGTACCACCGAAGCGGAATACATTTCAGCCGGTAGTTGTTGCGCACAAGTTTTATGGATAAAACAACAACTTTTTGATTATGGAATTGAAGTAAGTACCATTCCTATCAAGTATGGCAATACTAGTGTTATTTGTCTCACTAAAAATCACATACAACACTCTAGAACTAAGCACAT
This sequence comes from Hibiscus syriacus, assembly GCF_006381635.1. Taxonomy (NCBI): domain Eukaryota; kingdom Viridiplantae; phylum Streptophyta; class Magnoliopsida; order Malvales; family Malvaceae; genus Hibiscus; species Hibiscus syriacus. The sequence goes on along the minus strand of NW_024062011.1, from coordinate 93,096 downwards.
TGAAATTAGACATCATTTCATTAGAGATCATGTCACTAAAAGAGATGTAGTTCTAGAATTTGTTGATACTTTGCATCAAATAGCTGATATTTTTACAAAACCTTTAGATAAAGAAAGATTTTGGACACTTAGGAGAGATTTAGGTTTAATTGACCTTCCTTGACTTAGTGTTTAAAAATGATTTTAGCACTTTTAATTAGAAATGAAAATTGCTTATAAAAATGACATTTTTATTGCATTCTATGCTAATAGTTAAGGGAAGTTTATGATATTTAGTGAAAATTAATAAAATGTTCAAATAAAATTTTAAGGATAGATTTTATTGATTGAACATTGTTAATTTTCAAAATATGAGTTGACAATACCATTAGAGCTGATTAATTTAGCATTCTAAATGCTTAAAAAAAGATTTTGACATTTTTGTGCAAAGTGTATCGATACCTAGGTATCAATACCCCCTTGCTATGTATCGATACACCTTGAATGTGTACTGATACATCTTTTGAATGAGTATCGATACCCCTAGAGGGGTACCGATACCCCCTGTCGGGTTTAGGCTTTAAATCCCTAAAATATCATTTTTTTTTGCCAAACTCTCAAAACACAAAACACTCCCGCCATTCGTCCCTATCTCTCACCCTACTCTCCATTTTTGCTCAAAATCAATGATTTAGGTCAGAAATCACTAGTTTTTCAACTCCAAATCCTGCTACTATAATCAAAATCATGCAAACATCCCCAAATTCCACTCAAATCCAAAATTTTCAAGGTAATTTTTCTAAAATACTATTTTTTTTAATTTTTGAACATAGGACTAGTTTTAGTTAGTTCTAGTTCGAAATAGATATCGGGCATTTGATAGATTTTGGTTTAGAGCTATAATGTACAACTAATTTCATCAAAAACACAAATTTCTTCAAAATTTTATTTTATTTTCGAAATAAAAAAATGTTTTATTTTTAAATTGTTGTTTTGAAAACTATATAACAATTTTCAAACTTAATTTTCAAAAAGTTTTCAAAATTGCCCATTAGGATTAGTTTTAGAGAACCTTGAAATATTGAGGACTCATATTGAGTTTTGGGATTGATATTATTGCATACATGTGTTTTTCAAATTGCAGGTATCCTTATCCCATTCTGATTTAAAATCAAGTCTCATTCCAAACGACCTAGGACTTCGTCTAGTCGGTCAAACCAACCTTTTATTCCACCTCCCAATCCAAACCCAAATGAACCCGAAATAACTATATGAAATTCTTGTTTTAACGAACTTGGTCGTCGGGAAAACCTCTACACTAGGTTTGTTGATCTATTTGAGTCATATAATATTCGGGAAGAACGTATCCCTTCTATTCAAGCTATGATCGATATGATATGAAATTTCAATATCTTTCAACCCTCAAATTTCAGAAACTTGATAAACTTTTTCAGCTTAAACTTATCTTTTATCACCGACTTGTCCGCATTTTCTATTCCAATGCGATTTGTGTCCAAAATGAGTCTCAAACTGCCACTGTTAGTATTTGGTCTTATCTCTTAGGCCAATACATTCATATTGACTATGACTCAATTGCTAGGACATTTTTTCTAGATAACTATGGTTTAGATAACGAGAGAGAAATTATGGATACCCGTTACAGAGCTAAGGCTAGTGTGAGTACCTTGTCAGATCACCATGAGCGTTTTCTTCATTTGATCATCTCTTGATGGTTTAGACCATCCGGAGGTAGATACTCCACCCTTAGAGCTTTAGATTTATGGTGGATACATTGTATCCAACATAATAAGAAAATAAATTTGCCACAGATTATTTTTGATGAACTAGTTGAAACCATAAACAACGTCCCGTCTAAACACGTGTAAACATTAGTTTACAGTTGTCTTCTTAGTAATTTGCTTTATCAAATCTAATCTTAGGGTCCATCTTGATGTAGTCATCCATCTTAAAAGCCAAATAAATGTCAAAACCTTGAAAAAAAAATCAGGATGGTATAAGGATAAAGATCAATGGGTTCAATCAACCCAAAAAACACCGGGTGCTAGTTCTTTACGAGCTGCACCGGCTTCGGTTGATGATCCAGAGCTTGATGAACTTCTACGGGATGTCAAAAATCCCGCTAACCTGCCCGAGGATGAGCCAGCCGAGCAAGATAGTTTGATGCCTCTATACTTTTGCTCATTCATGTAGACATTGAACATGAGGTTTGCATCCATAGAGTCCTACTTAACTGCTATGGGGGCTCAACAATTGGAAAATCGACGGGAGATGCGAGCTAACAGCGAATCATTGAATTATCGACTCAATGTTATGGACGACAGACTCAATGCACTTACACTCGACCTGACTGCTCTACAAGCACATTTTCCTCCTTCCGATCCACCGATGGTGATTAAACCTTTCTTGCTTGTTTTCTTGTGTTGATATTGAACTTGAATATTGTTAAAACATTTTAACTGATTTGGATGTTTGTGTTGTGGATGTTTGGATTTTTTTGTTTGATTTGGTTGAATGATATTTAGATATTAGAACTTAAATTAAATTTTCATGTTAGTATGTGCATCATTTACATATTAGACATAAAATGACCAATTACCATTACACATTGTTTATGAATATTTTTTATGGACTAATGGCTAACAATTCTCTTGATTGTGATCTTGGCAGCTATAGTTTTATATATATATAAATCAATTGGTTATTTTCTTAAAATCTTGTTTAAAAACATTTTTTTCATAGTCTTTTTGATTTAATAAAAAGGGGATAATAAAGTAAGGGGGAGGAATTTTTCAAAATTGACTTCAAAAATAATTTTCAAATGCATCATTTACATATTAGACATAAAATGACCAATTACTATTACACATTGTTTATGAATATTTTTTATGGACTAATGGCTAACAATTCTCTTGATTGTGATCTTGGCAGCTATAGTTATATCTATATATAAATCAATTGGTTATTTTCTTAAAATCTTGTTTAAAAACTTTTTTTCATAGAGTCTTTTTGATTTAACAAAAAGGGGGATAATAAAGTAAGGGGGAGGAATTTTTCAAAATTGATTTCAAAAATAATTTTCGAAGAGAAAATCTTAAAATTACTAAAATGTTTTGTTATATGAAAAAAGGGAGATTGTTGAAAACATTTTGATGTTTCGATATAACAAATAAAGTGTAAATGAATTTTAAGATTTTATATTCGATTTCAAAATTAATATTCGGGTAAATTATTCAAATATCAAAATATTACTCCAAGTTTTTAAATGTCAATTTTTGCTCCTTACTTAAGTGTAAAATTGTGTTTCAATCTTAAAATATTTTTGAAACAATTTTTACAAAGTATTTCGAACCTTAATCGAGCCAAAAATGATTTATGAGTAAGGGTGTACCGAAACACCCATAGGATGTACTGATACCCCTGAATTTCGAATGTAATATGAGTATCGATATACAGCCGAGTGTACCGATACCCCTCATGTTATAATTGCCTCCAAGAAACATCAAATGTAATTAGTGTACCGATACCCCTAGGGTGTACCGATACACTTGGTCAAATAACGGTCGAAATATTTAAAGTTTACACTAGGTGTACCGATACCCTTTGAAGGTGTATCGATACCCCTACGCTCCCAACAGATTTTTTAAATGGTATTCACACCATAACGGTCTATTGACTTCACCAATGATCCCCCAACGTTCAGAATCAATCCAAGGTGTATTTAAACAAGTCTTTAAGTCATTGATCAATAAGAGAAGCTAGAGAATCAAAGAGAAAGCATCAAACCTCAAGTTTGAGAAATTCAAGCCTATTTTCCATTCAATATTCATTTTTCTTTCAAGAACACCTTTTGTGCTCAATTGTATTTATTTTTGAGTGTCCTTTCTTTGTTTTAGAATTGTGCAAACATCTTGCCTTGTGAGGTTTTTCTGTAAGTTTGTGAAATTTGTAATTTTCTCTTTGGGAGAAAGTGTTCTCAAGAATTTGGGGTATAATTCTTGAGGGAATTGTAAGGTTACTCTTTGTCCTCAAAATAAAGACAAATTAGTGAATTTGTGGAAAATCCTTAGTGTGGATAGCTAAGGTAGTGGACGTAGACTTTTGTTGAGAAAATCGAACCACTCTAAATCGCTGTGCAAATATTTTCAATTTTCTCCAAAAGCTTCCACCGAAATTTTTATTGTCAATTCACCTCCCTCTTGGCCGATTCATTCGATCGATTAACTCAACATTATATCACATAGGCATGTAATCATATAGCTCATTATCACATAGCTCATGTCACATTTTCATATAGTCACGTAGATCATTGTTATATAACTTATATTACATAGGTCCATATCACATAACATGTAATACAAACAATGCATATTCACATAGTACAAAGTCATAACTATGCTTCTATTCATGAAATCATATATTCAAAACATTGAAAATAGATTTATCGCAAGTATACTTCCATATAGCAATATATATTATAATAATATGCACTCACCTCAGCCTCACTAGTCAAAGTACAATTCTTATTTTTCTCTTGATTGATCCTAGCTCGTCGATTCTTTTGGAACTTGCTTGCGTTCGATATCTACACAAATGTACGATCGATATGAATATTTGAATTCTAATATCTATGAATCAATTATCATTAACTTAACTAAAAGAAACACTTAATTCAATGTTTCAATCTAAATAGTATCGATACCCAAGGTCCAGTACCGATACTTATACACTATAGTATCGATACTATACTTCAGTATCGATACTCATTCTCGATTCTGGAACTTCATCTCTCAAAATGATATCGGTACTTAAATATTGGTATCGATACCCCTAGTACCGATTCTATTACTTCAGTATCGATACTCTTTGAAGAATTCACCAACTTTTGCCTTATGGTATCGATATTGTTCATCCAGTATCGATACCCAAAACCCACATATTACTAATTTTGCTTTGAAGTATCGGTACTGTTCATCCCGTACCGATACCCCTTGCCCAAAATATATTCATTTTAAACCAAAAATTTACCAAAACTTATATAAATTCCATACTTTGAACTCCTTTCAGTATATCAAACTCAACTATACTCACCCAAACCAACTTATATCACTTTAACTCATCTTAACATCCAATATCTAATTATAACAGTTGAAACCCAAAATCATACCAAATAATAATCATGTCTCAAATCCATATCTAACACTTTAAATTTCTTATTTAAACTTATAACAAGTCACATTTCACTTTAAGCTTCCTTAAGATTTTCTAATGCTCCAAGAATCAAAACCACTCATAATTTGCAAGAACTAACCAACTGGAAGAATTCTTACCTTAGCTATGTGATGCAGGGGGATCCGAGACAGATGATGCTGAGCTGTCAGATTACACCTTGATGGCACTGAGATACCATGAGTTGGCAGATCAGCGCAAAGGCGAGAGTTGATTGTGATATGTTCCTCATTGGGGCCGTTTTGAGTGCGTTTCAGTCTTTTGGCCATAACTTTGACTACGGGTGTCGGAATCACGCATAAGACCCCAATTCAGAAAGCCTCTTTCGACGCGCACGCTGTCCACATCGAGCATGGCTCCATATGGCATTTTTTTCGACATCAAATTCTGCTGTTTTCCCCTCCAAATCACTAGTTTTATCTATTTTTTACTATTTGTGGTAATATTTCGCTTGTCATTTAGGAAATCAATTTAAACCCGATTTGGGTCAGATTTTTTTGCAGAATGCTTATTTTATTTCGAATTTCAATTTAGAGTGATTTTTGGGATTTTGCTATTTTTGGAAAAATTTGGATAAACACGATTTTTTGGCTATAATAGTCCGGCTTGTGGACTGATTTTTGGATTGTTTTGATTTTATAATATTTTGTTAAACCCTAGAGACTTTTTATCTGGTTTTTGGGTGAATTTTCTCATGTGATTCATCTGTTGGAACTAGCCTGCAGGATAATCGTTATTCTGTTCGGCGTCATTTGGCATCAGAGCTTCAACATCTTAATGGGAAATTTCACCAGTTTCAATGGCTGGAGGTCGTAGTCGTCGTGAGAAGGTTCCAAATGAGGAAACCCAACACTGTGATCGTAGCGTTCAGGATGCGATGATTACGGATTTGTAGAGGCAAGTCGCAGAATTAACCCAGCGCCTGACGGCGCAGGATTTTGAGGATCGTGAGGCCTCTGATCACGATACTAATTCCACTTTTGAAAACCCATATCACAATCGTGCTCTATTCCAGGAGCACCGTGGTCGGGAGGAGCGTCATGGAGACCTCGGTTTTCTGGTCGATCGTATGTTACAGGCCGAGGGATTCGTGGATTAGATTAATGAAGTGGAGCATATTTTTTATTATAAGGAATTCCCTGATCGTGTGAAAGTGAAAATGATCGCCATCAAACTCAAGGGCAGAGCATCTGCGTGGTGGGAGCTGTTGCGACGTTCACGAGATAGACAAGGTAAGGCCAAGATCACTGATTGAGAGAAGATGAAGAAGAAGATGAAGGGTCACTTTCTTCCCTTCGGCTACACGTAAACCTTGTTTCAATGACTTCATGCGTTGAGGCAGGGTGTGCGATAAGTAGATGATTACACGGAGGAGTTTTACTAATTGGTCGCCTGGAACGATTTATCTGTGTCGGAAGAGCAGATGGTGGCGCGGTATTTGGGGGGTTTATACCAGCCCTTGCAAGGTTTCCTCAGCCTTCATTCAATGTGGAGTGTTTTGGAAGCATACCAGCGTGCACTTGCTGTTGAAAAACAACAAAATAGGATACCAGTGATCAGGAGCAATCACAATAGTCGGCCAGCTCACCCTCAGGATTTCCATCCTGCTCAGTGGCCACCGCAGGGTAATTCTAACCCTACTATTAGATATTTTCGTTGTGGTGAACAATGGCATAGGGCGACTGATTGCAGGAAGCCTGTTAATCAAAAGGGCAAAAATTTGTTGATTGAGGAAAATGAGGTAGACGAGACTGAGGAGATTGGCGAGCCCGTGTATGACGATGATGAGACTGATGATGTGCTGTATGGAGATGGTCATGAGACTCTGGTCGTTCGCAAGAGTTTACTGACTCCCAAGGGCGATTCAGGGGATGATTGGTTAAGAACCAATATTTTCCACACGACCTACACAGTTACAGATAAAGTCTGCAAAATGATCATTGACAGTGGCAGTTGTGATAATGTAGTGTCCGAGGAGGTTATCCAGAAATTGCAGTTGAAGACGGACCGTCATCCTAAGCCATACAAGTTGTCATGGCTAAATAAAGGCAGTGAGGTAACAATTGATAGGTGATGCCTCGTGTCTTTTTCAATTGGTAGAAAATATTTTTATAATGCCTGGTGTGATGTTGTGTCTATGGATGCGTGTCATATATTGTTGGATCGACCTTGGCAGTATGATCACAGTGTCATTCATGACGGACGGAAGAATACATATTCCCTTAGCATCAAGGGAAAAAAAATTGTGTTGACGCCCCGGCGGGAAGGACTCACTCCTACCTCGGTAACCAATAATAATAACTTGCTTTCTATGTCTAGGTTTTTAGATAAGATTGAGCATGGAGGCGTGGTCTATGCCTTACTACCTTGAGAGAATAGTACAGTAGACGTGGATACAGATTTACCAGTAGAGGTACAACGACTGCTAGCAGAATTCTCTAACTTGATGCCAGAGGATCCTCCTCCTGGGCTACCGCCTATGAGGGAGATTCAGCATCAAATTGACCTTGTTCCTGGGTCAAGTTTGCCAAATCGACCAACATATCGCCTCAGTCCCAAGGAGGCTGAAGAGTTGCAGCAACAGATTGAAGAGTTGCAGCAACAGATGGAAGAGTTGCAGCAACAGATGGAAGAGTTGTTGGAGAGGGGCTATATCCGAGAGAGAATGAGCCCATGTGCAGTCCCTGCCCTGCTAGTGCCAAAGAAAGATGGTTCTTGGCGTATATGTGTTGACAGCCAAGTGATCAACAGAATTACAGTGAAGTATCAGTTTCCAATTCCCCATCTAAATGATATGTTAGATGAGATATACGGTTCTAGGGTCTTCTAAAAACTTGACCTTAAAAGCGGATACCACCAAATCAGAATAAGGCCTAAAGATAAGTTGAAGACGGCGTTTAAAATGCCACAAGGGTTGTATGAGTGGATGGTCATGCCTTTTGGGTTATCCAATGAACCCAGTACGTTCATGAGATTTATGCATCAGGTCTTGCGACCTTTTATGGGGAAATTCGTTGTAGTTTACTTCGATGATATCCTCATTTATAGTTCGACATGGGCTTCACACTTCGATTACCTTCGTGCTGTTTTTGAGATGCTAAAAAAGGAGTGCTTGTTTGTCAATCAGAAGAAGTGTTCTTTCTTCACTACTTCTGTGACTTTTCCTGGTTCTGTTGTGTCTACTGATGGTGTTCATGCAGATCAGTCAAAGATAGATGCAGTCTTGGAGTGGCCCAGACCAAGGACCTTACATGACATCCAAAGTTTTCATGGATTGGCATCTTTCTACTACCGGTTCATTAGAAATTTCAGTACTCTGATTGCCCCTATCACAGAGTGTCTCAAGGGGCGTGATTTCCAGTGGTCTGAGGAAGCAGAGGCCAGTTTTCAACTGGTCAAGCAGAAGATGAATGAGGTACCAGTTTTGTCACTTCCTGATTTTGACAAAGTGTTCGAGGTAAATTGTGATGCATTTGGCGTTGGCATTGGTGGTGTTCTGAGTCAGGTAGGTCGTCCGGTTTCTTTTTCAGTGAGAAGCTATCGGGATCAAAGAAAAATTATTCCGCTTATGATTTGGAGTTCTATGCCATAGTTCAGTCCCTGGAGCATTGGCGTCACTACCTAGTACAGAAGGAGTTTATTCTGTTTACCGATCATGAGGCCTTGAAGTACATCAATGGACAACACAAGCTGAGTAAACGTCATGCCAAGTGGGTGGCATACCTGCAAGAATTCACTTTTACGTTGAAGCACCAAGTAGGGAGTTTGAACCGCATCGCAGATGCCCTGAGCCGTCGTACCTTACTCCTTACCACCATGAGTACCAAAGTTGCAGGCTTTGAGACGTTCAAAGATATGTATGCAGTTGATCCTTCCTTTGGAAGGATATTTCAGGAGGTAACTGAGGGTCACCGTCATGATTTTGTTTTGCATAATGGGTATATATTTCGTGGATTACAGTTGTGCATTCCAGATTGTTCATTGAGGCAGCAAATTATAAGTGAACTTCATAATGAGGGACACTTTGGCCGAGATAAGACCTTGGCCCTTATCTCTTCTGACTTTTATTGGCCCAAGTTGACTAGTGATGTGTCCCAGTATGTGGACCGTTGTTATGTGTGTCAGCGGTCTAAGGGAGTTCTCACCAATGCGAGCTTGTACACTCTCTTACCTGTCCCTAAAGCTCATTGGTTCAATGTCAGCATGGATTTTATATTAGGCTTACCCCGCACCCAAAGGGCCTCAGATTCTATCTTTGTTGTGGTTGACAGGTTTTCCAAGATGGCCCATTTTGTAGCTTGCAAAAAGACTATGGATGCTGACCGGATTGCCCATCTTTATTTCAAGGAGATTGTGCGTTTACATGGTATTCCTCGATCTATCACTTCAGATCGTAATACTAAGTTCATCAGTCATTTCTGAAAGAGCCTGTGGGGGAAACTGGGAACGCAGTTGAATTTTAGTAGCACCTACCACCCCCAGACAGATGTCCAGACCGAGGTGGTGAACCGAAGTTTGGGAAACCTTTTGAGGTGTTTGGAAGGAACAAGGCCAAAGCAGTGGGATTTGGCATTGCCTCAGGCAGAATTTGCCTACAACAGATCAACAAACAGAACCACAGGTTTAAGCCCATTTGAGATTGTCTATGGTTAGAACCCATCCGGGGTGATAGACTTAGCCCCAATTCCACGTATAAGACGTTTTAGCCCTAAAGCAGATGAGATGGCAAAGTATCTTCGGGGTATCCATGAGTAGGTGAAACAGACCATTCATGAGAGCAATACCAAGTACAAGACTCGGGTTGACAGTCATCGTCGTCAGGTACCTTTTGATGTTGGTGATTTTGTTTGGGCTGCATTAACTCGTGATCGTTTTCCTGTTGGTGAGTATAATAAGCTTAAGGATCGGAAGATTGGACCTTGTGAGGTCGTGCAGAAGATCAATGATAATGCTTACAGGTTGCGCCTTCCCATTCACTTGAAGACTTCTGATGTCTTTAATGTGAAGCACCTAAATCCTTATTTTATGGATTCTGATGACACTACTCTAAACTCGAGGACGAGTTCTTTTCAACCTGGGGTGACTGATGCAGGGGGATCCGAGACAGATGATGCTGAGCTGTCAGATTGCACCTTGATGGTGCTGAGATACCATGAGTTGGCAGATCAACACAAAGGCAAGAGTTGATTGTGATATATTCCTCATTGGGGTCGTTTTGAGTGCGTTTTAGTCTTTTGTCCATAACTTTGGCTATAGGTGTCGGAATCGCGCATAAGACCCCAATTCGAAAAGCCCCTTTCGACGCGCACGCTGTCCATATTGATTATGGCTCCATGTGGACTTTTTTTTGACATCAATTTCTGTTGTTTTCCCCTCCAAATCACTAATTTTATCTATTTTTTACTATTTATGGTAATATTTCGCTTGTCATTTAGGAAGTCAATTTAAACCCGATTTGGGTCAAATTTTTTGCAGATTGCTTATTTTATTTCGAATTTCAATTTAGAGTGATTTTTGAGATTTTGCTATTTTTGGAAAATTTTGGATAAACACGATTATTAGCTATAACAGTCTGGCTTGTGGATTGATTTTTGGATTGTTTTGATTTTATAATATTCTATTAAACCCTAGAGACTTTTTCTCTGGTTTTTGGGTGAATTTTCTCCTGTGATTCATCTATTGGAACTAGCCTACAGGATAATCGCTATTCTGTTCGGCGTCACTATGGAGCTCACGGTGGTAGAAGGAAGAAAGACGAAGAGAATTCTGGATTTCTTTTTACCCATTCTTTTCCCTTCCATGTGGATATATACTATCCAATGAATGAATTTTAAATTCATTTTTTTCCAAATAACCATTATACCCCTCATCCTTTCAATCTTTACTAGTAAATCCTATACAAAGGTATTCTAATTAAGTCCATGAATTTTTAAAATTTTCAAAATTAATCACAAAACTTTAAAATTTTACACTTTGGTTACTAACTCGATTTTTAGGATGTTACAATAAGAGTTTCAAGTATCTGCTCACTCAGAAAGAGTTAAACTTGAGGCAACCTAGGTGGGTCCATTTGCTCAGGGACTACAATTGTGTGATAGACTATCGTCTGGGTAAAGTTACCATTATGGCAGACGCTTTAAGTAGGAAGTTGATGTCAAAGTTACAAGCTCTCCTAGCGCAGTTGAGCTTGACTAGTGAAGTTGGTTTGTTAGCTAAGTTACGAGTTGAGCCAGAGTTAGTATATGAGACCAAGAAACTACAAAGTTCATATGATCGGTTAAAGGCTCGAGTAAACAGGTTCGTAAAGGCGAGGCACTAGGTTTTGAGTTGCGTGATGGGGTGTATTATACTTCAGGGGTCAGTTGTGTGTACTCATAAATGCCCAATTGCATAGTAAGATCCTTCATGAGGCATATTTCAGTCCAATCTCAGTTCATCCAGGCAGTAATAAAATGTACCAAGAGCTTTGACAGTTGTACTGGTGGCAAGGCATGGAAAGAGAAGTGTTAGAGTTTGTCACTAGGTACTTAGTATGTCAATAGGTTAAAACGAAACACCATTTCCTTTAAGTTTACTTCAGCCCATTCAGATTCCTCAGTGGAAATGGGATAGAGTGACCATGGACTTCGTGATCGGGTTACCTATGACTAGGCAGAGACACGATGCAATTTGGGTCATTGTAGATTCTTTGACTAAATCAACCCATTTTCACCTAGTTATGATGGATTATACCTTAGAGTTGTACATCTGTGAGATAATGAGGTTGTGAAGGTATTAACTTCTATCATATCTGATAGATATCCACGATTCATTTATCGATTCTAGAAATCCCTTTATGAACCCCTAGGCACCAAACTAAACTTCAGTACTTCTTTTCACCCTCAAACAGACGATTAATCAGAATGTGTTAATTAAATCTTAGATGACATGCTTAGTTGTACAATTATAGATCTTGAGGGTAATTGGGAGAATCATTTGTCATTGTAGAGTTTATGTACAACAACAATTTTCAATTGAGCATTCAGATGGCTATGTATGAGGCCTTGTATGGACGCAAGTGTAGAGCTCCACTTTGTTGGATAGAGGTCAATGAGGGTAAAATAATGGGTCCTAATTTGATCAGAGAAATCGAAGAGAATGTTCGGTTAATTCAGGGTCGGTTAAGAGAAACCTCAGATAAGTAGTTATCTTACGCAAACCTGAAGTGTAAGGATATTGAGTTTGTAGTGGGGGACAAGGCGTTCCTCAAGGTTTTCCCTTAGAAGAAAGTGTTTCTCTTTGGGTGCAAAGGAAAGTTGAACACATGCTTCATAAGACTTTACGAGGTACTCGAGAAAGTTGGACCAGTGGCTTACTAGTTAGTCTTACCACCAAAGCTAGAGTGCATCCACAATGTGTTTCATGTATCCATGCTCAGGAGATATGGATCCAATATTTCCCATGTCATACCCTTAGAACATATTGAGGTAAGCCCAGATATGACCTATGAGGATGAGCTGATAAGAATATTAGCAAGAAATGTAAAAGAGCTAAATAACAAAAGTATTCATTTAGTGAATGTGCTGTGGAATAACCATAACATTGAGGAGGTGACTTGGGAAATCGTGGAAGATATGTAGCTTTAGTATCCTCACCTTTTCTATTCAGGTAAATTTTGAGGACAAAATTTCTAATTAGGAGTAAAGAGTTGTAATGCCCCGAATTTCAGGTTAGGAGTTTTAGTCTAACTCGATAGGACCTTGGAATAAATCCTTTAGCTTGTGAGAAGCCTAGACCCAAGTTGATTAGATTTGGGATTGGTTGGGGCCCAATTGATATTGAAAAGGGCATTTTTAATCTTAGGATAAAAGGGAAAAGACTAAAAGAACAATTAGACCAATTTTTGAAATAAAGGATAAAAACCCATTAATTTGGGTGATCTCAATTCTGACACTTCTCTCTTTTTCTCAACTCTTTTTTTATCTCTTCTTCTCCTTCCTTTATCCTTCATTTTCTTCTCAACCTAGAACCAACAAAGGTGCAAACTTGATAATGTTGTAAGACTTGGACAAACTAAAGAAGGTAAGACTAAAAAACTCCATCATTAAAGCTTTCATCTAAGCCCTCAAAATCAAGTTTTGGCCATGGTTGTCATAAGTGGATTTTTGTGGGGTTTTAGGAAACTAAAGATACCCAGCCTGTTTTTAGTATATTGAAGCCTTAGGGATTGTTTATAATCTCTTCCTAAGCAGCTAAGCATGTTTATGGACATATTATGACCCCTACAATCAGACATAACACCTTAATAACATTTAGGGACCTCAACAGGACTTATAGGAGTGTTGGAGAGGCATTTTCGTGCCCAAAACAAGGTATTTCTGGGCGTGGGTATCGATACTGGAATAACAGTACCGATATTATTCTTCATATGTTAAAAACAAAGGGGTTTTAGGCTAGAAGTATCGATACTCATGCAATGCGTATCGATACTCGCAGGGTGGTATCGATATCAAGTTCACTTATCATATTCCAATAACCACTTTTAGTATCGGTACTCATGGGAGTATTAATACCGAGAGTAAAGTATCGATACTCCCTAATAGGGGTATCGATACTTAGGTTAAACATCGAAGTCAGATTTGCTCTTGATACCTAAGAAATTATCGATACCATAAATTAGAAGTATCCATACTCAAACTAGAGTATCGATACTAGCCCTTTTACTATCAACATTCAATAAGTTAGTAGTATCAATACCAAGAGGGTAGAATTTATACCCAAAGGTCAATATCGATATTAAAGGTCTTAGTATCGGTACCACGAACAGTTTTGGGTAAGAAACTCAAGGGTTTAAAGGGATATATTTGATGGACCAATAATACCAAAACGCCATGAAATAAAACGAAAAGCGAGAACAATAATAAACTCAGAACAATTAGAAACAATAACAGTTAGGATGACATAAAACTAGCATTACTTGATGCTCGGGACACAATCAGGACACCGAGTTACTTTAGCAGATAACGATCATACAATTCATATATCCCAATTAGTGTCAACTACCAGCTAGACCCAGATGCCCCAAGACTCGATGAAGTAAGTTGTTTGGGTGTACGTTTCTGATACAGTTCTGGATCTCACCCCAAATACCCAATGGTATTTTAGGAAGGCTAGAGGAATGTGCGCTCTGAGATGTATAACCCTCAACCACACCATGATGTTTAGATCAACATATTATATCAGTGCATATGTCTTCATACGTAGGCCTCTAACATGCACATTTAGTGAATGTATATAGTATAGTACAATTATTAGTGAGGCATTGAGCTCATAAGATAAACGTTCAAAATGTGTTTCCGTGCGTAGGTTCTTAAGAGATCATTCATAGAGCATTATCGTCGCCATATATTCCAACTGAGCAGAGACTTCATAGTACATCTTAATTTGTATTAGAGGGCATATACTATTATAGACCCTTTTTGTAACATCCTAAATCAAAATCAGTGACTAAATTACAAATTTTGAAAACTATGTGCTCGATTTCAAAATAAGTTAAAATTTCATGGATTTAATTGAAGAATTTTGATGTTGGATTTAATAGTAAAGTTGGAAAGTAACAAGGGTATTATGATCTTTTCTAAGAGAAGATTTTTATTCTCTTTTTAAGGGATATAAAAACGTGGGAAATGAGGAAATGTATCCAGAGTCTTCTTCTTCAGCTTCTTCTTCTCCTCGTAAGCCTCTGTTAAAGGTGAGTTTAATTTCAACTATTTAATTCTTGGATTTATAAGTTGATTTTGATTCTTTGAGTATTATATAAGCTTAAGGAAAGCTTATATAAGCTTTAAACATCAAGAATAGAGAATTAAAAAGGAAA
The DNA here is from genome assembly GCF_006381635.1 of Hibiscus syriacus. NCBI lineage: Eukaryota > Viridiplantae > Streptophyta > Magnoliopsida > Malvales > Malvaceae > Hibiscus > Hibiscus syriacus. The sequence goes on along the minus strand of NW_024062011.1, from coordinate 78,014 downwards.
TTATATGAAGGGTGTAGAAATGAACTTTTGTTATAGAAAGGTTTTTGAAGTTCTAAAGATGTGACTTGTCAAAGGGTTAATTAAGAAGTTAGAAGTGATAGAATTGAATTTATAACACATGAAAAATTTGATGAAATTCTTTGATTCAAGAATTATGGTGAATTATGAGAGATGGTGAAGAGTTATAGTGTTATAAGAAGATTTACATATGTATAGATAAGTTTTAAGGCATAAGAAGGGGTTGATAAGTAGAATTGGAAGGCAAAGTAAGACATTTCGTGCTCAAAATGGAATTTATGGGTTGTGTGCATCGATGCATCTTCAATGTGTGTTGATGCACTCTCAATTAAAAAAGCATCAAATGTAATTCGTGCATCGATACATAAGGAGTGCATCGATGCATAAGGAGTGCATTGATGCATCCCCTTAAAATGGAAACATTGAATGTAAATTGTGTACCAATGCATGGGTAGTGCATCGATGCATATGTTAAGGGATGCATCAATACATTGTAGAATGTATCGATGCACTACAATAGAAATGGAATAAATCTTTCTTTCAGTCTAAGAAATGATAGATTATAGTATATCTATTGGATACTGATAGTATAAATACATGATTGTGTATATATCGAGCACGAACAAGTTCCGGAACGATTATCAAGTTAAGATTCGATCGAAAGAAAATAAATCAAAAGGGGATTAGAACTTAGTGAGGCCAAGGTGAGTGCATATTAGATAGTATATAATATTTAATGGAAATAAGACTTGTGGCAAGTCTATTTCCTATAGTATTATGTATGGATTCATGAACATGAGCATATATTTGTTATGAGTTATATGTTATTGTATGTGTGATATGATTTGTATGAATATATGTTAGTGTGATAAGACATATGAACTGATATAAGTGACATATATGTCACATAAGCTATATGATATACATATGAACATAAGTAAACAAGACAAGACATATGTGCTTACATAAGAACATGAGAAATAAAATAAACAATGTGATAAGGAAATAAATAATGAAATGAATATGTAGTAATTAGATTATATGAACAAATACTGTTGATAGGGCTCATAAGACTAAAGATATATCTTTTAATGTAATAAAGTGAAATAAGTCAAATGATATTGAAGTATGTGAATATAGTATATATGATATAAAAGTGCATATGTGAAATGGCATGATAGGGATAAAAATAGTGAGCTTACATGTTATGTGATATGAATATGATATATGTGATGTATGGGAAACATATGAACACAAGAGAAATGTTATAAGCTATGTGATTAAATGAGAAATGATATGAGCACATGTATATGTGATTATAAATGACAGGAATATGAGAAAAGGTATATGTGATATGTGAATTATATGGAAGTGAACTACGTGACTATGTGATCATATGCAATGTGATAAGAAGCTATGTGCCTATGTGATAAGAATATGTGAAATAATATAAAGAAAATGCCCATGTTATGTGTTATGAGATCTAGAGATATAGTTGGCATGCCAAGAGTCGAGGGTTCTACGTGGTCCTTCAGGACATAGTGGTCCTACGGGACATATGTGTTCTACGTGGTCCTTCGGGACATAGTGGTCCTACAGGACAAAATTCTACGCGCCCCTAGTGAGAATTATACGAGTTGTGGTGACAGTATAGTGCACAACCTTTATGTACTCACGTATCTTTAGCTCTCAATAATGTACATGGGCTAAATAAGAGATAATATTAATAAACTTGATATGATGATATGTTTGTTCTCTTGTGAAATGATATGTGCGATAAATGATTTTTCAAATGGTAATTATAAGATCATATGATAAAAAGGAATCAATGATAGTGATAAGAATAATGATGATGATATAGTTGCTTGTGTGTATGGGTTTTATAATAGGATATATGTTTTACATAACATGATGATATAATAACAAGTCTATAAGAGATATAATTGTTTAGGGTAAAGTACACATTTAGTACCTAAACTATCGGTTTTGGTCAATTTTAGTACCTAAACTATCAGTTTTTTCAAAACCATACCTAACGTTTAATTTTCATTTCATTTTAGTACTCACCATTAAAAAAATTAACACGTTTATTTCCTAAACTATGAATTTTTTATCCATTTTAGTTCCTAAACTTTTAATTTTTTCCAAAATTTAACGTTAAATTTTAAATAGATGTACTAAAATGAAACAAAAAATAATTTTTAACGATGAGATACTAATATGAAACAAAAACTAAATTTTAAGTATGATTTTGAAAAAAAATGAAAGTTTAGAAATTAAAATAGACAAAAATGATAATTTTGATACTAAAAGCATAATTTGCCCTAATTTTTATGGCAATGCTCTCTGCTAGAGGTGGCAAACGGGTCATTCGGATTGGGTTTGGGTCGGGTCATTTTGGGTCGGGTTATTTCGAGTCTAGATCATATTTGGTTTAATTTTGTTCGGGTCGGATCGAATTTGGTTCGGATCTAGTTCGGGTATGGTAAATCGGATCAGGTCAATTTTTGGGTCGGGTGATTATCAGAACAGTTGTTTTTCGATTTAGATCAATATCGGATCGGTTGATTTTTGGGTCGGGTCAATATCAGATCAGTTGATTTTTAGATCGGGTTAACAACAGATCGTTTAGATTTTGGGTCGAGTCAATATAAGATCGGTTGATTTTCAGTTTGGGTCAACATTTAGATTAGATCAATTAAGTTGAATTAGTTATGAATCTAATCAAGTATATATATAATTATTGATATATTCTTGTAAAAATATGTCTTCTTGTTTGTTAATCTTATTATTTAGGCCTAATTTTAATTCTCAATCATTCACTATTTTGAATTAAACCATCATTTATAGATGAAAAATCGATAATTTGACACAAATAAGATCCTATAATGCGTGTTAGAGCTTGTTATCAAAATTTTATATTGATATTGTATGAAAAGCTTATCTATTTGATAAAGAAATAATTTTTATTTCCAATTATAAATTTAATATTTTTATTAATTTTTTAATATATTTTAATTATTATATATAACTTTATTAAGTTAAGTTTTATCTATAATTATTTTTGTTTTTTCTATTATTTTTTTATTATTAATCTAATGTTTTTTTATTACAAGATAAGTAAACTTAATTTGTTATTATTTTCAATCTTACAATAAGATTCTTATTTTTATATTCCTTTAATGTAACATAAGTAAACATCTATTATTTTTATTAAATATAATATTTTTATTACAAGTAAGATAAGTAAACTTTATTTGTTACTTTAGGTTCGGATTAATTTCGATACATGTTACTTTCAATTTGGGTTAATTTCAGTTTGAGTTGCCTTCGATTTCGCTAAATTTTAGATCGAGTATGGCTCAAGTCGGGTACCATATCACATTTGATTATCAAGTTCGAGTTAATATAAGATATTGAGTCTGGTAAATCGGCTCGGGTAATCGGGTTCAGGAAGTCTACTCTCAACTACTATGCTTGTAGGTATACAGTCGTAATGCCTGTTCGATGATTGTAGCTCCAATACAATAGTATTATGCTCCTCCTATATCAGTTAACCAATTTCTTTTTGAACACAAAAATATTTAATTCTTGGATCACTTGTCTTTTGTTCCACAACTCGTACATAACTTCCCACATAAATGTCTAATAAACATCAAATACATAAAATTTTGGCTATCACTGTCAAAACAGTCTTCAAGGATTATGCAAATCATTACTTAAGCATCCTCAAGGAGATAAAGTTTTTCTATTCATCATCACTGTCATTCCCGAAAAGGGAAGCAACAGGTACTTTTGGTTTCTTCGCCGCACTGCTCGATGCATTCTGCAAAACGAGGGGACAAACGAAGTTAAATTAGGTGGTCACAATCATATTCATAGGCAAACTCGAGTGAAAGTTTAAAATTGACAGCGGATTAAGGATTCAATGACGTACATATATGCACTGAAACACAGTTGGAGTTGATAGGTGAGATGTTGGTGCCTGAGGTAGAAAGTAACGCCAATTGCCACCTTATCAATGTGACCAAGGACAATGCATTCTCACACAAGTTAAAAGAAGCGGAGGAAATGGGAATAGATTCTAAAGCTATGGACAGAAAGAGGCGATTAACGAAAAAACTCTTGGGCAACATGAACAGAGAGACAAAAGGTTTGGAGAAAGCAGTTCAACTAGTCATTAAAGTAGGCAAGAAAAATTAATTTCAGATAGCCATATTCTTTTCCTACAAATCACATGCATATTATGAATTTATATTAAGTCAGAATTGTCTTCAGTATTCAACAATAAAACCTGGTACCTTAAAAAATATATGTTCTTATATGCATACTCATGGACGTATAATAATCAAATAAGCAGGTTATTGGTAACCTCTACCTCAGTACCTCTCGTGCACACATAAAGTGTTACCCTATAGTCACATACCTTAGAACTGCTGCTTTTAGAAGAAAAACCAACACGTCTTTCGCTGATCCTGATCAGCAAGTGCAGTAGCAGCACCAGGAGCAGGTGCAGTGGCGGGCCCAGATTTCTCCTGTAACTCCTGCTGCTGCTGCTGTTTACACGCACCAGCCCTATATCACATTAAAGAATAGAAAATAAAACGACATAAAATGGTTAGCAAATGTATTTCAAAAATTATTTCAAAAACCATGGAGATACAAAAGCTCAATTAATTAGATACATTTGAGCAAACTTAGCCATCTCTCTTTCCTGAAGTTGCTGCTCCCGCTTTTGTCTATCATCACGACTGCTACTTCCGTGCATTTCTCGCATTTCTTGAAAGCGCTGCTGATACAAAAGCTCAGTTAATTAGAAAACATTGAAAACAACCTAAAGATCGAAAGAAGAGGTTGGAAAAGGGGCAGTGAAGGTGTGTATATGGATGGATTTGATGAAGAGGATTGGGCCATTTACCTTTCTGTGGTTGTGATCATATGAACTCAGATGGGCCTCAAATTCCATAGCCAATTTGTACTGCTTGTTGCAAAGCTCACAATAGAACACCTTGCATATTTCTTTCACCTCCGTTTGAATTTTCAGCTCACGTTCTGCTAACACCTGGATTTTCATAATGTGCACGAAGCAGGCAGTAGAAGCCACCAGGTAACTGCATGTAACTGACAAAAGCTTCCAAGGTTGATGTTCCCCTATGATATACCATTCCGATCAAAAGACACACATATATGCTATATGCTGCCTTCTGCCTTCTGCCAACTGAAACTTAAAGTGATCATCTATGAGTGAAAAGTCATACTTCTCTCTTCTTCACATGTTCCTCGGTCTCCTCAACCTCAATATCAAGTTTCCTACGTTGGATATTTTCTTCAGCGGTGAAGAAATCATCTTCTTCTTGTTTTCCAATCCCTAATTTTGGATCTTTTATCCCAGATCTTATAGGCTCAGTTATTCCTGTGAACAAGAAAATAGTTGGTTAATGATAAATAAATAACTTTGAGCATGTAATGAAAAGCAAGTCAGGATTTCAAGTAACCAAAAATAAGAAGGCCAAACAAATGAGTCAATAAAATCATGTCAAAACCTAACAAGAACTATTGGAGAATATCACGTCCAGTATTTGAAAAATAATCAGAGCAGTATTAAAGAATTACTCTAATTCATAGGTACAATTCCAGTAAGTTCTTGCTAAATTCCAGTTTCACATTATTTATCCTGGAATATATTCCTGTCCAGCTAGTTAAAAGCCAAATAAAAAATGACCCATAATGCATCACGAAAATGCAGCAACATACCCTGTTCATCCTTCCCAAGACCTTTTCCTTTCCAACCCAATTTTTGAAGAAGTCTAAACCCAACATTTGAAGAATTCAACCTTGTATCCAGGGTTGCTTGTTGCACATTATCCAGATCAACATTCTCTGTTGGCTTGTGATTAATTGGCAAACGAAAATCTTCGGCCAAATCCTCAATAAGTGACTCTTCGTATGCCTATGCCAGAAAGTACAGACGATAGAGCTCAATACATCAACAATCATAAAGCTTGACTACAAAGTGAGCAGATATATCAAAAAAGTGATTGTATCTTTACAAGTAATGAACTATTGTAAGAATACTCTGAAATGTTTTCTCAAGGAAAGGGGTTAGACAAGTCAGTTGATTTCTCAATTATAACTTCTTAAACCAGAAAAAGTAGAACAGTGATTGAAGAGATTCATCCCAAGTATAAACGAATTGAAACAGATGATCAGTCATAGATATTAGGTTGCCTACTTGCTCATCTTGATTTTGTCGTTTATTTCCAACGTTTGCCTCCTGAGAACTGTTGAATTGTCGGTAGTCCATTTCGTACCACCTAGACCATGACAGATTAATTAAAAAAAAGGTTAGTCAGTTAATCAATCACGTCATTAGTGGAAGAAATGCGTGAGGGAATAATGACAAAATATTCAAGTTCCGGCAAACATTTTGTTGAGCGATCAAATAGAGCAGAAAAACAGGTTTGAGGGTTCCAATAAGCATTCGGAGGCGATTAATTGAGCAAGTCGAAGACCCATTCTGGGATTGGGGTTTCTATTTAAAGAGATTCAATTTCCAAGCTGACAGAAGCATCACAAAGCAAGAATCATTATCAAACAGAAAAAAAATAAGCAACCAAAAGACCATGAGAAAGAAGATTGAACCAGATCCCACAGCCTCTCCGGCTCCCACAAATATATATGTGTATAGCAAGAACATAACGTATCTTAGTGAAAAGGAAATAGATAACGAAGAAGAAGAAAGAATTGCTTCGGTACTAGTAAAATCCGCACAAACTCAAATAACAGAAAAACGGGTAGGAATTACATATATCAAACAAAAACAATAATCACACGAGAAAAGGAAAAGGCGATACTGGAACAGATGAAGATAGGGCAACAGGCGCTGGTGAGATGAGATCTTTTCTCTTCTTCTTCAGCTATGCACCTTCAGCTTGACATTCACCTCGGCAGGATATTGAATAATGTGTAAAGCAAGTACTCGGTTAGATTTCTTAGTTGATGGCAAAATGAGCTTGAGCAGCATTACCCTATGTCTTTGGGCTCTGCTATACTGGATAATGATTCGAACAAATCTCTGTTGTCTTAGGCCCAAAAACATATGGTTATTAAATTAAGCCCAGACAGTAACCTATCCTAGATTCTAGGGTAAATTACGCTTATAGTATCTAAAATGTCATTTTAAGTATGTTTAGTTTTTGTTTTATTTTAGTGTTTCACTTTTAAAAATTTTAGTTTATGCTTCATTTTAGTATCCGTTCAAAATTTAATGTTAAGTTTTAAAATTTTTAAAATTTTATATACTAAAATAGTTCAAAACTGATAGTTTATATGTACTAAACACGTTAAGTTTTTAATGGCGAGCACTAAAATAAAATAAAAATTAAACGTTATGTATGATTTCAAAATAATTAAAAGTTTAAGTATTAAAACATATCAAAATTAATAGTTTAGATACTAAATACATAATTTACCCCAAATTCTATCAATTTTGATCTGAATTCAAAAGGCAAAAGAGTACTTGAGGCTCTTGTACTTTTCAAAAAAAAAACAATGTCACTCTCCTTTTTTTTCCCACTCAATGTAATCCTTCAAGTCAGAAAAAAAAAACTCAACGCGATCCTTTGACCAATATATTTCGTCTTTGACCAATGGTTCTGTTATTATGTGCTGATGTGGACGTCAAACAACTCAACCCTCCGTTTAATGTTATTATAAATTAGGTAAATTGTGTCATTAATCATTCAACTATTATCTATCTTCTATTTTGGTTACTAAAATTTAAATATTTTTAATTTAATCACTCAGCTTTGAATTACTCACATTTTAATCACCATAACTTATTTTATTGTTATTTTATTAATTAAATTAAATTAAAATTTCAAAATTATATGTAAATCCTAAATAACAACCCCACCTCCATCGTCACCCTCACCATTACCAGCCTCTCCGATCAACCCCGTTCTTTCCGACTACCATTCATCCACCAACGTTTCGCCTCTTCCGATATTGACTTGTTGCAGAAGACCCTTGTAATCCATTGTTGGAATGAATTCCACCATTTTCATGGAAACCCGAAAGCCTCATCGTGTTATCGTTTGTTGCATTTATGTTTAAACCACCAAACGGATGAGCAGTGCTCATCTTCAAAGCTGCCAAAAAAATGCAACCCTCTTTGTTTCAATTATTTTATTAAAAAATAATTATTTCAGCACTCTTTGCTTGTACAAGTTTAATCTGTTCTTCACCCATATATCCCTTTGCCCCAAGCTCTCTCTCAACCCATATGTCGCTCTGCTTTTAAATTCAACTACCACAACCACCTCACCAGCGTCGCTTAGTATCCTTTGCCTTGCTCCAGACGGCGGAGCAAAAGCTGACGGTGGAGATGGACCATATGCCTCCTCGTGGAGTTCACCATCGGCGAGCCCACTACGATACAACTTTCCGTTTCGACGATCTTCTCCTCTCTGACCCTTCCGATCACGATCTTTCTTCCCTTGACCTCCCAGCTTCCACCTCCAATCCCGCTCCGCCCGTCATCTTCAAAGCTGCCAAGTTTTATTAAAAGTAAAACTTGTACAAGTCAATATCCACTATCTCTGCAAAAACAAATGGGGCTTTCGGGTTTCCATCGAAATGGTGAAAGACATGGCTTTGACAGGTCGAAGAAAAGCAAAAAAGGGATAATTAAAAATTGAAAAAATTGGGGATGAACCAAAGAACCCAGATTAAGTGATGATTAAAATAGTAGTAATTCAAAAGTTGAGTGATTAAATTAAAAATATTTAAAGTTTAGTGACCAAAAGAAAAGAGAGAAGATAGTTGAATGATTAATCATAAAATTTACTCTATTTATAATAACATCAAACGGAGGATTAAACTGTTTGACATGTCACGTCAGCACAAAATAACGGAATCGTTTGTTAATGACGGAAAACATTGATCAATGGACTACATGATGTTTTTTTTTCTTACTTGAAAGGTCACATTAAGTGTAAAAAATGAAGGACCATATTGATATTTTTTTAAAATACGAGAGCTTCATATAACCTTTTGTCAATTCAAAATCTAACCTGATCAACTTAAATCTAATTTTATCTAAATTTAGTGTTAAAAGTTTAAAATTTTAAAGTTTATTTTAAAAATAAGTAATTAAAGTATATCATTTTCTACAACTTAATTAAAAAATAAGTTTAGAAATTATACCTTTTGTTTGGTTTAGTTCTATAATATTTATTTTTTTATTATTCAAGATTTCTGTAGTTTTATTTTATTACCATTTTAAGAACTCAATTACTGTTTAAAATTTTATCAGTAAATATTATACTAATATTTAATTAATATTAATTTTTTGAAAATAAAATACTAAATTTTAAGATTTAAAAAAATATAAATTTTATATATTTTAAAAAATAAAATCCCCTTAAATGGTCAAAATATCAAGCGATGAGCAGAGATTCGAGGCTCGGACTACAGCTTCACTAATGACGGTGAATATGTGATTGTTGAGTAAAAAAAATGATCTCGTGTGACGTGGCTACCAACTAAGTGCTACAATTGATCGGTTAGAGTTAGACATCAGAAAAATAATCAATGATTCGACGATGAGATATACAATTTAAATATTTAAAAAATAATTAATAAATACCATTTTTTTAATAATTGAAACACAAACTTTAAATCTTAAAATCCGATCCACGATGATAAGTAAAAATAATTTTAAAACTCAAATTTATTTAATACAAATTCAACTGATTTAAAGCCAACTTGCGTGTATAATTTATAAACCCACCAATAAGTTGAGAAGATGCTTTTGTGGTTTCAATTATCAAAACACTAGTTACCCACAACCAAACAAAAGCAATGGATTGGAAGGTAAGCTAAGGTGAATTCTTCTACAGGCTACAGGTATAGTTACACACAGTATGCCAAGTTGCCAATCATTTTAATTCTCGGCAATGGAAAATGGCCATGCTATGGAACAAATACAGGCAAAGACCCAAGAAAATGGGGTACTTCTCTCCCAACCATTGCTTTTTTTTTCCGAGTCAAACAGAGCGAGAAACGGACCACACCACATGGGATGTATTTTGTATTTTGAAGTCTTAACTCCACATCCCCATGCATCTGACCCTACACGTGTCCTCGCCCACCCCTAGGGTACCCCCTATAAAAGGACACCCTCATACCCAAACTCTGACAGACTGCACTGCAAAACTCATCCCCCCCTAAAACACATAGCTATTATGGGTGGGAACAAGCACAGGAAGAGCTTCTCCTCCTTGTTCAGTTTCTTCAAAGCAAAGAAGGGTCGTAGAGAGCAAGAGTATTATTATGGTGGTGAAGATGTTTGGGGCACCAGGAAAGTGTATCCCAGCGACGAAGACAACACTCTCCGGGTGGTTGCCGAGCCTGGCATCGACAAGAAAGCTTCGGCTTTTATAGCTAATTTCCATGCAACTCGTGTCTCCGAGGCCATTCATCATCAACAAGCAAGCTGAAGAAAAGACGCGATGCCCCTCACTGCGCTCATGTCCAACACTTTTTCTCCTCCAGCTATCATCTTTCTTTCTTTCTTTCTTGTCTTGTGAGACAGCCAATTGTTATATCAGTTGTTAATAGTCTGTGAATGAGAAATAAAACATTATGTGGATTCTTATAGCCCAAACTGCTCTTCTTCTATGAATGGTTGTTTTCTTCTTTGACACCAAATGCAGACTATCCAGTATCCAGCAAGTACTCTCTGCTTTCTTTCACTTGTTTACTCAAATATTAATTGATTCTACACACATATATACCAAATGTAGGGTCTTTGGGTTTGGATTTACATCAATAATTGTTAGGAATCCAATAGAAATAAAGAAACTATGCTTTGTATTTCAAACTCAATCAATCTGAGTGATGTACAATGATGTTGTTGTTTATATACAACTTCAATATGCTATTTTATGCTTAACAGACTCCTTAACTGACTTTAACAACCTAAACTGACTGACTAACTACTCAATTAAAATACCATGTAAGCTATAGTAGTGCGAGCAGCAGCACGTGCATGATGCTTATACATCATGCTAACATTCCCTCTACTTCTTCTTCTTCTCTTCTACATTTTAACCCTAAACAATTGAAAAGATGAACAATTGAATCGAAAGTGCTGATACTTTTTTCCGTTCACTTGAATCGAAAGTGCCGATGCTTCCTTCCATTCTTCTTATTCACCTTCATTTCTTTCTTCTTCACCTTCTTTTGCAAGGTTCCTTGACATTTTTTATGGACTCTTGGCTGTAAAACTTTCAAGTCCCATGACACTTTAAGATATAAGCAACAAAATGAATACAAAATTAAACTTCTGTTTAAACACAGAAAAGAATTATACTACTATGCAGAAACAACATCATTGGTCTCCAGTGTACCCATTTCTTCTAACATTTTCATATGCTCTAAAAACCCATCATTAGGGCACACAAACTCGTAACTTAGCTTTAGAGATTCAAGGGCACCTTCTTGAGATAGTTGCTGGATTCTCATCAAATATGCCATAATTATAGCCTCACTTCTTGACACTCCAGCAAAGCAATGCACCAAAATAGATCCCTCTTTTCTACTTTGACAAATGAAACCAAGACTTGTGTCTAGGTAATCCAACAAATTCTTCCTCTCCATATCTCTAATTGGCACTGCTATTCTCACTAGTTTCAAATCCTTCCTTGCATATTCCAACAAGTACAACAGCTTCTGGGGTGCCAAAGAACTCTTAGAATCATCATGTGAATGATTCGCGGGAGCTGTAGTATCATGAGACCCACCTACATATACCTTTTTAATTTCCTTGGTAGGGATTGTGAAACCGCTACGTTATTCAGAGAAAAACGATATTGATGCAGAGCTCAAAACAGATAGAATGTGCGTGATCTCTGTGCTACCATTTTGCAAAACTTCAGCATTTGATTTCTTGACGGATTCGATCTCGACGCCGGCTCGATGGGCGGCGTTGACGACTTTCTCATCCTCTTCCATGCAGCGAAAGAACAAATGAAGTCAGGACTATTTGGCTCTGATACCATGTTAGGAATCCAATAGAAATGAAGAAATTATACTTTGTATTTCATACTCAATCAATTTGAGTGATGTACAGTGATGTTGTTGTTTATATACAATTTCAAGATGCTAGCTTATGCTTAACAGACTCCTTAACTGACTTTAAAAACCTAAACTGACTGACTAACAACCTCTGCTAACTACTCAACTAACATACCATGTAAGCTATAGTAGTACGAGCAGCAACACGTGCATGATGCTTATACATCATGCTAACAATAATAAAACTGATTTTTAAAAGTTAAAATAGAAGTGGATAACTCTATATGATCGCTGCAGGGGATAGAGTTGATGCATGTGATAATCCATTGGTCTAATTAAGTGCACATGTTAAGAAAAAAAATGTTCTGTAGTCTTATTACCAAACAAATACCTGTTGGGAGCTTTCTAATAGTGATGAGCATGGAGTTTCTTAAACTTGGAAACAAATGGTAATTTCAATCGGGATCAGGTACAATCGTTCGTATTTAGGAGGGATACATGAATTTATACTAGCTTTAATAATTTCGAGTAACGATTTTATAAAATTTTATCAATAAGAATATAAAATAATAGTTAAATTATATGATAATTAAAATTTTAAAAGGATGACTCCAAACCACCCTTCAATTTATACCTATTCATATCAATATCAATATCATAGTTTGAAAGGGAAGAAAAAGTTACAAATTGAAGATATGTTTTTGGCAAGGGATCAAGAAAGCACTTAAAATTTTGAGGAAAAAAGTAATTTTTCTTTAGCTAATTAAGGTCGTTTGTGAATGTTTATGTAAGGTTTTTAAAATAAAAAAATATGTTTAGAACGTAAAAATAATTCTAAATATCCCATTTCCAGTCGAAAATTTATATTTAAAAAGTGATTATCGACTCAAACCATGATATTGAGAATACAATGCTTTTGAGTTGGAAAATTCGTTTGGAGAAATGTTTTAATTAAAATATAATATGGTCTTTGAATAAAATTAACTTTAATTAATAGTAATTTTTTTTAAATATTTTATCGCATGTCACAATGAGATGATACCATAAGAAAATTTTAAGATATGTTTAATTTTTATTCTAAAATTTTAAAATGGTCAAATGACAATATCAAAGTGTATCATATGACGAATAATTTAAAATCATTAAAATTTAATGATTAAATTTAATAATTTAATTGATAAAATTTATTAATTTAAAGTTTTAATTCATTTAATTTCTCATTATAAAAAAATTAATTAAATTTAAAAGAAATTTAAAGACTGAATCACTTTTTTTAAAAAATTAGGTACATTCTACACTATGAATTAGGGATGGATTGAAGGAATGAAAGGGGTCAATTACTCTCCTCAAAATTTAAAATTTATTATATTTTAAATTATTTTTTATATATTTTCTATTAAAAATTTATTTTCATCTACTAAAATTTTATAAATTTAAGTTTACTTCCTTAAAATTTTAAAAAACTTAAATTCATTCATCTAATATAAAATTTTGTGTATATACGGCCACGGTATACCTATGTTCTCCCTCCCCCAGATTTTAATTGATTAAGCTTTGATGTGAGTACAGCATCTATAAAACAATGGGTACCTCCTGCTGCATGCATGTCGTGGAATCTGACAAATCTCCACAAACAGGGGTTGTGGCTTGTTCCTAACAATAATTATTATACCATATGTTGTACACACACATCATTTCACTTCTCATTTCAAATTAGAACATAGTAGAGGGACCAGAACCACAATTTAACTAAACATTCCAGGCATCACGAGTCACGTCCTTTTCTCTATTCTTTATTCCATTTAGGTTTTAGCTTTGTACTACAAATATAATATTTTCATGGACAAATATATATTCCAATTGTTTTTTTAATGACAATTTGGAAACTAATAGTACTGTCAGGCACTCGAAGAACCAACGGCGATGGGTCGACCTGAAAAACAAGTCCCAAAAAGAATGTGCATTGGCATCCAGCCTTGAGCCAATTCCTAGCGAAATGCATGCCTTTAGAATCTCTTCGGCCTTTTGCACTTTGCCAGTAGGGTTGATTGTCCCCCATTTGTCTTCCAGAAAGTGTATATATATATATATATATATATATATATATATATATATATGAAAACACTTTTTTCATTTTTTTAATGAGTAGAATTGTTTGGAAACAAATACAGGATGCTTCAATAAAAGCAAATACTGTTGGAAATAAAACACTCACACAAACAATTTTTATTGAAACTCAAACAAATATTACAAGAGCACTCTCACTCAAAAACAAGAACTACAACTCACTCTTATAAGACTTTGCTTCTTCACTCACTTAGAAGCTCTTAATTTTTCTTGATGCTTAAAACTAAAATGGGAAGGGGTATTTATACTACTCAAGAACAATCCTACACCACACAAATAAACTAATTTAAACCATTATAAATTCAACAAATATCTAACTCTCACCTAACTAAATTGATGTAAGCAATGACATCATTACTTAAATGATGTAAGCAATGACATCTTTAATTAAATGATGTAAGTAATGACATCAATTTAGTTTGTGTTTGGGTTTAGGCTCCCATAATGGATCAAGTTTATGATCCAACACCCCCCCTTAAACTTGATCTCGTGACCCCTAGTAGGTTCCTTAATCTTAAGAAGTCTTCGCTGGTCAGTGGCTTGGTAAAAATATCAGCAACTTGATCTTGTGACTTCATGTATTCAACTTCCACATCTTTTCTTGCAACACACTCCCTTATATAGTGGTAGCGAATATCAATGTGCTTGCTTCGATCATGGAATACTGGATTCTTCGCTAAGGCAATGGCTGACTTGTTGTCGACACAAACCTTGGTAGGCTCTTCTTGTATCAAACCAATCTCTTTCAATAGATTTCTAAGCCAAATTGCATGACAAACACATGAGGTAGTAGCAACATATTCCGCTTCACAAGTGGACAATGTGACAATCGGTTGTTTCTTTGACATCCATGTGAACGCAATATCTCCCATGAAAAATACGAATCCAGTAGTGCTCCTTCGATTATCTATGTCTCCACCCCAATCACTGTCGCTATATCCAACAAGCTTGTAATCATTAGAAACTGAATAGAACAAGCCAAAGTCAATTGTACCTTTCAGATAGCGAAGAATTCTCTTTGCGGCTTTAAAATGGGTGGTTGTTGGAGATTCCATGTAGCGACTAACCAATCCAACTGCGTGAAGAATATCGGGTCTCGTGTAAGTTAGATAGCGTAGACTTCCTACCAAACTTTTGAAGAATGTTGGATCTACACTTTCGCCTTCTTCATGTTTGGTCATCTTGATCCCGTATTCTGCCGGTGTGCTTATTGGCTTACAGTTCTCCATCTTGAACTTCTTCAGTATCTCCTTTGCATAGCTTTCCTGTGAAATGAAAATTCCATCATTTTGTTGCTTAACTTCAATGCCAAGGTAGTACGCCATGAGCCCCATGTCTGTCATCTCGAATTCTTTCATCATCACATCCTTGAATTCATTAAACATGCTTGGGTTACTTTCAGTGAAGATCAAATCGTCCACGTAGAGACACACGATCAAAATATCTTCATCTTTGATCTTGATATATAGAGCATGCTCGTAGGGGCATTTGTTGAAGCCATTCTCTTGGAAGTACTTGTCGATTTGGCTATTCCATGCCCTTGATGCTTGTTTTAGCCCTTAAAGAGCCTTCTTCAACTTCAACACCTTGTCTTCATGCCCTTTGACTTCATAGCCTGATGATTGCTGAATGTAAACTTCCTCTTCAAGAACTCCATTTAGGAAGGCGGACTTTACATCCATCTGTTGTATTTTCCACTTGTTTTGAGCTGCCAAAGAAATGATTAGTCTGATAGTCTCCAATCGAGCAACAGGAGCAAATACCTCATCATAGTCAATTCCAGCCTTTTGACTATAGCCTTTAGCAACTAGCCTCGCCTTGTGCCTTTCAATCTCTCCTTTGGCGTTTTGCTTTGTTTTGTACACCCATTTGACACATATCGCCTTATGTCCCTTGGGAAGTGAGGTAAGTTCCCATGTGTCATTCTTCTCGATGGCCTTGATTTCTTCATCCATCGCATCTCTCCATTTCTTTTCTTGTATCGCTTCTTGAAAGCTCACTGGTTCACAATCGGCAAACAGACAAAATAATGTAAGATTATCTTGTCGTTCAGTTACCTCATAGAGATCTCTAAGGCTTCTTGTGCGTTGCATAACTCTTTCATTTTGACTCCCACTTGACGATGACGAGTCTCCTTGAGTGGTTGATGTTGGTGAAGTGGGTGGAGTTGCAAGCTCTTGTTGAGATTCATCTAGTTGTTCCCTCATTGTCTGCTCATCTTCTTCAAACTGAGGAAAGAAATTGAAGTCATCTGTATGAGAGTTAAAATACCATTCTCCTTCTTCGTTAAAGACCACATCTCGACTAATCACAAACTTCTTATTGTTTGGATTGTACAACTTATAGCCCTTCGAATTTGCATCATAGCCGATGAAGATAAAACTCTCGCTTTTATCATCAAGCTTCGTTCTTCTCTCGTCTGGTACGTGAACATGGGCTATACTTCCAAAAGTTCTCAAGTGGGAAATTTCAGGCTTTCTTCCACTCCATGCTTCTTGCGGTGTCTTTCCCCATACATTTCTTGTTGGAGATCGGTTTGTCAAGTAGACTGCACATGCTACTGCCTCCGCCCAAAATTCCTTGGGTAGTTTCTTGCTTTTGAGCATGCTTCGTGCCATGTCGAGGATTGTTCTGTTCTTTCTTTCTGCCACACCATTTTGCTGGGGGGATCTAGGAACTGTCATTGGTCGACGAATTCCATTTGCTTCACAGAACTCTTGAAACTCCCTGGAAGTAATTTCTCCACCTCGATCGGATCTCATGACTTTGATCTTTCTACCGCTTTCTCTCTCCACTGCTGCTTTGAACTTCTTGAAGACTTCAAAAACTTCTGACTTCTGTTTCAAGAAATATACCAGGTTTTTCTTGAAAAATCATCAATGAAGAGAAGAAAATAGTTACTGTTACCGAGAGAGCTCGGCTTGATCGGTCCACACACATCGGTATGGATGAGCTCGAGTGGCTTCTTGGCTCTTGTCTCTGACTCCTTTGGAAAGCTTTTCCTGAATTGTTTCCCAGCTAGAAACCCTTCACAAAGCTGGTCAGGATGGTTGATGCGAGGTAGTCCCTTCACCATCTCCTTCTTAGATAGCAGCTCTAGACCTCCAAAATTGAGATGCCCAAATCGAATATGCCAAAGCCATGATGCATCTTTATAGCAAGCTTTCAGGCACTTTGCAACATCATTTTGTATGTTGATCAAGAACATTCTATTCTTTGACATCGGCACTTTAGCAATGAAGTTATTCTTATCATCTTTTATAGAAATATTATAATTATTCATGTGAATATCATAACCTTTCTCTACCAGTTGCCCTAAACTTAAGATGTTACTTTTTCATATTGGGAACATAGTAGACATTTGAAATAAATTGATGCCTCCCATCTTTCAAACGGATAAGAATGTTACCTCTCCCTTTCACTGCTATTGTGGAATCATCTCCAAACGAAACATTTCCGCTTACTGACTCGTATAGCTCCACGAACATGTCTTTCCTTCCACACATGTGATTGCTTGCACCACTGTCAAGATACCAAGAATTTGCTTGGCCACCATCAGTTTCCTTTCGTGCTAAAAGAAGAGTTTCTTTTCCATCTGTCTTTTCCTCCACGTAGTTAGCCTTCTCCTCAATTTTGTTGTTGGGAGCTCTACATTCTGAAGCATAATGCCCAAACTTTTGACAATTATAACATCGAACTTGAGATTTGTCATGCCTTGAGTTCGGATTGATTCTTCCACAGCCTCGTGTTGAGCTTTCTCATTTCTCATAGTTGTTGTTGGAATTGTTGTTGTTGTAATTCCAGCCTCGTCCACGACCTCGACTTCCACCTCGTCCATGGCCTCTACCTCTGCCTTGGCCACGTTGGTTTCTATCATTGCGTTGGCTTTCATGCATATCTTTGAGTTGCAGCTTGAGGAGTTGCTCAGTAAACTCATGCTTCTTCTTATGCTTCTCTTCGTATGCTTGCAATGATCCTTGGAGTTGCTCGATCGTCATTTCTTCCAAGTCTTTAGTTTATTCAATCGTCACGACGATGTGCTCAAATTTGGGATCCAACGAACGGAGTATCTTCTCTATTATCCTCACATCTTCTAACTTTTCACCATTTCTTTTTAATTGATTAGAAACAGCTACTACTCTTGAGAAATAATCTGAAATAGACTCAGATGCTTTCATGTGTAAGGATTTGAATTCACCTCTTAATGTTTGGAGACGAACCTTCTTCACTTGCTCGGATCCTTTATAAGAGATTTGCAGCTTCTCCCATGTTTCCTTGCTAGAGCTTGGACTTGAAATCTTTTCAAAACCATCATCATCTAATGCTTGGTAGATGAGGTAGAAAGCCTTCTTGTCTCTCTTTCTTTAATCCTTCAAAGTTGACTTTTGATCTGGTGTAAGAGTAACAAAAACATCATCATCCATAATCTCGTTATAACCTTTCTCTATGATATCCCACACATCTTGTGATCCAAGAAGTGCCTTCATTTTGATACTCCAATTGTCGTAGTTGTTGTTGTTGAGTGTCGGAACTTGGAATGGTGCCATACCATTTGCCATATCTCTCAATATAATGAGATTTTGTAAAATCCGATTGCACGAATGAATCCGGAACGCCGAAAAAACCTTGGGAGGGACTTGGACAACTCGGTCAAGGGCTCCAACTCAGCTGACTCGACTTAACACGGTGAGTCAACTCGATTTTCTGACAGCAATCTTCCGGCGGTGCGTGGCGGAGAGTCAGAACTCAGATTGAGAAAATTCTGGCGGCGTCGGATTCCTCTCGTCAAGACCTTCGATCTTTCCAACTCGCTCTGATACCACTTTGTTGGAAATAAAACACTCACACAAACAACTTTTATTGAAACTCAAACAAATATTACAAGAGCACTCTCACTCAAAAACAAGAACTACAACTCACTCTTATAAGACTTTGCTTCTTCACTCACTTAGAAGCTCTTAATTTTTCTTGATGCTTAAAACTAAAATGGGAAGGGGTATTTATACTACTCAAGAACAATCCTACACCACACAAATAAACTAATTTAAATCATTACAAATTCAACAAATATCTAACTCTCACCTAATTAAATTGATGTAAGCAATGACATCATTAATTAAATGATGTAAGCAATGACATCTTTAATTAAATGATGTAAGTAATGACATCAATTTAGTTTGGGTTTGGATTTAGGCTCTCATAATGGATCAAGTTTATGATCCAACAAATACTGCATATATAATACTTATATGTTCGCTCTATACGTTTACGCGTTTCCTTAAGTACAAATATAGCATTACTTAAATGAAAAATATCTCATCTGATGTAGGCTCCCATATGATGGATCCATATTCCACATTGCAAATGCATGCATACATACATACATATGCTTTTGTTAGCTTGACTCCTGGTACAGCTGTATGCATGGAATGGTGACCATTAAAAGCAACGCAAGTGGAGGGGTGTGCTTTCCCCTTCGGATCCCTTTTGGGAACCCTTTTTAACATAATTGATGGTTCAGTTGTGTGCTGTCTACTTGGACAAGTCGCACCACATCTATTTAAACCCTTCGATTCTCATTCAATTGTACCCCACTCTAGTACTACTGTACAATGGTTCTGCCATTACTTTTCTACTTTCTTTGGGTTTCTGCAATTACTTTATCCTACACTTTTTCATTAAATTAATAAATCATCAGGATCAGTTTGATACATGTAAATATGTGTATTAAACCAGCTGTAACTGTGTTATTAAAATGGATAATAATCAGAAGAAAATCTTGATTAATTAATGGTATAACCTGATGAGAAAGCTTTCTTTTGAAGCATGTAGCAGACCTAGGCAGATATATATGTGATATATGTCTCAGCTGCATTGTTTAGTCATATCAGAATCTCACATTTTGGCAGCATTTACATGATATATCAGGCCATGAGCTATGAGCCCCTCATTTTTCCAATATTATGCTCGCTGTGTTTTACATATATAGCTTACAGTCTGGGTGAATTCTCACACTGTATTGTATACTGTGCAGATTCTTTCGTTTCAGCTAAGACTGGACTAGGCTAATCCATCTAAAGTGGAGAATTAAAATCCTGCTTGCCGCCTAAGGTATCATTTAACCAAGTTCATGTAAACTATAACTGGTTTACCTAATTTCTCCTCTCGTAATAACCGGATTTGAACTATTGATCTTATTTAAGAGATCTAAGATCGTATTCGGTGTTCTTCATTTTGTTTATGATCGGAGTATGACCTGATATGAGCCACTTATTCTTGAGCAAATATGACTGAAAGCTACACTATAAAATGATATTGTTTAGGTTTTCAGCCTTATATAAGACCATATGCATATATATATGTTTTTTATATTTCTACTTCTTCTAATATCAAAAGGCCTTCAACTTTTGATTGATTCTCATGTAAGTATTGCTCAATCAATGTCACCAATCTCCTCCATTCAGTCTTTAGCAAAAACTTCCATTATTTTCCTTTTCCACTGCTCAACCCAAAAAGAGAAAAGAATAATATACAATACAAACGAGAAAATTTTCCAAAGGCAATTGATTCTCCCACTTTTGAACAACAAACTTTATAGGTTTTGTCTTGTAAAAGCATCTCTGTCAAAAAAAAGAGAGAGGGTTTTATACTTTGAATTGTCCTAGCTTGTAACCTATGGCTGACGGATAATGCATATAAAAAATAATTTAAATAAAGGGTGGTTTAAGCTGTGCTGTATATTCAAAGACCATGAAAAGCAAAGCATGCAATTGGAGATAAATTGAAAAAAAAAACTTCCTTAATTCTCACCTTTCACTGCCTGTTCAAAGTAAAAAGGAGGAAGAAGATCATTCATATATAGTTGAAATTAAGGTCAAGCTCCCACTATGGTAGGTTTCAAGAACTTTAGAATCAGAATCCAGTCAAGAGCTTAATTTGCTGACCAGTCTTATCCATGTATATAATTTTGCCTTCATGCTTTCTAGAATTGGTGTATCTTTATATAATTGATTATTAATTAAAGCATTTTTGCACCAAAGTTAGGCACACACTATATATTTCTAATTGCAGCTGCTGCTTCTTTACTCAAGTAATCCAGTCGGAAGAAGCAAAAAGGTCTGTTCATGGACGGTTAACTGTATCGTTTAGCCTAAACGGTTGGTTAACCGTTATAACTGTTATGAGATTTTTCTAACCATAACATACCCATTGAAAAACTGTTAACCGCTACGGTTAACCATTATTAACGGTTCGGTTACAGGTTAACCTACAATTAACCTATTACAATTATTTGTCAATTTTTTCCATAAGTCATACTACAAAAAAATATATAACTTAACACATACTTACACCCATGTAAGTGAATAAAATAAAAAATGTAGCACTTAACGCATACTTACATCGGTAATCATGTACATCTCCAAATATTTTAGTACCTAACAATAAACACATAATTATATTGGTGTAAGAATATTTCTATATTTTCAAAGAAATAAAAATTAAAAATGATATATATATATATATATATAATTATTTGTATACAAATTTTATTAAATATATGTATAAATTATAAATAATTGAAAACTATATTAAGTTATTTGTGTAAAAATCTAATAAATTAGAAATATATAATTATAAATTTAATTTCTTAACGGTTCAAAACTTGTAATCGTAACCTTAACCGTTATACCGGTTAACCTATTAAATGTAACGGTTATACCGGTTAACGATTTCGGATTTTTTTGAACACCTCTAAAATATACTTGTTCTTCTCCTTTTAGATATAGCATTAGTTTATCATATATATCTGAAAATCTTATTCATGTATGCATACTGCTGTGTAATGAATACAGGTAAGAAACCGGCTGATAATAGTGGGAAATTACCTAACGAAGAGACCAAAATCAATGACTTTTGTAAATTTTAAGCTTCATATCTATCTTTTCTTTAAGATTTGTTTAATAATGGAAGAGAAAGTTATGAATCTGGGTCTGTCTATGGAACTGTAGAACTTGGAAGTTTAATTCAGTTCATCTGCATCAAGCTGCAAGATAGGGATCAGATTCTTATTTTGTATCATATATGTGTCAATGTATATGTAATATATATCATCATTAATTAATATGGATTCGGTGAATTGGTCTGCACTATTAGCTGATATAACCATGAACATCTTCTTCTCTAAAACACAACACACACAAACATAAACATATATATGAGATTATATCAATTGATATGGATAAACAGCATCTTGTTAGTAATATCATTAGGCAAAACCATAATCTGAAAACAACAATGTATAAATAATGAAATTCAAATTGTAAGACAACAATTGTTAGGTGGTGTTATCCCACCATCTTCTAAATATTAGGTTTCTTGTGGGCTTATATTACGGTTGGAACCTCCATTCATCATTATCTATTTCTTTAATGTTGATTTCTTGTTGCTGTCGTAACCGGTTTTCGTCCGGGCACGAAATATTTATTTTTGGCGGGGAAATTGATGTGAATAAATAATTTTGAAAATAATTTGTGAGTCGCCATCGGCCTTTTGGGTCAGGTAGGTCGAATACCTAAAAAATATCTTTTAAAAGAGTTTTTAAGAAAACATTAATTAAAAGATAAACTGATCTGCGTTTTAACCAAAAATTCGTTCCTTTTTTTTAATAATAAAAGGGATTCGTGGTCGGTTACGTTTAGGGAAGGATTAGCACCCCTACAACGCCCAAAATTGGTACTTTTTTTATTATAAATTGTCTCTATTATTAAAATTTAAAAATTCAAAAATATATTTAATTTTTAATCTTATTATTTCAAAAATATATTTATTTAAAAAAATATCAGAAAAAAACTTCTAGGTGCCTTAAGACAGCTCTTTTCTTTGATATTGATAAATATTAATTTAAATAATATTGTTTAATTTGTAATTTTAAAATATCAGAATAGGACATCCAGTTGTATTAAGACTGTCCTTTTCTTCGATATTAAAAATAAATATTTAAAAGTTACTATTTATTATATATATTTATGAATATATAAAAATATTTAACAATATAATAAAAGAAAAATTCTATTAAAACAATATATTTAAAAACAATAAAATAAATTAAAACATATAAAATAAATGACTAAATTACAGTAAAAATAAAATTAAAAATCTAATTCATAACTAATCAAAACTATAGGGATTAAATATGTTATTATATTTTATTTTATTTATTTAATGACTAAAATAAAATTATCTAAAATTCAGATATTAGAATAAAATAAATTAAAAATATGATCTAGGGATTAAAATATTATTTATTAAAATTAAGGGATTAAATCTGTTATTTATCCTAAATATATTATTTTAATATGTAGGACTAAAATAAAAGAAATTAAAATTCGAAGACTAAATTAAAAATATTATAAATTCAATTTAGTGACTAAAATGTAAAGTTTACAAATACGGAGGACTGCGGACGGGGTTTAACTATTTCATAATTACGCGCATAGTCCTTCCCGAAACGACGTCGTTCGGGAAGGACTATATATGGTCCAAACCGGCTGGCCCGAAGGGCCAGCTTTCATTTCTCATTTCCCTCTCTCTCTCTAAACTGAGAGAGTTTTAAAACTCTCTCGCCTCTCTCTAGCTTCCCTCACCGGAGGGAAGCCGGTCACCGGTCGGCCACCGTGTGCCGCCGTGATTATCACCGCCGGCCACCGCATCCGGTGGCCGGAAATTTTTTTTTTATACTAATAGATAGATCGGACCGTCCTAAGGACGGTTCCGATATTGTTTCCTCCTAAAAAGCTCCCAATCGGAGCGAATCTACAAAAGTACCTTCGGTGTTTCGAAGGTTCCGGTGAGATCCGGTGACGGTTGGGGCTCTCCGATGACAGGGTAAGCTTTTTCCTCTCTTCTCTCTTTTTTTCCTTGCTGCGTTGATGCTGACTGAGATCGTTGGTTTAGTTGTTGTTGTTTTTTTTTCTTTCTCTGTTTTTTTTTTCTCTCCGGTTCTGTCTCGGTTTCTGTCTCCCTCTGGGTTTTTTTTTCTTCGCAGATGGGGTGGTGGCTTTTATAGCCACCACCGTTGTAGCTGTCGGACCGGTCCGAAGAAGGGCTCTCGGTGAGTCACCGGACTACCAGTGGTGACTCACCCCGTAGCTATGGCGTGGACGGCTGGTGTTCTAGCTTCTGGATTCTTCGGTTGGGACGTGGCAGCGTCGGAGGCGGTGAGGGCTTCTGGAAGCAGCAGCGGCGGTGCTGGGACGTGTCCCTAGGGTATAGATACCCTAGGGTTTCCATCTGGGGCAATCTGGACCGTTGGATCGTGCCAGATCCAACGGTTGTGATGAGGCGGCTGGTTTAGATTAGGGTTAGGAAACCTTAACTGGAAACCCAAATGTTTAGGGTTTCTGGTTTGATTTGGACCGGTTCTGGTTGGTTTGTAACTGGGCCGGTCCAGTTGTAATTGGGCCTGTAATTATTATTATATATTTTTTTAATAATATTTATATATGTATTTAAGATATTTAATAATAATAATAATAATGATAATAATAATAATAATAATAATGATAATAATAATAATAATGATAATAATAATAATAATGATAATAATAATAATAATAATAATAATAATAATAATAATAATAATAATAATAATAATAATAATAATAATAATAATAATAATAATAATGATATGGGTAAAAAATTAGTATCTTCAGCTGCCCCTCTTTGCTCATTCTTGTGTTAACAAGAATAGGGCAAAGATGAAAAGATAATAAAATTTTTTATCCATTTAGCTTCACTTGATCATAATGGAGATATTGAATAAATTCTTCTCTCTCTCCAGATAAGTTCTCCTTATTATGAACTTTCCGCTGGGGATGATGCTGACCTCTTTCTTTGATAGAGTCATTCAAAAGGTTGAATAAGCACTTGATGAGTTCTTCTCATTATGAACTTTCTCTAGAAAGGCTAATGCTAATCTATCTCCTTCTGTGATAGTATCAAACAAAGGTTGAACAAGCTCTTCTCATTATGAACTTCTTCTTCCTTCTTCAGATGAGTTCTTCTCATTATGAACTTTCTCTGGAAAGGCTGATCCATCAATTGATGAATTCAGGTAAAAGGTTGAACAAATTCTTCTCATTATGAACTTCTTCTTCCTTCTTCAGATGAGTTCTTCTCATTATGAACTTTCTCTGGAAAAAATAATCCATCCAGTGATGAATTCAGATTAAAGGTTGAACAAATTCTTCTTATTATGAACTTCTTCTTCCTTCTTCAGATGAGTTCTTCTCATTATGAACTTTCTCTGGCAATGTTGATCCATCAAATGATGAATTTAAACAAAAAGTTGAACAAGTTCTTCTCATTATGAACTTCTTCTTCCTTCTTCAGATGAGTTCTTCTCATTATGAACTTATCTGGCAATGTTGATCCATCAAATGATGAATTTAAACAAAAAGTTAAACAAGTTCTTCTCATTATGAACTTCTTCTTCCTTCTTCAGATGAGTTCTTCTCATTATGAACTTATCTGGCAATGTTGATCCATCAAATGATGGATTTGAATCTTTGTTAAACTCTTTGAAATTCCTGTTAAAAATTCAACATAGATGAATGAAAATGCACCTATTTTTGTAAACACCTAAAATATGATGCATGAATGTTGAGTTATTTGATTTCAGATTAGTGAATTGAGTATTTCTTCAATTGTAAAAACCCAATAGATTTTTCTTCTTCAAATGAAAGAATCTATCATCTTTGACCAATATAGATATAATGTCACAAAAATCTCTTGAGAATAAAACTCAATAGTATAGGCTCTTGAAAAGCTTGCATTCAGGCAACATGTTGATTCTGATAACAGCTCATCTGATTATGAAGTGACCTTTCAAGATGATTTCACAGATATCGATAGTTCTTCTAATACTGAGAAATCTTGAATTCTGATTCTGATGAGGAGAATAAACTGTTATACTTGACAAAAATGGGATTATCATGGGCTGAAACTTCAATAGCCCTGGAGAAATGTGGTCCAGATTCATCAATTGCAGAATTGGCAAATTTTATATGTGCTGCTCAAATGACTAAGGCTGCTGATGCACTTCTTCAGATCAAATAACTCAAAGAACACTTCCAGAAGATGCTATTAGCAAATTCATCTTCCAAATTCAATGCTTGATTCTATCCAATCAGATCAGATAACTCAAAGAACACTTCCAGAAGATGCTATTGGCAAATTCATCTTTTAAACTCAATGATTGTTCTGTCCAATCAGATCAGATAACTCAAAGAACACTTCCAGAAGATGCTTGATTCTGTCCAATCAGATCAGATAACTCAAAGAACACTTCCAGAAGATGCTATTGGCAAATTCATCTTCTAAACTCAATAATTGTTCTGTCCAACCAGATCAGATAACTCAAAGAACACTTCCAGAAGATGCTATTGGCAAATTCATCTTCTAAACTCAATGATTGTTCTGTCCAATCAGATCAGATAACTCAAAGAACACTTCCAGAAGATGCTTGATTCTGTCCAATCAGATCAAATAACTCAAAGAACACTTCCAGAAGATGCTATTGGCAAATTCATCTTCTAAACTCAATGCTTGATTCTGTCCAATCAGATCAGATAACTCAAAGAACACTTCCAGAAGATGCTATTGAGTCTCTTTCAGTTAATGTTTGGACTAGGATATCACAGTGTTTATTCGATGTAGAGCCAAAATTTGTAGATTCGAAGCATTTCATGCTACTACACTGAAAAGGGCTATATTCATAATTCTGCCAATTAATAACAGATTTTCTCTTATTCTGCTTCCTCCATGTGCTGATGCTTTTCCATTGACAAAGAAACGATGGCTTTCATGGGATCCAAGAACAAAGTTGAACTGTTTATAAACATGTACAGGAAGTGCCAAATTGACAGAAAGGATCTGTAAAGCTCTTGAAGCTTATGACAATGAGCCAACTTCGAGTGTTCAGAATTATGTTCTTAATGAGTGCTGAAAATGGAATCTAGTATGGGTTGAAAGGAATAAAGTTGCTCCACTTGAACCTGATGAGGTAGAAATGATTCTAGGTTTCCTTAGAAACCATACACAAGGATCTGTATAGAGACATGTTCCATGGTGGTATCAATGTCCTGTCTCTTTTCTCTGGGATCAAAGCTACAAAGGTCGCCTTATACTGTCTTAATATATCTTTGAAAACAGATGTGCAAGAATTGAATGGTAATTAGTTGGAGCAACTGATGAGTAGATTTGGCGGATTCGACCTTGTTGTCGGTAACATCCCGTGTAACAATCTTGATGTTCATGGCTTTAAGATGATGATGATTTGCTTATTTTGTATTCCATGTATTTAAAAGTATTAACATAAAGTGATATTCAGAAATCTTTAAATTATTTCAAAATTATGTTAATTCAATAGAAAAGAATAAATTGAATTTCCAAAAATAAATTGAATCTCAAATAAATTGAAATTGAAATAGATATAATTGTATTCAAAGTTATGGCAAGCATAAGAATAAAAATTCAAATGTCTCTACAAATTATAAGCATAAGTATTTCTAAATTAATCAAGTTGACACAATTTAGAGTAATGATGTAAGCTTTTGTCTGGAAGATCTCAAACGTTGTCAAAATGCTTGTAGATGTGAAATTTCTCCCAAACTGTCAAAATCTTAAGAAAGTTCAATTGCCAGATGCCTAATATCAACCTGCATTTGAGCCGCCTTTTCAGGTTTTCAACTCAAATCCTTCATTTGGTTACAAGATGCCCTTTGCGGGTTTTCACCTTGACCCCCTTTCTTTTTCTTCTCTTTTTTTTTCATTTTCTATTTTTTCCTTTTTTTTTTCCTTTTTTTTTCTTTTTTCTTCAAGCATAATATTTCTTGACAGAATCTGAGTTTATTGGATTTCTCAGAATTTTTCCATCCATTTCTGCCAAGATCAATGCTCCTCCGGAAAAGGCCTTTTTCACAACATATGGCCCTTCCCAATTAGGCATCCATTTCCCACGAAAATCTTTATGTATAGGCAAGATCTTTTTTAGTACTAGATCACCCTCTTGGAATTCTCTTGGATGTACTTTTTTATCATGAGACTTCATCATCCGTTTTTGATACATCTGTCCATGGCAAACAACTTTCAATCTTTTCTCTTCAATAAGGTTCAATTGATCAAATCTAGCTTGGATCCATTCAGATTCATCCAATTTTGTTTCTCTCAATATTCGGAGCGATGGAATCTCAACTTCAATTGGTAATACTGCTTCCATCCCGTAGACTAAAGAAAACGGTGTTGCCCCAGTAGATGTTCGAACAGTAGTTCGGTATGCATATAGAGAAAAAGGTAACTTCTCGTGCCAATCTTTGTAAGTTTCAGTAGTCTTTGTAATGATTCTCTTGATGTTCTTATTTGCTGCTTCAACTGCCCCATTCATCTTTGGACGATATGCCACTGAATTTGAATGTTTGATCTTAAACTGTGCACAAAGTTCGGTCATCATTTTGTTGTTCAGGTTCAGAGCATTGTCTGTAATGATCCTCTCTGGTAGGCCATATCGGCAAACTATCTCTTTCTTTATGAATTTGCAGACTGTGGACCTCTTAATATTAGTGTATAAAGCAGCTTCAACCCATTTGGTAAAATAATCAATTGCCACAAGGATGAAGCAATGTCCATTCGATGCTTTTGGTGTGATTGCCCCAATTAAATCTATTCCCCACATAGAAAATGGCCAGGGTGCTGTCATTACATGTAGAGGAGATGGGGGTACATGAATCTTGTCTGCATATATTTGGCATTTATGACATTTCCTCGCATAATCAATGCAATCTGTGTACATAGTAGCCCAATAATATCCATATCTCATTATTTTTCTGGCCATGGAAAGACCATTTGCATGTGTTCCACATATTCCACTGTGTACTTCTTCAATAACGTTTCGAGCTTCGCTGGTATTTAAACATCTCAATAGCATTTGATCACTGCTTCTTCTATACATAATCTCTCCATCAAGAAAATATCCAGCAGCCATTCTTCTCAAAGTTCTTTTATCAATTTCTGATGCATTTGGTGGATAACTTTGATTTTTGATATATTGCAGAATATCATGATACCATGGTTTACCATCTACCTCTTCTTCCACACTATAACAATGTGCAGGAATTTCATATACTTGCATTTTGATTGGCATCATATCAACTTTCTTATTTGCCTGAAACATAGCAGCTAATGTAGCCAAAGCATCTGCCATTTGATTTTCTTCTCGAGGGAGATAATTGAAGGTAACTCTCTCAAATTCTTTCACTAATTCGAGGGTAAAATTTTGGTATTCCAACAATTTGGGATATTTTGTTTCCCATTCTCCTCTCAATTGATACACCGCTAACGATGAATCTCCATATATCTTGAGACATTTGATTTTTCTTTCTATAGCTGCTTTCAATCCCATGACACAAGCTTCATATTCCGCCATGTTATTGGTGCAAAAGAACTCCAGTCTACTTGTAAAGGGATAATAAACATTTTCTGGAGAAATTAACACTGCCCCGATTCCTCGTCCCAAAGCATTAGATGCTCCGTCAAAATAAATCTTCCAAGTTGCAAATTCATCATTTGTTCTGACTTCTTCATTCATGGATATGCACAACAGATCTTCATCGGGAAAATTAAAGTTCAAAGGTTGATAATCATTTGATACACGACTGGCCAGAAAATCAGCTATGACACTTCCTTTTATCGCTTTTTGGTTGACATATACAATATCAAACTCGGATAATAACATCTGCCATCTAGCCATTCTTCCTGTCAAAGCTGGTGATTCCATTAAGAATTTCAAAGGATCAAGTTTTGATATCAACCAAGTAGTATGGTATAACATATATTGTCTGAGTCTTCGAGTAGTCCACACCAAAGCACAACATAATTTTTGTATTGGTGGATATCGAACTTCACAATCAGTAAATTTCTTGCTCAGATAATAGATAGCTTTTTCTTTTCTTCCAGATTCATCATGCTGTCCTAGTACACATCCCATCGAATTTTCGAAGACCGTCAAGTAGAGAATTAATGGTCTATCAGGCATTGGTGATACTAAAATTGGGGCATTGGATAAATATTTCTTAATAATATCCAAAGTTTCTTGACATTCTTCATTCCAGACTTCAGGATTGTTCTTTCGAAGTAATTTGAACATTGGATCACATTTGTCAGTTAATTGAGAAATGAACCGAGATATATAATTTAATCTTCCCAAAAATCCTCGAACTTCTTTTTTTGTATTGGGTGGTGGAAGATCTTGAATTACTTTGACTTTATCTGGATCAATCTCGATTCCTTTTTTGCTGACCACAAATCCCAAAAGTTTTCCAGAAGTTACCCCAAAAGTGCATTTAGCGGGGTTAAGCTTTAATTGATATCTCCTCAATCTCTGGAAAAGCTTTCTCAGATTTTGAATATGTTCTTCTTCCGTTCTGGATTTGGCAATCATGTCATCTACATATACTTCAATCTCTTTGTGCATCATGTCATGAAACAAAGTTACCATGGCTTTGATATGTTGCCCCTGCATTTTTCAATCCAAATGGCATCACTTTATAACAGAATGTGCCCCACATGGTATAAATGTCGTCTTTTCCATGTCTTCAGGATTCATTTTTATCTGATTATATCCTGAAAAGCCATCCATAAATGAAAACCATGCATGCCCTGCAGTATTGTCCACCAATGTGTCTATGTGGGGTAAGGGAAAGCTATCTTTCGGACTAGCTTTGTTGAGATCTCTATAATCCACACACATTCGAACTTTCCCATTTTTCTTTGGTACGAGAACAATGTTAGCTACCCATTCTGGGTATTTAGATGCCTGTAGGAAACCTGCATTGATTTGTTTCATCACTTCTTCTTTGATTTGCAACAACATTTCTGGCCTCATTCTTCTGAGCTTTTGTTGAACTGGTTTATATTCTGGATTGATTGGAAGCTTATGTATCACTATATCTGTGCTCAAACCAGGCATATCTTGATAAGTCCAGGCAAAGATATCTTTGAACTCTTGAAGGAGATTTATCAATTCTTGCTTTATCTGGACTGTCAGAGTGGTACCAATTTTCACCTCTTTTATTTCTTCATCTGTTCCCAAATTCACAGTCTCAACCTCTTCTTTGTGGGGTAGAATTTGTTTGTCTTCTTTTTCTACCAATCTTAATAGTTCAGTAGGAACATCACATTCCAGTTCATCCTCACACCCATTGATTTCTTCCAGACATATAGGCTGCTCTAAATTTATCACTGGATTAAATTTAGGAATACACATGCTATTAACATGGTGACACCTGCAAATTTAAGTCGGACATATTTCCGAAAGAATATAGTAAATTTATGAAATGTAAAAATGTAATAAAATGTAAAGAATGATTGCCATCTGAAAATTTTAAAGAAAATTTCTTATATTTAACATAATTTCTTTTACAAGATAACAAAAAGTTTTCATATTTTTGAGCTAAACATAAAGATTAGTTCTGAATATTACTCTGCATTAATATTAAAAACTATAGGAAGATCTTCAGTGGTCCAATTGGTGAGTATTTCTCCAGGAAAACATGGGCGAATCCTATCCAAGTATTTGCCAGTTTTGTTGTCATTCATGATCATGTTGATAAATAATCCATTCATAGCTTCTTCAACTATGTCTTGATCTTTCGTCAACTTCTCTTCTTTAAAGGCTTCAACAAGCTGCTGTTCCACATTAATTGTTCCCCTGATCTGAATGTGGTCTTCAATGTGGGAAAGACATGTGTTTCCAAAGGATTTCTCTCCTTTCAATTTTGCTTTCTGTCTTCACATCTTCTTTTCATCTCTTTGTTCTTTTGCTGAAGATTGGGCTTAAACCCCAGCCCAAAACGGTCTTTTTTCATCTTTATACTGATAGGAACTGAAATCCCTTGAAGATTCTTTCCTAGACCTCTCCCAGCTTTAGCTCCGATGCCTAAAGTTTATTGTACCGTCATCTTGGTGCAATCAGACAATCTGGGATATGGAATTTTGCTTCCTTCTGCAATAAAGGTTGCATTTACAAATTCAAGAGCTCGAAAAGAGCATTCAAGAGCCTCATCATTGGTGTCGATATATGGAACATCGCTTGTTACAGACGCAATGATTTCTTCTTCAGCACTGACGCATATTAGTTGTCCATCAACAACAAATTTCAATTTCTGATGTAATGAAGAAGGAACGGCTCCTACTGAATGAATCCATGGCCTCCCTAATAAACAATTATATGTGGGGTGGATGTCCATCACCACAAAGTCAATATTGTACACGACTGGGCTGATTAGCAACGGTATTTCCATTTTCCCAAGCACTTCTTTTTGAGTACCGTCAAATGCTCGTACCACATTCTGATAACTCTTCATGTGTGATTGATCCACAGGCATTCTTTGAAGTGTGACTAGAGGCATCAAGTTGAGAGCGGATCCATT
Source organism: Hibiscus syriacus (assembly GCF_006381635.1). NCBI lineage: Eukaryota > Viridiplantae > Streptophyta > Magnoliopsida > Malvales > Malvaceae > Hibiscus > Hibiscus syriacus. The sequence goes on along the minus strand of NW_024062011.1, from coordinate 45,303 downwards.
GTCAATCAATACTCCTGGCAACACATGACCATGACAATGTGTCGTGATGTTCAAAGCTTTTACTGACCCCATTCCGCCTTCCGGTATTTCATCATCCGTGAACGTTATATAATTGTCAGCGGCTATATGTCCCACAATTCTGTCAAGTTTATTGAGGGATATATCTTCGGGGATAAATGTTTGATTGAGGATTTTCATCAAAGCATTTCTATGTGCTTCTGAATTCATCAAGAGATCAAGAATAGAAATTCTCGCTTGTTGTTTGTGTAGTTGTTCAACCACACTATACTCACTATGTTTCAGGAATTTCAAAAATTCTTGGGCTTGTTTTTCTGTCACAGGCTCATTGAATGCTGGAGAGGATTCATCATCAAATATCTTCTGAGGTATTGCCATGGCTTTTCCTTTTGTTTTCACTTGTTCTGAAGCATTGGATGTTTCGGGAGAGTAACATCTCCACTTCTCGTAAAGAAACCGACTTCGCTCACTGCTTCAGACTCGATGTTGTACCCAAACTCTGTTTTTCTCTTCTGTTTTTTCTAGAGAAACAGATCCTCCTACCATTGAAACATTGGTAGTATAATTCCAAGGTACCCTACGGGTATCTTGTATGGAAATGGTAGAGGAGTGGTAATAACTACTTTTGGCTTTATGGTGCAGAATCGCCGTAGATGATTTCACATTAATGATCACAGGATCATTTATTCTTTGACTTGGTTTAGAATCCTCTGATGAGCAAACATCATCTTCTTTTTTCCCTGGTTCTTCTTCAAAGAATTCTATTTCTCTGTTGTTCATCAATTTTTGCACCAAATCCCTAAACTCAGGACATAGTTGAATTTTATGCCCTTTCTCCTGATGATATTCACAATAATTCTTACCTTCATTCTGCTTTGGCCTGAATTGTTGTGGAATTATATCGGCTAATGAAAGTTGTTGGAATATCCAAACAAACAGAGATTTAATTTCAGAAATGTCAGTCTTTGCTTTCCTTCAGTTCTCTTCCTGAATTGCATTCACGTTTTTATCTCCATGATTTGGCAATGGATGATTTGATGCAGATGGTGTATTGAATTCCAACTTCCCAGTGTTGATCAAATTTTGAACCACCCTTTTGAATGCTAAACAGTTTTCAATGGAATGACCTGTAATTCCTTCATGGTAAACACAGTGTGCCTTTGTATCATACCAAGGAGGGAATGGTGGTTGTATGGGAACCAAGGGATAAGGCCGTATAACATCTGCTTTTAACAGCGAATCATAGATCTCTGCATACGGTACTGGTAAAGGTGTAAAAGACAACCTTTCATTTTCCTTTCGAGATCCTCTGGACTCTGCTCGATTAGTGTTTGTTTCCTCTTTCTTAACCCTTGGCTGGGTTATTGTAACACTTTTCGATGAATCTTTGCTGTAAGAATTTGCATTGTTGACTTCATTCTCCTTTTTCCGGTATGTAGGTCTTTTGGAACTAGACCCATCATTCGATTCAATCTTGCCACTTTTCAAGACATTTTCAATGAGTTCTCCAGAAATGACCAAATCTGCAAAATTCCTGGTTGCATTCCCCATTAGATGGTTTAAATAAGGAGCCTTTAATATATGGACAAACATTACTGTGGCCTCTTTTTCTGACAAAGGTGGTTGAACTTGAGCCGCAGTGTCACGCCATCTCTGGGCATACTGTCTGAATGTTTCATTATTCTTTTTCTCCAAGTTTTGGAGAGTCCATCTATCAGGGACCATGTCTGTCACATGGCGGTACTGCTCTAAAAATGCTTTAGCCAAATCTTTCCAAGATCTAATGTTGGCTTTGGTCAATTGAGTATACCATTTTAAAGCCGGTCCTGTCAGACTATCCTGAAAGCAGTGAATTAACAATTTCTCGTCTTTCACATACCCTGCCATTCTTCGACAAAACATAGTAATGTGGGATGAAGGGCATGTAGTACCATCATATTTATCAAATTCGGGAGCCTTGAACTTGATGGGAAGGATTAAGTCTGGAACCAAACTCAACTCACTAGCATCAAACCCATAGAACGATTCAGTTATTTCCACGGATTTCATTCGTTCTTCTAAGCTCTTGATCTGTCTGGTCAGTTCTTCATTTACTTTTTGTTTCTCATTCAGCTCATTCAAATCTGGGATCAAATGTTCAGTATTAAGATCCCCTATTTTCACATCGGATATAAGCGGATTTTTGCTTGAAGATGCAGGATCCACTTGTTGATCTTCATGTGGTTTGACTTCTTGTAATGCAGATGTACGAGCATTGATTTGTATAGGGTAGTACCAGAATGATAAATTGGTTCTGGTGGGAAACCTAGAGGATACATAGATTCTTGATCAAAATACAGGATTTTCAGGCATTTTTTCAGTAATAGCCTGCCTTTTAAACATATCCTCTATTTTCTTCATCATACTATCTTGCGAATTTGTAATACTGGCTTCAATTTTTTCCAACTTCATTATCATTTCTTCTTGTTCTTTATGATGCTGTTCCTCAATACGCTGTATTTTATCCTCCATAATTCTCTTAGTAGCTTGTCTAGTACCGTAGTGATGTAGTATTTCTCTTTTGGCCAGAGTAACTGCGATTGAAAAATCTTTTAATATTATTTTTCAAATTTTAATTAATGAATTTTAACTTAATAAATAAAATAATTCATAGTGAAAATTATGAAATGAATGATGAATGTATGCAAAATGCATGTATGAAAAAAACATTGATCCCAAAAAGTTAACTGTCATAGAACAACTTTCATTGGCATACAAAAGTTTCTTTATAATAGTTCAGAACTACAGATAAGGCGTAGCTTTCCTATTAAGCTCTATAATTTCTTTCATTAACCATGACACCTTCTTTCCGCACTTAGAAACTGGATCAACTTGATGCTCAATTATTTTGGCTTCAACAGCTAGTTCCCCAACATATCTGGCAACTTCGCTCATTTGAACCATGGCCTCAAATACCATATTACTTCTTTCTTCACTTCTTTCAACATAGAACTCAGTTGACTTTTGCCACTGTTCATTCATTTCTTCAAGAGTCTGTTCTAACTCAGTGATTCTGACTTGACAATTGTGCAGAATTTTTTCAAGATCTCTAATGCGTCTTCGCAGTGAAGCATTTTCCTCATTACTTTCTTTGAGATCATTAGGTCCTAGACGAACCTTTTCTTGAAACAATGATTCTTCAAGTTGCAAAATGTAAGCATTAAACTCTGAGTTTTTGTTTCTAGACTGATCCAGATCTTCTTCCAGTTTTGTTCGTGCTTCTTGCGTTCTTTGATTAAGCTCTGGATTTGAACATCTTTGTTTCTGCATCTTTGCATCCAATTGCTAGCCACTTCTTGTTCTACTTCAAGTCTGGTGTTGAAATTTTTTCTTTCTAATTCCCATTTTTCCTTTTCAATATTGGATTCTTCCATCTTTTGGCCTCTGACTTCAAGTTCAGCAATCAACTGGTTCATTTCAGATTCAAATCCCTTGAACATGCTATTTTTCTCACCTTCAAACTTATTAAAGATGTCATTCTTCATCTCTTCTAAATCTTTGGCTCGATCCCTTTCTCTATGCATTTCATTCATGATCTCGCGGTGTTCAGCCTTGTGTTTTATAATTCGCTCTCTTCTGTCAACCTCGAAATCTTCCATTTTTTGCTTTCCTTTTTCCAGGCTTTTGAGTAGACGGCTATTCTTTCCTTTCAGATCTTCAACTCGTCTTTTCTCAATGTTCAATTCTCTGGTCATCTGTACCGTCGATTGGCTGGGTCCTGATGCTTTTTGGGATTTATATATAACTCCTGGTAATTTTTTTGTAAGGCTCTGTACTCTTCCTCACCTTTTTCTTTATCTTTTCTCAACATTGCACATTGTGATGAATGAAAGTCAATGTCAACCCCCAACATAGCTTTATCTTGTCTCATTTGCTCTAACTCTTTCGACCAGCCTTCTCTTTCTGCTTCAAACTCAGCTCTCAAGATTTCAATCTCTGACGGGACCACCTTAATGCGATCTTCCATAGAGATATCCTCATTTTGATCTGGTAGAGGAATATTTTCGTTTTTCCTGACAGATCTCCATTCTTCATAATCAGGAGTTAGCATTTCTTTTGCTGCTTTAGCTCGGATGCAAAAAGTTGTTTTCCAAGCTGTAACGACTTCCATGATACTTCTTTTATAATTTTTGCTGTGGAATGCAAACTCAGACGACTGTAATCCAGCAGTGACAGGTACAAATTGACGACCTTCATACTGTCTTATAACCAGAAGTGGTGCATATCCAATTCCTCCCCATAATCCGAGCAGCATTATCCATTTGTAATCTCCACATTTGTAAATGAATTCCCTTTGTATTTGCCACGGGGCTCGCCAAACAATGTCATTGCTTTGCAGATTTCGAAAGGCATTAATCCACATATCTTTCGTAATTTCTTTCGGCCATTCCTGCTCCAGAAATTCTTTTAATGGTGAATAATCCGTATTAAAGCGTCGGTATGAAACCTTTTCTGTTCTCCAGAAATGACTACGGATCCAAACATATAACAACTGAGTACACCCTGAGAATCGTCCACCTCCTAGCCTTCTGCAAGCATTTAACGATCTGAAGGTCTCTGCTAGGATTGCAGAAACAGGATTAATCTTCTTCAGTAGCTGTTCAAACAAGTCTACCACTGCAGCTTCAACATATCCCAATACTTTTGGGAAGATGACCATACCATATATACCCAGAGCAAATAAATCGAATCGTACTTTAATATCTGGATGGCTCTGAATAAGTTCTCTGATGTTGGTCCAAGCAATGCCTTCGCTTTCGCCTTTTTGTTTTGTACGGGATGCTACCCATTCTTCTCGTACCCCGGCAATCTTTGCTAATTTAACTCGAAAGGGTTGAGTTTTAATTGACTTTGAATATATTCGATTCTCCAAAGCACCTTCAAGATGTAACAAAGTTGTATATTCTTCAATAGTAGGGACCAAGTCCTCATTATTGAAAGTGAAGCAATTATACCCTGGATTCCAGAACTGAACTAGGGCTCTGAGTAATTCATCATCAACTTCAACATAGAGCAAATATGGGATGTCTCCGTAAGTCTGATAAAACTGCAATTTTTTGTTTGAATCCCAACTTTCCCAAATGCTTCGCAAATCTTGCATATTTCTTTTTAGTGAAACTGAAGCATAACTGGCCAAGTCAGATACATAATCATCCTGCAGACTGTCTCCTTCTTGTCTTTGTAAATCTTCAGCCCACTGTCTTACTTCTGAGTTTAGAATTATTTGACTTGAACACTTTTTATCCATAGATGAAGGCTTTCCAATGAGACAATTAACACAAGGATCAATGTCTTTTATCCTGTATGATGCTATGCAAATAGAAAAATAAAGAACACACAAAAAGAAAATAAATTAGTTTACATAATAAAGAAATTTAATAATAACATTTACATAAATATTCTTTATTAAACATGCTTTTCTGAATTTAAATAATTTAAATAAACATGTAATTTAAACAATAAAAATTAACAGAAAAGACAGAATTCATTTCTCCTGTGTGTACACCTATTTTGGATAAAATTTCGGCATGACTTCGGATTGGAAGAGTTTCTAAGGTTTTTTATATGCAGGGTTTCAGATCTAAGAGTAAAGGTACTCGAATTGTCCATGTTAGTGCCCCCTTAGGCTGCTAACCCTCAATCCTAGTCCATTACAGACTAAAGTGGATCGAGTTCAATTCGAGGGGATACATTTCTCTATGCCTGACACGGAGAATAAATTCTCACGAAGACATAGAGCATATGAACCCCGAAAGTTACTTGCTAGGTCTGACACGGAGAATAAATTCTCACGAAGACGTCGCTTTCACTCCCACTTAAAAGGGACAACTCAATTATAGAGCTTTATGTAATGCAATGCAAGTGTTGTGTGTGAGGAGAAATGTTCAAACCTTCAACAGAGAAATAAATACTGAAATAAAATACTTGCAAAAATAAAACATATAAATATTATAAAAATAATAAATAAAAATTTTGAAAAGAAAGAAAAAATTAAATATATGAACTTTTAATTTTTAATTAATAGAGACAAATTATAATTGATTTTAAAGTTTGACCGTTCCCCAGCGGAGTCGCCAAGCTGTCGTAACCGGTTTTCGTCCGGGCACGAAATATTTATTTTTGGCGGGGAAATTGATGTGAATAAATAATTTTGAAAATAATTTGTGAGTCGCCATCGGCCTTTTGGGTCAGGTAGGTCGAATACCTAAAAAATATCTTTTAAAAGAGTTTTTAAGAAAACATTAATTAAAAGATAAACTGATCTGCGTTTTAACCAAAAATTCGTTCCTTTTTTTTAATAATAAAAGGGATTCGTGGTCGGTTACGTTTAGGGAAGGATTAGCACCCCTACAACGCCCAAAATTGGTACTTTTTTTTATTATAAATTGTCTCTATTATTAAAATTTAAAAATTCAAAAATATATTTAATTTTTAATCTTATTATTTCAAAATATATTTATTTAAAAAATATCAGAAAAAACTTCTAGGTGCCTTACAGCTCTTTTCTTTGATATTGATAAATATTAATTTAAATAATATTGTTTAATTTGTAATTTTAAAATATCAGAATAGGACATCCAGTTGTATTAAGACTGTCCTTTTCTTCGATATTAAAAATAAATATTAAAAGTTACTATTTATATATATATTTATGAATATATAAAATATTTAACATATAATAAAGAAAAATTCTATTAAAACAATATATTTAAAAACAATAAATAAATTAAAACATAAAATAAATGACTAAATTACAGTAAAAATAAAATTAAAAATCTAATTCATAACTAATCAAAACTATAGGGATTAAATATGTTATTATATTTTATTTTATTTATTTAATGACTAAAATAAAATTATCTAAAATTCAGATATTAGAATAAAATAAATTAAAAATATGATCTAGGGATTAAAATATTATTTATTAAAATTAAGGGATTAAATCTGTTATTTATCCTAAATATATTATTTTAATATGTAGGACTAAAATAAAAGAAATTAAAATTCGAAGACTAAATTAAAAATATTATAAATTCAATTTAGTGACTAAAATGTAAAGTTTACAAATACGGAGGACTGCGGACGGGGTTTAACTATTTCATAATTACGCGCATAGTCCTTCCCGAAACGACGTCGTTCGGGAAGGACTATATATGGTCCAAACCGGCTGGCCCGAAGGGCCAGCTTTCATTTCTCATTTCCCTCTCTCTCTCTAAACTGAGAGAGTTTTAAAACTCTCGCCTCTCTCTAGCTTCCCTCACCGGAGGGAAGCCGGTCACCGGTCGGCCACCGTGTGCCGCCGTGATTATCACCGCCGGCCACCGCATCCGGTGGCCGGAAAATTTTTTTTTTATACTAATAGATAGATCGGACCGTCCTAAGGACGGTTCCGGTATTGTTTCCTCCTAAAAAGCTCCCAATCGGAGCGAATCTACAAAAGTACCTTCGGTGTTTCGAAGGTTCCGGTGAGATCCGGTGACGGTTGGGGCTCTCCGATGACAGGGTAAGCTTTTTCCTCTCTTCTCTCTTTTTTTCCTTGCTGCGTTGATGCTGACTGAGATCGTTGGTTTAGTTGTTGTTGTTTTTTTTTTCTTTCTCTATTTTTTTTTTCTCTCCGGTTCTGTCTCGGTTTCTGTCTCCCTCTGGGTTTTTTTTTTCTTCGCAGATGGGGTGGTGGCTTTTATAGCCACCACCGTTGTAGCTGTCGGACCGGTCCGAAGAAGGGCTCTCGGTGAGTCATCGGACTACCAGTGGTGACTCACCCCGTAGCTATGGCGTGGACGGCTGGTGTTCTAGCTTTTGGATTCTTCGTTTGGGACGTGGCAGCGTCGGAGGCGGTGAGGGCTTCTGGAAGCAGCAGCGGCGGTGCTGGGACGTGTCCCTAGGGTATAGATACCCTAGGGTTTCCATCTGGGGCAATCTGGACCGTTGGATCGTGCCAGATCCAACAGTTGTGATGAGGCGACTGGTTTAGATTAGGGTTAGGAAACCCTAACTGGAAACCCAAATGTTTAGGGTTTCTGGTTTGATTTGGACCGGTTCTGGTTGGTTTGTAACTGGGCCGGTCCAGTTGTAATTGGGCCTGTAATTATTATTATATTTTTTTTAATAATATTTATATATGTATTTAAGATATTTAATAATAATAATAATAATGATAATAATAATAATAATAATAATAATAATAATAATAATAATAATAATAATAATAATAATAATAATAATAATAATAATAATAATAATAATAATAATAATAATAATAATAATAATGATATGGGTAAAAAATTAGTATCTTCAGTTGCCTTGTATGAAAGTTGGACCCTCCACTTACTATTAAATTGTAAGAACAATTGTTCATTGTAGTTATTTGTTCATGCTATACCCTGCACTTTAGAGATATTATTCCAGAACTACAAGTCTTTGGGGCTAGCAAGCCCTAGCCATATCTCTACAACCCTTTATTGATATGGTAGTTGATAGACAAAATAGTTCGAAAAAACACCCATTTCATCATTAAACAGCTAATAAAATAATAAGGTAGGTTCATAAATAATATCACCAAGAAAGAACAAATTCTCTTTTATAATATTTCACCAGAGGCCACATCAAGCTTAAAATATATAAATGAAGGGGGATTTTTCTCTCTAAAACCTCCTATCTTCATATTTGGGGGTATGGATTAAGAACTAAAGGATAAGCTTCGATTATTCTTCGTACAAATAGGACAAATCAACTATTACATCTTTTTCCATTCTCAACCCATTAAATTCGATCATCTCATTTGTTGTGCATCAATAGTTCATATGTAATGTAACCCCAAATTAACTTACAACATGCTCTAACTTCTTTTAACCAAATATTAAATAATTATCCCAATTAGTTGCTCTAGTTATTCTTTTTGCACGATCACTTAAATGGCTCATATATACATATGCATGTTACATGTATTAGAGAAAATTATTACTTCAAATAAGCTATTTCTTTTGTTCTGATATGTTTTGTGTTAGATACTTACAAGCAAGCATCCACAGATTGTAAAGCAAACATTTATGTGTTCTTTTTTCTGCAAACATGTTTGCACGAACAAACAATCTAATAATCATTCTAGTAATCTGAATTCTGTATAATGTATAGATATATATATATATATATTGAAAAATATGAAGGTAATAACCGTATATAATGCTCGAATTATATGGAATTTATCAAGCTATATTAGATTCAAGGAGTGTCTGACTGTGAGCAACAAAATCAAACTGTGCTCTTAGAGCAGACTAGGTTTTGATAAGCTTATGAAGGCTGTTGTCAATATCCTTTAAGTTATGCTGAATCAACCATCTGAGCTCATCCAAATTTTAAACTAATACATGATAAAATTATATTTTAATATCTTATAAAAACAATAAAATGATTAATAAATTTATTTTTAAACTTGAAAAAGAAATTATATTTGACTTTCGACCCTTTAAAAAATTCTAACTTTACCTTATCAGAAAGGTTATTAATTAGAATCTAGAAATAATAAATAACAAGGTAAAGCTTGTTTGACATCTGGACATGGATGCATATATAATTCAGAAATGGGTGTAAGCATGTGTACAGCACATGCATGAATAGCAGAATGGGTGCCCTGCAAACAAGTGAATTGGTCCATTTCGTTAAGTCTCGATCTGCATCTTAATTCACGGAGTTCACTGATGGAGCATATTAATTGGCCCATGTGCCCTAGCCATTGGAGAGTTGAAATTTTAATATAATTCGATTTATATTATACTATATATATAATATACGGACAATGACGAGGAATTTAATTCGACTTGTGCACGTAACTGATACCGTTTAATTCTTTAAATCTCAAGTCTTCCATCGACTTCGACTTATTTGTTTCATATACTAAAAGTATGGATAAAGAGTGGTATTGTGCATGAAGCCACGTCCCTCGTTATACTTCAAATTTGGATTTGGACAGCCAGTTTCACATACACATTGATTGAACCATTCACCTCGGGAAACCTTAAAAGAATGTGAGATTAAAATACCTAAGTATGCACCAGTTGTCATGCTGCTGCATTTTTATAATCTTTGTTTATTTCCTTGTAGGACCATTCCATGTAACCACGCAACTGGTTAATTTATCTGGACGATATTGATTAAAAAATCCTTCAATTTCGAGCTTGTTTATCTAGCGATGGCGACTGCCAAGATCTATCTATACAGTCAACAATATATAGTAAGATCCCTCACGTTGTATTATAGGATTATGACATAATTTAGTTTTATTAGAGGTAGAGTGAATCAACGGAAATTTCATATTTTGGCTCTTCATTTTCCAACGTTAAATCAATAAATACTTTTGGAGCCTGCCATGTCAACGACTACTTTTCTTGCTACTCAATTATAACAATTTTATACCAAAAATACTTCAAACATTAAAATTATATATATTAACAATACAATAATTTTAACTCAATAAAATTATACTATATTTTTTGTTTCATCAAACGAGTTATATTAAAATTTTCAACTCCATTTATAATAAAATTTAAATCATAAATTCTAATATTTAATTTCAAATTTTAATTAAATCATTATTCAACCTTAATTTTATACAACAATTAATAAATTCATCAAGTCAAAAATCATTAAAAAAAACTAGTCTAATAATAAGTAATTAAATATATTAGTGAGAAAAGTGCACTGTGGAAGACAGACTAGGGAATAGGGACGTTCACTTAGATCGGGGAATCCGATGAGAACTGCAGAGGCTTTCTTCAAAAGCACGACTTAAACTGGGGGTTGGTAAGATAGCGCCGCGCGTATCTTCTCTTGTTTAATCTTATATCACTAAAACTAGGGACACATAGGTGGGTTCGGGTTTTTATCTATTTGATTAGAAAATATATATCTTGTATCTGAAATTTGATCCGACTTTAGAAATGATTTCATCCCGATCTGAATCTAATTTAATTTTTGAGATAAAATTCGAATCCGACTCGATCTAAAATAAATATATTTATAAAATATATTATTTTTTATTCAATAAAAATAGAGATCTAATTAAAAAATATATATAGTGGGTTATTATAACAAGTATCCTTAAATATATAAGATAAATTTATATTATTTTTTAGTTCGAACTGACTCGAATATTTTTATCCTAAACTCGAACCCGATCCAATCCGAACATATTTTTTAAAAATTCGACCTGACCTCAATTTTTTTTAAAAAAATAACCATATCAAATCGGATCGGCGTCAAATATGGGTCATGTGCCCATCCCTAACTAAAATTCAGTTACCTATACATAAATAGTAATTTGAATGGCCAATAATTTTTAGAATAAATGGTTAAAAAGTTTCTTCCTCTTAGGAAATTTTACTGTTGAGCGCCTAAAATAAGGCTAAAATTGGTGTTAATGGTAAAAAAGATTACAGGTTAAAAGTGTGACGGACAATGTTATAATCTGCAACCGAAAAGGTTATAAGTTAAAATAACATAACATGTTGCAATATAATGTTATACAGTGTAAGAAGACAAGTTATAAGCGGTAAATGTTATGAATACTATTAAAATCTTAGATTGCGTCAAAAATATTATCAGATTTTAAGCTGATTGAGCATTGTATTATCCCACTATAAGAAAATAAGTTAAAAATTGAACATGTTATGAACATATATAAGAAATACAGTTGCGCTCAATAATGTCATGGTTCACTAATAAAGGAGGTTGTATATTTGACTCTTAATATTTTTAATACTATAATGGGTTGCGTCTAAAATATTATCAGAGTTTTAGCTGATGGAACCGTAGATTTTTCTACAATAAGAAAATAAGTTAAAAACTAAAATTGTAATTATTATATATAATAAATATGGTTGCACATATTAATATAATGTTTCACTAAGAAATATGTTGCGATCTTTAATGTTAATATATTTATTAATAAAACATGTTGCGTTCAAGAGTGTCATGGTTCATGTTACAATATGGAATCTTAATTTTTTTAATAGTAAAATGAGTTGCGTCTAAAATGTTATCAGAGTTTAAGCAGACAGAGCCTTAGATTTTCCCACTATAAGAAAATAAGTTAAAAGCTGAAAATATTATGAATATGTATAATAAAAATAAAGTTGTAATCTAGAATCTTAATATTTTTAATAATAAAATAAGTTACTCCCAAGAATATTATGATTCACTAAGAAAATAGGTTGCGATCTGTAATGTAATGTTAATATTTTTCATAAAATAAGTTGCACCTAAAATTGTCAAAGTTTTGAATAGAAATTTCAGCTGTGATATGTTATGCTAATATTTTTATTAATAAAATAGGGTTTGTCAAAAAAATTAAAAACATCAAAATTTAAAATATCGATATTGAGTATATTATTATTGATACTTTTAAATATAGAAAAATTTGAAGATAATATCGAAAGTGAAAATATCAATACATATGTTGTAATGATTGATTCTTTTAAAAACTCAAAGAAAATAAGTTAAAAGCTTAAAATATTACGAATATATTTATGAAATACGGTTGCATGACAAAAAATAAAAAAGATCAAAATATTAAATATCGATATATAATATAATAGTATCAATACCTCTAAATATTGAAAAAGTTAAAAATAAGATCGAAAGTTAAAATATCAAAACTTATACGTTAATGATTGATACTTTTAAAAATTAAAAACGATGACAAAAAGATCGAAATTTAAAATTAAATTGTTTCAAAAACCTCCCCAATTTAATTAAATTGTTTAATAAGCCTCACCAATTTCTATCCTCTTTTCAATTGATCCAAAAAAAATATTAATCTCACTTCTTTCTACCCTTGTTTCACTCACTTCATTCACCACTAAACCCTTTTTCAGTTGCTCATCCCCATCTACACATTTTTCCAAGTTCACTAACACAACAATTCATCTCTTTTATTTCACCCCACATTTTATCAACTTCTTTCACCACTCCATCCAATTTTGCATTTGTTTTTTCCTCAAACTCCTTCCCATCAAATTTTAGGGTATCAATCACTTTCTCAATTTTGATTTGTCTTTTGGATACCTCTTGTAACACCCCAACTCATACTCGACCCGGATATGAGTCCGAGATATCACATTGACTTTTTAAAAAAGTATTCTTATAAAATATCAAAACATTTGAACTCATATTAAGAAAATACTATCATATATTGTTGAATTATGTTCGTTAAAACCAATTTGAAAAAATACGTTTTTATGAACAGTAAAATATGGTGTGAACAGTACCGTGAACAGTACCATTAACAGTGAAAATTTTCGAATATCAATTGTGTATCGATGCACTGCTACAGTACTTTGTAAAAATACGTATAAACTCGTAAAAATCTAAGCTTTCATCCGTATAAAATTTATCAATTACATATACGCATTTAAAACATTACAAAACTCAATTGTATGACTTTTCAAAATCGATTAGAATATATATTGGATTTAATCCTTTATTTACATGCCAACTACTTTCCTTATTACAACATACATACTATACATTTCTTTTATGATCTGATCTTTGGAAAGGAGGAACGGACCTGTCTTGTATAACTTTTATCAATCTTTCTCTTCTCGAAACCTACGCGTTAAACAATCACGCTCTAAGTCTATGACTTAGTGAGACATATAAAACATATAATAAAAATAATGCATTTCATATCTATATTCCAATGGATCAAATATGTCTCAAAAGACCATGTAAATATTCCAAAGGATACATATATGTCCCGAAAGACCACATAGAACCCTCGACTCTTGGCATACAAACTATACCTATAGCTCTCGTATCATATACCATGAGCATTATTCTTGTGTTTCATATGTTCATGTACTCATTTCATTTCTCTTGTGATCACATATACCTTTTCTTCTGTCACATACCACATGTATGTGTAAACATCTATGTCATTTAATATAACATGTAATACATATTGCATATTCATGTATATCATATCATATATCATATGTTTTATGCTCTTATGTTCATGCAGATCATTTAATATATATAATAACCTATACCCATTTCATGTATTCATGCACATATAAGAATCACAAATCAAATAACATTTTAGGAGTCACTTCTTACCACAGTAACTCCATCACTGCCTCATCACAAGCCAATGTTCGTTCAATAACATAAGTACAATTAAAATTTGCACTCACCTTAGCCTTGCTTTGATTCGATCCTAATTCTTTGATTGTTCCAGAACTTGTTTAGGCTCAATATATACATAAACATAATTTCTGAGACAATTATCAAAAGCCTAAACCTTATAACTTGATATTAATAACTCAAGTTAATTTAATGAACCAAAATTCCATTTTTGCTTTAGGGGTGTATCGATGCACTATGGGTGCATCGATACACAAAATAGCTTCAAAATTCTCATACATCGATGCACCCCTTAATGCATCGATGCACCTTCAAAATTTGTCTTAGTGCATCGATACATACTCATAGTGCATCGATGCACCTGCCCAAAATAGGCCATTTCATCTGAAAATCCTCAACACTTCATCCAAATTTTCATGTATAAAATCTTTATTATGCTACTAAACTCATCTATAACAACTTTAACTAATTTATATTATTCCAACACTTTATAATCTCCCATATTTCATCCAAATTCTTAAAGTTAAGAATCATACCAAAATTTCCATGTTATCCAAACTTAATTCTAACACTTCTAACTTCTTATTCTCATAGATGACAAGTCAAATTCATCCTCCAAATTCACTTAAACCTTCTTATTCAAAATTTCACTTAAAACCCCATTTTCTTTAATCTTTTATAACTCCTTTATCTTTTGATTTTAAGACAAATTAAGTTTTTCTTAAGCTTAATTATCATCTAAGGATCAAAACCCAACTTAAATTTAAGCTAATAATCAACAACGAAGTAATCTTACTTTTGCAAGCTTGGCTCCCTTTCTCTCGTATGATAATGAAGAAGAAGATGAAGTGGAGAAAAATATCTCCTCATCCTTATCCCACATGTTTATATATCATTTTATTATCATTTCCAATTCAAATGACCATTTTACCCTTTAATTCTTTTAAAAATTACTAATAACCCTTTAGGAAATACTTTCAAATAAATCATTAAACTTTTCAACTTTTCCACTTTAATCACCAAATTCTAAAATTTTACAATTTAGTCACTAACCCGGTATTGAGGTTGTTACAAATCTCCCCTCCTTTTTAAGAAAATTCGTCCTCGAATTTTCATTGTATATATACCAATAAGAACATATCTTTTAATGTTCTTACGTTGCTTTCACTTCTTTATCCCTTCAAAATTTATAATCAATGATTTGCCTTCAATTTCCAAAGAACCCAATCTATTTCTGTCTTTTCTTTCCTTCAATTCTACATTTTCCTTTGATCTTTCTAAAATCCATATAATGTCACTCATTATATAGACAATAACCTTCATTCTCATCACTTCATATCATAAATCAATCTATTTCTTCATTAATCTCTAATTACCTTATCACAATACCAAACTTTTATTCCATCATCATTTGACCTAAAACACGACTTTAAATCTTCTTTAATTGTGATTAAACATATACTTTACATAATCAAACAATATTTCCACATTACTTTGTACACTTTTCGTATTTCTATATCGAACTTATCATCTACACTTCCATATAACCTTTATCACACTTAACCCTTTAATTTCTTTATCCTTTTACTCATTCACAATTCAAACTATTTTTGTAACATAGATCATATCTTTTCTTCAGCCTCTCATACGTTATTCATATCACTTAGACTTATCCCTGATTACAGATCTTCATCACATCTTCGTAACTTTGATAGTTCTTTTTATTTATACATATCCTCTTCCTTGACCATCTCTTGCACTGATAATTTCTTCCTTAATCTTATACAAATACTTATTTCTTTGTCTACATAATATCTATATGATCAGAATACACAACCAAATCCAGATTCATCATACTTAATTAACTTAACCTTATATCTTTTCCAAATCTTACAACTCTATCACCTTTACTATTACAGTTTATAAACAACAACTATTCAATCTAGGGCACAAGCCCTAATCATCCAATCATATACCTTCTTTTCTGTCAAAATTTTCCTCCACGATATCATACTCAACTTTTCAAACTCATACTTTTACTCGCACACTATACTATTCCTCTGTTTGAGAGTCAAACGTTGTAACTTTCTTTACCTTATAAATTGTTCACCAATATACTCATTCTTAAACTCTTTTTATCAATCCCCAGCTTTACTCAACTATATGAATCCTCATTTCCTTTACGATATCACCTTACTATGATCAAAATATACAACTGTATCCAATACATTTTCATCACGAAATCTTGTTAGCCAACGCTAACTCTTTCCTATAGAGTACAAACCCTTATCATATCCACACTCTTGCTTATACATAATACTACCCATTTGTTTCAAATCCATAACTCTGATTTCATTCATCTTATAAACGTATCACTGATGCACTTATTCTTGAACTCTTCTACAATACTAACCACCTCATTTGATCTTTTAACGTTCTTATGGTGACATTTGTCCACCATACTCTAACTTGCCCACGTAGTAACGAAACTTCTCGATTTAACTTCTCCACTTTGGAGAAATGAAAACCTTCTAACATTATCTTCATATCATTTATTTCAAAGTTCTGTAACAATATAATCTTCCTCAAATTCACCCTTGAACTCGGGTGCTCTTAACTCTTTTCGATATATTCATTCAACATCATGTAGACATTCCCTAATCTTGTACAAGCACTCCCTGAGGTTTTCGCTCTTCTCCTTGCCTGGCAAAGGCATGTGAATGATATTACCTTCAGATCTATCGCCTTGTGCTTCACTTTGGAATGTCATATGATCATACATATAATATAACATAACATTTTAACTCTATTTTCAAGACATCATACTCCTTACACTATCAGATTAGAAACTTTTTCACTTTATGTTGGCATGTATACTTTTTAAAACACTTGTGACTTCATTTTTAGACTAGAATCGACTAAACCATAGCTATGATACCATTAAATGTAACACCCCAACCCGTACCCGACCCAGATACGAGTCTGCGATGTCACATTGACTTTTTAAAATAATATTTTTATAAAATATCAAAACATTTGAACTCATATTAAGAAAATACTATCATATATTGTTGAATTATGTTCGTTAAAACCAATTTGAAAAAAAATACATTTTTATGAACGCTAAAATATAGTATAAACAGTACCGTGAATAGTACTATTAACAGTGAAAAATTTTGAATATCAATTGTGTATCGATGCACTACTACAGTACTTTCGTAAAAATATGTATAAACTCGTAAAAATCTAAGCTTTTATCCGTATAAAATTTATCAATTACATATACGCATTTAAAACATTACAAAACTCAATTGTATGACTTTTCAAAACCGATTAGAATATATATCAGATTTAATCCTTTATTTACATGCCAACTACTTTCCTTATTACAACATACATACTATACATTTCTTTTCTGATCTGATTTTTGGAAAGGAGGAATTGACCTGTCTTGCATAACTTTTATCAATCTTTCTCTTCTCGAAACCTACGCGTGAAACAATCACACGCTAAGTCTATGACTTAGTGAGGCATATAAATATATAATAAAAATAATGCATTTCATATCTATATGAATATATCATCTACTCATTCAATCATGTCATCTATGATTCCATGTAAATAATAATAGCATGATAACATGTAATAATGCAAACACTTTTATACCTTTTTGTAAGCCAATGCACATTACTGAGAACTCAAGGTATTCGAGTACATTGAGGTTGTGTACTATGCTGTCACCACAACTCATATGGGGTCCCACTAGGGGCTATGAAATTTTATCCCGAAGGACCTATGTATTGTATTTATCTTAAAGGACCACTCCTTAAGAACCATATACATATTCTAATGGATCAAATATGTCTCAAAAGACCCTATAAGTGTTCCAAATGATACATATACATCCCGAATGACCACGTAGAACCCTGGACTCTTGGCATGCCAACTATACCTATATCTCTCGTATCATATACCATGGGCATTATTCTTGTGTTTCATATGTTCATGTACTCATGTCATTTCTCTTGTGATCACATATACCTTTTCTTCTGTCACATACCACATGTATGTGTAAACATCTATGTCATTTCATATAACATGTAATACATACTGCATATTCATGTATATCATATCATATATATTATGTTTTATGCTTTTATGTTCATGCAGATCATGTAACATATATAATAACCTATACCCATTTCATGTATTCATGCACATATAAGAATCACAAATCAAATAACATTTTAGGAGTCACTTCTTACCACAGTAACTCCATCACTGGCTCATCGCAAGCCAATGTTCATTCAATAACATAAGTACAATTAAAATTTGCACTCACCTTAGCCTTGCTTTGATTCGATCCTAATTCTTTGATTGTTCCAGAACTTGTTTAGGCTCAATATATATACATAAACATAATTTCCGAGACAATTACCAAAAAGCCTAAACCTTATAACTTGATATTAATAACTCAAACTAGTTTAATGAACCAAAATTCCATTTTTCCTTTAGGGGTGTATCGATGCACTTTGGGTGCATCGGTACATAAAATAGCTTCGAAATTCCCATGCATCGATGCACCCCTTAATGCATCGATGGACCCCTTAATGCATCGATGCACCATCAAAATTTGTCTTAGTGCATCGATACATACTCATAGTGCATCGATGCACCTGCCCAAAATAGGCCATTTCATCCGAAAATCCTCAACACTTCATCTAAATTTTCATGTATAAAATCCTTATTATGCTACTAAACTCATCTATAACAACTTTAACTAATTTCTATTATTCCAACACTTTATAATCTCCCATATTTCATCCAAATTCTTAAGGTTAAGAATCATACATGTTGAGTTAATCGATCGACGGAATCGGCCAAGAGGGGTTGAATTGGCAATTAAAATTTTGGTGGAAGCTTTTGCAGAAAATTGAAAGTAATTGCACAGCGATTTAGAGTGGTTCGACTTTCTCAATCAAAGTCTACATCCACTACCTTAGATATCCACACTAAGGATTTTTCAACAAATTCACTAATTTGTTCTTTCTTTTGAGGCCAAAGAGATAACCTTATAACTCCCTCAAGAATATACCCCAATTCTTGAGAACACTCTTTCTCAAAGAGAATATTACAAATTTGCAAACTTACAAGGAAATCCTCACAAGGTAGATTGTTTGCACAATTCTAGAACAAATAAAAGAACACTAAAAAATGAATACAATTGAGTACAAGTAGTGTTCTTGAAAGCAAAATGAATATTGTATGAAAAATAGGCTTGAAATGCTCAAACTTGAGGTTTGATGCTTTCTCTTTGATTCTCTCTTGATTGTTGTTTCTTGTTGTTGATCAATGGCTTCTAAGCTTGTTTAAATACACCTTCGAATGATTCTGAACATTAGGGATGCTTAGTGGAGTCAGTAGAACCGTTTAAGTGTGAAAAGATTTAATTAAAGCAGTTGGGAGCGTCAGTGCATCGATGCATACCCATGGTGCATCAGTGCATCAATGTAAAATTCAAATATTTTGACCGTTGGACCCTTAGTGCATCGGTGCATTCGATGTTTCAAAATTGCCAGAGTGCATCGATCCATGGCTGGTGCATCGATGCATCAAATGCATTCGATGTTTTCATAAAATCCTCAGTGCATCGATGCATGGTATGTGCATCGATGCATGAAATGCATTCGATGTTCAATTTAATTCATGGTGCATCGATGCATGGATTGGTGCATCGATGCATCACTTTGATAAATTGATTTTAGGCTTGATTTTGGTTCAAAATACTTTATGAAATTTGTTTCAAAAATAGTTTAAGTATAAAATACAATTTTACACATTTAGTAAGGTTTGAAATTGATCTTGAAAGACTTGAAGTAATAATTTGATATTCGATTAATTAAATCAAATATACTTAGAAAATCATTTGTAAAATCTTAAAATTCTTTTAAACTTAATTTGTTATATCGAAACACAAGAATGTTTTCAACAATCTCGCCCTTTTTGATATAACAAAACATTTGTGTTATTTTAAGATTTTCTAAAATTTTGAAATCAATTTTGAAAAATTATTCCCCCTTACTACCACACTTCTCCCCTTTAATACTTCTACACTTCTCCCCATTTTTGTTAAATCAAAAAGACATTAAAATGTTTTAAACAAGGTTTTGAAAAGCATAACCAATTGATTTTAAATATATACATAGCTTAAGCTGCTAAGATCACAACCAAAAGAGAGATTAGCCATTAGTTTCATAACCAATATTCATAAATAAATATGAAATGACATAATTGGTCATATATATCTAATGATGCAAAAGTAAGAAAATTCAATCAAACCCAATATATATATATATATATTAAGTTCAAAATCCAATCATCCAAACGATAACAAATTCAAGCATTTAACAATCCAAAACAAACAATCCAGAAACATCAAAAATAATCTAAGTTTGAAATACGAGGAAAGCATGGAGAAAATGTCTAATCCATCGGAGGGTCAGGAGAAGTATGATAATGAGCTCGAATTCAAGAGCGAGCGCGTCCATACGTTCACGCATCTCCCACTGAAACTCAGTAATCTGAGACTCCATGGAGGCAAACCTCATATCAAAATACTCCAAGAAGGATTGAAAATATGGTAGCATTTGATCTTCTTGCCGTGCCGGTTCCAGTGCAGGCTCATCGTCTGGAACGTGATCGTCGATATATTGCATAAGTTGTTGAAACTCAGGATCATCGTCAAAATATTTGAATTTTACACGGATGCATCGATGCACCGATGCACCATGGGTATGCATTGATGCACTGACGCTCCCAACTGCTTTAATTAATTATTTTCACACTTAAACGACTCTATTGACTCCACTAAGAATCCCCAATGTTCAGAATCATTTGAAGGTGTATTTAAACAAGCTTAGAAGCCATTGATCAACAACAAGAAACAACAATCAACAAGAATCAAGAGAGAATCAAAGAGAAAGCATCAAACCTCAAGTTTGAGCATTTCAAGCCTATTTTTCATTCAATATTCATTTTGCTTTCAAGAACACTACTTGTACTCAATTGTATTCATTTTTTAGTGTTCTTTTCTTTGTTCTAGAATTGTGCAAATAATATACCTTGTGAGGATTTCCTTGTAAGTTTGTAAATTTGTAATCTTCTCTTTGAGAAAGAGTGTTCTCAAGAATTGGGGTATATTCTTGAGGGAGTTGTAAGGTTATCTCTTTGGCCTCAAAAGAAAGAACAAATTAGTGAATTTGTTGGAAAATCCTTAGTGTGGATAGCTAAGGTAGTTTACGTAGACTTTGATTGAGAAAGTCGAACCACTCTAAATTACTGTGCAATTACTTTCAATTTTCTGCAAAAGCTTCCACCAAAATTTTAATTGTCAATTCACCCCCTCTTGGCCAATTCCGTTGATCGATTAACTCAACAATTGGTATCACAACCTCACTCATTTGAAGGTTTAATCACCTCTTGAGTTAATTCGGGAAGAGTTACATCGATTATCAAGTCATCAATGGCCTCTACTTCAAATGTCGACTCCGGTCTTGATTCGATGCCCGTCAATAAGCCTCATTTCTTCAATGGAGCTAACTATGCCTATTGTAAGAATAGGATGATGTATTTCATTCAAGCAAGTGACATGGGAGCATGGAATGTTGTAGAAGACGGATATATCAAGCCTCTCACTCATCCAAGATTGTGGAGTGAATGAGAGACAAGAATGTTCCAGTTCAACTCCAAAGCAATCCATATCATATTTTTTGCTCTTGGACCAGATGAATATAGAAGAGTTTTATCTTGTACAACCGCCAAAGAAATATGGGATAAACTACAAGTCATTCATGAAGGCACCGACGAGGTAAAAAAATATAAAATTAGTCTTCTAACACATAGCTATGAAAATTTCAGGATGAAACCAAATGAATATATCAAAGCTATGACGGATAGATTCTCAACGATTGTCAATGGTCTCAAATCATATGGAGAGATCATTCCAAATGAAAAGCTTATGAGGAAGTTATTTTACTCACTTCCAAAATCGTGGCAATCCAAGAAGACGACAATCATCGAGGCTAAGAACCTAAAATCCTTAACTGTTGAAGAGCTAATTGGTTCCCTCATCACTCATGAAATGATGCTTGAAGATGAGGTGGACCTCGATAAGATTGATGAGACACCAAAGGAGAAGGAGAAGAAGAAAAAACATTGGAGTTACTCTCAAATCCACAAAAGATGAGAGTGATTCAGATGAAGATGACGATGATGAGGAAATGACATTGTTTGCCAAACGGTTCAGAAAAATGATGAGACCTTATCGAGGAAGAAAATTCAAACGAAATGAAGGTCTAAAAAATGAACCAAAAGAGAATGACCCTATCATTTGCTATGAATGCAAAAAGCCGGGGCATGTCAAATATGATTGCCTACATTTGAAAAGAAATGGTCAATAAAAGAATCAGCACTAGGCTCATGTGGCTACATGGAGCGATGAAGAGGGTTCTGATGAAGAGGAACAAGAAGTAGCAAACTTGTGCTTGATGGCATTCGGGGAAGATTCTAAGGTAACATCTAACTCATCTGACTGGACCTTCTAGAAACTGCCACGTCACACCGCGTCGTGCCCAGAGTCGTGCCCATGTCTCCAGTTGTGACCAAATAATAAAACAAATACAGAATTCACCCGTTTTGTCACTAATTCTAGAAAGTAAGGACCTGCACGAAAACAAACATAACACGACCAATTTAGTAGTAATAATTCCTCAAAACCAAAGAAATAACAAACAAAGATTAACGATTCTGAACACTCATCAATGCTCAAGATACATGACTGGAGACAAAAGCCGGTTCATAAAGCTTAACGCCAAAAATGGAGGAGAAGTGACTTTTGGTGATAATTCAAAAGGTCACATCGAAGGTATAGGTACCATAGGTAATACCTCTTCCATACAAATTAAAAATGTTTTATATGTGAATGGATTAAAGCACAATCTCTTAAGTATTAGTCAATTATGTGATAAAGGATTCAATGTCATGTTTGAAACTAATGGTTGTAAAGTTATTGACATTGCATCTAATCGGATTATGCTTGTTGGTCATAGAATAGGAAACATATACATGGTGTATTTAGACTCTATTGATATGACTAATTTATGCCTAGTTTCTAAGGATGAGCATGATAGTTGGTTATGACATAGGAGACTAGGACATGCTAGTATTAGTGTTTTACAACGGCTAATTCAAGGAAATTTAGTTCGAGGGTTGCCTAAGCTTAAATTTGATAATGATAAAATCTGTGATACTTGTGCTAAAGGAAAACAAAAGAGATTTTCTTTTAAATCCATTAATGATGTATCAACTAGTATAGTATTACAATTGATCCATATAGATCTTTTTGGGCCAACTAGGACTACTAGCTTGGATGGAAAACAATATGCATTTGTCTTGGTAGATGACTATTCTAGATATACTTGGGTTCTATTCTTAAGTACTAAAGATGAAGCATTAGAAAAATTCATAACGTTTTCAAAAGTAATCCAAAACGAAAAAGGTTACTCTATAATTAGTGTTAGGAGTGATCATGGAACTGAATTTGAAAATCTTGGATTTACTGATTTTTGAAATTCAAATGGTATTAGCCATAATTTTTCAGCACCTAGAACCCCTCAACAAAATGGAGTTGTTGAGAGGAAAAATCGAACTTTAGAAGAAATGGCTAGAACCATGCTTTGTGAAAATAATTTGCCAAAATATTTTTGGGCAGAGCCACAAATACTGCTTGTTATGTTATTAATCGAGTAATGATTAGGCCTATTTTAACGAAAACTCCATATGACCTTTTTAAAAATAAAAAGCCTAACATTAGTTATTTTCATCCTTTTGGATGTAAATGTTTTGTTTTAAACAACGGGAAAGAAAACCTTGGCAAATTTGATGCTAAAAGTGATGAAGGAATTTTTTTGGGTTATTCCTTAAATTCTAAAGTTTATCGAGTATTTAATAAAAGAACTTTAGTTGTAGAAGAGTCTATACATGTTGTTTTCGATGATAATCCCCTTCCGAGGAAGGATTCTTGTTTGAATGATGATGTAGGTATTATAAATATAAATGACGTTGAACATGACGTTGGAGAACCATCATCAAAAGAAGAAACGAAAGACGAGGAAACTCAAGATCCTCTCGAGAATCCAACTATTGAAGAAAGGGAAGTATCTTACCCAAGGGAATACAACTATGTCAAGGATTGTGAGATTATAGGTGATCCATCCAAAGGGGTAACAACTCGATCTTCTCTTAGAAATATTTGTAATTATGTTGCATTTATCTCATGCATAGAGCCTAAGAATATTAAAGAAGCATTAAATGATGAACATTGGATTATGGCTATGCAAGAAGAGTTAAATCAATTAGAGAGAAGTAAAGTATGAACATTAGTTGAAAGGCCTAGTAATAAATCTACTGTAGGTACTAGATGGGTGTTTAGGAATAAGCTTGATGAAAGTGGTAATATAGTGAGAAACAAGGCTAGACTTGTTGCTCAAGGGTATACTCAAGAAGAGGGCATAGACTATGATGAAACATACGCTCGCGTAGCTAGGATGGAAGTAATTAGAATGTTATTAGCATTTGCATGTTTTCATGAATTTAAATTATACCAAATGGATGTTAAAAGTGCATTTTTAAGTGGTTTTATAAAGGAAGAAGTGTATGTGGAACAACCTCCAGGTTTTGAAGATTTAAAATTTCCAAATCATGTTCTTAAATTGACAAAAGCGCTTTATGGTTTAAAACAAGCTCCTAGAGCTTGGTATGAAAGATTGTCAAACTTTTTAATTGAAAAAGGTTTTTCAAAAGGGAAGGTTGACACTACATTGTTTTTAAAGCATAAAGGTAAAGATTTATTAGTAGTTCAAATTTATGTTGATGATATAATATTTGGTTCTACTAATGATGTTCTTTGCCAAGAATTTTCTAAGCTAATGCAAAGTGAATTCGAGATGAGCATGATGGGGGAGCTCTCATTTTTCTTGGGACTCCAAATCAAGCAAAAAAAAGATGGCATCTTCATCAATCAAGCTAAGTACGTCAAAAATATGCTCAAGAAGTTTGGACTGAAAAATGAAAAGTCACATAACACTCTAATGAGCTCATCGACAAAGCTTAACAGAGATGAAGGAGGTAAATGTGTGGATGTTAAATTATATAGGTCAATGATTGGTTCTTTTCTTTATCTAACTACAAGTAGATCGAACATTATGTTTAGTGTTTGCTTATGTTCTAGGTTTCAATCATGCCCAAAGGAATCACATTTACTAGCTGTTAAGAGGATCTTTAGATACCTTAAGGACACTCATAGTTTAGGACTTTGGTATCTTAGAGACTCTAGCTTTAGCTTGCATGCCTTCTCTGATGCAGATTATGGAGGATGCAAATTAGATAGGAAAAGCACCTCCGGTACTTGCCAATTCCTTGGAAATATGTTGATTTCTTGGTTTTTAAAGAAACAAAATTGTTGCATTATCTACCACTGAAGTGGAATACATTTCATCCAGTAGTTGTTATGCACAAATTTTATGGATGAAACAACAACTTTTTGATTATGGAATTGAAGTAGGTACCATTACTATCAAGTGTGACAATACTAGTGTTATTTGTCTCACTAAAAATCCCATCCAACACTCTAGAACTAAGCATATTGAAATTAGACATCACTTCATTAGAGACCATGTCGCTAAGGAAGATGTAGTTCTCGAATTTGTTGATACTTTGCATCAATTAGCGAACATCTTTACAAAACCTTTAGACAAGGAAAGATTTTGGACATTTAGGAGAGAATTAGGTTTAACTGACCTATCTTCACTTTGTGTTTAAAATAACTTTATCACTTTTAAGAATAAATGAAAAATGCTTATAATAATAATTTTTTATTGCATTCTTTGCTATTAGTTAGGGGGAGTTTATGTTGCTTGATGAAAATTAATTTTATGTTCAAAAGTAGTATAAGGATTAATTTGATTGATTGAACATAATTAATTTTCAATATATGAGTTACCAATACCACTATAGCCAATTAATTTAGCATTTTGAGTGTTTAAAACAGAGTTTTGGCATTTTTGTGCTTCATGCATCGATACACCTAACAGTGCATCAATGCATCCTTGAATGTGCATCGATACACCATGAAGGTGCACCGATGCACGCCTTGAATGTGCATCGATGCACAAGGCCATGCATCGATGCATCCATCGGGTTTGGGTTAAAAAACCTGATTCTCTTCTTTATTTCAAAACCCTAAAAAACACTCCATTATCGCCTCTCTTTCTTTAAATCTCCTTTTTCTCAAAATCATCAAAAAATTTTCGGAATCTTCGAGCTTTTCATCTCTATATCCTGCTATTATCATTAAATCGTGCAACACAACATCTCATTCCTCTCAAATCTGAAATTTTTAAGGTATTTTTCTAAAAACCTCTATTTTATCATATTCTAATCTTAGGACTAGTTTTAATTAGTTCTAGGATGAATATTTTATCGGGCATTGATTGTTTGATGATTACAAACTAGATTTTACAACCAATTTCATCAAAACCTCCCTAATCTTGTACAAGCACTCCCTGAGGTTTTCGCTCTTCTCCCTGCCTGGCAAAGGCAGGTGAATGCTATTACCACAGGAGAAACCTTCAAAATTAGATTACAATATTAAACAAAGTTGTTCAATTCTCAATAACAAAAATTGTTTGTTATTACATTTTCTTTTCTTTTTGGTCTTCCCAATTTCAATTTGATCATGATTCGAACCACTTGTTCCTTGCCCCATGCAAAAATATGTGGCATCCTAGTTTCTTTTGCAGTCGATACACTTGTAGAATTCGACCAAAAATCAAACAATACAACATGGATTCAAATTTAACACTATAATTCAATTTATTTAATTAAGTATTATAACAAAAAATATCTTCAATACTCATTTACCTCTAATATTGCAATGCAACCTTTTAGGTATGTGTGCTTTCCAGGCTTTTAAAAGATACTATTACATCTATTAGTTTGTTCGCAACAAATTTTGTCCAATTTAGTTCTCCTTTCATCCTTTCGTCACACAACAACTTTAAATTGTTATTTCTTGGACATGTATCACCAATTAGACAAAGAAATATTTCAACAACGTATAACAATACTCTCGCCTTCAGTTGATCCTAATCAAATTTACCGCTTTTTATCTCTCCCTCCAGCTCAGCTAATGTAGCATTTGTCTTTATATTATACATCTGGCTAAGTTTTTTCTAATCCTTCCTTTCAACTACTTTGACACAAGTCTCTTCATTTTTTAGCCTCAACACGGCTACAACTTCCTGAACTCCTAGAGAAAATGAATATCCACTGAACCTAATTATACAATTTTCAATATTAAAATTCTCTTTCAACTCCCGACACAACTTTCTACGAATTGGTCGTGTCGTTACCTCAATCAAAATCTCAAATCCTAAATCTTTAACTGTAACACCCTCGATATATGAGTCAAAGATATCACAACAACTTAAAAACATTTAGTGAATTGCCTAAAAATTTGTTTCATTTGAAAACACTCCTATTCTAACTTTCAAAATTTATTTTAAAGTATATCTCAACTTATAAGTTATTTCTTTGTACATGAAAATAAAATAATTTGTTAATCAGTAATTTTACTAAATCATATTTTTCGTAAAATCTTTTAAAAACATAATAATGTAATAAATTCTTGTCATGCATAGATACCGATAAAACTAAACTAAGTAAAATAAACTAAAATAGTTCTAGTTTACTATTACAGATTATTAAAAATAAATACGATAAATAGAAATCACTGATATAATTATACATGTAACTACTAGTCAAAAGAAAATTCAATGATGTCTTACTGATACTGGAATTATAGATGATCTGCACATGATGCTTGGAAGGCTCCTCATAAAACGTCTGTATCTCAATCAGACCCTACGCATGAAAATCATCACGCGCTAAGTATAACTTAGTAAGGTAGTAATAATCTAAGGTGAGAAAAATCTGCAAATATCATAAACATAAATAAAATAATTCGAATTAAAACATTAAACTGACAAACCAACATTTTCCAAGTCGATTTCTTAACTGAGACCTAAAATTTCTTTTTAAATCGTGAACTCATGAAAATTCTGATAAATCATATCTGATAAAATAAGCATATTATGCTTTCTGTCAACTGGAATTCATTCACAACTTGCATATTCATTTTCATAGCCCAATGCATAATTATGAGAACATAAGATACGTGAGTAAGGTGTGCACTATGAACAACACTGTGCAAATCGTAACTGATACTGAGATATGATGCACTTCAGTGCCATCATAACCTGAATAAGCACCAACGGTGCTGGACATTGATACACGAATGTACCAAAGCTGATATGATAACATTGATACACGAATGTACCAAAGCTGATATGATAACATTGATAAACGAATGTATCAAAGCTGATATACTCAACTAATGGCATGCCAAATATACCAACAGTTCTCACTATTACACACAATGGGCTGATGTATCATAAAAAATCCATCATAAAAGTATCATGCTTGGGTAGTTTATACCCTAAATCATTCATAAAACTGATATAGAATATTATAAAAATATTCTTTATAAACTTTATAAATCATGATGTAAATTGGAATGAGGTTGACTTATCGCAATTCGCCCTCGATCAAAATAATTAAATAAAGGGTAAAGTATAGTAATGTTAACTGAACTATTCTAAAGCTTTCATTTAGGTCCCCCAACTTTTAAAACTTACAATACAGTCCCCCAGCATTTAGTTCATTTGCACTATGGTCCCCCAACATTTAGTCCGTTTGTAATATGGCCCCTGACGTATGTCGTAACCGGTTTTCGCCCGGGCACGAATTTTTTACTTAGCGGGAAAAATAATGTGGATAAAAAAATGATTTTGATTTAAAAATGTTTTGGGAGTCGCCATTGACCTTTTTGGGTTAGGTAGATCAAATACCTAAAAATTACCTTTTAAAAGAGTTTTTTAAGAAAACATCAGTTAAAAGATAAATTGATCTGCGTTTAACCAAAAATTTGTTCTTTTTAGAAATAAAAAGGGATTCATGGTCGGTTACGTTTAGGGAAGGATTAGCACCCCTACAACGTCCAAAATTGGTACTTATTAATTATAAATTGTCTCTATTATTGGAAATTTAAAAGTTCAAAAATATATTTAATTCATAATTCTGTTAAGTTTATTAATATAATTTTAAGGTAATATATTAATATATATATTTTATTAAACAAGATATTTATTTATTTAGAAATATCAGAAAAAGGGCTTCTAGGTGCTTTAAGACAGCTCCTTTCTTAATATTAAAATAAATAAATAAAATTTAATAGAAAATAATATAAAAACAGATTTATATATTAAAATATTTATTTTTTTTATTTAAAAATATCAGAAAATAGACATCCAGTTGCTTTAAGACTGTCCTTTCTTAATATTGATAAATATATATTAAAATATGATTGAAATGATTTAAAAATAATATATTAAATTTATAAATGAATATTATTTATATATATTTATAAGACTAAATAAATATTATTTATATATATATTGACATAACTAATAAATAATAATAGTAATAGTAATGATAATTAAATATAAACATAAATATATAAAAGTAACATATGATTAAACAATGTTTAAAATAAATAAAATTAAAACATAGTATTAACATGTAAAGCTTGTAAAATAAATGAAAATATTAATCTTAGGGACTAAATTATAATCTAATAAAATTAAATAACTAATTTATAATTAATTATTTAAAACTACAGGGATTAGACATATTTTTTTTTCATTTATTTAATTTAGTGACTAAATTATATTAAATTTGAATATTAAATTAAAACATACTTTCTGGATTAAAATATTAATTATTAAAATTAAAGGACTAAATCTGTCATTTACCTAAAATATTTATATAAACATATTAGTGACTAAATTATAAAGTAAATAAAATTAGAAGAACAAATTAAACCGTTTAGAATTTGATTTCAGTGACTAAAATGGAATGTTACAAAGCTAATGGACTGCGGAAGGGATTTGGCCAAACGCAAAATTACGGATATGCCCGTCCCCAAAACGGTGTCGTTTGGGAAGGGGTATAAATTCCCCAGACGGCTGGCCCGAAGGGCCAGTATTCTCATTTCTCTTCTTTCTCTTCTCTCTCTAACTGAGAGAGAAGAAAACTCTCTCGCCTCTCTCTAGGATTCCCTCACCGGAGGGAATCCGACGTCGATCACTGTCGCCGATCTCGCCGCCGGCCACCGTCACCGGTGGTCGAAAAACACCAAAACTTCTCAAAACGTAGATCAAACCCTCCTAAAGACGATTCCGGTGTCCTCTTTTCTTAATAGCTACCGATCAGAGCAAATCTAGGAAAATACCTTCGGTTTTCGAAGGTTTTTGATGACGTGTCGAGACTGGTATGAACTCCGGTGAAGGCGTGGCTTCCTCGGTAAGTATCTCTCCGTCTTTTCCTTGCTATTCGTGGTTGCTGGGTTGCTTTCTTTTCTCTCTGTGTGTTCTCCTCTGCTGTGTGTATCTCTCTCTGTCGCTCGCTTTCTGTGGCTGTCTCTTCTGTTTTTTTTTTCTGCAGGTGGTCGATGGCTTTTATAGCCATCGACGGTGTGGCTCTCGGACCGGTCCCAAATGGCGACCCTAGGTGAGTCACCGGACTATAGTGGTGACTCACCATAGGGCTTCGACGTGGGGAGGGGTAGTTGGCCTTCTGGAAAGCTCGGTGAGGTGGCGTGGCACTGACGGCGGCGTGGCATCAGCTGAAGTGTCAACGTGGAGGTGGCGGCTAAGCAGAGGCGGCGGCTGGCCTTCTAGAAGATTGAGGCGGCTGGGAGCTAGGGTTTAGAAAACCCTAGCTAAAACCCCAAATTAGTTTAAGGTTTTAGTTGGGCCATCTGGTTGGGCTTCCAGATTTATAATTGAGCCCCGATTTTGGCATGTTTGTAATAATAATTTTAATAATAATAATAATAAATAAAATAATAATAATAATATCAATAATAAAAAAATGGGTAAAAAATTAGTATCTTCAACGTAACTGTTGGGGGATCATATTACAAACGAACTAAATGTTGAAGGACTGTATTACAAGTTTTAAAAATTGGGGGAACTAAATGAAAGCTTTAGAAAAATTCAGTGACCATTACTATACTTTACCCTTAATATTTTTACCTTCATATATTAACAACACTTGCTGGTTACTAAAAAATATCTTGACTACGTAACTTTTTATAATAGATAACAAAATTAAATATTGCATATTCACACAAATTATTCTATCTCAATAATTATAGAAATATTTTTTATTTTTAAATATTTTAAGTTCAAATATTAATAATATAGAGTATTTAAATATTTATTATCAAATAATTAAAAAAATTTAAAACATATAATGATACATGTAATTACCATATATTAATATATATATATATATATATATATATTGCACATTCATGCTAAAATTATACAAGTGTTTCACAATTTATATAAGAAAAGGTATCTACATCGACGGTCACTAAACTTTTAATACATTTTACTTTGATCACTAAATTTTTAAAACATACATAATCATCATTAACTTTTTTAATTTGTTTTCATTATAACTATTGATGTTGTAGAAACAATCCTTAAGGTTTTTGAGGCTAATCGGGGATCAAACCCACTTAAATTAAAAACTAGGGTTTTGGAAAACGAATTTAGAGTCTCCATCGACTTTGGGTTAGGTAGTTCGAACATTTAAAGAAATTAATTTTTAAAATAATTTTAGAAAAAATTAAATCAAAAGATAAAAAAACTAGCATGCGTTTAACCAGAAAACTACTTGAAAAAAGGGTTCGAGAGTCGGTTACGCGTAAGGTGAGCACCCCATAGCGCCCAAAATTGGTACCTAAGCGATTATACGTCATTTAGATATTGCAAATTATAAATTCGTATAGTATTTAAATTATGACCCTATTTTGTAAATAAAAATTAAAAAAAATTCTTTTATACGAACTATCTTTGGAAAAAATCTCCTCACCAATTAAGTCTTGTTTCCATTGATTCCCCCACATAAAAGACCATTGCCTTGATCTTCGCAATAAATTAGATATATATTTAATCTATTCGAAAAGTATTCGGTTAATAAAAGGATGTCATTTCGTACGAATAATCATCGAAAACACTTTCCTCGTTAATTAAGGTGCATTTCCATGATTCCTTTTACGAAATAATATTGCCTTAAATATTTTAAACAAAAATAACATATATTTAATACTCATTCGAATAAAATCATATCATTTTATAAGAATAATTCTCGAAGACACACTCCTAGCTAGTTAAGGCGCATCTCCATAAATTATTCGCACAAAATAATATTTAATTATTATCGACATTTTATTAGCATCCTTGCTTTATTATCTTAAGAAATATACTAAATGACGTTCGGAATTATACCTTATATATATATAGGGTAAAGTATAGTAATGGTCACTGAACTTTTCTAAAACTTTAATTTAGGTTCCTCAACTTTTACAACTTACAATACAGTCCCCCAACATTTAGTTCGTTTGCAATATGGTCCCCCAATAGTTACGTCGTGGACCATATTGCAAATAGACTAAATGTTAGGGGACCATAGTGCAAATAGACTAAATGTTGGGGGGACTGTATTGCAAGTTTTAAAAGTTAGGGGACCTATATGAAAGTTTTAGAAAAGTTCAGTGATCATTACTATACTTTACCCTTAAATAAATAACTGCACTCATCTTTGCCTCACTACATAACTTGTATATAATAATCCTAGTCACGAGCTTTGTCCTTTCCTTTCGAATCGTTCGGATTGCTAGATTTAACGTAGTCTAAAAATACCAAATTATAACACAAAAATTGTTTGAACTACATATTAGTATCGTACTAATATAAACTAATTTTAACATTTGAAAATCTATAAAATAAAATCAATAACTAAATCGATATCAACCAAACTCATAACTCCATTATAACTTCAAACTTATCGAAACACTTATTCAATTCCATAAATAATATTTCCAACATGATTCTTCAACTTTTACCAATTATAAAATCAAACCACATATTTTAAATTCTTTCTAGAATTCAACTCAACTTTTCCTTTAATTCATAATGGTCCTTCACCATTATGATAATTGTACATTAATTACTAAAATTCCAACACTTGAATAAAATACCCAAATCAATTCTTCAATATTCAAAACATTATAAATTTCAACCCAAACTTTCCTAAATTTTCGATTTTCAACACTTAACTTTATAAATTTGTAATTCAACCTCAACTCAATATTTAATTCAAAATTCAGCATACTAATAAATTTTTCAGCATTCAATAATTTACTCAAATAATATTTCTTCATTTAAGAACTTGCAAACAAGTCCCCAAAGTTTTGGAACCTTTCGAATTCCACCATCTAACCATTAAAATGAATTCTTTTAAAATTCTTCTCAAAATTTCCAATTTATTCAAAATGGTCTCTTTCCATTTAAATTCAATTCCAAGCATCCAAAAATATACTCAACATTTAAACATTACTCTACATCTTCTAATCCATTTCAACTTAAATTCTAAAATTTCCATATTCAGACAACTTGCACTACCTTTAAAGAATCAGTATTATGTATTTATATACACACTATAATTTAATTCCGTTTATTATTTTGAAAACTAGACTCGAATAAAAATATATCTATATAAAGAAATCCTTCTAATTCATTATGTACAATTTATGGTGAATTTTCAAAGTTGACTGACAGAATCTGTTTTGTGCAGAACCTGCTGCCCGTTTTTCTGACATTTCCTCGGTTAAAAATTCATATCTTTTTGTATACACCTTGAAATTGATCCCCGTTTGTTTTAAACAAAAATAGATTGATATACGAACACAATATATAAAACTAATCTCCAAATAATTTTTATATAATTTATGGTGAATTTTCAAACTCACTGCCAGATTCAAAAATCTAAATTGTTTTCATTAATTTGCATCATTAGGTTCTTCATCAATTTTTACAACACTTATAATATCAAGAATCAATCTTTAATCATAAAAATCAAACTTCCCTTTCATCAATACCTTACCAACTTGAGCATGAAACATGAAGATTTTTATGCCAAATGAAAGAGAATTTCATGTAGGTTATTTTATCCTTAATAACCTAACTTAAAATTATTGTAAAAATGGACCAAAAATCAAACTAAAAATTCTTACCTTGAACACTTGAAACTTTCAGGCCCTTGGAGAGTTGTTGCTGAAAATGCTCAACGTTTCTTGAAAATATTGATGTTAATTAGCCATTACACATGGCTAAATATCATTATTATTGATTTTTTATTCGATTTAATAGGAAAATTCATTTTTGCCATTAATGAAACTCCATAACTACAACTTTGTCACTCTATGACATCATCCCTTACCTTATCATATCCATAAAAAAATCTCTTAATTCTGATTTTTCATGTTTGTCCTTGCAATTTTTGAAAATTGCAATTTAGTCACCAAATTCCAAAATTTTGGCTTAACATGAAAAATCGACCTTAATTCCATTAATCCATGTTAAATTTCACTTTTCTAAAATATATAAATAATATTTCCAACCATTTTATAGCATCTTCAAATTTTCGTAAAATTCCAATTCAATCCGAATATTCGATTTCAATATTGAACTTTACTAATTTATAACTTTTAACAAAATTCTCGTACAAAAAATCTGATTCCCACTAAAATATCTATTTTAATTCAAACTGTTCATTTACAGGCTAAGATATATAACTTTTAAAAATTACAATTTCGGTTCCTACACTTTTCAAAGTTTATACTTTAACCATTAAACTTTCAAAACTTACATTTTAGTCACTAGACAAAATTTGGGGTATTACATTAACAACATTCAGTTTTTCCTTTCTTTTCAACTCTTCCATCAATTCATCCAATCTTATTAAGCTACATATTGTTAACACTTCCTACATTTATTAAAAAACAAAATAATTGTTATGTTTTGTTCTACACAACCATTATAAAAAAAGTTACAAGTTTATATAATCATTGAAGTATGAAGAATACATTCTTTTCATGTGCACTCTTCCATACGTTATATACTTCTTTATGTTTTTCCATCAATTTTACTTAAGTTTTTTCTCCTCTTCGATCATCAACTTCCATTTCATTGCCACTTCTTTAATCACATGCACTCAACGTTTCTTTATCAACTTCCATCTCTATAACCATCTCAATTTAATTTACATACAAACATAACCAATCTTCTTATCTAAAACTCCCTTCAATCATCGACATTCTCTCACACTATAAACATTTCAAATTTGTCATCAATATAAACATCTAAAATACTTTTAATCAATATCCACCATTAAATAGTGCATTAGACAAATACATGGTTACTTACTAATGCGTATAAGGGGCCATTGGTTGGTTTAACCTTCCCTCTATCTCAGTAGTCTCTTGATCCTCAAACACATCTTCTTCTCAAAGAATAATTGACAGGTTACAACCCTCATTTCATTCATTTTTCCTCCCACGATTTTCTTGCATGTGATGCAATCTTCTTCTTCTTTTTTCTTTTTCATTAATTACAATGATTTCAACAGTATTTATCGTAATAAATTGTTATGTAAATATAAATGTAACTGTTTCTCATGATTGATTATACCTATAACTGATCATTAGAGTAACCAATCATGTACAACCTATAAAGTTTTCTACAACCTATTTCTTTTTTCCTTTCAACCTACAATATTACATTCTACTTGTTTTACTAACCCCAGTCATTTTCCACTTCATCAATCTATAACAATAATCGATCCATTATTTTACATATTTTCCTATAAATTAAACCCTGATCATTAAATCCAAATTCATTAATTGAAAAAAATGCAAACTAGCATTTCACGATCATACCTCTTTGCTCTTCAGATTGCGATTACAGTTCTGTTCTTCAATATTTATGTCTCTTGCTCAAATGGAAAACGGATTCTAAAGACAATAACACATTCTTCTTTTCTCTGATTCTTGCCTTTACCTCTAAACCGATTATGTTTTCTATAAATACTCAATACTTTTCCCTTTGTATTGAAATATGTGGAAAAGTTCGATACTTTTAAATATCATTCTCGTTTTCCTTCTTTTAACAATTCGAAAATATCAATACTTGGGGAAAAAGTATTAATATAATCCGATTACAAAAAAAATTCTAACTGAAAAAGTTATATGTTAATATAATAATATTAGTTGAAATTTAAAATGTTTCTCTTCTAATGGTCACAAAATAAGTTTAAAATCGTTAATATTTTTAATATAATTAACATTTTAGGTTGCACCTTAAAATGTTACCAGATTTTAATATGATGTGGCCTTATTTATTCACACGACAACAAAATAAGTTGGTGACTATCTAAAGAGTAGGTTGTGATCTGAAATGTTATAAATATCGAAAATATTGATATTCTTGAAGCAAGTCTCAATGCTTACCGACAACATAAGTTACCTGGTTAAGCCATTTTTTATTATATTACGCTACTTGCAACCTAATACATTAAATTTAATTCAACATTTTCGATAGTGCTAAACCTATTTTATTAAGTTCATTTTCAAATTTTCTTCAAATTTTCGCTTGTGCCATTTTTTAATCTTATATTACTCTATCGTTTCGTAAAATTTCCCCTTCCTTTTAGGTTATAGGTTTAATGCTCATTAAAAGAAAAATTCCCGACATCCTCATCTAGGTAGAAATTGTTAAAAAATGATAATTTAAATTATATTTGTATTAACTTTTAACGATGATAAATATTTGGAATGGAGATAAATTTATTTATCAATTTTTCATAAATCTATCTATTTATTTGTTTGTCGTAAAACATATAAATGGAGATAAAATTGTACTTTTTTTCAACGTCTTCTAAATTTATTGTGTGATGAAAAACTGATTTTTTTTTCAAAAGGGAAATTGTAGATTTTATTTATTCAATTTGATGAATGTTATAATGTCGTAAAAGACGATTAGAGCATGACATCTTTGATTAAAAATGTAAAAAAGATAAATATTTTTGTGTATTTATTTGAAGGAAACGTCAAATCTTATTTACATCTTCGATGTTGGATGATTCGTCTTTTTCATTTAATTGTAGATATAAACCCACTTATAAAATAAAATCCAATACTCTCTATCTGAGAAAATACTCTCTTTTTTCACTTCCCTGCTTGAATGATTTTGACCTGTACAACGGCTTTGCCACAAAGCTAAAATAAATACCATAACAACGCCTTTTTTATTGGTAAATAATTGTGAAACAGAAGTAGGACCAAGCGACTAGCTTGTCCCAAGTAAATCTTCCTGCAGCATCGTCTCCAACTCAGCAGGCGGATGTCCAAATTCCAACACACCGGGGAAAGAACCACGGCTCCAACCAGCTAAAACATCAGCTACAACATTTTGATTACCATGAATATGCCTCAACTCGACAACCCACTCCAGATTCCGAAGCTCATTAACCGCACACACAAGGCCATTACCCGCCAACGCGTCCGACAATTGATACCATATCTTCGACACCTCTAAATTGTCCGTTTCCAGTTCAACTTGCATACTGTAAAACATCATGGACTGCCCATAGTTCAGCCACAAGCACGGAGCAGCGACCAATACTCCGGGAAAACCCATAGAGCCAGGCCCCCCTCGGAATCTCTAATAACTCCCCCCACAGCAACCATCGAGTCTGAAGTGCGAACAGCCCCATCGACGTTCGTTTTCACCCATCCAATCTTTGGTTTCGTCCATTTCCTCGTTACAGAGACTGAGGAACATGGTACCGCGCTCGACTGAATTGCTGTTGTAAATTCAGCGGTCAAGCGATCACAACGCAAAAGGAGCTCCTCTCTTTTGCAATAATCAGGGTCGAGAAGCAAACTACACCGAGTTTTCAATAGTTGCCGACAAATAACAGCAAATCTCATTAACAACGCCTTTTATCTGCCCTTTGCATTAGAGCCACATTAACGTTGGGCTTAAATGAAAACGAACAGCGAATAGGAATGTGTCGACCCCCCCCCCCCCATTATTTGGTCAAATAGGAAGTTAATTACTCGACCACAAAACTTTATAAGACCCCTTTGTCATTATTGAAAATCCAGATAATTCTTGATATACAATGATATATTAAGAAACAAATATATGGTTTTAGAAATAATCCAAATAAAATATAAAATGTACATTGATCAAAGCAATTACATACATTATATTAAAAACTCCACTTTATTTTTATTTAATGAACATTGAATAATGGATAATTCATGGACTGCTACATCATAGCTACAAAACATACCCATTCACCACATTTTTTTAAATCATAACTTAAACTTTACATCAAATCGAATTGACAACAAAATATAAATTGAAGTAAGCCAATAGAAATCCGACACGCATTCAAACAAACAACAATCCTACTCCAAATCCCACCTGTCATAAGATATGATTTAGTCAACAAAATCATTAAGTTAGATTAAATTAGGGAATTAATAAACGTGTTTAATCAAAATTTAAAACTGGTCCAGATGGGGTCCCGGTGACCCGCCATCAATAAATTGGGTCGGCAGCAGATGGCACTTCATACTTAAGGTAGGAAGGCCGATACCATTACACGTGTAAAATAATTTTTGCCTTTTAGTTTGAAATATATGAAAGGAATTTGTTTAAAAAAAGGGATAAGAAATTATACGAAGGAAATCCATATTTAGAATATAATAAAAAACAAGAAATCTACTTAAAAGATATAATTTTCAATAACCATAAAAAATTATTAAAATCAATAAATTCAATGATCTAATTATTCAAAAAAAAATAGAATTAATGTCGTGTATATATATATATACATACATATATATTATTAATTTTATAAGATAACATTTATAAATAAATATTAAAATGATATTTTAAACACTAAAATTTTATAATAAACATTAAATTTTAAACTTTGTTATAAAATGGACACAAGATATAATATGCCATTAAAGAACTGATCCTTGAGCCGAATAAATGAAAGAGCGAGTTGCTTACATGTCTATTTGGTGATGGCATAGATAGCATAAATGATACCAGGGATGTACCCGAAGAGGGTCAATACAAGACAGATCCAAAACTCCACCTGCATCGAAATTAATTAACGTTAATTAAAGTAAAAAACTCCATAGATATCGTAAGTGTAGACTATAGAAGGCGAAATTATTCAGTGGGAGAGAGAGAGAGAGAGAGAGAGAGAGATGATGACATGGCAACCAAACTTGAGGAAGACTCCAAGTGGAGGCAAGATGATGGCCAAGAGGATATCTATGCAGGTGGCTGTGCTACCGTCTGCCATTTTTGCTTCTTCTTTTCACGCCCTAAATAATAAAAGTTGAACTTTTTCTTTTCTTTTCTTCCTTTCACTAAGGACTGGTGGATGGAGAAGAAAGACAAAGAGATTAGGTTTCTGAGGGTTGTAGTATGTATGGCAGATGAGAAAAATGGTGGATGGTGGCAGCGAAATTTATAACTCCCCTCTGATCCACGTGTACGATTACGATTTTGATTTTGATACTGATTTGCAATATAATGTAAAAGTTCAATAAATTTAATTATTATTCTATAATAGTATAATAAATTTAAGGGTAAAGTATATTAATGGTCACTAAACTTTTCTAAAATTTGCATTTAGGTCCCCAACTTTTAAAACTTGCAATACAGTCCTCCAACATTTAGTCCGTTGGCAATATGGTCCCCGACCGTTTGACGTCGTTACACGGCCGTTAGTCCATTTGCAATATGGTCACTAAACTTTTCAAGCATTTGCAGTTAGGTCCCCCAACTTTTAAAACTTGCAACACAATCCTCAATTTCATTCTAAACCCCAAATTCTAAAATAATTCAGTTACATTTTAAATCCCAAATTCTAAAAGTTTTGACTAAGAAGAAGAAATAAAATTATATGGTTTTGGTTCAAAACTAACACTGAATATCTAGATCATTGACATGTAGTTTCAGAAACAAAAAAATTACTATATTGTACCCTTATTTTAATTAGTAAATAATATATTATTCTTATTTTAATAAATAATTAATATAATATAATTTTATTTTAATAAAATCAAGGATCTGGATATTCAGTGTTAGTTTTGAACCAAAACCATCTAATTTTATTTCTTTTTTCTTAATCAAAACTTTTAGTACTCCTTATGAAAGATATTCAGTCCATCAGAATAGAAGTGAAAGAGGGTCTTAGACTAATTTTTTTATCTTCTTGTTTGGTTTTCTTTAAATTAGGGAATTGGTTGTGAGTATCGATATAGTGAAATTGACAGGCTCAATCCGAGAGACTGTTGATACTAGTTTACTGGGAATTGTATTGATCCGACCTGTGGTTTTCGATGTCTTGTGAGCTCGTATTCTTTTTAATAAGTTCATGTTGATTATGGGACTGATATATCATGAACGAATTGAATTTTTTACATGTTTTGGAAATTTTACAGTTGAATCTGTATTGAATTATAACTTTAGAAGACAATTATGCATGCACACAACTCGAAAGGCATCAAAACAAGGTAGTATATTTGGAGCAGCTACTTGATATGTTGCTCGGTCATTGCACATTTGCACCTTCATTTCTAGCATATATATGTTTATTGCAATGTCCTCTATGTTTTACAATGTCTTTTATTGCTGACATGCCATGAATTTACAAGAATTATGGGGTCTTATGATTTTAGTTCCGCTATCTGCTTTAGATTCTCATCATGTTTGGCTATTGAGGAACATTAAACATGGATCATTAGAAGCAATTATATGTTAAAGGGTAGGTCATTAATGCATTTGCAACTGGTAATCTTGTATTTGACATCTAATGTATATCTTAAACAACCCATTGACGCCATAGCTTTTGGAGTGACTATGACCGAACCTCTTTCCCTTTATTTATTAAGTCCTCATTTTGAATGAGTTATTAATTGATATTCTTGATATATTTTAGTTATTGTTTGGATGCATGTTGTAGTCCTATAAACTAAAACTATTTAATATTTTCGCAGCCGTTGGATGTGCATGCTCAAGTTCCATCCAAACCTATTGGATTGTTATACCAAAGTGCGACAACTACGAACAAGACAAATTGGTCTTGTTACTTTTACTTCAATTATTTATGCAATAACTGTGATAGGTGCACTCTTCATGTTCAAAGTGCGGCAGTCGTTGGATGTGCATGCAATAAACCTCAAATTTATATTGAAGTAAACAATATCAATAGCAAATTCATGTTCAAAATTCCAAAACATTTCAATTACATTCTAAACCCCAAATTCTAAAATACTTCAATTACATTATAACCCCTAAATTGAAGTATTTTATAATTTAGGGTTTAAAATGTAATTAAATTATTTTGGAATTTGGGATTTATAATGAAATTGAAGACTGTGCTGCAAGTTTTAAAAGCTGGGGGACCTAAATGCAAGCGCCCGAAAAGTTCAGTGACCATATTGTAAACGGACTATCGGCGTCAAACGATCGGGGACCATATTGCAAACAGACTAAATGTTGGAGGACTATATTGTAAGTTTTAAAAGTTTGGGGACCAAAATGCAAGCTTTAGAAAAGTTCAATGACCATTAATATTATTTACCCTAAATTTAAATAATTATTTTATAATAAATTAATAAAATCTACCAAAATAATTTTATGAATTTAATAATAAATTATTTTTAAAAAAAATTAATGATGAAATCGTAGGGTCTCTAAAATTCTTCACTTAATCATGTAAGAAGTCTTTTAGACATCGAAAAGTAGTGCTAAAACTGGGGTTATGCTTCACCGTTGTGTCATGAACTGGAGGGGATAATCCCACACGTACAGCTCATAGTATGAACGCCCCCATGTGCTTGCTTTCATTGCATTTCATTTGGACCACGAGGCACTCGAATCGTTGCGACAAACCCGACGGCTGGTTTGCCGCATTAACTTGAAAAAGCGGAGGGACGGCCGGGAAGGCATGTCGCTATTATTGTAGTGAATAGCGATCACCAATCACATCCGTCATGCTGTGGCTTTCCTATCAAGATACGCAACTCGTATAAACCGGCCCCGCGTGTTTTTTCTTTCTTTCATATATTACCTTTTTTTAATCTTTGGAAATTACATGCTGGATCTTTTTCTAAAATATTAACCCATAAGTCAAAGGACAACTCTTGCAATAATTTTGACCTAACCTGGAACCGTCTGTTGCAGATTGAAGCATGAAATCATCTTCTTTTCTCACCCACATCCACGTCCACGGCCGATTCTGATTATTTTTAGGCTCGGGAAAAAATAAAAAAATGGGTTTCAATGTAAATTTTTTTAAGAAATATGTAATATAAAAATTTTATTAATTTTTTTTATTAAATTAAAAAAATAATTATTCATTATATTATAAA
Organism: Hibiscus syriacus; assembly: GCF_006381635.1. Taxonomy (NCBI): domain Eukaryota; kingdom Viridiplantae; phylum Streptophyta; class Magnoliopsida; order Malvales; family Malvaceae; genus Hibiscus; species Hibiscus syriacus. Next base: position 2,549 of record NW_024062011.1, on the reverse strand, counting down.
AGATGCCAAAAATATATTTAAGAATACAAATATTTATAAAAAAAAAATAATACATTCGATCATTTTTTGATGCAAAACCATTTATGATGACATTTGAAAATGAAATATCAATTTTATATAGAGTTTGAAAATATATAAAAATTAAAAGAAAGAATTTGAAAACGTGATCTACCTAGAATTTTAAGAACAGTCTTCAATATGATTCAAGCACGACAATTGATTATAAACAAATGTGACTTTACGTGTGAGAGAAATATGATAAATTAAAAATGAGAATAATAATTTTTAGATGAATCGTGAAACATGAAAGAGAAAAGAAACATGCTAATTATACTTAATTTTTTCCTCTCATTAAGTTTTGAAGAAAAAAATTACGTTAATAAATTTGTCCATTGATATGAAAAATCGGGGAAAGAGATTTGGTGAATTTATGGTGAGAATTTGGAAAGACCAAAATTAAAGATATTCAATTGAGTTATTTTTTAATTTTAGGAAAGAGTTGAATTAGAATTTTATAGAAGAACACATTATTAACATTAATATAAAATTTAATAATAACAATTGTCACTTTAATAAATACATGGGCCCCATTATTTTATTGGGTAAATTATATGTTTAGTATCTAAACTATCAATATTGGTCCGTTTTAGTATCTAAACTTTTAATTTTTTTCAATATCATACCTAAGATTTATTTTTTGTTTCGTTTTAGTACTCGTCGTTAAAAACTTAGTTTTTTTATTTAATTTTAGTACCCATTCAAAATTTAACGTTAAGTTTTAATTTTTTTTTTTTTGAAATTTTAGGTACTAAAACAAACCAAAACTGATAGTTTAGTACTAAACACATTAAGTTTTTAACGACGGAGTACTAAAATGAAATGAAAACTAAACATTAGATATGATTTTGAAAAAAAATTAAAAGTTTAAGTACTAAAACGGATCCAAACTGATAATTTAAGTGTTAAATGATTAAATTACCCTATTTTTAATTTATTATCAGAAAAATATTTATACTTAAAATAATTAATTTATGGGCCCTGGGCGGGTGCCCCTCCTGCCCTGGCCCAGGGCCGGCGGCCCTGCTTGCTTGATGAATATGTGGATTCCCTCCTCTTACACGTCAATACCTCTACCCTCAGCTTTTTGAAAATTAAATAAATTAATTTTACATTCTTTCTAATTATTTGTGTTTAAGTATTAAATTAATCAGAAATTCAAAGGCTTAAATACACATTTGCCCCTTGAACTATATTTTTTTTATCGAATCGTCTCCTAAAATATTTTTCGGAAGATTTGTTCCAAATCATTAACACTATTTAAATAAAGTTTGACCAATTAGAACATACCATGTCACCTTTTAATATTTATTTTTTATCGGAATAAATAAAAATTAATTGAAAATAGAAAAATGATAGCCCTAAAATACCCTCTAACCCCCACACTTCTCAGACCCTCTTCTTCCCCTTTAATTCTTCCTTAAATCTCAATCAAGCCAAAAACTTGAAAGTAGTTTAGCAGCAAACTTCTCCACTCTGCTTTCCTTCTTAATTATCTTTAACTAATCTTAATTTTCTTTCTTAATGTATAGCATTCTCGTCTATCACTTCTTTAGCCATAAAGATTCACGGTTGTCATCGCTTCCTCGGTAGAAGGGAAGTTGCCTAAACCCAGCATGGGCATGTCACAACTCATCAATCTCTTTGCTTCAAGTGGGTTCACTGTTTAAGAAATTACCCAGATTTTCTCAAGCATTGGGTTCTCTCATTGGAAAGAGTTCAGCGCAAATATCGGCAATGATTTTACTTACTCGTGCAATTGGATTTTGAAAACCCAAATGGATAAGCCTGGAATTAGAGTCACAAAGCATCAAATCAAAAGAGTCTTCACCTTCATCCATGGTGGAGATAGGGTTAACTTGATTCAAGGCAATATCACATTTTCTGAATCAAAACCCCTGGTAACAGAGGAATGAGGAAATAGTTTATGGGTTTTGGAGAAAGGTTTCGGTGGAAAATATCCATATAGAAATAAAAGCTTTGACAATGTTTGGTTTGCGAGAAATTTTTTGATATTTTCTTGGATTATTCTTTTGGAAGCCTGTAAAGAGTAAGATTGACAGAAAAGAATAAAAAAATGTGGGGCGTTGGGAAAGGGAGAGTGCACGGTGGAGGGGAGGAGGGGCATTTTGGATATATTATATAATTTTAATTTTTAATTATTTTCAATTCTTCATAAAAATAAATTAAAATAGTAGTGATGTGGTATATTCTAATTAGTATGTGAATTTTTTTAACAGTGTTAATGATTTGGAACAATCAAAATAAAGATTTATAGTTAAGGGATAAAATATTATAAAAATATTTAGGGATAATTCAATAAAAATACAATTCAGGGGCAAAGTGTATTTAAGCCAAATTTAAATATTAGATTAAAAAAAATAATTAGATTATCAATATGACGGAGGCAGGTGATATGTTTTTCTTTTCATTGAACGACTTTACTTGGTGAGTTGAAAAGCTAAAGCCAGTAAAAAGCAATAAAAACGATA